>NC_135532.1:186889431-188139431 GCF_045843805.1 Urocitellus parryii
AGGGTTCCTGCAGCCAAGGGGCCCAGGCGAGGGGCAGGGCTGTGTTTCCCCTAGGGAGCCTTCAGGGCGCAGAGGCCAGCTGATGGCACTCCTCTGCAATCCAGGGGAGTAGATCCTCAAGAGAGGGACCTGGACCCAAGCAGGGCCAATGGAGGGCCCTGCGTGTGGAAAGGCTGCCAGCGGCCAGCAGGAAGCTCGGTGGCTGGGTGGGAGGGGTCCCGGGACCCACTGGAGGAGCCCAGGCTAGGGAGCCACGCGACCTAGGACAAGCAGCAGGGAGAGAGCTCAAGGGGAAAGAGGGGAAGGGGAGGAAGGGGCGGCGCGAGGAGGAGGAGGAGGAGGTGTGGAGGAGGAGGAGGAGGAGGAGGAGGAGGAGGTGGAGGAGGAGGAAGAGAGTGGGGTGGGGTGGGGGGGCGGCGCAAGGGGGACCCCAGGGGAGCGCGCGCGGTAGGGGGCCAAGCAAGGGGCCCCGTCCGACCCGACGACCTGGAGCGACGCCACCCGACGCCATGCACGCCACGCGACAGGACACGACGAGGAACACGCGCTGGGGGCCCAGCCCAGGAGCTTGAAGCTCCAGGGATAGGATAGGGAGGGCTGGCTGGGCTTAGGGGCAGCATGCAAGGCCAGAGGGCAGGGGAGGGAGGGGAGGGGATCGCGCAGGCCAAGGTCAGCGCAGCGCCCAGGTCCACTGCCAGGTGTCAGGGTTCCTGCAGCCAAGGGGGCCCAGGCGAGGGGCAGGGCTGTCTTTCCCCTAGGGAGCCTTCAGGGCACAGAGGCCAGCTGATGGCACTCCTCTGCAATCCAGGGGAGTAGATCCTCAAGAGAGGGACCTGGACCCAAGCAGGGCCAAAGGAGGGCCCTGAGTGTGGAAAGGCTGCCAGCGGCCAGCAGGAAGCTGGGTGGCTGGGTGGGAGGGGTCCCGGGACCCACTGGAGGAGCCCAGGCTAGGGAGCCACGCGACCTAGGACAAGCAGCAGGGAGAGAGCTCAAGGGGAAAGAGGGAAGGGGAGGAAGGGGCAGCGCGAGGAGGAGGAGGAGGAGGAGGAGGAGTAGGAGGAGGAGAAGGAGGAGGAGAGAGTCGGGTGGGGTGGGGGGGGCGGCGCAAGGGGACCCCCGGGAGCGCGAGCGGTAGGGGGCCCAAGCAAGGGGCCCCGTCCGACCCGACGACCTGGAGCGACGCCACCCGACGCCACGGCACGCCACGCGACAGGACACGACGAAGAACACGCGCTGGGGGGCCCAGCCCAGGAGCTTGAAGCTCCAGGGATAGGATAGGGAGGGCTGGCTGGGCTTAGGGGCAGCATACAAGGCCAGAGGGCAGGGGAGGGAGGGGAGGGGATCGCGCAGGCCAAGGTCAGCGCAGCGCCCAGGTCCACTGCCAGGTGTCAGGGTTCCTGCAGCCAAGGAGGCCCAGGCGAGGGGCAGGGCTGTCTTTCCCTAGGGAGCCTTCAGGGCGCAGAGGCCAGCTGATGGCACTCCTCTGCAATCCAGGGGAGTAGATCCTCAAGAGAGGGACCTGGACCCAAGCAGGGACAAAGGAGGGCCCTGAGTGTGGAAAGGCTGCCAGCGGCCAGCAGGAAGCTGGGTGGCTGGGTGGGAGGGGTCCCGGGACCCACTGGAGGAGCCCAGGCTAGGGAGCCACGCGACCTAGGACAAGCAGCAGGGAGAGAGCTCAAGGGGAAAGAGGGAAGGAGAGGAAGGGGCGGAGCGAGGAGGAGGAGGAGGAGGAGGAGGAGGAGGAGGAGGAGGAGGAGGAGAGAGTGGGGTGGGGTGGGGGGGCGGCGCAAGGGGGACCCCGGGGAGCGCGAGCGGTAGGGGGCCAAGCAAGGGGCCCCGTCCGACCCGACGACCTGGAGCGACGCCACCCGACGCCACGGCACGCCACGCGACAGGACACGACGACGAACACGCGCTGGGGGGCCCAGCCCAGGAGCTTGAAGCTCCAGGGATAGGATAGGGAGGGCTGGCTGGGCTTAGGGGCAGCATGCAAGGCCAGAGGGCAGGGGAGGGAGGGGAGGGGATCGCGCAGGCCAAGGTCAGCGCAGCGCCCAGGTCCACTGCCAGGTGTCAGGGTTCCTGCAGCCAAGGGGGCCCAGGCGAGGGGCAGGGCTGTCTTTCCCCTAGGGAGCCTTCAGGGCGCAGAGGCCAGCTGATGGCACTCCTCTGCAATCCAGGGGAGTAGATCCTCAAGAGAGGGACCTGGACCCAAGCAGGGCCAAAGGAGGGCCCTGCGTGTGGAAAGGCTGCCAGCGGCCAGCATGAAGCTGGGTGGCTGGGTGGGAGGGGTCCCGGGACCCACTGGAGGAGCCCAGGCTAGGGAGCCACGCGACCTAGGACAAGCAGCAGGGAGAGAGCTCAAGGGGAAAGAGGGAAGGGGAGGAAGGGGCGGCGCGAGGAGGTGGAGGAGGAGGAGGAGGAGGAGGAGGAGGAGGAGGAGGAGGAGGAGGAGGAAGGAGAGAGTGGGTGGGGTGGGGGTGCGGCGCAAGGGGGACCCCCGGGGAGCGCGCGCGGTAGGGGGCCCAAGCAAGGGCCCCGTCCAACCCGACGACCTGGAGCGACGCCACCCGACGCCACGGCACGCCACGCGACAGGAGGAGACGAAGAACACGCGCTGGGGGCCCAGCCCAGGAGCTTGAAGCTCCAGGGATTAGGATAGGGAGGGCTGGCTGGGCTTAGGGGCAGCATACAAGGCCAGAGGGCAGGGGAGGGAGGGGAGGGGATCGCGCAGGCCAAGGTCAGCGCAGCGCCCAGGTCCACTGCCAGGTGTCAGGGTTCCTGCAGCCAAGGGGGCCCAGGCGAGGGGCAGGGCTGTGTTTCCCCTAGGGAGCCCTTCAGGGCGCAGAGGCCAGCTGATGGCACTCCTCTGCAATCCAGGGGAGTAGATCCTCAAGAGAGGGACCTGGACCCAAGCAGGGCCAAAGGAGGGCCCTGCGTGTGGAAAGGCTGCCAGCGGCCAGCATGAAGCTGGGTGGCTGGGTGGGAGGGGTCCCGGGACCCACTGGAGGAGCCCAGGCTAGGGAGCCACGGGACCTAGGACAAGCAGCAGGGAGAGAGCTCAAGGGGGAAAGAGGGAAGGGGAGGAAGGGGCGGCGCGAGGAGGAGGAGGAGGAGGAGGAGGAGGAGGAGGAGGAGGAGGAGGAGAGAGTGGGTGGGGTGTGGGGGGGCGGCGCAAGGGGGACCCCAGGGGACGCGCGCGGTAGGGGGCCCAAGCAAGGGGCCCCGTCCAACCCGACGACCTGGAGCGACGCCACCCGACGCCACGGCACGCCACGCTACAGGACACGACGACGAACACGCGCTGGGGGGCCCAGCCCAGGAGCTTGAAGCTCCAGGGATAGGATAGGGAGGGCTGGCTGGGCTTAGGGGCAGCATGCAAGGCCAGAGGGCAGGGGAGGGAGGGGAGGGGATCGCGCAGGCCAAGGTCAGCGCAGCGCCCAGGTCCACTGCCAGGTGTCAGGGTTCCTGCAGCCAAGGGGGCCCAGGCGAGGGGCAGGGCTGTGTTTCCCCTAGGGAGCCTTCAGGGCGTAGAGGCCAGCTGATGGCACTCCTCTGCAATCCAGGGGAGTAGATCCTCAAGAGAGGGACCTGGACCCAAGCAGGGCCAAAGGAGGGCCCTGCGTGTGGAAAGGCTGCCAGCGGCCAGCAGGAAGCTGGGTGGCTGGGTGGGAGGGGTCCTGGGACCCACTGGAGGAGCCCAGGCTAGGGAGCCACGCGACCTAGGACAAGCAGCAGGAGAGAGCTCAAGGGGAAAGAGGGAAGGGGAGGAAGGGGCGGCGCGAGGAGGAGGAGGAGGAGGTGTGGAGGAGGAGGAGGAGGAGGAGGAGGAGGAGGTGGAGGAGGAGGAGGAGAGAGTGGGGTGGGGTGGGGGGGCGGCGCAAGGGGGACCCCCGGGGAGCGCGTGCGGTAGGGGGCCCAAGCAAGGGGCCCCGTCCAACCCGACGACCTGGAGCGACGCCACCCGACGCCACGGCACGCCACGCGACAGGACGCGACGACGAACACGCGCTGGGGGGCCCAGCCCAGGAGCTTGAATTCCAGGGATAGGATAGGGAGGGCTGGCTGGGCTTAGGGGCAGCATGCAAGGCCAGAGGGCAGGGGAGGGAGGGGAGGGGATCGCGCAGGCAAAGGTCAGCGCAGCGCCCAGGTCCACTGCCAGGTGTCAGGGTTCCTGCAGCCAAGGGGGCCCAGGCGAGGGGCAGGGCTGTGTTTCCCCTAGGGAGCCTTCAGGGCGCAGAGGCCAGCTGATGGCACTCCTCTGCAATCCAGGGGAGTAGATCCTCAAGAGAGGGACCTGGACCCAAGCAGGGCCAAAGGAGGGCCCTGCGTGTGGAAAGGCTGCCAGCGGCCAGCAGGGAAGCTGGGTGGCTGGGTGGGGAGGGGTCCCGGGACCCACTGGAGGAGCCCAGGCTAGGGAGCCACGCGACCTAGGACAAGCAGCAGGGAGAGAGCTCAAGGGGAAAGAGGGAAGGGGAGGAAGGGGCGTCGCGAGGAGGAGGAGGAGGAGGTGGAGGAGGAGGAGGAGGAGGAGGAGGAGGAGGAGGAGGAGGAGGAGAGAGTGGGGGGTGGGGTGGGGGGGCGGCGCAAGGGGGACCCCCGGGGAGCTCGCGCGGTAGGGGGCCCAAACAAGGGGCCCCGTCCGACCCGACGACCTGGAGCGACGCCACCTGACGACACGGCACGCCACGCGACAGGACACGACGAGGAACACGCGCTGGGGGGCCCAGCCCAGGAGCTTGAAGCTCCAGGGATAGGATAGGGAGGGCTGGCTGGGCTTAGGGGTAGCATGCAAGGCCAGAGGGCAGGGGAGGGAGGGGAGGGGATCGCGCAGGCCAAGGTCAGCAGAGCGCCCAGGTCCACTGCCAGGTGTCAGGGTTCCTGCAGCCAAGGGGGCCCAGGCGAGGGGCAGGGCTGTGTTTCCCCTAGGGAGCCTTCAGGGCGCAGAGGCCAGCTGATGGCACTCCTCTGCAATCCAGGGGAGTAGATCCTCAAGAGAGGGACCTGGACCCAAGCAGGGCCAAAGGAGGCCCTGCGTGTGGAAAGGCTGCCAGCGGCCAGCAGGAAGCTGGGTGGCTGGGTGGGAGGGGTCCCGGGACCCACTGGAGGAGCCCAGGCTAGGGAGCCACGCGACCTAGGACAAGCAGCAGGGAGAGAGCTCAAGGGGAAAGAGGGAAGGGGAGGAAGGGGCGGCGCGAGGAGGAGGAGGAGGAGGAGGAGGAGGAGAGAGTGGGGTGGGGTGGGGGGGCGGCGCAAGGGGGTCCCCGGGGAGCGCGCGCGGTAGGGGGCCCAAGCAAGGGGCCCCGTCCGACCCGACGACCTGGAGCGACGCCACCCGACGCCACGGCACGCCACGCGACAGACACGACGACGAACACGCGCTGGGGGGCCCAGCCCAGGAGCTTGAAGCTCCAGGGATAGGATAGGGAGGGCTGGCTGGGCTTAGGGGCAGCATGCAAGGCCAGAGGGCAGGGGAGGGAGGGGAGGGGATCGCGCAGGCCAAGGTCAGCGCAGCGCCCAGGTCCACTGCCAGGTGTCAGGGTTCCTGCAGCCAAGGGGGCCCAGGCGAGGGGCAGGGCTGTCTTTCCCCTAGGGAGCCTTCAGGGCGCAGAGGCCAGCTGATGGCACTCCTCTGCAATCCAGGGGAGTAGATCCTCAAGAGAGGGACCTGGACCCAAGCAGGGCCAAAGGAGGGCCCTGCGTGTGGAAAGGCTGCCAGCGGCCAGCAGAAGCTGGGTGGCTGGGTGGGAGGGGTCCCGGGACCCACTGGAGGAGCCCAGGCTAGGGAGCCACGCGACCTAGGACAAGCAGCAGGGAGAGAGCTCAAGGGGAAAGAGGGAAGGGGAGGAAGGGGCGGCGCGAGGAGGAGGAGGAGGAGGTGGAGGAGGAGGAGGAGGAGGAGGAGGAGGAGGAGGAGGAGGAGGAGAGAGTGGGGTGGGTGGGGGGGCGGCGCAAGGGGGACCCCAGGGGAGCGCGCGCGGTAGGGGGCCCAAGCAAGGGGCCCCGTCCAACCCGACGACCTGGAGCGACGCCACCCGACGCCACGGCACGCCATGCGACATGACAAGACGACGAACACGCGCTGGGGGGCCCCAGCCCAGGAGCTTGAAGCTCCAGGGATAGGATAGGGAGGGCTGGCTGGGCTTAGGGGCAGCATGCAAGGCCAGTGGGCAGGGGAGGGAGGGGAGGGGATCGCGCAGGCCAAGGTCAGCGCAGCGCCCAGGTCCACTGCCAGGTGTCAGGGTTCCTGCAGCCAAGGGGGCCCAGGCGAGGGGCAGGGCTGTGTTTCCCTAGGGAGCCTTCAGGGCGCAGAGGCCAGCTGATGGCACTCCTCTGCAATCCAGGGGAGTAGATCCTCAAGAGAGGGACCTGGACCCAAGCAGGGCCAAAGGAGGGCCCTGCGTGTGGAAAGGCTGCCAGCGGCCAGCAGGAAGCTGGGTGGCTGGGTGGGAGGGGTCCCGGGACCCACTGGAGGAGCCCAGGCTAGGGAGCCAGGCGACCTAGGACAAGCAGCAGGGAGAGAGCTCAAGGGAAAGAGGGAAGGGGAGGAAGGGGCGGCGCGAGAGGAGGAGGAGGAGGAGGAGGAGGAGAGAGTGGGGTGGGGTGGGGGGGCGGCGCAAGGGGGTCCCCCGGGGAGCGCGCGCGGTAGGGGGCCCAAGCAAGGGGCCCCGTCCGACCCGACGACCTGGAGCGACGCCACCCGACGCCACGGCACGCCACGCGACAGGACACGACGACGAACACGCGCTGGGGGGCCCAGCCCAGGAGCTTGAAGCTCCAGGGATAGGATAGGGAAGGGCTGGCTGGGCTTAGGGGCAGCATGCAAGGCCAGAGGGCAGGGGAGGGAGGGGAGGGGATCGCGCAGGCCAAGGTCAGCGCAGCGCCCAGGTCCACTGCCAGGTGTCAGGGTTCCTGCAGCCAAGGGGGCCCAGGCGAGGGGCAGGGCTGTCTTTCCCCTAGGGAGCCTTCAGGGCGCAGAGGCCAGCTGATGGCACTCCTCTGCAATCCAGGGGAGTAGATCCTCAAGAGAGGGACCTGGACCCAAGCAGGGCCAAAGGAGGGCCCTGCGTGTGGAAAGGCTGCCAGCGGCCAGCATGAAGCTGGGTGGCTGGGTGGGAGGGGTCCCGGGACCCACTGGAGGAGCCCAGGCTAGGGAGCCACGCGACCTAGGACAAGCAGCAGGGAGAGAGCTCAAGGGGAAAGAGGGAAGGGGAGGAAGGGGCGGCGCGAGGAGGGGAGGAGGAGGAGGAGGAGGAGGAGGAGGGAGGAGGAGGAGGAGGAGGAGAGAGTGGGTGGGGGTGGGGGGGCGGCGCAAGGGGGACCCCCGGGGAGCGCGCGCGGTAGGGGGCCCCAAGCAAGGGGCCCCGTCCAACCCGACGACCTGGAGCGACGCCACCCGACGCCACGGCACGCCACGCGACAGGAGGAGACGAAGACACGCGCTGGGGGGCCCAGCCCAGGAGCTTGAAGCTCCAGGGATAGGATAGGGAGGGCTGGCTGGGCTTAGGGGCAGCATACAAGGCCAGAGGGCAGGGGAGGGAGGGGAGGGGATCGCGCAGGCCAAGGTCAGCGCAGCGCCCAGTCCACTGCCAGGTGTCAGGGTTCCTGCAGCCAAGGGGGCCCAGGCGAGGGGCAGGGCTGTGTTTCCCCTAGGAGCCTTCAGGGCGCAGAGGCCAGCTGATGGCACTCCTCTGCAATCCAGGGGAGTAGATCCTCAAGAGAGGGACCTGGACCCAAGCAGGGCCAAAGGAGGGCCCTGCGTGTGGAAAGGCTGCCAGCGGCCAGCATGAAGCTGGGTGGCTGGGTGGGAGGGGTCCCGGGACCCACTGGAGGAGCCCAGGCTAGGGAGCCACGGGACCTAGGACAAGCAGCAGGGAGAGAGCTCAAGGGGAAAGAGGGAAGGGGAGGAAGGGGCGGCGCGAGGAGGAGGAGGAGGAGGAGGAGGAGGAGGAGGAGGAGGAGGAGGAGGAGGAGGAGGAGAGAGTGGGGTGGGGTGGGGGGGCGGCGCAAGGGGGACCCCAGGGGAGCGCGCGCGGTAGGGGCCCAAGCAAGGGGCCCCGTCCAACCCGACGACCTGGAGCGACGCCACCCGACGCCACGGCACGCCACGCTACAGGACACGACGACGAACACGCGCTGGGGGGCCCAGCCCAGGAGCTTGAAGCTCCAGGGATAGGATAGGGAGGGCTGGCTGGGCTTAGGGGCAGCATGCAAGGCCAGAGGGCAGGGGAGGGAGGGGAGGGGATCGCGCAGGCCAAGGTCAGCGCAGCGCCCAGGTCCACTGCCAGGTGTCAGGGTTCCTGCAGCCAAGGGGGCCCAGGCGAGGGGCAGGGCTGTGTTTCCCCTAGGGAGCCTTCAGGGCGTAGAGGCCAGCTGATGGCACTCCTCTGCAATCCAGGGGAGTAGATCCTCAAGAGAGGACCTGGACCCAAGCAGGGCCAAAGGAGGGCCCTGCGTGTGGAAAGGCTGCCAGCGGCCAGCAGGAAGCTGGGTGGCTGGGTGGGAGGGGTCCTGGGACCCACTGGAGGAGCCCAGGCTAGGGAGCCACGCGACCTAGGACAAGCAGCAGGGAGAGAGCTCAAGGGAAAGAGGGAAGGGGAGGAAGGGGCGGCGCGAGGAGGAGGAGGAGGAGGTGTGGAGGAGGAGGAGGAGGAGGAGGAGGAGGAGGTGGAGGAGGAGGAGGAGAGAGTGGGTGGGTGGGGGGGGCGGCGCAAGGGGGACCCCCGGGGAGCGCGTGCGGTAGGGGGCCCAAGCAAGGGGCCCCGTCCAACCCGACGACCTGGAGCGACGCCACCCGACGCCACGGCACGCCACGCGACAGGACGCGACGACGAACACGCGCTGGGGGGCCCAGCCCAGGAGCTTGAATTCCAGGGATAGGATAGGGAGGGCTGGCTGGGCTTAGGGGCAGCATGCAAGGCCAGAGGGCAGGGGAGGGAGGGGAGGGGATCGCGCAGGCAAAGGTCAGCGCAGCGCCCAGGTCCACTGCCAGGTGTCAGGGTTCCTGCAGCCAAGGGGGCCCAGGCGAGGGGCAGGGCTGTGTTTCCCCTAGGGAGCCTTCAGGGCGCAGAGGCCAGCTGATGGCACTCCTCTGCAATCCAGGGGAGTAGATCCTCAAGAGAGGGGACCTGGACCCAAGCAGGGCCAAAGGAGGGCCCTGCGTGTGGAAAGGCTGCCAGCGGCCAGCAGGAAGCTGGGTGGCTGGGTGGGAGGGGTCCCGGGACCCACTGGAGGAGCCCAGGCTAGGGAGCCACGCGACCTAGGACAAGCAGCAGGGAGAGAGCTCAAGGGGAAAGAGGGAAGGGGAGGAAGGGGCGTCGCGAGGAGGAGGAGGAGGAGGTGGGGAGGAGGAGGAGGAGGAGGGAGGAGGAGGAGGAGGAGGAGGAGAGAGTGGGGTGGGGTGGGGGGGCGGCGCAAGGGGACCCCCGGGGAGCTCGCGCGGTAGGGGGCCCAAACAAGGGGCCCCGTCCGACCCGACGACCTGGAGCGACGCCACCCGACGACACAGCACGCCACGCGACAGGACACGACGAGGAACACGCGCTGGGGGGCCCAGCCCAGGAGCTTGAAGCTCCAGGGATAGGATAGGGAGGGCTGGCTGGGCTTAGGGGTAGCATGCAAGGCCAGAGGGCAGGGGAGGGAGGGGAGGGGATCGCGCAGGCCAAGGTCAGCAGAGCGCCCAGGTCCACTGCCAGGTGTCAGGGTTCCTGCAGCCAAGGGGGCCCAGGCGAGGGGCAGGGCTGTGTTTCCCCTAGGGAGCCTTCAGGGCGCAGAGGCCAGCTGATGGCACTCCTCTGCAATCCAGGGGAGTAGATCCTCAAGAGAGGGACCTGGACCCAAGCAGGGCCAAAGGAGGGCCCTGCGTGTGGAAAGGCTGCCAGCGGCCAGCAGGAAGCTGGGTGGCTGGGTGGGAGGGGTCCCGGGACCCACTGGAGGAGCCCAGGCTAGGGAGCCACGCGACCTAGGACAAGCAGCAGGGAGAGAGCTCAAGGGGAAAGAGGGAAGGGGAGGAAGGGGCGGCGCGAGGAGGAGGAGGAGGAGGAGGAGGAGGAGAGAGTGGGGTGGGGTGGGGGGGCGGCGCAAGGGGGTCCCCCGGGGAGCGCGCGCGGTAGGGGGCCCAAGCAAGGGGCCCCGTCCGACCCGACGACCTGGAGCGACGCCACCCGACGCCACGGCACGCCACGCGACAGGACACGACGACGAACACGCGCTGGGGGGCCCAGCCCAGGAGCTTGAAGCTCCAGGGATAGGATAGGGAGGGCTGGCTGGGCTTAGGGGCAGCATGCAAGGCCAGAGGGCAGGGGAGGGAGGGGAGGGGATCGCGCAGGCCAAGGTCAGCGCAGCGCCCAGGTCCACTGCCAGGTGTCAGGGTTCCTGCAGCCAAGGGGGCCCAGGCGAGGGGCAGGGCTGTCTTTCCCCTAGGGAGCCTTCAGGGCGCAGAGGCCAGCTGATGGCACTCCTCTGCAATCCAGGGGAGTAGATCCTCAAGAGAGGGACCTGGACCCAAGCAGGGCCAAAGGAGGGCCCTGCGTGTGGAAAGGCTGCCAGCGGCCAGCAGGAAGCTGGGTGGCTGGGTGGGAGGGGTCCCGGGACCCACTGGAGGAGCCCAGGCTAGGGAGCCACGCGACCTAGGACAAGCAGCAGGGAGAGAGCTCAAGGGGAAAGAGGGAAGGGGAGGAAGGGGCGGCGCGAGGAGGAGGAGGAGGAGGTGGAGGAGGAGGAGGAGGAGGAGGAGGAGGAGGAGGAGGAGGAGGAGAGAGTGGGGTGGGGTGGGGGGGCGGCGCAAGGGGGACCCCAGGGGAGCGCGCGCGGTAGGGGGCCCAAGCAAGGGGCCCCGTCCAACCCGACGACCTGGAGCGACGCCACCCGACGCCACGGCACGCCATGCGACATGACAAGACGACGAACACGCGCTGGGGGGCCCAGCCCAGGAGCTTGAAGCTCCAGGGATAGGATAGGGAGGGCTGGCTGGGCTTAGGGGCAGCATGCAAGGCCAGAGGGCAGGGGAGGGAGGGGAGGGGATCGCGCAGGCCAAGGTCAGCGCAGCGCCCAGGTCCACTGCCAGGTGTCAGGGTTCCTGCAGCCAAGGGGGCCCAGGCGAGGGGCAGGGCTGTGTTTCCCCTAGGGAGCCTTCAGGGCGCAGAGGCCAGCTGATGGCACTCCTCTGCAATCCAGGGGAGTAGATCCTCAAGAGAGGGACCTGGACCCAAGCAGGGCCAAAGGAGGGCCCTGCGTGTGGAAAGGCTGCCAGCGGCCAGCAGGAAGCTGGGTGGCTGGGTGGGAGGGGTCCCGGGACCCACTGGAGGAGCCCAGGCTAGGGAGCCAGGCGACCTAGGACAAGCAGCAGGGAGAGAGCTCAAGGGGAAAGAGGGAAGGGGAGGAAGGGGCGGCGCGAGGAGGAGGAGGAGGAGGAGGAGGAGGAGAGAGTGGGGTGGGGTGGGGGGGCGGCGCAAGGGGGTCCCCCGGGGAGCGCGCGCGGTAGGGGGCCCAAGCAAGGGGCCCCGTCCGACCCGACGACCTGGAGCGACGCCACCCGACGCCACGGCACGCCACGCGACAGGACACGACGACGAACACGCGCTGGGGGGCCCAGCCCAGGAGCTTGAAGCTCCAGGGATAGGATAGGGAGGGCTGGCTGGGCTTAGGGGCAGCATGCAAGGCCAGAGGGCAGGGGAGGGAGGGGAGGGGATCGCGCAGGCCAAGGTCAGCGCAGCGCCCAGGTCCACTGCCAGGTGTCAGGGTTCCTGCAGCCAAGGGGGCCCAGGCGAGGGGCAGGGCTGTCTTTCCCCTAGGGAGCCTTCAGGGCGCAGAGGCCAGCTGATGGCACTCCTCTGCAATCCAGGGGAGTAGATCCTCAAGAGAGGGACCTGGACCCAAGCAGGGCCAAAGGAGGGCCCTGCGTGTGGAAAGGCTGCCAGCGGCCAGCAGGAAGCTGGGTGGCTGGGTGGGAGGGGTCCCGGGACCCACTGGAGGAGCCCAGGCTAGGGAGCCACGCGACCTAGGACAAGCAGCAGGGAGAGAGCTCAAGGGGAAAGAGGGAAGGGGAGGAAGGGGCGGCGCGAGGAGGAGGAGGAGGAGGTGGAGGAGGAGGAGGAGGAGGAGGAGGAGGAGGAGGAGAGAGTGGGGTGGGGTGGGGGGGCGGCGCAAGGGGGACCCCAGGGGAGCGCGCGCGGTAGGGGGCCCAAGCAAGGGGCCCCGTCCAACCCGACGACCTGGAGCGACGCCACCCGACGCCAAGGCACGCCATGCGACATGACAAGACGACGAACACGCGCTGGGGGGCCCAGCCCAGGAGCTTGAAGCTCCAGGGATAGGATAGGGAGGGCTGGCTGGGCTTAGGGGCAGCATGCAAGGCCAGAGGGCAGGGGAGGGAGGGGAGGGGATCGCGCAGGCCAAGGTCAGCGCAGCGCCCAGGTCCACTGCCAGGTGTCAGGGTTCCTGCAGCCAAGGGGGCCCAGGCGAGGGGCAGGGCTGTGTTTCCCCTAGGGAGCCTTCAGGGCGCAGAGGCCAGCTGATGGCACTCCTCTGCAATCCAGGGGAGTAGATCCTCAAGAGAGGGACCTGGACCCAAGCAGGGCCAAAGGAGGGCCCTGCGTGTGGAAAGGCTGCCAGCGGCCAGCAGGAAGCTGGGTGGCTGGGTGGGAGGGGTCCCGGGACCCACTGGAGGAGCCCAGGCTAGGGAGCCAGGCGACCTAGGACAAGCAGCAGGGAGAGAGCTCAAGGGGAAAGAGGGAAGGGGAGGAAGGGGCGGCGCGAGGAGGAGGAGGAGGAGGAGGAGGAGGAGGAGGAGGAGGAGGAGGAGGAGGAGGAGAGAGTGGGGTGGGGTGGGGGGGCGGCGCAAGGGGGACCCCCGGGGAGCGCGCGCGGTAGGGGGCCCAAGCTAGGGGCCCCGTCCGACCTGACGACCTGGAGCGGACGCCACCCGACACCACGGCATGCCATGCGACAGGACACGAAGACGAACACGCAGCTGGGGTGCCCAGCCCAGGAGCTTGAAGCTCCAGGATAGGATAGGGAGGGCTGGCTGGGCTTAGGGGGCAGCATGCAAGGCCAGAGGGCAGGGGAGGGAGGGGAGGGGATCCAGCAGGCCAAGGTCATCGCAGCGCCCAGGTCCACTGCCAGGTGTCAGGGTTCCTGCAGCCAAGGGGATCCAGGCGAGGGGCAGGGCTGTGTTTCCCCAGGGAGCCTTCAGGGCGCAGAGGCCAGCTGATGGCACTCCTCTGCAATCCAGGGGAGTAGATCCTCAAAGAGAGGGACCTGGACCCAAGCAGGGCCAAAGGAGGGCCCTGAGTGTGGAAAGGCTGCCAGCGGCCAGCATGAAGCTGGTGGCTGGGTGGGAGGGGTCCTGGGACCCACTGGAGGAGCCCAGGCTAGGGAGCCAGGCGACCTAGGACAAGCAGCAGGGAGAGAGCTCAAGGGGAAAGAGGGAAGGGGAGGAAGGGGCGGCACAAGGAGGAGGAGGAGGAGGAGGAGGAGGAGGAAGGAGGAGGAGGAGGAGAGAGTGGGGTGGGGTGGGGGGCGGCGCCAAGGGGGACCCCCGGGGAGCGCGCGCGGTAGGGGGCCCAAGCAAGGGGCCCCGTCTGACCCGACGACCTGGAGCCGACGCCACCGACTCCACGGCACGCCACGCGACAGGACACGACGACGAACACGCGCTGTGGGGCCCAGCCCAGGAGCTTGAAGCTCCAGGGATAGGATAGGGAGGGCTGGCTGGGCTTAGGGGCAGCATGCAAGGCCAGAGGGCAGGGGAGGGAGGGGAGGGGATCGCGCAGGCCAAGGTCAGCGCAGCGCCCAGGTCCACTGCCAGGTGTCAGGGTTCCTGCAGCCAAGGGGGCCCAGGCGAGGGGCAGGGCTGTCTTTCCCCTAGGGAGCCTTCAGGGCGCAGAGGCCAGCTGATGGCACTCCTCTGCAATCCAGGGGAGTAGATCCTCAAGAGAGGGACCTGGACCCAAGCAGGGCCAAAGGAGGGCCCTGCTTGTGGAAAGGCTGTCAGAGGCCAGCATGAAGCTGGGTGGCTGGGTGGGAGGGGTCCTGGGACCCACTGGAGGAGCCCAGGCTAGGGAGCCACGCGACCAGGACAAGCAGCAGGGAGAGAGCTCAAGGGGAAAGAGGGAAGGGGAGGAAGGGGCGGCGCGAGGAGGAGGAGGAGGAGGAGGAGGTGTGGAGGAGGAGGAGGAGGAGGAGGAGGAGGAGGTGGAGGAGGAGGAGGAGAGAGTGGGGTGGGGTGGGGGGGCGGCGCAAGGGGGACCCCCGGGGAGCGCGCGCGGTAGGGGGCCCAAGCAAGGGGCCCCGTCCGACCCGACGACCTGGAGCGACGCCACCCGACGCCACGGCACGCCATGCGACATGACAAGACGACGAACACGCGCTGGGGGGCCCAGCCCAGGAGCTTGAAGCTCCAGGGGATAGGAGAGGGAGGGCTGGGCTGGGCTTAGGGGCAGCATGCAAGGCCAGAGGGCAGGGGAGGGGAGGGGAGGGGATCGCGCAGGCCAAGGTCAGCGCAGCGCCCAGGTCCACTGCCAGGTGTCAGGGTTCCTGCAGCCAAGGGGGCCCAGGCGAGGGCAGGGCTGTCTTTCCCCTAGGGAGCCTTCAGGGGCGCAGAGGCCAGCTGATGGCACTCCTCTGCAATCCAGGGGAGTAGATCCTCAAGAGAGGACCTGGACCCAAGCAGGGCCAAAGGAGGGCCCTGAGTGTGGAAAGGCTGCCAGTGGCCAGCATGAAGCTGGGTGGCTGGGTGGGAGGGGTCCGGGACCCACTGGAGGAGCCATGCTAGGGAGATTCAGTGTGAGCTGAGGGTGTGGGGCAGTGCTTGGATACCTCAGCAACAGTGCAACAGAGGGGAGGCCCAAGAGGTTCCTCAGCAAGTGGCCTGAATCCTGAGAAGTTGACAGGGCCAGGTACCTGCTCATGAGTGGTCTGGGGTTCCTGCAAGAGCCAAGCCCAGGCCCTGGAGATTCATGTTCTAGGGCCCCAATCAGGCCTGGGGAGGGTTGGGAGAGAGTGTAGAGTTGGGACAGTGGGGATAGAGAGTGGAGAGAAGGCCAGAGAGTTTGGGGAGTGAGGAGGAAGAGAGGGAGACAGAGGAGGGAGAGAGAGAGCACAAGGGGGATACTGTGGCCCAGGGGGAGGGAGGCTCATGGCCCAGGTCCATTGTTTGCTTTCTGGGGTGGGAAAGCATGGCAATTAGCTGAGGGAAACTAAAGGGCCCAGGCAAGGGTCCTGCAGCCAAAGCCCAGGGCCTGCTTGCAACAAAGGCCACCAGAGTCTCAGGGGAGGTTCCAGGGTCCTGGAGAAGAGAGGAAAGCAAGCAAGGAGGCCCACATCTGAGGTTTTGAAAACAAGGCCAAGGGGCCTATGCAAGGGGAAGTGCAATTATTCTCAGGAAGTATCCTCATTTAAGGAGATTCTATTGTTCCTCCAGCATGCCAGCTTGGCTGCCTGAGACAGCTGCCTCAGAAATTGTCTTGTCAGTTCCTTGGGTAGGCTAAGGAATTGGGAGAGCATTGGGGTGCCATGCAACGTGCTGGGACATAGAATGAATGTGTAAATTTTGAAAGCAAGCAGCCCAAGCAAGAAGCCTATGCAATGGAAACACATGGGAATATTCCGCCAAGTGCTGAAGCCACAAAACCAAGGCAGAGCCTGGCCAAGTAATGTGGCATGGGAGTAGAGGACAAAACAGGTATAGGATGTCTCCTATGAGTTTCCATGCAAGTGGCTCAATGGAGGATCCAATCCTGATGCCTATGTAATGTCTCAGGCTAGATGTTTTAGGCCCAAGGGAATCCTGGCACCATGGGTCTGAGCAAGAAAACTGCTCATGTAAATAACCCAGTTAATGGACTTGTATTTAGGACACAATTGGGTCTAGTGGATCCACAGAATCAGTGTCTCCATAAGTTCCCATCTGGGATTGTTTCAGTGCTCTGGCCAGGGTAGCACATTAGGATCCTTGGCAAGGGAACATCTAACCATTAAGCATTGGGTGCTGAAGTTGTGTTTGAAGACTCCAGTTTGTCCTCTTGTCATGGCACTCAATCAGGAGCCTATATAAAGGCATTGCCATATCCTGGTAGAAAGAGTAAGGATGTGACTCCGGGAAAACGGATGATGCAAGAATCATGATCAGGGATTGGGAGTGGGGTTGTTCCAGATAAAATTCCAGTGCAAGGTTCATGGATATGGGTCTTGGAGACCTAAGGTAGAATGCAAGTGACATGGACACATGGTCATGGAATTCTGGAAACACAGGGAAATCCTTTTCAAAATAACCATTTGTTAAGAACATGAAGGTAAAGGTAGGGACTGGTCTGGTCACAGGTCTCGGAAAGAGGATGTGGTAATGGTCTCAAGTTAGAGGCCCAGGCACTAGCCCAGGACATTCGGGCTTGTTTTGTCAGTCACATTCACTTGACTGGGCAACAGAGATAAGAGTCCCTTACAAGGGTCAGGACTGTACCTTGGACAAGTATATAGAATAACTGGCCCATGCAAGTGTTGGGGAAATGGACCTAAGGAAAGGGTCTTGTCATTTAGAGCAAGGATGGGAATCTGTGGCCATGAAAATTGTACACAACGGCATGGTAATTTTGTGAGGCCAAATTGTTAAGACCAGGAAGTAAACGTGGCAATGGAATAAGGGCACAGGACTGGTGCAGGGAATGTGGCAGAGGAATGTAGCAAGGGTCCAAAGCAAAAAATCTAGGCAACAAGTGTAAGGAGTCTGTAACACACAAAAGGAAGGGAGGCTGGGGCATGGGGGGTGGGGCTTATGGAGTATCTATCTGCAGCTTCTTCCTAAATGGCCACAACTCTTGCACTTTCAGCCACATCTCCATTTTCAATGCCCACACTTGCACTATCCAGCTGGTTCTTATTTCCTGCACTCATACCTACTGTGCACCTGTGGCCTTTCCTCATAACCCTATTTCTCACACTTGAATGGTGGAGCTGAAAGTCTGGATTGCCTGTGATGTTTCCAGCTCTGCTGCTGTGTCTCAATGTTCAGCCCCAAGTGTGACAGAAACCTAGCAGTCCCATGACAATCCAGTCCCAGGAAAATCAAAGTCCTAGTCAATCCCCTATCCACATCCCACCCCACCCCACCACTATATGAGGGAAGGAGACTTACCATCTGAAGCAGGAACTTCTCGGCTTGGCTACCAATATAGCTCCTCCTTCTGGAAAGGGCTTCTTCCCCTTCATTTCAGTCACATGATTTTCACACATCAGGTACCCAGAGAGCTTACTGGCTAGGAATGGGTCAAACTGGCTTTTCCTGGAAGTCTGATATGGGAGACTTCCAGAAGCCAATCTTTCTCCTCAAACCTCAGTTTATTCATGTGAAAATGATACAAACCCATAAAAAATGCTGAGCTGTTGACAAAAGTTTTACCTTTGTGGTCCCAGTTACAGTCATATATGACATAACATTTCAGTCAATGAAGATCAGTTTGTAAGTTGTTGATCCCATCAGACTAGATCACCTAGTGATGTAGTCATCTTATTTATTAGGTCCATACTCTGATGTTTGCATATGGACAAAATTATCTCAGGATGCATTTGTCAGAAAACATCCCATCATAGAGCAATACCATAAATGTATGCCTGTGAGCAAGCATCATTTTGTTCCAGGAAAATCCTTTATATAAATTACTGTTACTTAGATGATTTAAAATTAAAATTGTCCATTTTGTTCCAAAAAGAAAAGCTGCCTAAAATTTTATAGCCTGCTGCCTAAAGCTAGGAGTCTCAATCAGTGATTCCTTGCCTAGCATGCACCAGGCCATAGTTTTAATCACCAGAATGGCAAGAACAAAACAAAACCTAGAGCCTTAGTCTGCTAATTTCACCAACAACATGGGGCCACCAAACCAGAACAAATTCAAGTGGACTTGCTCTTTCTCATCTCAATATGTATTGCTCTATGGTGAACATGTCAATACTGTGTTAACTTCATAGGATCAATAACCCTTCCCCTAAGAACCTCCCTCATGTCCTGCCCTTTATGAGACTCTCTTGATACTCTAGACATTTAGACAATACAAAGTCATAAAACAAATTACATCATGAAACTCAGTTATAACAACTAAATTATCCTAAAATAGAACCAATAATAGAATCTGTTACTTTTTTTTTTTTAAATCTGGACAGCCCATGATTAAGGCAATGCCACCATGTTCAGAGGTGAAAGTTCACGAAGTTTCTGACTTTACCAGTGGGTTAATTTAATAGCTGGCATAATAATTTGAACAGACCACAGGGAGTTGGTGAAGAGTATCAGCATATGGGGCCTGAATGGAGGAAGTAGTTAATTATGGGTTTGCCCTTGAGGACAATTATTTGTCCTTGTCCCCTTCCTCCTCTATCCTGCTTCCCTGCTGCCAAGAGCTGAGCAGCTTCCCCTGACCATATTCTTCTGCCATGATATTCTGCCTCATTTGGGTCCCAGATGATGGTGCTACCTGACCATGGACTGAGTCCTCTGAAACCATGAACCAAAATAAACTCTTTTCTCCAAGTTGCTCTTGTTCAGGTATTTGGATCACAGCCATGAAAAGCTAACATAGCATCTTTATATTTTTTTCATGTTAGGTTATTTTTTTTATTTTAGTTTTCATTGTCAATGGACCTTTATTGTATTTATTGATAAGTGGTGCTGAGAATCGAACCCAGTGCCTCACACATGATAGGCAAGTGCTCTGCCACTGAGCCACAACCCCAGTCCTGAACTTATTCTTAAAAAAATATTTAGCAAATATATAAAAACCTCAATCATATAACCACAAATATTGACTTAATAAAATTATTAGTTACACCACCAGAAATATACTATTTGCCTGAGTCTCTGATCCTCACAATTAATATCCTGGAGGCTTTAACCTATAGGAACTTGATGACAAGTACCAATACAAAAGTATTTTAATTTTTTAAATACATAACTGAAATTATTATTAATTTTAAGATAAAGGCACTTGGCTTATTTTTCTGTGAAATCGTTATACTGAAAATATAAATGAGCCTCCCAGTAAGGAAATGTCCATCAAGTGGCAAAATTCATTAACATGAATCAATAACAAATGTATTCCTTAAGTACATCTTATATTCATTTTTCTTAGAAAACCTGTATTCAACCATTTGAGTTAATAGTAAATGGAAATTAAAGTTAATTGTTCCCTTCCATCTTTTTTTTTTTTAAAGAAAGAGTGAGAGAGGAGAGAGTGAGAGAGGAGAGAGAGAGAGAGAATTTTTTTTTTAATATTTATTTTTTAGTTCTCGGCGGACACAACATCTTTGTTGGTATGTGGTGCTGAGGATCGAACCCGGGCCGCACGCATGCCAGGCAAGCGCGCCACCGCTGAGCCACATCTCCAGCCCTCCCTTCCATCTTATAGAAGAGAAAACTCAACTATTACTAACAGTTAAGCATAAAAACCAAAGTTCCTAAGCACTATAACTATATGGAATAGAACTATTTTACTTCATTTGGCAAATGTTGTTGGTACTTAACCATGTGCCAGACATTACAAATAACTTCTACTGAATTTCCATTACAATCCTGATGTGGGTCCATTATTTCTATGATTTTGAAAACACAATTGACCAAAATTTTTATAACTCTCATGTCAATATCATGTGGTCAATGCCCACAGGTCAAGTTCAAACTCCAAAGCAAGACATCCAAGAAACCCATCAAGGGATCTGACACAAGAAAGAGGGTCTACCTTGTTGCATCTGTGTGGGCCAGGCCACCTAATACCACTTCCCTTCCAATTCCCTCTTCCAGAAGCTCCTCACCCCCAACGACATACCCTGTGTGCATTTTCATCTGAACTCCCACTAGGACTTTGTGCAGTGGGTTCTTCCCGTGAGTACTCACAGTTTGTAGAGACCAAGAAGGGCACTGGCTGTAGCTGGGGAGGTGAAGGAAGGAGGTGTGAAAACAGTCCAATTTCACTCGAAGGGTCAAAGCTGAAGAACAAATGGAAGAGCTCATGGATGCCAGGCCTGGGAAGAACCTCAGTGTCCACTGTACTATCCCACTGCTTCCTCACAACCCTCTGCTCAACCACTTTGCAATTTACTGCACTATCTACTAATGTATTTCCTATTGCCCATCTTCCCCCTACCAGAGCATATATCCAGGTAAGGGCAGCATTTTGCTTGGTAAGGAAACTACTAAAGTAAGGGCCCTGCAGTCTAGGCTGAAAAGAATCATGTTATGATTTGGATATGAAGTGTCCTGAAAAGCTGTGAATGCAGAACTATTCAAAGGTGAAATGATTAGACTTAGAACTGTGACCTAAATGGGTTCACCTTATTTTGATTAGAGTAATAGCAGTGGGGGGGAATCATAAGCAGGTGGGGTATGATTGAAGGAAGTGGGTCACTGGATACCTTTCCCTGTGGTCTCTTCCCCTTTCCCTGTCTCCTAGCCAAAATCAATGGGGTAGCACTCCTCCATCATGCCCTTCCACCATGACATTCTGCCTCATTTTTTGGGCCCAGAGCAATTCAGAAAGTCTACCATGGACTGAACCTCTAAAACTATGAGCCAAAATAAAATTTTAGTCCTTTACATTGTTCTTGTCATGTACTTTGTTGTTAGTGACAAAAAACTTGACTAACACAGGCCACAAGCCTTGTCTAAAGAAGGTGAAGGATACAGGAATGCACAGACTAGAAAATGCCTCCTTGGAGAGCCAACCAGTAAATAATTCTGCCTCGTGGGTCGTCCAGTCTGCACCACTATTCAACTGTGCTCCTGTGCCAAAAAAGCAGTCATGACTGTTCCAATAAAACCTTACTTAGAAAAACATGTGGGAGGCCAAATTTGACTCACAGGTAGTCATTTCCTAAATGAAATAAAGTTCAAGGACGGAGAAAAATGCCATGATAGAGTTGCATGGATCTGTCAAACAGCAACAACAACAATGGCAGAGGTTTTACAAAGCCTAATAGTGACACAAAGTCCTGAAAATAATGCCCCAGGCTGGGTATGGTGGCTCCTACCTGTAATTCCAGCAGCTCAGGAAGTTGAAGCAGGAGGATTATGAGTTCAATGTTACCCTCAGCAACTTATAGAGGACCTAAGCAATTTAATGAGACTCCCATCTCTAAGTAAAATATTAAAAAGTGTTGAGTAGGTGACTCTGTAGTTAAGCAGTTAAGCATCACTGGGATCAAATCCTCAGTACCTAAAAAAAAAAAAAAAAAAAAAAAAACAATTAAATGAGGCCACATTTCCAGCTAGAGACAAGATCACAAATGTAAACAATAGGAACCTGAATCTAACCTCACAGCCTCAGGAACATATTTTATAAGGTCAACACCCACTTGACCTGAATAACAGTTTAACACATGTACGACTGAATTCTATAACCAGTCTCATGGCTATGAGCTAAAAGTCAAAAGCACTCAGGGACCAGACAAGAGTGCTGAAGAACATTTCTACTACCTGTTGATACCTGCACCAATTTAGCAAAAGGAAAAAAAAAAGGAAGTAAATGAAAATTCATGATTCCTCATTCTCATGAAAATCATTAGAAAAGTCATTGAATCAGCAATAACCTTGTATAAAAGTACCTTTCAGAGCTGGGGATATTGCTCAGTTGATAGAGTGCTTGCCATGCCTGCAAACCACCCTGGGTTCAATCCCCAGCATCACACACACACACACACACACACACACACACACACACAAAGTCCCTTTCACAACATACATAAAAAATTCAAGTCCTCAAGAACAAACAACATAAAAACATACAGACTCAAACTTCAATAAGGGGCACATGTGGTGACTGGAATGAACACATGCTTTGCATGGGTCAAAAAAAAATTAATTTTGAGAACAAGATGTCACAATGAATGTAATTTTAATCAATATCACAATGTTTGGGGGTAAGATAAAGTTGTTGGAAAAGATTTTTGAAGAGGCGTGGAGAAGGAGGTGAACCTTGTAAAGAGTAGCTATGACCAGTGGGAACCCAGTGGGAATGCTCTGTCTATTTCTGGACCTCACAGCCGTGCTGGCAAGAGCAAACAGGCTTTTTTTGGGTGGAGAGGAGTGGTGAGGGCAATGCTGGGGATGGAACCCAGGGTCATTCTATCATGGAGCAACTCCCATGGCCATTTTGTAAGTTGTAACAGCATTTTGTAAGTTGCTGAGGCTGGCTTCCAACTTGCAACCCTGTTGCTTAAGCCTTCCAAGTCACTAGAATTACAGGCATGGTCCACCAGGCTAGTCGGGTTCTTCATCTAAGAACTCATTCTCTCTACCCACTTTTTCCTTATAGCTCATGGGTAGCTTTTTCAGACTCCAGAATGTACAAAGGCTTGAAATTATGGCACCTATGTCCACCTGTTCATGGGTTGATCCTGGAACCAGGGCAGAGGGTGGCTTGGTTTTGGTGCTGGGCTGTGTGTTATGTAACTATGAAATAATTCTAAATACTTCTAAAGTTTGATGTTTTTGGAGTATGTTTCCTCCTTGCTAGAACATGGTGTGTTACCAGACCTCATATATCCCATCAGACTCCCCACGTGTCAGCTACTGATCTAAACTACTGAGCTTCAGAAAAGATCCCAGCTTAACAGACAGCTTGAGAGTTTAGGTTAAGGAAGAGCCACACTCTCTCATGGGAAAGCCCATGACACTTCTCTGAAAGCCTAGAGCCAAGCAGCGACAAGGCAAGTCCTCATCAGCTGTGAATAAATTTTAGAAGCCTTAGCCACCAATACCAACTAGCAATAAGAGACCTTACCTGTTATGGTGACTGTCCATCAAGGTGATCAATCTGACTTCTCCAAGAACTGTTTCTATACAGAAAAACCTCAGCTTCAATGAGACTTTACTTTTCACAAGGCCTGTTTCCGTATTAATTGAACAAGTGGGCTTTAAAAATTTTGGAAACCCTATTATGTGGTTAAAGTACTTCCTCTACATGGTGTATTCTATGAGGGTTTTTTCACATTATTCTTTCTCCTCTGAGCATTGTAAACCTACACAACTATTTTCATTCTTTTTCAATAAACTCTGGGCTGGGGATGTGGTTCAAGCGGTAAGCACACTCACCTGGCATGCGTGGGGTGCTGGGTTCAATCCTCAGCACCACATAAAAATAAAATAAAGATGTTGTGTTCACAAAAAACTAAAAAATAAATATTAAAAAATTCTCTCTCTCTCTCTCAAAAAAAATCCTACTGCCACTATCTCTATTGGATGCTTTAATACCTTGCTTAAATAAAAGCTTCAGTTGCTTACTAAACCCTTAAAACAGAGACAAAGACCAAAGTTCTATAGCAGGCTATAAAATCATTAAAAAAATAGAGAGCCAGCAGAGCCTTGTAATCCCAGCAACATGGAAAGCTAAGGCAGGAGGAATGCAAGTTCAAACCCAGCCTCAGCAACTTAGCGAGACACTGTCTTAAAATAGAAAGCAACTCACCAAGGCCCTGTCTCTAAATAAAATATAAAAAAACTGGCTGGGGATGTGATACAGTGGTTTGGTGCCTCTGGGTTCAATCCCCAGTATCAAAAACAAAGAAATAAAGATATAGATACAATAGTGATACTCCTGTGAAAACATTACTACCAGTAAGATCACCAATACATCTTATTATAGATAAGTTACCACTGATTATCATAAACACTTGAAAAGCCTTAATTAAAAAACATGAGAAGGATGGGGTTGTGGCTCAGTGGTAGTGAGCTTGCCTGGCAGGTGTGAGGCACTGGGTTGGATTCTCAGCACCACGTATAAATAAAAAAATAAAATAAAGGTCCAGTGACAATAAAAAAATATTTTAAAAACCTGAAAGCCTTGCCCAGTGGTAACCATATGTAATTTCCTCTCAGTCACTGGGGGAATAAGGAGGGAAGAAAGAAAGTTAGTGAACAACAGCCTGGGCAATTTAGGCCTTGTGCCAAAATAAGCAATAAAATCTGCCGTGGCCAAGCCAGGAGAGGTAGTGGAAACCTATAGTCTCAGTGGCTTTTGAAGCTGGGGCGAGAGGATTGATAGTTCAAAGCCAGTTTCACCAATTTAATGAGTCAGTGAGCAAATCAGTGAGACCCTGTCTGTAAAAAATTATTTAAAAAGGGCTGGGGATATGGTTCAGTGCTTAAGCGCCCGGGGTTCAATCCCCAGTACAAAACAATACAAACTCAAAGGATAGCTCAGGGGTAAAACTCCCCTGGATTCAATCCCCAGTATCAAACACACACACACACACACACACACACACACACACACACACACGAATGAATGTCCAACTTGTTAATGAGGTATACACCTTTTTAGCAACTCTGCAAACTGAGGAAGGAGGAACCAAAGTTTTAAGCCAGTCTCAGCAACTGAGGGAGACACTGTCTTAAAATAGAAAGCAAAAAGGACTTGAATGTAGCTCAGTGACAGAGAATATCTGGATTCAACCCTGAAATGACTACCAGGGGAGAAAAAACAAAACAAAACAAAAAAACCAGAATATTGGCCCATGAGTGAAGCTCTGAATTTAATCTCCAGTCCTGCCAAAAATAGAAGACATATATTATCATTCATTAAATTGTTAAAGTGGGCTGGGGTTGTAGCTCAGTGGTAGTGTGCTTTCCTAGCATGCTTGAGGCACTGGGTTCAATCCTCAGCATCACATAAAACAATACACAAACAAAATAAAGGTATTGTGTCATCTATAATTTAAAAGAAAACATTAAAAGACATTCTTTAAGTTATAAGAATACTACAAAACAAATATCTTTATAAACAAGAATAACAACTTAGAACACACTGGGGAAAAACTCATTAGGAATTTGGGAGGGGGTGAGGGGTTGGGGGATGCTTGGCATGGCATTGCATGTAAACTCTAGACATTAAACCCAGGGCCTCCACACATGCTCAACATTGACCTTTTACCCTCAGCACAGAAAACAGCAATTGTTAAAAATATATGACACCTAGGAATAAACTCTCATGCAAGCTCTACAGTTATAAAAATGTAAAACTTTCGGGCTGGGATTGTGGGTCGCCTAGCTCGTGGGAAGCCCCAGGTTCGATCTTCAGCACCACATAAAAATAACTAAAGATATTGTGTCAAACTACAACTAAAAAAAAAAAAAAAAAAACAAACTGCAAAACTTTCCTGATACCTTTTTAAATGATGCAAAACTTCACCCAACTAGAGTCAAACCTCTATTTGGATGAAGATTATAAAGAAAATATTGAAAGACAAAAGCCTAAACCTAGACACAGATGGTACCAACCTGTAGTCCGAGATGCTCAGAAAACTGAGACAGGAGGACAAACTTGAGCCCCAAACTTTAAAGCTAGCCTGGACAACATAGGAAGACCCTCTTCCAGAAAAAGAAAGAAAGAATGAAAACAAACAACAACAAATATGAAATAACTCTACTCAGCAGGTGAGGCAGAAGGATAAAAAGTTGCAGGCTAGCCTGCTTCTGAATAAAAAATAAAAAGGGCCAGGGATGAAGTTCAGTGAGTAGTAGTTCACTCCTGGGTCCAATCCCTAGTTCCAGCAAAAAAAAAAAAAAAACAAAAACAAAACAAACAAAAAAACCAACAACCATAAAGCAGTTCACAAAGTACGGGGCAGGCTGGCATAGTGACAACATGTGTAATCCCAGCAGAGCTTGGGAGGCTGAGGCAGGAAGGACACAAATTCAAAATCAGCATCAGAAATTTAGTGAAGCCTTAAGCAACTCAGACAGACCCTGTCTCTAAATAAAAATAAAAAACTGGATGAGGATGTGGATCAGTGATAAAACTCCTCTGGGTTCAATCAGCAGTATCAAGTGCACACACACAAACACAACACAATGAATGTCCAGCTGGTTAAAGAGGTATACTCCTTTAATCCCAGCAACTCAGCAAAATAAGAAAGGAGGAACCGAAGTTTGAAGCCAGCCTTGGCAACTGAGGGAGACACCATCTTAAAATAAAAAGTAAAAAGGGCTTGGCATTTAGCACAGTGGCAGAGAATCTCTGGGTTCAACCCCTAAAACCCAACCAGAAAGAAATAAGGTGGCCTATGAGAGCAACTCTGAGTTTAATCCCCAGTTTCGCCAAACATAGAGCATGTAATATTATGATTCGTTAAATTAAGTCATAAGAATGCGAGAAAATAAATATCTTTATAAACAAGAATAACCAGTTAGAACACAATGAGAAGAAACTCATTAGGAATAGAGGAGGGGGTGAGGAGTTGGAGGGGGGGAGAGTTGGCGTCTCACTGTATGTGAACTCTAGACATTAAACCCAGGGCCTCCACACGTGTTCAATATTCACCCTATACCCTCAGCACAGAGAACAGCAATTATTAAAAATATATGACACCTAGGAATAAACTCTCATGCAAGCTCTACAGTTATGATACTGCAAAACATTCCCCAAATGATAAAAAACTTCACGCTACTGAAGTCAAACCTCTTTTTGAATGAAAATCCCAAAAAAACCAAAATACAAGTGTCTAAACCTGGACGCAGAAGGTACCAGCCTATAGTCCCAGCTGCTCAGAAAGCTGAGACAGGAGGACAACTTGAAACCAAAACTTTTAAGACTAGCCTGGACAACATAAGAAGACCTTCCAGAAAAAGAAAACAAACAACAACAACAAATATGAAATAACCTCTCCAGAGGTAAGGGAGTACGATGAAAACTTCCAGGCTAGCCTACCTCTAAACAAAAAATAAAAAAAGGCCAGGGACAAAGCTCAGTGGGTCCAATTTCTAGTTCCAGAAAATAATAATAATAAAAGAACTTTAAAGCAGTTCACACACAACAGGATAGGCCCCCAAACAAACAAACAAAAGATATATGTACAATAGAAACACTCCTGTGGAAACATTACTACCAGCACCAATCACCAATACAACTTCCTATACAGAAGATTACCATTGATTATCATAAACGCTTTAAGGGAAAAGTCTTCATTAAAAAAAAAAAAAGGAGAGAGCCAGACAAAGTGGTGACCATCTGTAATCCCCTCTCAGCAACTGAGAAGGAACTAAGCCACTAAGGCAGGAGGAATGAAATTTAGAAAGCAGCCTGGGAATTCAGACCTTCTGCCAAAATAAGCAATGAAAATTGTCATGGCTGAACCAGGCAAGGTGGTGCACACCTGTAATCCCAGTGGCTCAGAGGGTGAGGCAGGAGGATTGTGAGTTCAAAGCCAGCCTCAGCAACTTAGTAAGTCACTAAGCAACTGAGTGAAACCTTGTCTCTAAATAAAATATTGTAAAAGGGCTGGGGATGTGGCCCAGTGCTTAAGCGGCCTGGATTCAATCCCTCCTAAAAAAAACAACCAACCAAACAAACAAACAAAAAACCCCATAGCTGTGGCTTAATGGTGAACCTCCCCTGGGTTGAATCCCCAGTATCAAACACACACACAACACACACACACACACACACACACACAAGAGGACGCACATGCGTGTGCGTTTTGGGAGGCACACACACAAGGGAATGAATGTCCAGCTGGTTACAGAGGTACACTCCTTTAATCCCAACAACTTGGCAAACTGAGGAAGGAGGGATCCCAGTTTGAGACCAGCTTCAGCAACTGAGGGAGACACTGTCTTAAAAAGTAAAAAGGGGGGATGAGTGGTGGCTCAGTGGTAGAGCGCTTACCTAGCACTTGCGAGGCCCTGAGTTCCACCCTCGGAACCACGTAAAAATAAAGTAAAATAAGGCAGAGGATCCAACTACAACTAAAAAAAAAAAAAAAAGAAAGAAAAAGAAAAGAAAAGAAAATATCTGGGTTCAACCGCCAAATCCTCACCCGAAAAAAAAAAAGCAAGCCCGTGAGTTCAGCTCTGAATTTAATCCTCAGTTCCACCAAAAATAGAGAACGTATATTATCATTCATTAAATTGTTTAAGTCACAAGAATGCTAGAAAACAAATATATTTATAAACAAGAATAACCAGTTAGAACACAATGGGGAAAAACTCATTAGAAATAAATGAGAGGGGCTGGGGATGTGGCTCAAGCAGTAGCGCTCTCGCCTGGCATGCGTGGGGCCTGGGTTAGATCCTCAGCACCACATACAAACAAAGATGTGTGTTCCCCAAAAACTAAAATATAAACATTAAAAGATTCTCTCTCTCTCTCTCATAAATGAGGGGTTGGAGGGTTGTGGGGGTGGTTGGCGTAGTGCTGCACCTGAACTCTAGACATTAAACCCAGGACCACCCCACATGCTTAACATTCACCCCATACCCTCAGCATAGAAAACAGCAATTGTTAAAAATATATGACACCTAGGAATAAACTCTCATGCAAGCTCTACAGTTGTAAAACTGCAAAATGTTCCTGAAATGATGAAAAACGTCACCCAACTGGAGTCAAACCTTTATTTGGATGAAAATCTTTAGGAAAACAAAATACAAACACCTAAACCTGGTCACAGAGAGTCCCAGCCTGTAGTCCCAGCTGCTCAGAAAGCTAAGGCAGGAGCACAACTTGAGCCCTGAAATTTAAGGCTAGCCTGGACCCCCTTCCATAAAAAGGAAACAAAAAGCAACAACAAATATGAAATAACTCTACTCCAGAGGTGAGGCAGTAGGATGAAAAGTTCCAAGTTAGCCTGCCTCTAAAGAAAAATTTTTAAAAAGGCCAAGGATAAAGCTCAATGGTAGAACACATCTAGGTCTAATTCCTAGTATGGTGGGTGGGGGGGGGAGAACCATAAAACAATTAACAAAGAAAGGACAGGCTGGGCAAGGTGGCACACACTCTGGTATTCTCAGCAGAGCTTAGGAGGTTGAGACAGGAGTGCAAATTCAAAGCCAGTCTCAGCCATTTAGCAAGGCCCTAAGCAACTTAGCTAGATCCTGTCTTTAAATAAAATATAAAAAACTGGCTGGGAAAGTGGTTCAGTGGTTAATCTCCCTGGGGTTCAACCCCTGGGGCCCCCTAAGAAATATAAAATATAAAGAGAGAATGTTCTATCACCCAGGGGCTGAACAAAATGCAAAGGAAGTCTACCTACTGAACCGGCAGAGATGTAAGGACTGACAACCCTGTTTCTGGATCTTGGGTACTGACCCAGTGATTTCACTTCCACAAACTCATTTTGAAGAGTTAGGGCCAATTCAACAAATATATTCCAAAAACTCGCTTAAATAAGGACAAATAAAGTGGGCAAAGTGACTCATGACTATGATCCCAGGTACTCAGGAGCAGGAAACTTCGGGATACCAATTTTAGGACAATCTCAAGCAAGGTAGTGAGACCCTGTTGATTCAGAATAAAAAGTAAAATAAATAATAAAAATGGGCTGAGGGGGCTGGAGTTGTGGCTCAGTGGTAGAGTGCTTGCCTACCATGTGTGAGACAAGGAGTTCAATTCTCAACACCTCATATAAACAAACAAAATAAGGATCATTGACAACTAAAAATATATTTTCAAAAAAAAAAATGGGCTGGAGATGTAGCTCAGTGATAAAGTAGTCCTAGGCTCAATCCCCATTAGCAAAAATAGTTTAAACAAAAAACCGTCAGATCACTATAAGGAAATATCTGTGCATTGGCTCATTCAGGCTTCTAAAACAAAACCCCAATGCACCTCTGACTTACAAACAACCATTTATTTCTTACCGTTTTCCTGGGGTAGAAGTTGGAGATTGAAGACTGCTTCCAAATTGCTTAGACACCTTCCTGCAGGCTCCTTACAAAAGGGAGAATCAATCTGGGACTCCTTTATATGGGCGCATCCATATCCTGGGGTGGGGACTCCACCCTCATGGTTAAAGGCTCCTCCCCTTAATAGATAAGTTTCAGCACTGCTAATGGTACATTTCTGGCATCACCACTCCCTCAATAGGGCGGAATAAATTAGAGTGCATCCAAACAAAATATCACTCAACCTTTGAGAAGTTATTTAGACCTTTAGGCAAACAAACTTTTCATGTTTTGAGACAACTAAGGAAATCCAAACACCACCAGTGTGACAATAATAATGAATTACCGTTGATAGTCTTCAGTATTTATGAAAACTTAGCTTTGAGAGATACAAAATAGAACATTTAATGCAATGGTTTTGCTGGCCATGCATGAAGAACTATTGAAAAAAAGTGGAAAAAGCACAATCTCTCAACTTTTGCAAATATCAAAAATGCTCCAGGGGGGCTGGGATTGTAGCTCAGCGGTAGAGCGCTCGCATAGCACAGGCGGGACCTGGGTTCAATCCTCAGCACCACATAAAAATAAAGGCATTGTGTTGTGTCCATCTACACCTAAAAATATAAATATTAAAAAAATGCTCCAGGGCTGGGATTGTGGCTTGGTGGAAGAACACTCATGTCGCTCGCATCGGGCATGGGGTTCCATCCTCAGCACCACATAAAAATGAATAAATAAAATAAAGGTACTATGGTCATCAAAACAAAAAAAATAAAATAAAAGAAAGAAAATGTTCCACAAATGTTTTTAAGTTATTTGTGTTTCCATTTACTGACATGACAAAAACTGACATGATAAACTGTCACATACAGTAGCAGGGAAAGAGCCAGGTGCGATGGTGTACGCATGTAATCCCAGCGGCTCTGGAGGCTGAGGCTGGAGGAGTGCAAATTCAAAGCTAGCCTCAGCAACATAGGGAGGCCCTAAGCAACTTTGCAAGACCCTTCTGCAAGAAAGAGCAGGCGGCATCCAAAGGTGCCACCCAGTCATACAGGAGGTGAAACACAGGTCACAATCCAGGGGGAGAGGAGATGTTCCCAAAACAGGCAGAACACCCACAGGTCATCTAACTAGACAGAAGCTCAGTCCATGAGGCAAGAATAGTTTGCATCCTTGAGCTTGCAATCCTCCTGCCATAGCCTCTGAAGGCAAAATATCCAGGACCTAAGGAGAATGCTTAGCATAGAATACTATGCAAATAATGTAGATTTCCAAAGGCGCCACCCAGTCATACAAGAGTTGAAGCACAGGTCACAATCTAGGGGGAGAGAGGATGTTCCCAGAACAGCCAGAACACCCACAGTTTTTCTAATAAGACCCAAAGCTCAGACCCTGAAGCGTAAGAATAGTTTTCATCTCTTTGCACCCACCAAAAGCTCAATCTGATGCTAAAAATTTTAAATTATAATCCCTCCACTCCACTGAAGAAGTGCATGATGCAGGTACCACCACCCTTGTGTTCACAAAGAAATGAAAAGCCAGGAGTTTGTGCTACATTCAGCATCTCTCCCCACACTGGACTTTAAAACCCTTCTTAAAAGGTCACCCACAGGTCAAGAGTAGAGGCTCATGTTTGGAAGTCAACCACTAGGGGACCTGAGGCAGGAGGATTGAGAATTCAATGCCAGTCTCAGCAAATTATAAGGCCCTTAGCAACTTGGTAAAACACTGTCTCTAATTAAAAAATAAAAAATGGGCTGGGGATATGGCTCAAGGATTAAGTGCCCTGGGTTCAGTTCCTGGTGCTAATAAATAAATAAATAAGAATAAAAAATTTTAAATACCAGGGAACAAAATATGGGTTCATTCAGGTAAATTTACGTATTATATGTGCATGTAAAACACAAATAGGGTGATATTCTCAAATTAGTTATGAAAATATTAATACTGGAGTCACATTGTATTATGATTTCCATGACTACTTCCTTATGAAACATTTCTACATCACTTGAATTTTAAAATAAACCCTTTATTTTCACAATTTAGTAAAATAAAATTATTTCATTTTCTAAATGATACAGAGGCGCAAATCTTCTTAAGAAGATCTACTAAGGTGCTAGGGGCATAGCTCAGTGGTAGAGTGCTTTCCTAGGATTATGAGGCATATTTGAACCCCAATACCAAAAAGCAAAAAAGAACTATAAGGGGCAAACAAGAAGGAGATTAAAGCTGCAGTCCTAAGGTCAGTTGAGGGTCATCCACAGAAAAATCCAGAAACAGCAAGGGGCAATAGAAGCAGATATCTTACACAGACAGTGGGCAGAGCAGGATAGTTCAGAGAACCACAGACCAATCAGAGTTAGGAGAGGTAGGGAGGGGTTGAGTGGGCAATCAAAGAATTCTGATTCTCCTTCACAAGACAAAGAAGACAAAGGAAAGAAAGAGCAAGCTGCATCTAAATTTAGCAACAAGACCTGGAGGACCTAAAGAGAATGTTTAGCATAGTATACTATGCAAAAAATATAAATCTCCAAAGACGCCACCCAGTCATACAGGAGGTGAAGCATAGGTCACAATCCAGGGAGCAAGGAGATGTTCCCAGAGCAGCCAGAACACCCAGAGGTTTTCTAACTAGAAAGACAGCTCAGACCCTGAGGCCTAAGGATAGTTTGCATCCCTTGAGCTTGCAATCCTCCTGCCTCAGTCTCTGGAGTGGCTGGAATTACAATAATTCTAAACACTGAAGATGAATGAAGGCAGACTGGTATCTGCCTTCATGTCAAAATGATTCTCTCCACACTAACAATTACTTACCCCTTTCCACCACTCCCTGAAATGAGTTGGTTATTGCACCTCCAAAGGGAGTCACTTTTCCATCTGTTAAAGTTAAAACTGCCTGAAGAAATCATTACATTAAGGTACCCTCCAGAAGGTCTGGAAGAGCTCCACTAACCCATGTCTACAAACCAATAAGCTCAAAGCTCTTTGGAAGTCAAAACTCCAGAGATTGCTTAAGCATGATAATCCCTGCCCTCTACTCAAGCTGCATCTGTGTTGGGGAAGAGGAAGAGGGTACATTCAGGATATCCCAAAACTAGGTAGAAAAGATTCTTAGTAATCCAGAGCCATCTCCTCTCTTAGGCTACTTCTTTGGAGAATATAAAGGCACTTTTTTGGAGGGGAGGGGGGACAGCACAGCCAGAGATGCCAAAGTCAGCAGGGTAGAGGTAGAAATAGCTCTGGAAACTTCCTTTCCAGGGTTTCCTTAGTTAGATTTCAGATTAGTTTCTTGTTTATTCACCCTTTCAGAACTGCCTACAATGTCTTCAGAAATCCATGTACTCAGGGGGAAAGTCAAACCCATTAAATAAGAAGTTGAAAAGTTTAGGAGAGTAATGTACATGTTCATAGTCCTAGAGGTCAGGAGGATAAATAGGTGTGGCAGATTACGGATATGGAGCCTGGTGCTTCTTGATGGTACAGAACAAACAGGAGACTCACAAGGAGTTCAACAATGAGGAGTTGCTGAGACCCCAAGACTCAAGGACAGTTCAGTGGACCATGATGCTGGTGAAAACTAGGGCTGGGGTTGTAATTCAGTGGTAGAGTGCTTGCCTAGCATGGGCGATGTCCTGAGTTCTACCCAAGCATAGGGGTGACTGGTGACATACCAGCTGAAAACTTTTGAGAAAGGGAGTACATGTTGCACTTACAAATTTTGATAATTGCCTTCCCTTCTCCAAGACAGGCAAGAATTCAATTTAAACTGATGCCCTAAGTGAACCAGATTCTGTTTTCTAGATTTGTTGTTGTTTCAGTGTGTGTATGTGTGTTTGTGTGTGTGTGGGGGGCGCGCCTGTACACGTGCGCATGTAGGTGCACATGCCCTCGTGGCACTGTGGATTCCACCTGGGCCTTGTGAATGCTAGGCAAATATTCTATCACTGAGCTATACCTACCCAGCCCATCTTTTCGTATATCAAGCCAGGGTCTTGCCAAGTTGCCAGGATGGCCTTGAAGTTCCTGATCCCACTGTCTCAGCCTCTAGAGTAACTAGGATTATAGACAATAGGGCCCAGCCAGATTCTGCTTTAATTTTAGGTGTTGATGCTGTTACTGACAGTCAGCCAGATAACCCGCCTGGCCAGCAACCCTGCAGGCAAAACTCAGCTGTCCCAATGCATAAGAAATAAGGAAGCAAGGAAATACAAATTTTATGCTTGTTGACCAAACTGGGAAGAAGCAGCTAGATTGTTTCTCTCCAGGCCCTAAAGAAACTGATTACAATTTAAAGAAATAAAAGACAAGAGGTATATATGTACAGATGTAGCTTGGCTATGTAGCCAGAGAATGTGTGAATTTCAGCTTTCTTGGCAAGAGCTTGGTCAGAACTTGCTGGTAATTTCAAAGGGGATCTCTTTCAGTGCTCTCTATACATTTGAATTTAACAGAGACTCATTCTGATCAACTTTAACCATGTCCCTATGTGCACTTTTCTCAACTAAGCCTCAATTTCCATAGCCTAGTTTAGACAGAATCTCCCTACCCCAGCTTTTTATCACTCTTAATATTTAATCAAATTCTTCACTCTCCCCACCCTTGATGTCTCATCACCCTAGCCTGCCTTCAGCAAGTATCCTGCTCAGTAATTCTAGTAAGAATCTCCCCTACTCTTGATGTGTTGTACTCATTTTCCATCCACCATTACCACCATCCTGTTCCTTGACTACACTTGTGCTCAATGTCAAAAACAAAAACAAGGGCTGGGAATGTGGCTCAAGCGGTAGTGCGCTCGCCTGGCATTCGAGCAGCCCGGGTTCGATCCTCAGCACCACGTACAAACAAAGATGTTGTGTCCGCTGAAAACTAAAAAATAAATACTAAAATTCTTTCTAAAAAAAAAAAATTCTTCCATACTGCAAAAGTCTTAATGCTTTGACCTATCACAATAGTCCTCAATAATGTCTTCTTTATTCTGGGTCAGATAAATTTTTATTAAAAAAAAAAAAAGCCCTGCCTATTCTAGACAGCACTGACACGCATTTCCAAGAACTAAGAGATACTTATCAGTATCTTATTGTCTGGTAACCTGAGGTGAGAGGGGGTACAGGAACCAAATCAAAGGATACCACTTTCTCCCAGTATTTTTTCCATTTCTTAAGAGAGAGAGAGAAAGAGAGAGAGAGAGAGAGAGACAGAGAGAGAGAGAGAGAGAGAGAGAGATTATTGGATTATATTGTATTTTGTAGCTTGAATTATTGCATTTTGTATATCACAACATATAAAGTTGTGATATACAAAAACACATAAAATAAGTGTTTAAAATAACAATAATATTCCAGTAATCATTACATTTACACAATAAAATTAAATGTGGATTATTAATTAATTTCATATTAATATCCTTCCATATTAACATGGAGCCATACTCTTTAGATAAACAGCCTTGAGTGGGGGTTGGACACAATACCCTGGCTATCTAGTTGTGTCACATTATATCCTAACCACCTCTTATCACAGCCTGAGCTCCTCCAGGGCAGGAGCTCTGGTTAGGAGTCAGGGTGGGAAGCTGCTCATCACAGATGAGCACAGGCCTTTAATTCCATTATCACTTGAAGAGTACCAGGTACAGGACTAATTTTGTGGCTCAGTAGTAGAGTGCTGTCTAGCACTTGTGAGGCATTGGGTTCAATCCTCAGCACAACATAAAATTAAATAAATAAAATAAAGATATTTTGTCCATCTAAAAAAAATTTTAAAAAAACTGTATCAGGTACAAAATGTGGAACATGAGAATCTCTGGACAATATTTTGGTTCCTTAGATATCCAATAATGTAAATAATTTACTAAATTTGTGCCTAAAACTTTTGAAGGTATAAACTCTATTTTTTAATTTAATTTGTTGTACTGGGGATCAAAATCAGTGTCTCCCACTTGCTAGCCAAGCACTCTATCACTGAGCTACATTTCAGTCTTTTTTATTTTGAAATTACATGTGGGTACCACTATAATGCACACAAATTTAATTCTTAAATAAATAAATAAATAAATAAATAATAGTTGGACACAATACCTTTATTTTATTTGTTTATTTGCATGTGGTGCTGAGGATTGAACATAGCACCTCAAACATACTAGGTGAGCATCTACCACTGAGCCACAACCCCTGCCCCAGAAATTGAATTCTTTATTGTCCCTCTGGTCAAATTATGTCTGATGCTATTTCTTTATAATATTATTTGATCTCAGTTTAAAAAAAAAGAGATTCAAGAAAACTTAAGTCCCTGTCAGAGTAGTAATCACATTTCCCCAGTGGCAATCAACACGGACTGAATATTATTATATAGGATTTAAGATTTTTTTAGGGGCTGGGGATGTGGCTCAAGCGCTGGCGCGCTTGCTTGGCATGCTGTGCAGGCAGGGTTCGATCTTCAGCACCGCATACAAACAAAGATGTTGTGTCCACCGAAAACTAAAAAATAAATATTAAAATTCTCTCTCTCTCTCTCTCTCTCTCTCTCTCTCTCTCTCTCAAAAAAAAATATTTTTAAAAAATATTTTTTAGTGTTGATGGACCTTTATTTTATTCACTTATTTATATGCAGTGCTGAGAATTGAACCCAGTGCCTCACACATGTGAGACAAGCACTCTACAACTCAGCCACAATCCCAGCCCCAGGCTTTAAGATATTTTTCCAAGGATGTGTATAAATCTATGTGTCCATTTATAATGGATACAAATGAAAACTGTTCTGCTTCTGTTGAGGTATAAATGACAGGTAATTATGGCTTATATTTCTATATTTTTTGTTATTTCAGAATGGCTTATAAAGTCCTTTGTACTTGGTCATTCTATTTACATGAGAGCAAGTAGAAATTCTTTTACTCTTTTTTTTTATTAGTTGGTATTGAGAATTAAACCCAGGGACACTTAACCACAGAACCACATCCCCAGGCCCTCCTTTTTAAAATTTTTATTTTTTAGTTGTAGATGGACACAATATCTTTATTTATTTTTATGTGGTGCTGAGGATGGAACCCAATGCCTTGCATGTATGAGGCAAACTCTCTACTGCTGAGCTATAGCCCAACCTGTCCAGCCCTTTTTTTTTAATTTTTAAATTTTGAGAAAGTTGTTCAGGTTCTGGCTAAATTGCTGGGGGGTGGTCTCAAACTTGTGATCCTCCTGTCTCAGCCTCTCAAGTCACTGGGATTACAAGGCATGTGCCACTGGGCCTGGCACAAGTAGGAATTATTAATTGAACGATTTTTATAGCAAACGTATATGAAGAGAAAGTAGGTGGGCCCAGTGGGGCATACCTCTAATCCCAGTGACTTGCAAAGCTGAGACAGGAGGATTACAAAATCGAGATCAGCCTCAGCAATTTAGCAAAGCCTTAAGCAACCTAATGTTGCTGTCTTAGAATAAATGTAGTTCAGTGGTAAAGATGCCTGGGTTAAATCCTCAGTGCGAACAAACAAACAAGATAAAGAATGAGACCTAAGTTTTCTTACAGTTTTTTTAAAAAATGTTTTTAGTTGTAGATGGACACAATATCTTTATTTTATTTATTTATTTTTTTAATGTGGTGCTGAGGATTGAACCCAGTTCCTCACACATGCTAGGCAAGTGCTCTACTACTGAGCTATAACCCTCTCCCCTCTTATAGTTTTTGACCTAACAATCTTTTTAACCTTTCTAGAATGATTCCATATGTACCTTTTCATTTGCAAGTCAAAATTTTTACTTAAAATATAATTTAGTTTACATGAGTGATGTACACATTTTATGAAAACATTTGTTGTGTAAACAAAACTTTAATAATCAGTTAATATGTACATATTAATGCCTGTTTATCACCCTCTGTTTATGGTTCAAGATGATGGTGGTGATGATGATGATGATGATGACGACGATGACAAGGATGATGATGAAGCCTGATTTAGTTAAGAGCATGCTCTGTGGCCAGGCATAGAGGTTGATGCTTTCCTATGGTCCCAACTATTATGGACGCTGAGTTTGAGACCAGACTGGGCAATTTAGAGAGCCTCTGTTTCAAAGTTTAAAAACCCTGGGGGTGTAGCTCAATGGTACTGTGTTCCTTCATTCAATCCCCAGTGTCAGGAAGGGTGTGAGGAAAGAAGAGTTGGTGGAAGTGGATTGTTTGTGGCAAATGGCAGGTGACGGGACATGGCATACGTAGAACAGGGATGCAGCCACCTTGTATCCTCAGCATGGAAATAAGTTCCTTCATTCTTGAGAGGGGCTCTTTTGTCATGTTCCACCCTCTACCTTTCAAAATGGCCCTCTAGTTTTCTCACTCTAAATAAAACAACATAAATGGGGAAATCTCAATTTTCCTTAACAAATTATGTACTTGCAATGACAGGTGTGGCATGAACTCACTTAAGGTATTCTGAAAGATAGGGATAGGATTGAAGCCAGGGCCCAAGGCAGAAGGTAGTGCTGGTAACAGATAAGTTGAGAATGGGAAGGCAAAAGTCAGGGCTTAACCTAAAGGCAAATGGACAAAAAAGGGGCTTATGTTTTCCCATTCACTGAGTGTTTTTCTCTCCTACTTAACAACTAACTGAATAAATTCATGAAATGACTACTTATTTTTTTGTTTATTTGAAGCAGGCATAAAATTTCTTTGAGAAATATTCTCTCACAATCCATAAAACCAATGAAGACAAATATCATTATGTTATTATAAACCAAATAAGGTTGATTTAATTTGCAAAACTTCTTAAATGTCTAGAAAAGGAAAGGCACAGAAAGGAAAGTGTCCCTGTGACAAGGCATATTCCAGACTCAAAATCTGGGCACCACTCCACCCTGTGCCTTTTCAACCCAACTGAGGAAGGTGTGAATCTGCAGGGCTCCTGTGCGGGGATGACAGCATAGGACTGTGGATCAGAAACAGAAATGAGTTTCAGAGACCAAGAAAGCAGGAGCAGGCTGTGGGAATGTCCCTGGGGGGCACATATGGCCTCCAACAGGTTCTTCTTTCTTTCTGTTCTTTTGCATCTACTAATCTACTGGGACAAGGACCTCATCTGCAGCAGCGTGGGGCTGCCAAGACCAGACAGGTGCTTAGAAAGAATCTCCAATCCTATCTATGTGGAAGTCATTTCTGTGCCTTTAAGAATTCTGCTCAGCAGCCCTAGTAAACTAGATTGGGTTCTGGTCTCCTGAAGGCTTTCCAAGCTGGGGAATTTCCCCCCAACCCTGTTCTCTTTCCAGATGGAGCTCTAGAGATGCAGAATTCTGTGCCTGCTCCTACAGGAGAGAAAAAAATGAATTTTATTTATTTTTGCATATGTAGTGCTTTTAAAATTGATTTATTTATTGGCACATATTAAACTGTACGTATTGGGAAGGGATTCATGTTATCACATCCATCCACTCTTCTTCCATCTTCTCTTCACCCCTTCCCAGTCCCTAATAATCCCTATTTTATGTTAAAGTATTTTTTTAAAATTCCACATTTGAGAGGGAACATGCCATACTTATAGCTATTTTCACAACATGTGGCAAAAGGTAAGCACTCTGTATATGCTTAAGTTAGTACTAATGTAGAGTTTATGACATTGAAAGTAAAAGGATCATTAAACACAGTAGACTGTGTTCCTGTAAGATGCTAAATATATGTACTTCTGACAATTTTAAAGTGAATCTGATAGCCAGGCAACAGTGAGTCATGCATGTAATCCCATCTACTCAGGAGATTGAGGTAGAAGAATTTCAAGTTCTAGGACAACCTGAGAAATTTAGTAAGACCCTGTCTCAAAAAGAAAATAAATATAAAGTGGATCTGGTACAAGAATGTGAAAAATACTCTTACATTAGGGAGATGTTTAAATGGCCTCATTTATGCATTTGTCCTTGATTGGTGTTATGTTTTTAGCATAATAGTACCAATCATGTAAGAATAAATATAACTTTAAAAGGGTTATTAGTTGTATTATGTTTCAGGAACTGTCACTTTATTTTCATTTCCTTTTACCTTCTTCAGTACTGAGCATTGAAGCTGGATCACTTTAGAACAGAGATACATCCCCCCAGCCTTTTTTATCATTCTGAGACAGGATCTCCTTCAGTTACTCAGCCAGGCCTCAAATTTTCACTCTTTCTGCCTCAGCTTCTCTAGTAGCTAGGATTACAGGTGTATGAGAAAACTGTGCCTGACTGACCTATATGATTTCTTAATATCTAAAATCTACTTTTTGAAATCAACAATTTTGTTCTCATTCACAGGTTAATCAATCACCACCACTGTGACTTAGAAAATTTAAATGTCACTTGAATCTATTATAAGTTGAGACAAGAATTTGAATCTGAACCCCGTATTTAGTTATTTGGTATTTAAGTCTATAGCTTGCCCTCCCTCCCTTTCCTTCCCTCCCACCACCTCTCTCTTCTCCTTAATCCTTTTAATGTAGAAATTTATCTGTACAGAAACAAAACAGGTAGCTGAGAATTCCAATGAAGACTGAAGAATTGAAGATGGATCTTCTCTCAAACAGTCCTCCCCAAGAGGTCCTAAATTTCATTCTCAGCTAGAGCATAGCCTGTGCTTTGATTTGGAATAGTGAATTAAGCATTTGTAGAAGAAGAAGGTACATGCTCTAAAGAAATGCTATGTGACATAGGATATCACATATGTAAAGGAAACAGAGAGATTGGCATTTCATAATAAGTAAGCCTTTGTAAAATATTTTAACCTTAATCTAATTAATAACTGATACCATTTTGATTTATTATAATGGCATTCAAGATGATTGCTTTTCTTTTTGTTTTTCTTTTTTGATTTGTTCTTCTTAGATATACAGAATAGTTAAGTGAAGACGATTGCTTTTCCACTGAAGTTCATCAGACCCAGCCTTCTGAAGCAATTTGCCTCCAAGAGTACCATCACCACCCAACAAAATGAACTCTACATTAAGACTGTGCAAGAGAGCCATATATAAGCATCTGAATGTTTAGCAGCCACTCAATCCTTTGCCACTTTTCTCAGCCCTAACACTGTTTCTCCTGATCTAGAGGCTAAAATTATGGACCATTTACTCCTGTGTGAAGCAGGCTATGGATTCTGCAGAGATGACACTGAGATCCCAGTTGCTTTTGACACTGAGCTCAGAAGATTCTAGGCCATGGCTACTCCCCTACATTTCTACAGGAAACTGCTCCGTAAGCCATAGGGGCTGCTATATTGGGCCTTCCCTTGACTCCGTCAGTTGCCTACAGCCCAGATACTAAGAAACATGCCTAGTTCCTCCTACCTGCCTCCCTGGAACTCTATGCCCATGACAAAGAAGAACTCAAATTCAGCCTCAGGAGAGTGCCATGCTGCAAAGCAGCCATGAAGTCACTTGCCCTGACAGATTCTCTTGGTCACATTCATGTAGTCCTGGAGAGAGGCTTCCCAGAAACATGCTGATCTTTAAACCTGGGCCATGATCACTGAGTCCTACAAGTACTGAGTGTTCAATTTGAGGGATTATACCTTTCAGACAAATGTAAGATTTTTCTCTTACTCATGTCTCTTTGTTTACTTACTAATAGGCAAGAGATATTTGGTTTTCTTGCTCAACAGTAGACAGAATGAAGAGAGAACAGAGATGGAGGAGTGCTGCATGTGTGGATGCAGTACTGCACAACACTATTGTTGGAAAGTAAATGCTGCATTCACCCTAAAAAACAATCTGGCAATGCTCAGGAAAGTTCAGGTAATATTCTTTTGAGGAAACAGTTATGTTTATGGGCACTTGCCCTAGATAAATTCTCCCACAGGTGCATAGGGACAATTATGTGTGGTGATAGGGGGACAGCAGCAATACAAATGTCCACTGCAGGACAATGGAGAGGTAGGGTGTGCTGAGGCACATCAGAGGCTACTATGTCAGAGTTAAAAGCTGCAGGTGAAATGTACATAAAAAGATCTTAGTAACTTGTAAAGAAGGGCTTTGATTGCAGATTAGTGGTAGAGTTCTTGCCTGGCATGCATGAAGCCCTGGGTTCACTTCCCAATGCTACCATAAATAAATAAATAAATAAACAAACAAATAAAAAATGTTAAAAATTCATTCTTAATAAAATTAGATATGTCTCCTGAAACTTTGTACATCAAGTGAAAATATAATCACCTATAGAATGAATCATTCCTCTTCCTATAACTTGTCAAAGGTGATCTGTGAAAATGGTTCACTATTGTCTTGATACACAAAACTCCACAAAATCTTACAAATAAAGAGGTTCAAATCTGTGTGTTCACTTTTAAAACACAAAGAAACTGCAAAGCCATCAAGGGTATGCATATCCAAAGGGCCACCAAGTGTCTGAAACCCACCAATGTGGGTTGGCATAGTGGTTCATGCCTGTAATCGCAGCAGCTCTAGAGACTGAGAAAGGAGATTCCAGAGTTCAAGGCCACCCTCAGCAACTTTGTGAGGGTTTATGCAACTTAGTAAGACCCTGTCTTAAAACATAAAATTTAAAAAGGCTAGGGGATTAACTAAGAATTAATTAATTACCCCTGGGTTCAGTCATTAGTAACCAAAAAACTCAAAAGAAACAAACAAAAAATGTGTGCCATTCCACTGTTAAAATGGTAGTGTTGATTGGTGTGTCTAGACCAAAGAGTAGGGCTGACATAGGGTCCATAGACCAAAAATGTGCTCAATTTTGGCAGACATCCTTAAATATGGAATAGTAATGCTGAACTTGAGGATTTAGATATGAGTTTTTTGGACATTTAATGTATCCAATGAGTAAAGAACTTAGATGTACTGCCACAACTACCGAGCTCATGGCCAGATTAACCCATACTTGAACTCCCCCTGCCTCATTGAGGTGATCCTTACTGAAAAAGAATTGTTTCCTAAACCAGAAGAAAATGCACACACCTATGAACATAAACACATGCACAAAAAAGAAAAACAAACAAACAAACAACAACAAAAAGAAAAAGAAAAAGAAAGATGTCTCTAAATTACTGAGACTGGCCTTGAACTTTAAAACCTCCTGCTGCAGGTTCCAGAGTCACTCAGATTACACCTGTGCTATAGCAAAGTTGGGTAAATACACATTTAAATAAAATAGAAATGCAATGAATTGCCATAAAAAAGGAAAGTAGATAAAGAGGAACAACTTAGGATAAAATACTCCTATTTACATTAGAAAAGGTTAGGATTCTGGAAAAAAAAAACTATGGATAATGTGATATTAACTCCATTGATTTGCCCTTTAGACAGGAAAATCATAGGAAATTTAGATACACTTTAATGCAGAAAATCTAGGCATAGATTAGAAAATTTACAATTCTAGGGGCTGAGGTTGGGTCTCAGTGGTAGAGCACTCACTAGCATGTGTGAGGCACTGGGTTTGATACTCACCACTACATAAAAATAAAGAAAGAAAATAAAGAAATTGTGTCCATCTACAATAAAAAAAAAGAAAAGAAAAATTACAATTCAAAATAGCCATAGGACTCTCCTTTTCTCAACACAACCTGCTACTCTTACTCATTTCCCTACTTAGCCATGAATGTTTTAAAACTTAGCTTCTCCATCCAGTTCCAGGATGAATTAGCTTATGGTCTTAAGACTATGACCCAGCACCACTGAGTCTGGTCTCTAAAACCAGGTAATCCCTGCACATATGGGGAGAATCAGCTGGGTTCAATAACCCATTCAGGAAATCCCAGTAAATGAAAAGACTGAGGGAAGAAAAACACATATTTGAGGCCATACTAGGCAACATGGCCAGATCTTGTCTCAAAACAGAAAATAAAAAGGGCTAAGAAGAAGCTCAGTGGTAAAGCCTAAGATTCAGTCACCAGCATGACCAGAAAAAATAAAATGGGATACAGAATTGGACACAGTCATTACTTTATGTGGTTGGTTGGTTTGTGTTTTGGATACCAGGAATTAAACTCAGGGGCACTTGAGAATGGATCCACATTCTCAGCTGTATCATTATTATTATTATTATTATTATTTGGTATTTTATTAGAGACAGGGTCTCACTGAGTTGCTTAGCACTTCATCCTTACTGAGGCTGACTTTGAACTCAAGATCCTCCTCCCTCAGGTCCCAGGACACTGGGATTACAGGGGTGCATCACTATGTCCAGCTAATTTGTCTACGTTTATCTGGAATAGAGAGAGAATTTTTACAATGATTTGAAACTGCCAGCCTATCTTGCCACTCACACCCATCCACCTTTTCATTATCTAACTCAATCAAAACCAAGGAATTTCAACAATGCCTTCAGGATTAGTCCATTCACACCTTAATCCTATCAGGTTCTTCAATCAATTTGTGATACAAATGAATGTCCCTCACATATGATTGGACATGGCTTCTGAGGTCAGCTATAAGACAGACCACTATAAAAAGGTTCTGTCCATACCAGACTGAATCATTTGCTCCTTTTCCTAGACCAGGTACACACCTTGGCCTGGTAGGGAAGATGAAGCTATGGAAGTCTGTCTGTCAACCTCAGGATCCCTGACTCCCAGGAGGGCATGTCCAGAGACCAACATGCCACCAGGCCTGAACCCAGAGCAGGCGTGGGCCTGGGCAATGGATAACTTTCCTGCTCTGAGCCACCACTCACTCCTGCCAGTGCCTCCAGAGCTGAGGAAATGTGAATTTTCTGGTAAGCCAACTGCCTCACTGGGCTTACACAGAGCAGGAGATCTGAGAGTAGTGTACTAACAGAATATGTTGTTACACAGGAGCAGAGAGTTAAGAGGGGCCAAAAACAAGGTCTAGACCTGAGCATCCAGGAGCCAATGGCTGAATTCACTCAGGACCTCCAATCACCTCAAGAAGAGGCAAGCCCTACCATCAGTGTGGCTCAATGGGCCCTGAACCTCCCAGGAAGTGCCAGTGCCTGGGCTATTGGACAGACACACATTCAGGCTGCCTCTTGGAGCCCAGCTCATCCCTGGAAGCTGCTGAAAACTGAGGTTTACATCCCAGAGGAACCCAGAATAGAAAGGAACCCCAGCATGGAGGATGCCTTGCAGTACAATGCCCATCAGCCAATGCCCTGGAAGGAACCTGAAGGACTCCAGTGGGGACCCTCATACTGTCCCTGTGGACTCATGCACTGCATGCCTAGGAGTCTTGAAGTTTTGACTGTGCTGATCATTCTTATTTTGTTCTTTCTCTCCTGAATGAATTAAAGTCTCTTCAATAAGAAAGAAATCTTTGTGTAATTAATTTGATAAGGAACTCTTCTTTTAGTTGGACTGAGAATTCTCATAGTTTCTAAACTCAATTTTTCATGATGATTAAACCCATTCTTTTATTCACTGCTTGTCTATTGATTTTGAGGGGGTGACTCAGGGTGGGGAACTGTATAGGTGGGTCTGGGGCAAAAAGGAGACAATTATCCAGGTCAGAGCTGTGGGCTGAACCCAAGGGCATCTCTGAAGATATGAGGGTAGGGTGCAAACAGAGCGTGTAGTTGGGTGGCCACTTGCTGGTGTTTCTTCAAAACTGAATGTGACCTTCTTGAACTCTGGAGAGAACCAGCATCCATAAGTGTCCTTTAAATGGTCTCCAGTTACATTAACTAGGAAAGAAGACCAAATAAAATCTCTTGTCTTGGGCCCTTCTGAGTTGACAACTAGGGAATCCAAGACATCAGCTGTAGGTCAAACATTTCCAGGCAGTTACAGAATCCTGCCCTGGTGGGCTCTGTCCAGTGGTGGGTGTAAGGAAGGCCTTAGGCCTTAGCCTAAACAACTCCATTTTAAAACTCCAGTTTGAAACCTGCAGTCTCACTAGGCATGCCAACCTACAGAGCCCTGTAGTATGGCCTTCAGGCACAAACTAGTCACTTCTCCATACCCTGACAAGCTCAGAGTGAAGTCTCTCCCATGTTTCCCTCACCATGATGAGAGCAAGAAGCAAGAAAATCAGGGTGAGGACAACCAGACCAGATGCTTTAACCCCAGAGCAAATTATGTCACTGAGAAATCTGATGGCAGCTGATAGAGATTGAAAGGGTGGTCAGAAGCCCCCAAATTTAGTATAAATGATGGAGCAAACGAACAGACATTTAGTCAGCTGACACTGATGCACACAAGCCTGAGAGCCTGATGAGGACCCCATTGGAGGAGCCCCAGCTAGGGAGAAGTAAGGGGAAGGGAGGATCCAGGCAGTGCCAGGATCCCACAGCACAAGGGGAACAGAGGGGAGGCCTGGGAGAGGCCGGAAAAAGGGGTCTGAAATCAAGGGACAGAGATAGGGTCCTTGAGAAGGGCGGACAGGGCCTCAAGCAAGGAGCCAGGCCCAGGAATGGTAAGCCAAGTTTTAGGGCCAGGGCAGGGGTGCATGAAAACGCACAAGGCTGGAGAGGGGAGGGAGGGGAGAAAGGAAAGCCAGTAGTGCAGGGGGAGGGTAGCTCAAGGCCCAGGTCCACTGCCTGGTGTCAGGGTTCTGGAGCAAGGCCCTGGCTGAGGGAGGCCAAAGAGCCCAGGCAAGGAGCAAGGTTACATTTTCCCAAACGAAACCTGCAGCACCAAGAGGCCAGGTCCAGTCCCCTGGCCTAGGTGAGAATCCTGGGAAAGGGATCTGGAAAAGGGGCCCAGAAGGGACAGGGATGAGAGGAGGGTTGAAGGAGGGCACAGCGTGAAGGGCCGAAGGATGGGGTTGGTGGGGTGGGGGTCAGGACCCCAGCAAGGAGACCAGGCCTGGGACCTAGGGGAGGGCCCATGCCAGAGGAAAGCAGGAAATAGCAGGGTCAGGAAGGCAGGCAAGCTCTAGGCTACTGTAGTACAGGTAAACCAAGGGGAGCAGGAAAGCTGCCCCAGCAAGGGGCCTGCAGTCCAAACCCAGGGACACACACAGCAAAAAGGGCCACCAGTGTCTCAAGTGAGGAGCCAGGTCCGGGAATGGAGAACCAAGGGCAAGGGCTAGGGAAGGGGGCTCAGGACAGTGCACAAGTCTTGGGAGGGAAGGCAGGGGATCTGGCAGAGGGGAGGCAGGCTCCTGGCCCAGGGCCACTGGCAGGTGTCAGGGTTCTAATTGTAGGAACAAGAGCCCAGGGAGAGCCAGGGGTCCAGGCAAGGAGCAAGGCTCTGTTTCCCAAAAGGGGCTCTTGCCCAGATGAGAATCATGGGCCAGGCACCGGGCCAAGGGGGTCTGGCAAGGGACAGGGGCAAGGAAAAGGGCACGTTAGGTGTCACGGTGGGTGCAGAGAAAGGCAAGAGCCAGGCCCCAAGCCAGGAGCCCAGGCAAGGGACCCATCCGACAGACCAAGGTTGAGGGAACCAAGGAGAAGGAGACCCAAGTGCCAGGGGAAAGCACAAGGGGAAGGGAAAGAAGGGGCTGTACCAATACCAGGAGACAGAGGGCTGCCCAAGGTGCACAAATGGGGGCATGCTAGGAAGGCCAAGCAAGTTGCCACCAGGTCAGACTCGACCAGGAGCTATGCCACCCTACCTCATGGGTCAGTAGGAATTTGGTCAGGGGCTCAGGTGAGTGGCCAGGCCCAGGACTATATCATGTGAGGTCAGAGTTAGGGAGGGCTGGGTTGGGGTAGGGGCAGCATGCAAAGCGAGAGGTCAGGGGAGAAAATGGGAGGGAACGCTCAGGGCAAGGTTGGCGCAAGACCCCAAAGTCCACTGCCAGGTGTCAAGCTTCGAGTGACAAAGTGGGCCCAGGTGAAGGGCAGGGCTGTGTTTCCCATAGGGAGAATTCAGGGCGCAGAAGCCAGCCAATTCCACTCCTCTGCCACAGGTGAGTAGATCCTCAGAGAGAGACCAGGACCAAAGGAGGGCCCTGTGAAGGGATACCTTGTGTGCAGAGGTGGGGAGGGGTCATTGGGGAGCCAGGATCTATTTGAGGAGCTCTGGCTAGGGAGAAGCAGGGGGAGGGGAGGGTCCTGGCAGTGTCAAGATACCACAGCATAAGAGGAACAGAGGGAAGGCATAGGAGGGGGCTAGAAAAAGGGGTCTGAAATCAAGGGACAGGGATTGGGTCCTTGAGAAGGGCAGACAGGGTCTCAAGCAAGGAGCCAGACCCAGGAATGGAGAGCCAAGTGTCAGGGCCAGGGCAAGGGTGCATAAAAACTCATAGGACTGGAGAGGGGAGGGAGGGGAGAAAGGGGAGTAGGTGGTGCAGGGGGAAGGAGGCTCAAGGCCCAGGTCTACTGCCTGGTGTCAGGGTTCTGGAGCAGGGTCCCTGGCTGAGGGAAGCCAAAGGGCCCAGGCAAGGGGCAGGGCTACATTTTTTATAAGGGAGCCAGCAGGGTCAAGAGACCAGGTGCAGTCTCCTGGCCCAAGTGAGCATCCTGGGGAAGGGCTCTGGAAAAGGGACCCAGCAGGGACAGAGATAACAGGAGGGCCGAAGGAGGGCACAGAATGAAGGGCCCGAGGATGGGGTTTTTTTGGGGTGGGGACGGGACCCCAGGAAGGAGCCCAGGCCTGGGACCTAGGAGAGAGCCCATGCCAGGGGAGAGCAGGGAAGGGCGGGGCTGGGAAGGCAGGGTGGCATTAGGGTATGGTGGTACAGGGAAGCCAAGGGGAACAGGGAAGCAGCACCAGGAAGGGGTCTGCAGTCAAAACCCAGGGACAAGCACAGCAAAGAGGGCCACCAGAGTCTCAAGCCAGGAGCCAAGTCTGGGAATGGAGAGCCAAGGGTCAGGGCTGGGGCATGGGGCTAAGGAAAGTGGATAAGGCTGGGGAGGGAAGGCAGGGGATCTGGTAGGGAGGAGGCAGGCTCCAGGCCCAGGGCCACTCCAGGTGTCAGGGTTCTGGGTTCAGGACCATGGGTCCTGGGAGAGCAAGGGGCCCAAGCGAGAGGCAGGGCTCTGTTTCCCATAAGGCACTCTGACCCAGATGAGAATCTAGGGCCAGGGACCTTGAAAAGGGGTCTGGCAAGGGCCAGGGGCCAGGAAAAGGGCAATGGGAGGGCACAGCGGGGTGTCTCGGTGGGTGCAGAGAAGGACAAGTGCCAGGACCCAAGCAAGGAGCACAAGCAAGGAACCCATCCAACAGAACAAGGATTAGGGAACCAAGGAGAAGGAGACCCATGTGCCCCAGGAAAAAGTGCAAGGAAAAGGGGAGGAAGGGGCTGCACCAGGACACAGAGATAGCAGGTGGCCCAAGGGGCACACAGGGGAGCACGCTAGGAAGGACAAGCAAGGGGTCCCCAGGTCAGACACAACTGGAAGCAACACCATGCCACCTCAAGGCACACTAAAAATGAGGTCAGGGTCTCAGGTTAGCAGCCAGGTCCAGGACTGCAGCATGCAGGGTCAGGATTAGGGAGGACTAGGTTGGGGCAGGGGCAGCATGCAAGGCAAGAGGTTCAGAGGAGAAAATAGAAGGGAATGCTCAGGGGCAAGGTTGGCACAAGTCCCAAGTCCACTGCTAGGAGTCAAGGTTCAGGCAATGAAGGTGGCCCAGGCGAGGAGCAGGGCTGTGTTTCCCATAGGGAGCATTCAGGGCTCAGAGGCCAGCCAATTCCACGTCTCTGCCCCAGGTGAGTAGATCCTCAGAGAGGGACCCTGACCAAAGAAGGGCAAAAGGAGGGCACTGTGATCGGATGCCTGGCGTTTGGGGGGGTGGTGGTGATCCAGAACCCATTGGATTAGCCCTAACTATGGAGAAGCAGAGGGAGAGGAGGTTCCAGGCAGTGCCAGGATACCACAGCACAAGGAGAACAGAGGGTAGGCACAGGAGGGGGCCGGAAAAGAAAGTCTAAAATCAAGGTACAGGGATAGGGTCCTCGAGAAGGGTGGACAGGGCCTCAAGGATCCAGGCCCAGGAATGGAGAGCCAAGGGCCAGGGTCAGGGCAGAGATGCATGAAAAGACACAGGACTGGGGAGGGGAGAGAGAGGAGGAAGGGGAGCGGGTAGTGCAGGGAGAGAGAGGCTTAAGGCCCAGGTCCACTGCCTGGTGCCAGGGTTCAGTAGCAGGGCCTGGGCTGAAGGAGGCCAAAGAGCCCAGGCAAGGGGCAGGGCTACATTTTTCCGAAGGGAGCCCGCAGGGCCAAGAGGCCAGGTGCAGTACCCTGGCCAGGGTGAGCATCCTGGGAAAGGGATCATCAAAGGGTCCAGCAGGGAAAGGGACAACAGGAGGGCTGAAGGAGGCCACATCACAAAGGGCCAGAGGATGGGGGTTGGTGGGTTGGGGGCCAGGACTCCAGCAAGGACCCCAGGCCTGGGACTTAGGGGAGGGCCCATGCCAGGGGAGAGCAGGGAAGGGCGGGGTCGGGAAAGTGGGTGGCACTAGGGTACTGTGGTACAGGGATGACAAGGGGAGCAGGGAAGTGGCTCCACAGAAGGGCCTGCAGTCCAAACCCAGGGATGCGCACAGCATAAAGGGTCACCAGAGTCTTAAGCAAGGAGCCAGGTCTGGGAATGGAGCGCCAAGGGTGAGGGCCGAGGCAGGGAGATAAGGACAGTGGACAAAGCTCATGAGAAAAGGCAGGGGATCTGGCAGGGAGGAGGCAGACTCCAGACCCAGGGCCACTGCCAGGTATCAGGGTTCTGGGTGTAGTACCATGGACCCTGGGAGAGAAAGGGGCCCAGGTGAAGAGCAGGGCTCTGTTTCCCATAAGGCGCTCTGGCCCAGATGAGAATTCAGGGCCAGGGACGGGAGGACACAGCAGTATGTCTCTCGGTGGGTGCAGAGTGGCAAGAGCCAGGACCCAAACCAGGAGCCCAGGCAAGGGACCCATCTGACAGGTCAAGGATGAGGGAACCAAGGAGAAGGAGACCCCCATGCTCCAGGGGAAAGTGCAAGGGGAAGGGGAGTAAGGGGCTGCACCAGGACAGAGAGACAGCGGGCGGTGCAAGGGGCACACAGGGGAGGGCACTAGGAAGTACAAGCAAGGGTCCCCCAGGTCAGACCCAACTGGAAGTGATGCCAAGCTACCTCATGGGACACTAGGCATTCAGTCAGGGGCTCAGGCTGGAGGCCAGGCCTAGGACTGCAGCATGCAGGGTCAGGGTTAGGGAAGGCTGGGTTGTGGTAGGGGCATCATGCAAGGCAAGAGGTCAGAGGAGAAAATAGAAGGGAATGTTCAGGGGCAAGGTTGGCGCAAGTCCCAAGTCCACTGCCAGGTGTCATGTTCAGGCAACAAAGGGGCCCAGGAGAGGGGCAGGGCTGTGTGTCCCATAGGGAGCATTCAGGGCTCAGAGGCCAGCCAATTCCACTCCTCTGCCCCAGGTGAGTAGATCCTCAGAGCGGGAACCTGACCAAAGGAGTGCCAAAGGAGGACACTGTGTGGGGATACCCAGCGTGCAGAGGTCGGGCAGGGGGGTTGGTGGGGAGCCAGGACTTATTGGAGGACCCCCAGCTAGAAGGAAGTAGGGGGAGGGGAGGTTCCGGACAGTGCCAGGATACCACTGCACAAGGGGAACAGAGGGTAGGCACAGGAGGGGGCTGGAAAAAGGGGTCTGAAATCAAGGGACAGGGATAGATTCTTGAGAAAGGCAGATAGGGCTTCAATCATGGAGCCAGGCCCAGGAATGAAGAGCCAAGTGCCAGGGTCAGGGCAGGTGTGCATGAAAACGCACAGGGCTGGGGAGGGGTGGCGCATGGGGAGGGAGGCTCAAGGTCCAGATCCACTGTCTGGTGTCAGGGTTCAGGAGCAGGGCCCGGGCTGAGGGAGGTCAAAGGGCCCAGGCAAGGGACAGGGCTACATTTTCCCAAAGGGAGCCTGCAAGGCCAAGAGGCCAGGTTCAGTACCCTGTCCAGGGTGAGCATCCTGTGAAATGGGTCATGAAAGGGGCCCAGCAGGGAAAGGGACTATAGGAAGGCTGAAGGATGGCACAGAGAGACAAAGAAAGGCTGGAGGACAGGGGTTGGTGGTGTGGGGGCCAGGACTACAGCAAGGACCCCAGGCCTGGGACTTAGGGGAGGGCCCATGCCAGGGGAGAGCAGGGAAGGGCCGAATCAGGAAGGAGGGGCAGCACTAGGGTACTGTGGTACAGGGAAGCCAAGGGGAGCATGGAAGTAGCCCCACCAAGGGGCCTGCAGTCCAAACCCAGGAATGCACACAGCATAAAAGGCCACCAGAGTCTCAAGCGAGGAGCCAGGTCTGGGAATGGAGAGCCAAAGGCCAGGGCTGGGGCAGGGTGTTCATTACAGTGGACAAGGCTGGGGAGGGAAGGCAGGGAATCTGGCAGGGAGGAGGCATTCTCTAGGCCAGGGCTGAGGCAGGGGGATAAGGACAGTGGACAAGGCTTGTGAGAAAAGGCAGGGGATCTGGCAGGGAGGAGGCAGACTCCAGACCCAGGGCCACTGCCAGGTATCAGGGTTCTGGGTGCAGGACCATGGGCCCTGGGAGAGAAGGGGACCCAGGTGAGAGGCAGGGCTCTATTTCCCGTAAGGCGCCCTGGCCCAGATGAGAATCCAGGGCCAGGGACTGGGCAAAGGGGTCTGGCAATGGATGGGAGCCAGGAAAAGGGCAAAAGGGAGGGCATGGCAGGGTGTCACAGTGGATGCAAAGAGAGGCAAGAGCCAGGACCCAAGCCAGGAGCCCAGGCAAGGGACCCATCCAACAGATCAAGGTTGAGGAAACCAAGGAGAAGGAGACCCCGTATCCAGGAGTAAGTGCAAGGGAAAGGGGAGTAAGGGACTGCACCAGCACAGAGAGACAGCAGGTGGCGCAAGGGGCACACAGGGGAGCACACTAGGAAGAACAACCAGGGGCCCTCCAGTTCAGACCCGACTGGAAGGGACACCATGCTACCTCATGGAACACTAGGAATGTGGTCAGGGGCTCAGGCAAGCAGCCAGGCCCAGGACTGCAGCATGCAGGGTCAGGGTTAGGGAGGGCTGGGTTGGGGTATGGGCAGTATACAAGGCAAGAGAGGTCAGGGGAGAAAATGGAAGGGAACGCTCAGGGCAAGGTAGGCACAAGACCAAAGTCCAATGCCAGGTGTCAAGGTTTGGGCGACAAAGGGGGCCCTGGTGAAGGACAGGGCTGTATTACCCACAGGGAGCATTCAAGGCCCAGAGGCCAGCCAATTCCACTCCTCGGCCCTAGGTGAATAGATCCTCAGAGAGGGACCCTGACCAAAGGAGGGCCAAAGGAAGGCACTATGAGCAGATGCCTGTCGTGTGGAGGTGTGTGTGGGGGGGTAGGTGGCAAGCCAAGATCCATTGGAGGAGTCCCGGCTAGGGAGAAGCAGAGGGAGGGGAGGGTCTGGGCAGTACCAGGATACCACAGCACAAGGGGAACAGAAGGTAGGCACAGGAGGGGACTGGAAAAGAAAGTCTGAAATAAAGGGACAGGGATAGGGTCCTCAAGAAGTATAGCCAGGGCTTCAAGAAAGCAGCCAGGCCCAGGAATAGAGAGCCAAGTGCCAGGGTTGTGGCAGGGGTGCCTGAAAACACACAGGGCTGGGGAGGGGAGAGAGAGGAGAAAGGGGAGTGAGTGGTACAGGGGGAGGGAGGTTCAAGGCCCAGGTCCACTGCCTTGTGTCTGGGTTTGGGAGCAGGACTTGGGCTGAAGGAGGCCAAAGTTCCCAGGCAAGGGGCAGAGCTACAATTTTCATAAGGGCCAAGAGGCCAGGTGCAGTACCCTGGCCAGGGTGAGCATCCTGGGAAAAGGATCATCAAAGAGGTCCAGCAGGGAAAGGGACTATAGGAAGGCTGAAGGAGGGCACAGCATGAAGGGCCAGAGGATGGGGGTTGGTGGGGTGGGGGCCAGGACCCCAGAAAGAAGCCCAGGCCTGGGACTAGGGGAGGGCCCACGCCAGGGGAGAGGAGGGAAGGGTGGGGTCAGGAAGGCGTGGTGGCACTAGGGTACTGTATTACAGGGAAGCCATATTCTGAACTTGGAAGAAAAGTTTTAACTCATAAAATATAAATTCACTAAAATAATCTTATTACAATCATATTTTGATTGCTTATACCCTTTTTTCGGTATTAAAGATGATATAAAAAACTACATAGAAACTACATAGAAGGGAGTTGGACCTAAGTTTAATTTTCTACTATTGAAAATAGTTGCAGATAACCTGAGAAAAAAATACAATGCTGTGTGTTCCACATTTCCAATTTAAATTCCTTTGATGCACATCACATATACATTTATGTGTCAATTTATGTACCCAGGTTTTTAGTTAGATAAAACAGGTACTGTACTTCTAGAACATCCTTATATCTATAACTTGTGATTTTGAAAACAATTTTATGAAGAGCACAACTTTGAATATTTGATAGATCTTTTATGCATGATTCTCAAAACTTTACACAGTTATGCAATGGGAAATGCCATTTTCTTTCTGTGATCTTATCAGCTAGGTTGACTTGGGTCAGACTTCAAACACATACTCTGTGCCCACTGGTACCTGAGTGCTTGAGTTTAGATCTGTTCTGTGTTGAGAGATTACTATAGCTAATTCTTTGCTAATTCTTTTGCTAGACTCTGATAGTATTAGGCCTGAACCAAAACAAACAGTGCATTTCTTCTTTCATAGATTTTTTTTTTTAATACTTAAAGTAAGGATAGGAAGGGCAGCAGAATAAAATAGACATTATTATTGCTGTATGTATATAGGTTACTGTATGACCAATGTGATTCTACAACCTGTACAATCAGGAAAATGAGAAATTATACCCCATTTGATTCAAATGTATGAATTGTCAAGATCATTGTACTGTCATGTGTAGCTAAAAAAAAAAAACTTAAAGTAAGCTGATAAGTGCTTGCCTTACCACATGGTGGCAGTATATGAACGCCTTATAAATGAAGCACACTCCAGAAAGATTTCTTCAGACTGTATAACATCCCAAATTATCCACTTAAAGCATGAACATGATCAAACTCAATCCTCCTATTTCATAGGACACGTTTCATATTAAATTATTATAAATTTATGTTCACTATATTGAGGTTTCCCCTTCCATCATACAGTGAAAAAATTGTTAGTATTCAGTGAAGCAGGTATATGTTAAAGAACATTGCTTTGGTTTTATTTTTAGCTAAAATGATGATTAGGCATTCAAATTTAGTATAAGAATAATTGACTTTATTAACTTATAGCTCTTGCAAAATTCATTATTTCATTTCCATAAAATGTTTCCCCCCTAAACTGTTAATTCTCATGACATCCTTAAAGATCACTAACACCCTAAATAAGAATCACATTAATGATGAGAAATGTTACCTAGATGTTAAAATTTCAGGACAGGTGGGAAATAGTGAGAACTATCTTTTAGAAGGGAACAATTTTGAGGCCAATATTTGTGCTCCTGTCAAACAAACTGAAATAAAATCAATAGGTAGGAGTATAAATATTTTAAAAGATAAATGAGAAAACATAGAGTAAATAATATGTATTTGAGGGGCTGAGGATGTGGCTCAAACAGTAACACGCTTGCCTGGCATGTGGGGGCGCTGGGTTCCATCCTCAGCACCACATAAAAATAAAATAAAGATGTTGTGTCCACCAAAAACTAAAAAATAAAGATTAAAAAAATAATATGTATTTGATAATTTGTATTAGAGTTAAGTCTCATTCTATTTTCTTATAAAGTATAGGGATAAAAAGAAAAAAATCATTCTTCTTATTCATACATTTTTTTCAAGAAACCTTATTTCTTTTCATTGTTGTATATTCAAACATATTATTAGTTCCTTTTTTCAATGCTTCAATTTATTTTGATAGGTAAAATTATTTTCCATAAATTAATCCAGCTGAGAAACTATTTCTGGTAGCTCATTTAGGTAGCCTTTAGAATAATAGAAATTTCAAAATTTTATATAACCTGTGCACACTACTCTTATCTTCCTTGTTATTTTTGTTTATTTTAAAGAGATATTAAAAGAGACCCATATCCTGTCGTATTCACTCATAGGCACCACTTGACATGATGTTTTCTGAGCCTCTTTGGGGATTCCATCATTTGTATGAATTCCTTGTGAATGCCCCGAGAATGGACAACTACTGATCTGTTTCCTTTTACTAATTTACGTGGATGCAGAAACTCTACCCTGTGCACAATCGCAGAGGTTGTCTGTGAAAAGAAAAAGAAATATTGTCTATTCTTACTTTATCTTTGAAGGAGTCTGTTCTGTTGTTTAGTGTGCTCTCATACATATCTTTTGTATGCAGAACATCACAGCTACACAAGTAGGACTCTGAACAACTTATATTTTTCTTTCCATTCCTTTCTGCATCACATTCTTTCCCTCTCCCTTTCTCTTACCTTCTTTCCTTCTGTTTTTCTTGAAGTTGGAATTCTAGGTTTTCCAAAACAGATGAGAATAACAAAAATAAGCAGGGAAGTACACAATTGTCCAAGTACAACCTCAAGGGATGCAGTAATAAGCATCAATCTAAAGTTAGATTGCATGGAATTATAGGCACATGCAAACCATATGTAAATAAACTTGCGACCTTCTTACATATTGATCTTGGAAGTCATAACTAACTTCTTAAATGCTGCTCAATCTATTGTAAAATTTCTCTATACTCAGCATGAAAGATTATCCTTATTAAAAATAATATCAATATTATCATTTCAATTGCTTTAAATATGGAGCCAAAACAAGCACATATGAACTGTTGCTTCATCCGGTCACCCTCATCTATTTTGCTGTGATAATTACACTATTGTAACTAGCTCCATTTTCTTTTAGTCCTAATTCTGAAAAGATCCATGTTACTATGATGAATATGTGTTTTTATGGAGCTGGCTCCATTTCCTCATCCTTAGGATTGGGTGATTGTGTTTCCTCTCTGGATGAATTAGAGAAGTATATTTGAGATTATATTTCATTAGTTTTATTGCTGCTTGTTAAAGTTTTATTATCCTGTCTGTTTTATATTTCAGGCTGGTAACACTTGCCAGCAGTGCTAAGTGACTTGATATATATGAATCATAACTTTGTGACCTAAGAATATGCTGTCTGCAAATATAACGGTGCATTGGAAGTGATATTTCATAATGCTATGAAACATGCGTTCAAAGAATAGCTATCCAGAACCAAGCAACTTTATTTCAACATTTCTCTCATCCCAGCTGAAGTATTCAGCTTTTCTCATAAGTAGAATATGCTTTAAATAAGAACTCATTCATTTGAATGATTTTCAATTATTTCATGCAATTGTTATCTGCTATGTAGTTGTAATTCAATAATATCTTTAAAGCAATGGAGCACTCAGGTAAAACCTGAAGCCCCTTCATGTAACTTTGGCTGATGTCTCTACTTATCCAAATAAACAGTTGAGTAGCTGCAATGGGTAGTGCACATCACGGAATTGAAGTAGTACTGGAAACAACACTACTATAGTTACAACCCCTGTTACTTTGAATTTGGTTCACTGTGGTTTCTTGCTCTGTGAATGTAACTACCTGTGATTTTCATGGTAATTATTAAAATGCATTCAGCTATTATCAGAGAGATAATTCAAATAAACTACCTGAAATTACACTCTTTTTTGGTATGGGGTAGTACTAGGGATTGAACTCAGGGGCACTTGACCAGTGAGTCACATCCCCAGCCCTACTTTGTATTTTATTTAGGGACAGGGTCTCACTGAGTTGCTTAGCACCTGGCTTTTGCTGAGGTGTGGCTTTGAACACATAATCCTCCTGTCTCAGCCTCCCTAGCTGCTGGGATTACAAGCATGCACCACCACACCTGGCTTGAAATTGTACTCTTTAAAGAGGAGTTTCACTTTTAAAATATTTGCTTTTCAGAAAAAAATAGTGTTTTAGTTTTCTTTTTTTTAAAGAGAGAGAGAGAATTTTTTAATATTTATTTTTCAGTTTTCATTGGACACAACATCTTTATTTTATTTTATGTGGTGCTGAAGATCGAACCCAGCTCCCTGCACATGCCAGGAGAGCACGTTACAGCTTAAGCCACATCCTCAGCCCCAGTGTTTTAGTTTTCTATGTCAGAGATTATTGGGAACACTTTCAATACTTTATGAATATTTAATAAGGGGTCTCTGTGTCAAAGGATATCTTGGAATTGGTTTTAACACATTGTTATTTGTGTTAATTTTTTATGTAATTGAATTTAGTAAATGGTATAACAATTTCAGGTTAGCTAGAAGTTCAATTACCAATAACACAATTCCTTGGGATTTTCAGGAAAAAAAAGGAGTGTCTTATGCATTTTTGTAGTGATTTTCTTTTTCTTTTTTTTTCTTGAATTCTAACACTTAAAAAAATTTGATTAACCATGAAATCAAACTTTACCTTACTTATTTTAAGCAAAATAGGACAAAAAAAATATGTGTGTGTGAGCAAAATGGGAAACATGGCAACTACTCACTACTTCTTGAAACTAGACGAAATCCCACTCTTGCCTTTGGGGAATGGTTGTGCAGCCAGCCATAGGTTCCTGAGCACCAGGCAAGCCCTGCATCCTTGTACACCAATACAAGGTGTACAAAAGTATAAGAAAACCTGAAAAAGGGAAGATAAGCCATTTATTTTGTTAAAAGAAAAAAAATAGGCATATGAGGAAAGTGAGAAAGGAAGGAAAGATGAAAGCCTCATGGGATGATTGGACTGAGTAGAGCATTTGGTTCAGAGTTGAGAGTATCATAGAGGAAGATTTTTAGAAGCTGCCGTTATTTATGTGGGGATATTTAAAATGCTTTTTGTAAAAATATTTTTTTTAGTTGTAGATGGATACAGTTCCTTTATTTTACTTATTTATTTTTATGTGGTGCTGAGGATCGAACCCAGTGCCTCATAAGTGTGAGGCAAGCACTCTGCCACTGTGCCACAATCCCAGCCCCTGTTGCTTTTTTTTAAAAGGGCATCTTTGAATAGCTCGTAATTATTTCTGGTTATTATATCGTATTTCTTTAACCACAAGTCAGAGCTGAGCCTGGATCACATAGATATGGTAGTTACTTGGGTTGCTCTCTTTCTGAAAGACATCAGGTTGCTGAACAGAGAAAACTCTTGTGGATGTTTTGCTTATCTCCTGGTGGGGAGCTGGCACCTCCCCATCTTTACAGGCAGGTTCAAGAATGGAGATATCATAATGTTCATCTTCTCTGAAGTTCACTCTAATGACTTAGAAGACTCTTGGAAGAGAGGAAAACTTTTGGTGAATATGGAAAAATGAGCATATAATAAAAGTCTTGGAAGGAAGCTTCACTCAATGCTCTTGAGTTAAGCTTCATTTGCTGAAGATGTTGGAAATTGGTGCCTTAAGATTCCATTGAAACTTTCATTGAACCTATTTCTTGCTTTATGTTTCACACTGAAAGATGAGACACTTAGCTATTGTGCTTTTCTCAGGAACAGCAATGGGGCAGTGATCTTCTGTTCTCATTCTCACATTGATCCATTTCTTCTTCTTCTTCTTCTTTTTTTTTTCCTCAGTGCTGGGGGTTGAACCAGGGCCTTGTGCATGCAAGGCAAGCACTCTACCAGTTGAGCTATCCGAGCTATATCCCCAGCCCTGATGTTGATCCAGTTTTAATACTACTCTTCATTTTCTTCTAGATTCCAAAAATAATGGAAAATCTAACACTTTCCAACCAAAACTCAGACTTTTTTTCCTCTGACCTTCTTTGGCAGTGTTCTCCTGGTCTCCAGTTTGGAACTGAGAAATACACTTTTATTTTCATCTTCACTCTTGCCCAATCCTGCATGAGTGATTGCTTCTTCTTTTAAGATGTTTCTCAGACCCGAGTACGGTATGATTTTACTAAAGGTGTTCCTCCAAATAGAGAAGCCTGCCCCCTTCCTCTGGATCTAATTATTTTAAAAGGAAACACAACTCCCCTCAATGTATGCTCTTCAGTATAATGCTGAGTCCTCAGTTTCTATCCCATATTAGTTTAGCAATTGTTGTTTGTGGGAGCTATTGTGAGATTTATTAAATTGTATTATACCATATCCATTTGTCCCACATGTTTCAGTCTGTAAGCTACAAAAAATGCTTTCTTTCATCAATGACTGTCTTATCTTTGAGTAACCCTTTGAATGTATACTGAAATACTGAGTTCTTAGTAAATTCTGATTACTTTTTTGTTTTTTTGGGGTATTGGAGAATGAATCCAGGGGCACTTAACCACTGAGCCACATCCCCAGCCCTGTTTTGTATTTTATGTAGAGACAAGGTCTTGCTAAGTTATTTAGGGCCTTCCTAAATTCCTGAGGATAGTCTCTAACTTGTACTTCTCTTGCCTCAGCCTCCTGAGCCTCTGGGATTACAGGTATACACCACCACACCCAGCTCTGATTGTTTCTTGATTAAATCAAATAAACAAATTTTTTACTTGTATAATGAGGGGTGAGAGATGAAATTGACAGTTCAATGAAGAATGGAGAGGGAATCCAGTGATATGTCTCAAATTTCTCCTCTGAGCACTTCTTAAAGCAGAGGAAAATGGATGTGTATATTGGTGGCAAGAATGTAGACAGATGTATACAATATGTTTGATTTCTCCTGTTAAATCAGAAAAATTCTCGGGAATAATTCTTATATTTAAGACATGTGTAATTGTTTTAATATAAAAACAATATTTTAATTTTCATATGAGTTTAATAACTTCTCTTCCCACTCAGTGTTTCTCAACTGTTGCAATGACATTGAAGTTTTAGGAAGGTTTGCTACCTAATGGTGTTTCTCATCCTTTCAGAAACATCCCAGTTTGAGGTTTTTAGGAACTTGTTGATAACAATACCAACTCCAAGCAGAAAATGAAGAGCATGTTGAAGGCTATTAAACAACAGTGGGAAGGAGATCTCTCCATATTTTCCAAAAGGAAATCTGTACCTATTTTCACTAAGACTGTGAGTAGAGTAGCACAGATTTAAGATTGAAAACCTTTATTTGACTCATAATAAATCATGTTTTATTTACTTATTATGAATTCAAATGTTTACTTATTATACAATATTAAAGTATATATTCTTTTTTAATATTTATTTTTTAGGTATAGATGGACACAACAAAATGCCTTTATTTTTAAGTGGTGCTGAGGTCCCACCCATGCTAGGCAAGCACTCTACCGCTGAGCCACAATCCCAGCCCAGAGTATATATATTCTTAAAATACAAAATCTAAGTAAAATAAGATTTTTTATTTAGAATTCAGTTTTACTTCTTTAAAAATATTTTTTCTTTTAAGTATACATGACAGTACAGTATATTTTGATAGATTTATACAAACATGGAACATATCTTATTCTAATTAGCATCACAGTCTTGTGGTTGTACATGATGTGGAGATTATTGTGGCATATTCATATATGAACATAGGAAAATAATGTCAGATTCATTCCACTGTACCTCCTAGTCTCATTTCCCTCTTTCCCTTTTTTCCCCTTTGTCTAATCCACTGAACTTCTATCCCTGACCCCTTATTGTGAGTTTGCATCCACATTTCAGAGAGAACATTAAACCTTTGGTTTTTGGGATTCGCTTATTTCACTTAGCATGATACTCTTCAGTAGAATTTAGTTTTACTTCTAAGGAGAATTCGGTGAACTTAATTTGGAATATAATGTTTCTTAAGCGCTTTTTAAATGAAAAATTTTATCACACATTTAGGGCAAAAACATTAATATCAAAACTTGTGATGACAAGTATACATAATGCAAAATGCTTTAATTTTTTGACATTTAGTGTTCATATAAGTCATGTGTGTTATTAATGTTATGTATAATTGATAGTAACATTTTTTATAATATCATTTATTACTTTTGTATTTATTTTTTTGTTTATTTTTGTTTTTTGCAGTGCTGAGGTTTGAACTTAGGGCCTCAAGCATGTTGGATAGACAAGTGCTCTATCACTGAGCCATAGCCCCTACGAAATAAAGAGTAGTTATTTTTTGTCATACTGGAGATTGAACCCACAACTTCACACGTGCTGGACAAGCACTATATCATTGAGATATACCTCCAGTTCATTTTTGTATTTATGCATCTCATTTCAAGTTAGTTTAGTTAGGGCACAATTGCAATTAAAATGAAACATTACTAAAAAGTTAAACAAATTAAGATGAATATAAAAAAATTTGTCATTAAAGAATATTACCATTATTGTCCACTTTAAGAAGTCACATATTAATGATCTATGTTATCTTAAATTGTATTAAAATAATTTAAATGTGATTCTTGGGCTGGGGATGTGGCTCAAGCGGTAGCGCGCTCGCCTGGCATGCGTGCGGTCCGGGTTCGATCCTCAGCACCACATACCAACAAAATGTTGTGTCCGCCGAGAACTTAAAAAATAAATATAAAAAAAAAAAAAAAATGTGATTCTCAATCTTATTGTAGTCTGGCTCCTGACATTATAGTAAAGCTCTTTAAAGATTTCTTTTTCTTATTAACAGATCAAATATCCCAAGGCTTCTTTCAAATTCTATTTAGTACATGGCTCTTGACAAACTTCTTCTGTTTCTACATTTAAAGTTATATAAAAAATACATTATATTTTGAATTTCAGCTCTAATAATTATATTCAAGTAGATAATTATAAGTGGTTCCAATATTTCCAATAATATTTGCACCTTTTTTGATGGAGATATTGCTCTTGAGAAGATATAAGTGGCTCTCATAATTTCAATTTCTGAAAATTAGACAAAGGTACACTTAGCTATTATTGTGAAACCCCTAGTCCTATTTTTCATACCAAGTGCTTTTAGGCCATAGCCTGTTGAAATTACTTTAATTCACAGGGACTGCTAGTTTTCTCAGGAGCATTTACTGCACATGATCAATGCTTAAGCTATGCTTAGCAACACTGGTGACATTGTGGGCAGTCATAATTGATGGGATTGGGGGGTGGTATTATAGCAATTGCATCTATAATCTAACCATGTGTATCATTGTTTACTCAAAATTTTAAACTTGCATTATTCTGTTCATTTGTAGGTTACCTTCTTTGAAAAAAAAGTAACTTTTTCCAGATGCCTAAATTTCCTTAAATCTAAAATTTGAAATATTGGGGGAATAACAGTTTCATAACATTTCTTATTCTTTGTATGCATCACTCACTTTCTTTGATTTTTTTCAAACATTTTCTTCTTTGAGACTGGTAAAATCTGTAACATTTTTTTCCCCTGAAGATCCACATTGCTTTTCTAAAATAAAAATTAAATATATACTTAATTTAACTATATGTGTTAAAAGATATGCATTTAGAATACCTTAGAAATGAAGATAAACACTTAGGTTAAAACAATTCATCCTCCATCAGCCAATCAATAAATACTTAATTGAGCTCCTGTCTAGACTAGAACTGTGGAGATTCTTCAATTGATTTAAGACATAGCCAATTGATCAAATGTTCCAAGAAAAATCCAGGATGGTTGCAAGCATTTGTCTTTTGAGCTCTTCAGAATAGCAACATAAGGCAAACTAAACCATAAAAGAGTTCTGCTTTTAATCATTATTTTATTTTCAAAGTTACTATTATGCCTAAGAACTGGTATATTGTATATTCATAGTAGCACTGAAATAAGCCTTCATATCTCAGTGCATATCAATTATAAAACTGAAAGGATGTTAGAAAGAGCTTGAAAGGGCTCTACCTATTTGTTTTTCTCAAAACCTCCTCTTGTATTAGACTATTTGCAACTTTAGTTGGATATGAATATCAAGTTTTTGACTATATATTGTAAAACTGATATTGTAAAGATTTTAGGTATTTATGGTAAATTGTGTGGTCCGTTTGCCATGGTTAATGTTTTCTTTCTGAATGTGAGTCAGTGGTTCCCAGCCTTGGTTGCATGTAGAACCACTTAGGGAATTTTTAAAATATATGGAACACCTCCCCCAATCCCAGAGATCTTAATTGGATTAATGAGGAGCCCTGGCATCTGTACATAATGTAAACTCAAGGTGGTTTTAACACACAATTTGGATTGAGAACCACTGATAAGAATGAGAGGGGTTTTATTTAAATTTTGTGGAGCAATCCCTTCACTGGGAATATTCATACATCCTGTGTTCAGGTGATACGGCGCATGTCTGAAAAGTCTCTTGCAGGAATTCTAATGCTTGCCAGAGACCCGTGTTCTAAGTTCTTTATGTGCTTGGTTGAGCTGCCCATTCACAGCTTTTTGAAAAAATAATGCTGGCAGAAGTTTGGTCACAACTGAGCCACAAATTTTAAGTCAGTGTCAGCAAACCATATCTTTATTTCATGATATAATTAACACTTTGATTTTTTATAAAATTTACAGTTGAGATTAGAAACCTTTGAGGTCAGAGCACAGGACAGATATGTTTCAATGAAGAGGAAAATTCAGAGAGCTTAAGACAGCAGTGGAGCCCTTTATCTTTTCAGAGACGCTGCTGGGCAGGGGAAGAGGAATCTCTGTTGTACTGAGAAGGAATTCTGAGTCTTTTTTTCCACTACCATCTTAAAATTGTATTTAGATTTCCTGTAGGATCACTACATACACTAACAACTTGGTCACTGATTTTGGCCATAATCAATCACTTTTGACCACTGAATTTTGCTAATTGTTTCTACTGATGTCAGGTTAATATGAACTTTTTCAACAGTAATTCATAATAGGAACACAATTTTAAGAAGAAAGTTTTTTTTTTTTCCACATTGGATTTAACACCTGTATACAGGTGATGTTTAATTTTATTTGACAACTTGGCTGAGCCTCGGTGCTCGGTTATTTGGTCAAATATTTTTCTGGACATTTCTGTGAAGGTTTTTATCAGAGGAGATTGAACACTTAAATTGGTGGAATTTGAGTAAAGCACGTTGTCCTCCATAATGTGGTTGGGCCTTATCTAATCTTCTAATCTGCATAAATCCTTAAAAGAACAGACTGACCACAAGCAAGAAGGGATTCTGCTACAGACTGCTTTTGGACTTGAACTAAAATTATTCCCAGGATCTCTAGACTGCAGGCCAACTATGAAGATTTTGAATTTATCAAACCTCTACAACTGTGTGAGTCTCCTTAAAACTCCTTAAAACCTCAATCTCAGTCTCTCTCTCTATACACGCATAAACATGCACACATGTGTCTCTAATTGTATTGTGTATGTGTGTGTGTGTGTGTGTGTGTGTGTGTGTGTATCTGGAGAGCTATGACTAATACAGGTTGCATTATAGATATGAACACTGTGATAAATACTATGGGCTCATTTGTTTTAAACTGCTGTTGCTAGACAAACAACATGAGCATTCCATGGAAATTGTTAGAAATGCAAATCTTTGCAAATCATTCTAGATTCACTAATTCAGAAACTCTGTGGCTATTTCTGGTAATCTTTATACTGTATCCTCCCAGGAATTCCTATTTATCACTAAAGATTAAGAACAGTTTGGGGCTGGGGTTGTGGCTCAGTGGTAGAGCGCTCGCCTAGCACTAGTGTGAAGCCCTGTGTTGGATCCTCAGCACCACATGAAAATAAATAAATAAAATAAAGGTATTGTGTCCATCTATAACTAAAAAATAAAATATTTTTTAAAAAAGAACAGTCATACAAGAAAGATGTGGTGGCACCTGCCTAGAATCCCAGTGACTCAGGAGGCTGAAGCAGGAGGGTCTTGAGTTCATAAGCCAGCCTCACCAAAAGTGAGGCACTAAGCAATATCTAAATAAAGGATGTGGCTCAGTGCTTGAGTGCCAAAAGAACAGGAGTACAGTTTGAATTTATGTATCCCTCCAAAATTCCTATGTTGGAATTTAAACCCTAAATGATAGTATTGGATACAGGATGCTTTGATGCTTTGATTAGATTATGAGGACTCTATCATCCTGCAAGGAATTAATGCCTTTATATAAGTAAGACCTCAGGGAACTATCTAGCCTTATTTTGTTTTTCTCAGTTCTGCCATTCAAGGTTGCAGCAACAAGTTACCATCTGGAAGCAGAGAACAAGTCTTCATCAGACATAGAATTTGCTGGTAACTTGACCTTGGACTTTGCAGGCTCAAGAATAGTGAGAAATAAATTGCTGTTGTTTGTAAAATTTTGTTATGTGGAATCTTGTTGTAATAACATGAATGGGTTGAGACAAATGTCATTGGCTATATAGAATTTTGGGAATTAGTATTAGCTACCAGCAATTCACTTTAACTATATTTTCTAGAGGTAACTCATCTGGATAAGAAGGACTAGATCAGTGATTCTTACAATTGTCTGCACATTTGATTAACCTGAGAAACCTTGAGAAATTCCAATGCCTCTCCTGTAGCCTATGTCAGTTATGAGTATGTCTAAGATTTTACCAGGAGATGCTAATATGCAGTAAAGGTGGAGAATGAGTGGGACAGATAATGTATGTTTTCTGCTAGGCTATATGGCCAAAATGTCCTCTGAGTAACTATAAATTATGAAATACAACTAGGAAATATTTAAAAATTTTTATGTACATATATTAACCCATTTAATGACCATAATGACCTTCTAATTATTCTCCTTTTGCAACCGAGGCAATCAAGATGCAAGAATTTTAAATAATTTGGCAAAAGTCACAGTGGTAAAATAGGGCCTGACTTGATCTCAAGTACTCTGCCCCAGAGCTTGTGTTCTATATTATCATGCAATACTGCCTTGCACATATTAGCTGATGTCATTGACTACATGATTTTGCTGCAACTGCAAATTTGGCATTTGTGATCATTAATGATTTGATATCAGTGATCTATGCAGACATTAAGAAAATATGGCAAAACCAAAAAGGAGAGGACCTAAGTCAGCACTCCTGAAGTATTTGAACAAAAATAGACTACTGGAAAATATCTCAAAGTAGAAAAAAATCAGAATGGAAAGAAAGTTCTTTTGTGGTAAAGCCAGAACCAAAAAAAAAAAAAAAAAAAAAAAACCCAAACCAAAACAAAACAAACAAACAAAAAAAAAACAACTGAGCAGGCTTCGGTCTATGACAAGGGACTCTCTACTTGATTCATGTTATTATCCTGGCATTGGCTTAGCTTCCTCATTAATGAAGCTGTGTAGTATCATCAATGATGTATTTGTATGGAGAAAAACACCCACAGTCTTGGAAAGGTTCAAATCAATTGCTACATGCTCTCATTCATGTCAAGTGTAGTGTGTGTTGCAAAGAAAAATACTGCATTTGTATTTTATGCTTGTTAAAACTTGAGATAATAAAAATATAATATTTAGTGAATCATTTAATGTTCACCATGTTAAGCAAGTTTGGAACTTTTTTCTGTATTACCTATCATTTTATACATATTTAATTTGAGGGGTCTGGCCATTGCCATATTTATAGTATCATTTGTAGATCTCTCTATAATAGGTTTTTAATTCAAGTTAATTGAATAAAAATATTAGAATATAATTTTTTGGGGAAAAGAAAAAAGTAAATCAAAGGAATAATTGAAGAACAGCTACAACTATTTGTAGACTTCAAACATCAATCTGATGAATGCTATGAATTAATGTGATCTTTGTGCTATTTGAGACTTTTTATACAGCAATGATTGTTTGATTTCACAATATGGGTTTGTCTTAAACACAGTTGCTGGATATCAGTGTTGTGGGTGGTAGAAATTTGCTATTTCCCTTCCTGTGAACAGAAACTCACAGATATGGAACTTAAATATCCTATATAGTGTATTGGTCTCAAGCTCAGTGAGAATAATATATATATATATATATTCAGTTTAGAAATGGCACTTGGTGCTTGTGTAAGTCATGGGTGTAATTTATATTTTTAAACATTCTTTAAATGCTTTAAAATCCTTTACTAAGTGTTTTGTTTTGTTCTTATCTAGGTAAGAGAGTTTCTGAAGAAATTGATTGCTTGACTTTGAAAATGTATCATTTCATCAATGTACATTCAGCATATATGGAAATCTATTCTTGGCAATCACATCACAAGAATTCCTACCAAAAAAAGTCTATACTGAAGAAACAGCTGGCCTGTTTCATGTTAAATGAAAAATTATTGGTTGTAGAATAAAGAATAGCACTGATGATCTTTTCCCTAATCGAACTCTAAACTTCATCTACTGTTTATTTGCTAACAAGTAAAAACTGTAAGATCTTGCTTTTGTTCTAAATGCAATGAAATGGTGCTTTTAAATTATAAAATATAAAACCATAAAAATATAAACTTCACTCTGTTGGTGTGATATATACAAATATATTCACTTTCACAATTTAACTTCTATAAATTTATTAAACCTAACAAATTTGCTCTAAAATATAGGATACTATCAACTTATTTTCTATTAGCTACTAACTTATAAGTTCATAGAATAAAAGAGCTTTATGCATTAATAAAGTGTTTTTTCTCTTTTGGTATTTTTTTATTCTAGGGGTATGTGTGAGAGAGATGGAAATGGAGATGGATGAGCAGTGAGGGAGAAAGATGGGGGGCATTTAGGATTTAGTACTTAAATTTGGGGTAATTTAGGCACATGTATCTTTTTTTTCATAAGAAGTCAGAGCATGGTTAAAATAGAATTGCACATGACTTACCATTATGCATGGGGATGAATATTGGCTCTCTAACACAAAAATGATGTTTCTGCAATGGTAGTGTGAGCCTTCTTATAGTTAGGACACATTTGTGTCCTTGGGAAAGGGAAGATGTGGTTATATATATGAAATTACTTTCACTTGGTAAAAATAAAGGTTTCCCATGGAATTCATTCTCATATTTATGTCACTTTTGCTTACTCCATATCAGGAAAGAGGAAGAGGTAATTGCTGATAGAGTTCAATGAAACAATGTCTGTAAAAGTTCAGGGTTAACACCACACACTTTTTCAATATGGGGTACTGTTTTGATTAAAAAAAAACCCAAACCCACAAATACCTCTGACAAAGCAAGTAATCCATTTGAAGTGACTAGAATATAAATCTTTCAGCAATGGTTTGAGGCAGTAGACAAGTTTGAAAGGGGATGATTAATTTCCTAAAAAAAAAAAAATTAGCAAATATATTATTTATACAACTTCATCATATTTCTCTTCTCTCTTCCTTGTCTTTTTTCCTAATGTATTAGCATTTTGTATGGCAATATCCAATTTAGAACTCTGAATGTATCAGCTTCTAATGGTGAATAAACATTAGAATATCCAAATACATTTTTAATTAAATTGGCTTTATTTTCATAAAAACAGACTTTTTAGTATACTAGAACAGACAAAACAGATGCATGGGCTTTAAAATTATAAATAAAAAACAGGTATTTAACACAAATGAGCAAACAAATGTACTGGTTAAGAGCCAGAGTTCTGGAGCCACAATGCCTCTATTCAAATCCCAGCTCTTCCACAAACTAGGGAGCAACTCTGGGCAATTAACCCTCTTTGTGCCTCACTCTCCTCCCCTGTAAAATGGAATTAATAATGTGCTTTCCTCATAGAGTGGTTGTAAACAAATCAACACATGTAAAATGGGCAAACTTTAGCTCTATTTAAAAATAAATTAGAGAAGTACTTGAAGCTGATGATACACGCAAAAGGAAAGAGCTGACACATAATTCCAAAGAAAGGATAGAAGCGAAGTCATGAAGCTTTTATGCTGCAGTTGGCAGAAAGGGGAATGTGCCAGGTCCTTTAGGTGTACTGTAGACAGATTCGAGGAGGAAGTCAATATTGGAGGCTGCTCAGGAGAAATTACAGATAAAGAAAAGAGAGTAAGCATTGAAAGAGAAAAATCAGTATAAATTCCATTATTACATATGAGAATATAGATTTTAGTTATAACAGAGATGGGGTGGAAACTACTATAAAAGCTACAGTGAGATGAGTCTGGCTACAGAGAAGAAAGAATTAACTGTGGCTTTGTTAGTGAGAAGTTTTTTTTTTTTTTTAAATAGAAGTTATATAGAAAGTATGTACATAGAAATACTAGAATTTGCCGAAGGAACATATGTAGGTATATATATAAACATATATAACATATATGTTAAATAGATGTGTTATATATGTGTAATGTAATATACACATATATGTATATAATATATACACATGAGTAGAAGTAGATAATCATGAGATTTTAAGATGAACTTATTTGGAAGTTTTTGTTATTCTTTTTGTTTTTTTGGTAACTCTCATTTGGTAGGTATTGGAAAGAAAAAACCCAACTGTACAAATCTTGGACATGAGTTGATTCCAGGCAGACTCATACTCAATGTTGAATCAGGCCTTGAAAGATTTTGTGACCTCTATCTGTATGTTTTTGATATTGTTAAGTAAAAGAACCTGAAAAAATTATAATATCCTAATAAGTGTGGTGTAAATTGATAAATTATAAAAACATCTGTTTGGGTTTTCTGGGGAAATATGTCAAAATGTAATTCAGTAATTATGTTACTAAATAATGAAATAATTAATTCATAGTTTATTTCATATCATATGACACTTGTTATAAGTATGGCAATGAATAAATTCATAAATTTGAGGCTATTTTTGAAGACTGTTACATACTGATCCTCCTGTATCCCTGTATTCTCTATTTAACTGATAGTGCATGCTAGTTTCAGAAATTTGGAGGCAAATGCAAGGGAAATCTAACTATTTCCATAGTAAATTCCTTCAGTAAATACATAGGGGAGTCTTTTCAACTTGGACAAAGACCTTTAATAGGTGGGAAATGTTGTGAGGAGAGCTGTCACTTTGGGGAAGGATTGTTTCATAGCTGCCATCTATGACTCAAAGCCTAACCACAGTGACATTGGGAACTGCCTTCACATGGTGCATGGTGCAATGGGGAGGAAATGGGCCAAAGGGAAAGATGTGTGAGTTAAAAAAAGGCGGCAGAACTTCAGCTAATCTGGAAATGGCTAGCAGTAAAATGTGATTTTAAACAGATGTGACCAATTTTACCTGATTTTGACAAGTTTAACTATTCAAAATAAGTCTTATTAAAAGCAGTAGGATGATTTACCTACCAGCTAAAGATGAGATTGTCAGTAATCAGAAACCCCAAGATGATGTTCTGTTAGAACCAATGATGACATCCTGATAATTATCTTTTTCTCTCCTTCCCATCTATCTTTGAACTCTGGTTAAAAAAATAATAGAAAAAAAAGAACAACAGCAACAAAAACAACAAAAATCTGGGATGTTGAGACTCAAATAAAACATTGGTAACGTATTGCTGATTGTGATGGAAGAGAAATTAGAAGGCTGTTTTGTGATAGTGGCCAGGAGTGGGGCTCCTCCCCTTAAAACACAGGGTGAGAACTGTAATAAGTTAGACTACTCTTTTCCCCACATCCTTGCCAACATTTCTTGTTACTTGTATTCTTGATAGTTGTCCTTTTGACTGACGTGAGGTGAAATCTCAGTGTAGTTTTTACTTGCATTTCTCTAATTGCAAGATATGTTGAACATCTTTTTCCATGTATTTGTTAACTATTTGTATTTCTTCTTTTGAGAAATATCTGTTTAGTTCTTTTGCCCATTTTTTTTATACGTTTCTAATTAGAATGCAAATTGTTGCAACCACTATTGAAAGCAGTATGGAGAATCATCAAGAAACTAGGAATGCAACCACCATTTGATCTGGTTATACCACTTCTCTGTATATACACAAAAGAGTTAAAATCAGCATACTACAGTGACGTGACCTCATCAATGTTTATAGTAGCTCAATTCACAATAGCTAAACTATGGAACCAACCTAGGTGCCCTTCAACAGATGAATAAATAAAGAATATGTGGTATATAAACACAGTAGAAAATTACTTGGTCATAAAGAAAAATGACTTTATGATATTTGCTGGTAAATGGATGGATCTGGAAATTATTAGGCTAAGTGAAATCAGCCAATCCCCCCCAAACCAAAGGTTGAATATTCTCTCTGCTATGTGGATGCTAACACACAACAAGCTGTGGGAAGTGGTGGTGAGAGAACAGATGTTCAGTGGATTAGACAAGGGGAAAAGGGAAAGGGGGCACAGGAATAGGAAAGACAGTGGAATGAATCTAACAAATTTTCTATGCATATAAATTAATACATGACCAGTGTAACTCCATATCATGTACATCCACAAGAATGGGATCCTAATTAGAATAAGATGTATTCCACGTTTGTAAAAATATGTCACCATTGCTTCTACTTTCAGGTATAACTAAAAATAACAAATTTTTAAAAAGGAGGAGGTTAGACTAACTTTGGATTTCATTTGCTATCAATGAGAAGACTGTTAAATTTCTACTGGGTTTGGCTTGCAGTAAACTGCAAATGGATCTTTATTGAATAGGACCTGTAGATACTATTCCTGATAGGTACCAATCAGGAAGAAGGAAGTAATGAGAGAGGTGATGGTTATCAAGGTATCATTTGTGAACTGAGTAGTCCTATTAACCACATGAAATGCAAGAATTAGAATTATAATGGCCAACAATAAATGCTGGCTAGGATGTGGGGGAAAAGGTACACTTAAACATTGCTGGTGGGATGGCAAATTGGTGCAACCACTATGGAGAGCAGTATGGAGATTCTTCAGAGAACTTGGAATGGAACCACCATTTGACCCTGCTATTCCACTCCTAGGTTTATACCCAAAGGACTTAAAATCAGCACACTACAGTGACGCAGCTATGTCAATGTTTATAGCAGCTCAATTTACAATAGCTAAATTATGCAACTAACCTAAGTGTCCTTCAATAAATGAATGGATAAAGAAAATGTTTTATATATATATATGTATATATATACATATATATATATACATATATATATAGACATATATATATATATTCAATGGAATATTATTCAGCTTTAAAGAAGAATGAAATTATGGCATTTGCCAGTAAATGGATGGAGTTGAAGTATATCATGCAAAGCAAAAATAAGTCAGTCCCCCCAAACCAAAGGCAGAATGTTTTCTCTGATATGCAAATGCTAATTCACAATAAGAGAGGGGTGGGAGACTAGGGAAGAATAGAGTTACCTTAGATTAAGTAGGGGTTAGTGAAAGGAGGGGAGAGAGGGATATGGGAATAGGAAGGATAGTAGAATGAAACAGACATTATTACCTTATGTACATATATGACTGCATGACCAATGTGATTCTGCAATATACACAATCATAAAAATGAGAAATTATACCTCATCTATGTATGATGCATAGTCAAAAGTGCATTCTACTGTCATGTATAACTAATTGAAACAAATTAAAAAATATTAGAAAAGAATTATAATGACCAAATTGTGTCTTACTCCCACATTGAAAAATTTGTCTTGGAAGTCAGAGGGAGAGGAAATTTCCAGCTCATTTTTGCATAATTTTTCCTTTTCAGATGTAAGCATTATAAGTAATAAATCAAAATAATTATATTTCTACTAATACTAATTTTTGAGACACAAGACGATCGTATTTTGGAAGAATAGACTTCATGATGTCTACAAAGAAGAGAATTCAAAATAACCACAGAAGAACACACTTCCTTCTTAATAGTATGTAAATAAAGAATGGCTTGGATGAAGTTGGGTATCTTTCACTTGCCCTGGGTGAAGATTTCCGTTTTATTTCTGTAGATTTATAATTGAAGTTTTGAAAATGATCTGGAACACTTTTGTTTTAATTTTGGTTAAAAAAATCACTTTAAAAAATTAACTTTGTTGTTAAGGCTACCTGTCTTCCCTTTTAGATGGTTAAGTTTTGCATAGGTCTCTTTACCTGATCTATGTCAGGTGAATTCTGACCTTTTTAGTTCCTCATTCTCCATTAGTGATCCAGTACTTACAGCTTTTCTTCACTAGAAGTTTTCGTGCCTCAGTGTGAACTATTTTTTTTGTCTCAAAGTTTTTTAAAGGATTTAGATGGTTTTAGACATCTGTCTATATGTCCTGCTAATAATGATTTTCACCTACAGTGAATCAGGGCATTTTCTGAAGGAATCTTCTTTATTGAGCATTATGGATTTAGACTTCTTTACTATGGGGAGTCAACTGTTCTTTTAACCATACAAACAGGCCATTCTGTTTTTATGGATTCTCTTGATCTTTACCATAATTTTAATCTAAGGGTAAATTTTCAAATGTTAAACTCTGTGATTTACCTTGGAAAGTAAGAAACAAAGATTAAATGATCACATTTCCTGAAGTGTATTTCTTTAGCCTTAGGATAAATCAAGAACAGTGTATATAAAAGACTTAGTCTAGGGAATATACAGGCACATAAAGAGTTTTGGTATAACTGGCTGAAAGCCTATTTTCTTTTAAACATATCCTATTTAGGCTATTTTAATCCAGGAATCCATATTTTGTAGAACAGAAAAGCTTTTTATTGTTTTATAGACAATATTTACTTCTGAGTCAAAGAATGTATAAAGGTGAGGCACTGCATGCTCCGGCTCCCACTCTTCAGGCATCATCTTCGACTTCTCTTCCAGATCTGCCATATTTCTTCTGTTCTTCACCCTCCTGAGGCAGGGAAGATGCTTTTGTTCCTTGCTGCTTCTCCTCTCTGAAATGCTATGCCTTCCAATATCTGCGGAGTTTGATTCTTTGTGCTTTCAGGTTTTTCATTAAAGTTTATGGGCATAGTGAACCACCTTAGTAAACCTTTAAAACCTCAACTCTTCATCACCATGCTCCATGTTCTGCCTCACTACTTTATCTTCTTAGCACTGATTATAGTCTAATACATCACATATATAATTGACTGATTGATTTTCTATTTTCCACACCAGAATTTAAGCCCATGAGAACAAGGTATTTTGTTTACTGCCATGTTCATAGTGCCTGTGAGTGTGTTGGCACTTCTGAATATTCTTTATATATTTGTTAATTTAACAATTGATGAAAGAATGATTCCATGATGTCTGCAAGTTTTTTCTTCTTTGAGAGTAAATCTTTCCGTCTGTGTATAAGTCCATACTGAAGGGTTTTGGGTTCATTGAATTAGTTTAGAAACTGTATTAGAAATCTACAGTATTAGAAATCATCACTCTAAATAGAAGGCCAATGTATTAAAGATATATGCATTTTCTTGTAAGAGTGTTGTTAAGTGAATCATATATTTTGTCTTATGTTTTTATTATATTTTTCTGAGGAATAAATAAATAAATCAGCGGAAAAAAATGTTTAGATAGGTGGTATGGAATGACACCATGGGGAAATGTATTTGATGAGTTCCAATAAACTATGTTCCAAGCAAATTATAATTGCTGCCCAGGAGAGAAAAGCAAAAAACCGAGAAATTATTTCTGTTTTTGTTTAGTGAAAATTGCATGCATTTGACAAAAATAATGACAAACTAGAGGTAAAATGATCACAGCCAAATATTCATAATTTCACAATTGAGTGCAAGTCAAATGTGAGTCTGCCTAATGTGGAAGGAAGTCATAAAATTTTTTCAAAAACACTTCCTGAAAATAATAATAGCTGAATTCTTAAACCTTGCTTTTTATATCTGGCATTACTGTAAGAACTTTGCAATCATTAACATATTAAATCCTCCAACAACACTGTGTGTACTAGCTTCTCCATTTGGTAGAAAAGAAAATCCACTCTCAGAAAGGTTATATACCTTGGATAGTTACCCAGTTACTAAATGGCAGAGCGGAGATTTTTTGACTCAGCTGGGCCTAACTTTTAATTACAAAATAGATTTCTGTACTTGGAAGTCATAACCTGGATGCTGGATCTAACAGCCATTTTTGGCTACATAAGCTTAATTCCAACACCTTTGTGGTGTCTCTGAATGTCAAATTACCCAACTGATACTGATAGTGAATATGTCTCATAGCAATTTTTTACATCCAGTTTTCCATAGATATCAGATGCAGAGGGTCATGAATTGGCATTCTTTGATTAATCTAAATTCTGAAGTCAAATTTTTGACTAGATTCAGTGTTTGCAAGAGTTAACCTTACAGAGTCAGCAATTGAAAATGAGAAAGGAAGTCAAGAAAGACAGCTAATTAACCCTGCTGATCCATAAATGAAGAATCCTCTTGGACCCAAAAGATTAGCCTATATATCCTCTAGACAGTGAGATGAAACAAAGTGAGGCATAGAGAAGTAAATCAAATAGCAAGCTTAAAAAAAAAAAGAATCAACACCAACAACAAAAAATCTGGAGTCTGTTCTGAGTGTAGCAAACATTTAAAAATGTAACAAAGATATTGGAGGTCTGAGAATGTAGTAACAGGTGGAAAGTTTTGGATAAAGCCATATTTATTTGGTTGCTGCTATTTTAAATTGAACTGGTCATTCCTTTTGTTGGAGGAAAAGGCTTTGGATCTCTACCCTTCCAGACTGTTTTCTTACTTCCATCCTTATTAGGAGCTCCTCTACTCAGTACTGCCTACAAGATGTTTCCAAACACATTTGATCTTGGACACCCATTCTGCTAACTAAGATGCTATCAAGCAGTCATTAATTTCTTCTTAAACCCTGGAGAATGTAATATATGTAATATATATATATATATATATATATATATTACATAATATATACCCCCCCACACACATATATAATTTTCCCCCTCTTTTCTTTGTTTTATTTTCTCTGGCTATTTTTAAAACTATACACTCTCTAGTTGTAAAATACTTCATATATTGTACAAAGTTAGTAATAATCCATTGTGGATTTTATATTTTGTGAATTAATGTAATAATTTAATCTGTGATAGAATAAGCAGGTTCAGTTTGTTAACTTCAATGACCTAGTTTACTGGAGTAGTTTAAAAAACAAAAGTTGAAACAAGTTCCCTGTGAGTGTTTTTAGCTGAATTCCTTCTGTCCAGATGGCTCCTACTACCAAGCCAGAGACATGTAGACCCTCTCTATTTCCTGCTGATTTGTTTATAGTGGCCCTTGATTGCTATTAATGATCCCCAGCTGTAGTGGCTACCTAGTTCTGTCTCCCATTTCTTACACCCTCATTAACCCCTTGGGGGTGGGTTCCAGCTTCTCTGCTGTATGTTTTTTTCTTCACTTGTTTGCAAAAGAAAGAAAACTTTAATTTCCAGAACTTCCTAGGAAAATAGAAAAGCAAAGATAATTAGATGATTCTGGGGAGAGCTTCTTTGACTTTTATTTTTCTTAACTCATACAACCAAGTACGTGTTCATTGCAATTATTTTTAAAGAATAAATTCTGAAGCACCTGAAAATACAGAAGACTCACACATGCACAGATATATATCCATTGCAGATTTTTAGGGGAATTATTTTGGGCAAAGTTCTGTTAACTGTGTAAGGTTTTTCATTACCCACAGCCCACTCCTAACTACCACCTCCCACTCCTTCTTTTTTCTTGCTTTTTATTTTAGGTGCTGAAGACATAAACAAATAAAAATATCATGGGACTAACCAATTTCTCTTATGTTCAGAATGGGATATTTCTGTAGCCTCTGCTCAGAATAGATAGAGCGTTATGTATAGGAAACAAGGATGAAATAGAGAACTCACTTGACTTCCATTCTGTTAACATTTAGGCGGAGCACCAGGCTGATATAGTGCCATGTATTAAAGTGAAAAGAAGTGAAGTGCCTTGTGACTTTGGTGTTCTTCTGACTTTTCTTTTGTGCTTTTATCTCATCCTTTATTTAATGGTTAAAGCTACAAAATCCTTTGGAGGATTTTAATGAGCCTCTTTGTCTTTTAGTGGGACACTTAATGATAAGCTAATATTCTCAGACCATATTCTAACTGCAAGGTACTGTGCCATGTACTTTACATGTGCTAGTTCTTATTTCTTGCAAAGACTTTTTTTAGTTAGATATTTAAATCTTTTCCTTTTACAGAGGGAGATATTAAGATTTAGAGAGTCTGGTTATAAATATTTTGGAGGCTGTGCATCTTTAATAATAATTAAATACATGCATTATCTAGCAAATATTCCTCAAGCTAGGGCTCTGAAGTCAAAGCACATGAAGAAGACATTGTAACCATTCTCTTTAAAAAAAAAAAAAAAGTTGTGAACTAGGGCCAGGGAGGAAGCAGCAAATAAGCAGCAAATCTCCAGGCCTAGTATTAGGAGCAGCTGTGGAGGGATGTGTTGGATTAAATTATTTAATCTGTTGAATCAGAGATTCATTATTCTCATCACTTTTCCTTTTTAAGAAAGGAAGAACATAATGCTTTTTCCCCCCCTGACTCCCTGGATGGTAGAAAGAAATCCACACCTAATAAGAATTTTAAACATATAATATACACTTGAAAAACAATATACATTTTTTAAATAGACACTTTTTTAAAATAAGAAGATTGAAAAGTTCTCTGATAGACTTAAATGCTGTAAATTAACACTTAGGTGGTAGCAAGTCTCATAATATGACATATTATTTTAGCTTTATGAGTAATTTCTCTGGTATATGATGACCCAGTTCTCTGAGGGAGTTGCTTTTTACTTGCACTAAAAATCAGTCAACACTGGCTACTCTCTTACAAATAGCTTCTCTGTCTAAAAATAACCATTATCAGATAGTGTGCATTTAAAGCTTGACCAACAGGGTTGCTGAACTAATTCCCCTGGTATAATTACATACACTATCCAAATTACAGTGTGCTTTAAGTGAACAGATACATTCCAAAAATCAAATGAGGACTTGGGGAATTGCCCACATTTAACCAAATAACCAGCTGTGAAAATGCTAACACGCAATTGATCTACTGCAGCGTTTGAGAATCATGGAGGTCGTTTAGTTCAATACTCAGATGGTTACCCAGCAGGGCCGGAGGCTTTGCAGGTCCAGCAGTGACTGATATTAGTCGTTACTGGAAATGATCAAAAAGGCTGACTGTGCCTCTTTGAATCCAGCTACCATTTCATTCACATATTCCTCTCCTCAATTCCCAGACCCTTTAAATTTCCTCCCTAAAATTTAGCTAAAAGACTTTCATTAGATGATTTTCCTCTTCATCCGATTTCTTACTCTTAGATGCAAATAAGAAAATTTAAGCAGACATACAAAGGAAATATATGAATTTTAGGCCAAAAAATATGTTTTTTTTTTCTGGTATCTCTTTCTTTCATGGTTTTTGTTTGTCAATGCCTCATTCTGTAGTCAAATTTCCTTTTTTGATGATGCAAGACTGAAAGTAGTCAATTACAACTTTTCTTATGCTTAAATAGCAATTAAAACAGAAAATGTTGAAAAATTCTACTTTCACAGAGTCTAAAGTTTCATGGAAAGCCGTGTTAATATGTAAAAGGGTTTAGGAACATAAAACTAGAAGGAAAATGAAACTATCAAGCTGACAGAAGCTTTAAACAATAATAAAAAGATCTTATTGTGTCTGTTTCAACTGTCCAAAGTGATGTTTGTTTACATATAGATAGTAAATGGTTACTACAGTGAAGCTAGTTAACATATCCATCCTCTCACATACCTTTTGTTTATGTGGCATGTGCACCTAAGACCTACTCATCTAGTAGGATTCCCAAACAGTACAGTTTTATTAATCACAGTTCTGAGATTATACATTAGGTTATAAATTGTTCCTCTTATGTGTCTGCTACTTTGTTCCTCTGACCTACATCTCCCTATTTCCTCCCCATATTCTGATAGAAGCTTTTCTTTCTGAATTTGCTTAGCAGAACAGAACTTCTGCTAGAGGGAGGAAACTTGGTATTAGAGCCCTCTTCCCTAATTGGTCATGAGATTCCTTTCCTGCCACTAACTCATCTGCAGGTAATTTCTGTGGCCCCCCTTCCTCTAAGATTTCATGGATTCTAGGAATATGAACCTAGAGATTGTTTCCTAAGTCAGGAGGAAAACAGTTCAATCACAGACATCGATGTCTTCAGGCTGAGAACTGACCATGAGGATTTTCCACCATCATAGCCTTAGTTTTAGAGCAAAGAAGGAGAGAAGAATCTTGGTGATGATGCTGAAATGCTGCATTTAAAAAATATTTTTATAGTAGATGGACACAATACCTTTATTTTATTTTTATGTGGTGCTGAGGATCAAACCCAGTGCCTCACATGTGCTACCAACTGAACCACAGCCCCAGTCAAAATGAAATGCTGCATTTTGAATGACGAAATGCCATGGATTTTGAACTCTGATTTTTGGGGATAAACTTTGGTCTTACCACATGACCTTAGGATTTCAAAAGACAACCTCTTTCTTATATGATTTAAATGGGAAACAAGGGATACTTAGTGCTTCCCTTACACTAACTGCTTTAAAGTCAGACTTCTTATCACCTATTTCACCACCAAATATAAGGAATTGTCAGGATGCATAAAATAGAGCATCTTTTATTATCTGAATTTAAAACCCAGTGTCTGATTCTTCCTGAAATGATATTGTGGGTTAAATTTTCAAGGTCATGAGAATGCTTAGAATCTTGGGTCAAGTTGCAGGCTTTTCTTTGTCTCCTTTTGTACAGGGAAAGAACACTATATTGAAATAATTGCTCTCTCACAAAATTTATCACAGATGACTGGCACTTACAGAAAACTACAAAATGTTTGATGGGTCTGGTTGAATTAAATTGCCAGGTGATAATAATGGTTGGTAGGGGAAGAATAATTAAGTTAACCAGGCAAGCTACATTGTTTATTTTTTCCATTTTGAGAAAAGATGGGCCAACTTTTCTATAAACTTATTTTAAAATTTGTAATCTAATATTAGACCTGATGCTATATTGGTGGCTTCAAATAGTTTAATTTACATTATTTCCTCAGGTTAAACTGATAGCTATTTAAATACATATTATTTTTGGAAAAAAGATTTTGACACTTGCATTCTGCTACTCAGCAGAATAAATACATCTGATTCTTCTCTTTCACCTAAGCTTAATTAATTTGTTGAGTTATTTGAAAAGACCATTCACTATATAACCAGTCCAACTCTTTCAATCCAAAACCTAACAAATATGCATAAGCTCGCTGGGTCAAGTAAAAAGAAGGAAAAGTCTAGTAATGATTAGAATTAGGGAGGGAATTTGGACAAGAAAGGAAATGTGTCAGCTAAAAAGTCTGATTTAGAGTCACCAGGGAAGAAAATTTGGAGGAAGTGATGTTATGAAACATCAGAAGGCCAGTTTAGGTAGAAGTAGAACTGATGAAGTGGTGTACCACAAACACATCTTCAGATTACTGAAACAAACAAACAAACAAATAAGAGGGCTAAAGCCAAAAAGGCAGGATTGAAAAATGAGAATACAAGAAAACACATGACCTTAATAGAAATAGAGTGATAACATGGCTTATTGCTAAAACCAATTACTATAAGTAATGTCATAAATCTTTTTATGACTAAATATAATTATATTTGCATTATGGATAGGGTAGTGTATATTTTGGAAAATTGTAAGACATTCATGCAAACTACATCAGGGCTTACATTTATTTAGAAATCAAAATTATGAGATACCGATTAGTCATGTTAAAATAAAAACCTCTCTGTATATTGTGGCCCAGTTTAGATCTTGTTATTATCTATATTGTAGTTTACACTGCCTTCTAATGGTTGAAAAGTTTGGCTGTAATTTGGTGTTACTTTTAATTTTTGTTAGGGTAGCATTTGTATTTTGCTTATTTCTGCTAATTTTGTTAGTGAAATGTCAGTAATGTTCAGATTGGTTTGTTATTAAACTGGAAAGAGATTACATTTTCTACTTGCTATTTGCCAATTTTTATTTTAAAACAAAAACTATTTTTAACCTACTTGTAGCAAGAGGAAAATAGAAGTTCAGTTTAATAAATTCAGCTATTTACTTAGTAGCAATTAGTATCCTTCTCTCAATTATACAATGTTCATAGTCAACTGTTCATTCATTCCTTCAAACTGTATTCTCCTTAAGCATGTCCTCAGGGGTAAGAAAATCTGCAAGAAAGAAACATGATCTATGATATCAATCCCATAATCTTATTTTTGCCATATTACAAGGTTAACCACATAAAAATAAGTGCACTGTCCCCAGCATTGGCACTGTTATTTTAGTTAGATTCTTTAATACTGCAGGAAAGGGGCACAAAGGAAGTACCTTTGACAAAGGGAGTTTAGTAAGTTTGTTCAGAAATATATTAGGTGGAGAGCTATAAATGTGGGATGTACTATTCCTTTTGGAGAATTAAAAAGATAGCTAGGGCTGGGGATGTGGCTCAAGCGGTAGCGCGCTCGTCTGGCATGCGTGCAGCCCCGGTTCGATCCTCAGCACCACATACCAACAAAGATGTTGTGTCTGCCGAGAACTAAAAAATAAATATTAAAAAAAATTCTCTCTCTCTCTCTCTCTCTCTCTCTCTCTCTCTCTCTCTCTCTCTCTCCCCTCTCTCTCTCACTCTCTCTTTAAAAAATAAAAAATAAAAAAAAATAAAAAAAAATAAAATGATAGCTAATTATCATCTAGGATCTAGCAGAAATGGGAACCATATTCTCATTTAACATTTTTATTTATAAAAACAAGAGGCTTTGTACAATTTATCACCTTTATCATAGGGGATAGGTAGACACAAGTAATGGGAACATGAGTTAAGGGAATAACTCTATAAACTGGGCCCATTGTGTTGACCCCTTCTTTCTTTCTTCCTTTCTTCCTCCTTCCATTCCTCCATCCCTCCCCCCTTCCCTTCTTTATTTCTTTCAAAGGCAATTTACCTGCATCCCTGCCTGGCTTAAGTGGACAGTCTATGTCATATTCTTCTGTTATCTGCAGGAGAAATGCAGGCTCAAAACACCAATAAAAAGAACACAAATTACTCTGGGGATGGGGTGGGGGACTTTTGTGAACTTTACACAGACCATATCCCACAAAGTCAGGGAGATAAGGATAATCCCCACCTTCCCATAAAATTTGTAAGTACGATTCCAAGTAGATCTGGTCAATACGGGCCAAAGTGACCTATAGATGTCAAGTACAATGGGCACTTCAATATCTGATATCATCCTGCTGCCAGTAAAAAGATAAGAGGTGATCCTGGATGAACTCTAGGAACATTTACTTGGGACTCCCCCAAAAACTGGAGGGTAGTGCCGCGACCCCTCGCCAGCAAAGGAAACACGACACAGGATTCTTCCTTCAGCAGTTTATTCAGGCCTTTGTTTTGACATGTCTTTTAGCTTGTTTCTCTCTCTACTCCCGTGTGCCCCAGCCTTAATAAAGCAGATAAAGCCCCAATGCACAACTGCCACGTGGACTTTTCTCATAGGGTGCCAAGTCACAGCGTGCCAACTCATTCTGATAAGGAGTTGTTTGTCACAGACTACAGCGGAGACCAGCGCCATCTTGTAATGGCGGCCACAGTACACAGAAACGGCTCACCACAGGGTAGGAGGAATGCACTGGTCTCTCTGAGAGGACCTACTTCTCTTCCTCAACAATGTCCCCTTTTCTCTTTTCCTATCCCTTCAATAAACTCATGCCTGCTACATGTCTGAAATCTTTCTTATGTGATTGAAAGAATTGAAGTGAAGAGGAGGCCTTCACAGCTGGCTAAACATGGTGGCAGGGCTTTTGCACTGTAACATTTCAACACGGAGTGACTTGTTGGGTGAAATTTCAATCTAAAGTCCTCTAGAGATGGCTGGCTTCACTTTCCTGCTCGGTTGTGTTTCACTTAACCAGCACATTAATTATTACATCCATCAGTTGCGGCCAAAAAACTGAAGTTGGTTTCACTCGATACATATTTGAAAACATCCTGAACAGGAAAGAGCCAGTTCTGCTTCTTTCCTTTACAGGGCTACAGTCTTGGCAGTCATTTGGGGTTACACAGATCTCTTGCCAGTATTACCAGTCAAAATACAATTTTCCATTAAGTAAAGATCATCTTCCTTTTTAAAAAATTAATTAATTTTTTATTCTAATTAGGGATATGTGACACTAGAATGCATTTTGATTTATTGTACATAAATGGAGCACAAATTTTCATTTCTCTGGTTGTACAAGATGTAGCATTGCACCATATGTGCAGTCATACATGTACCTAGAATAATGATGTCCATCTCATTCCACCATCTTTCCTGCCCCCAAGCCTCCCCTCTCCTCCCTCCCCTTTGCCCAAAGTTTCTCCATTCTTTCCATGCCCTCCCTTATTGAAGTCAGTTAACCTAATTAAATTATTTTCTTATTTAAATTAGAAAATGTGATGAGAATTAAAGGATTCAGGGAAAATGGTTATATGTTAAAATATTTAAATCTATTTTCTAATCAAGAGGTGTTTCCAGTTGCTCACCTTTCTTTCTTGGAATCACGCATATTAAATTTGTGTGTACTGTATGTATTGAGGAATTTGTAAGTATTATTTTATGAAAGCTAAGTTTTCAGGGTTCATTATATCTTTGAGCTTTAGGCTTAGTGTAAAGTGCTACAAGTATAGGAAGCAGGACTTGTCAGAGACTTGCGAATTTCAGATGCTAGCTCATGGGTTGAGTCTAGAGAAACCTTCTGTCAGTTTAGAATTTAGTTTTATTGGTATAACTAAAAACTGCCTATTTTCTTTTTAACAAGTTATTCATAGGGAACAGAGCAAATATAAACTGCTGGCTTCCCTCCTGCCGGTTTTTGCTTTTTTAATGGAATGTGTCATGAGCCAGTAGCAGGAAACAAATGACACTACATTCTTGGGTAAGGTAGGCAGTAAAACAGTAAGTGGAAGTGGGACGCTCCTTGGATATTTCAGTAGTCTCATAAAACTGAATTCTACAAGGAGCTGTCTGATTAAATTGTCACATACTGAAGGAGTTGCAGCACGCTCTGGGAGAAAGTTTCTAACAGGTTTGAAAGAGTTTTGACACACAAGCCACAAAATGTGTGGAGCTTAACACTCCCACCTTCCCAGTCACACCAAATCAAAAACAGAGGATTGGGGAGAAGAGCTTGGCAACTCTAAATTATGCAGGGATAAGAGCTTAATTATTGAACCTCTCTGGCCATCTGTACACATTTAAAGTTTGAGAAAAACAGTAGGCTGAGTTATTTTGATGACTATGGGAGAAGTACACTCATTTTATAGGATATGGGAATAAAGATAACATTTATGGCAAGCTTATTATATGCACCATACTGTGTGATAGTGTTTTTTTCTATTTCACTTATAACCTTCAACAGCTTTGTGTTGAATCTTATTATCTCCCTGTACATAGCTGAGAAAATGGGTCCAGAGAGGTTAACTGATTTACTTAAGACCCCACAGGCAGAAAGGAACCCATCCATCTGGAATTGGGATTCAAAACTGACTAATTTTAAAACTCAAGGTGCTTTCAGGGACCTGGAGAAATTTATTTACTGTTGTTTTAGGAACAATGAGAAAATCCCCCATAGAGTTATTGTGAAAAACTGCTTTTACTAATTAAACAACTAGTAAATAAAAGTTCAGTGCTCCTTTCATTTACTCAAAAATACCTTCTCGGAGCCAGTGCTATAGATATTTATTCTAGGTGAGGCAAAACAAAATAGGAATAAATAAGACAGAGTATTCACCTTGAATATGCTTTCTTCTCCTCCTTAGGAGGAGAAATAAACATATGAATGAAAATTCAATATCAGATAAAAAGAGCTAGAAATAGGCACTTCAGATAAGAGTGTAATAAATTCCATATTTGTTATTTATTTACATGTATTTTTAGTACTTTTAAAATTGAGGTAAACTTTACACTGTGAAATGTATAAACCTCAAATGTACCATCTGGTATATTTTGATGAATGTAGGTACCTGCATAATCAATATCCAAAACAAGACATAGGACATTTTTATTACCCTAAAAAATCCTCTCATGTCTCTTTTCAGTTGTTTTCCAACCCTTAGTAACTATTGGTGTAATTCCCATTATGATAGAATTTTAACCTGAACTTCAAACAAATGAAACCACTATATATGTACATAACATATGTCATACATATGTGTGTGTATATATTTATATATGCATACATTCATATATATATGATACTTTATGATCTAAATTCTTTTTCTCAACACAGTGTGGTGGAGATTTATCCATGTTGGTTTTTTATATCCATAATTCCTTCCAAGGAAGTGCTGACTAATATTCCATTGTATAAATATACCACAGTTTGCTTATCCACTCTCTTACTGATGAATAATTAGGTTGCCGCCAGTTTTTTTCTTTTTTTTCTGCTGATTGTTACTTTAATTTTTTTTTTTTAGTTTTTGATAGACCTTTATTTAATTTATTTATATGCAGTGCTGAGAATTGAACCCAGTGCCTCTCACATGCCAGGCAAGTGTGCTACTGCTCAGCCCCAGCACCAACCCCTGCTTATTGTTATTTGAGCCCTGTGAGAACTCTAGTGTCAACGTGTATATCAAAATCTCATTTTTTATCCTTTAAATATAAAAATTGCCAATGATTAGAAATTCTGACATTTTTTTCTACTTGGTGTAGTGGCTTGGTCTACTTACATCCTGGGGCATATGCACTCCCCTTTGGAAATCATGAGCCAGAGCATGGATTAGTGAAAACATGATGGACCAACTAGTGATAAGAACACTATTTTTAATTATGTCACACTCACTAGCTTTCTTAGACTATTAGACCAGTCACTCCATATTTTGTGGACTGATTTGCAAGATAAGGCTTTTGGACTAAATGAACTCTAGGGTTCATTTAGAACCTAGACCTCACACATTGCATGAAGTAAATTCCTTGTCTTTGTCCTTTTGCCTTCTCAGGAAACTCTTCTCAAGATGATTTCCCCTTAATACAGTAATGTTTTCTAAAAGATTTGAAGGCAATTTTATGTCCCCTATATACATGTTTCTTCTTTCTATATTCTAGAAATTTAGTTTTCCTCAAAACACTCCCAACTAATATTCTGCCAACCAGTATGTTGGAGTCTAAAATGGCCATGTCTGGGAACACAAAATTGGGAAGACTCTGAGGCAAATATCTCAAATTCACAATAGCTAAACTATGGAACCAAGCTAGGTGTCCTTCAATGGATGAATGGATAAAGAAAATGTGGTCTATATATTCAATGGAATATTACTTAGCTTTAAAAAAGAATGAAATTACAGCATTTGCTAGTAAATGGATGGAGTTGGAGAACATCATGCTAAATGAAATAAGCCAGTCCCCAAAAAACCAAAGGCCGGACTGTTTTCTCTAATATGCAGATGCTAATTCACAAGTGGGGGAGGGCACTAAAGAAGAATAGAATTACTTTAGATTAGGTAGAGGGAAGTGAAGGGAGGGAAGGGGAGGGGATGTGGGGATAGGAAGTATAGTAGAATGAAATAGACATTATTACTTTATGTATATATGTGACTACATGACCAATGTGATTCTACAACATGTACACCCAGAAAAATGAGAAATTATACCCAATCTATTTATGATATATCAAAGTACATAAATGCATTCTATTGTTGTATATAACTCTAAAACAAAAATTAAAATAAAAGAAAAAAGAAAAATTCTTACAGTGTATACTCACTGTCCTAGAAAAAGTTGGCAATAATTGCAGAGCCCTTAGCAGCAGGTGTATTTAACAATGTGGAGAAGTTTTAGTTCCTGGTTTCCTTGACCATGATTCATTTCTTTCTCGGATGCTCACCGGTAGCTACTTATTTATCTGGAGAAAGTTCTGACATAGAAAGTCCTTTTTCACAAGAAAGTTTATCACAGTTTGGAAGATCATTATAATAGCTGGCAACTTAGAGTTTTTTGATCAGATTTCATGTCAGGCTGAAATGTTTGGGCTTCATCTTACTGGTAATGAGAGCCATTGATATTTTTGGAGTAGGGTTGGACCTTATAAGCCAGATTTTAGAAAAAAAGATATTTACAACTTTGCATAGATGAAATGTAGGAGTTAGAAGCTAAAACAAGAAATCTTGAAGAGGGCAGACACATAGTGATGGGAATATGTAGGTCGAATGGAAAGACTGGAATAGGGCTAGAGGGAAAAATATATACAAATCAGTGATTATCAGAAGGAAGGAGAAAATTTCAAATATGATATTGAAATAATTTAAAAATTGAAATAATTTAAATGGCATTTAAATTATTGACATTTAAATGTAGTAATTATAAATCTATGTATGTGTTATATCATATATAGTATGATATATATTTATGTATCTATTTTGTATTAAATTTCATCAAAACTAAATTTACTGTAGGGGAATTATCATTCTTTAGTGAAACAAGCATAAGGAGTATACTAATGAAAAACATGAAGGTTTGATTTCACCATAGTCTTTCCATACCCTCTGGCAGTGCTGTAATGAGGAGCTATTAGTATTTTAGTTGTCACTAGCTACTCATGCAAACTACATTAATTTTGCTGAAAATGGTCATTAGGAAATTTAATTATTTTAAAGTGTCAGCTGATTATTGTGTAAGTACTATGTATTCACTAATTATTATTCCTTTCCATTAATTATATACAATTAAATCATTCCTAAAAGCAGATGATTTTTATTTTACCATGCTGTTCACTGCTGTTAATTTGGCTTACCAGATAATCCTCTGTACTAATGCAGAACCATACTCTTGAGTATTCAGAATAATTTGATGAACGTTAAGTTTTTAACCCTAATAACTTCTTGGTTTCAAAATGAAATGGTCTCTCTTGCTAGCTTGTGATTTATAGTTGCCATCAAGTTGACAATTGAATAATATCTGAATAAACAAAGATAACTAAATCATATATATATAGTGCTTGACAAGCAAGGGGAATTATCCTGGTTCCCCAAAGAGGGAAGGAAAATAATCCATACCTGACATTTGAAATTACTCTGTTTATCCTGTAAATAAAGACATATTAAAAATCACAATTTCAGTATAAAGAAATAAGTAAATATAGACAAACATTAGTATAAATAGAGCCTTCTTTATATTTACATCTTTTGTCTATGATCAAAAACCTGAATTTATTTGCAGATTAATCTAATTTGGGGAGACAGGCTGACACAATTTATTGCTTCTTATAGATATAAGCAAACGTTGTGTGAAAAAATTTAATATTATGCTATTTAATAATGCACCTTTTTTTCTATTTTCAGCACAATTTTCTTTGGTAGTTCTCTCCAAATGTTAAAATAATGGGTTTGTGTGTCATCAAATTGAATAACATGTTATTCAAAACAGCATGTGTCTTCCTTTTCTTATACTCTACTTCCTACTGATTATAATTTTAACACTGATTATAATTTTAACTATTTTTTCTCTTAAGTATTTCTTTTCTGTCAAGATGCTGCCATCAACTTTTTATATAATAGAGGTTTAAAAGAAAATAAGAAATCATAATTATCAATGATTCATGAATTAGAATAAAGTTTTTCAGTGTTACATTGTTAACCATTCTGGTAAATTAAGATATACTTCAAAGGTCACTTCATACCCTTCTGATAAGTATTTCAGGTACAATATAACTGCACAAAAATAGAAATTTTATAAAAATGAGTGAATTTAAGCTTAGGCCAAATGAACAAAGAAAATAGTTCATAAACTAAGAAACATTTTAATTACAGAATATGTGAAGTAGAATTTCACTGTTCTCATTTGTCAGGATCAATACACCTGGATGTTACTGATTGTAATATAAAAAAATCACTTTCTTAAGTTGTAAGAATGGCATTATTTAAAAAAAAAAACTGAGCTGTTCCAGTTATGTAAATGCAGCCAGGTAATGAAATACCCATTATTCCTTACACAATCATGTAATTACTTGGAATGAACAGGAGAAACCAGTTTGGTGTGCAGAAAGTCCACTATGTAAAATGATGTTTATTTGAAATGTTTTTCTAATTGAGATGCAATTTACCACTCTAACTTATTATTACTATTCTTGTAAGTCATTAGACATGGGTTCTACTCCCAATTTGGTGAGCTAATTAGCAGTGAAATGTTGGGCAAATATTCTATCTTCTCTTGACCTAAATCTGTTCCATTCATCTAAAGTACTATACTTTTATATAATCTCTAAGGTCTCTTCAAATTAAAAATACCATTTTATTAAGGTTCAAATAAATAAGTTACAGCTTAGATGTGTAAAAAACCACACAATTAATTATGAAAATTAAGAGCTCTAGACCAGATAGACATAAAAGTGATTTACCGGTTTTAAGTTTTTCAGCTTTTTATTGTGACTGTTTTCTTAAGTGTGGATATGTGTGAGTGACTTGCCAGCTACATTTTTTTAGTTAGTCTCTAATTTTAGTGATTATAACAAATGAGATTAGGTTTCTAAACTAATGAGGGTTTTACTTCTCCACTGTATTTTCTAATATTTCTTTTTTTTTGTTACTACATAGCAGAACATATTTAACATAGCTATATGAAAAGTTATACAATAGAAGAGATGAACTATGCAAACATTTAATGCAGGGAAGTTGGTGAGATTAACTAGTATCAGGAAAATTAGATACCAGAGTAAGAATATTACTATGGAAAAAGGAGGATATTAAAATAATGATAAAGGGGTCACTTCATGAAGACAATATAAGAATTTCAAATATGTTTGCCCCTCATAACAGAGCTTTAAAATATGAAATCTAAAAAGAGCAGAAGTAAAAGAATGAATAGACAAATGTGTAATTATAGTTAAGATTTCAAGCCTCAGTTTCTTCTTGTGTCCCAAACATGGCCTTTTCTCTCTGCACACGTTCTCCTAGTGTCTCTACCTTTCCCTTAAAGGACACTGTTTTTCTTGAATTAGGGTTCCACATTGAGGACCTCATTTAACCTTAATCATCTTCTTAAATATCTCATTTTTAAATAGTCAATTTGGAGATTAGGGCTTCCACATATCAATATTGGAGTGTCATGATTCAGTTCATAACATTTCACCCTCTGATAATATTCATGGCCTTCTCTACGGCAGTACATTCACTCTATGATGGCCCATTTTATGTGTCAAATCAATGGCTTAAGAAAACTCAGAAAGCTGTTTGACATTATTTCTCAGAGGGTCTTTGAGGGTGTGTTGAAAGAAATCACCTTTGAATAGTAGAATGAATGAAGAAGATGCACCCCCACCAATGTGAATGGATATTACCCAATTATTTGAAGGCCCAAATAGGACAAAAAAGCAGAGCAAATGTGAATTCTCTCTGTTCTCGAGATGGGATATCCATCTCCTCTTGAAATTGATATCAGAGCTATTGATTGATTCTCATACTATGATGATTACGCCAGCAGCCCCCCAGTATTTCGGATCTGCAGCTTTGGAGTGAGAGTCACTACATTGGCTCTCTTGATTTTCAGGACTTTGGACTTGAATTGAACTATGCCACCAGCTTTATTGGTTCTCCAGCTTGACAATGGCATGTCATGGAATTTCTTGACCTTCAAAAATGCATGAGCCAATTCTTATAAGAATTCTTCTCATGTGTGTATATGTTGGTTCTTTCTAGAGAACCCTTAATATTAATATATTAACATATCCCAACAGCACTTGGAGTTTTAATCTGTTCTAGTATAACTTCCAAGACCAAAGTCTAAACTAAATGCTTTTAAAATCAGGTATCAGTGAAATTCAAGATAAGAGTCATCCAAAGGCAAAATTGCTCTCTAGCTCTGAACTTGTAAAATCAGTCAAATTATGCCCTTCTAAAATATAATGGATGGAACAGGCATAAGACAGACATTTCCATTAGGAAAAGGGCAAATCAGGAAAAAAAGGAGTAATGGATCCCAAGTGAGTTCAAAATTAGTAAAAGGTAGCTCAGAAATAATCCTTTTTGTCTCAATACTCAAAGCTTTGTGCCCACTGGGTGGCAGTGTCACCTAAACAGCCATGGACAGCTGCCTGGCCCCTGAGGTACTGGGCAATGGCATTCTGGCCTTACCTTCTGGTACCCAGGAAGACTCCTTGGGCCTGTGGTGAGAGTGGCAGTCCTGATAGTCTTCAGGATTATTCATCCTTTTTCCTAAAATTTAAAGATTTAAAGCTGGATGGCTCTATTGTCTTGACCCATAGACTCCCTGAAGAATTCCAGAAGTCATCTTTTTTTTTTTCCTGTCATTTTTTAATTCCACATAACAGTGTTGCTGCTGATATAATCCCTTCTTGTATTCCAGGCCTCATTGAGTTCACTTATTAAAACCGTAGGTGATCTTTTTATAGAGTGATTTTTCCAGTATATCTTAGAGTCAGAACACACTTTCTAATTTTTCAAATATACATATTGTTATGGTTTAGTTATGAGGTGCCCCCCAAAGCTTATGTGTGAGACAATGCAAGAATTTTGAGAGGTGAAAGGATTAGAATATGAGAAGTTTAAGCTCATCAGTGGTTTAATCCACTGATGGTTAACTGGGCAATAACTGAGGGCAGGTAGGGTGTGACAGGAGGAAGTTGGTCACTGGGGATGTGACTTTGGAGTTTACATTTTGTCCATGATGAGTTGAGCTCTTTCTCTGCCTCCTTTGCCTCCTCGTGTCATGTCCTGAGCTGCTTTCCTCTGCCATGCCCTTCTGCCGTGACGTTCTGCTTCACCTCATGTCCAGAATAGGCCGGCCATGGACTCATGGAGTAGGCCATCCATGGACTGAACTTCGGAAACCAAAAATGAAAATAAACTTTTCTTTCTCTACATTGTTCTTGTCTGTTTTTTGATCATAGTGATACAAAGCCAACTAAAATTGATATATTGAAAAAAAATTTAATCTTCAAATTTTAGTTGCTTCTTACATAACATATCCTTCAAATTATTTCTTTTCCCTTCCCTTTTCCTATGAAGCCTGAGGAGAAACCAGACTGCACCTTCAGTATTTTGCTTAGAAATCTCTCCCATTAAATAGCTCACATCATCACTTAGATGTTCTTCATCCCACAGAACACTAACGCAATTCAGACAAGGTTTTTGCCACTTTATAACATGGATTGCCTTTTTTCAGGTTTTCAGTAACATGTTGGAGACCTCATGTTGTAGAAAGACCTTTAATGCTCATATTTCTAACAACATTCTGTTCATGATGATGTATATATTTTGAGATGACATATGCCTGCAGATGGCTGCCTTCTCACTGTATCCTCACACGATCTTTCTTTCTTCCCTGTACACGTAGAGAGATGAGAGCACAACTGCTCTGGTGTCTGTTCTTATAAGAACACCATTCCTGCTGAACTAGGGCAATGTCTTTATGGCCTAGGTTTTACCTTAACTACAGCCTTAGGAGCCCTATCTCCACAAACCCAAATAACATCCACATTGGAGCTCAGGCTTTGTGCATATGAATACCATAAGGGGGCAGGAAGACACAACCCAGTCTATAGCAATAACAAAATCAATATTCAGTTACTTAAAAGTAAAAACACTGATTAGGTCAAGAATTTCCAATTTGGGCGTGGCTTGGTCATTTTGACTTATCTCTGCTCCATTTAATGTCAGCAGGGGTAGCCAGGTGCAGGGATGGTCATTTATTCATAGGCTGACAGCTGATGCTGCTGACAGACATGTAGGATTTTAACAGAATGGTCAGCTAAACACCTACAAGTTCCCTGGAGTGACTAGTTTCCAAAATGAGTACATAAAGAGAGAAAAGATCAAGCAGAAGTCCTATCACAAGCTATGACTAGTTCCCTAAGTCACACAGCTGTCACTTGCTTTATATTTAATTTATCAAGTCCCACCCAGTTCCCTTTTGATGGGATGATAGCAAGGATCTCAAAATATTGCCGCAGAATAATTTAATGTGATCTTTTTTTTTGGTTTGATTTTAAAAATACAATTGGCCATATTAAATATGACTAACAAGGTCTGAGGATTATAAATTAGTAGCTTCTCTTTGGTTTACCACTAATCACATCTTCTCATGCAATTTTGTATCACGGCAAGTAATCAATCATAAATATTTTTATTTTCCTGCAGAATCACCGAAAAGACAAGAGCAAAAGCCAACAGAATTTTATGCATGGCTCAGCAATTTGCAGATTTATTGAACACCATTCATATTTAATCTAATACACTTACTTATAAAGAAAGGCAAGAATTTTACCATACAACTATTAGACTTTTTACCATGAAGGTGACTGATTGTAATAAACTAGAGGGAAATAGATAAACATAATGAATTCTGCTTTTGAAAGCAAACTAAAGCACCCAAATTATTCTACAGTTAAATATTATTCATTGGTGCAAACAATGCAATTAATCATACATTTAATAAAATAATAAATATAATAAAATAACATTTTATATTTTATTTAGTTTTGAGCATTGATCATTTTAATTAATCATCTCTGAAAACTCTTCAGTTTTGCACAGCTGTACCCCATGTTGCACTGATTCCGTATTACAAAGAAAATCAGAAACTCATTGTTAAATTAAATCTTCCTTCTTATATAGCCACTCCCTTTTCCTACTGTTTCCTTCAATATTACTTTCTTCCTCTCTTTTCTCTGAGGTGACATAACAGTAAGGCATTCCTAAATGGCTGGCTGTTCTTGAGGACTTCCCAGGTTGGAGGCCAGTTAGCTTGTGGTTACAGGGAAGTACAAATTGGCCTTTTGTGCCCCCACAGGAACTGCCTCTGTGTTTGTCTGCACTTCAACTGGCTTCAAGCAAAAATGAGAAACCAAATTATATTGAACTACGTAATAATTTTGATAGTCTTAAATTTTAAGTTTACTTAGAGTGCTGAATCTTTTGAGTAAAAAGTGGAAACATAAAATGAGACATAATGCAGTTTTATGGGGATGTTGAAGTTTAACCGACACTGTTTTTTTCTTAAATACATTCTTAGTTTTGCATATAAAATGAAAATTATTTAATTTTGTCAAGTAAGTTCTTGGTGAGGAAAAGAAAAAAAAGAAACAACAACAACAAAAAAATGAACTCATTTTTAAAAGAAAGTAACCTGACATTTTTAAAACAGGTGAAAAGAATAAACTTCTTTATTAAAACGGAACAACAGGGGATAGTAGAGGATAGGAAAGGTAGCAGAATACAACAGTCACTAATATGGCATTATGTAAAAATGTGGATGTGTAACCGATGTGATTCTGCAATCTGTATTTGGGGTAAAAATGGGAGTTCATAACCCACTTGAATCTAATGTATGAAATATGATATGTCAAGAGCTTTGTAATGTTTTGAACAACCAATAAAAATAAAAAACAGATTAAAAAAATAAAACAGAACAACATAATATTAGTATATAAAATACTTATTTAGAATGACAGAAACCTATCATTACCCAGTGGAGACTGAGTATATTGTATATTGTTTCTCATAATAGAATGGTAGGCAGATTAATGCTGGAGAACTTTAAGGAGCTATATGCCACCTAAGTGATGATTTAAGAGAATGAATAACTTATTCACAATTGAACTTTTCTCAGGCTAAAAAGATTTTTTAAAAATAGATAAACAAATAGATAACAACCAAGCTTACAAAGACAGGTTCTTATTTTAATTTGGAACAGCTCTCTTCAAAAATTTGTCAACCAAAGCACACAAATTGAATCTTGTTTATTTTATTGCAATTAAGTCATGAGTGGACATTTTCCACATCATCCCTTAAGAAATAAACAATAAGGTAAGTTACTTTTTACACTATTTATTTTCCCAATATGTAACTAATTAGTGAGCTCATTCTTTTAACAGCTGTCCCTGTTGTTCAAGAATTTTCCAGGAAGCTTAGGGCCATGAGATGAAAAATAGAACTTAAAAATCTAATAATAATAATAATGAAAATTCCACATAGCATGTCTGAAGAATTAAGTAAAAATAATAAATAAGTCATTTTACAAGAGCTTAGTGATCTTGAACTTCCTTTTCTGCTTTCACATTGAGGTGATGTTGGTTAGTGTCAGTGGGAAATCTCACTCTAAAATGGAAAAATATTAACAATGAGTCAACCTTGAAGGGTTCATGATGAGTTTGAATCAGTATTCTGAGTTCAAAAGTCTATTGGGAACTTAGTCAAATCGCCACAATCTACTCGAGCAAACCAAGGACTTAGAATTGTTTTTTTTCCCCCATTATTGCCTCAGCATCTTCTCATCAGAATGTTAATTTCTAAGTTACTTACATGCTTTAAATTTAGAAACTTTTTCATTCATGCTCAGTGGGTGTTCCTTCTTCACAACTTAGGCTTTTGAAACCGAATTTACATATGCAGAGAGATCAGTAGGAAAAAAAAGATAAGATCTAAAATCAAGGAAGTTAGGCTCATTTCTTAGAACCTCTGATTCTAAATGCATTTGGGAAACAAATTGGAGGGGAAAAAAAAAGGTTAAGACTTTCTAATACCTTGCAGAAATATGCAGTAATTTAAAACAGCATTAACATTTGATTTTTTTTCCAAAATAAAAACTATCAGCTCTTTGGTTTGCATTCGCAAACAAAATTAATCCATTATTTGTTCTTCATTTTATCAGAAAATTTCATATAATATATCTCAAGTATTTTTTCTAAGTGATATGAGGTTTGGAACTTCTTTTTTAAAAAATATTTTATTTTAGTTGTAGATGGACACAGCACCTTTATTTTATTTTTATGTGATGCTGAGTATCGAACCCAGAGCCTTTTACGTGCTAGATGAGCACTCTACTGCTGAGCCACAACCCAGCCCCGGTTTGGGACTTCTGAACATAATAATTCTATTAATAATTTTCCAAACTCTCCTTATTCTACACAAGCCAAACCTTAAAGTAGTTTCTCTTTTATCCCAGAGTAATTAATTCTCTATCTTTGACAATCCCAAATTCCATGCTGATATGTTCAGAGTTGAAAAAATTAGAATGGGAAATCTAACAGGTTCTTTTATAATCCTATAATAAATTATCATTGGATATTCTGCTAACTTTTTTTAACTTCTAATAAAAAATTTGATTTATACAATAATTATCAATGAATAATAAAATAATTAGATGGAAGAGTGCTGTGATATACATAGGATGCCAAAATATCACAAAGAGGGGAAAAGGAAATACCAGAAATTGAAATGGAGCAAACTATGGTGTATGCATTCATGAATATGTCAAAATGAACACCACCATTTTATGAAACTATTTAGTAATAATAAAAAAATTTAAACAATATTACCACAAATATTGCTGGGCAAGAGAGGGGAAAACATGTAACCTCCTCACAAAAGAAGGATCTGGCTCATCCTCTTAAAAGAGTTCTTGATTAAAAGTGTAGCAAGGAACGTCTGCTTTGATGACATTGCATGCTTTTTCTTGTGATGAATTCTGAGGTACACACATCACCTGTAAAGCACTATGTCTTACTACACCTTAAATTGTGTTTCTTAGCTTCTTTTTAAAAAAATATTTATTCTTAAATTTTAGGTGGACACAATATCTTATTTTGTGGTGCTGAGGATGGAACCCAGTGCTTCATGCATGCTAGGCGAGCACTCTACCACTGAGCCCCAGCCCCAGCCATCTTATCTTCTTGTTCTAATGATTTTTTTTTATTATTGGGAGAATAATATAATACTTAATATTATAAGTATAATAATATTATACTTACTTAGGATAGAGTAAGTATAAAGTGATACAAAGAACTATTAAGTTTATTAAGGGCAACATGGGTATTTCCTTATGTAGGAAAATATTATTTTTATAGATTATGAATAATTAGTGATACTGATGTTTATATTTGCCCTAAATTAAATTTAATAACATAGTATTGCCAGGTATTAATTATAACTATGGGAGTGTGTGTGTGTGTGTGTGTGTGTGTGTGTGTGTGTGAGAGAGAGAGAGAAAGTGAATGGATGTGAGTGAAAGATTTAATTTAATTGACTCACATGATTATGGAGGCTTACAAATCCAAACTATATAGGGTGCAACAGGAAAAGGCCAATGTTACAGTTGTGTTTGAAAAGTCTGATGGCTATGTGATGGCAGCATCCCTTGTTACTCAAAATTTTGTTTTATTCAGGTCTTCAACTGATTAGAGAAGCTCTCTCCTGCACTCCCCACCCCATTATGGAGGGTGATCTAATCTACTAAAGTCCATTTTATTTGATGCTAAACTGATCCTTAAACATCCTTACAGAAGCATCCAATATACAGTTTGACCACATATATGGGTAGCCAAATTGACATGCAATTAACCATCAAAATGGGCACATTGGAACTTATTGTACTATTAATTCTAGTTTTCTGGAAGATTAAAAATCTTCAAAATAAAACTTTCAAAATATTTTAAAAATTATGTTGTGGGTATTTATATCTCATGAAATGGTAACAAGTTGAGAAGTATTTGTTCCACTAGTTGTATGAAAAAATAAAACGAATTCACAAAAAGTTGCTATGATCATTACTTTCTTAATCAACCCTAGTCAATGAGACTCAAGTCTCCTTATAGCATTATACAGACAACAGGAAGAAACAAATGAAGACTTTGATGTTTAAAGTAGGAAAAACAGATGTGAGATCTCAGTGGTTTAGGTTTCTGGTGTATTTTATGATGCATCTGTGAAAGAAAATTTCTAACCCCAAGAGAAGCTCTCCAGAGAATCTATTTATTTTTTTTTTTATTTTTATTTTTTAAATATTTATTTTATTTTTAGTTCTCGGCAGACACAACATCTTTGTTGGTATGTGGTGCTGAGGATCGAACCCGGGCCGCACGCATGCCAGGCGAGCACGCCACTGCTTGAGCCACATCCCCAGCCCTCTATTTTTTTTTTAAATTGCAAGTCTGAATTAATTTTTTCACTCAATAACATTTATAGATATATTTATGCAGGGTTTGAAGTATTACTTCAAATACTATAAATAATATCATAGTTTTATGGCTTATAGTGTTGAGACAAATTTTATTTGAATATTCTCTTTCCAGTAATCACAAAAGACTACCCAAATATATATATATATATATATATATATATATATATATATATATATATATATATATATTTTTTTTTTTTTTTTTTTTTTTTTCTTTTGGTGCTGGGGATCGAATCCAGGGCCTTGTGCATGCAAGGCAAGCACTCTACCAACTGAATTATATCACCAGCCCTCCATTTAGAATTCTTGGGAAAGAACTAAGACAAGGTATGATTGCTCTTGAGATTTCTGATAGAGCTCAAAAAAAAAATGATGCAGTTTGTGATATAACCAACATGCTAAATAAATTATTTTAGAAGAAATAATACCTGCATCAATAATTGGCTGGGAAAACTTTCAGACTGGAATTGACTGTTATTACTGAAGAAGTGTCACCAGGGAGAGGAAAGCCTCTTTCTGGGGCCGCTGAATCTAGAATGGAAGCTGACAGGGAACAGCAGGTCTGTTTTCCTCCTCTGGCTCCTGTTAGCGACCCCTATTGGGCAAAGCCCAAATGTGGTTGACAGGCTTCCAGCCTCAGTGTCACAAAGAGCAGTGAAGGAGCTTGGTTTTGAAGTTTCCTGTGCAGTACACATGTCACTGATTTAACACCAGCTAATATGATTAAGAATTTAATTTTACCTCAGGTAAAACCATGTCCTATAGAATACTGAAAGAAATATCTTAAGGTGCTGGCCTCGTTTCCTTTACTTTCTCTACTTAGGTTTACTTCCCTCAGAATGGAGGAAAGGAGACATGGGAAAGAGTAGATAGAAGAATATATATAGAAATTACATTATGAACAGAGGATTAGAGACCAAGCAAATCTTTCTCTTAGAAATGTGTATTTCTTGTAAAGACAAATGTCTTTATCTGTAACATGGTATTTCATTGCTTATAAAACCTTCCTCTTAAAATATCAAGCATAGCTGAAAACATGACCTGGTAAACTGGATCATGAACTAAAAATCCTTCTGCAAGAACATATTTAAAAAAATAATATTGAGACATTAAGGGTGTACTTTATTATATTTGGCTGCTTATTTTAATGTAAAATATTTCCACTCTTCATCTATAAAATATTCCATGTCTAGTCTGTGATTTTGAGTAATGACAGCTCACAGCTACATAACCATGGATACATAGTTTAAAGAGTATGAAAGTAAATCATTTAAACATATATCACTAAATATATAAATAGTGTAGTCTATGTTAATTATAAATAAGATATATTTCTAAATTCCCATAGAGACTCTCCTATCTATCAATATGATCATAAGTAAAGTATTTATATTTGAAGCTATGTAGTAGAGAAGAAAAATCACAGAATAGTAGATATGGACTCTACTATTGTGTCTTGCTCTTCTATCTGTGAAGCCTATAGTCAATTACCTGATTTATTTTGGGTTTTGTCTTCTGTCAAATAGTGTGAATGCCCACTCCTGTCTGTATAGGGAACTATTGCTTGAAATCCAATTTGTACCATGCACTATATTTTTTTTTAATTTGTAATATCTCTACAATTATTATTATTTTCATATAACAGAAAAGAAAACCAAATTCAAAAGGAATTGGAAAAGGAAAGTTCATGAGCACAAAGCTAGAAAGTGATAATACTGCAACCAGCTATTCTCTCTTCTATCTTGGATAACAATATATATGTTGTGTAAATTTTATAATTGTAAAATGGGAAGTGCTATATAAATATGATTTCCATATAATTGCTTATTATGTTTTCATTATTTTAACTCAAGAAATAGATTTTTGAAAAATTTCCTATCAGGCCATAGGAAGCAAATCTTCATATAAAAAATCAATTCTCTCCCAATAACCAACTTAGTTTGCTATGATTTGCTTTATTTTTTTTCACATGGGATGAAATCATCTAAACCATCACTCAGTTTTTCACATCCTAAAAGTTTGTATGAAAGGAAAGAAGTAATATTCATTAATATACCTTCAAAACATGTTTCATCTCCTAGAAAAAAAGGAAAAAGTCTCAATTCCAAAGATAAACCATGGTCACACTGTGTGTTTGACAATATTTTTTTTAAGGAAATGCACTCCAATTCTAGTTTAAAAATATACTGTTTTTTTTTTAATTTTCTGAAATATAATTCACAATTCATATACTTCAGAATTTCTTCTTTATTAGAATCTCATCAGTATTTAGAGTTCATACCACATTAATATGTATTTTATATTATGTACATGAAAAGATTCCCTCTAAAATAAGAAGACTAATTTTCATAAAAGCTTTCAATATTTAGTAGTAATACTCAAGTTTTGTTTCACATTACTGCATGTTTTATCTCCGTGTATTATTATTGCATTTCCAACTAGACTATAAGCCATCTTGAAAAAAGCTATATTATTATTATTATTCCCCAATGCTGGTAATACAATTGTCATATTGTGCTTGCTCTGTAAATTCAATTAGTATCATCACTTCAGCAAATTTTTCTTATTATAATGGTTCTTTAAACTTTCCTACTACTATAGATATACACTCAGCTTCAAATTCTATTCATAACATTTTAAAGAATGCACATAATATTTTTAAAAATGGAAGAAAAGGATACATGACAAAGTGATATAATGTCTTCCATTCTTTTATTGAGTTCCTATAATCCTTTCAATGAAAGGATTTAAAAGTTATAACTTGGTTACTTATAAGAAGGGATTGAATGAAATATAGATTAGTTCAGAGAAAGTGATTCTTATTTGAAAACTGCTTGTATATTAGCAACTAGAAGTCATTATTACCTGGATGGCAATATCTAGCTTTTCTCATCTTATTCCATAATTTCTCCTTAGAGATAAATAAATATTTATTTCTATATTATCAAGATTATTGGTGCTAACCAAAGAGCAGATTAAGTTTCTATTCAAGTAGATAGGTAGACTGTGCAAGTATAAACTTTCCCAAACATTTTCCTTCAATCTGACAAAATTCAGGTCAATCAATCTAAACCACATCTGAGATTAGGCCCATAGAACTGTCATTGTTGGGGCCAAATCCAAACCAGCTTTATCCTTTAATAAATGTCCTGACCTCAGTAAATCCAATCAGAAAGCTTTATTCAGTTCTAACTGAAGAGAAAAAAAAATTCTCTTAAAAAGTAAAAAAATAAATAAATAAAGTCTCTTTTATTACATTTACCCTCACACTTATCAGGGTTATCAGGAAAGAGGGAATTGTCAGAATAGATCATGATCCTGATACTACATTTTTAGAATCAGTTTATTCAGGTAAGAGTTAAGGCATTTCACACAGTAGACTGTAAAAGAAATTGCAGTCCTTGCCCTGCAAAACCTTGGAAGGATGAAGAATTTCAGTCTTTGGTGCTGTCAAACTGACACCATTCATCATCCTTGAATTGGCTTTAAAATAAATAAAACAACCATTCCCTTTCAGACCCCCATAATAAAGGCAACTACCTACTGTACCTCATCTTGGTTTTGGAGTTGATAGCAAAAAAAGATTTCACAACCTTAATACTCCCAAGACTGCAACTCACTGCAACTCATGCTCAGGTCATGCTTCAGGTCAATCTCAATGAGTTACTAAAGTAGGTATTGATTGCAGACACTGAGCTGTTTGCTATTTAATTTTTCAATTTCCAAGGAATGAGGTAGAATTCACATCCTCCAAAAGAAAGCATGCTCTGGTTCCTGGAAGCCAGCATTTACGTGACTTGAGTTCATTTGAAGAGAATAATTTATGTTGGCATGAATAAATAATAGCAGGGAGTTCCAACTGTCTAAACATGACATATAATACTCTGAGAAAGAGCTTGGACCATGTTGTAATGTCTTCTGTATTTTATGTTATGAGTAACTAAAAGAACTAAATCATTTCAAAATCACCTACCCACTCGAATTTTTTAAGTTGGATTTGTCAAATGGCATCCTGGTTATTGGTTGGAGATACAGGGGGAGCTTACATCGTAATCAGCTGTCTCCCCTGTAAGTTTGCCTGGAAAACGTCAACGTAAATGATTGACAAAGGATATCAGTGACACTGTGCTCTTTTATCAAGTCTCTCTTCATGACAAAAGACTAGATAAATAGTGAGTTTTTAGAGAACCACAAACCAACTTATTTGGTGGGAGAGAGCAAATTTCTGCTTCTTTAATTTAATTTGTAGATGGAAACCTCCCCAGCTGTTATAAATTAAGTCTGCTCACTGTGTCTACTGAGTACATTTGCAGGCTTTGTCCCTCTTGTTCACATTAAATCTTAACTGGCGAACTCCTTTGAATTAACCTCATAGCAGTTGAGAATTAGTCACCATTCTCCTTGAGCTTCCTTCTTTACAGATCAGACTTTTGTATGTCAGAGTTCACTAAGAATATTTAGAAATAAAGACTTAAATCCTAGTTAATGCCCTTTAATTCTAAATTAGATGATTCCTGGACAGGAGAGTGAGAAAACTAGCTTTTATTTCAGTAAATGAATGAATAAATAAATAAAGTTGCATAGGTCAAAGGAAAGATCATGGATGAAAAGTGAAGATGTGTTAGTTTCCATCCCTTCTGCATGTCTGGGCAGTGAGACTTGAGAGCAGTCATTTGAGCTTCAATTTTCTTATCAAAATATTAAGGACTAAGATGAACTGAGATCCTGCCTATGAGTTAAGGTCTCATATTGAGCTATTTTAGATTTTACTCCCCTAAAGGGACAACAATACTTTCCATATGTACAACTCCAAGTAGAATAATTTGTGAGTGATGGAATTTTAAATACTCTGGCCAGATCTTTACAGAGACTATTCAACAATACCTGTTGGCTTTCAGAAATCTGTTCTATTCTTAATATTGAAAAATAAAAATCCTACTTGTAACTACAAAGTGAGAATTTATTACATTGATTAAGGTGTTATTGAAATTCACCATGACTTCTGAATTTAGAATCCAATTTATTACCTAAGAGATATGAGTAGAAAAAAACCTTATTCTGCATACTATTTATACACCTAATGATATTCATGCTATGGTTTGGTTATGAGGTGTCCCCCGATAAGCTCATGTGATAGACAATGCAGAGATGTTTGAAAGTGAAATGATTAGATTCTGACAGCTATGACCTGATCAGTGTATTATTAATCCATTTGATGAATTAATAATTTATAGTATTTATGGATCGTAACTGTAGGTGGGTGGGGCATGGCTGGAGGAAATAGGTCCCTGGGGGCATACCTTTGTGGATTATATGTTTTTGTCCCCAACTCCTTTTTCTCTCTCTGCTTCCCAGTTGTCAGGAGCTGAGCAACTTTCCTCCACTATGCCCTTTCTTCTGTACATTCTGCCTCCTTTCAGGACCAGAACAATGAATCATCCAGCCCTGAATTGAACCTTTGAAACCAAAATTAACATTTTCTTCTTTCAGTGATTCTTCTTAGGTATTTTGGTAACAGTGACAAAAAGCTGACTAATAAGAGTTCATATGCTGTGGTAGGCTGATTAATGACTTCTCCCTAAAAGATTAACAACTGGAATTTGTGACTATTACTTTATACTGGGAAAAAAAGAAAATAGAAGCTTGAGCTTGGGCAATATTTCCTAGATTATCCAGAAGGTCCTTAAGTGAAACCCCACATATTTTTATAAGTGGGAGGTAGAGGCAGATCTTACACATAACAAAACAGATTAAAACAATGTGACTGTAAAACAGAGATTGGGGTGGTGTAGCCATAAGGATGAGGATGGCCACCAAAAGCTGTAAGAGGAAAGGACTGGATACTCTTCTGGAACCACCAGAGGGAATGCAAACCTAACACACCAACTTCAGATCAGTGATACTTTAGGCCTCCAGAAGAATCCTTTGTGAGAAAATAAGTTTCTATTATTTTGAGCCACCAAGATTGTAGAAATTCATTATAGCAGTCATGGAAAAGAATGCATTTTCAAGATTTGTCAATCTTTTCATTTTTACGCAAAATTATATGGATAATGCAAGTCTTGATGCTGGAGATTTGCTAAACAGCTGACTCACCACGAGCATTTGTTGTTTCTATTTGGCTCCTACTTGTCATCTCTTTCTGTAGATCTCACACATAATGAGAATTTTTTAGAGAGTAATCCTAGGAAAATTTGGCCTTCATGAGGTTTTGATCTCATCTCTTGATAGTGGAGAATATATAACTGAAGTTTTCTTGTGTTGCTTTGGTCTCTGGGAAACTGAAAGTGGCAGACGTGGTGACTTTTCTGTCATATAATGGATCTTCCATTAACTTGAGGTCTAAACATGGTCTCAATTTTGTAAATGAGAAATCTGGTACTATATTAATAAAAATTATGAACTTTTTTTTTTTAAAGAGAGAGTGAGAGAGGAGAGAGAGAGAGAGAGAGAGAGAGAGAGAGAGAGAGAGAGAGAGAGAATTTTTTTTTTTAATATTTATTTTTTAGTTCTCGGCGGACACAACATCTTTGTTGGTATGTGGTGCTGAGGATCAAACCCGGGCCGCACGCATGTCAGGCGAGCGCGCTACCGCTTGAGCCACATCCCCAGCCCAAAAAAATTATGAACTTGATTAACAGTTAAAATTTGTTCTCTATTCCCAGCTCCAGCCAACCTCAGACATGGAAGCCTGCAGTAGGCAAGAAGCCATACCTGTTTTCTCTTTTTTACTTCTACCAAGTCCTAAACTACCACACCACTCTCTTCTCATCACTTGTTGGCTCCCTCCATTTCCAAGCTGATTTTTTTTAATCACTCAGGGATAAAGAGAAGAAGAGAGAAGAAAGGAAGTGGAGGTTGGGAGAGTTATGACTTGAAATTGTACCATCATTAGCTGAGTACAAGTCTGTGCTGTCTGGGTCAAATGGGTGATTTTTTTCTTTCCTAGTTCCTTTTCAGGGATTCTTGGAGGTCCCCTATGTTTTGTGGTCTCCTATAAGACCAGAACCAGGATTTTGGTCAGGGTTTGGGTCTCACTTGAAGGTTAGGCTTGGGAAGGGACCACCTTAAAACTAACATATATAATTCTAGACAGCATTTAATTCTTTAAGTGTAGAAAGAAAGCCTCATTTCCATGTTAGCTGTTGGCTGCAGGCTGCACTTAGTTTGGGCTCAGTGGGCTTTTCCAAGATGGCAGCCTGTTTCATCAAAGCCAGTAAGGCAAGGATTCTGCTAGCAAGATGGAAGTAAAAAAATTTCTAACCTAATGTAGCCTGAATGCTTGTGTTCATCCAAAGTTCACATGAAGAAATATTTACCTTCTCCCAGGTATTAAAATGTGGGGTCTTTGGAAAGTGATTAGGTAGGGTGTTGAACCCTCCTGAATAGGATAGCATCCTCATAAAAATGTAGGGTAGGGGGAGAGAAACTCTAACCCTTTCCACCTTAAAAAAGCACAGACCCACATTCATGAGGAGGCTGGTCCTCACCAGACACTGGATCTATTGTTACCTTGATCTTAGATTTCCCAGTCTCCAGTATTAAGAGAAATAAATGTGTGTTGTTTATAAACTGGGCAGGCTTTGGAATTTTGTAATAGCCTGAATAGACTAAGACACCTAATTCTGGAAGTAGCATCATATCACCTTTGTTATAGATTGTTGGTTGGGAGAAAATTGCTGGATCTAGCTCACCTCAACTGGAAAGTATTACAGATGAATGGGAATTATTGAAGATTGGGGGCAATCTCAAAAAACAACAGCCCAATATGTCCAAATACTTCTTTTCTTTTTATCATTTCAGTTAAGGGCATTGGTGGGAAGGTTCTCATGCTAGAAACTTGATGTCATGCTCATCTGTTTTCTATTTTCTCTCTCCACCCAAATCCAGGTCATTCTTAAGTCAGATAGATGCATTGACTAGTATTTTCTTGAATCTCTTTAATCTACCTGTCACTGTTCACCACTGAACATCTTTCACTTGTACCACCATGAGAGCAATTAAAGACTCTTCCATGTGTCCTTCTCATTTCAATCTACTGCTTCCTTAACTTGGTACTTTGCGAGGGTTGTTTCTTTTCCAGGGACTACTCTCTTTTCCAATCACTTTTTATTTGTCCTTAAAATTCTTATTTATTCACTAAGATCCAGTTCAAATGCCACCATATCAATGAAGATTTGGTTTTATCACATAAAACATGGCAAAGCCTTTCTCTAAAATGTTGGAGGTTGGTGATATTAGTAAAACAATTACAAGGAAAGCTTATTCTGAGGAGTAAACTTGTAAGATCTGGACAAAGACTTGTGTTCATTATTATCATTTTTTCCACTAAATTTAACTATAGCAGTCTGCATGCAATTTCAGAGTAAAGAATGCTATATACAGTTAACAGGCATTGCCTAGAGGTGCAACATTTTTCATTATGTTTGTCTTTCTATTCTTTGCTGTTTCTTTTGCAGTCACTCAGAAATGCAGTCATCAAACACCCACACACCAGCACTTTAAAAGTTAGCAGCAGAAAATTAAAATATCTAGTTTCACAACAATTTGTTTCATTGTCTATGGACACTCAGCACAATTTCCCTTGAACCATGCCAGGGGGAATAAAGGAGAACTAGAATTTAATCCTAATTCTTCCATTAAGCATCTTTGGCGCTTGGGAGAATTATTTTCTATTTGCTTAAGGATCTTCATAGAATAGAGGAAAAGACTAGCTCAATTGTATTTCATCTTTGTTCTTTGGAAGGTGGCAGAAGTTTAAGGGTTCTGAAATAGTAAGTTGATCATAGAATAGACCCATTAAATATTTACTCTTACTATTTATTTCACCTCTACCACTAAGCATATTTAGTTTTCACCTCTATAATGAAATCTGCATCTTCTAACACTAACCTTTTTGCTCATGCTACCTACATCAACTAAAAATAGAGACAGCTAGAGTTGACAGTCATTCCTCTCCCTTATCTTTTTTAAGCTCAAGCACCCCGATCTACACAAATAAATATTTCTCTAAAAGCAAATTACTCTTAAGGAGATTTGGATTCAAGAATTGTTAGTTGACATATACTCAGGCTTTTTGACCACCACAAAATTGATAACTCTGAGCAACTTAAATTTTTCAAGCAACTATTATAGTTTCAAGCTCCCTTTTATTCTTATTTAGTACTTTGATTTATCCTTTTGTGATTTTCTGCACAATATACCAATTTCTAAAAATTTAACATTAAACATTGAAAATCATCTTACAGTCATTTCTTTAGGCCTGTAAATTTGGAAAACTATACTCATCACTATATTACATAGATAACTAACATATGCATTAGTTTACAGAGAGCTAGCCTCAGGCCTGAATCAGAAGCAGATTGTCTTAGTCTGTTTGTGCTGCTATAACAAAATACCATGGATTGGATAGTTTATAAAGAGCAAAAGTTTATTTTGTCACAGTTGTGGAAGTCCAAGAGGAAGGCACTGTCAGATTCAACCTGTGGGGAAGGTCTGTTCCTCACAGATGATGCCATCTAGATGTCTTCATATGAGAAGGTGCCAAAAGGCACAAAGGGGATGAATGCTATATCCTCACCTGGTGCAAAAGTGGAAGATCAAAGGGAGGCTATTCTTATTTCCTCCAGCCCTGTTACAGGGCACTAATCCACTCATGAAGGCAGATTCCTTGTGACTTAGTCACTTTCCCTAGTGGTCCCACCTCTTCAAACCACCACAATGGGACTGAGTTTCAAAATGAATTTTGGAGGAGACACACAGCACAGACTGAAGATTTTCCTTGACTTTCTACTTATTAATTAGAGCTATAAAAATGTTTTCATTATTAGTTATGCTATGAATTAGTAATAATGTTTTATTTACCTGAAGTTGCCTTAAACATCAACACCATCATCATAATCATAATCATATTTTAATTATTTTTGACTTGGAATTGAACATAGGGTAACTCCACCATTGAGCTCTATCCCTACCCACTTTTATTTTGAGATAGGGTCTCACTAAGTTTCCTAGGAAGGCATTGGACTTGCAATCCTCCTACCTCAGCCTCCTGAGTCACTGGGATTACCTGTGTGCATCACCACAGTCAGTCACCTACTATATTATTTATAGTGGTAGAGGGACATGAAAGGTCATGGTGCAAAAAAAAAAAAACATGAAACCATCCTCAAATAATATTGGTTCAGACCTACTTTATTACAACAAGTTTTTTGAAATAGCATCTTATTACATCAATAGGGTGATGCTAAAAAAATGGGTAAGAGTAAACATTGAGATTCTCTGTTGAGAATCTTTCATTGAACAATTTAATGTGGCCGAGGCCAGGAAACTGAACAGCTCCTGTGTCTAAAATAACATCTTTGATACATGACATATGAAAGCTTTAAAAAAGATTCTATTCTGTAACAAATAAGATATGGAATTTTCAATAGAGATACCACCTTTCTGGCAATCAGGAAGCACTACTATTTGAAATACTAGATCACTAACAGGCCTGATTCATTCATTATAAGCTTGGATATTTAATTGTTTTGTAAAATAATTGAAAACCTACTTCTAACATGCACCCTGATTCCTTGGTGATAAATATAAATTTGATATGAAGAATCAATAAAAGTTTATCAAGAAGAATCAATAACCTTGTAAGTTATTGTTATACTAATTTGGCCTTTTCAAGATTAATGTATATTTATTTTGTATATGTTTATTGACTGTCTATTCAGTGAAAGGTACTAGCATCAAATACATAATTGCAATGCTATTATCTGAACGTATCCTGCTATGCTAGGAGAGAGATTCTAAGTGAAAAATGGCTGGCTATTTTATTAAGGTCTAATCTACTGGGGGACTGAAGCCCTGTAGATAGGCTATGACCAGTGAGCTGTTCGAAGGACTCTGGCAGGACTGTTATTCAAGCTATACCAGCCTTTCTTTATTAAAGTGCTTCTGTTTACTGTCAGAGCTGGAGTTTTAGGCCCTAGAAGAGGACACAGGCAAAAAAAAGAAGGTGAAGTCATGTGTGTAGGACATGCGAGGAAACATAACATTGCAAAGAACATGACTTTTGGATAAGAAGAATTAACAAACACTACAGGAAAACCTTCATTAATGTTGTGGATCAGGTGAAGGAAACATTTCTTAGTAGAAGTTGATTGCCAAAAAGTAAAAAAGAAAAGAAAAGGAAAGGAAAGGAAAGAAAGCAGTGGTGTGCTTTGAGGTCTACCTCCTCAAATTTTGCTGCAATGGTCAAGAACTTCTTCGGAATTGCATGTAGCCTAGGCAGGAGCACCACAATAAAAATATTATAACTTTATAGTCATATTTAACATTTTTTCTTTTTTTTTTTGCTACCAGGGATTAACCCCAGGGGCGCTTAACTACTGAGTCACATTCCTAGCTCTCCTCCCCTTTTCTTAAAAATTTTGAGAGTCTTGCTAAGTTGCTGAGGCTGGACTTGGACTTGCAATCCTCCTGTCTCAGCCTCCCAAGCCACTGGGATTACAGGCTTTAACTGTTTTTTGATCCTGTTTCTGATACAAACCAAATTATTTAGCAATTTTGTGCCTCAGTTTTCTCACTGTACAACAGAATAGGCAGAAATCATGACTAGAAAGAACATCACGGAATAAAACACTTTTTAGTGACTGATTTTCCAAAGAAACAAAACCAAATAAGAAGTATCTATCTGTATATCTCTGTATTTATCTTTCTGTCTCTATGAATATTTACCTATGAATATATCTGTGAATATATTTATGTTGCCTATATAAGTTGGAGAAGATTCATTATAAGATACTGGGTTATACAATAATGGCAGCTGAGAGGTCTTGTTGTGTCTGTGGAGACTCAGGGAAGCTGATGGTGTAGCTCAAAGGCCTGGTAGCCACAGAACCAGTGTTGCAGCTTTCACTCCAGTCCAAAGCCATGAGAACTGGTAATTCTACAGGCAGGAGAAAATCCAGATAGCAGCCAAGCTGTCAGGCAAAGCAAATTCAATCTTCCTTCACCTTTTTGTTCTAATCAAGCCCTCAACTGATAGGATGGTGTCCTACCACACTGGGGTGAACCACCTTTTTTCCTCACCCCACCAATTCAAGTCTGATTTCCTCTAGAAACACCCTCACAGACACAGGAATATATTTAATCAGATATCTGGGAATCTCATGGCCCAGTCAAATTGACATATGAAATTAAACATCACAGTAGCTAAAAAATCCTCATATCTAGCCCCCAAATATAGCCATTCCATGTTTTATTTTCTTTTTTACAAATGTGATTTTTTATTTTATTTTTTTAAATACATGACAGTGGAATGCATTACAATTCTTATTACACATATAGAGCACAATTTTTCATATCTTTGTATATAAAGTATGTTCACGCCAATTCATGTCTTTATACATGTACTTTGTTTTTTTTTGCATTACAATTTTTATTACACATATATACCACAATTTTTCATATCTCTGTTTGTATATAAAGTAGGTTGACACCTTTCATGTCTTTCATACACGTACTTTGGATAATGATGTCCATCACATGCCACCATCCTTGGTAATCCCTGCCTCCTCCCTTTTCCTCCCTCCCCTCTTTCCTAACTAGAATTTATCTATTCCTCCCATGTTTCCCCTCCCTACCCCACCATGAGTCAGCCTCCTTATATCAGAGAAAACATTTGGCATTTGTTTTTTTGGGATTGACTAACTTCACATAGCATTATCTTCTCCAAAGCCATCCATTTACCTTCAAATGCCATGATTATATTCTCTTTTATTGCTGAGTAAAATTCCATTGTGTATATATACCACATTTTTTTTTATCCATTCATCCACTGAAGGGCATCTAGTTTGGCTGGTATAGCTTGAATAACAGTCCTGCCAGAGTCCTTCGAACAGCTCACTGGTCATAGCCTGTCTACAGGGCTTCAGTCTCCCAGTAGGTTAGACACTAATAAAATAGATAGCCATTTTTCACTTAGAATCTCTCCCCTAGTATAGCAGGATATGTTCAGATAATAATAATTTCTAATTATCCTCTGTTTTTCTGTAGTGTTTGTTGTGATATTACCTTTTTCATCATGTATGCTGGTAATTTGAGTTCTCTCTCTCCTTCTCTCCATTAGTATGGCTAAGGGCCTGTCAATTTTATTTATTTTTTTCAAAGAACCAACTTTTTGTTTTGTCAAATTTTTCAATTGTTTCTTTTGTTTTGATTTCATTGATTTCAGCTCTAATTTTAATTATTTCTTGCCTTCTATTGCTTTTGCTGCTGGCTTTTTCTTCCTTTTCTAAGGCTTTGAGATGTAGTGTGAGGTCATTTATTTGTTGACTTTTTCTTCTTTTAAGGAAAGAACTATATGCAATGAGTTTTCCTCTTAGTACTGCTTTCATAGTGTCCCAGAGATTTTGATATGTTGTGTCTGTGTTCTCAGTTACCGCTAAGATTTTTAAATCTCCTCCTTGATGTCTTCTGTAACCCATTGTTCATTCAGTAGCATATTCTTCAGTCTCCATGTGATGCAGAAACTTTTATTTTTTAATTTTGTCATTGATTTCCAATTTCATTCCATTATGATCTGATAAAATGTATGGTAGTATCTCTACTTTTTTTGTATTTGCTGAGAGTTGCTTTGAGGCAAAATATATAGTCTATATTAGAGAAGGATTCATGTGATGCTAAGAAAAAATGTGTATCAGTTTGATGCAGGTTGAAATATTCTATATATGTCAGTTAAGTCTAAATTATTGATTGTGTTATTGAGTTCTATAGTTTTTTTTATTCAACTTTTGTTTGAAAGATCTATCCAGTTGTTAGAGAGGTGTGTTAAAGTCACCCAAGATTATTGTGTTGTGGTCAATTTGAGTCTTGAACTTGAGAAGAGTTTGTTTGATGAACATAGCTGCATCATTGTTTGGGGCATATATATTTATGATTGTTATGTCTTGTTGGTGTATAGTTCCCTTGAGCAGTATGTAATGCCATCTTTATCCCTTTTGATTAACCTTGGCTTGAAGTCTACTTTATTTGATATGAGTATGGAAACCATTGCTTGCTTCCACAGTCCATATGAGTGGTATGATTTTTCCCAACCTTTCACCTTCAGTCTGTGTATGTCTTTTCCTATCAGATGAGTCTCCTGGAGGCAGCATATTGTTGGGTCTTTTTTTTTTTTTCAATCTAATCTGCTAGCCTATGTCTTTTGATTGGTGAGTTTAAGCCATTAACATTTAGGGTTACTATTGAGACATGGTTTGTATTTCTAGCCATATTTGTTTATTTTTGTTATTTTACTGGAATTGGTTTTCCTCTTGATTAGTTTTTCCTTTAGTGTACTACCTCCCTCTCCTGATTTTCATTGCTGTTTTTCATTTCCTCTTCATGAAATATTTTGCCAAGGATGTTTTGTACTGCTGGTTTTCTAGCTATCAATTCTTTTAACTTTTGTTTATCATGGAAGGTGTTTATTTCATCTTCAAATCTAAAGCTTAATTTTGCTGGATACAAGATTCTTGGTTGGCACCCATTATCTTTCGGAACTTGATATATGTTGTTCTAGGGTCTTCTAGCTTTTAGAGTCTGTGTTGAAAAATCTGCTATTATCTTAATTGGTTTTCCCTTATATGTAATATAATCTGATTTCTTTCTCTTGTGGCTTTTAAAAATTCTCTCCTTATTCTGTATGTTGGCATTTTCATTATAACATGCCTTAGTCTGGGTCTGTTGTGATTTTGTATATTTGGTGTCCTGTAGTCTTGAATTTGGATTTCCAATTCATTCTTCATGTTTGGAATGTTTTCTAATATTATTTCATTGAATAGATTTTTCATTCCTTTGATTTGGACCTCTATGCCTTCCTCTATCCCAATAACTCTTAAAATTTGGTCTTTTTATACTATCTCATATTTCTTGAATGTTCTACTCATGGTTTCTTATCATTTTTGCTGTGTAGTCTATGTTCTTTGCAAGATGATTTATTTGATCTTCATTGTCTGATGTCCTATTTTCTAACTGGTCTACTCTGTTGGTGATGCTTTCATTTGAGTTTTTTTTTTTAAAGAGAGAGTGAGAGAGGAGAGAAAGAGAGAGAGAGAGAGAGAATTTTCAATATTTATTTTTTTTAGTTCTCGGCGGACACAACATCTTTGTTGGTATGTGGTGCTGAGGATCGAACCCCGACCGCACGAACACCAGGCGAGCGCGCTACCACTTGAGCCACATCCCCAGCCCCTTCATTTGAGTTTTTAATTTGAATTATTATTTCTTTCATTTTAAGAATTTCTGTTTGGTTTTTTTGTAGAACCTCTATCTCCCTGTTGAGGTGATCTTTTGCTTCTTGGATTTGTTTATGTAGCTTATTGTTGAAGTGATCTTTCACTGCCTGTATTTTTTCTCTTATGTTTTCTTTGAGATCCCAAAACATTTTAACCATGTATATCCTGAAATCTTTTTCTGTCATTTTTTTTCTGCTGTAGCTGCCAATGCTTCTAATGAAACGTTGTCTTGATTTGTTTGTGGTACTTTCTTCCTTTGTCTTTTCATGTTGCTCATGTGTTTTCCTTTCCAGCTCTGTGGATCTTGCGCGTTATTGTTTTTACCTTATAGCTCTTGTAGGGTTCCAAGATCTCTCCTTTGTGGGGAAGAACAATGTTACCAGATCCCAATATCAACAATGCATCACTTATGAACAAATTGTTGTTATTAATACATTTACAGTTTAGTCTCAATGTCCAGAAATGTTGGATTCAAGTATTATTTAAAATATAATCAGTAGTTTCATAAAAAGGTGTACAGTTTCTGGCAGTGGACAATGAACTGGGGGCTTGGAGTAGGAAGAAATGTTGAGGGGAGAAGATGTGAGGGTATATAGTTAATATATCTTAGGAAATGTGAAGGATAAATCTAGTGAAGAGGGCTAGTAGCAGGAGAATAGATAGGAGGTAATTTGGGGTAAACAATTACGTGGAAAGCCAGTAGAGTACATAAAACAAATACACATATGTTTTTAGGAAGTACAAGATGTTAAAGTAGTATAATTTGGAGGGTGAGGGAAGAAGAAAAGAAAAAAAAAAGGAAAGAAAGAAAGAAAAATAAGAGAGAAGAAAAAGAAGAAAAAAATGACTTATGCAATTACTCTATATTATATTATTCAGGTGACTCAGTCCTCAAGGTTCTATTTCATGCAAAGTTCTTGGTTTTACATATGTTGGGGATGTGAGGGCCAGAAGATAGAAGAGAAAGAAGAAGAGGAAAAAAAATACTCTTAGAGATCCGTTTCTTTCTCTTCTCATCCAGTAGGTGGGGCTGTCTCATCCAGTAGGTATCTTTGCCCTCAGGATGGTGCAGGTAAGCAGGGTGTGAAGACTGGACCTGGTGTGGAGCATCTGGAAGTGGGGTGTGCAGCCCACCAGTCCTATAAGGGAAATAGCGCCTCATGGATATTTTTTTGTGACCACTCGTCTGACTTGAGCCCCTAGTATTGTCTCCCTCTCTTGTCTGGAGATTTCCAAAATCCTGATCTCTGTGTTATGCTCCAGACTTTAGTCCCTTCTCCTCTCTTATTTATCAGGTCCCAATTCTGAGACCTCTCACTCCCGGGCTCACACCAGGTGGGCAGCACTCTGTTTGCACTGCACTCCTTTCCAACTGAGAGCTGATCTTGTGTTGGTTGGCCACGGTTCTGAGTTAATGCCATTGGGGAGGGGGGAGGAATTGGAGATCAGGTACCTGCTCAAATAGTAATCCAATCTGATAGCCACACCCACCAAAAAATGGCAAGGAAGGTTTTCCAATATTGAGTCCGTCTGCTTCCACCTCCAGGGTGTCTGGTGATGTGGGGGGAGCTGGGTGATGGCCTTTTGCTGTGGATAGGTAGCATCTAAGTGACCTGCGTGGTAGTGGAGCGCAGCCTGGAGTTCTGCAGAGGTGCTGATAGGTGTTTCTGCTAAGCTGCTTGTCAGCAGTGTGTGAGCTAGAACTGTGGACTTTGGGTCAGGATTCTGGAGATTCCTCAAGCCCAGAGGCTCTGATTTCTGTGTGGGTGGTCGAAGTGCTGGTGATTTCTGTGAAAATCCACTGGCCCCTGGAGATCCGGTCTGGGAACTGCCCCACTTAATATGGCGAGAATGTTGAGCTAAGATGGCGGTCTGCTTTCAGTGGTGCCTGTTGAGGTAGGGGGAGCCAGGCAATGGCATTGTGCTGTGGGTAAGTAGCAGTGAGTGACCTGCATGGAAGCAGAGTGAAGTCTTTGCGATCTGCACATGTGTTGATAGGTGATTCTGCTAAGGTGCTCGCCAAGTCTTGCGTGGACTGGAACTTTGGGCTTTGGGTGTTGCTCGAATGCTGCTGTTCTACTCGAACTCGAACTAATTCTGATAACAAATACCAGAGTTTGATCAGGGGAGCAGAAACTATTGTGAGTATTTTAAGAAAAATAGGATTGTAATATAGAGAATTACAGACTCATAAAACTTCAGGCAAGCCTTTCAGTGGTAGCTGTTACATGTTAACTCAGTTTCTTATTATGTTTCTTAGTTTGTGTTTCAATTTCTACTGGTTCTGTGCTTTTCTTAGAATGAGCCTGTACTCCTAAATGGGCAGTGATGACCTTCGGTTAGAGATTTTGGTATAATGGAGAGCAGTGGTTAGGAGCACAGGCTCTAAAAGTTTGCTGGGTACAAAACTCATCTCAGGTGTTACCAAATGGTATGACTATGGGAAAAGGTCTTAATCACATTGGACCTCAGTCTCCTTTGTAAAATATATCCTCTTTCATAGAATTAATATGAGAATAACATGAATTAATAAACAGAGCATTTTTAAATATGAGTTTATAATAAACAAAAAGAATCTAGTACAGGACAGAGTACCACTTTCTTTTTCTCTCTGTGACAGGGACTTGTTAAGTTGTCTTAGGTGACCTCAAACTTGGAATTCTCCTGCCTCAACTTCCTTAGCCTACTCTACAGGGTGAAACTGAATGAGGTAAATCAAGTGCTGCACATATTTGAGTAATTTTATTATTTTGATTATTTTCAAGGTACCAGTATTACAAGAAAGTCATTTATTAAGCACACATGTATATATTTATATATTGTTTTAAACTCTGCAGGTCTGAGTCTAGTGTGACTCCCTCCTGTAACCATCAGAGCAGGAAGAAAAACTATGCAGGTCTTAAGTTATGTTGAATTTATGACCTATATTTGATTTTTCTCCTGTTTGTAACTTTTATTTCAGTAATCACTAATTTATAAGCAATATTTTCTTGACTTTTGCTCCTGGATTTCAAAGTTGAATTTTCAGAAGTAAGTTTCAAATAACTTTTTTAACATTTTATTTTCAAAATATTTTTTAGTTGACAATAGACCTTTATTTTTTGTTTATTTACACATAGTGTTGAGAATTGAACCCAGTGCCTCACACATGCTAGGGAAGCACTCTACCACTGAGCCACAATCCAATCCCCTAACATTTTCAATAATAAAATGTAATCATTTAAACTCAGTAGAATAGTTACCTCCACAAATAAAACATTTGAATTATTCTGCAAGTACTTAAAATTTCAAGTAAGAACCAGTGCAGTGCTGGGATTAAGCCAACTAAATTAATTTATGAAAAATATATAAAAGTTGTTTTTCTGTATGAAAGAACAAAAGGTACTAAGGTGGTGAATAGAAGATGATTGATCTTAGGTGAATTAATCTGAACCTTCCCACCTTTTCACCCTCAAATGCTCACTGCACAATTTCTTCCCAACCTCATTAACTTCAAAGTGAATGCATGAAAGGGGCAGATCAACAGAGTTAGAGGAAGAAGAGGGCAGGGGAAAGAGAGACATGTTGGCAAGGTGAAAAGATTCATATGTATGTCTTTAACACAAAATCTTTATGTTCCGTTTGAAAGTTCTCTGGATTTATGTTTAAATCACCTATTTTTTTCTGCATATAGGGTCTTTTAAAATCATGCCATGCCTTGATTTTTTTGTTTACTTTTTCTTTTTTCATGAAGTCTATTTCTGTCATTGCTTATGAAGTTGGCATTTCTTTTTAAAGAGTGTCAGTCTGGACAAAACCTAATTTTCCTGATCTATATGTCAAATTAATTTAAATTAGCTATGCTATACTGGCCCATTATTTTCAAATTTAGCTAGAGTCATTCATTATTTGTACAGATTTAAATAAAAATCCTCTCCTTCTTTCTTTCCCTTTGGGTTTTTTTTTCACTTTTATTGTCATTTACTCATAAACATTTTCTGCCTGTGTATTTTTCAAAGTTTATTCTTTCTTTTCAATCTTTTAGAATTAGGATTAAGGTTAGGGGCCAGGTGTGATGGAGCATGCCTGTAATCCCAGTGGCTTGGGAGACTGAGGTGAGAGGATCACAAGTTCAAAGGCAGCCTCAGCAAAAGTGAGGGGCTAAGCAACTCTGTGTGACCCTGTCTCTAAATAAAATACAAAATAGGGCTGGGGATGTGGCTCAGTGGTCGCATGCCCCTGAGTTCAATCCCTGTTACCAAAAAAAAAAAAAAAAAGAAAAGAAAAGAAAAAAAAGAATTATGGCTAGGGTGTTAAAACCCAGACTTAAAAAAATATATATATTTAAATAGATTCTATCAATGAGTAACAAACGTTTGGGTGCAATTTGAGACATTTTAGAGTCTTGAATGCATTTGTGTTTGCATCAGTTAGAAGTCCAGTGCTTTGGATGGTACCTTTTCAAATTTCCATTATCAATTTTTCCTATACTCTTTGAAAATAATTGGCTGAAAGTTTTAATTTTTTTAGAAGGTACCTTAGTATTGGTTCATTTTATATATTAATTTGTTTAAACTATGGTGCCTGGTTCTTTGGTAAAATATGAATCTAGATGTTGCTATAAAAGAATTTTATAGATGTGATTAACCCTGACAATCAGGTGACTTTTAAGAAAGAGAATGTCTATGGGTAATATGGGTGGGCCTCATTTAATCAGGACTTTAGAGTAAAACCTGATGTTCCTCAGAGATGAAGGCATCCTACTCTAATATGTTAGGTAGAAATCCTGCCTGAGTTACCAGGCTTTTGCTTCCATCTCTACAAATCTTATTTATTTATTAATATATTTAATTTTTGAATAGTTCTAGGGATAGAACTCTGGGCCTCACACTTCCCGGGTAAGTATTCAACCACTGAACTACATTCCCAGTCCTCCCCTACAAATTTTAAACTTAACACTGTAACATTTTGTCTGAAGTCTGACCTGAGTTTTTCTATGTCCTTTGAAGATTTTGGATTTAGCCCTCTCAACAACATCAATGAATTCCTTAAATCTTTCCCCCCCACCCTCCCCACTTTACACACACACATACAAACACTCTCACTCTCTGTCTGTTGGTTTGGTTTTTCTAGAAAACCCTGACTAATGTTGAGGTACATATCACAATATTCTTCAGTTATTAATTAATTAATTTTTTAAAATGTCATTGGCCACAGCTTGAAAACTTACAAGAAACTGTTGTGTACTAATTCTAGTAACAGGGAAAAGGCAACCACAAGGACAAAGGGGCTGAAAGGCATGAAGACAGGAACGAGGGACTTCTGCATGCAGTCATGATGGAAGCAGAAGAGAGAGCCTGGTGGCATGGTGGTACTTCAGCCCACACAAATCTGGTGAGATGACTCAATGACAGAAGGGCCAAACCCTCTGAGCCCATCTGTCTTCTCGTCCGACCTCACCAGTTTACACCAATCTCTGGAGAAAAGAAAACCTAGAATTCACTGTGATCAATTTTATGTTATTTTAGTAAAACATGGCTCAACATAAAAATAAAATTCAGTAAATAGAAATATGTTAGATTTCTTTTTAAAAACTTTATGTCAACATCATTTCAAACCTATTGATAAGTTGCTAGAATAGTACAAATACCCTGGTTTACTTATCTTGATTCAAATGTTCTACCAGCCCTTCTTACTATAAGTTCTTACCTATCCTTTAAAAACAAGCTGCAACTGTGATGTCCTGTCACCCCTAAATACTCCAGTGTTGATCAAATGATATTTTCTCATAACCACACTCAAGCATGTGTTCTTGGCACAAGTAGGACAGAAATGATCCTGTGTTCTTTTTAGTACATCATAGTGGAGGCTCATAGTTGAGTCAACTTACCCTGATCTTTGATCACTTGGTAGAGTCAGTATTTACCATTTCCCCTTTTGTAATGAGTTTTCTATGAGAAGAAATTCTAATATTCACCACTCTTCTTTTATTTATCAAACCTCCAAACAGTCTTAGTGTCCACTGATGACTTTCACCTACATTAACCACTAGTCTATGATACTTGTCAATAGGTAATTTTCAATTTTCATCATTCAGGTTTTAAGCATTAGTTGTCCTTCTGTAAGGGAGAACTTTTGCTTCTTTTCATCTATTTATATTAGTATGGACTTATGAAATCCTATTTTATTGTGTAGTTTAGCAATCCATTTTTCTCTAATTTATTTTGGTGCAGATTATTTTAAGGCCCCCTTTAAGCTGACTCCTATTTTGTATTTGCATTTTCCTCTGATCCAGCACAACACATCCCAGGTTCATCTGGTGTTTGTCTCATTCCAGCCCTGAATCAGTCATTTTTATAAAAAGTTCTGTTTTCTATTAAATGGAGGTACTCAATTTGTTCATTGCTCTTGTGATTCCATTGCTGCAAGGACCTCTCATAAAACAGAGCTAGAAAATATGTGTATATATATTCATATGCACATGTGTATATATTTCTGTATCTGTATTTGCATAAAAAGAAGTTCATATTAATATCTCTTATTTACCCACCCTTGAAGATCTTTCTATCCTTCATTGACAGTGAGATATTGATTTCCTTTGTCCTCTCTCTTTTTTCTTATTTGCTTAATTAATATACTATTTTGTTTAGCGACCAATGCCCCAACCTCCCTAACAGCTTCCACATCTACCAGCTGTATACTCTGCCCCTTACCAGCTGCTTACACAGCCAATGCTTCTTACTGCCCTCACCTCTTGGCTGGTCTGTGGTGCTCAGAATACATTTCTTATTTACTTAATTTTTGTGGGTGTTTACATGTTCTTTTCAAAATTATTACCTATCCAAAACAGTTTAAATTGAGCCTGTTTAAATCAAGTGACAGCTTCTTGAAATCTCTCAATTGCTCCAAGGGGAATAGTCCATTTTAACTTTTATCTTTTCCCCATTCTCTCCTATGCCCTCAGAGCATTATGTCTTTGGGAGAAACACCATGCACTCCTTTGGTTGACCAGACACTATTTTTCATTTCTTTTTGACCATTGCTTTTTGTGAATGATACCAAAACTAGATGATTTGGGTTTCTTTTCTTCATCTAATATTTAAATTGGTTTTTGTGGATATTGTGTCTTATGATACACACCATCATTACATCTGCCCTTTCATTTTGCAATTGCCTTTACCATTCAAAATGTTTATATATATACACCACCATACTTAGATTACATTTTTCTCCTAACACCTATAAAGTTTCATCTCAAGAACTTGTGCCTTTCAAAGGGCTGATCTCTTCTGGGACTGGTATTTAGTGCTTTCTCCACAGATTTATAGTGGTGTGAATAGTTGTGCTTATTCTCTTCCAATAAACTGTAAACTCCCCAAGGTCAAAACCTTTCTCTTTGATTCTGCTGTCATGTATAATTAATTTTAAAAAAGTTATATATAAAAACTTTTCTCTTTGATTTTCATATTTTCTGTAGACTATAAACAAAAATCTCATACATGTGATAAGGAAAAGATTTTTTTCTAATGTGAATATGTAATAAACTACATTTTTATGATATCCCCATCTGAAATTCTTCCACATCTGATTTATTGATTGATGGCTAGGATTTGGTGTAATAATTATATTCAATATTATAACTCTGCTTAACTAAATGTTCTCTTTAGTGAAGTATGAGATAATATAATTGCAGGACATTTCTTAAAAAACAATAAAAATAATAAAGTTTTGCTATCTTCAATATATTTACTTTTTCCTGTATTTGGAACTTGAATTAATGGTAATGTGATTATTTTCTTAAAGAAAGCCATAGTCAAGAAAAAAAACATTGTTGATCTGTGATTCTGTTTTCAAAATCCCATAGTATTTTCAGCCATTTGTTAAAGTAGAATATCATGTACATAATTCTATTGGACATTCACATGTTTTCCAGGCTATGACTTGTTTTTCAGAGCCTAGACTCATAATTCAGAGATATTCTTTTGTACTATAAAAACTTTAAAATATAATATGTAGAATGCTAATTATTTTAATAAGTCATCATATATTAGATAACTGATTTACTATTGGGCAATATAGAAATACCTCAAGTAAATTGAAAATTTAAAGAATATTCTACTTTTCATTGTTTGAGATGGACTCTCACTATGTTGCCCAGGCTGCTCTTGAACCCATGATCCTAAAATTATATGTGTGTGCCACCAGGCCTGGCTACTAATACACTTCATCCTAGAAACTAAATGTTAACTGATAAGAAACATTAGGAATAAACTTAAAGTTATAAACTGAGCTCTGTGTTTAGCTATCCTCACTACTGTTTTAAAGACATCTTTCCTAATAGACATCCAGTTATAGTATCTCAGAGTTGGTTGCACAGAGTTAATAGTTGGTCAGGCAATTTAATTCAAAACTGAGACTTGCTTATATCTGAATTACTAATTAGATGCCTATTTTATATGTTATCTACTTTAAAACTGATATTTAATAATACTTGGTAACTGTTAAGCTGTGGACCACATGAATGGTTCACTTCACCAAACTTGCCAGGAAAGATGGGTGAAGAGACTTTCTTGGTTAACTTTTACTCTCCCCTTTGTGCTTAACTCTCTTTGCATTTTTTTTTTATGAGAGAGAGAGAGAGAGAGAGAGAGACAGAGAGAGAGAGAGACACAGAGAGAGAGACAGAGAGAGAGGAGAGAATTTTAAAATATTTATTTGTTTATTTTAGTTTTCGGTGGACACAACATCTTTATTTTATTTTTATGCAGTGCTGAGGATTGAACTCAGCACCTCATGCATGCCAGGCGAGCGCTTTATCACTTGAGCCACATCCCCAGCCCTCTTTGCATTTTTAAACTCATTCTTGTTTTAAAGATCCTTGAACACAGAAGAGAAACTGCTCATTAGCTCTTTTTACTTTCTCAACAGAAACTGCAAAGTTTTTGCTAGAAGCATAAGCTTTTGGGGAGTTTGCTTTGCAAATGCGGAAGAAAGCAAAACTCTTAAGAAAAATAAGGTGAGAACCTTCATTTTTCACAAGCAGTCACTATGGGTGTTTTCATGTCACATATCAATCCCAAGATGTCCAAAATAGCATAAAAAACAAATATCGAAAATAAAATTTTATCCCTTTTTTTTCTTGTAACTAGTATAATACATTTCTGCATCCTTACAATTATTCAGATTTGCTCAGAGAACCCTTTAAAAGGGGAGAAGCCAAACATTGGTTTTCTTCTTTGGTGCAACAACTCAGATTTTTGTTTACTTCTCTTACAGGACTAAGCATGTCCACAATTGAGATATTGTCAGAATTAGTTTATTAAGCCATATGAACAAAACTAATAACAACCCAGAATAGAGTTTGGCTTACTATAAGTATGCTTCCAATAAATAATTGTTGGATTTAAAAAAAAATGATCCTGAGTGGCCATGAGAAGCCATCAGATATCTATGGTGTCTGCTGACCTTTTCTCCACAACTACTTTCAAATTAGACGGAACTGACATTATGTGTTCAGTCTGCAAAACCTGTTATCTTTAAAGGCTTTATTTGCAAAATACATTATCAGTAAAAGCAAAATGTGCTGTCACAAAATACTGTGTGTTTACACAGAGCTTTGTAAACTATTTTACACAGTAGCATAAAATAAAACTAATCATGTCTTATCTTCCATGATATAAGGCACTACAAATTTCTAGAGCTCAAAAAACTATAATACGTGTTCCTTGGAAAAACCATAATATCTTTAAAAATTCATGTATGTGTTCTCACTAGAAAATTTTGCATTTGATTGATTGTGTTGCAACCATTCCAAGTTTTCTTACAAAATGAGTTTTGCATATTTTACCTAGAAGACTCCAGTATTGGAAATTGTAAGTCCAGATTATATTACAAGACCAAACAGTGATAGTTCCAAATTTTATTTCATCTTAGGGTTTTAATACAGGTTGAACTGAAAGCAGAAATTATGGACTAAGTGTAATAAAAATTGAGTTCAGTCTCAATATTATGAAAAAGCCTCATTGTGCTATAGACTTTCTACTCTTGAAAAAAGGAATTACTACATGTAAGGGAACCCTTGTTTAGAACACAATGGAGACTTCCATAGCTAAGGATCCTTATTTGTCAAATCTGATTCCTATTCTTCTTCTATAGTTTACTTCCATCCCAGTAAAAACTTTGCATAATGAATGAACCATTATATTTAGAGTATTATTTAAATGTAATAGTCATCTAAGAAACCAAATACAGTTTTAATATAGAAACATTTGGACAAAGCCTGAAGTTTCTTACCTAACATAGAGTTAAAAGACAAACCAACATAATCTGGAAAGTTCTATGAATATTGTAACTTATACATGAGATTTATTTAAAATAACAAATTTTGTTTCTATGGACTATATCATATCTAAATTTCAGAATCAGAAAGAATAAAATTTTCCAATAGAGGCTACTGGGTATTAACTAGCAAAATTCCCTAAATATTGGAATGAATTTCTCTATTGTACCTAGAAAGTCAGAATATGTTTGTGTATATTTTCCCCTTTCAAAATGCTTCACTGCTAATTTTTCTTAGGCTTCTCACTACTAGATATAACAATGGAGAAAATAATAAACTCAGAAATAGTAGTTTTGATTATGAGTGACCAAAAAGAATATTAGAACATATGATCAGGGCAAGTAGGTCTAAGTCTGATCCAAGTTCTGTCTCTGACTCACGGCATAATCTGGAATATTTCATGATATCTTTTGAAACTCAGTTTACTTTTTACAAAGGGAAGAATTAAGAAAAGTAGCCTCTGTTACCCTTTCTTGTTTTAAAATTGGATAAGACACTTTATCACTATTATTTCTGTCTCTGAGAGTCATTGATAAATTTTGCATAAAATTAAAAGACTTTATGATTTTAAAAATTATCATGTTAGATATTGTTGAAGAACAAATGAAGGATGGAACTAAATTTCTTGGTTGTGTTCATGATTGATCTAAAGCTTGAAGTGTCTCTGAGGTCACCAGAGCAGTTGTGCAGGTAAATACAACTTTCCCATTTCCCCCATGGAAAATCTAGTGAGCAGCGCTGCTATCCCAGCCCATTATACGCGCCAATGTTTGCTGGCTCTTTTGAGTCCTCTCCTCTTACTATATCACAGTTACTTTCTTATTCTATTATGTGGTGTTCGATTTTCCTCTGCCTCACTCTGTCCTCTTGGTTAAGACTTGATTTCTGAGTGCTTTCCCCTAAATTGATAGAATGTTAGAAGTCTGTCTACGTTTCTACCTATGACTTGAGTGGCAGAGGGTAGATAAAACATACTGAAACCCTTGGAGACTGGGTTTGAATAACTTTGAGCTTTTACTGTGGCGAGGTCATTCAGCTTAAAAGGAGAACACAGATTTTGGCATGTGTTAGCAACCTAGTTGGAATGATCAAAATGACATTTATGTTTGACCGATTTTTAGAGTCTGGCCTTAGGGACTGTTTGGAAAAGAGCATAGTTTGTATAATTAAAATTTCTCTGTTAGGATTTCCCATGTCAGAGTGAGTAAGTTGACATTCGGTGGTAGTTGTTGAGCTTAAGAGAAACAAAACGTTTGAGTCCTCACAGGATACATGTGAGCATCAGGCTGCCAAAAAAATTACAAACAGCATCAGACACAGACTTTGACTTGTGCAGGAAAAACTGCCAGACAGAAAGAGAATTATTTAAAATATCAGAGTTTCTGCAGAGTTTTTTCTTGGTTCTTCTTTGCCTTAAGGGAAAGAAGCGGATATAACAACATCTGGAAAGCTTTCATAAAGCGAGATTTTACTTATCTACCTCTGGGTAAATAGTTTTAATTTTCAAACTCTTTAAGTGTAAGGGGAATACGTTTGCTCATCACTCTATGGAGCACTGTAGGAGGGAGGGAGGGCAAGACCTATTATAATAATAGCTCAACGTGACTGCATCTTCCACATGTTGAAATTAAAGATTCTCTCAACTGGAGAATGCAAGCATACCTACGAGACTTATTTATGTAGTACTGGATATTAAACCTAAGCCCTTTTGTCCATTCTGCAGTATGAACTGGAGAACATTTTTCTTTTTCTTTTTTTTTTCCATCTGGATTTGTTTGCTGTGATGGATCATTGATATTATTTCAATGCAAGGGAAGAATACACACACACACACACACACACATAATTTAAATACAACAAGATAAAGGATTGCAATGGGACTTGAAATTAGGACATGTGGAGAAACAGTTTCACTTCTTTTTAAACTCTTTGCACCTTTTTTTTATATCTGAAGATTTTACTTTTGGCTGATTTGGAATTTGTGCTTATTTTTGTGTGCATATTCTTTGATCTATGCTAGTAATCTTTAGAAGTTTTGCAACTGAATTATAGATTGATGTGCAGAAATGTAAATGTGAGAACTATTGGAATAGAATAGAAATATTTTAAACACTGTTGTATGAGATGAAGAGCAGGAAGGGAGGAAAAACAACAGCAACAATAACAACAACAACGTGTCTTTGATGAACAGACATGATTGTCACTAAGCTGTTTCAAATATAAGGAAGGAGGTTTAGCTCTTGGTTTAGGAGGTTTAGTACTTGCATGTTGGTTCCCATTGGAGGAGTCGTTAAAAAAACAAAAACCTTAGACTGTATATGTAAGTAATAAATAAAATGTTAGCAGAATAGGTTTACAAGTGCTTTGAAGATAAATTATTTAGGAAGAAAACAGCAAAAAAAAAATGAAGATAAACTATAATGCAAGTTGCTTGGAAATTATAATTTGTTAGAAAGTATTCTCTAGAAACCTACATATTTGAAAACATTTCCCCACCTTACAACCCAGTACAAACTTGCCTCATTAACCTAGAATTCCTAATGCTTCTGTGGTTACACGTAAAAAAGAGAATGGAGTTTTAACTACTGAACCTCATAAGTTGAGTTTCTAAAATGGTTTGGGTTGTCTTGGTAGAATGCCAAGAAAGGTGGTACCAAGAATGGAATTTGTTGGTTTGGTCCCTCTACTATGGACTTAATACTCCATTTTCCCTGGGAAAACTTTCTGGCTCTCATTTTGTTTATTAGTTTTCTTTGATTATCATACATTTTTATTCATGCAGGGAGGGAGAGGAGAAAATTCAAAGCTGTATTTATCTCTCAGCATACCAGGAGCTTAGAGGAAGTTATATCTTTCAGAAGTTTATTGATGGGTTGACTCAAGAAATCCTGAATTTACAGAGTCCTTTTAGGTTAAGCCTGCTATTCTCAGAATGGTTTACTTGTTTTATCTCATTTATGCTTATTTTAATTTTCAGTAGAATGCACTTCATAAAATTAGTTATGGATCCTTTAGTATTTGCATGAACTGTAGTGCTTTGCTGTATATGTACCTTGTAGAGGAACAATATTCAGATGACATATATGTTTTGATTTGCTGTAATAATGTATTTTTTTCTTTAATGTGGGAATATCAATAATCACTTTTTAAAAGCACCTGGTAACATAGAAGAATGTCTTTAGCACCATACTTTGAGTGGTTAGCTTCTCCCATTTCCACTCAGGTAACTCATAGACTTAGGTAGTAGGAATGGCAGATAAAGAAAACACAGAAGATAGAAATAAATGTCTCTGAAAAGCAAAAAAGGAAAATAGTATCTAACATTTAATGGCATTTTCAATTTCCCTTTGGGAGGCCAAGAGAAAAATGGAAGTAAGAACATCTGGAAGAAAAGTACAGGAAAGTACACATGAGACCTCTTAGTTGACCACTGTGAATGACTTTTATTTTCAAACTTCTTAATTATAACAAGAATTATTCTAAATCATTCAGTTTCTACATTGATGGGGAGAAAAGTCATTTGCTTCTGGCTTTATAGGGCCATTTGTTTATTCTTATGTTTTTCAAATGTAAAAGTGACTTTGATATGTAATTTTTGTGTCATTACAAAAAGAAGTGCATGATATGTAATGTTCAAAAAAGGTTGCTCTTCGTTTTAACTGGCATTGTCCATTTATTTTAAATTTTTTATTTGGTCAAAAATTTAATGGTATATGTTTTGCTTTTTTATTAGAAACTTACAAATAACTTACAGGAAGTCTTCTATAATTATGTGTAGTTTATTTTGTGGCATGTCTGATTCACTGAAATACATTTTAAAAATGGGAAAGAATCTTTACTTACAATCAATTATGAAGATCTCCTAAAGACTGCAACCAATTATGAAGATTTTCAAAATGTGGTCTTATAGGCACACAGATGCGATAAAAATAGCAGGGTGACATAGAAAAGCATATAGCTAAGTCACTTAAAGAATATAGTCCATTGACTTTAGATAGGTCTGTTCTCTGTTAAATTGCTTTCACTTTCATTATAAATTTTATAGATTATGTGAATTAAGGTCTTGGAGAGTACAATATATTTCCCTTAGAATGTCCACGTTTATGAAGCCATATGGCACTACATTTTGAAGAGGAGTAATCTCTTTGAAAGGCAGGCTCTGAAGACTTTTCTCTCTGCAGTGATTAGTTTATACCGCTAGGGGTCAGTCTACATGAACAGATGTCCATGTACATCGCTTAGGTGTCCAGTTTTAGGACAGTATTATTTTATTTCATGCAATGTTTTTTCATTGGGGGATATAGGAGTCTCTTGGACACTTACATAGTAATATCCAGCATCTTGAAGCTTGAATTTTCTAGCCACACTCTTGACAGAGCATTTCTCTAAGGATTTCAGTATATAGCTTAAATGTTCCTTTCCCTTTCTTGTCTCATTTCTTTCTGTCTGATACCACTTCAGAGACTTTATTTAATATGCAGGTACAAGAGAATGGCTGACAACAACAACAACAGAATAGATCAGACTATTCCCAAAGCCTTTAAGAAAGTGCTGAGGATAACAAATGCTCATGGATTTGGGTATGTCTGACATGTGGGAGTTAAATGTAAGAGTGATGTTATAAATGATGCTTTATCTAATGAAGCTGGTTTCTATTATTTTATTTCGTGTTTCCTCTGGCTCCTGGAGACATTGAAGTCTGTCTTTTGCACCATACTCTAAATTCTTGGACATGCACTGTGTCTTACTCATCTTTATTTTTCTAGTACTTAAAATAATGGCATACAGTTAGCACTGATTATGGTTTTTGGATTTTATGTGATTGAATTCAGTAAATGTTAATATGTTAGAATAACTTACTGCCTAGTTACTTTTATTGACAGAAAAGTATTGCACATCAATGGAAATACTCATATGACAGTGGGCAAAAATATTATGACTCACTCTACAATTCTTTTTATAATAAAAAAAGGATGTATGCAGTTTATAAGTGACTGAAATGATTTGGAACTTTTATCATGCAAGGAATTTCTCTGAGTAAAGAAAAATGCTTTCTGATTTTTAGGCAAAATTCAGATAAAATACTCCCTTATATTTTCTTGGAAGGGCATTCTCAGTTCAGAAACAACTCATTGTTTTATGAATGAACATGTTTTCTATTTGTTCTGTTTCATGTGAAGTTTAAAACCACATTGGTCAAATTAGAAAATTAGCTTAAAACCAGAGATTTAAACTTTTGGAATTAGAAAGCAAACTATTATTCACTTATTTCTCATCACTGTGTTCTCCAGAAATATCTTTTTACTTGTCAGTGAAAAGACAGTTTTAGTTATGATATCAGACTATATATGTATATATTTATATAAATTACTACCTGTAGAAATATGCTATCCTAAATTATATATCATATCAAATGGTGATCTAAGGTGAGGTTCACTCTGTGACCACTGGGAGTCATTGTTGTAGTTGTCACAGTTGTAGAGACCCCCACCCTATCTGCACTAGCTTGCTGGGTACTTGGGAGAAAGAACACACTCTTCTCTTTCTCCCAATTACTGGCATTTATCCATTTGCCAACTGGCAGTTATTAGGTGACCTCAGAAAGCTGAGTGCTGTGCTAAATTAGGAAACAGTAAAAACAAGTTGCCTATGTGTCTAGCCCCGTCCCTATATAAATAAAGCTCTTTAAATCTCCTTTATGATATATTTATTCAGAAAACCATGTCTTTCTTACTAGACATACTAAAGAAAGATTTCTTATCAAGGTGGATGGGATGTAGTATACCCTTAATATGTGTTTGCTTGAATTTTGTTGCTATTTCTTCGTCCCTATGCTGCTACCTAGTTATCACCACCTATCCTTCATAATTCCTTACTTATTATTCTCTTAAACTTATGCAATGGTGAAATGGTTTTAGGTGAACAATTTTCTTTCAAGTAAATTATTCTTCCTCCCTCATACTGATATAAATGTTTAGAGGCCTTATTTATATCACATCAAAAAGTAGTGACATTAGCAATGGCAGCATTAACAAATCTCACTGGAAGTAGGGACTAGACTTTAAACAAGTCATGTTTAAAGCAACATGGGGATTTGCAAATTAATTTGATATCTTTTATCAATAAATAATTTCACTATAAATGATTATGTATTTCTTACTGTCTCCCCTTTTCCATTTATAAAAAATCCCTTTAACTTCTACCAATGCTAAGTAGAGACAAGGTATGTACGAGGTGTTGAAGGGGGCGCAAAGATGAATTTTGTAGAACCTATTGACTTAAGGGGTTTACTATACAGTGTGGAAGTAGAAAATATATTTAAAAATTAAACTCTTGGTAGCAGATTCATGCCAAATATGTGGAAGAGACAATTGGAATTTGTATATGTGAGTGATTCCATTTAGATCAGCTCTGTAGTAATTGCTTTCAGAGAAAGTGGATTTTGCCTTTGGCTTTGAAGTATCAGGATATTCCATTCCCTGGAATGGGGAGCAGAGGGTATATTGGGGAAAGATGTTTGGGTATCCCTTGGCAATAATGAGGAAACCTTATGTCTGAAGAGAAGAACATGAGTAGGCAAAAGTAGGAAAAACTATTAAGGAGGTAGACTATTTAGGAACCTTGAATGAATTTATAATCATGAGTTTAAGGACCATAAAAGATTATGTATAAAATTGGGCCTTGAAGGTCACTCTTTATTTTATATCCTACTCTTTTTTTCTAGAACAACTGGATGTCCTCTGTAGGTACTGCATCTGGAATTATCATTTCTAGTAATTCTTTCACAACTTGTTAATGCTATGTCTAAAATTTTGCCAGAGGGTCTCAACTTTTTTGAAAAAAAGATTGTCATTTCATCTGAAGAACTTCTGTCTTTTTGAAGGGCAACTCTTGGCACACCTAAGGCCTCAAGGTGACCAAGTTATTTGGGCACCTGATTAGTTACAAAGAGATCAAAGATTTCCAAGTCTTTTTCTGGATTTTCGGTATTTCCCTTTATTTCAATTTAAAAAATTCTCCAGAAATATTAGAAACCACAGATGCTGAGTTTTTCTGATAAAACACTGAAGTCCTTGAGCATAAATTGATGGCAGGAAAAGTTGCTTTTTGGATTGATTGAATCACATTCACATCTTTAAATATTTTGATCATTACATAAGAAGAAATGTGTGTTTAAGGTAGAAATATAATTGTACTCCTTTTGCATTCGTTCTGTTCTTATCTTCCCTCTTTGGCGATGTGCTTAAGGACTACTAATTCAGGGGACCAACTAACTCTTCATTCTCATAATTAAGAATCAACCTTTATTCCCATAACAGCATAAAGACTTTTGTTCCTGTTAATGCCAATAGATTTTTAGTTCCATTAAGGGAAATGGATCCTTTTTTTTTCATGAATATTGTGGAATAAGAAGGCTGGACCCTCATAGGTAATAAAGACCAGATAAGCTGGTTAAATGAAGAATACCATAAAGAAAATTATTTACAGTAATAGGGTTTTTTTTGTTTTTTTGTTCAAAAGTCTCCAAAATCAATTTTTCTTTTATGAAAGTAATAGTGAATGAATCATAAAAAAATCTGTGTGCTTGATTTTTAGGCTTTGATTTTTATTTTATAGAATTATCACATATACCCTGAAATCTTCCTCATCTATAAAGGTAAATGTTAAGGATACACAAGAAGATCAACCCTGATTTTTAAAATGACAACTGAAAGAGGTAATATGTATACAAAAATGTCTTACTTCTCATTCTAAGGACTGGTAAGAGACTGTCAAATCTATGTGTAGTTTAGGTTTGCAGTATAAATGGGGGGGAGGGACTTCAATGAGCATTTAACTCTCCAGATACTGTACCATGTAAACTATATTTAGTAAGGGGTGAACTTTCATATATTAGGTTCTATTAAAATTGATCAAATATGAAACTTCTTTCTATTCTGGATAAATTAAAGAGAGACCTGTAGTCTTTGGAATGACAGCAGGAGCACACTTATTGGTAAGCTCAGCCTGTTGAGCCAAAAGTGGGTCTGTAGGATAATCAAATAAAGCAGTTTGGTTAGTAACAAATCATAGTATTTAAAACATTTAGTTTTTATAGAAATTTTCATTTAAATGCAAATTTTGAATGGTATATAGCTAAAATTCAACCACTATATCTATGCAGCCAAATATAACTGAACCAAAACATTCAAAAGAGTATTCATACAAAATGAAGTGGAACATAAAAAATCAAGTGGGAAAATATGATAAACCCGTGAAGTTATTGGATTAAAAATAAAAAGATGGGCAAATACTTAAGAAATTTTAAATTTCTAGTCTTTTAAAATCACTTATTAACATGGATTATGATTATATTTGTATTTTAATTTACTTCTTCCCACACATCAATATTTTGCCAGAATACAGCACTGGTTAGGTAGTCTGTCTCACTGGTGAAGGGAAATATTGAATGAACAAAACAGTGGCAAATGACAACTGAATGACTATATTGTCATTTAGTCTTGGAGCAAAAGAAACATTATTTTATACATAAATGGTCATTTGTTCCCAAACATTCCTTAAGTGAATAGAGAATGGTAAATTTCAGGTTATATTTATCTGAGAGCATAAAGCAATAACATTTTTTGAGATACACTTCTTTTTTCTTTAGAGTAGCAAGAATCTAGAATGAGATTGCTTTAGAAAAGGAAATTAGAAAAGAGGAGAAAAAGACAAGTAAGAAATAGAAAATTAGGAGAAACCTTAGAAATTACCTAATGGTCAATACATCTCCTTCAATTTATAGATGAAGAAATAGTCATAAAGAGAGAGGGAGATATCTTTCTCAACTTTTCTCTTGTATTCTGGAAAACATTTTCAAAATGCATAAAATTAGAGTGCATAGTAGAGAACTCTGCTTTCAGCCTAGTAGTCACTAGCCATATATGGCTACAGAGCACTTCAAATGTGGTTTATGACATGTTAAATTATATTTGGCATATATTGAGTTAAATGAAAAAATTAAAGAGAATTCACCTATTGCATTTTAGTAGAGTGGCTACTAAAAAATTGAAATTACATTTCTGGCCTGTATTATAATTTTTTTTGGATGTGTTAGCATTGAACCTCATAAATAGCAGTACCCTCTTCAAGAGAGCATCAACTCATGGCCCAACTTGTTTCATTTATATCCCACGCACTTTAGAACTGCTTTAGTCAAACAGTTAAACTGGTCCCAGATTTGGCATGAACACCCGCTTGTTGGCTATAGCTCTTTCTACTACTTTACATTTAAATTGAAATATTTTACTTCATATGTAAGTGTTACTATCTCCTATTTATTTAACAGTACATTTCTGAGTTTTACTGACTTTGACAGGTTAATAATGCATTTATCCATTTCCTTTATGGACTATTATTTTAATTTAATTGGTAAAGATTCTTGGATCAAATCTCCATTTACTTTACTAAATGAGGAGACTCTTTTGTAAATCATTGCTCATCTCTGTAAAACCCTGATCAAATGAATTAGCATCTTCTCAGTTGTATTTGTTATTTCTAGTTTTCACACAAAATTTCATGAGTCTCTTAAGAGTAGGTGTTTAAAAAGCATAATTGTCCAAAAAACCAATAAACACATTCCTTGTATAGTTGTTATGTAAAAAGTATGTTCTCTGTCTCTCTCTCTCTCAAACACACACATACATACACACACACACACACACACACACACACACACACACACACTCGGCTCACATCATTCAGGGAATTTTTAGTCTTGGCATGGGAAGAGAGAGGAAGAAGTTCAAGTGTGAACACTTGCTGGACCTGAAGAGTCAGGGAGTGATCAAGGGAGGAATGTTTAGAGATCAGGAGGAGCTCAATTACTGGGGAAAACATTTCCTATCTGCACTTTCTCTTCAATGATGACTTCTTGAATCAAAGAGGAGAACACTTTTTAAAAATGATATATTATAGCATTACCTATTTCAGGGAATATTTCCATTAAAATTTCTACACATGTCTTTATGTACTTGTTATAAAAATTTAAATGAAAACTTATGTTTTTGAGAGGATAAAAGACATTAACGGAATCTATTTAATATATATATATATATATTTTAACTTAAGTACAAATTTGACCGACCTCCCAAATTTCCATCTTGGAAATTGAAAAGGCTTTATCACAGAAAATCTGAAAGTTGAGTTTTTCTTTTTACACGGGGTAGAGACTTAGAGAAAGTATCTCCTGTTTTGCTGGTACTCCTATTGAAGACCATATATCTTGAGGGGCAATTTAGTGGGAAGTGATGAGGAATATATGTTGGTTGTCTTCTGCATGCCCTACAAATTCACATTCTCCTTGCTCTGGTCATGAGAAGCTAATCTTGAGGGACTATCCACCTGGCTCCTTTGCTCTCTGCTCAGGGGTTAGTGAGAACAGTGGGGAAGATCAGGAGGGGATGGGAAGTGGGAAGTAAATTTTGGAATCTTTCCCTTGCTCTCTTCCTGTAGGTTTGCAGAGGGAGGCTGCTAATACTCCTTCCTTTAAAAGAACAGGGCATTGCCTCATCTCTTGGGTTTTTTCCAGCTCTGCCCAGACATTTATGAAATTCTTTTATTAAACTCTTCTTGAGCCATCCTAATTTGAATGTGTCATTTATTTCCTTTGGGATCCTGAAAGTATATGAGGGTTTCCATACTTGGTTCTTCATGTTGAAAATCGAACTTTGACCCTGGATATCTCAGAACTTTTTTTTTTTTTTTTTTAAAGCTGAGTTTCTTCTTGGAAATGAAATTGGCATGTTGCTGGAGATTCTGGGACATTGAACAAAGTCAAACAGGGATTTTCTCACATTCCTTTCTACTTACATAATAAAATATATGGCTCATTGGAGTGAAATGTAGAAGTAACATTCCAGAATACGCTTGAAAACTAAACAAGTTTTTCAAGTTGTACTTGTAATTAGGTGAGGGAATGAGGTGGCAGCTGCAGCCCTGAAGCTCATACATTTGAACCTGACTTTAAATCCAAGCCACAAGCACATTTTGCCTCATGTCACTAGCAACACACTAAGTCCTAGTGCACTTAAGAGCTTCAGGTTTTTAATAAGCATTTTCTTCAAAGCAGTGGCTTGATTTGTTCTGTGATTTTTGTCAAGTGCATATCATATCAAAGGATAAGTGTTTGCCAAAGCCTTTCTTCAGCCACAAAAAGAGAAGTTTTGTTTGAAGAAAGCCAAGCCGGTTGCACTGACCGCCTTCTTCTGAGAAGATGAAAGGAATGACTGGCTTTCCTGTTACTCTTTTGTTGTTGTTTGTATCCCTCAAATATTTTAATCAACATGAAAGGACTTGTTGCATGTGAGAGTAGAGCAATTTGAGAAAGCCCTTTAGCGGCCGCCAAGTAGTCTTACAACTCATAAAGTTGTACTTGTCTGTGGTGTCAAAGATCAGATTTATGGGAGATGATTAAGAAGGGCCAGAATGCCAGGCATGGAGAGATGACCAGGAGATTGTACTCAAAATGGATATCACATCTGCTGGTTCCTGATACACTCCATGGACATTTAAAGAAATAACAAGATAGATTATAAAGGCTGATTTTGGTCCAATGACTTTGTAGCATTGAAACTTGATAATGATACAAACTATATAATTCAGAATAATTCTAAATTGAGAATTAAAATTTCTTTTTTAAAATCCCATATATTACAATATGGAAGTGTTCATATGACTTTAATTCTGTATGTTGTTTTCCTGTTAAAATTTTGTTTTACAAATAATGACTCCTCAATATCTGTTTTTTCAAGAAGTGAATGATTGGATAGTTCAAACATATATATTTCCTTATTTTTAAGCATTAGGAATTCAGACCATTACCTAATGATGCTTATATCCAGGAAAAGGAAAATGAAAAGGAAAAGAAAAGTATCCTCAATCATTGTGTTTTTATAATTTATAATTTTCAGTAAAGAAATTAGTAGTGTCAAGCATGGTGGTGCACGCTTATAATCTTAGCAGCTCAGGAGGCTGAGGCAGGAGGATTGTGAGTTCAAAGCCAGCCTCAGCAAAAGTGAGGTTCTGAGCAACTCGGTGAGATGCTGTCTCTAAATAAAATACAAGATAGGACTGGGGGTGTGGCTCAATGGTCAAGTGCCCCTGAGTTCAGTTCCTAGTACACACACACACACACACACACACACACACACACACAAGAAATGAGTAGCATCTGATATTCATATTCAAATTAATGAAGCCTCAATCTCTTTATTATCAGAGCTTGTGACAAGAGGGAAGTATGGGGTCTCACTTGTTCTCTCAGAAGGCTGAACTCTGCCTTCTGCATCTGCATCTTTTTACTAGGGCATAAAGGAAGAAAACAACACCCCTAATATGCAATTTTAAAATTTGAGTCACATTTTTAGGTTATTTTTAAAAATATTTTTTAGTCCTCTACCTTCTTCATTTCCTATTTTTATAATTATACAATAAAATTAAGTTAACACATTCCTCAGTTTACCAACACAGGTCTGAACAAAGACCATCTCCTCTATTATTTATTGATATCTCTCTTTCATTTTCATTGATCACCCTCTTTCACCACAAAAGAAAACCATAATATACATATCCTTCTGTTCTTATGTTCCTATGAAATATGTATTGCTGTTTTACATGAATCTATTTTTATTTTATGGGAATGGTATTGTGACAGATCTTATTCTTACCGTTTTTACTCAGAAATATTTTCGTAGATTTTTTTCCTGTAGTTATGAATAATGTAAACCTGTGCTTCCAGCTAATGCTTAGTACACTATAGTGTATGTTTTCACTATACAGTTCATCCCTGGTGTCACTGTAATGTCTACAGCTTCCTGTTCCACATGTAAAACTACATGATCCCTCAGGACCTGTCTGAGGATCTCTTTGTCATACACATATGATCAGTTATAGGTTTTACATATCTTGTATGATTTTTGGGGATGTAGGTTAAACATATCTTTAATTTAAATAAGTATTATCATTTGTTCTCTGAATGACTTCACCAACCACCTTCTTGCCTGTGGTGGCTCAGAGTCCTCATATCCCAACAAACCTACCAATATTTGTTTTTATTTATCTTTCTAATTTTGGCCAGTATTGGTGTAAACTATCTAATTTTTAAAATGTACATCTTTCTGATTGCTAATGAGTTTATGTATCTCTTCATATGCTAATCGGCCTTTCAGGCTATCTCTTCTGTAAATTGATAGAGCAAATACTCGGCCGGATTTTGGGATTTGTTTTTTATTTTATCACTAGAATCTCTGTATTAGATGTGATAGTTTTAGCCACTGAAAACTTTGATAGCCTTCCACTTTTCTCTGATCTTTCTTTGTAAGATTCTTCCTTGAGCAAAATCTGTCAGCCCAGTGCAATAAGTCATGTCATAATGTGTGTGTATGTGTGTGTGTGTGTGTGTGTGTGTGTGTGGTTTTGAGGTTTGTTTAGGAACTCACCAGGATGTTTCCAAGTTTTTCTTCCATATTATGTTAGTGACTTTATAAGTTTATGTTACACATTAAATATATTTGGGGGTCTGTATTTATATGGGAAAGGGGTGGATATACAGGTTTATTTTTCTATGAACAGTGTCTGTGTTTCCAACTCTTTCACTTAATAATTTGCCGTTTGACAATTGGTTGCCACCTTTATCACTTTTTTCTATAACAGTTCTGCATCTGAGCTATTCTATTCCATTGGAGCATTGTTCATTCTTCTTCCAATAACATACTGCCACTATAGTATTTTTTTTAACTAGGTCTGTGTAAGATGAGCTATTACGTGTTAAGTTGAATTTTCCTTTTATTCTTGTCATTTTTTAAAATACAGACTTTGTTATATTTAGACTTTGATTTTTCCATAAACACATTCAATTTCTTAAAATTTCCTACTGGTTTAGGATTTCACTCAATTCATAGATTAATTTGCAGTTGATCTTTTAGTTGTCTTACCCAACAATATAGTATATCTGTCCATTTATTCAGCTCAGCTATACCTTATTTCACATTTTATATTTTTCTCTTTAGAACATTGAGAATTTTTGTTTAAAATAATTCTTAGAGATGTACAGTATGAAAGTAGTATGACATTTTTATTATATTTTAAAATTGTTATTGCTTTTTTTAAAGAGGTGCTACTGAATATCACAATTTGATTTTTATCAGGAAACCTTGGACAATTTATTTATTAGGTCTGATATTTGAGTATTGATTTCATTGATTGTCCTATGGGATTACTGACTTACCACAGTGTTGTTCTATACTAAAATTTATTTTATCACTAGAGAGAGTACACTCTCTCTTTTTTCTTTTTCTTTTTTGGTTTTAGTTTTCTATATTACAGATGATATCAAGGTATTTGATAATGTCATATAGTTGACCTTACTGTGCCAAAATACCCAAGTCTTTATCTTCTTGAGAAGATTTTTGTCATTTCCTCATATTTATACAAAAATGTGGCAGGCTATAAAATTTTTTACTTTAAAAGTATTTCCTTTCAATTCATTAAAAATTTCTACACAAAAAAGTCTAAGGCAAACTCATTCCTCTCATTCTATAGACAATCTATCTGCTGTTTCTTTTGGTAAACTTCAGGGATTCTTCCCTTGTTCCTTGGTATTCTCAAAATGTCATGAGAATGTGTCTGGAAATGAAGATCTCATTGGATTCCTTTGTCATTCTGTGGTCTTTCAGTCTAGGATTTTCATTTTTCTTTAATTCTAGACAATTTATGGTCATTGTTTCTTATTTCATTTTTACCACTCTGTAACAGTAGTCTACTTTATGCTTTGAGTATAGCCCTTGCTGCTCTGCCACTGCAACTTTTTTTTTTGGTGGGGGTACTGGGGATTGAACTCAGGGGATTGAACTCAAACACTGAGCCACATCCCCAGCCCTATTTTGTATTTTATTTAGAGACAGGGTCTCACTGGGTTGCTTAGCTCATCACTTTTTCTAAAGCTGGCTTTGAACTCATAATCCACCTGCCTCAGCCTCCAGAGCTGCTGGGGCAATTTATTTTTCAAGGACATGTTTCTTTCTACTCCTCCTTCCCTCCTCCTCCTTAATCTCTTTCTCTCCTTAATCTCAAGGGAAGTAGGATTACTTTTCTTTCTCATCCTAGGCAGAGTTATCTGTCATTGAGCACATACCCACCACAAACTCACAGACTTTGAGGATGGCACCAAAAGATCTCAGAAATGACTATCTCCCAAATTAGCAAGTGAATTACAACTCTGGACACAGAGCACATGGAATGTAGCCCTTGCATCACATCTTAAAAACAAAAACAAAAACAAAAACAAAACCCTGTTCCCTCTGAGGAACAGAATCATAGCCTCTGAGACAAGGATCTCCTGTGTTTCTCCTTGGCTAGCAAAGCAATAAAGCTTCATTTTCCTTTTTCTCAAAACAGTGTCCCTATTATTGGATTGGCATTGGGGACAAGGACAGAGCTTTTAGTAATACTTCTTTTTAGGGATTCTCACTATCTGGCTGGTAATATTTAGAATTCTCCATATCTCTTTATTTTTAATTGTATTAATTTTAATTTCATTTGTACTTTTTTGAAGATAGCTAAATACAATTCCCTGTTTTGTAATCTGTTCTTAAACTTTGTCCATCATGCTATGTATCCAGTGTCTTTTCTTCTTTATTTCACCTACTCCCATTTTTATACCTAATGTTTATTTGTTATTCAAATTTTTGTTCTTATTTAAAATTGTTATCTTTATTTATACATTGAAGTATATCTATTATACATACTTTGCTTTTAAAAAAATTTGTCTGTTTAGCTAAGTATGTTCAATTCATTGCCTTTGTTTTAGAGTGCCTATAATTTTTCTTGCAAGCACCTATACAATGGCATTATTGGGGCTAACCTGTCTAACAACATAATAGAAAACACTAAGTATAAGAAGTGAAGAAGGTGAGTATAGGAAGTGAATGATTAGATAGTTCAAACATATATATTTCCTTATTTTTAAGCATTAGGAATTCAGACCATTACCTAATGATGCTTATATCCAGGAAAAGGAAAAAAGAAAAGTACCCTAAATCATTGTGTTTTATAATTTATAATTTTCAGTAAAGGAATGTATACAATAAAATTAACACATTCCTCAGTTTACCAACACAGGTCTGAACAAAGACCATCTCCTCTATTATTTATTGATGTGTTTTTTTTTCATTTTCATTGATCACCCTCTTTCACCACAAAAGAAAACCATAATATACATATCCTTCTGTTCTTATGTTTGCTTCCCTCTTGAAACAAAATTGGGAAATGGAAGAGTGGAGAGTTTCCAGTACTATAGCACCACTGTTGTTCAACCTTGCTTATTGCCACCAGATGATCACCTGACAGGGCCGCTTATCATCAGACCACTCCTATCAGTAGTGACCCACTTTTACATTCTGGAAAGGGAGAAATTAGTGTCCCTAGTTTGTAATCATTGGCCTTCGGGGAAGATGATGAAGGCTGGAGGGCAGATGGACAGTTTAGATATGATTGATTCCATTTACTGTACCAAGAAGATTTTTGCAACAATTTGAGATTATTTTGTGGATATTTGTGGTTTAAGTTTTATCAGCATATCAGGCTTTGTGACCAAGTAGCAAGTGATGATCTACCCAAGTCCACACAGGAGAAAAGGAAAGGAAAAATATGAAGGTTTCTATTATTTCAAGAAATAGTTCAGAACAATATGCAGCAATTCTTGTGCTTTCGTTTGCTTGAAAATTTTTTTTTTGGCAAGTTTTTGTTGTGGTTTGTTTTTTGGTCATTCCTCTGATACATTCTTTCCTGTAATTTCTATAGTTTTTAGTAGTAATCCAACAAATATTTTCTGATGGTTTATCTGTCCATAGTCTATTTTCTGCTCCCACACTGTCACTTCTAGTCTCGTTCTCTCCCTTTCTTTTTTCTTCTCTTCCAATCCTTTTTCATCTCCAAACCCTGAATAAAAGCAACACTATGATTAGAGGAATAAAAACTGGAGTTATCAGGATCAAACTTTTCCTTTACTTCTTCCACCCCTTTTAAGCCCTAGCCTATGCTTTTGTAATATGCAAGAAATCTTGGCTCAAGATTTAAAATGCCTCAAGAAACTACTCATTCTCTTCTACTAAAAGTATTTGTCTAAGAGGAGTTGTCATTGACATTAGTGATGTTCAGGAAATTACTTTCTTAAAAATCTTTGTGTGCCTTCTCTGTTTTGCTGTTGTCATTTTTCTTACAATTTCCTGGGTTTAATTATTTCCATGTATATTGTTCATGCAATCTCAGAGTTCTCAGACCCCCCAGAGTTTTCAGTTACAGTTGCTTAAAGCATAATTATTCTAAGGGACACCCAAGAATTGGGAGAAGTTCAATCTTGTCTGTTTTCTTCATAATAGAGAAGAATTCTTCTAGAATTCTTAAGAACTTTTTGGCCTCTGTTATATGTTTAGTGAAAATTTGTTTCCTTTCTAGAAAAGGATGGTCAACAGTGATTACCTCAGGAAGGAAGCAGAGATCAAATTTTCTCAGTTTTTTTTTTTTTTTGATATTCTGTATTTTAAAAATTTCCCCAGTGAACTAGTTTAATAATAAAACATATAGAAAAGGGTGTTTAAAATGAGAAAGGATTAAAAAGTAATAATAAGAAGATATTAAGGGAAATGCCTAAAGCTTTAGACTTCTTAGCAAACTGTCGTCATTCAGTGTTTCTCAAAATTCACTTAGATGATCAGTTAGACATCTGGAAGCAAAATCTCTTTTCAAGTCAGTCCATAAATAAAATCTATGTGAATTTCCTTCTAATATTTCACAGTTTGTAGAATTCATTTTAAATACATACAAGTTGAAAAACAGATAATGTTACAATATCTGATTCTTTTAAAATAATTAATCGTATTAATGTAATGACTGAGGTTTTTACCTTTTGCACTAAGATCGACATATGGAATTGTATGTTCAATCTCAGTTAGTGAAGCATGGTTCCCAGACATTAAGCTTTTCTCTTTCTTTGCACAATTATTGAAATCATGAAAGAGGAAACATCTTCCATAAATCTTCTACAGAAAAGGGAAGATGAGGTTTTCTTTTGAATCTTAAGAGCAAAAATTGCCATGTAAAGTATAAAGACTTAATATGTAAAGATTTGTTTTTTTAGCCTAATAATTTTTTTTTGTCTATTGAGCTCCCCAAGGAAAGACAGTTGAGTCTCTGAACAAAACTGAAATGGTTCTATGATGCAGAATAGAGGTGGCAACTATTTAAAGCATAAGCCTACTTTGGTATAGACACACATAACATTTTCATTTGCACATACATTGCTAATGTTTTACTCTGAAATCTTGTATTTCTTCACACATTTGGTTAACCATATGCCTTTGATGACAATCCAATCTCAAAACATGGCTTCTTACAGAGAATGAGAAGTATAATTAAGCTAAAATTTTAGACTAAGTCTGTAATGCATTTTGATTTCTCATGAGGTTCTAATCCAGTTTACAAAATGTTTCCAGATGTGCAATCTAGTTCCAGATCAATTTTTATGTATGTATAGAAATCCTAAATTACAAAAATATAATATTTATATTCTTTGTTGTGGAAGTTCCATTTGGAACATCATCTTGAAGTTATTAAGAGCATTGGAAGTTGTACAGAGCAATTTCAGTTTTTTTAATTTTGTATTTTGCTCAAAATGTATAAGCATAATCTTTGAAACTTTAGGCTTTGGACATTAATCCCAGAGATTTAAGATATTCAAATTTACTCTATTTAATTTTCTTTTGTATCTTCAGAGATGCATTGCACTGTTAGGGCCAGACTGGGCAGGAAGCTGGCAACAAATTGGTAATTTTAGGTGATGTATTTTTCTTTCTAATTATCTGATTCTGAATGTTTCTTGAATTCATTTGTTCATATGTTTAACAGTGTTTCAGATATTATGCTAGGGATTAAGAAAATAGAAGTGAATGGAAGAATGGTCTGAAAGATCTCACAGTCTGGTGGAATAGACAGAAGCTTAAATACATCTTAGGGATGAATAGGAAATAATAAAGTGAACTCTGAGGGGAGCAACTGTCTAGGCCAAAGGTTCAGCATTAGCCAAGATGTGAGTGTGTTAGGAGCAGAGGGAATTTCAAGCATTTTATATCTCAACTGAGTGGAGTTTAATACCAACCAAGGCTAGGAAAGTGGTCAGCAAAATGTGCAGCAAGGTCTTTTCTCACCTGCCTGTGTGGAGTAAAGTTTTTCTGCAAGTGGAGGCAAGTCAAATGCCTTTAAGAGACTGGAGTGATTTGGATTCAACAGAGAATTGTTTACATTTATCTTCAAATAAAACTGAGCATATCCCTACACTATGACATGGGAATATCCCCAAGAAAAGGCCTTGAAGACCTTGAAGCTGCCTCAGAATCATAATTTCTTTTTCTCAACCCACTGTATAGAGGGCCTCTCTTTTATTTCACAGAAGGAGACTCTTCCAAAAGAAATGCAACTGTCTTGGACTCCCTTCCTAAAATCTCATTAGCTGGGAGAGATGGATCACCAGAGAAAAAAACAGAAGGTCTTCTCCATGCCTGCCCACATAGACTTTAGGTTTTTTAAAAGAATTTTTTCCCCTGAAGGCTGTTGCCTGAGAGCGTTTATCTGTATAATAAGACAATTTCTATCACACTGCAGTTCCACACATCACTTTCCATATAACTTACTGCCACCTCTCCCAGGTGCAAGAGGAATTTTGTTTCAGGCAATTGTCTAGTTCTTGGCCTCATTTATGTCCTCTAAAAATAATTTATTTTTCTTCATTTTTAAGAAATTAATTTAGAAAATTATTTTTTTTTTGAGACAGTGTCTTGCTATATTGCTGTGGCTGATCTGAACTTGTATATGTAAATGTTTGTCCCAACTCAGCTTCTTGACTACAGGTGCACAAAAACTTCTGCAGTGGTGTTGAGGATAAAACCCAGTACCTCACACTTGTTAGGAAAGTGCCCCAGCAAGGAGCTACAACCCCTCTTTCCCCTCTAAAAGTTCCCACAACTCCTACTTCCCTCTCTATTATGAAGTGAGTATTTCAGCCTCAACCACCTGGTCCTTCTTTGCCTTTCATGCTTTGTGTCACTCTGTACACTTGCATGTTTATAAGTGTGTGCCTTTCCTCCTACTAATCTGTTGTGAATTTGTTTCATCGGACTTGATTACTGAATTTTCATAAGGTGAGAAGGAAATTTCTCTTGCCTTAACACATGTAAGAGATTTTAAGTTGATATTTAAGAATGGTAAAAGTTAATTAATAGTTATAAGAAGGAGACAACTGAAAAGTTGATCATGACACATCACTTAAATATTCATCATTGCCCATGTTTTACAACAGGAAATTTCTATGAGTTTCTCATCTTAGGCCATCTCCAATTGTAAGTTGATGTAGACTTTTTTTTTTTTTTTCTTTTTTTTTTTAACCTCCAGACAATTTGTGCCAATCTCGTGTATTCTAATAATCTTGTCCCCTGGGCCACCAGGGAGATAAAAATTTCTGTTATTCTATATTTAGTGTAATTTAGATAACATCTTCCTTTACCACTTGTACCATCAATAATTAGGAATTTCTCTTTTGTAACATAAACGTTAATTACTGAGATAACTACAATCTTTATCAGACCATTCTATTCTTTCTTTCCCCAACATTTTATTTTTTATTGATGCATTATAATTATACATAATAGTTAAATTCATTATGCCATATGCCAACATGTAAATAAGAATACTCAAAGGTCAGGCCCAATCAGAGCAATGGGCCCCAATTAAGTCTTGTTCATATGTAAAGTCTAAAGGGGTGTGGGGGTGGGGGTGGGGGCTGGGCACATATAATCCCAGTAGCTTGAAAGGCTGAAGCAGAAGGATCTCAATTTCAAAGGCAGCCTCAGCAATTTAGTGAGGCCCTAAGCAATTTAGGAAAACCCTGTTTCAAATTATAAAAAGGGTTGGGGATATGGCTCAGTGGTTAAGTGCCCTGGATTCAATTCTTGGTACCAAAAAATAATGTCTATACTAGGAGGGTAACATAGAAGCATTAATGGGCCCCATCATGGCCTTTTTCAAATATACATACCATGAGATTGACCTGTGGGAATATTCCAGCCAACTCCTTTTTTCCAGAAGGCAGCTCAGAAAGGAAGGTGGAGGTGAACCTGAAGAGAATTACAGGAAGGATTAAAATTCAGAGTCTTAAAGGACACAGCCAACAGCCTTGACAGTTTTTGTCAATACCTTTTTAACATAGATTTTGGTCAATATTCATACCTAAAAACTATATAAGCCCCTAAGCTTCGTATACCAAAATGGTTTTCCTGTTATCAGGGCCCCTCCTATATCATGAGAGTTCTAACTCTTCTCACTGAAATAAGCCCTACTTCATTTACTCTTGTCTTCCATTATTGTCCCGGGAATCTTATTCTTCAAATTTGTGAGAGAAGAACCCAGAAAGCAATTGATGAGGCCTGCAGCTTTCACAAACCCTATCTGCCAACAGAGGCAGTGAATCTAATTTCATCTCAGACTCTGGTTTCACAGGCAGAAAACAATTTGGTCAGTCTCATTCCTCAGTACCACCCTCTGCGTCCACTCTTCCCTCCCCCTGGTGCTCTCTTTCCTTATTGTTGTGGTGATTATTATCTCACTTAGTGCATTATATATATGCAAGATTTATTGTGGTATACCTGTACGTGAACATAGCATAATTTGGCAGAATTTATTTACCCAAAACTTACTATTTTTACCAACCATTATTTTAAGTGGAAATTTTTTTTTTTTTTTTTTTTTTTTTTTTTTTTTTTTTTTTTTGTAATGGAAGACCTATTTTGTCCCTTACCAGAGTAGACACTACAAATGGTGGGACTGATCCTCCTCATATATCTAGCAATAAACTGATATAAGAAGAGTTTATATCACTTTCCTAATGTCAGTTTCTGAAGGTAGAACACTATATCAGCTTTATTATAAAGAGTGTCAAATATTATTATAAGCATGGATATCAACATTTTGTGGGAAAATAAACATTCTTTCTGTTACTGAAAGCTTGGTTCCTGTCCCCATGCCAATCAAATGAAGATGACAAGATTTTGAGAAAAAGGAAAAAGAAGTTTTATTGCTGTGCTACCAAGGAGAAACACAGGGGACTCTTGGGGAAGCAGGTTTTTGTTTTGTTTTGTTTTGTTTTTTAAAGAGGTGATTTAAAGGCAACATTCCATGTGTTCTCTGTCTAGACTTGTAATTCACTTGTTAATTTAGGAGATAGTTATTTCTTAGATATTCTGGTGCCATCCCCTATGTCTGAATTACTACCCTCCTGTGGGGGGTCCTTGCTCAAGGATGGATAAGTCTGCCTAGGTAGGGAAGAAAGGTAATCTAGTTTCCCCCAGATTAGAGAGGGGAAAATTAAGGAGGGGGAGAGACTAGTGAGGACAATGGAGAGAAAGAAACATGTTTATTTTAAAAAATAAATCACAGTAGGGGGGGCTGGGGTGGTGGCTCAACAGTAGAGCACTCACCTAGCACTTGAGGTTCGATCTTCAGCACCACATAAAAATAAATAAAATGAAATGTGTCCAATTATAACTAAAAAATAAATATTAAAAAAATGTCACAGTGGTAAAGCAGCAAGGGCTACATTCAAAACATGAGTTGGACCACTATTAAATTTCTGACATTACAGTGTGTTTTAAATGGAGGGATAAAATATGGTATATCAAGAAAAATATCATAATTAGTTATAATTGTTATATTTCTAAATTTACCTTTCAACTTTTCTATTTTGTTTCTATTATATTTTTAAATTATTTTATCCTATTATTATTTACTTTGTTATGTATACCTAAAACATAAATAAGCTATATTTTATTTGAAAAAATGGCCAAGGTTTCAGAAAAAAATGAACAAAGCAATTTTTTTTTTCTTGTTTTGATCTTCACTGATCCATTTAGACTTTGCTTGAGCTAGCAAACCAAAGATTAAAAAAAGCACACTCTGCATTATTCCTCCCCCACCATGTCCCCCCACCTTCCAGTGCTGCACACATTTTCTTTGGTCTTATCTATGCAAATTGACCACCTGGCCTCTCATGCAAATTAGTCATGTTTTTTAAAAGGATAAGAATGAAGGGAATGTAATATTCTTTAGTGCCAAAGCCAACTGACTCTTCTAGAACATTTTAAAATGACAAATTCAATTCCCATGGTTTATTCTTAAATGTTGCCTTAATAAAATCCCAACTCATAAGATAATATTGTCAAGCAGCAATAGAAAGCCATAGGATGTCAGGCCTAAACTCCAGATAAATATCTTTCTTTACTAAAGGATTTTATGAAAACTTAATGAGACAGGATATTTGAAAAGGCTTTACTAAATAAAAGAATTATACAAATATGAGGTATTATTATCACTCATTATATTTACGAATGTTAACTTCCACTTAAAATCTGTTTCTTGTTCTATTTGGCATTTGTTTGGATCCATATGTAGTTACTTTTACTTAATACATTCCCTTCCCCTAAAATGAAACTCATAATGGATTCTTATTAAAATGATATAAATGTCAGTGTAAGATTCAGAGAGGGGAAATTAGTTCTAATAACTGTAGTACAGCTCAGCACTCAATCAATTTACATATCTTGAGCTAATTTCTCTTAAATACACTGTCATTACAAGTTCCATGTGTGTCTGAGTGATGTGTATTAGAATTTTACTAATGTAGTAGAGTTATTTATTTCTTGAATACATCATAGATCAGTTTTTCATTTCTTGAGGCCTCCACTGTTTTCTGGTTTTTCTAACACTGTGTGGTTGAGAATGCTAATCTAGCCAGGGTTAGAGTGAAATACATCTCTCTTGATCACTAGACAACGGAATTTTTTTTTTTTTTTTTTTTTTGTGTGTGTGTATGAGTGTGGTCCACTAAAGGTTAAAACACAAGACCAAGGATAAATAGCTATGAACCAATACTTACTATATCATTGCTGTCAGGGATGTATTTGTCAAGAGAATTTAATTCATCAAATATGGTGAATCACTGTCTTTTCAAGCTTGCTTCTAGGAGGGGGAAGGCATAGTAAAAAAGAAAAATGAAAACTATTTTTAGACCTGAAACCACCACTGATTGACTTCATAGAGTGAGATATGTTATAGAAAGTAGTGAGAGATCTATTTTCTTGTATAATGGAGATTGTGGTTATTAATGAAGAAGTATCTCCAGGTGTCTGCAGAAGGAATAGGGCATATGAGGTTGTCAAGGAAAATCTTGGAGCTGATATCTTATTGGCCATGTTTTAGACAAAAAAAAACATTTGTGTGCTTGAGAAAGGGAAATAAAATATCTCCTATTCTGAATTCTTTTATGGCATAAGAAATTGATTCTTTTCTATATTCTGGGAAGTTTATAATCTTTTATAAATGAAGAGAAAGCCAATGGTTATTTCTTAATTTGTGTGCACAGTATGTGTATGGTTGTTTTAAAGATTATTAAGTAATAATAATGACAATGGCTAACATAGGTGAGTGTTTTCTATGTTTTAGGCAATGTTCTAAGGGCCTTATGTGAATTAACTCATTTAAACTGATTTAACTCATGGAGATGGCATAGTGAGGCTACTGAGGTATGGGGAACTTTGGTAACTTGCTAGAAATAGAGGACACAAGTTTCAGACCCAAGCCAGTCTGACTATGAGGCTCATTCTCTCAACTACTGAAAGGATAAAAGAAACTGAAGTTAAAATGTAAAGGACTAGGTATTGTAAAGTTTCTAAACTGCACTCAGAACCTGAAATTCCTGTGGCAGTTAAGACAATTCCCAGAACTGCCCATTAGATATGTGTCAAATCCCTCCTGACCACTTAGTTGCTTAACAACCTAGACCCTGTGCATCTCGGCACGTAGGCACATCAGGGTCCAAACCAATCAGTTTGAATGTATCCCCCTCTTTAGGACTGACCCATCACTCCCACCAGACCTGTTCCCGCCAATGAATGTGCTAATCATGTTTGAGAGTTGTTCGATTTTCCCGAGCCTCATGACGATTTGCTCTGATGTATGCAAAGCCCCCACCCTTCTCAAAAAGTGTACTTAAGCACTGCTTGACCCCTGCTGGGGGCTCTTGGCCGCTCTCCCTACTTGAGTGAGCATGGAGCCCCAGCGCGCTGGATCTGCAATAAACCCTCTTTTGCTGTTGCATGAGTTGGTCTCTTGGTGGTCTCTTCCTCCATCGTTCGCCGGGTCCCTTACACTACTACCCCAAAGCTTCTAGTTGAAATACAGTGACTGATTGTAACCTTCAGAATCATGCCCAGACCTAAGGGAAAAATGAGGTCTAGACTAAGCTCCCAGCAGCAACAAGCCTCTATTTACCTACAAAGGGTTGCCTTCCATCCCTTTCTGTCACAACCATTGATCAAATGCCTGTTCTGTGTAAGGATGTGTGTGGTAAGCAGTGTGACAATGCAAAGAATAATCAGATGGCTGAGGAATGTACAGAGAGAGGAAAGACATTGTAAATGACTATAATGAGGGCAGGAAATGTTAAGAGCCACAGAAGAGATACATACTTTCTCTGATATAAAAGATGGGAGGAAAACAAACGTGTTTTCCTTCAAGGAGTCTGCAGATTGTTTTCTTTTCTCCATGTCTGAATGGCAAAAGCAGAAGCATAGATACTTCAAAATAGTTTGTTAGAGTAGTAGGGAATCTGTATCCAATATTGGGGTTTCATGGATAATGGTTTTTTGGAACAAATTCACATTATCTCCTTGTTTTCATTTGGGATACCTTTCTCCTTTATTATCTACACATCTGACCTTCCATGCCATTCAGAAATGTGGACATGGGTAGTTAGGCAGAGGTTAAAGATTTCTGCTTAAGTAAATGTCTTTCTGATGAAATACAGATTATTTTTGTGGTCTGAATATAGTTATTGTAAAGTAAACTGTAAATATTAAATAATATGCCATATTTGGTGAATATATATATAGTATTTTTGTATTTATCCCTTTCCTATTTTCCCTCCTTCTTTCTTTCCTCTATCCCTCCTTCTCTCCTTTCTTTCCTTCTTCCCTTGTTTCCTCTCTTAATTCATTTTTCTCTCTCCTTCCATCTTCCATATTTTCTTTTAAGAAGTTCAACAGTCCAATAGAACTGTCTAACGTTTGGTTAAGAATTATAGAATAAATACAAGCATCTCTTCATGTTCAAAATGCTATAAAAACTAGGGATAACAGGACTATATTTAGACATTGTAAAGGCAATGTATGCTAAGGCCCAGACCAATATCATTCTAAGTGGAGAAAAATTGAAAGCATTCCCTTTAAAATTTGGAACAAGACAGAGATGCCCTCTGTCACCACTTCTATTTAGTATAGTTCTTGCCCCTCTAGCCAGAACAATCAGACAGATGAAAGAAATTAAAAGGATATGGATAGGAAAAGAAGAACTCAAATCATCACAATTTTCAGATGATACGATTCTATACCTAGAAGACTCAAAACATTCTATCAGAAATCTCCTAGAATTCGTAAATGAATTTAGCAAAGTAGCTGGATATAAAATCAACATCCATAAATCAAAGGCATTTCTGTACATCAATGACAAATCCACTGAAAGAGAAACTAGGAAAACCACCCCATTTACAATAGCCTCAAAAAAAAATCTTTGGAATAAACTTAATAAAAGATGTTAAGGACCTATACAACGAAAACTACAGAGCCCTAAAGAAAGAAATCAAAGAAGAACTGAAAAGATGGAAAGATCCACCTTGTTCTTAGATGGCAGAATTAATAGTCAAAAAGACCATACTACATAAAGCACTATACACATTTAATGCAATCTCAATGACATTTCTTATAGAAACAGAAAAAGCAATCATGAAATTCATCTGGAAAAATAAGAGACCCAGAATAACCAAAGTAATCCTTAGCAAGAAGAGCTGGTGGCATTACAATTCCAGACCTTAAACTATACTACAGAGCAACAGTAACAAAAATAGCATGGTATTGGCACCAAAATAAACCTGTAGACCAATGATACAGAGTAGAGAATACAGAGTCTAACCCACATAACTACAGGTATCATATATTAGACAAAGATGCCAAAAATGTACATTGAAGAAAAGATAGCCTCTTCAACAAATGGTGCTAAGAAAACTGGAAATCCACATGTAATAAAATGAAATTAAACCTCTATCTCTCACCATGAACAGAATGCAACTCAAAGTTTATCAAGGACCTAGGAATTTAATCAGAGACCTTGTGCCCAATGGAAGAAAAAGTGGGCCCAAATCTTCATCATGTCAGATTAGGCCCCAACTTTCTTAATAAGACTACTATAGTGCAAGAATTAAAACCAAGAATGAATAAATGTGATGGATTCAAACTAAAAAGCTTCTTCTAAGCAAAAGAATCAGTGAGGTGAATAGAGAGACTACAGAATAGGAGCAAATTTTTACAATAAGAACATCAGATAGAGTGCTAATCTCTAGGATATATAAAGCACTCAAAAACCTTAACACCAAATAAATAAATAAATAACCCAGACAATAAATGGGTCAAGGAACTGAACAGACACTTCTCAGAAGAGGATATACAATCAATCAACAAACATATGAAAAAAATGTTCAACATCTCTAGCAATTAGAGAAATGAAAATCAAAACTAATCTAAGATTTTATTTCATTTCCAGTCAGAATGGTAGCTATCAAGAATATAAACAACAATAAGTGTTGGCGAGGATATGGGGAAAAAGGCACACTCATATATTGCTGGTTGGACTGCAAATTGGTACAACCACTCTGGAAAGCAATATAGAGATTCCTTGTAAAACTGGGAATGAAACCACCATTTGACCCAGCTATTCCACTCCTTTAGTTACACCCAAAGGACTTAAAAAGAGTATACTACAGGAACACAGCCATGTCAATGTTTATACTAGCACAATTCACAATAGTTAAATTGTGGAACCAACCCAGATTCCCTTAAGTAGATGAATGGATAGGGAAACTTTGGTATATATACACAATGCAACATTACTCAGCATTAAAAGAGAATAAAATCATGGTATTTGCAGGTGAATGGATGGAGTTGGGGAAGCAGGCCAATCCCCCCAAAACAAAAGCCAAATGTTTTCTTTGATATGATGATGCTGACTCATAATGGCAATGGGGGCGGGTAGCATGGGAGAAATGGAGGAACTTTAGATAGGGCAAAGGGGAGGAATGAGAAAGGAGGGGGCAAGGGGGTAGGAATGATGGTGGAATGAGTTAGACATCATTACACTAAGTACATGTGTGAATACATGAATGGTGTGAAAATATTTTGTATACAATTAGTGACTTGAAAAACTGTGCTCTATAAGTGTAATATGAAATGAATTGCATTCTGCCATCATGTATATAATTATTTATTTATTCTAATAATTATTTATTAGAATAAATAAATAATTAAAAAAGTATTATAGAATTATGGAACTATTGACTTCATGAAAAAAATACTCATTAACCAAGTGAAACCTAGTTTTAACTTACAAAGCCTATTTAAACATATACAATAACATTGGTCAATATGTAATTTACACTTAAAATTTTTGCATCATATTGGAAAATGTTGATATGTAACAGGAACTCTTAATTATAATGGTATGGCAAATAGTACTTCAGAAATTTTTAACTAATACCAGACTTAAAAATTCTAAATTTGAATATTTTGATATATTTATATATAAATATATATTTATATATACATATATATTCATGTACATATAATATATAATATATATTCAGTAGATGTATCAAAATAAAATTTTCTTACAATGTCAGAGTTTAATTAACATAATTAGTACAAGCATTTTCATAAGAATTACATGAAAACACTTTTTTATGATATAAAATAATCTGTAAATAATATTTCAGAAATATTGTTCATTAGTATTTAATATTAAGAATAGACACTGAAAGTTTGAATCCTTACTCTGTTGCGTTGACTGTGAGCTTTAAGTGAACTAAAATATATTAATTATAAGATATTTTTAAATAAATATCTCTACTAATATTACATTCTTATGTATTGTTTCTAATGGAAAAAATTAGATTTAATATTTATTAGAAATCAGGCCCCAAACAGCTGTTCTCAAGTTCTACGTTCCCTTTGGGTCTTCACACTCAAATGTCCTAGAGTGTATATTTCCACTATTCAGTTCTAAAGGATGAAGTATATTTGAAACTGGCTTGTGGAAAAGATGTTGATTACAAAAGTTTTATAAGTAATTTTATGGATAATTCTAAAGCATAAGAGTCTTTACTCACATTTTATTCATGCATATTTTTAACCTTGAAACAGGCATAAACATAGAAAAATTTAAATGATCTCATGTTTGTTTATAGTACAAAAATCTGTAGCACTCATAAAGTTCAGTTTAACCACTATGGGACTCCATCCTGCTTACAGTATTTCCATTTCTAGTATTTCTGCCATTGTCTGAATGATAGATACACATTTTGTATATCTTATTTGACAAACAATAGACTAAGAGTTAGTTACAATCATACTTTAGTAATAACTCTTCCAAGCAGAAGGGCCAACATGCACTGTTTATCTCAACTCTGCCTTCATGAGACATTAGGATATCCCTTAGAAAGTGGAATGGTTTCTCCTTAAGTTTCTGCCTCTGACATTTCTATTCAGCTTGAATTATTAAGGCAGATAAAGAAAGATATACTAGTGATTGCCCAACCTCCCACTTTTGTTATGGTTTGGAAATGAAGTGTCCCCCAAAGATTTAGCTGTTGAAGGTGTGGTCCCCAGTACAACAATATTCAGAGGTAGGGCTTTGGGAAGTGATTAGATCTAGAAGGCATGGTCTTGGGAACTACATCTTGTTCTTGGTGTTCTCTCTCTCTCTCTCTCTCTGTCTCTGTCTCTCTGTCTCTCTCTCTCTCTCTCTCTCTCTCTCTCTCTGTCTCTCTCTGCTTTCTGGCCTCTCTCTCTCTCTCTCTCTCTCTCTCTCTCTCTCTCTCTCTCTCTGCTTTCTGGCTGACATAAATTGAATAGCTTTCCTCTACCATGTCTATTTACCATGATGCTCTGCCTTACCTCATGCCCAAAGCAATAGAGCCAGCCGATCATGGACTACAACCTCTGAAACTATGAGCCAAAATAAGTTGTTCTCTAAGTTGTTCTTGTCAGGCATTTTGTGTATATTTCCACTATTCAGTTCTAAAGGATGAAGTGTATTTGAAACTGGCTTGTGGAAAAGATCTTGATTACAAAAGCTGACTAACACAATCGTGTCCTATAAAGTCAAGGATATTTTCTCATTCTTATCAAACCTGGCCAGTAAGTCCAGATTGACCAAAATGCCTTTATGGATTGAGATGTTGATTCTTTAAACACTGTTCCACAAGAATTCTAAAAGAAAAGGATCATTAATTTTCTTCCCTTACCAATTTTTGCCTGGGATCTACTGTGTTCTATTCTTAGGTGCCAGGGTTGGGATTCTCACTGCATCTCTAGGAAGTCAATATATCCATTCAAATATCTGTAGCCTTATCATTTTCCAATCATACCCTACTCAAACCCAGCTCTTGTTTAAAAGGTTCAGGAGCAAGAAAGACAATGGCATCTTTAACATCTCTCAGATACATACACATTCCCCAGTTTTGCCTATACGGGCTATTATAGAAAGTCTCAAAAGTAGTATACTACCAAAGGCTCATTATTTGTATGATTTAGAGTATGTCAAATTAGTAAGAGATTCAGGCAACTTGAATCAAAACTTGACTCAAGTTTGAATCTCCTAGGTCTCATTTTGGCTGGGTAGCTACCTAAAGGAAATGACAATGAAAGCAGGCTTTGGAGAAATAAAGTAGTATCAAGGCCAGGAATGGTTGGAGAAGAATGCCAAATTCTCAAAAAAGGTCAATAATGATTTTGTCATCATTATTTCTTAGGAAGTAGCTGAGACACAATTAATTATTCATTTCTAAGATGGCCACATCCAGTGACAAAGCCACTTTTTTAAAGATGTTGGACCTGTAAAAGATAAGAAAGTTATAGATGGAAAAGGTTTTTAGTTGATTTGGGGATATCATTTCCAAATTAATTTAATAATCAGATTCTTGGGAAATATCAGGGAGTATGGAAGTTCTTTTGACTGTCTAGACTCTCAGTTGTTAAGTAGAGATGTATTCCAGGCATGGTGGTACATGCCTGGAATCCCAGTGACTCAGGAGGCTGAAGCAGGAAGATGGCAAGTTTGAGGTCAACCTAGGCAACATGTCAGGATCCTAAGCAACTTAGTGACATCCTGTCTGAAAATAGAAATAAAATAAAATAAATAAAAAGGTTTGGGATGTAGCTTAGTGGTAACACCCCCCACCAAGGTCAATCAATCCTTAGTTTAAAAAAATTGTTGAGTGGATTTTGTATTAATGATACACCATTGCCCATTGTCAGATGGTCTTAAAAGAGAGGTTTGGCCTTTGCCTTTGCTCTCCAAGTCCTTGGAATGGCATACCTAATAAAACTGTATTTGTTTACCTGGGGGCTTTATGCCACCATGTTATTTAGGGTGGAAGCTTTGGGTCATACAGTATCAGTCTCCTGAGGGACTGGAGACTAAGGTCAGCTAATGGGTGACTAACCATATTTATATGGTCAAGTCCCAGTAAAGACTTAACATCAAGCCTCAGTGAGCTTCCCTGGTCAGCAATACACCATGCACCTTATGACATCAGTCCTAGGAAAACACATTGTGTATCTATGGTGAAAAGACAACCAGAGGTAAGCTCTAGGACTGGAGCTTTCTTGGATTTTTGAATATGTATTATTTCCATTTACTAAACTGTAATGGTGAGTATAGAAGCTTTCAGTGAATTCTGTGAATTCTAGTAAATTATTGAAATTGAATGTTGTCTTGGTACAACTGAAATTGCCATTGGTGGCAAGGTAAGGGCAGTTTGTCTGTCCCTTCATATGGCAATGACTCAGTAATATCGAAGACCAGAATAGACCTTTATAGCCCCTCTGTAACCTAAAAGTGTGTCAACTATGGAGAAGAAACACTGGTAATTCTGAGGGGGAATTGAATGTAGAATGTAGTCAAACTGCAGAAGTGGGTAGGGACAACATCCTGTGCAATATGACCTTCCTCAATATAAGAGATTCCATTTTTAGTGGGAGTTAGAATTGTTGCAGATAGACTAAAATACTTTGGTATGTGTTAAATCCATCATGGTAGATGTATTTATGATGTTGAAGGATCATGGATCCAGGCAGAAATTGTGACAATCCAGTAGTACATCCTGATTAGCAGTCTGATTATTAGCAACCTGATTTCTGTCATTCATGTTGGAGTATGTCATGGGCATCTGTTTGAATGACCCTGGCAGTTTTATAGATAGTCCTTTTTTGTTCTCCTGATTTGTAGTTGTAAAGAGGAGTGTCTTTAACATATAGTCTATAGGTCTTCAAATAACTCACAGACAATAATGGAGTCAGTAGAAATAGGAATATCAGGTTTCATCAAAGGATGGATTGGCCAGAGCTATGAGAATGGTCTTGAGTTTTGTAATTGTTATGTAATCGTATACATTTTAAAATTTTGTTTAGCTGGTACTGAGGTTGAATAGCCTCAGCAGCCGAGTAGAAATCATTGGAGTCAGCTTCGCTGAATAAGAGCCATTAATGAATAAGGACTAAGCACAGAATCTTCTGTGAATAAGAGGCTTAGTGAACCAGTATCTTTGTTCCAAGAAGCAGAGTGAAGGATAAATTTCTTCCAATGGAAGAAATTTCCACTTTTTAATGTGAAGTTAAAATATCACTGAAATTAGGTATATTTCCTGAATATGTCATTTTTACTCGACAGGTACTTGTTGGTCCCATGGCAACCTTCCTAATTATTGAGTACAAGTTGACCTGCTTCAAAATGGGAATATCAGGCCAGAGAAGCATAAATCATCCCTGGGTTAAGGCATTAATTTTTCTAATTTATGCATTGATTTTTTGTATGTGTGTGCAATAGTTCAATGGCAACTTCAGGGTTGCATTTTGAAGGGAAGATATTTCATGGCTATATCAAAGAGGCAATGAGTTCAGAATCATAAGATGCTCCTCTGGGTGGAGGCTGCTTTAATCCACAAAATAAGTATTTTCAAGAATCACAGCTTAAAAAGGACAATAGTATTTTGAAGGTACAAAGGTAGAAATTATTCCATAGCTGACTGGACAGATTCTAATACAACTCTTTGGTCTAAGATCCACCCAAAAAATACTGACTTGTGGACCAACTGGCATAAAAAATTAAGTAGAAAGCTTAAATAAGATAATATGCAAAGTTTTAATAATGTGTTGGGCTTTCTTTTTGGTCACGGGCCAATTCAGGAATAGAACAGTGTTTCTTTGTTTCCTGAAGGCATTGAGCTTTGTGAGTCCACATAAATAGCCTCAGGAAAGTACTTGGTGTGAAAACACCTGCATACTTTTGTCAGGATTTGTCAACTACTCCTGTTGAAGAGGCATGATAATACTGCCTTGAGGGTCATTGAGACTGTGGATTCTGATGTGCCATCCAAAAAGATATCATCTGTATATTGAAAAATTTTGGACATTAGCAGGTGGAGGCAAAGACACTAACTCCTGATCCACTCACTGGCATGAAGTTTCAGGGGAGTTTATCCTACTTTCACTTCTCTACTTGTGACTTTTCATTGAATAGGAGAAGACCTTGTTAACAATTACTGGATGGAGAAGTATAATGTAGAACACATCAATCTTACCATACATTCTGACACAGATCATCAATAACAAAGGCTGCACCTATAAAATCTCATTAGTTTGTGTTCCTCTTGGTAAACCTGTCCACACAGCAGCAGTTGAATTTGGTAATTTTCTTTACCTGAAGGAATGATTGGATGGTGAGTTGAATCCTGATCTCCTATAGAACCAAAAAAATTTAAGTCTCTCCTGTCCTTGAAATTTTTAGTTTGCTTTGACAGATGCATACAGATTTGGGTATGTTTTGAGTGTGGGGAAACACCATCTTTCTCCTAATGATCATTCTCCATAAAGCAACCATGGTTATGGTAAAGGGGGAGGGGAGATGGATTCATGCTAATATAGCATGGCACATTTAGTTTTGATTTCCAGTGGGGCCAAAACTGATTTCAGTTGAGCATATGTCTTAACTGAAAAAGCTTTAATACTTTGGCTGACTCCATATTTGTATTGGGTGGGAAGTTCATCATTACTGACACATCTATTTTATCCCCCCACCTCCACCCCCGCCCCAGGACTCCTTGACTCACAGCTACAGATACATTACTTTTCAGCTGGGGTTAAGATATTTGCTGTTCTGTGGTCCTGAAAACATTATTTACATCCTGCTACCTGCAGGAGAGTGACCAACAACCACCTCATTATTGGGGAAACATGATTCAGTTCTCAATAGTCACTCAACCTTTAAACATACACAAATAGGGAGGACAGTACAGAACACTTAGCAGGAACTATGAGGTTCTCATTCACATGGAGCATCTTTTTTCCTTCTCTACAAAGTCCATGGGGTTTATTATGTCATTCATGAAGAACTTTGTGCATAGGGAAACTGAATCATTTCTAATGGTCTGCAAACAAACATGACCAATTTTTGTTTTGGAGGAAAGTTTTATTTTTTATATGCTAAATAAGAAAAAAATGGACTTCTGTTTTGAAGAAAGACACTCCTTTCAGGCTGTTCTCTATGCAAACATTCTTGAAAAATTAGGTTCAGTAAGTGCCTTTGCAAAATGTGCCTCAATTTAAGACTCATAGAAGAATTTGTAAGAGTAAAAGAAATTGAAGTTAAAGTGTAAAAGTCTGGGTATTGTAAAGTTTCTAAGCTGCATGCAGAGCCTGAGTTAAAATGTAAAGGACCAGGTATTGTTAAGTTCCTATGCTACACCCCAAAACCTGAAATTCCTGTAGCTGTTAGGACAATTCCCGGGACTGCCCAGTAGATATTCCCTCTGACCATTTAGTTGTTTAATAACCCAGGACCTCGTGCAGCTTGGCACGTAGGCATTCAGGGCCCAAACCAATCAGTTTGAATGTATCCCCTCCTTAGGATTGACCTATCACCCCCACCCGACCTGTTCCCGCCAATGAATGTACTAATCATGTTCAGGAATTGTTGTTTGATTTTCCCGTGGTGTATGATGATTTGTTAAAGGGGACCATGAAGTATGTAAAGTTCCTGCCCTCCCCAAAAAGTGTACTTAAGCACTGCTCAACCCCTGCTCTGGGCTCTGGGCCGCTCCCCTTTGTTGAGTGAGCATGGAGCCCCAGTGCGCTGGATTCTCAATAAACCCCCTTCTGCGGTTGCATGAGTTGGTCTCTTGGTGGTCTCTTCCTCCGATGTTCGCCTGACCCTTACAAATTGTCTTCTAACAACCATTTCTTAAAATTAATGACTTTTCCCCCCTCTTCTTACCACTGGACTAATCCATTTATTTTTAGTCAATAAAAATATGAATAACAATAGAACCATCAAGGAAGATATAAAGCACAATTGAGAGGATTGGCACAGAATATGCAATGAGGTGGGTAAGTGGGGCCAGCCGCTGGCAAGTCTTAGTTGCTGTGCTAAGGAATTTATGTTTAATCTTTAAGGTCAAGAGAAGACTTTGTAGACCAGATTTGTGGAAAAAAGTGTACCAAGATCAATCTACATATGGTAAGTACCTTTGAATATTATAAAACAAATATGTCAGGATAGAAGAGATTTGTTTAGAGAGACAGTTAAAAGGTGAATATGGTTATGCTTCTGAAATATACTAGAGGACACAGTCAAGGTAATGGGAGTGGAATGTGTTAAATATGTGGGAGATAGATTTTTGAAACTGGAAAGTTGTATGTATAAGAAGAGCAGGAAATAAATCAATAATGACAACCCTGTTTTAAAACTTATTCATTGGAAAATGGCCAACCAATTTCATTTTAATGATGTCAGTTTGGTGATGGCAAAGGCTTATTCACAAAATATCTAAGAATAAACTTGTTAAATACTGCAAAGTAAGATGGACTTGAATTGATTTTGTGACCTTCCACTTTCTCATTCCATTTTATACAATTGTAAAGATTGTATAGATCATCTAAAACTTTTCAATATACCCATATATATGTTCAAGATAGTCCACAAAGTGGAATTAGTCTTTGGACATTTTTTTCCTGTTTTAACTTTTACACTTAAATCAGTTGAAAGCAGAATAAAGCTATTTGCTCTAAATTTTGAAAACATAGACCAAATACTGAATTGTCAAAAAACATAGCTTAACAAACAAAATTAAATCCAACCATCTATCCTCTCAAATAATCTGAAAACTACATATTTTGTAAATAATTTAGAAATCCAATATGTATTTCTATGGTCTGAAATGATTAATAATACTTTTTATAATTTTAATGCAGTGAATAAGAAGAAAAACTTCTTATGTAGAATAATCAGTGACTTCATGCAGAGATTAAAAATACAAAGAATCCTTGAAAATAATTAAACGTCCTAATTCTGGAGAGTCCTTGATTAATACATTGGAAGCAAAGCACCTCCAGAGTCTTGGAATGTGGCACTTTGATAATACCACAGCTGATCTTTCATTGTTCTAGCTGAAGATTAATTATCTCCCTTCCTCCTATAATATCCGTTTAGTGCCTTATAAATTGGATCCAGCTATTAGCACTATTCATTTATTTCCTGTGAAGATGGTCTAAGCTTTATCTACTTGAGTGTTAGATTTAGTATTACTTTTCATTTCCTTCTTAACTAAATACATGTTCTTCTAAAGAGCTTTATTCTACTGTCTTTCTCTCACTGCACCCACCTACTACCCTGAGGAGACACATGCACAATACACACACTTCCACACTAATACAAAGCTCTTTTCCTCCTTTTAGTGTTCACTTTCTAATACATTTATTGTAGTTGTCAAAGTTGAAAAAAAAAGGAATTACAAAATGGGAAAAGGATTTATCAAAATCTTTATAATTGCATAAGTGCATGTGATTTCTCAGTACCAAACTTATGGGGGAAAGAAATAAGTTGAACTTTAGCAGCTACCCATCTTCCAATTGTAGGCAGACATAGAGCACCCAGTTGGTGAGATACAGTGTTTTATATATTGCAATTATTTTGTTGTTGTTGTTCTACTTCCATGTTAAGAAGTCTTGAAATTAGGCTGATACGATAGGGCTAGGAGCAATCTAGTCAGTCAAGTGACTTCTATAGTTTGAAGATATTTCCCCCAATTGGTGAGCACACCACAATGGGACATGGGGAAGGGCATAGCTTTCAGGTTGGCAAGAATCAGTTAGGGTCCCAGGATTATGGGCAAATAATTGCAGCTGTTTTCAAGGTAGCTCTGAGCCCAGAGGGACTATCCAAAATACAGGCAAAAAAAAAAAAAAATGATCAGGACAAAAAAAAATATTGGATTTTCTAGTAATATCTTTAAGGCCTCAATTAAAATGAGTGTTTATTCAATCTTTGCATAATGGAATATTTTCTGAGTTTAAAATATAATAGAAGTTAAAATAATGTAAGAGATCACAAAAGAAATGAAATAAACAAAAGAGACTATACAAAGTTAGTCTGTTTTAAGCTTCTGGTGCTATCCAATCTCCTTTGGTTTCACCAAGTATCCTGTGGTATATGAATTTTATGGTGGAAGTCAGACAAGGTAGGTTTAAATAAATTGGCTTTAATATTATTAGCTGTGTAATTTAGATAAATCACTTAAACTCCTTGTAATTTTATTACATCATCTATAAAATAACTTATTTTGTGATCATTTACATGAGCTAAAATATTATTTAGAACAGCATGCAACCAACCCATAGGGCACTTTTAGTGAATATTAAATGCCGCAGCCCGGCTGGCTGGGCAAACTAACCGGGGGGTGATGAGGAACTTATGAACATTGATACAGCAGGAGTGGGAGCCCTTTATTGTAGGACAGGAGGGGTATATATACATTCCACACAGCTTATCTTAATTAACATAAACTAGATACAGCAGTCAACCAATAAGGAATCTCCACACTTAATGGCTTGCTGTCATTACTTCACAAACCACTCCCTCTGGCAAAATGCCAGGCACCATCTTGACTTGTTTACAGACCCTAACAATTAAATATTATTTTTTATTATTATTAAAATGTTAGTGCCAATGTTAAGATGTGAGATTTTCTGATCATTATTTTTTCATAAAAGGCCTTAGGTCACCATCATTGAGAGGACCAAGACGAAAGAGATAAAAAATATTCCATTACTTAGTGATTATTTTTTCCACTATTAGAAGTCATAAGACTTCTTTAAGAAACTGTGCAAATTCTAAAATATTTGCTGATACCCTTATGGTCCTAAAGACTGTGCACTGGGTCCTCCTCCTATTAGTGGCTGATTGTCCTGAAGACTGCTGCTGCCCATATTGTTTGTAGGTTCCTCATAGAAATAGTCTGTGGAGTTAATTTTATTTCTCTCTCTGTTTTCTTCATACTCATTGGTAGAGAAGTACTTACTTTACAGATTATTTTTCACTCTAGTTAATGTTTTCATTTTCTTTAAATTCTTTTTCTTATTTGGCAGCTAGAAATATTGAGGTCTTATAGGGCAGCAGTATTATCTTTTTGTTTTTAAGTGTTATTCTCTTGTGAGGCTGTTATTTTATTTAAAGAAAAAATTGCATTCTGTGAAATGCTTCAAGGCAAGTTTGACCAGATAACCCAGGTTTGTAGATTTTATTGTAAAAAGGTATACCTTTGGTTACTGTCCTTTGGAATGGAAATAAGTTCCATGTTTTTAGTATACAGTGGTTCATCTCAGCATTTTCAGTTCCAGACCATGGAAACAGAGATAGAGAAAACACATACTAGATTTTATATTACTTTCTCCTTTTGCTAAAGCTTCTTTAAATTTTGGAGGCCAAGGTGAAGGCTGATGTTGTTATGCTTATATATTTTATTCTTATATTTACCTTTTTAAACAGTTTACTCCTTTAGAGAAAAGGAGGTTTTTTTTTTTTTAAAAAAAAAAACCTTTTAAACAACAAAGAATAATTTAAGAAACTGATATGCAAATTTAGGAAGATTTTTTATATGTAACATGTATATTTTCATGGCCTGGCCCAGGAGAAAATATGGTGGTGAAGGGGACAATATTTTGAAGTTTTAGCGAAATTCTAGAATCTCTATATGCATGACTTAGGATCTAGACATGCTAGAGACAATTTTCTTTCTTGGGATGTCACTGCAATCTTCTGCAATTTATTTTTATATCTACCCCCTTACTAAAGTGTTATCGATAACTCATTGAGATTCTAGGTGTCAAATAAAAACCTGCCAAAAGACTGAAAATAAAATTATGCTCAGATTTTTGGTGATAGTGAGTCATTGCATCTGTTTTCCTTTTTATATAATATATTATTTTTAATCATATTATATAAGGTAGAAGGTATATGTGAATTAAAGTAGTTACAATGAACTACTTTAAGAAGTACATGAACTTAGTTAAATCTCCACTTACTACATTGAGTATCAGATTCTATTATTATTATTATTATTAAACTGGATGTCTCCAATTGAGAATTGTATGTTGATGGAATGTATTTCAGGATGCTATTTGCATTTAAATAAGGTTTGGAGTATGTGAAAAGGAAGTAGAGTTCTTCAGATAAAATGCATACACTGGGAAAAAAGAAGGTCTTGCTAGTTTCTAAAATTTAGAAAATAATTGTAAAAAAATATTTCTTTATTACCAAAGAGACTGTTTTACATGCTTATGTAATAATGAGAATAAAGAATTCTGCCGTTTCAGTTTGCTAACCAAATTATAAGTAAATGGGGCAATGTTTTGTTTGAGAATGGAAATAGTCCTATAATAAAGTTTGAAGAATTCTTCATGTCTTCCTATTATAACACATCAATTCAAGCTTTAACAAATCAGATTAATGATAATGTAATTAACTCTGAGTGTGAGATAATTTGCATATAGTGCTGAAATTCTAAATTTAACTAAACAAATAGAGGTATAGTGGTTGCTGAGAATAAGAACATTTCCTTAATTGATATAAAGCAGGGAATTAAATTAACTGTCCAGATTCTATTTTTTAAGACTATATAAACATTGACCTATAAATGATTAGTTTTATCAACTTTTTTTTCACCATTCAATACAGAAAACCTAATAACTAATTCATTACCAGTGAAATGAGAATTGAATAAATGGATCTTAATGACTATAAATATAAAAAATTTTCACCCAGGAAGATTCATTTACCTTCATCAGACAGAAATATATCTTAAATAGCTGTAATATTAAAGTGGGGAAAGAAGTCACAAGACAAAAAATAAAAATAAAAATAAATACATTGAAAAAAACAAGCCTGGGAAAGAAAATTATAAACTTTGCCACAGATTTATTAACTTCCTGGTCTTCGATTTCAGCAGTGAGGGAGTATCACATTACTTTCTTGTTAGTAGAGGCTAGTAATATAAAACACTGACCCAGATTTTTATTCTATAAGACTCTGTGGGAGAATTATGCTCTACTGGTAAAAATCAATCTGTGGAAGCATGACCACAATTATTAGATCCTTTTCTCTGAGTTAAATTAGTTCCCTGGTTGTTTAAATAGGAGAAAAAAAAATCTTTGAAACCATTCAATAGCAAAGTAGATGAGGAGACATCTCCTTATAGGAACAACGTCTCCTTCCTTCACATCATTAGTTGATACAAATTTTCCCTTTCCCCATGTAGTTTTTATTATGCTCATTTTAATTCTTAAAATGAATTTCCTATGGAGTGGTGAAGGCCAATACTTTAGCTCAATAAGATTGCAAATTTAGATTCAGCAAGGCACCTCTCTCCTCTCTTAGAGTTTTACATTCTGAAAAGCTGAACTGCAGTCATTTATGTTCTTTTTGGGAAACAAATATACCAGCTTATTGGATTTCAATTTGGCAAGATTAGAAACTCTAAGCTTAATTTTCAAAGCCTTTTGTTTTTAATTACTTAATAACTTTAGAAATTTCTTCTTCCATACTTTTGATTGTTACGAATTCTGTCTGAATAGTGATTTTGTCGATTTGAGAAAGTGAAAAGAATATGGTGTTGATAATTAGAAAATTTTGGTTCTAATCCTAGTTTTGCCACTAGCTGACTTTTCAATATTCTTCAGTGCACTTTACTTGCTTGAGCTTAATTGCCTTCATTAGTGGAATCAGGAGAATAGAGAAAATGATTTTTTTTTGGCTCCCACCTCTGGGCTTGCATTTGCTAATTCTCTCCAATTCTGAGGCTACGTGTTTGAGAGTTTTTGAAGTTTCTAAGCAAAGCTCTTATTTTTATGATAGTCTATTTTGTATTCATTTTCCAATTGTTGGGCACTTTGTTCTGTATAAACAGATACATATTTCTTACATTTACATTGTAGAAGCAGACATCTATTTTAGTAATATATTTAACAAATATATATTGAAGCTTACTGTGTTTCAGATATTCTATTCATGGGTTGAGGTACATCATTAAACAAAATAAACAAAATTCACATCTTATATTTTACCAAGGGGAGAAATAGACAAGAAACAAAGCAAACCACAAATCAAAACAGTTTGCATGTAAGAAATCAAAAAATCTGATAGAAATATGTTAAAAAGTATACATGTTATAGGAAAAGAAAAATAGAATCAGAAAAGAGATTGTGACAGATTACCCTATTAGATGGGGTGGTCAGGAAGGTTTTCTCAGAAAGGGAAGGTTACGACAAAAAGTTGAGAGAGGTCATGTAGCTGACAATGACAGTTTTTAGGGAAGAGCATTTCTTGCAGAAGAGCAGATAAGAGCATAATGCAGGAAGGGCCTTGTTATGTTCAAGGAATATCAAGGAAGTCAGTATAGTTAGGGCTTTATAAGCAAGAGTAGAAAGAAATATAAAAATATTAATGACTGGTTGCAATAAAGGCCTTAATTTAAGCATTCCTTTCTCCATGCCCTTTGCTAGTGGTCTTTGACACTGACTGTGAGTTGGGCTATTAGAATTGCTTTGGACAATGGGATAGTCACAAGCATGATTAAAGAATGACTAGTAGAAGTCCCTTTGCTTTCTCTTGAAACCCTGCTCTGTCTCCGAATAAGCCCAGACTAGCCTGAAGGAGAAGGAAAGACCTCACTGGCCATGCACCTGAGGCCATCCTGGACCAGATGGCTCTGGGTGACTGACCAGTGATAGCAGACATTAGAATCATGAGAATGAATGAAGTGTTGTTTAAAGACAGTTCTAAGGTGGGTTGTCTTGCAGCAGTAACTAACTGATCCAAGAAGTAATATAAATGAGATAGTGGAAAGCAGAGGTAAATCCCGTGGGACCCTGTTTGGCCTTGTAAACATTTTGGCTTTTACACTGGGTAAAATGAGAAACCACTAACAAGGGTTCAAGCAGACATTTATATGATCTTTTATTTTGAAATGCTTACTCTAAGTTCATGTCATTTCTTCTCTGGTTCTTCTTATTCAAAACTCTAGAATGCAGAAGAGGTATTGACACCTTATTTGACATATTCACTCAATTTAAGAAGAGAGATGCTTTTGTTAAGTCAATTTGGATTTAGCCAGAACTTCTTGTGGATACAAAAGTTTGTTCTAGCTTTTCATCTTTATTCTGGAGAATTATTTATATACCCATTTATAACACAGAAGTAAGTAGTCACATTCTTTGTCTCACGAATTCAAAGAATTAAATCCATGGACAAAATGGTGAGAGCAAAGTAACAAGATTTGTTAGAGTTATAGAAAAGAAGCAGAGCTCCTGAAGGGCAGGGGTCCCAAGAGAGGGATGTCAAGGGGTGTCTGTTTTCTAAGGGTTTTTAAGGACATATCTGATGGCCCAGTGCAGGTGATTGGCGGGTGAGGAATGCTATCATGAACCAATCAAGCTCTTCAATTTCCATGCTTAATAAGCCAACCAGAAGTGCATAGTTTACATTGCTCATCATTATCATTAAGAGGAAGAATCTCATCTGGTGGTTTTTGACATGTCTATTAGAAAAAGGAAGCATTTTGGGTAGGGGTCTGCTTATGGTTGGCTGTTGCTAGGGGTAAGGACAAGGGTAACTAAGGAAAGGCTGCTATGGTTGAAGCTATGAAGAATAGAAACAGGTACTGTAGGCAAGAAGAAGGCATTGTGGTTAATGCTGGCAGGGTGTAGCGAGTCATAGCATGTCTTTTAGACCTAATGTCTCCTTTCAGGTTGGCATGATGTTCCCTTCCACTCCTGTCTTCTCTAAGGCCCTTATCCTGGATGTGTATGGGAGATCTATCTTCTTGCCTCACTTTGATTCAATGATAACTTCTTTGTCAATTTGACTTTCTTATCTAATTCTCAGGTTTAAATAAGCTAACAGCTTTCCATGAGAGTTAAATTCTCATGCAAAATATGAGAAAAGAGCCAGTAAGATAGAATCTATGGCTTCTTTCTAACATTTGGAATCTAGGATCCCTGGGAATGAAGCAGCTTGATGAAATGACTTCTCATTCTCCAGAATTCTATATACTTCTATTATTCTAAAAACCACACTTCCTATGGCACTTGTTTGAATACCTCACACAAAGTGATATTTCTTGAACAACATTGACAACCAATGTCCACAGTTTTTTTTTTCTATAGCTCCAGACCTACATTCCATGTGTTGACAGAAAATAATAATTCTGCTTTAAAGGAATAAGAAATTCATTTTGAGCCAAATATGAAAAGCCAGGGCCCAGGAACACAGATTCAAGTTACCCTGAATGATGTGTTTCTCATGAAGAGGTTACATGAACTCTGATATCCAAGGAACAAAGTCATAAATCAATACATTCAACGAATACATTGGTGGAGGCATTAAGTAGGTGGGCTACAGCAAGGCAGGGAAATCTTTCCTATAGGTATCACATGTTATAGCATTCTTTGTTTTAGGATTGGGAGAGGCACTAGCACTCTGCTATTTAACATTTAAACTTCTGAGAAGTTTACCTAATAGTCATGAGAATGATAGGACAGATACAAAGGTTAGAAGTGAGTGGCTATTTATCTAAGATAGACCAAGATTATTTTGGCTCTGGATCTATAACATTCCATCTCTCCACAATAACAATGTCCTAATGTACTACTTAGTCAAGGTCACACAGTCTGTGGGATCTTTAATACAGATGTGGTTTCTACAGGGAACTTAAACTTCACACAAGTTTAGGAGACACACACACACACACACACACACACACACACACACAACCAAACTACAAAACCAAGCAAGATAAAACAAACTCTCTTTCCTTCCACAAAAGAAAATCTCCATGATTTCAAAGATTAATTTTTGGTTTAAAAATGGTTATTTAAGGACATTTTTAAGTGTGGGGAATGGGTCTTTTCTATCTCAGATTGAATCAAACAGTAAATTCTATGTTGTTAATTTTTAATTGCATTGGCTCTCTGTTTCTCTCCCTTGTGATCCCTCCTATTCTTGTGATCTAGGCATATGGTTATCACCTATCTAAGCAATATACAGTCCTAAAGGAATTTAATTATTATGAAATTAGTGTAGTGGAAATAGCACTGAGTATCAGAAACTTAACCCCAGAACTGGTTCAATTGTACACTAAGGACTCAGATCAAATACCAATTAATTTCTGTTTTCTTTATAGGTATTTAAAATTGTTAGTAACTTTTTACAAGGTATTTCTGTTGAAAAGGCAACTTTGCATTTTTATAACTAATCTTCACAACCATTTGAAGAAAATATTAAAATGATATGTATTTAAGTTATAATGTATTTCTAGATATAAGAAAATCCTGATTATAAGGTAATTATGCCTTGCTTTCAAGTAAAGAAAAAAATTATATGAAATATATTTAAAAATAAACTCTTAAAAATGTTGATGAAATTATCAAGTGCCTAGTACATTAAGACTGTACATTAAGAGACTTATTACATAAGCTAATGAAAACTTTATTTAATTTTTATCATGTTGAAGAAGAACATAAATTGACTGTCTAGTGCTGGTATAGTCACACCATGATGACCTCAGGGACACACATTCCTTCTGTTTTTCATCTATGCCATACTTTTTTTTTTTTTTTTTGATACTGGGGATTGAACTCAGGGGCACTCAACCATGAGCCACATCCCCAGCCATATTTTGTATTTAGAGACAGGGTCTCACTGAGTTGCTCAGAACCTTGCTATTATTGAGGATGGCTTTAAACACTCAATCCTCAGCCTCTTGAGTTGCTGGGATTACAGGTATGCACTACTGTGCCCAGCCTGTCTGCCATACTTTATGCAAAGCATTCATTCTCAACATCATCATTGTATATTTGAGAAGACAGTTCTTCCTCCTCCTTCTCACCTTTCATACACGTAGTTTCCACACTCTTGACATGAATAAGCGAGCGTAAAGGAAAATGACAAAATTGCATGTTAAATGATTTTGTACACTTTTAAAGATCTTTCCTGGAATTTTTACTCAAGAGATTTCTTCTGAAATCTCATTGGCCATAATTAGAAGAAATCTTGAGAGATTAGTTGTTTTAGTTGGGCCTATGCCAGTTCTTAAGAAAACACAGCCTCTGTTGGTGAAAAACAAGAAAAGAAAGAAGAAAAAAATAGTCATTGGATAGAATGATGTTTAACTTTATGTGTCAAATTGATGAGGTTATGGTTCCCAGGGATTTGGTCAAACATTCTTCTCAATGTAACTGTGAATGTATTTTTTAGAGGTGATTAACATTTATGTACATAGATTTTCAGTAAAGTACATTATCACCTATAATATACGGACTAGTGTGGGGTCATATTGGAAGTCTGCTAACTATTTACTTGGTATGTGTAAGTAGGAAAGTCAAGTAAAAAAAAGTAAAACTTGAATTATAAAAACAATCAATTTCCTTCAATCAATTTCCCCAAATTGAGCCAGTTTATAGACCCAGAATCCTTCAAGTGAGGAAAGGCTGGATAATCTTGCATAAGGACTCAGCTACATTGCCATTTCTTTTTACTATTAATCACTCTCCCAGTCTTCCTTGAGGTGTATGGACTTTTATCAGGGTGATTGTGTATCAAAGAAAAGAAAATAATTAAAAATTTCAGAGCTTCCTGGATATTGGCTCTGAAATGACAGTAATGCAAGGATAAAATATGTTATGGGGCCCACAAGACAGAGTGCTGGCTTATGGAAGTTATGTTTTTGGTCCTGTCAGTTTCACAGTTCGCCAACTGGATCTTCAGACCCATTCTGTGGTTACTTCAGTAGTTCTAAAATGCATGATTGGGATGTACTTAACAACTGGTAAGAGCCACACATTGGTTCCTTAACCTATGAAATAAGGTATATTATCGTGGAAAAAGCTAGCCGAAAGTCACTAGAACTTCTTCTACCTAGGGAAATAGTTAGTTTAAAGCAATACAACAGAAATTAATGCCACTGTCAAGGATTTGGGAGATGCAGTTAGTGATTCTCATTTTAAACCGCATTTAACTTGCCTATTAGAGAAACCAAATAGTTCTTGGATAATGACAATGGATTTTCACACGATTAATAATGTAGTGATTCCAGTTGTTGCTATTCTTATAAATTAACAAATACCTTCATACTCAATGTGAAGCTATTGATTTGGCAGACGATTTCTTTCTCTATTTCTATTATTAAGCACCATCAGAAGTACTTTGACCTTGGGGCTGGGGATGTGGCTCAAGTGGTAATGTGCTTGCCTGGCATGTGCCGGGTGCTGGGTTCAATCCTCAGCACCATATAAAATAAAGACGTTGTGTTTGCCGAAAATTGAAAAATAAATACTAAAAAATTCTCTCTCTCTTTCTTCTCTCTCTCTCTCTCTCAAAAAGAAAAGAAGTACTTTGATCTTATTGGGCAAGACCAACTTCACTATCCTACCTCAGGTTATATCTGTCATCCAATATTAGGTCATATTTTGGTTTTCCCTTGAATTCCTTTTCTTTAACAAGATATTGTACAGATCCATTAAATGATAACTTTATTCTTGGACTTAATGAGCAAGCAATATTAAAGACTCTAAACTTACTGATGACACATTTGCATGTAGGAGGGTGGAAAAGTAAACCCAATAAAAATTCAGGGACTTCAATCAACAAATGGGCCAAGGATCTGAACAGACACTTCTCAGAGGAGGATATACAATCAATCAATAAATACACGAAAAAATGCTCACCATCTCTAGCAATCAGAGAAGTGCAAATTAAAACCACTCTAAGATACCATCTCACTCCAGTAAGAATGGAAGCCATTATGAAGTCAAACAATAATAAGTGCTGGAGAGGATGTGGAGAAAAGGGTACACTTGTACATTTCTGGTGGGACTGCAAATTGGTGCAGCCAATTTGGAAAGCAATATGGAGATTCCTTGGAAAGCTGGGAATGGAACCACCATTAGACCCAGCTATTCCCCTTCTCGGACTATTCCCAAAAGACCTTAAAAGAGCATATTACAGGGACACAGCTACATCAATGTTCATAGCACAATTCACAATAGCTAGACTGTGGAACCAACCCAGATGCCCTTCAATAGATGAATGGATAAAAAATGTGGAATTTATAAACAATGGAATATTACTCAGCACTAAAAAATAACAAAATCATGGCATTTGCAGGGAAATGGATGGCATTAGAGCAGATTATGCTGAGTGAAGCTAGCCAATCCCTAAGGAGCAAGTTCCAAATGTCTTCTTTGATATAAGGGGGGGGGCGACTCAAAACAGAGCAGGGAGGAAGAGCATGAGAAGAAGATTACCATTAAATAGGGATGAGAGATGCACGGGAATGGGAGAGAAAAGGGGAATCACACGGAAGATGGAAGGAGACCCTCATTGTTATGCAAAATTACATATAAGATGGTGTGAGGAAGAAAAAAAAAGAGAGAGAGAAAAGTGTCATAGAATGGGTAGAGAGAGGTGATGGGAGGGGAAGGGGGGAATAGGAAGGGTAGCAGAATACAATAGACACTAATATGGCTGTATGTATAAACGTGGCTGTAAAACCAATGTGATCCTGCAATCTGTACATGTGGAAAGAAAAGAATTCATACCCCACTTGAATCAAATGTATGATATGTCAAGATCATTGTAATGTTTTGAGCAACTAATAAAAAATTTTTTAAAAAAATTCAGGGACTTGTACCTCAATAATTTTTCTAGGACCCAGTGGTGTGGGATATATATAGGTATCCTTTATAAAGTGAAGGATAAGGTGTTGCATCAGACCCCAGCTAAAACCAGGAAAGGGATTTAATGTCTATATATTACCTCCTTGAATTTTTGAAGCAACATATATCTCATTTGATTGTGCTACTCAAGTCCATTTACTGAGTAAACAAAAAGTTGCTAGATTTGAGTAAGTTCCAGAACAAGAGAAGGTTCTGTAATAAGTCCAATCTGCCTTGTAGCTGCTCTGCCACTTGAGCTATATGATCCCACATGTCTATGGTGCTTGGAGTATTAATGAAAGATTCAGATTTTGTTTGGAGCCCTGTAAGTGAATCACAGTGTGGCTATTCAGATTTTGAAACAAAGTTTTCCATCATCTGTGGATAACTATTTTTTTTTGAGAAACAGTTAGTGGTTTAATAATGTTCCTTAGTGGAGGCAGATAACTGGGGGGCCATCAAATTACCATGTGACCTGAGTTGCCCATCATAAACTGGGTATTTTCCAAGCCACCAAGCCATAAAGTTCTGTGTGCACAGTAGCCCTCCATCACAAAATGTGAGTAATGTTCAAAGGATTGGGTGTAAGCATGCCAAAATGCACAAGTAAATTTCATGGAGAAATGGCACAAATACTCATTGTTTTCACTCCTGTTATATTTCTTTCTCTCTCTTAGTCTGCAATTGTGGCCCCATGGGTAGATTTCTATCATAAGTTGACATGGGAAGAGAATGCTAAAGCCTGGTTTATAGGTGGTTCTACACGGTATTCAGGCACCACCCAAATGGGGGAAATAGCAGCACAAAAGTCTGCTTATAGGACATTATGGAAGAAGAGAAATGAAGGGAAATTTCAGTAGGCAAGAATTTGGGTATAGTAATGTACTGGGTTGGTTGTTTTGCTTGTAAGGAGAAATGGTCATATGTAGGGTTATGTATATCATGTACTATAGTTAATGGTTTGGACAGCTGGTTAGGGACTTGGAAGGAATGTGATTAGAAAATTGATGACAAGGAGTTTTTGGAAAAGAGGTACATGGCTATATCTTTTTGAGTGGGAGAAAGAAATGTCAACATATTTTTGTCCCATGTGAATGCTCACTGCATGGTGACCTCAGCAGGGAAAGCTTTTAATAATCAAGTAGATAGAATGACCTATTGTGTAGTGAGCATTTTTTTTTCTGGCTACTTCTGCTTTTGTGGAATGAGCTTATGAGCAAATTTTCCATAGTGACAAGAATGGCAGTTATGCATGGGCTCAGCAACATGGACTTATACTCACCAAGAATAACCTGCTTAACACCTCTACTGAGGGCCTAACCTGTCAACAGCAAAGACCAGCACTGATATGGTGATATTCCCTTGGGGGATCAGCTGAATACATGGTGGCATGTATTCAGATTTTGGAACAAAGTTTTCCATCATCTGTGGATAACTACTTTTCTTTTGAGAAAAGTAGTTATCCACAAATAACTACTGTTTCCATCATGAAAGAGTGTATTAGGTAGCTTTTTGTTCCAGCCAAAATATCTGACAAGAACAACTCAAAGGAGGAAAAGTTTATTTTGATTCATGGTTTCAGAGGTTCCATCCAGGATGGCCTACTCCATTGCCCTGGGTCCAAGGTGAGGCAAAACATTATGGTCGAAGTGCTGAGAGAAGGAAAGCTTTTCCTCTCATAGAGGCTGATAAGCAGAGAGAGGGAGAAAGAAAGAGAGGGCACAAGTGAGGTGCTAAGGAAATATAAATCCCAAACAAATATTTCAAGTGACTTATTTCCTCCAACCACATCCTGCCTATAGTTACAATCCAGTTAGTCCATTCAAATTATTAATCTATCAAATGGATTAACCACTGATTAGTTTATGGCTCTCACAATCTAATAATTACACTTCTGCATATTACTGCATTAACACAAAAGCTTTTGGGGGACAGTTCATATCCAAACCATAGCAAAGGATTAGCATTTAATTATTACTAGAATAAACACTCTGGGTATAGATTTGAATTCCTTTCAAGTGATTTTCTGACAAAAGTACTGTTTATGGGCTTTCAGAATGCCTAATTGTGTCTTGATGTTCTGACCAAGGAACTCACTTGTTAGCAAGTGAAATGTATCCACAGATTCATGCTCATGAAATTTACTATTTTAATCATGTGTTTTACATTGCTGAAGCAGATGGCTTAAGATAATGTAGTATAGCCTTTTGAAGACTCAAGTATGGTGCCATGAAGTAGGCAATATCTCCCTGTGGCAAGGTTTTCCAGGGGGTTATAACTTATTCTAAATTAGCATCCAAGATATAGAGATATTTCTCTCATCACCAGATTTCATAATTTTGGAATTGATACATAGATTTGAGAGCTGCACCACTCATTATTAACCCTACTGACCCATTCAGAATTTTTGCTTCCTATGTCCATATCATTGTGCTCTACTGGTCTAGAAATTTTAGCTCCAATGCTAGGAATGATTTCACTAGGAAAAACAGAAATTGTTTTATTAAACTTGAAGTTAAACTACTACTCAGCCATTTTATACTTTTCATGCCTCTGTAGCAAGAAGGAAAGTATTTATTATATTGGTTGGTTGATTGATCCTGATTACCAAGAGAAAGTTTAACCTTCAGTCTCAAAGGAGATAAGAAAGATTTTATCTGGAATATACACCGTCTTTTAAGACATCTTTTAATATTACCATTCCCAGTGGTTAAAATCAACAGAAGACCACAACTTGATTGAGGTAGGACAAATAAGGGCTTAAGCCCTTTTGGAAGAAAGGTTTGGATCATCCTCCCAGGTGAAGAGCCAAAATTAATTAAGGTGCCTGCTGAGGAATAAAAAGAATGGAAAGTGAATAGTGGGAAGAGATAGGCATATGAATCTCAGCAATGACCATGTGATTAGTTATAGAAATGAGAACTGTAGTTGTTAGACTGTAATGGTTAATTTTACATATTAACTTAATTGGATTATGGTGCCCAGTTGTTTGGTCAAACATCAGTCTAGTTATTGTTATGAAAGTATTTTTAAAATGTTGCTAATATTAAAATTTGTAGACTTAGAATATAGATGTAGATTATATTCTAAAATAACTGACCAGACTTTATTGAATCAGTTGAAGAATTTAATAGAAAAGATTGAGATGCCCTGAAAAGGAAGATATTCTGCTGCTTAGGGCTCAACAATATATCAATCCTCCCCTGGGTTTTCATGCTGCTGGCCTGCCCTTCAGATTTTGGAGTTATCAGCTGTCAAGATTCGAATAGCCAATTCCTTAAGATAAAGCTCTATATACCTCCTTTAGTTCTGTTCCTTTGGAGAATACTAACACAACTAGAAATACCAGCCAGAAAAAAGAATTTAAAATTTTACTTAAATACTTCAGTAATTAAAAAAACATATATTTTAGATTTTTACATTATAGGTTTTTTTCAAATATAGTTCAATTGAAAATAATATTATAATTTTTTACAGATAAAGGAATTTAGACTCTTGAGCAATTGACTAAATTTCTAAAGATGACATAAATATTAAATATCAAGTTTAGGTTTAACACTCAGTTTCTAGGGTTACACATACCACAGTGACTTTACAAGAAGCACTATTCACTTACATCTATTATTTTTGATTTGGACAAGATTATTGTTTACCCATGAAATGGGTATTATAATTGCATTTTAATCAAATAATTGTTTGGTAATTTATTGAGATGTTTATACCAAGTAATTTGAGCAGTTTAATTGCATTATATATTTAGTTATTTTTTATTAAAATGTAACTACTACTTTTTTGAATTATGCTTATGGATTTTTTTAAAAGAAATAATATTTATTTTCCTAAAAAATAATTGATTTGATAAAATGTGTGGTTTGATTTTTTTAAAGGAAATTTTTAAATGATTAGGATTAATTTGTGAAATCATTTAAAGTAAAACCTATATAGATTATTGTAAAATCTTGTTATATAATACTTGATTTGACAAGACTCTGTTGGGTACCCTGGTTTTAAGCTGGATCAGGTAGAGAGAATAAGTTTTGTCAACTATAAATTCATATCCAAAAAACAATGGTCTAAGAATGCTTCTGACTCAAAAAATATAAAGCTCCAGTGCTAATATTTAAAAAGCATTTAGGAAGGGTTTTCATCTATAACTTACCCTAAATGACCCCTTTGGAAAATGATTGATTGGCATTTGGCAGATATTGTTTATTGTGCCAAAGTTTTGTTATGGTCTTCTAACATAAGTATTAAAGGGAAAAATTCAAAGAATGCACTTGTGCACTATTCCCAAAGGCAATAACAAGAGGATTAAATACAATAACTTTTCTGAAGTCAGTCACAGCCATAAATATGCTATTGAACATATGTTAGAACAGCCTCTAAAGTTTCAGGGAATTAAGAATGAGCTAAAAATTTTCTTTACTCCAAAATATCTTCTTTTCAAGACCAAAAAAGCATTTTTAGGATGCCAAAAAGTATCAATTTCAATTCAGTAGCCTGTTGAAATCCAGTTCAAAAATTGTTACATATATGGAATGATAATATCTTTAGGAACATTGAAATTTGAGAAGACAGCAGAATAATGCTGTAAATGATTTTAAAATTTCTATGAGATCATTCTATTTCAAAGTTTTGCTTGTTTGTAATTTGATCATCAGTTTTCAAAACAAAATATTGCCCTTTCCATTTAAATATGTTTTTTTTTAAATAGAGTTCACTTAAAATAGTATTATCATTTTTTTCAGATAAAGGAATTTAGACTCTTGTCTTCTATAATTTTATTTCCAAACTCTGAACTTGACTGACTTTATTCTTAATGTACTAATTGTTCACTCTCAGCCACTTTTGCTGGTTTCTTCTCCTCTATTTGACACTTTGTGACAGTTTAAGAACAACATAGTCCTAATATATGAAAACCTGCTTCTGAAGGTGATGTGAAAAATGAAAGAAAGGCAGTTAGGATCCAAAGAGAGTATTGGGGGAATTACTGACAAAATCCTAGTGTGAGTAAGACCAAGTGAATTCCTATAATGTGGGTAAGAAGGGAGAGGCATAAAAATTGGTAAAGATAAAAGTGACTTCATCTTAGCCAAATTGTACCTAATTTATCTCATGCCTGAAAGAGTTATGCACATTCTTGGTGCCAGTGTCCTGTGGTAAATCTCCACAGACCATTCTAATGGTTTTCTCTGCTTATAGTTTGCTGGGAAAATGGGTAAAACTGATTTAGTTTACTCTGGGGAAATTGTGGTGATTAGGATTCAAGATGGCTGCAGTCAGGTCAAGTTGAATCCAGAAATTGAACCATGAATGTTGGCATAATCCAGAATTTAGATTTTGCACCTTACTATCTATCTATCTATATATCTATCTATCTATCTATCTATCTATTTATTTTTGGTATCAGAGATTGAATCCAGGGACACTCAACCACCCAGCCACATCCCCAGGCCTTTTTGTGTTCTATTTAGAGACAGGGTTTCACTGAATTTTGCAGGGCTTTGCTAAATCACTGAGGATGGCTTTGAATTTGAGATCCTTCTGCCTCAGCTTCCCGAGCCACTGGGATTACTGGTTTGTGCCACAACACCTGGCTAGACCTCATTTTAAAAGTTACAGACTTGGGCTCTTTTTTGTTATGTTTTATTTGTGGGCTTTTTTTTTTTTTTTTTTTGGTGGTGCTGGGGGAATTGAACTCAGGGCCTTGTGCATGCAAGGCAGGCTCTCTACCAACTGAGCTATATCCCCAGCCCTTGGGGCTCTTTTTTTTATTGGTAGGCTTTTGATGGCTGCTTTGATTTCCTTAATAAAATTGGTTTGTTTAAATTTTCTCTATCCTCATGGTTCACTACTGGTTCAATTTGGATAGAACATTTGTCTCTAGGAATTTTTCGATATCTTCAAGATTTTCTAAGCTTATTTGGGAATAAATTTTCAAAATAGTTTCTGATTATCCTCTGTATTTCAGTAGTTCTGTGGTGATAGTTCCACTGTCATGGATTTTAACAATTTGAGTTTTTCCTGTTTCTTTTGGTTAGCTTGGCTAAGGGTTTATCAATTCTGTTAATTCTTTCAAAGAACTCACTTTTTATTTTGTTGACTTTTGAATTCTTTCTTTAATCTCAATTTCATTGATTTCAACTCTAATTTTAATTATTTCTTATCTTCTATTGATTTAGATTTGACTTTTTCTTCTTTTTCTAGGGTTTTGAGGTGCAACGTTAGATTATTTATTTGGTCTTTTGATTCTTTTAGTCTGTGAGCTCAAAGCTATGAACTTTTCTCCTAGAACTGCCTTTATAGTGTCCCAGAAATTTTGATATGTTGAATCTATTCTTTTTTGCTTCTAAGTACAGTTATAGACCAGTGATTATCATATCCAATCTCATAACTTCACTACTATATGCCAAAAGTGTTTCTAAACTAAAGACTCATATATTCAATGATTTCTTTCACATTTCCATCTCGTTGTACAATAGAAATCCACAATGCAACAGGTTTAAAACTTTCCTAAATATCAAACATTCAGCCTCAAACCCAACCTCTCACTTCCTTCCCTTCTACCACAAACTTGTTTTACATTTGTTCTAGTTCTTCAAGCTGAAACTTTTGGAGCAATGCTTACTTCCTTTCTTTCGCATTCTTTATCAAATCTCTCAACTCTGTATAAAATGATACTGTTTCTATCTTCAAACATATCCTTTCCTGTTACCTCTATTGTCTGAATTGCCATCCTCTCTTGCCTGAATACTCAAGTATCCTTATAAAATACAAGTCATGTTATATCTTCATTTCAGGTGTATTAAAATCCCAACACTGGAAAATGACCAACATAGTCTCCTGTTTTGTGTCCTCCATTTCTACTTCTTTAACCATTTTATATGTTCAGCCACCTTCTGCACACTGTTTACCTTGATGTTTCCTTTTTAAAGATTTTTTTCTCTGTTTTGAAATATCCTTCTTCCATATATCAATTTAGCTAAATCAATTTTGTGTAAATCTCACCATTTGAATGAAGATTAATTACTCTGGTCACCATAATACTAATCCTGACCCCTACCCGATCTTGTCCCTCACTCTACCCTTCTCTTTTGTTTCCCATACACAATCTTGACTTTCTGAGATTTTTAAAAATATTCTTGATTATTTTTATAGAACTACTCACTTTTAATACCAATCAGAGTAAAAGCTACTTAGGAATCCTTGCTTGTATTTTCAGATTAATCTAAGTGCCTAGAATAATGCTTGGCACTTAGTAAACACTTGAGCTAATTTATGAATGAGAGAATAAGTGAATAAATATAAATGGACTATAAAAGCTATATATATTCTGTCCAACATCTCATCTTCAGGCAACAAAATGAGTAGATAGAGATTATTTATTTATTTTTGTTGTAGATGGACACAATATCTTTGTTTTATATTTGTTTATCTTTATGTGGTGCTGAGGATTGAACCTAGGGCCTCACACATGCTAGGCAAGTGCTCTACCCCTGACTACAACCTCAGCCCCTAGATAGGTTTTTAAAGTGATAATAGTTTGAAAGAAAAAAAGGTTGATTTTTTTTTGCAATCTACTAAGTTCTGTTCATTATCATTAATAAAGTTCAAAATTTTATATAAAAGTGCTTGCAAATTTCAGATTATTTATCATAGAAAGATGATATACTTTTGACTAAAGGGGAGAAGCAGCAAAGACCAACATAGGGAAACAATAGGACAAAATAGAACAAATGCCTGAATTGCTGTGATCTGAGCAGAGACCAAAACCTCCAATGCTAAGAGGACTTCAAAGACAACAACTTCAAAGCACCTGAGTTTGAAAACTGGGTATAATGTCTGGCGTGATCTGGCAGGTTTTGAAAGGATAACATTCTGTCTGAGTTATGATAAGACTGCATAAAGATTTATGTGTTTCTTGAAGCTTATGATTTGTATATTTTCTTCATCTTTTCCTTCATTTGTTGTTATAAATTCCAGCTGTTATTTTTTGCATTTTTAAGCAATTGCATGCTATATATTTTCCTGCTAGTGACTGTTTGGATGCTTTCAATTCATGTAATGCATTTGGGTCTTGAAAACATATCATAAAGGGATTCTCAAGAAAACAGAAAAAAGTCAAGTCATAATATATACTATTAGTATCATTGAGCATTAGGAAAGCATAGTTTAATTAATATTAAAAAAGCTATGACTGAATTTTATACTTGGCATAACATGCTTATCTGTTTGAAGTTGAACTAAGAATTAACAAAAAATGAGGTAGTTGAACAGGTATCCAGCAGTAAATCTCTTGGGCCCAGATGCGAAAAAACCTCAAACAGGTAAACACTGAAAAAAACAATAAATGCTAAAACTGTACTTTTCTTTTGGGAATTTGAAAGTATGTGTATAATGTGTATGTCATAAGCAGTTTTCAGACAACCTTTATGTTAACCTAAATCAAAGTACTTAATTGAAGTTCTTTAATGATGAAATATTTTTGGCTTAATAATTTTTGGCTTGTAAAAATGTCTAATTTTGATGGAAATGAATAAGCTTAATTTATTCTTATTTATATTGAAAGCCAGTACAAGATTTTGAGCAATTTTGAGAAAGCAGTCACTATGACTACTAATTTGAACTTGTAGCGATACCATCATTACAAAGGGAGCCAGCATCCTATGCACTTTTCTCTTGAACTGAATTGTCTTATAATGTCACTACAAAAAAAATGGGGAGAAATAAAGTTGTTAGAAGATTGTTTCCATGAGAAAAAAAATTAGGATCCTTAGGGGGGAAAAAGTCATTGTATAAAAGTGAAATTATTAGGATTTGTGTGAAATAGTTCTTTTTTACTTACAAAGAAAAATTATTGTGACAGTTCTGTTTTAAATGGCCTTATTTTGTTTCTAATTTTCATTTTGCATCTACTGAAACAATCATAAAATATGAATGTGTGCAAAGCCCACTTTAAAGCTCATAAAAATGTTCAGCATTCAATAAAATATCTAAATATGCCTAAGCTGAAAATAATCTTTAATTGCTGAACAAACAATATCGAATTATATGTAACACATTGAACATATAAGATACATTTTATCTTATTATTTAAGTTCGGTATTATTTTTGCTTTGCTAATATATAATATCACAGTTATACAATACTACTAGTGTAAAAGGACTAAGACTACAGCATGCTGTCTGAAGTGATTTATGATCTTTCAATGCTTACAGTAATGTCAAGCTTCAGTTTTGCATCACACTATTATAATGTGTCAAGCAATTTTTAAAATACTCCAACAGTTGACTACACCTGTTTCCACTTTGCAAATCCTTTCAAGTTCATGGCACTTTGATCGAAAGGGAAATATTTAACTTGTGTCTTTCTTTTTCAATCTAAAAATTGAAATTTTTATTGTACTTTTCTTTATGATATATTAACATTAGTAGGATCATAAATTGTGAAAATTAGCCATTTTCTTTTATTTGATAATTCATAAAGGGATTTCTCAGTGTTAGATTTGGATTATTTCCAGGGAAGCATATAGGTCAAAATGTAGTAAAATTTTACTAAATTTTATTATTCTATATTAGCAGATCAGGTCTTTTAACACCAAATAAAAATATGTGGGGCATACATCTTTAAATTTGATACATATCTACATGTACATGTTCTACAATTTGGATCAGGAATGTCCCTAAAAGGTCCATTTATTTGCCAGCCTGTGCCACTATTGGAACCTTTAGGAAGTAGGGCTTAGCAGAAGAAAATTTGATGGTTTGGGACATTTGAACTTTGAAGAGGATATTGGGAACTGGTGTGTGCCTGTCTTTTTCTTTGCTCCCAGCTACCATGAGGTGAATAAGTATCCTCCACCATGAGCTTCTGCTATTGTTTATTGCTTCGCCACAATCGGACTATGGACTGATACCTCTGAAACTGTCACCAGAATAAACCTTTCCTGCTTTTAAGTTGTTTATCTAGGTATTTTTTCAAAACAATAGAAAGTTGCTAGATATATATATGTGTGTGTGTGTGTGTGTGTGTGTGTGTGTGTGTATGTGTGTGTGTGTGTACACACACCCCCACCACACATACACTGCTTGAATATTTAACCAATCTAGGCTTGGGATGTTGCTCAGTGGTAGAATACTTTCCTCACATGTGTGAAGTCTTGGGTTTAACACTCAGCACTGCAGTTAGTCAATCAATCAGTCAAAAAAACAATATTTATGGTTAGGCCAAAAGCAAGACACATTTAATTTGTGGTTACTATTTGGCATTTTGGTTAGCTAACATAATTTTAGTTGTTATAGGCAAAATGACATACTCTGTTATCTTGACTTTTATGTGACCTAATTTTCATTACAGATTATCGTTTCCCTGTTTGTTGTCTTTACTATAATGAAATTATGGAGGTGAACTAAAAACCATCTTACTGTTATTGTCTCTGCTCTTGGTACATGCATTTGATGAATTCTTTAATAAGGATTCAGGGAAACACACTTGAAACATGAAACAAATGCCAATATAAACTTTTCTAAGAAAAATTCTGAAGCTTTTTGCAGATAAAAACATGTTTCATAGGTGCTACAGGAAAATTTTACAATATTGACTTCACAGAACTAAGGTGTTATCTTTATTAATTAGATTTTATAGATCCTGATTATCTCAGCTTCTAGACTCTAGTTTTGTGAAGCACTTTGAGAAATTATCTTTTATAATCCATTATGAAATTTCTATAAAAGATTTAACAGTGTCTTAATTCAAGAAGTTATAAAATAAATATGAAAGAATTATGTTTTACAGCCAAGAAATCCCCCTTGACAGATATATTATTGGTAAGCGAATATAAAGGTAAAAGTTGGATGGATGATTTCAAATTATATTATTAAAATGCTCAAGAAGTATTTCTAAGGATGTAATCTAATGTGTTATTTAGGTGACTTTTTAAAGATATAAAATGTTTTTTTTTTAAATACAGACACTTGTTTTAAATAATCCTATTTAAAAAACTGTTTGGTAAAAAGAATAATAATTCTTACTGGAAAGAGCATCATCTTAAGGGAAACATCAGTATCCATGATGGATCACTTACATGCTCACCAGGAATGACTTCTGTGCAAGGTCTTGTTGAGCTGTGTTTATTGCCACTGAGAGGCTAGGCTCTGAATAAAATCTACAGGAATCAGTTGTCATTGCTTCTGCTTTATAGAGCCACATAGTGAATAAAATAGAGGATATAAAGTTATATTTTATTATTTATGGAAAATGAGACAGCATTTAAATTTCTGGAATATTTTCCAACAAGAGTTAAATCTATAATTGGGAAAAATCAAACATGGTTCCCAGGAAGAAGAAAAACATATAGTATTACCAAGAGACAATATTTCCTTTATCTGTTAGTTAGAAGCAAAGAGAATAATGATGTCCACATTATTATATTTTGAAGGTTGAAAAATCTTCATTTGGAGATATCTAATATACGTTGCTGGACATATAATAGGCCTTTAAATAAAGGAACCCTGAAAAAGAGAGAGAATATCACAGGAATCTTTAGATGTCCACTAAAATTTATCATTTTATTATTAAATGGCATTTTTTTTACATCCTTCTTTCATTTTCCTGAGTAGCATCAGCCTTATACTCAATTGCTTTTTCTTTTTAAGCTCTTGGCCCCATTTTAGTAGCTTTATAAGACTTACAGAGGATCTGAATAATGCTTAAGACAGTCAGCATTAGCTCTACCTTCTGTTTTTGCTTCTAGATATCTTGATTGTAGTAGTTTCTTGACATTTCCAAATGAATATTTCACAAAGCATTTCATTCTATTTAACTGTGCACTCATACAGAAAATATCTAGATATACATTCTAAGTTAGTATACTATTTAGCAAGGGAATACATTGAAGATTAAAAGTTCAAAATGAAAACAAAAATCTTAGTATTAAAATCATAGTCAAGGTAGGGAAGAAAAATGCTAAAATTACTTTCTAGAAGTAAAAACCACCATGGTCAAGAAATAGTGTCTGCAATACAGACTATATATGATAATAATGATTTTTCTCCTAGGATTGGCTGACTACTTTTATATTTCTTTTGCTTAGGAATACATAGGAAAAGAATGTGATTAATAAGAAAAGCTATTTTGACCATATGTTGTTATCTTTTTTGAATTCTATTTCACTTTGACCCAAAACCTATGTTCAAACCCTTCTTTTTATTTTTTATTTTCTTTTTCTTTTTATTTTTTTGTCATCGCTTCCATACTGATTCTCGGGTATTATCTTTATACCTCAAGGAATGATCAGTTAAATACTCATTTAGGCTTAACTACCTAATTTGTCAGCTTTTTCTTTAGTGATAATGAACATAAATAGTAAAAATTAACTGAAGAAAAAGTAGAAAAATAAAAACTGTTTTAATGGCCTGGAATTGAGTATACAGTATAATATGAATATACTACAGTTTATGTTCATGTGCATAGTTGAATTATAATTCAATGAACTATAGAGAATAAGTATATAATAATGTTGTATATTTTAAAATAGTAATCCATCAATTTTTTTCACTGATTCCAATTATTTTCTGTGAAAACTCCAAATAAGTTTTTTCTAAAGATCTTTTCTTCTAATGATATTTAAAAAGCTAAATAAGAGTATTTATAGTTATAATTTAATTTTCTTGTGCAGTTATCCATTTTTGAGAATGTCAAGATATTGTATCTTCTTTCATTTATTACAATTCAAAATTGCCATTGTGACTACATACTATTTGTTTCTTCACATATTTTCTCCCTTTTCTCATTTCTCCTGGCTTAGGTCATTATATTCAATTTTTTTCACCTTATCTTTTGGATTCCTTCTTATTTTTTATTTTTTCATTTATTAAAAAAAACATTTATTTTTTTAGTTGTAGGTGGACACAATAACTTTATTTTATCTTTATGTGATGCTGAGGATAGAACCCAGTGCCTCAAGCATGCTAGGCAAGCACTCTACTTCTGAGCCACCACCCCAGCCTTCATTTCTTTATTTGAAGTCTATGATGTCTTTTGAGTGGTATTTCTTTGACCTTGTTGAAATAAATTGTTATGCTTAAAATCATTAATTTTGTATTATGTCAGTAGGTGTTAAGAGTGGCTTTCTATTGTTGGTAATGTGTTGAAAGAAAATGAATGTATTAGTTTGCTAGAGCTGCCATAACAAAGACTGGTAGACTTAAACAGCAGACACATATTTTCTCAAGTTCTGGAGCCTAGAAGTGTAAGATCAAAGTGTCAACAGGATTGTATCTTTGGAAACCACTCTCCTTGTGTAGATGGCTGTGCTCTGTGGTCTTTGTATGGTCTTTCCTCTGTGTGTCTGTATTCTAATCTGCTCTTTTTGTAATGACACCTGTTTTAATGGATTAATATCTGTACATATGACCTCATTCTACTTTAATTACACCCTTAAAAGTCTGATTTTCAAATACAGTCATGTTCTGTATTTTGAAGGTTGAAAAATAATCATTTGGTGATATCTAATATGTGGTAGGACTTAAAAAAATTTGGAGGTTCATAATAATGATGTAGCATAAAGCTTGTTTTTTTTGTAGTTATTCTTTCTGATGAACATCTTCTAATGGAATCATAGTGTGCTCATGACCTATTCTTCTGGTTGCCCAGGAGATCTAGATTACCTCTATTATGTATGTCATTTCAGAATGAATACTGTGTTCAGAACCTTACCCAAACTGTATACTCTCTCATCAAAACCTAGTCAACCTGTGATATTTTTCTTATGTTTCAGCCTATAGGAGAAAGCTGAAAGATACCTAATGTTATCAAATGAGATACTAAAGGAAAAAATGATAAACTACTGAACATTCTGTGTAATGTGTTTTCACTGATATACGGAACCTCTGAAAATGAACTATTGTTAATTTTCATCACAGAAACAAGAACAATGACAGGTAAGTCTGGTGCTTGGTAACATCGCTGAAGATACACTTGAGAGTGCTTGAATTTGGGGCATTTTAAAGTTACCTTGCATGGGGGAGTGGTATTTCTTAGAGTGTATTTTTTTGTCATCATATGTAGGCTCGGTTAAGATAATCTCCATTATTTGTGATAAAATGTCTTACTTGCTACTTTTTTCATTATTTTCCCCTGTAATAAACATAGATCTTAAGCTGAAACAAGCCTATATTTTGATGAATCTAGAATGACAATAATCAGATAATCATTAACTTTATGTATTGTATCACTGAGCTAAGTAGAATAAAATCAGCATTGACTATGCTTCTACTATGGGCAAAATAATTTACTTTAGCCATGGACATATAAATGATTGTGCTGATTGATGAGAACAAGCTATTTACAGTGTGCTCTGAAGTCACAGGCTTTCTACAAACCCTTTTGGACTTTATTTTCCAAACTATTGAAGGCATGGAATGGAAAACACATGGTTTGAAGGTATGGGAGTCAATATGGAACAGGCATTTTTGAGGCCAAAATGTTGAAATTTTTAAAATATTTTAATGCCTAATGAAAATTACTAGAAATCGGGTACATATGGTAAGCATCATACCTACCCAAATCCTTTTTCCTTTCTACCTTTGCCCTTTGTAATTTTGAAATGTGTGGGGTTAAGGTGAGAATTGCATAAGCATCTGGTCCCTGCTCTTTCTTTAGATGGAACAAAATGTGTGAAATGGGGAATACTTCTGTATGCTAGTGTGTTTACAAATCACTTTGGGTTTTCTTTATGACTCAGCCATAGAGTGATTGAAAGGTGATGATATTTACAAATTAGTATTTCCTTCTCTGTGAAGTTTCAGGCTCCAGGCTTAAGTTATCTTCTGGAAGACAGTCCAACATTTGCTGTGTTGCTGATGAGCTGTAGGAATCAGAGAGAAAGATATAAAAGGACATAGGGACAAGGGCAGATGGCCAGAGTAGATGAATGTGTGAGTTTTGCCCTTCATGGCACAGACCCCCAGGCCCTGACAGCGACAAGTTCTTCTGATTTTTTTTGTTTGTACCAGGGACTTCACATTAGATTGTTTTCCATGAGAAGTGCCTTTAGCCAAAAGCTGATTTGTGTTCTTAAAACAAGTACAATCTGCTAGAAATTCTAATTGCTGTTTGGAAGTTGGAAAGTAGGGCATGTATTAAAATAACTTTCTTGATTTTCTTCACAATGAGATTACTAAAATTCCAACTAGGCAAATTGTTCACATTCTACTCAGACAAATTAGTTATGTCACAATAAAAAATAAAAAAGTGTAGAAATTCTTTCTTTAGGTATCTTATACATCCCTAACAGTAGTTGAATTTTAAAAATTAACCCCTTAAATTTTAACTTTCCTTAATTTTAAAATGACAATGAGTATCATTCTGCAATCTCCTATGCTTATAATTGTTATTAAATCTTATACTTTTAGCAGTTGATGAGCTATTTTATTGCTTTTCCAGTTTTCCATTTGAATATCTGTTGTTGATGATGTTAATAATTTAATAAAAAAGATTGCTTAAAATAAAATGTTAACATTTTTATATTATGGGCACACTTTAAAAACTGTATAAAATTTGCATACATTAATGTATAAACTGTATAAGGTATTATAACTATTGATTCCAATAGTTTAAATATTTTACATCTCATGGTATCATTTGGATATAGCATTAATAGTTGGTACATTACATAATTATATAAAAACCAGATTTATATAATTCCATTTATATAGGAACACTGATTGTAAATTCAGTCTTTCAATTTGCCCTGGGTATAAAACATTGTTATATATTATTTTTAAACTCCAAAATAATGATCTTGTTGGAAAGCATTGCATTACCTATGTTCAAAATAGTAGAAAAGAACCTAGTTGCCTTTTTAAAAAATCCTTTCCCTTGGGGATTTTAAAGCTATTACCAGTTGTCTCAGCTGCTACTTGGCATTCAAACCAGATCCTTGAGCTGCCAGACATATTTCTAAATCCCACTCTCTCCTCCCTTCCCAAGTAGTTTACAGTTACAGTAAAGCACCCATCAGCTGAATCCCTCAAGGGATCTCCCAAGAGAATATCCAACTGACAGCAGCAAGAACAGTCAGTCCTTGAATCTCGAGTCTCTCCACAAAAACTGTAGCATACTCAGGAGTCCTCACATGACCAGCCTTTTAACTCAGCAGACTTCTCAAAGACCAATTTATATTCTGAATTTGCTCCTCTAAGGCATTCCTCCAAGGCAGAAATGGTTCAAAATTAACACTCCAGAAATTTCAAGCCTCACAAAGTTTGTAGCAATATGTATGGTAATATACTGTTTTTTTCTGCATCATACATGATGAAAAGACCTTTCTGTACTTTAAATGCAAAAGTTGCAAATTTTCAGTGTTAGCTTTTTGTTAGAGTTGCGTTCACATGTATAAAATAGTAACTGCATACTTTTACTCTTCATTTAATAAAACTGTATGTGTGTGTGTGTGTGTATATACACAAATGTCTGAGGCAGGAGAAAAAATTTAAAAATCTGCTATGTTGTGCTGAATGGTAAAATGACAAGCAACTTGTGTTTGAGATCTGTATTAACAGAGATTTTATAGGAAGGCAAAGTTAATGTGCCCCTGGAGCTACTATCGAAATGACTTTAGCTTTATTGTCTTTTAATGTGGGACCCTTCAGCCTGGAAATGAGTTGGATTTTCCATCCTCTGACTCAAATCTGCTCAGCAGGGTAGCTTCCCCACTATCCTCTGAGCAGCTGTTAGGAGCAAGAGAAACAGTGTACTGCAATAAAATTGATTGCTCTAACCTACGCTGTTCTACAGCCCTCCAACAGCTCTACTTTTTGTTGGGTCTCGTAACACCTGCTCCCCAAAGCACCACATCTTATCTCCAATTGGTCTAAATGCAAATTCCAAAAAGGGAATGGCTGGCCAGAAAAGCCATAAGGTGGTTCTGTATGAATTGAGAGAAATTGAGTGCCTGTTATTGCCGAGGTCTTCATGAAGATAACAGAAAAGGTCTGCCAAGGCAGGGGTTTTATTGTGATTAAGATCTTAGTTCTAAATCAAGACATGGCAGCCTGTATCCTTAAATCACTTCTGTGTAGACACCAGGGAAAAGGACAGAGTGCATTAAGTGAATTTCCAGCAATATTGAGCTTTACAAATTCTCTTGGCCTTCCTGGAAGCCTCACATGTGGATAAGTAACACCTCCTTGATATTTCCTCTCAGATTCCTGAGGATCAGTTGTCAGCTCTTTGAAATGTCCACTATGAATATCAGACAGGAGCTGGTATTGTCATAACGTGGTAACACAAGGGAAGCAGTTCAGTCTTAGGTGTCAAGGGTGATTGGTGTGATGGTGAAATTGTTAATCTTAATTTTAAAATGCCACAATACATCTTTTTAGCAATTAATATCTGTCACTATGCCTTTAAACTCAGAATTCTGGTTGTATTTTAGTTCAACTTAATACTGAAATAATACTTGAATCACCCTTCCAGAAACTTTTCTTAATGAATTGCACTGAATTACTAATTCTGTCATAACATAGTTTATATTTTGCTGTTATATGCTTCAATACATGTAAGGTGATTTGCACAATTTATTTCTTTGTTTGGCTCCAACTTTGAAAATTACAAAATTTGGAAAGCTAATATGTATCTGTGACTCTAAAAATATTTTACCTATAGCTTGGAACTTTGGAATAGCTTATCCTTCTCATTTCCTTTTAGTGAAATGTAGCTTTTAGGTATTTTCTAAAAGGAAAAAAATCCCCAAGTTTTGGGTTAAAATGTTATCATAGGAATATATCATCATGAAATAATAGCAATGAAATAATTAGTGTAAGAATTCTATATTCATTTTGGAAGAAAAACATGAAATTCATTTTCCCTCACAAGAACACAAGAATTGTCTTTCTTAACTTATTATAACATTTCTGTTACCCTGATAAAAACAACAACAAAAACATATGTGGAGTTAGAAAGAAAAAATACAGAAACCGGATTTGACCATCATTGTTAATATTACTCTTAGGGTATTCTGCTTGGGAGTTCCTTGAACATAACAGTGGGATTTCTGAGAAGAAAATTTGGCAATTGACAGAATTATGTCACTCCCAAGACTGTTCATTTTAGGAAACCATTATTTACCTTAGAGTTTTTACTTAGAGAAGTTGCTAGTTCCAGATAATTTTTCATAAACTTTTGATTGAAATATCCATATTAAAAGGTAAACATACAGATATATTCAAACATAGAATTCTAAATTATAGATTATTCTCTATGTATTTCTAATACAATATTAAAATGGTTCATGTAGATCATAGGGACGAACAAATAAAATGTATGATAATGTCAGAACAACAACAGTGAAAGAAATGGAATAAAAATATTAGTGAATAAAAAGATCACTTATCTGATTTCTGAGAATAGCTATCCCTGTCATAGAGTGTCCTTATTGAAAAACCATAAAATGGAATCTAAGAATTTGATTGATTGAAGTCCACCCAAACATTTATTAGATCTATTACGCTAATATCCTATTTTTTAATGAGAAAGAAAGTGTGGGAGGAATTGGAGTAATGATATTGGTAAACTTGAAAGGGTAGAAAGAGGTGGATTTATTAGCAAGAAGGAGTTATGTGTCTTCTATAATGTTCCCAAAACTTACCACCTGAGGTGAGACCATGTTTACTTTAGGACATGAAAAAATGTGATCTCTTTGCCAAGGACTGTTACAGATGAGGACTATAACTATTAGAGATATTTATCTGTTTCTTCAAAACAAATTACACTAAAACATGAGTTTCAAACAATAGGTGTTTATCATCTCCTAGTTTCTATGGGTCAAAAATTTACTGGCAGGAGGCTGAGGATTTAGCTCAGTGGTGGAACACTTGCCTAGCCAAGCAAGGCCCTGGGTTTCTTGTGTTGCACCTGAAAACACACACACAAAGAAACAACCAGAAATTAAAGGCATCTTAGCTAGATGGTTCTAGCTTAGGATCAACTCAAGTTGTTGCATATGGCTATTATCATGGCTTAGGATATAGTCAGGTTGTTGAGTGGGGCTATTGGCATCTGAAATTTTGATCAGAGCTATAGGATCTACTTCTGAAGTGGCTCACTTACATGGCTATTGGCAGAAGTCTATGTTGTCTCATGGTTTTTGCAAGAAACCTGTGTTCACAGCCACATGGACACCTACATGGAACTGCTTGAGGGTCTTCATGGTATGACATTTAGTTTTCACAACAGCAGCTGACCCAAGAAAGAGTAAAGAGATAATTGTAAGGCCTCTAATAACCTAATCTTTAATTCTAGTAGTCTATTTAACAGAAGCAAGCTACTACATCCAACCCTTATATAAGGAGAGGAGAATTAACTTTCACTTCTAAAAGGAGGTATAATGCTCAGTTCCAGAAGTTGCTATCAAAGGTGCGGGTTGGTGTGGTCTTTGTGAGACTCCCCCCTGGCATAGTGTGGCCAAAGCCAGGAAGTCCAGAAGGTGATGGTGTAGCTCCTCAACCTCATCTTCAGATACTTGAAAACCAGATTTAGGTGTGTCTCTATGAGCAAGTGAATGTGTGTATAGAGGGCTGTATTATTGATTTTGATGATTACATAAACCTTGTATTAGATGATACAGAAGAGATTCATTCTAAAACAAAGTCAGGAAAACAACTGGGTCAGATCATGCTAAAATGAAGTAATAATACTTTGCTACCAAATGTCTCCAAGTAGAAATGATCATTGAAGTAAGAAATTACAGAGAAAGCTACAATTATTTTTTTAGGTGTCCTTTGCTGAGAATATCATTCTAAAATATTTGTTCATATTGTTTTGATTACTCCTATTTATTACCAGATGAAAATAAATGCTGTAGGTCTCTTTTTATTAAACAAAAAGGAGGTATAACAATGAGTTTGTGGATATAATTTAAAAATCCTCATTCTATTTTACTTTCATCTTATTAAAAATATTTTTATTATACTGTTCCATCTTCTGTTTTTTGAACATCCTGTCCTTAGTCATTGTATCTAAGTTCAGACACATTGTTAACTTCAAATTAACTGACAAAGTACAATTTTATAATGACAGTCCTCTTAATTAAGGAAAATCTTCTAATTAAAATATTAAAACATTGAAAGAAATTGAAAATTTAAATTTAAAAATATATCAGCTAATATATCAGATTCACTGGAAATACAGATTATATAACCCTTAGAATGTTGATTGTGAACCCTCAAAAATGACAGTCTTTTATAAAAAAATTAGTGTGGAATGTGTATTTTATATAGACTGTAGAAACAAAATTACATTGAAAACATTTTAAAGTGCTTTTTTTTTTTGATAAACTGTTGTTAGGGTTAGAATTAGTGTTGGAATATAATTGCCTTGGAAAGTCTCATGTCCTGTTTTGCTTAGGACAAGGATCCTACATAAAATCACTCAATATAATAATGTGCAAAAGCATTAAAATGAAGAATTTCAGAAGTCTTTTCCACCCATTTTAAGGAGGACAATTAATTCTTTTTCTTGCATGTTCTTTTTATGCAGTTTCTCCATTAAAGACAGATTTTTCACATCATTTATTGACATTCAATGATGAATAAAATGTACATTCCAAAATTTTAGAATCATTTAATGCTACTTACATAATAATACCTTTAGAGATATGATTAATATGCATTTTTTTGTAATACTTTAATTTTTTATATAAAGATTTTTAAAATAATATGTTTTTGCTGATAAATGTTTTCTTTATTACCTGATTAATTTCACCAATTTTATACAGGCTAGAATTTTGTATTTTAAACTGAGTTTCTATTAGTTTTCATGAATGAAAGTTACATTATATTAAATTATTACTGAAAATATTTTAACAGTCATTAAGACCATAGATTATGTTTATTGATTCAGATTTCTCTTTTTGGATGGAGCAAATTTAAAAATGAGGAAAAAGGCAAAATAGTAGAGATAATATGAAACTTCATTTTTATTTTAAAACATACTGTTGGAATTCTGGCCCAAACAAGATGACATGGACCTATTTCTCCCTGTTTCACCTTACTGACTAAAAATATAAATCCTGGATATAATTCAATAGACAACTCAAGAAAAAGTCTAATATGTGGTAACTAAAATGCAAATTAGTTTGAGACTTCAAAACTCAGAGGAAAACACAGTGCTAGGGAGTTTCATGCTCCCATCATAATAAAGTCACTCAGACTTTTTGTTCCAAAGCTGACAGCAGAGTCCAGTCCAGGAAGACTTATTCCTCCCCTGCATCTAAGCAAAGTCTATGTGACAACTTAAGGTGAGCTAACAGTACCAGCAAAATTAACTGGTGGAGAATTCCACTCTCAACAGTGGTCCTGAGACTTCTCTCCCCTACTAAGAGATACTGCGGTGGAAGGAGGAACTGACAATTGGAACACAGTTACAAGTAACTCAGTATTGGATAAACATCCCTCTTCTGTCCAGACACACTGGAACATGTTTGAAGAATGGGCAGGAAGGACCTAGTGAAATAGCTGTATTATGATATTTTCTCCCAAAGGCATGAAGCTCTCCTCCTCCACTCACAGACTTGTGACAGGTAGACAAAACCTATAAAAGGGACCCACTCAAAACAAGCACCCTGGCCCTGTGAGCCCCTTCCATTCCACAGGTTTGTGTGTCCTCTTCCTTGCCCACAGAACCTGGGATTCTAAGGGCCCCAGGAAGGGGGAAGTTACCAGACCTCTTATTTACTAGATGCTGTGGGCACTATGGAAACTCCTTTCACCTGCTCAGGCAGTAGGTATCTATCTCAGTTGCATCAGAAAAACTAAGGCAGCCAAAATAACACAAAAGGCTCTGAGATTAGCAAAGATTCTCAAAACGAAGGTGACATTATAGCCACAGCTGACCGAACTAAGCCAACTCCAGTGTAAACCTAAACAAGTTGACTGACAACTGAAATAAAATATTTAAATAGACTCTAGAATTTCCTAACATAGTAGACAAAACATTCATGGTATAATTGAAAGTTACCCATCATACTAAGAATGAAGAAAATCATAAGTTGAATTAGAACAGACAAAACTCAATTCTGAGGTGAATAATATGTTGGAACTACATGAGAAGGATCATAAGGTATTACATTTAAATAATACCTTATCTATCAGTTACAAATACTCTAGAAACAAATTAAGTAAATAGGAAAGTCTCAGGAAAGTAAGAGAAATCATAAAAAGGAATTAAATGAAAAGAAGAGAACTGAAAGATACAATAATTGAAAAATATTCCACACTTTGTAGATAGGTTCAGTGGTAGACTGGAGATGACAGAGGGTAAAGATCAGTGATCTTGAGATAAAATATATTGGAAAAAGTTGAAAAGTGACTCAGGTACTTTGTATGATGATAACAAAAGATCCAATGTTCATATCATCAGATTCTCAGAAAACTCAGCAATAGGAAGAAGGACTAAAAGAATATTTGAAAAAGTAATGTCTGAAAATTTTCCACATTTTGTTGATAGATACAAATGTACAGATCCAAGAGGCTAAGGAAACTTGAACAAGCAGTAGAGTGCTCGTCTTGCACATGAGAGACCCTGGGTCTGATCCTCAGCACCACGTACAAAAAAAATAATACATAAATAAACAAGTGAAATAAAGGTGTTGTGTCCAACTACAACTAAAAAATAAATATTTTTTTTAAGAAAATCAATACCAGATACATCATAATTATTTTTTGAAGTATAAAAACAGAGAAAAAATGATTAAGAGTAGCCAAAGTGAAAAAGTATTTACAGGGGATTATTCAAATTATGGGCTGAATATTTGTGTTCTTACCAAATTCAAATCTTAACCCATGATTTGATGGTATTAAGAGATGGGCCCTTTGGGGAACAGGTCATAAAGAGAGAATCAACATGAAAATGATTAATATTCTTATAAAAGGGACAGGAGATATCTCCCTTGCCTTATTTTTGCCATTTGAGAATACAATGAAAAAAATGGCAATTTGCAACCCGGAAGAGCATCTCCACCACAACCAGAATATGCTTGCACTCAATTCTTAGATTTCCATTCTCCAGAACTACATTTCTGATGTTTATAATGCCATTTACTCTATGTTACTTTGTTATAGCATTCTGAATTGACTAAAATAACCAATTCATATGACAATGGATTTCCCATATGAAACCAGAAAGGAAGTGGCATATTTTTAAAATGCTGTAAGAAAGGAAAGTTAAATGTGAATTTTATATCTAGCAAAACTATTTTTCAGGGTAGAAGAGATAATAAAGACATTCTCAGATGAAGGAAAAATAAAAGTTTGTCATTGTCATAAATACCCTTATATTTTGGCTACAGAAAATTTAATCACAATGGAACTTATATAAGAAAGAAACTTAAAATATCAGAAGAGAAGAATAAATGAAGGTGCACAAATATGCGTAAATATAATGGAAATAAGGCTTTCTTACTTCAATTACAGTAGTAAAAGGTTGCTATGAGAAGATTGTTCATAGCAACATAAATATGTAGTCCAGATGTGGCAAGAAGATAGAAACAGAGGAATAGGAACTATAAGAAACAGAAAGGAAAATAAAATGGTAGAAATAAACACTAGAATATTGATAATGACATATATATGTATGTGTGTATGTATGTATGTGTATATATATATATATACCAAAACAAAACAAACAAGAAGCACAGACTGATTAAATGGATATTAAAAAAGATAAAACCAAAAGAAATGATCTGATATTTATAAGAAATTCACTTCAAATTCAAGAACAAAAATAAGCTGAGAGTAAAAGAACTAAAAAAATCATTTAAACAATAAAGTTTTAAAAGCAAGAATAGTTTTCTCAACATTACAATAGAAATCAGAGCAAATAAATTGCTAGGTGTAATGGGGGGCATTTCATAATAATAAAGATTTAATTTCTTGGGAAGATATAATGATCCTAGATACCTTTGGACCAATTAATAGATCTCAAAATACATGAAGCAAAAGCTGACCGACCTGAGTGAAGAGCTAGATCTAAATGGAACTTCGTCATCTGCTTCTCAGTTACTGACAGAAATAGATTAAAAAGAAATTAGTCGGGCTGGGGATGTAGCTCAAGTGGTAGCGCGCTTGCCTGGCATGCGTGCAGCCCGGGTTTGATCTCAGCACCACATACAAACAAAGATGTTGTGTCCGCTAAAAACTGAAAAATAAATATTGAAATTCTCTCTCTCTCAAAAAAAAAAAAAGAAAAAAAGAAATTAGCAAAGATAAGGAAGATTTGAAGAACATTAAACCCACAGAATTCAATGGACATATACAAAAGAGTCCATCTCAAAGTTGCAGTGTCAAGTACCCATGGCACATTCCCCAAAATAACCTAGACCAGAAACCTCAACAAATTTAGAATTTAAATAATGTAGAGCATTTTCTCTGACTAGAATGTAGTCAAGGTAGAAATCAGTAACAGAAAGAAATCTCTGAACATGTTAAAATTAAGCATATTTCTAAATGTTCCATGGGTCAAAGAAAATTTTAAAAATACACTGAACTTGATGAAACTGAAATACATAGGATGTTGCTAAAGCAGTGCTGAGAGGAAAGTTTATAGTGCTAAATGGTTTTTTTTTTTTAATGAGGAAAGATCTCCAATCGATAGTCTAAGTTCTTACTTCAAAAAGTAGAAAGAGTGAAATAAATTGAAAGCAAGCAGAAGAAAGGAAGTTATAAGAACAGAAATGAATGAAATTAAAAATAGTGATCAATGAAGCATAAAATTGATTCTTTAAGACAATAACATAGATATATTTCAAGGAATGATAACAAAAATTAAAAGTGAGAAAGCTCAAAATATCAAAGTTAGAAATAAAATATAGGATATTACTGTAACATGGAATGTGGATATTAGGTGGACTCTTTGTCTCATGAATTCAAAGAACGAGACCACAGACAAGTGGAGGGTAGTGTAGCAAGATTTGTTTAAAGAAGAAAATCCTCCTGTAGTCATCCCAAACAAGGGAAGCACTGTCTTCTGACTAGAACTTTCTATGGGCTCAATCTGTCCCCATAGGTGATGGAGTGGATGGCATATCAAATAGGATTCAGAAAGGGGCCAATCAACTCTCTCCTTTTTTCCCCCCAGAAAATCTGGAGAAAAGTGATTTATAAGCATTAATCCATACAAAAGTGGGGTTTAGGCTTTGTTAGCACAAGAGTAAGTGCTTTTTGAGCATATTTTGTAGTTGGTCATGGCTAGGGGCTGTTAAGGAACTGTCCTTGTGGCTAGAACCGACTGGGGTAAGAAGTTTGACTTCCCAATCTTCTATTCCTCTTTTTTCTCCTCTGAGATCCTTTTCCTGACTGCCTGTGGGTGGTCTGTCTTCCTGCCTCATCACTACTCTCATTAACAAATAAGTCAATTGTACAATCTAGAAGAAACAGAATATATTATTGAACAATAAAAAAGGGAGAAGTTATTAATCTAACAACTTGGATTTATTTCCAGGATAGTCTGAGTATAAAAAACTTATAAATATGTTACTATGATTTAATTCATATAACATTATTGAAATGAAAATAAAACTATTAGATATGGAGTATCCACTAGTGGTTGCCACACAAGTGGAATTGTGGGGCATAGATGGGTGTGATTCTGTACCAGGAACTTAGAGAGGCTGACTTTGCTAAAAACAGTGACTTCATTGGGTCTGAAGCTGCTCTATGAGTAACTAGAAGCAGGATAAAGCTTGGCATCTCTGTCTTCATTTTGTATCTGTCTCCTTTATCAGCTTAAAATTTGCGGGCGGTCCCTGCTCAGCTTTGCGTGGAGACATATTTATCATTTAAGAAATTATTATCTAAATGCTAGAAATTCAAAAGTTTATTGGCCCTATCTATTATTACTGCCTAAGCTATTTCATTTCCTTCCAAGACTGAGGCCAGATTTGGAGGGAGATATGCATCATCCTGTTCCAGACTTTGGTAATTGGACCTAAATGTCTTCTGTCCTTGTCCTTCACCTTCCAGAAGAGCAGAAGCAATCACCTCATAAGATCTGAATTGTCCCCTTCCAGGATCACAGGTCTTATCTGATGGACAAACATCCTGAAAAGCTATTGGAAATGGCTCTCTTAAGTGATAAGGACTTCTCCAGAGCCACATGAATCCACACATGGAAAAAATATATAGAACCCAAGACCCATGTACAAATGAGTCAAAGTTAAATTTAGAAAGTTCCAGTAAGATTGGTAGATTGTATCAACTTCAAGAACATAGTTATACTATAATTTCAAAATGTTGACAATGGGGAAAACTGAGTGCACCACACTCAAAATCTCAATATTATTTTTTTTCAATTGCAATGTTTCAAAATTTTAATTAAAAATGTACTATTGCTGAGATTTAAAAATAGCCATTATCCTTAGCAGAGCCATGTAACTTGTTTTTCCTCAGGACATTGCCTGGCATGTTTTAAGCCCTATATAAGTGATTTCCACTTGGCCTTCAGAGAATGTACAACCTATCTGTTTCATGTTTCTACTTTTTCTTTTACAGAACCCAACATACCATTCGGAAGTACCATTTCATGATAATTCAAGTATCTGTGCACATTTCTGGAACAGATTTTTTAAAAAATGATAGGGAAAAAACAATTTCTTTTACGTCTGAAAGTATTCTTTCAGTAGAAAATTAAAAAAAGTAAGTTTGTTAACGAAGGTGGCAGGAACTATTTTTGCAGGTGATGGTAAAGTTAAGAGAAAAGGAAATGCAGACTTGTCTTCATATTGTAAATTTAAAATGTAGTCAGCTACTAAATGTTTCTCCCCTGTCTTTTCCCTAGACCCTGGAATCTGTGCTGACAGAGCCCATCTGGGAAGGCACAAGGACCAGATGGCCATTGTGAACTGCTGGGGAGGCCCTGCGGCAGCGAAAGCTAGTCCCAGAAAAGAAATCTCTTTGGGACACAATGAATAGAAGCCTAATTTATATTTTAGGGCTTTTGAAGGAGATTAAGACCAACAGTGGCATGATTTTAAAATGCAGTTAAGAGGGCTTTTTTTGTCTTTATGCCAGCAAAGCTGAATTATAAGTTTGGGAAGCTCCAGAAGTGTGAAAAGATGCCACAAAAGAAAGGAAGGCTGAATAATTGTATGGCTGTGCAGATTACAAACAGTGTGTAAAAGGATTGTGGTTAAAGAACTTTATCAAAGCAATGTCATCTGCAATTGATTATTGTCACAAGGATTACGACTTTAGGAGGGATAAAATCAGCAGGGGATAAAGGAATGACATCCCACCCTTTTTTTATGCTAAAGCACTTGAACAATTGATAACAAGGGATTAGAAATCAGAAATATATTGTGGACTTGTTCTATTCAGACTGGTGTCAAGGTTGCAGGGATGTGGTTCATGAACTTGGGAAGCGCTAGTACACTTGTCACAGGACATCCGCAGATCTCATGTACTTGTCTATTGCCCTAGCAAATACCATGATGATAAAAATTAGTTCTGGTCTAAGATGATCAGTAAATCAGATATAGATACTCATCTGGCATTTCAGTGTTGGATCTTAATCCCCTTTCATCTTTTTTTTTTATTAGATGGCATATATTAGATTTACTTATTTCACTGAAGATCCTTTTTCCTGTGGGAGATGTCTCATAAACACTGATGAAGGATTCTAGAATAATAAACTGAAGCTCAATCAACACCAGTCTAAATGAAAAATGCAATTAATGTTTATCATATTTTTTCCTTGCTTGGTAACTCTAATTACCATTAAATCACATTTTGCTATTGATGGATGTCTCAGACTGTGACTCTTTTGTGAAAATTAATTATTTATATATGCATATATAATCATTTGTATATGCATAACTGTATATATATATAGATATCTGTATAGATATAAATATAGATACTTTTTTGGGGGGTGGGTCCTGGGATGCAGCCCAGGGCCTCACACATGCTAGGCAAGTTCTGTACCACTAATTCTTACCCCCAGCCCCTATTCATTTATTCAATGATAATGTGTTCAGGACCTATATGTATCAGGTACAAAAGAATGAAAAGATGAACAATATTTCTGTCTTGTGAAATTTCACCAATAGTTAGGTTAGAAAATTATACAAAGTGCTAAATACAATAATAAAGGTATAGTCAGGATATGAAGACACAATGAGTGCAGAAGACTGAAGCCAGTTTGGGGAAAACTGCAGATTGAATGTTCCCTTTGCTGAATCATGTAGGTTAAATAAGAAAAAGGTCTGAAGGCATTCAGGCATAGAGGGCAGCTGGTAAGCAAAGGCAAGAAGATGAAAAACAGCTTGGTACAGGTAGGAAACTACATGTTGTTTGTTTTGGTCAATAGAGTCCAAATGAGGAGAATTCAAGGTTGGGGTGAGGCATACTCTTAGTTATCAAACAGGGAGTTTGGGGCTCATTATATTGAAAAGCAATCATTAAATTATTTTGAAATTATAATAGATTCCCATTCATATTAGTCATCTCTGATGGCTTTTTGAAAATAAATCAGAGAACTATAATGTAGACCAGAAATTCAGTTTAAAGGCTGTTTTAGCAGTTCAGTTCAAAGATGGTTCCCTAAAAATAGGATGCCAGGAGTTAGTGTGGCATACAAACTTATTTGACCCACAATGAGTCATGCCCTGGTATTATTACTTCCTCTTAATTGATATATGACAGCAGAATGCATTTTGATTCATTGTACACAATTGCAGCACAACTTTTGATTGTAGACAGAAGGCATAAATAGAACTAATAAAGGGAATATGGCAAGGGGAGGAGCTGACTTTCCCCTGATGATGTCACCTTATATAAGGCTGTATAAGCAGACTACAGTAAGACTCCCACTTGCTGGCTCTGAATGGTAGTGAGCTGTGTTGTATGAGGTTCTGAAAGAAGGGCACTTATCAGGGAACTACAAACATCCTTCTGGTGTCTCCTGATGACTGAACTCAATCAGATGTCAGAGAAACTCAAGTAATGAAATTTGTATGTTTCTTCTTCTCTATTCCCACCCTAGTCATAAAAAGTGTTGTAGACAGACAGAATACAGTATTAAGTGGATGGGCCAAAATAAAAATACCATAATTTGCAAGTACTTTGAGATTTCTCATCTAGTGATTTGAATTTAGAAACCATTCATTTGGATAGAAAAATGTTCCTCATGAATGGCTTGCATTTAGAATGTAGAAGGCCTTGAAAGATATCCAGTTCTGTTGTATTTGTTATCTCTTGATATATAACAAAATTTCCCCAAAGTTAGCAGCTTAAAGTATTTGTTATCTCACACTTTTTGAGGATTAGAAATCCAAGAGTGGTTTAGGCTTGAGGTATCTCAGGAGCTTGCAGAACCAGCTGTCACCTGGGCCTGCAGTCACTAAAACTCCATTTGTAGACTCTTCACTTATAAGAAGTCTCAGTCACATGGATATTTATTAGAGTCCTTAGTTCCTCGCCATGTGGATCTCTTCATAACTGAGTATTCTGACCACATGGAAACTGAATTCCATGAAGCATGATCTGAGTAGAACAGAGCACCAGAGAGAGCATTCCCACTTCAAGATAAAAGCAGTAGAGTTTGAAGAACCTAATCAATGAGGAGACACACCATCACATTTGCCACATCATAATCACCAGAATAGTTACCCTAAATCCTGACCACTTTGTTTTATTTATTTAAATTCAGTATATATGACAGCAGAATACATTTTGGCTCATTGTACACAATTGAAGCACCACTTTTCATTTCTCTGGTTGTACATGATGTAGTGTCACACCATATGTGCTGTCATACATGTACTTAGGGTAATAATGTCCATCTCATTCCATTATATTTCCTGCCCCCATGCCCCAACCCCCTTCATTATGAATCAGCATCCACTTATCAGAGAGAACATTCAGCCTTTGGTTTTTTGGGATTGGCTTATTTCATTTAGCATGATATTCTCCAACTCTGTCCATTTACTTGCAAGTGCCATAGTTTTATTCTCTTTTAAAGCTGAGTAATATTCCATTATGTATACCACAATTTTTTATTCATTCATCTATTGAAGGGCATCTAGGTTGGTTGCACAATTTAGTAATTGTGAATTAAGCTGCTATAAAAATTGGTGTGGCTTTGTTACTATAGTATGCTATTTTTAAGTCCTTTGGACATAGACCAAGGAGTGGGATAGCTGGGTCAAATGGTGGTTCCATTCCAAGTTTCCTAAGGAATATCTATTCTGCTTCCCAGATTGATTGCACAAATTTGCAGGCCCACCAGCAATGTATGAGTGTGCTTGTCCCCCTACATCCTCACCAACATTCACTGTTGTTTGTATTCTCACAACATTTATTCTTGTTTGTATTCTTGATAACTGTCCCCTTACTGGAGTGAGATGAAATCTTAGAGTAGTTTTGTAGATTTGTATTTCTCTAATTACTAGAGATGTTGAACATTTTTTTTCATATATTTGTTGATCAAATGCACATATTCTCAGAAATGTCTGTTCAGCTCCTTATCCTATTTATTGATTGGATTGTTTGTGTTTTTGTTGTTAAGTTTTTTTGAGTTCTGCCACTCTCTTGAGGGAATATTTTCAAAGAATTTTTGAACATATGTTTAAAATAACCATAATGTTGTAAAAAATAAGAAAAACAAACAAACCTTATGCTTTTCTTTAAATTCACAGGGGAGCTATGGGTATTGAAATCTAAAGGAACTAAGTTCCAGGGGAATGATAATCAAGGGCTGAAGGATGCCCTTATGTCACATGATGAATTGGGTTGGGGATGATGCTGCCATTTTTTTTAAAAGATTAAATGCTTTCTTATTTTTCCTTCAAAATAATTTTATATTGATGAATTCTAGGCAATTTTTTATGATCTCTTTTCAATAAACTTTAAGACAGTTCAACTGCCACCCTCTCCTAAGCCCTTATTTTCCTGATTCTTTTCTAGTATTTGAAACACTATAGTAGCCAGTGAGGTCCCTTTCACTTTCACAAATAAAAATTTTAATAAAGATTTAGGTCATTCTCAAAAAAAAGTGCTAAAAAAGGACTTGTATCTGGAATGGTGATAGAGAAGGGAGATGAATGAACAATAATTTGTGGCCTCAAGATCAACAGATCTTGAATGTATCCCAAATTGGGAAAATTTACTAAGAGAAGTAATGGGCCATAAGTGGCACAAGGGATAGGTTATAGTGGACACTCCTCGGAATCAAAGCACCTCTTCCCTGGCAGTTGCTGATAACACAGAGATGCATTTTCTAAAGGAATTTCACAGGTTTGCCTCACCCAGTGTTAATTTCCACCCAGAAGGGAGTCTCAGCTAGTTAACTGCCTGAAACAGAGATATAAAGCTTCAATCCTGTGTTCTGACTTTGAGAGGACTCTGAGGGGTCTATCTCCATGTAAGATCAGCTAATATGGTGGTTGCAATCACATAGCAGGTCAGCATCCTCTGCCCATCTTGATTTCTTTTGTTGCTTTTAGATGTACCTTCCAAGAGTGATCCCAAACCCTTAAGCTTGCAATTCCAACTAATATCTGTTTCTAGAATTTCCATTCTAAGATACGATATTTGAGGAGAGAGAATGTAAAAAGATTATTATTAATTTGAAACAAATATATACATTTTCAAATACACTGATCTTTTAGAACTTTATCATATGTCAAGTTGTTTCTTGGAGAAATATGAATTCAATTGTCAATGCATTATCTACAACTGTTCCTTAATTATTTGTTTTCATCATAAATAGATGTCATGCTTTATTTTGCAAAATGGTTATTGAAAATGGATTTTTATTTAAAAATAATAAACTCATTTTGAGTTTGTTCTATCTACAACTGTCCTTTTCAAATGCTGCCATGATAACCAACAGTGACTCACACCCATGGCAGATGCTTTGCTATCAACCCACAGAACAGAGGCAGAAAGAGCCAATAACTTTCCACAGACCTGCAGACCAGCCTGCTTGTAATCACTCTCTAGCAGCTGGACCTGGCTAAATTCCAGACTTTTCTTCCTACTCTGAGCCATTCATTCATACAGAAGCTTATTAGTGATTCTCTAATTTATCAATGCCTTTTTAAAATTTTTACTTTCTAGGCTTCTTAAACAACCGTTTAATGTGTATTTTTTTTAAATCTTTATTTCTGAATACTCATAGTGACTTTGCTTTCCTAATTGAACTCTGAGCTATTCAAGTATTATTAAATTGTGCTATGTCTAGTTTTTTCCCTTTTTCTTCATTTTTGTTACATCTATCAATTTGGTACTTTAAAAATAGGCTAATTTGGGGTTTTACCTTTTTCTCAAATTCAGAATTTTTAAAGACACTTTCCTTGGGCTATTTCTTCCTTATTAATTGCTGATTTGCTTACTTTATTTTTTCCTGTTCTATTTGGACTCCATCAAAAAGACTATTACCACTTATACAATTAACTTTTAGATTTATTGATTTTCATTTCTTTATGTCATATCATATCTTGTGAAGGGATTTATAAAAAAGTTTCAGCATATTGTTTTATTCTTCAACTGCATGCCTCTTATATTCAATTGACCTTTGAATTATTTATTTCCCACTTAATATATTTTGTTATGCAGTGCTTCCAGTTGATTCTTCTTCAAGACATTTTGTCTCTGATTTATATAATCAAGAATTCTTCTTTATCCATTTATCTATTGGAGGGCATCTAGGGTGGTTCCACAGTTTGGCTATTGTGAATTGTGCTGCTATGAACATCAATGTCACTGCATCACTCTAGTATGCTGTTTTTTAAGTCCTTTGGGTATAGACTAAGGAGTGAGATAGCTGGGTCAAATGGTGGTTTCATTCCAAGTTTTCTAAGGAATCTCCATACTGTTTTTTCAGATCAACTGCACCAATTTTCAGTCCCACCAGCAATGTGTGAGTGTGCCTTTTTCCTCACATCCTCACCAACACTTATTGTTGTTTGTATTCTTGTTAACTGCCATTCTGACTGGAGTGAACCAACTGTGGAAGCAATCTAGAGGCCCTTTAATAGATGAATAGATAAAGAAACTGTAGTATATATACACAACAGAATATTACTCAGCAATAAAAGGGAATAAAATTATGGCATTTGCAGGTAAATGGATGGAGCTAGAGAAAATCATGCTAGGCGAAGTAAGTCAATCCCCCCCAAAACCAAAGGTTGAATGTTTTTTCTGATAAGTGGATACTAATTCATAATGGAGGGGGGCATGGGATAAGTGGAGGAACTTTGGATGGGGCAAAGGGGAGGAAGGGAAGGGGCACTGGGGTAGAAAAGATGGTGTAATGAGATGAAGATCATTACCCTATGTACATGTATGATTGCACGAATGGTGTGACCCTACTTTGGATACATCCAGAGAAATGAAAAATAGTGCTCCATTTGTGTACAATGAATCGAAGAGCATTTTGCTGTCATGTATAACTGATTAGAACAAATAAATAATTTTTTTAATAGATTTTTTTGACGGTATTTAATGAACTTATTTTCAGCACTTGTTTTCTCTGGTCTTTTTTTTCTTTTTTGTCAGCTATATAATGGTCATTTTGTTGTTTTTCTCTTAGAGAGACTAAAAGCTATAGCAGTTTTGTGTATGTGGTAAATCTCAGCAAAATTAAGAACTTTCAATATATTCTTATTAAATTAAGAATAAAAAGACACTTATTATCACAATCAATGGAGTACTGGAGTCTAAGGTCTGTGAATTTTGTAACAGCATTAAAAACATGTGAAGACATTCTACTGGCAGTTTTGATAGGCAGAACTGTCATTATAGAGGACATGATCATCCACTTATAAAAGTAAAAAAAACCCACAAACAAAAAACCTAAATATAATCTTGTTATTAATACAAAAATGCAGCAAGGGGGTATCCAACCTATCTATGTGAAATATTCCTCTCTGTCTGCCAAAACTAACTAGAAAATATAATAATAATAATAATAATAATTTTAATAGTAATTAAGATATATAAAGGAGGTGCTAATTTACCTAATAAAACAATAAGAACTTTATGGGGGAAAGAAACTCTTTTAAGAGATATACAAGAATATTTAAAATCAACAAAGGAATATGTCATGGAGAGGGTGAGTGAACTGTCATGCAAGAGGGTCATGGACATAACACTAAAGTCATGTGGTGCATTAGAGGAAAACTTACAGCAGAATAGTAGTAGCAAAGCATGATAGTCACCTAAATCTTCTTTATACCATGGATTAGGTGAGTTATGTAAATAGTCTCTGTGCACAATGGCAATGATCCATCAGAAAGGGACTTGTTCTATTTGCAGATCAAATGTATAACAGCACTCAAAGAATGCAAACAAGTTCTACCTCCAAACCTCATTGCATTTCTAAGCACATTGCACCTAGTTTCTCTAAATAACCACAAACATATCAAGAGGTTTTCATGAAAGAGCAACTGAAAAGACCACATGTATGATGACCAAGTCTGCATGGAGAAGTAATGGGAAAAGCATTGCCTGATAAGAATGGTGATATCTGCCAAAGGCTGGTCCATTCCTCTGACCATCTCCTATTAGAGAGAAGGGAAGGAGCCCCTGGGGATGGAGTTACTGCTCCTCATTCACATGTAAAATTCATATGTGTATATGAAGATATACCATAGAAATACACAATAACAAATTAATTTGGTACTGAAGCAGCCACAGACTATAGGTCACTGGAACAGACTATAGCTGAAATCCTGAACCTCAATACTGTTGACATTTTGAACCAGATAATTTCTTCCTCGAGATTGGGAGTTGTTCTGATCACTGTTGGATGTGTAATCCCTAACCCATGAGATCCAGTGAACATGCCAATTCCCTCTCCAATCTCCCAGCTTTGAGAAACAAAACCTTCTCCAGGTATTTTGAATGTCTGCTTTGGGAACAAAATTTCCCCTTGTTGAGAACAATTGAACTAGAGTAATCAAAAATAAAACCATGTATTGTGCGACAACCTGTTGTTGATGGAATGGCCCTAAAAATCTAGTGGGGTAGAGGGTATCTATTAATGGCATAAAAAAACCAACTAGCTCACATATAAGGAAAAATAAGACTACATATTCTAGTGAATTGAATAATAGTTCAGCCAAAGATGTCTACATTCTAACCCATGAATGTTATCTTACTAAATACTACATACTTAATGGATGCAGTGTATCCCCAACAAAACTTAGCTTGAAATTTGGGAGCTATTGTGATGGTGTTGAGAGGTGGAAGCTTTAAGAAGTGATTAGGTCATTTAGAAGGATTAATGCCTTTCTCAAAGAAATGAGGTTTTGCTCTCATGGGACTGGACTAGTTAGTATGGAGTGCTAGAGAGTGAGGGTCCCCTTGTGTTATGTCTCTTCCTCTCAGTCCTGCTTGCCTTTCCACTAGGAGGACCTCACCAGAAGCTGTTTGCCAGAAGCTGAACAGATCTCAGCAGCATGCTTTTGCACTTCCCAGACTGTATGTCCATGAACCAAATAAATTTCATTTTTTTAATAACTCACCTTGCCTCAGGTGTTCTGTTATAGAAACAGAAAATGGCATTAAGAAAACTGGCTCACATACAGGGAAAAATGGATTAATTGACTAACACAATGTCCAAAAAGGACTTCAGGTGTGAGTATGGTAAGGGTCTTGAGATGGAAAGATTATGCTTGTTTAACTGCATAAATCCAAAGTAATTACAAATATTTTTAAGAGAAAAATTGATGAGAGGTTAGAAGCAGAAAGACTAGAAAATGCAATGCTTTTGATTTTAGAAATGGAGAAAGGAGTCAGGAAACAGACCATCAGGAATGTAGCTTTAGGGACTGGAGAAGGTAACATAAAAGATTCTAAAGTCTCTAAAGAGAGCATGACCCTGTGAACATCGTGGTTTTGCCTCACTGAAACTCTTCAGATTCTGAACTTCAAAATTATATGAGAATGAATTTGTATTTGTCTTAAGTCAGTTAATTTGTGGCAATTTGTTAGAGCAGTATTAGGAATCATATATGGATGTCTACCTGTAACCAAAAGGATTAAGATACACACAAAATAATAAAGGACATAAAGTTAGTAGCAGACAGTTTTGAAAAAAAGAAATCTTTAAACTTGAGTTGGGAAACCAGTTTTTAAACTAAGATCTCTAAGGCTTAAATCCTCAGGCAAAATATGAAGGACATTTAAGCACACCTAGATATCACCGAATGGGGATTCAGTGGAGGAACTATTTATTTACAACATCTGGACAGAGTTGAAGGACTTAAAATATGCTCCTCTGTTATACTGCCTATGACAGAAGTTAAAGACACTTGAGAAGTTAACAGGTGGAAAAAGATCACTTTGACCTTTGCGCTATTTCATAAAAGCAGATGAAATTCCCCTGTGAAAGATGCTACCCTCTGGTGAAAGGAAAAACGACATCCTCATCTTCAGTGACAAGAAGTCTAGACCCAGAGAGCACCGTACCTATCTTGTTAGAATAAATCTTCTTTCAAGCCTCCCCACATAATGTAATCATATTTTCACAATGTACTATTCCTTTTCCCATTTGGTGTATAAATAACTGACTCCGACTGCTTCTTTGGATCTTCCTTCCTTTATGAGGACTCTCATGCCACTCAGTTTTGCAATCTTTGTTGGAAGCTGGAAGATTGATTGCTTTGAGAAGTTTCAGTGGCCATATATGATACGAAGCACATAATTTAGAAAATAATTTCACAAAGGTAACTATACAAACAAACAGGAGCCACGACAGGTAACAACTGGGGCATTCCCAGGGGCAAGTGGGGTCTGATTTGCTGGCATATTTTAAGAGTCTAGGTTTCAATAAATATCACAAGACATGCAAGAATAAAGAAAGTACAACCTATGGACAGGAGAAGGGGGAGGAAAAGCAGTAGAAACTGTCCCTGACCAGACTCAGACATTGGAGTTACTAGAAAAATCTTGGAAACAGTTATTTTAAATAAAAGAACTAGTGGATACATAAGAGGGTTGTCTCACCTGATAGAAAATATTGATAACTAAGTAGAAAATGTTAAAAATTAAAAAAAAAACAAGTAGAAATTCTGGAGTTGAAATCCTGACAACTAAAACACAATGCTACTAGAGGGCTGGATGGAAGATTTTAAGTGGTAGAAAAAAAATCAGCAAACATTACGATAGGTTAGCTTAGGTGATCTAGTTTGAAGAACAAAGAAAAACAATAATGAAGAATGAATAGAACCTCAGAGACCTCACGTAGTGGGTTGAGCTGACTCCACCCCACTTACTGGTTCTGTCTGGGATAGGATTCACCATAGGTCTTTGAGTTCTCTCTTTTAGATCTTCAGCAATTATTCCTTGTACTTATCCTTTTGAAGGGAGGGGTTGTAGGAGTTATACCACTTTCAACCCTGGGCTACCAAGATAACCCTTGACGTTCCCCTGAAGCTTATCCACATCATTTAAAAAACATTTCATTTGTAAATATTCTTCAAATTGTCTTATTTGAGCAATAATCATACACATGTTTATTATAGCAGACAGATGGAGACTGCTTTGTTGTGTAATTCCACTCCAAAAAAAAAAGAGTGAGATTTATGACAACTTTCCTATACTTTACAAACATAATATTGAATAAGACAGGCTGTACATGGGTGGTGGTGCATACCTGTGATCCCAGTGACTTGGGAGCCTGAGGATCCCAAGATCAAGGAGACCCTGGCAACTTAGCAAGACTCTGTCTCAAAAACAAAAGGGTTGGGAACACAGCTCAGGGGTTGGGCACTCACCTGGCATGTGTAAGACCTTGGGTTTAAACATCAGTACCATGAAAGAAAAACAAATAAAACAACACCATAAACTGCATTTTGTGTACATTTAAGGCTGAGAATTTGCTACTTTTTCAAAGATACATAGATATTCAGTGATATACAGCAAACAATCATTGAGAAGAAAGGAGTGGGAAAGGGAAGAATAAAATGATATTCATGAACATACTTTCATGGGCAAATAGGCTGTCATGAATGTAGCATCTAACTAATTGAATTTATACGTGGATGTTCAGGAAAAGACCAATTTATACACTTAAAACAAAACTAGTGGTTTGGGTCAAGTGATCTCTAAAATCTTTTTTTTTTTCTTTTACACTGTAATGTAAGGATAGATTTCAGTATTTTCATGATGAAAATGGCAGAATAATGACTATTCTGCCTAGGATAGTATGTATTCAACAACAGAGTGGTGTATTCTGCCTAACTCAGTGGCCATTTTGACCAATAAGAGAGGATGAAGGATAATTAGCAGATGCAGGTGGGTCTGTCAATGAGTATGTAGAACTCTTGTGGTAATTAAGAAAATTTCATGGGCGTAACAAAGGTACAGATGGATCTATGGATGAGCGTGAACTCATTGAGGGGCATGACACTTTTTTTGCCTATGAATGAATTGGCTGTGAATTTTTAGAAAAGTCCATCATAATGTTCCTGAGTGTTATATGTCAATGTGTTCTTATACTTTATTAGGCCATACCAAATTTCCCCTAAATTAAACTAATCATATTAAAATGATAAATATTTTTGTCTTTGAGTCCAAATGAACAAAATCATGGCAAACCATTGGTTATTTAGGAGAAGAATAAAAAATATGTGGATGTGATTTTCTGATAAAGACAGGCATGGGGGCAGGAGTGGGTTAAAGAAATAAATATGCCAGGTGTCATTCTATTTAGAAAGTAGAGATGACTATTTATTTTGATTAACATTTCACGTGTCTAGCAGGCAAACTCAAATAGTTTAGATGTGGGAGAATGTGGGTTGTGTAACATTTATTTGGTTTGATAAGTGTGGGTAGAGGATTTGGCAGAGGGTTTCTAAAGATAGAGGACAAATAAGTTTAAAAAAAACTATTTTGCTTATGACATTGATTTAACTTTTTAAAATAGAAATTGTTTAATGCCATCTGTCTCTCTATTTTGGGAAATTATTGAAATTTTACATGAACAATGATGATTTACCTTAAGTTGTCACACCACTAATTTAAAAGCAGTTAGATAATTCTTAGTGGGTTGGTTTCTGTAGAAAAATTTCTGGTAAAACAGTAATCTGGAAGGAGCATATAAATATCTTCTTTTTGAGATGTTTTTCTGAAAGGAAATCTACAGATGTAGCTGCCAATGGATTTAGGATTAGATGAAATAAGCTATATTTACTCATGAAACAAAAGAGACCAACAGGATGTCAGTCCTTAGCTAGAGAAAATCTGCACCAGGTCCAGTTAATCTCTCTCAACACCCATGAGACCTTCTCAGAGGAAACTGTGTGAGTTCTGAATTGCAATTTTTGGTAGTCTCATTCTAAAAAATGAGAACTCTGCATTTAGAGAGAAGAATAAGAGGGGAAAAGACATATTGAGAAAACAGTTTGGAGTCCAGCCTTGCCAGACAGTTATACAATTGGCAGCCAAAAACATTGTAAGGCTTTGAAGGGCCTGGAAGTCAGTCTTTAGTACCACCACATCTGTTTCACATGTATGCTCCAGGCCCGGAATCACAATAGTAAATGTTCCTGTTGTTTTGTTTTCCCAGCCAATTGGTATTTTGTTCAATTGTGCAGGAAGCATGTCTCCTGATTGATTTAAGTTTCTGGGTGAAAAAGAAAAGCAGGTGGGAGCATGCTGCTATTCCAGGAGCTTTCAGAATATTGCAGCATTCCACCTTATCTTTGAGCAGGGACATTCTTTCTGAAGTGAGCTGAACATTCCCCAGACCTAGGAATTACTTTGAAGTGCTTGCGTTTCCCAGCAGTTTGGACTGGTCTTTAGGGAGAGCAGAATTCTAAGGCCGGGTGCCTTGTGGAGCATGGAGAATGGCCTGGAGTACAGCTGGTCTTCAGAAGGCAGAAGCTGTCTCTGAAAATTTAGACATGGTACAGGCTTGTAATGAACACAACACAGACCATGAACTGATTGACTGCTTCCCTGACAATTTAGTTCATCTGAGATACAGAAAGGACACGAACCACTGTGGTGTAGGCTTCCATCAGGAGCATTGCAATGGCCGATGTCCTCATCATTCTGAATGTTTACAGCCTGGCAACTGGAGGAACAGGGACATTGAACTATCACTTAACTGTGAATGTCACCAATAAGAAAAACATAGGAGCTGCTTGAGTATTCCCAGAAGGCTATAAGGATCTACTTTCTCTGATCCTTTGATAAGTGTGGGTAGAGGATTTGGCAGAGAGTTTCTAAAGATAGAGGAAAAATAAGTTTTTTTTTTTTTTTTAAAGAGAGAGTGAGAGAGGAGGGAGAGAGAGAGAGAGAGAGAGAGAGAGAGAGAGAGAGAGAGAGAGAGAGAGAGAGAATTTTTAATATTTATTTTCTAGTTCTCGGCGGACACAACATCTTTGTTGGTATGTGGTGCTGAGGATCGAACCCTGGCCGCACGCATGCCAGGCGAGCGCGCTACCGCTTGAGCTACATCCCCAGCCCCAAATAAGTTTTTTTAAAAAATAAGTTTTTTATAAAAACACACTTGGTCCCTTACTGAAAACTTCAGAGTTCTTTCACATTTTTGGATTTGAATAAAGCAAAGTATTCTTACATTTCATGGTCTAATAATCTGTGAAGTTTATTTCCAAATCATTGTGAATGTATAACAGATATTTGAGGTTCAAAATTCTTGCTGTATGAAGAGGCGGGTGAAATTCTCTTCAAAAAATGAATTGGCACTGTGAATAGAGGTCTTTGTCATTAACTCTTGAAGTTTTAGAAGAGGGTTAGGTGAAGCATTTCTCTAATTGGTATAGGTAACTTAGTAGAGTATGATGACTGGAAGATACTGTTAGTCACCTTTTAGTGGCTGTGACAAATTACCTGAGATAAATCAATTAAGAGGAGGAAAGGTTTGTGTTGGCACATAGTTTTAGAGGTTTCTGTGCTTGGTTGCTTGGTCTCATCACTTTGGGCCTGCTGTGTGGTGAGACATCAATGGTGGAGAGCATGTAATGCAACAAAGCTGCTCACCTCAAGGCAGAGAAGAGAGAGAGAGAGAGAGAGAGAGAGAGAGAGAGAGAGAGAGAGAGAGAGAGAGAGAGAGAGAGAGAGAGAGAGAATGATATGGGGAGTGGGGATAGATAACCTGGGACAACATATGCCCTTCAAGGACATGCTCCTAATGACCTATTTCCTCTAACTAGATCCCATCTCCTAAAGTTTCTATCACATCCCAAGAGTCCAATAAGCTATGAATCCATACACAGACTATTCCATTTATGAGGTCAGATCCCTCGTGATCCTATCACCTCCCAAAACATGAACACTGAACACTCTGCTGCACTGGGGACCAAGCCTTCAACACACGAACTTTTGGGGGGACATTTAACACAACAGATATTGCTTATAATTAGTTTCAGGACTTTAGGAAATGTAAGTCAAACCATGGCACCTCTCTACTCAAAACTCTTCAGTCACTTCCTATATCACATCCAATATGGCATTGACTTATGTTTAGCCACAATGCCCTGCATGTTACACTCACTATTCTCCAACCTGCTTCACTTCTGTCACTACACACCACTTTGCTCACTCCATCCCAGACACACTGATCTCTTTGTAGTTTCTCACTGATCAAACCTGCCTCTGCCACAGGATCTTTGTACTTATAGTCTCCTCTGCCTGGGAAATTGGCCCCTTCCTGAAAACTTCATGATCTGTTCTTTTACTTCCTTTAGATTTTTTCTCACAAATGTCTTCTTTTTGGTAATATTTTTTTTTTCAAGCCAGCCTGTCTAAAGTTGCATCTCCCACCTAAAGTTTCTTTTCCCTCCTCCTTTATAAACAGAATATGTATTTTGTACATTGTATATTATCCATATTCCCATTAGAATACAATCTTCATAAAGGAAGCTATTTTATTTCTTTCTCTAAAACAACACCTAGTATGCAGTACTTATTCAGTAAATATTTGTGGAAAAGTGAATTTAGCTGATATTTATTGCCTGCTTCTTCTCTGCTAGGTACTTTTCCAACTACTTTGCACATGTATCATTTTCTTCTCATAGTGGTCCTTCTTCCCCTCATTTCACTAAACAGAAACTGATGCCAAGTTTGAATAACTTCAAGGTTATATTACTAGAAAGCAATAGGATAGGATTTAAACTCTGATAACCTTAATCTTATACATTAAGCTCTGAGCAATTTCATTTTCTTCACTTTTGAAATCTTTTTCCTACTTGAAATACATTTTATTGTGAGTTGGGGAGGGGAGATTTAATTTTCTTCCCTAAGGTTAATTTTCAAAAAAGACTTCCATAATCATGGCCCAAGCAAAATTTGTTTTGAGTGTGAATAATGCCATTTAGCATTTGCTCCAACATCAGAATATATGAACATTTGGAACCCTCCCTAATACTGCAGTTATCATAAAAACCAATGAAACCAGTGCCTTCAGGGAGACAGGATATGATATATCTGAGCAACAACACCCTGTAAAACTACATATTCTACTTTTAGCATTAATTATAGAATATATATTTATAAATTATATTTTATCTTTAAAGATAGAGATACTTCTTTTTATATTTATTTTTCAATTATAGTTGGACAATATACTTTCATTTTATTTATTTATTTTTATGTGGTGCTGAGGATCAAACCCTAGCATGTGCTAAGCGAGTGCTCTACCACTGAGCCACAACCCCAGGCCCAAGATAGAGATACTTTTTAAGAAGTTGTTATAAACGCTTAGGATGATTTATGCCATACTGTTAGAATGTAGATTGTGACCCTTAAGCCCAAGTGACTTGTCGGCAGTAAATCTAGAACTAGGACCCTTGACAATTACATATAGTGTTTAATGACTGAGGAAGTATCCATTGTCACTTATAAACTAAGGTGCATTATTTGTTTATCTTACAACTAAGAAATGTATATAATGTATTTAAATTATATATTTATTTGTTTTAAAGCAAAGAAAATTCCTTTTGTTGGTAAATTTATATTTAGCCAACTTTCATATTGTTCTTGCATGCATTCATTTATCTTGTAAGCGAAAGAACTACTTACTTTTGCACACTTAGCACAATAACAGGGTGTAAATATTTGTAATTTGCTGTAGGAAATATAAATTGAGCAACTAAATTCTAAGAACTTATTTTTTCCCAAGCATTTTCATTATGAGGAGATCCATGAATGCCATGAACTTTTATATTTAAGATTAATATTGCTCATTGGTTAAACTCCCTCACCCCTATTTCCCTCTGCACAAGTGATATGACAGGATAATGAACTCTTGTCTCCACCCTGTCTGGGCTCCAAACTGGATTACTTTAGATGATGTGGGGATGGGCACATTTTCAAATTAGAGAGTGCTCCTTCCTCTGATGGCCAGCACTGACTGTGCTCTTACCACATCTACATGTCTAGTGAAAACCCAACCTGGCGTTAAAAGAGATCAAAATTAGCAGAAAATGGGGAAAAGAAAGGAAGAATGGGGAGAAGAGAAATAACAATGAGAAAGTGGTTTTAGAAAATTTATCACTTAAAGAGATTTTCTGTCACCTCTTAGGCAGGTGATACTGGAGGATGGCCATTTAAAACAGTCACTGGCCACAGCAGAGTAGTTCTGCTCCAGAAGCTAGAGTTTCATGGGCTTAGGTATGCAACTCCTTTTATTATATGATTAGAAGGCATTTTCCTCAGCAGAATAGAAAGGATTGTCATTTTAATATTTAAGGCAATATATACTGTTGACACAATTCATTTCAGCCGTAACTTTCGAGCATCTGCCTAATGGGATGCAGCACATTGAGTTCATTACTTAGCATATGGACCATACTAATAATGCTCTGCTAGTTTATTCTTTGTTTTCTTCCTTTCCTGTCTGAAATGGGGGAAGCGAATGACTGAATCCTAGTCTTCCTACTCAACTTTCACTGCTCAAACACCTGCTCCCCTTCCCTACCTGCCTCTGCAAATAGACCTTGCTCTCACTTTTCCATGATTGTGCAGCTTGTCCTTCCCATCGACATCTTCTGGCTGTCTGTTTCTTAATTTGTGATCAGGTTTCCTTGTTCCTTTCTCTTTTCGTTCCAGATCCCACCTTGACTTAGTTCCTGTCTTATGTAAACCTGATGGGGAAGCTATGCTGAGATGTTAATTCGGGAAACATGGCTTGCAATCTGTGGAGCAACAAGAACAGCTGGTGCTGCTGCTGTTCAGTTTTTCTTGGCAGATGGACATAGAGGGAATTACGAACGGGGAAATTTGCCTCAGCGTTGGCTGCTACTCCTACAGAAACATTGCATTTGCCATATTCTCTCTCTCTCTCTCTCTCTCTCTCTCTCTCTCTCTCTCTCTCTCTCTCTCTCTCTCTCTCTCTCTCTCTCTTCTATACCACTTCAGTACTGGGGCTTAATACTTCAATGTACTCTCCTAAATTCATGGCCTGGAGCTTCTTGACTAGATTTTATTCTAGGTTTCAGACTCAGTAGTCCTCTGACTGGCTACTAGACCTCAGGGAAAGATTTGGTTATAATTAGTTTTTTTTTTTTTTTGCCACTGTGACCAAAAGACCTCACAAGAACCATTAGAAGAGGGAAATTTTATTTGGGGGCTCACAGTTTCAGAGGTCTCAGTCCATAGCCTGCTGACTTCATTGCTCTGGGCCAAGATGAGGCAGAACATAGTGATGGAAGGGCCTTGCAGAGGAGAGTTGCTCAGGACATGGCACTAGGAAGCAGACAGACTTTTCTCACCAAGAACAAAGTGTATGCCCAAAGGCATGCCCCCAGTGTCCTCCTTCAGTCACACTCTATCTGCCTACAGTTACTACTCAGTTAATCCCTATCAGGGCATTATTGCCCTGACTGGGTTAAAATTCTCATAATCCAATCATTTCACCTCTAAATTCTCAGGTGTTGTCTCACACTTGAGCTTTTGGGGGACACCTCACATGACTAAACCATAACAACTTAAATAACATTAGGAATGCTAGTCCATATCCTGAATAATAAGATCAATGTATATTCATTTTTTTTTGTTTATTAAAATAAGGTTTCATGAATTACAATCTATGTAGTATAATATTTGCTCATTTTAAGTGTAAAATTTGATGTGTTTTGACCCACACAATACAATCGTGGCTTTAGAATATTTCTGTCACTCCTAAAACTTTTTGCACCCTTTTGTAGTTACCTCTGCTGCCCAGCCCTCTGGAAACTGCTGGGCTTTCTGCCACTATAGTCTGCCTTTAGAGTCACAGTTGAATAGAATCATACAGTGCATAGGTCATTTCTACTATATGACATCATGTAGCTTGATGATTTTTTAATTCATCCATGCATCGGTGGGCATCAATAGTTGTTCATTTTTATTTGTTGAATCTGACCTTTGTCCAGTTGATGCTTGCAGGAGATGTAAGTTTAATCTGATAAGAAGGTGTCCCCTTAACTTTCCAGTTGCTGTCCTATTTTGTGATTCCTCCAAGAATTAATGAAAAGCTCTGGTGGCTCTACATTCCCACCAGCACTAGTCAGTGTTTTAAAAATTAACGTGCACTTCTGGGCTGGGGTTGTGGCTCAGTGATAGAGTGCTTACCTAGTACTTGTGAGGTCCTAGGTTCGATTCTCAGTACCACATTTAAAAAAAAAAATAAAGGCATTGTGTCAATCTACAACTAAATTTTTTTTTAATTAATTTGCAACTTCTGTATTGCATTTCTGCATTTCTGTGTGGACTTATGTTATGGAGGATCTTACCATACAATTACTTTCTTGTTTCATAAAACATTTTGTGAAGTTTTTATTCAAACATGTTATATATGTCCTATCGGATAGTTATTCTTCTTATTGTGTCATTATATATTTTCTGAAATACATATTTTATTAGCTATATGTTAACCAAATATTTTTCCCAGTTGAGACTTGCCTTTTCATTTTCTTAAGTGTATTTGAAAGGGGAAAAGCACTTTAATTTTGATATTTTATCAGTATTTTACTTTATAGTGAGTGCTCTTTATATCCTAAGACATTTTGCTAATCCAAGATAAAAAAAAATGTTCTTTTACCTTTTGCAACATTTATAGTTTCAGACCTTCTTTCAGGTTTAAGATCCGTCTACTTCTAGTTAGTATTCTACATGGTGTGTGGCAAAATTTGCTGTTCATTATTTGCATTCAGATATTTCATTACTTCTGCTCATTTAATGAATAGAATCCTTGTTATCCTAAAATTTCCATAAGCAGAAATCTTTAAAGTATGTCTTAGTTAAAAAGGAATAGAAAAAAATAACAATAACATTAAAAACATTTTTACAAACTTTCTTTCTTGGAGGAATTCTAGATTTATTTTTTCTGATATTGCATTAATTTAAAATGATTAATTTTTTAAGAAGGAAAGTTAGTTTAATACACTGTACATTAATGTGTTCCCATTTAGAATAATTACAAATGACAAGTATTTACTTTTTGTTGTTGTAGATCTCTGAATTGTTATTTCAGAAACATGATCAACATTTTTACACATTTAATTTTTATAATGATCTTTCAAAAATTTTAAAATAAGAGTATTATGAATTTAAAGGTAGCTTTAGTAATGCTAATGGATGTTATTTTTTAAAAAATCATAGTTTCTTCTAATAATTTTTCATAAGTATTTATCAGAACAAACTTTTACTTTTATTTATTTTTTTTAGTTGTATTTGAACACAATGCCTTTATTTTATTTATTTGTTTTATATGGTGCTGAGGATTGAAAGCACTCCAGAACTCAAGAATAGGTCATCTGATTGTTGTGTTGTGTGTTGAGGCACAATCCCTGCCCAATCATCTACTGCTTAGCCGCAATCCCTGCCCCAAACTTCTACTTTTCAAATAGTAATGTAATTATCTGTTCTTTAGGCATTGAAGTATTCTGGGTCTTTGTCCAAGTGGAAACAATTCTATTGTGATAATTAGTTTGGATGCTGAAGTAGGTTAATATAGAAAATAATGATGAAAGTATACATTTTCCACGACCATGAAGTTGGTCCATTCTCTATCTTCATATTTTACATTTGTTGCTTGGCATTATTATAAACATCTTTCCTGGCAGGGGCTGTAGCTTGGTAGTAGAGCACCTGCCTTGCACTTGTGAGGCACTGGGTTCGATCCTCAGCACCACATAAAAATAAATAAACATTAATAAAGATATTGTATGCATCTAACTAAATAATAAATAAATAAACATCTTTCTACTTACTTTCTGTTTTGGATCATTTCTGTCTTACACTGATACATCAACCACATTAACCTTTTGCTTTCTGTTGCACTACTTTAACTTGGTTCATCACCATTTTATAGGGATAAGCTCTGTGCACACAACACAACAATCAGGTGACTTATTCTTGAGTTCTATAGAATGACATGTCAGGAGATAGAATAACTATACACACAAATTTAGTTCTATTCCTTAAATACTTAAAGGTGTTATAGACCTGGGAAGTTCATTTAAGTCTTTCATATGTGGTAGAGATGTAATACACACTAAATCTATTTTTAATTCTTCCTTATGCACCCTCACAGCAAGATTTCACACATGCAAATCAGAGTTGTAAAAAAAAAAGGCCTTGTGAAAAAAATCTGTTAGTTTAATTTAAGCAGCATTACCATGTGAGAACAAATTTTGCATTTTAATGCCAAATTAACCAAATAATTACGTTAGCCTTATGCCAAATTCTTCTTTGCATTATGATATGAATATTAAAATATTTTCAACATATACTTACTTAGTATGTAGTAAGTGTTAGGAGATGTTCTTATCATTGTTACAGTTAGTGGAGAGAGGATTACACATGCACATTTATATTTTTAGATTGCCTAGTAAAGAAAAATTATATGATACTCAATAGTTTGGGGAGTATTCAATAATAAATTATTAAATCAGAATATTTGTTAGTTGCAAATGGAAAAATAAAAGAGAGCCAAGAGTACAAAACCAAAAATAGGTGAAGGTTTATAGTTTGATCATTATATAATTTAGACTTAACAAAAACATTATTACTCTGTGTATTCAAAATTAATCATTAGGTAAGAATAAGAAGCTTGTAGAAAATACACACATCTCTTATCAGATTACCTTTCAAATTTTATCTTTGTAACAAAATAAATGTCATGGAGTTCAGAAATATTTCCCCCCTTTTGTAATAGTATGAAAATTCCTCTTTGTGTTGGCAAATCCATTTCCTGTGGCTTGGGGGCTTGGGTGAGATTCCACCTGTCCTCTCCAAATTGGGAACATAAGTAAGGAAGGGCCAATGGATGGCCATGGTATCTTATTTTCTTTGACAACAGCCATTGATTGAACTTTTAGCATGTTAATTCCATTTATTCTAAAGTACATGCAATTTGAGCTTTTCCCTTGCAGGGATCACTTGCAATTTCCAGTGAAGTAGGGTTTGCTGGTGTCTGTCCTTTTGTGGTGACTGGATGATTAGTGGATGGTGTCTCAAATCATAAGAAGAGAAGTTATTCTACTCAAGGGAGTGACAAAGTGATTGATGACTGTGTTTTTAAAGCACATACAGAGTGAGGATTTGAGGTACACCCGGAACCATCCTTCCATAGGCTGGCTCTATGCTATAGCTCTGGGCTCTGTATTAGTCACTGCTTTATTCTATTCTCTGTTTTTAGGTACAACATCTCTTATGGTACTCTTTTCCTGGCCTAGATACTCTCCATGTTAAATTGAAGGACTAGTGTTAACTTAGCATCTTTGTCATTTGTTCTTCAAGTATTTACTTTATCTCTGATTAAAAAAAAAAGAAAAAAAAGAAATATGATTCCAAATTTTATCCCAGGGAGAGTTTTATGCTCCAAGTTAAGCATCTTATGTATGATAGGAGTGTGTGTGTGTGTGTGTGTGTGTGTGTGTGTGTGTTCAGATACCTGAATGATGAGGAATGCTTCTGGAAAACGAGGAGAAAAAGCTAAAAGCTAAGTGCAAGGGCAATAAGACTGTGCAACAAAACATGGAGCCCAGAGGCTAAATATTGGGAGCTGGGGAAAACAAGCTTGTTTAAATAAACAAGAAAGTAGATTTAATTCTAAAATTCTTAGTGGGAGCGAACCCAGATTTCCTGAATATTGTTATGTGGTACATTTTTCTATGTTTGTTTGTTTTGTTTTGGTATTGGGGATTGAACAGAGGGGTGTTTAATCACTGAGCCACATCCTGCCCCTTTTTATATTTCATTCTGAAACAGGATCTCCTAAGTTGCTTAGGGCCTCGCTATATTGCTGAGGCTGGCTTTGAACTCATGATTCTCCTGTCTCAGCCTCCAGAGCTGCTGGGATTACAGGTGTGCACCACCAAAACTGGCTTTACTATCTATATTGATTAATAAGTTATGGTTATTGCAGCAGAAAATAATTAAAAGAAGATTTTGATTCCACAATTTACACAATTCATTTATGTATCAGTACTAGCCTTACTCATATTTTGACAATTAAAAATGCAAACAGATCTTGAAGTGAAGAAACTGGAGATTTGAAATAAAGAACTGATGAAATATAGTTGGTGACTGGAGATAGTAGGGTAAGAATAAGGGAGAGGGTAGAGTTGAAAAGCTCCCTGAAGTTTCTGTTGGAAATTATCTAGAAGTCAGTGGAATAGTACAGCCAGCAATAGACTGAGATAGAATATTGGATGCAATTATTTTAGTAACTTTTAGTGTGATGTTGGGTTTTTGGCTTCAGTTTCTTCTTAAAAAAGTATTTAACCAGAATACTTAAGGCCTTTTCAAATCCTAATACTTTGTGCCTCTCTATGACTATTAAATATCACTTCTATATCTTCTATTTTTCTGGATCCTGTATTTTTTTTTGTATTTCTTAAATTTCCTGTGCTTTTAAGTAAAATTGAGGATGGCAAACTAACATATGACACTGTGCTTATTTATATACCTTCCTATAATTTCCTCATCTTGAAAGGCCATTGGGATTGCACAAAACTTTAATAATTCAAAAAGAAACTTTTATTCTCTTGTCATTTCCCTAGGACTTTTGCAGCAGAATATAAGAAATTTTCAAATTAGACAAGCAACAAATTAAACACAAGGTTTTAAATTTTTTTCTGGAGAGTTTTATAAGTTTGGGTTATTAGGTCATTTATTTTGGCTGATAGTCTATTAGTAAATATTTTCTTTGTGTCATTTGTTATTCCACTGGTTGGGCAGATGTGCTTATATTATGTTTTTTTTTAATTTTGAAAAATTAGTAGTTTGATTAATTTTTAAATTAACCAAAGGTTTATATGGTATAGTTTTTCTAAAATTAGACTAACAGCATAATTCTTAGTAGAAATCTTGCAGGCCAGGAGGGAATGGGATGACATATTCAAAGCTATGAAAAAAAATCATGCCAAACAAGAAAGGTGTACCTAGCAAAGCTATCCTTCAGAAATAAAGGCGAAATAACATTTTTTTCAAGACAAGCAAAAGCTGAGGGAATTCATCAACATCTCATCAGTAATTATCTCAAACTATTTAAAAAAAATTTAAAGGGGGCTGGGGATGTGGCTCAAGCAGTAGCGCGCTCGCCTGGCATGCATGCAGCCGGGGTTCGATCCTCAGCACCACGTACAAACAAAGATGTTGTGTCTGCCGAAAACTAAAAAGAAACATTAAAAAATTCTCTCTCCTCTCTCTCTCTCTCTCTCTCTCTCTCTCTCTCTCTCTCTCTCTCTCTCTCTTCTCTCTCTCTCTCTCTTTAAAAAAAAATTTAAAGGGAGGGAATTCTTCAAAATTCATTGTAAAAGCCAACATTACCCTCATACAAAAAACAGACAAAAGTACCAGTAAAGAAAACAAGGAGAAAGAAAACCACAAATATCCCTGATGAAAATAGGTAGATAATTGGTGGTTAGCTTTTTAAATTGTGGTAAAATTCAATAGTGATATTATCCAGTCCTGGGATTTTTATTGATGAGAGACTTCTTTTTTTTAATCAATCATTACTGGTCTGCTCAGAGCTTCAGTGTCATCATGAATGAATTTTGGTCACTTATGTGTGTCTATGAATGGATCTATTTCTTCTAAGTTTTCAAGTTTCTTGGCATATAGTTGTACATAACTGTCCCTAATTATTCTTTGTGTTTCTCTGGAACCAGTCATAATATCTTCTTTTATATCTGATTTTATTCATTCGGGTCTTTTTACTAACATTTTCTCAATTTAATTTTTTGCCTTTTGAAACTCCAATGCTTAATTTTGTCAATCTTCTGCATATTTTTTCCACTATCACATTTATTTCTGCTCTGATCATATTCCTTTCCTACTACTAATAGGTACACAAATTCTCAACAAAATAGTAGCAAACTGAATCCAAGAGCACATCAAAAAGATTATACATCATGGCCAAGTATAATTTATTGCAGGGTTGCAAGCATGTTTCAACATATGCAAGTAAATAAATATGTCATATCAACCAAATTAAGGACCAAGAAATGATCATTTAAATAGATTAAAAAAAGATTTTGATAAATTTTGAAAACCTTCAATAAATTAGGTATGAGGGAACATTCCTCAACACAATAAAAGATAAATGTATGGTATTAAAAACCCAGAGCCAGCATCCCAGCAAATGGGTAAAGCTGAAATGGGGTTCTTCAAGATCCAGAGCAAGACACACATGTCCACTTTCACTACTCTTATTCAACACAGTATTAAAAATCTTAGAGCAATGAGGCAGTCTACTAAGAAAGGAGGAAATAAAATTATTCCTATTTGTAGACATAGTTTTGTATGTAGAAAACCCTGAAGATTTCACCAAGAACACTCTTAGAACTGATATATTAACTCAGTAAAGTTACAGGATATACAATTAGCAAAGTTTTAATATAACAATAATGAGTTAACTGAGAAAGAAATTAAGAAAGTAACATTTTTCATAATAGCTGTGGAAGGAAAAAAAAAGTACCAAGAGGGCTACAGAATAGCTTAGTGGTAGAGAGTGTGTTTAGTATGCAGTGTTCAAGGCTGTGGGTTCAGTCCCCAGCACCAAAAAATCAGTGTCAATGTACTCCACCATAAGAATTAACAAATGCTGATGAAAGAGATCAAAGAGTAACACACAAAAAAGAAAATATTCCCATTCATGGATTTGAAGAATTAACACTATTAAAATGTCCATTATCCTCAATGTAATCTATAGATTCAGTACAATCTCCATCAAAACAGTAATAACAATCTTTAGGTCAATAGAAAAAACCATCCTAAAATTCATATGGAACCATAAAAGATTCCAAGAAGTCAAAGTAATCTTGAGAAAAAGTGACAAAGCTAGACCTTAAAAAGATTACAAAGCTGCAGGACCCCAAACAGTATGGTACCACCATAAAATCTGACAGCTAGAGAGATGGAGACAACCCAGAAATAAATCCACACATTTATAATGAGCTGATCTTTGAGAAAGGTGAAAAAAAAACATACATTGTGAAATATGCAATTTTTGAATCCCTATGCATTCTAAGTCCTTGCTAACTCCATAGTCTTCTTACAATTTTATGTTACCATGCATTTAAAAAAGATTTATTTTGATAACATGAAGTTATTACAACTAATCATGTATTATTAGAAAATATTTGCTTTGAATTGCTTTTATATTTCTCATATGATGGAGTCCAAGGATATGCTATTCAGGGATGATACTTCATAATTCCAACATACATGATTTTTTCCTTTTAAAATTATTTTCAAGAAAAGCAACCCAGGGCAAAAGATATCTTCTACTTGAATCCATCCCTTTCATGTTGTCTCACTGAAAACTTTACTTTTATTTCACTTTGGCTAGCACTGTGTCTCATGACCATTTCTATGACTTCTGTGTATAAGGGATATAGAGAAATGTCAATGTTTTGCTTGGAATATGGCCATATTCAACAAAGTAGAATTTTTTTCAACAAAGGAAAAAAAGAGAAAGAACACTAAGAATCTTGTTAAGCAGCTGATAACTTTGAGGTTTTCTGCCAGATAGTTTTAGTAATTTTTGACTTTTCAGTACAGAAAACCATTGTGAGAACCAAAATTCCTTTCCTTAATCCCAGCAATCATAAGTGACTAAATTATAAAAACAGGAGCCTGAAGTGGATTGATTTAAAAAAATGGAATTTTATTCATGAATAGACAGCATGAATTTTAAAGGCCACAAGCTTGGGATGCTTTGCCTGAGGTGATAGAAATGACAAATGATTATCTGGACAGAAGGGAAAATGAATCCATTACAGTCTATAGAAATTTTATTAAAGAAGTATGCAGCCTTCACCAACAACTGTTGAATATAGGTGGAGAAGCTATTTTAGGAAGTGTGTTTTTCATCAGAAGTGATCAGGGATTGCCTAATGACAGTTGGAATGGAATTCAAACCTCAGATTGTTAAACAAGATGATTTTATAATCCGTTTCCCCTCTTAAGATTCTTTGATTACAGAGAAAGAGGACATAAGATGCTAATCAGCCAAGCATGTAGCTTAAAATACAAACTCTTTGCTTTTAGTCTATTGAGTATATTAATAAAAATATATTCTCTTTAATCACCCACTGCACAATTTTAAGGTAACTAAACTGTGAAAATTGTGAGGCTTAATACTATGACTGCAGAAATATTTTCTAACTCTATTTATGATTTAAGGAGAACATCAATTATGATTACTTTTATCTAGTTATGCCAGTCTTATCTCAAAATGATTTAATTATAAAAGGATTTATCCATACAGTTTAATAAATTCAGAGACAACATGTCTAGGCATAGTTTGATCAATCTCTAGCTTACTGTGTGCTTCAGTTTTATCTTCTGGTGTCCCTCAGAATGGCAAATGAGTTGCACATATACAAATTACATCACTAGCAGGGAATGGGCATCCAGGTCCAAAATTCTACCCATAATTACCTGCTTTTATGATTAGGCTAATCTTAAACTAATTTCAGTAACCTGGAAAATGTCATGTATCCATTGGATGGATTACAACTTGCCAGAACCATTGGCGGGGGAGTTGCTGTGACATGTGTAGTAAGGATCTGGAATGACCCTGAAGGCCCACCTGTTCCCACCCAGTCTACACACACAACTGCTACAGGACTGAGAATGTTAAGAATGAGCATCAAGGACATAATGTCACAATGTAGATTACTGGAATGAGCCATCACATGTCTTTAAATGTATAGAAAAAGACATGATTTTATATTTTTAGTTTGGGAAGTTACAAAAGATATATAAAAGCTTAAAAATCAAAATTTTCAGTGTGACAAATAAAGTTGCCATCTTACAATTATTATATTCACAAAACTTTTGTTTTGTATAATACTGGTAACTGACATGTTTATTGAATGTGGGTAAATAGAGGTACCAAATTCCACTGTGCTTCAATGTAAGTTTTAAAATTACCAAAATGGTAGTTCAATGTTCATATACCTTGAAGAAATGAATTTGAAAGCCCTCTGCTGTCTGTAGCCACCATGTTGTCAAATGAGCTATTGAAAAATGAATAGATTAAAAATATAATTAAATAAATATATCCAAAACAAAGCATACAACAACAGAAAAACAAACCCAAAAACAAAATAAAAAAGATACACATTTAGAAAAAAAAATTTGACAAAACTCTATTAATCCTTATGGATAGTTATCTTAGAGATTTCTGTCACTGCTGACCAGGAGTGTAATCTAATATGAATAATTTTAATGGACACATACTTTCAATACCCATGGTCTTTCCCACATATCTTAAAGAAATAGCTACCATCAATTTCCACTCTATCATTCTTGAATATCACACAAATTGCTGGCAAAGGACAAAGGAGAAATACAGAAATTCAATCACATTTGTATTGAATGGTTTTGGTATAAATTGGTTTTTGAAAATGAGTTATTGTACTCAATGCTAGTTATAGAGCAGAAAACCAACTTTCATTATCAAATGGCAGGAAGCCATGAATTGTATCCTATGATGAAAAAGCTACTGGAGTTTTAATATTTCTTTTCAATATACATGTGTGTTAGTTAAATGGTTTGAAGTTTAGCAACATAATTATGCTATTTCAGAGTATGACTCTTTTACCAATAGTTTAAAACATTATTTAAATGATATAATATAGACTATGGAATTAAAATATTTTATATAAAAGATTTGCTACAGTAGAAAGGGGAAAGAAAATCCAGATTAGATTACAGCTCTTGCAGTTAATGTGCAGTAGGTTTGAATAATTACCTAAGTCATTGTGGAACCTCAGATTTCTCATCTGTGAAATGGGGCAGTTCTATAAATGCATAGTGTTGCTGTGAGCATCAGTGAGATAAATCATAAACCATGGTGCTAAGTAACATTCAGCATATGTTAATTTTACTCGTGACAAACTCAAGATTATTATAAGACCCAACAAAAGAAAACATATAAATGAGAATACTATGGAAATAATTATATCATTAATAATGTTATTAATAATGTTAATAACTACCATTTTGGTAATTTAAAAATAATGTTATTACTTAAACCAGTGGCATTCATTATAATTAAGAGTGAATCTGTCTTTAATAATTTTGCAGTTATTTGAATTCACGAATAGTTTTGATTATAATAGCCTGGAAGTGGAGAGAAGAAAGACTTCAACTGGCTTTGAGTATGAAGAGTAGAATTTGGAAACTTCCAAGTGCATGTACATTTATATCATAAATCAAAGAACAGAAGAGAAATGCATGAAATACATATACATATACTTAGTTTTACTTCCACATGAAAAGTGGATAAAAAGCATTTCTGGGCTTAAATTAGGAGGTTAGAGGGGATTTGAAAGAAGAAAAATAGAATTGAGTCACTAGTGTGGAAATTGCTTCCTTGTCAGTCTGTACCACTACCACCAATCAATCACCCAGCAGGAAGGACAGAAACTCACTGGGATGTGATATTTATCCCAGATCCTGTCTGGAGCTATGGGAAAATCCACTGTTGTGAAACATCCTATCCCAACATGGTATTATAGAAATAAAGAAAAATGTCCACACTGTACACTAAGCCAGAAAAGGTCCAAAGATAAACCATTTATGTTTCCATTCATCATTCAGTTTTTCTGCTATATGTGAAAGAGATATGAAAAAAATTCCTCCTAGAGTCAGATATGAGATAAAAGGAGCAAAAAGTTGAAGATGGTGTGCCGGCCGAAGAATTGTCACAGTAAGTGATGAAGAACTTCCTAGGAGAGTCGGCAGAGGCAACTGTCTTCTGAAGGAAAGATCTGGGAGCTGACTTGTTAACAGGACAAGGCAGTTGTGTTTTCCTTACATGTTAAGTAGCTTTTCTTCAACTGGGAGAAGGGAGGAAATAATCAAGAATGAACGCCTGTCTGGGCATGGGACCTGTATCCCAGAGACTCAGGAGACTGAATCAGGAGGATGGTAACTTACAGGTCAGCCTCAGCAATGTAGCAAAACCCTGCCAATCAATAAATCAATAAATCAATAAATCAATAGGGGCTGGGAATGTGTGCAGTAATAGATACCCCTGGTTTCAATCTCCAATACCCCCCAAAAAAAACCTAAACTAAACCAAAACAAAAATAAGAACACCAAAAACTCCCAAAGGGAATGAATTCCTGAAAATAAGAATCTGTGAAGTCAACATCAACATTTTTTAGATTACCCCCAGAAGACCAGAGAAGAAGAGAACACTGAATTTAATTGGCTATTTAAAATGAGACTTCCATGTGAACAGGAAGTGAGTAAGTTTATTATTTAGATTCTTTTATTCTGAAAGAAAGAAATGGATATTTGAAAATCATGATGAATTCAGTAAGAAGACGAGTTTTATTTTAAAAATATCTAAGTTGTTTGGATTTTGTTATTGCAAATTTTAAGGCTTTCATGCTAACTTTCTAAAACTTCATTTATTTTAAAAAATTCTTTATTTTTCAATATTTCTAAATAAAAGCATGTTGAATTAACATTTGTATAACCTTTTTCTGGGAGAGTACTGGGAATTGAACTCAGGAGCACTGGACCACTGAGCCACATCCCAGCCCTATTTTGTATTTTGTTTAGAGACAGGGTCTCACTGACTTAGTGCCTCATTTTTGTTGAGGCTGGCTTTGAGCCTGCTATCCTTCTGCCTTAGCCTTCTGTTCCCCTGGGATCACAGGCATGTACCACTGCGCCCAGCAAGATAATTGCTAGTTTTGATGAGTCTGTAGTATATCTATATTTTAACTTATGAAATATATAATTTTTTGTTTCATTATATTTTCTAATCACTTTTACACATCACTCTAGGCTTAGCTGTAAGAATTCTTAATGTTTGACAATTTTGAACTACAAAAATAGCAATTTCATACATTACAACCTAATACCTTCCCTAGTATCTAGGCCCTTGGGAGTTCCAGGTTGATATGGTTTATAGGAATATACATTTAGCAAGAAACATGATTGTGATAAACATAAAATTAAAAGTAATTTTTTAACATAATTTGATCTAGAAGACATATATTCATGCTTCTCACTCTTTAATCAAATATTCCATTATGATTTGCTCAACAAAGAATGAAAAGAATTTTTTATTTTATTGATACTTCGATTAAAATGGATGATTTGACTTATTTTTATTTGTCTTTTGTAATTTTCATTTCATGGAAATACCTGTGGTATATCAAAATTTTCTGATTTTTTTATACTATTATATATTATAAATTAGAGTAATGTCCTAAGCAATCCCAAACTTGACATGTGCATGTGTTTTGAGAAGTAGCTATAAAAGGCTCATGAAATAGAAATAAAATGCTCATTAATGCAAATAAAGTAGAATTTCATATAGCACACAAAATGAAGTGAGAATTTAGGTGAAAAGGAGAATATTTGGGGAATCTTAATCAGGTCTGTCCTCTTAACCATGTCATATAAAATGATATAGTTTTGCTTTTTTATAGTTGTTTAATTCACATGCAGATTCAAATAATTACATTTTATATGTTTTAAAAAATAACTTGGATTTTTCTGAGGTGTATAGGGATATAAATCATTGTGGTGATGATTTTTTTTTTTTTTTTTTTTTTTTACCCTATGTTGACTCACTCTGTCTAAGCAGAGTAAACAATGAGAAAGCTTATCTTTAGAAATAGTAACTTTCACTGCTGGACAATAGTTAGGAAAAGCTGTTTTCTTTAATGGGGGATTATTGAAGTACTTAGAATTTCAACAATTGAAAAAAAAATATATTTTCATTCTGCTTTTCCTTACCAGCTTTGTGCAAAGGCTTCTCCTACCTTTGTAGATCTCTAGGCTAAGACACCTTTAGGAATAGTTCCGGGAACTGTAGGGGTAACTCTCCTTTGTATAAGGAAGCCTCGTAAATCCTAAGGAACAATTCCTCCTAAATCTACAAGTGGAATTGGATTCCACATATTTTGCCCATCTGTAAAGGACTAAGGATAGAAATGTGCAGATCAATCTTGAAAATATTCCAAGAAAGTCATTTGATGATTCAGTATTCAGGATCTGTTGACATCTAAGATGAATCAGAAATGCCATAGTGATCCTCAATGCCAAATTTGTTAATATCTGACAATTGGAATAATTTAATATTTAAATCTATAGTTTTTAGTTTATGTTTCTGTACCAGAAACCTTACATTGCTCATGCATATAAAACATTCCTATGTTAGCCCTGTGATTCTGTTAAAACTCCAAAAAACAACTGTTTCACATTTACTTACAAACACAGCGTCTCAGAATTTAATTATTTAGAAACGGGTAAACAATGGCATCATTGTTTTTATTTAATCTGCAGGTGCATATTGTTAAGGTTCAAATATCCGGTTTATTCAAGTTATGACCAAAGAAATTCAGTTGTTTAAAACTTCATTTTTTTTGGCTTCAATGTGAATTTTTATGGCATCATTTGCCATAAGAAACAAAATTATAAAAGTCTTCTCGGGGTGAAAACATATTCCTCAAATGATTGTTGATACCATTCACTATGTGTTTGTCTTGAAAAGATTATCATATGTAAAGTAGTTAATGTTTTAAATTCTAATGTCAGAAATAGTGAAATGGAGAGAGGAGAAAGTAACTAGCCAAAGTAATTACATTTTACCTTGTGAGAAAGGCCAGCATCTGAGATCAGAAAAAAATGAAACATTTGGAGGAATGAAAGACTAGAAGTGGACAGTAGGGGAAATTGGCAACTAGAGAAAGAGCACCAGTTGCTACGAATTTGCAGGATTTCAACATCTAACTGGAGAAAAGCTGGTCAAGCAAGAATAGGAAACAGGAAACCCATAGATTGGTTATAGGGTCCTGCTCAGGAACATATAACCTGACACTCACTCAGAAACTAGTCCACTAATCATTTGTTGACAGCAGAGGGCTTGTTTTCAATTTTAAAATATAGTTCGAAAATAAAGTATAAGAGAATTTACATAATTAGTGACCAAAGTTCATCAAGATGAAATTTTCACTTCAGAATGAGGAAAAACACAGAAAGGAAAAATAAAGGCTGATGGCTGAAGAGAAATTGCAAGGTTTAGCATGAGAGGAGGAATAGATGAATTCTAGATAAGGAAGAGAGGTGGAATGGAAAGGGAGGGGGCAGGGGATTAGCAAGGATGGTGGAATGTGATAGACATTATTATCCAAAGTACATGTATGAAGACATGAATTGAGTGTTAAAATACTTTATATACAAACAGATATGAAAAATTGTGGCATATATGCATAATAAGAATTGAAATGCATTTTGCTGTCATTTATTTATTTACTTATTTTAAAGTCAATTAAAAAAAACTGGACTTTTGGAAATCATGCAAATGTGTTATTTATTTTACCTGAATGTGGGAAGAACAATTGTATCCAATTACCATTTTGCACAGTTTAAAATATATATGTATGTATATGACATTTCAATAAAAAGATAAACAAGCCAAAATAAAGAAGAGTTGAGTACCACCCATGTGTTGGACACTGCGACATGTTTTATCCATTTTTATCTTCTAATATTTACAATGATAGTTCTACTGATAGATAGTTTATCTTTGTTTGATTAGTAAAGAAGAATTTGGATAATGTAAGGAACTCAGTAAGTAAAAGTGGTTGAGTTTCATGTTGGCTTACTTTATTAAGAAAACAGGTAAATTATATCACAAGTGAACAACACCAAAAGAAACAGAAACAGAGAAATTGGAACTGGATGAGTAAAATGCTGGTTAGCTTTTCTGCTTAGACACACATGTGAGTGAGCCAAGAAATGCTCTGAGGTAGGGTCTGGTGCTACTTATGAAAAAAAAAAAACTAAGAAAATGATGTCTCACTTTCTTTTTAGACTTCTTTCCTATTTTGGGTATACTGAGTTCTTCCACATTTAATCTTAAACACTGAGTACCTTGAATTATTGGTTCTTGGGATAATGCAGTAGAAGGCTTTTTGTGGGGACAAGTGGTCAAGAAGATAACAGCTGTTGGCAGTGACATTTCAAAAAGTGATCAAGGGAATAACTGTAATTCTCTAGGGGATTCACGAACAATTTTGGAATTCTTAACGTCCCTTAGTATGTGGGATATGGACCTGATTTATTTAATTTAGATATTTATGAAAATAAACCCAGATGATCAGAAAATTTAGGGGAAAACAAACTACATGTATTTTCCATTTATAATGTTTCTTTTGAATTGAACTTCCATTTGAAATTTCTATATGGATACTTGCTACAAAGCCAATGCCTCTTTCTTTTGGAAGATTAGAAATAGAAGTCTATAAATAGTATAACTAGGAAGGATAAACTGTATATTTATGAGAGAGGTTTTGAAACCTGTTAGTCATCTATACTGTCATGTATAATTAAAATAATAATTAAAGTAAGTTGCCTCCATTCATTAGGAGGATTCCTGTAATATATGCATATAGCTTTGCCTCTGAAACAGTATCCTATAGACTAGGGAAAATTTGAAAATTTTGAAATTTGATCTACACAGTGTTTTAAAACACACAAAAATTAGTTTTCAGTGTTTAAACTGGGTGAATTAAAAAAAAACAATGTGGAATTTTGTTTTTTCTTGACAAATGGGAAATATCAATTCATTTGGTCCGATCCATTCATTTATGTCCCCGATTTAAGCTGCCACAAATATCTGAATTATATTTGGGATCAGCTGAAGTCTTTTAAAAAACCCTCTCTTTGAACTATTTTGAAATATACAGTACATTATTATTAACTCCAGTCACCATGTTCTACGATAGACCACCAAACTTGTTCTTATCTAGCAATAACTTTGTATCCAGGGATCTATGTTTTCTTCTCCATCTTCACAGACTGGTAACTACCAGTCTACTCTATTCTCATGAATTGCACTTTATTAGATTCCTCTTATTTATGAGGTCATATAGTATTTGCCTCTCTGTGTCTGGCTTATTTCATTTAATGTATTGTCCTGTAGATTCATCCATGTCACAAATAAAAGAATTTCTTATTTTTTAAGGCTGAATAATATTACATTGTTAACATGTTTGTTGAAGGGGTCTTTTCTATATGTTGCCTATAGTGAAGAATATTGCAATGGACGTGGGAGTATAAGAATCTCTTCAATATGTTGATTTCCATTTTTTTTGTGTGTATGTACACAACAGTGGGATTGGTGGATCCTATAGTAATTCTATTTTTCAAAATGAGGAAAGATAATTATTGGTGAGGATTTGGAGAAAATGAAACCCTTCAGCCTTAAGTTTTATATATATATGACTTAAGAAGAATTTGGACAGTGTAAGGAACTCAGTAAGTAAAAATGGTTGAGTTTTATGTTGGCTTACTTTATTTAGAAAACGGGTAAATTATATCACAAGTGAACAACCCCAAAAGAAACAGAAACACAGAAATTGGAACTGGATGAGTAAAATGATGGTCAACTTTTCTGCTTAGATACACATGTGAGTGAGCCAAGAAATGCTCTGATGAAATATATATATATATATATATATATATATATATATATATATATATATATATATATATAGCTGTAGATGGACACATGTCTTTATTTTATTCATTTATTTGTATGTAGTGCTGAGGATTGAACCTAGTGCTTCACATATGCTAGGGAAGTGCTCTACCACTGAGCTAAAATCCCAGGCCCCTAGCCTTAAATTTTGATAGACCATTTTGGTTATAAAATAATTGTTTTTTCATCTCTCATTTCTTTTGTTCCTTAGGCCTCCAGGAATGGCTGGTGAAGTCAAGAGTGATACAAATATTTAGCAAAAATGTCTGGTATAAAAGAATTAGGAAAGATTTTAAAGTTCAAAGAACAAAATTAGGGAATAAAAAAAAGGAAAGTAGGATTCCAGAGATCGAGTAGATTTAACCAGTTAAAATTCTTTGCAGATGAGAATATTTGTGGGTTTAAATAAAAAAGAAATGGCTAATATTAAATTTTAAGAAAATCTTTTTTTTTTTGCCACACTAGTGGTACAATGTTGTATATTTTGTCTTAAATCTCCTATAAGAACTCTATTCCCACAGCCTCAGAATGGTAGACATTGAGAAATGAAAGCAGTGTGGCACTTTACTTTGGCTGGTAAAATGAAATCCTTAACACACTAGAGATGGAGTCAAAGTGGACAAAATGGGAACTCAGCAGAAGAAAGAAGTAAAGATGACAAAGTAAAGATGACTCACCCCTTCTGCATGTTAGGAGAAAAACTGGGTTCCTGCATCCCTTAAAAAGAAGAATCCAGATCAGTTTCTTTTTATATATGCTTTTATTTGGTTCATTATAATTTTACATAATTATGGGGTTCATGTTGACATTCATAAATGCATATAACATAATTTACTCCTTTTAAGTTTTAGTACTATGCCCTTCCTTCTCCTCCTCCCTCCTCCATCCCCTTTCTCAACTCTATTGATCTTTTTTCTATTAATATATTTTTAATTTGTGCATTTTAGTTATACACAATGTGGAATGCAATGTGATATAGTCTTACATGCACATAGAATAATTTGGCCGGTTTCATTCCTTGTTTTCTCCCTTTCCCATACTTTCTCCCTTTCCCTAAGTCTCACACAATGCCACTCTCCCAAAATGGAGGGAACAGGGATGTCCAAGAGCCTGACAAAGAAGTTGCAGCAGTTCAAACACCCTATCACCCACCTGAAACGCATGGGGCTCCTTCGAGATTTCATTTAAACATTTGTGGTTCTCCAAATCTTAACAGCAAGCAGTTTGTCAGAAATAATTTCTGCCAGCTGAGATGTTATATGTAAGCAGCAAGAATTTTGACTATCTAGGTACTCTGAGGAAAATACCATCAAATGATGCATTCATATCTAATAAGAGAGTTAGATTTTAAAAGATGGACCTGATTTTAAAAATCCCATATACTCAAATTTACCTTGATTTTGCTACTCCTGCATGTATCACTGGGGTAAGACCCTGATATATTTTCTCCCTCTGTGCCATCAAGCTGTAGTCTCATAACTTTGGCAAATGGGTAATAAGATGCATAAAGCAGTATCGCTCTACTATCTCCCACCCTCTGGCTTATAAGCAAGAGGAAAAGCTGAATGTGTATAAATAGGCAGGTAAATGTCATTCCACTATATACCACACAGGCAGATTTGGGGTACACTATAATAGTATGATATTTCATTTTATTTTATTTTTCCACAGTGTTGGGGATCAAACCCAGGACTTCCAGTATGCTAGGCAACACCATATCAATGGATTACACCTCCAGCTGGTACTATTTTAAAGTGCTTTGAGGTTTTTATTTTCTTTTCATTATGCTATTTCCAAAATTTAAAAGAGCAGAGTTTTATAAGGCATTTAATAAATGTAGTTTACTCTACAGTCTCCTTATTTGGGATAACAATGAACTCTTTTGAGGTGAAGGAGAGTATTGCCTCTGAATATGGAAGAGCTCATGTTTGCAATCTTTAAGGCAAAGGTTACTCTTTGTATGTAGGATGTGTTAATATGTATATAACAGCCTGATGAAATGTATTGCATGGCCTCAACTTTCTCTTCAAGCTTACTTTGAAAGGAGGCAGAATCCATCCAAAAGAGGATTAATCAGCCCAGATGCTGCCTACACATTAGTACACATCTCTTCACAGTTTGTGAGATGCTAGTAATTCTCCAGCCTCTAAACCTACAGAAGGCAGCTGTTTTCCCACACTTTTTAACAGTGTTGAGCAAAAGATGGGGGAAAGGCATGTAGCTGGGAAAGTTTTATGGCTTAAGAAGAAAAAAAAAAAAAGACCTGATTCTAAGAACTGAAACTTCCCTTTAAATTTTCTTCTCACATTTACTTATATTACGCTTCCTAAAATTCATATGTGTTTCTTATCTATAACCTTGTTAATATAAAGTAAATCATAAAAATATGTAGGATTTAACTAAAACACTATTGTTTTCTTTAGGATACCGAAACAAAACTTTATTTATAAAGAATTTATAAATGTTTTGAATGGAGTTAAAATCAACACATCTGTTTTTTGTTTAGTGACAACTTTTAAGGTGCAGTTGGGGACAGGATTCATCCATCTTTGAGTTCACGCAACTTTACCAAACTGGAGCTTACATACCAATGTGTCTGTGTTTCTATAAAATTGTTGTAATGTCAGCATGACTCTGGGGAAACGTTCTATTTTTTTTCCTTCCTAGATCAAATTTTACTACTGCTGATCCAACAAAGATTGAACAAAATTGTAAAGTAAATGTACAGAGTTCATTTCTGTTGAAAGGAAAGGCTAGGATTGAACAAATCTAGAACAAACTTAGTTTGTTTAAATATTTTATTCTCAAGAGTTCATCAAATTTAGAGCAGGCTCATATTGTGGCTAAATACTGAACAAAGCCTGCGTGAACAGAGGATTTGTATTTGTCACACTGATACATGCCAACATTTTTTTGAAAAGCCTATAAACCCCCCCACAATTGAGAATTGAATGTATGGTCCCCAGAAGCATCACATTGAACTGACCAGATTTTCTCCACTCATTTGGAAGGTTCAGGTAACATGTGCACACAGTCATCATAACTTCCTGTGCATCTTTGCCACCTGTTCCCCAAGTACTTACCATCCATCCTTTATCCATGCAAAAACACTTTTGGAATAATTATGTTTGAATTTTTCAGACCAGGAAGCATCGCATATAGATGTAAACTGCATATTATTTTGGCAACCCCAGAAAAAAATTAGAAAAAAATGTGGCTTAAATGCCATTAGGCAGGTGGAGGTACTTGAGCTATAAAAAAGAAGCTACATTAAAACACACTTACATTTATAAAATTAACATATCATAAATAGAAGTAAAAGAATCATAATCTTTTCTCTTTACATATTATCCCAAATGGAGAATTTGCTGGCCTCCATAAAAAGTACAAAATGATGATACCTGTGTTCTCAGACTCATAGCCATACATATTGTCATGTGCAAAGTAGCAAAATTTCTACTTTGAATTTTAAATTCTTAAGCATTTCTTAGCATTTAATTAAAAAATGTGAGCATTTCAGAACATATCTTTATCATAGCTCATAACCACAAATTTATGCAAACATTCTACCATTAATTTTGCTAATAATTCTGTTTTGTCACAAGAAATGAACAATAAAATTTTAAAAATCAGTAGCTCATTATGAACCATTTGGTAAAATATCTCAAAATTCATGCTCCTTCTAATGGGTTAAATGGGTTAAATAGGCCAGCACAAGCACTGAGCAGGAGAGAATTTCTTAGGAATTTTCATTTATTCTACCTTAAATATTTTATCTTGTGAACTGAGAACAGGGTAGTATTAGAAGGGTGGTAAATAGCTAGCATCAATGTTGCAGGGCTCAGATTTGCCAATGAGGTTTGCTTTGAAAATTATTTTTGGCAGATTTCATTGGGAATGCTAAGAAATCTTTCTGCACTATGAAATTTCATTTGGTAGATATCCTTCCCTTCTTTCCCTTCCTCCCTCCTCTTTCTCTGACACACACAGCATACTCACACACAACAGCTTCGTCTTACACTATAAATATATCCTTCCATTATATCACTATGGTTGGAGAGTTTATCATCCAAATCTTGAATGGGTGACTTTATGATGGTAAGGAGTACGTTTATGTTAAAACCATTAAAATGGAAATATCACAAACAGACATTTTTTGGGCAACAGGAAATGAACCAGATTGTGATTGGGTTTGAAGTTTATATTATTTCCAGGGATAAGGAGACTCTGATGAGTAGAAACTGATTGGACTGCAGGTTTCCTTGTCAATTCCTCATATCTGTGAGTTATGAAGTTTTATTCTGACAGCAGAAAATTAATTCACTCTGCTGTCTTGATTGCTTTCCCACAGTGCTGCCTCCATGGCTATGAACCAGCAATTGTTGTGGTGAGAAAGAGAGAGTTGGTTTGCTTTATGGTAGGTTGGCCCCTTACCCCATGAGGATGAGGAATCTGAGATGGGGAAGGCTAACCAGGAAGGAAATATCTCTCATTACTTCAGTAGTCAAGGGCAAAATTTAAGGTGGAAAGTTTTATTCATGTAGAGATGTGGTGGGTTCTGCTTGCTTTACTCAGCGTTAAGAGAGCAAGGCTAAGCAGTATTATGACCATTTCTTTGCTAATTGAAGTTTAGACTAAAGTCATTTCCCCTCATTGAGGCCAGTGGGAACATCCACAGTAGAGGTTTTTGGCTCAAAGCCCAGTATGAGATGTAGTGCAGAAATATTCTCCAGCACTGGGGGCATTGATGGTCATTAAAAAAGCACGGGAGAACTCTTTTGATTTCAAACTGAAATGTCTGGGAAGGTGGGACTTCTTTTTACCCTGAATAATGTTGCATTATTCACACTCTCAGGAAGATTACAAAGGGCTTAGACGCACCAGGAGCCAGGAATGTCTATAGAGAAAAAGGGCAGATTGTTTCTGAGTAATGATTTTCACACTCTTAATGATTTCTGGGAGTTTGAATGTTTGATAATTCTGACATCAGTTTGTAAGTGTCACATACAGAATAATGAAATAAAATAAGTCAGCAAGGACTTTCATGTCCTCTAAAAGCTTGCTGATATAATTAGCATGTTCCTTCTACTTCTCTACTGGGTGATATGAAGTGCCTTGATTTGTGGCTTTACTAAAGAGACTGTGTTAAAAGAAAAGCCACTGAATGTAGATTGTTACTCCTCATACATATGTGTATATATTTATATATCTTTTCTCATCTAAATCCTTTTAATTAGGAAGATAGGATAATGTCTTTTTCTAGGAGTCTGGACACTTAACTGAAGCAATTAGAACTGAGGATACATTCTTAGAAGACTCATGCTGGGCTGGGGTTGTGGCTTAGTGGTAGAGTGCTTCCCTAGCATGCATAAGGCACTGGGTTTGATCCCCAGCACCACATAAACTAACTAAATAAACAAAATGAAAGTATTGTGTTCATATATAACTAAAAAAAGAAGACTCATGCCATCTTAAAATTGTTCTATTTTGCATTTCTTATTATATAGCTCAGCTTGTTTTAGATTGAAAAATAATTACTTGCTCCCAGAAGAAAATACTATATTTTCTTACTTATTTCATTGTATTGCTTATTCAAATTATCCAATCACTTGCCATGTCTCTGCATATACATGTTTGTATATATACATATAGTTACATGTATCTATAATTTTTTATCAAGAAATACAAATATATTTTATGTAAGAAAGTAGAATTTTTATTTTTCTCAGATTTAATTTTTAAAACTAATGCCAAGGTATTAGATAGTCTTAGTATATGTATGCCATCAAACACATACTAAGTGGAAGGGAGTGTACCAGCTAGGAGGCTGTTGCCCAATCAAAGGAAGAAAAGGAGCAACCTGGACTGAACCGGTACAGTTCAGATGAATGGAAAGACATCAGTCATACACAATATGGAGCCAGTTAGAGTTGTTCATGAACTGGATGTGGGAAGTGAGGGAAATGCAAGAGTCATGGGTAACTCTTTCATTTTTGGTCAAATATAAGACCAAGCTCTCTAATATTCAGCACTGGGACAACAAACAAGTAGAAAAGAAATATCTAATGTGGTAGGAAACAAACCAGGAGAGTGTGGCTTCCCAGACATCACCAGAGAAGTTTTGAAGATGGAAGTAAGAGCCAATAACTAAGAGAAAAATTCTTTGAAAAAATGTTAGAACATAAAAACACACTTAATTAATTTTGCAAGATGAAAGTTGTTTTTACCTAGGATAAGAATGTTTGGCATAGGAGGCATTTCAGCCTGACCAGAATGGGTCCAGAAGGGTAAGGGAAGGGAAGAACATCAAGTTTTAATAGCAGGTTTAGAAAAATAACAGATAAAAGGAAGAGGACTCTGTGGTCCAAAGAGACATTTCTATAACAGGAGAATTCTGGAAGAACTCTTGTCTTATCATTTCCATTTTCTCAATTAATTAAAAGGTGAAATTATCAGCTAATGGGAAAAAGCAGCAGTGTTGGGATTTTGAGGAGAAACGTGTGAGGTAGTCTGATTAGAAAAAAAGCAATTGAATTAGCAGAGAAGTATATTTAGGGTTGTTAGGCATGATAGCAGAACCTTGACACTGAGGACTTGATTCAAGTTAGAGATTCATAGGCTTTGTGATTTTTAAGATGACTTTTTTTTGAAAACTATGAATTTATGTCATATATTAGAGACATATATGAAAAATGTCTCACCTATATATTACATAAACTTACATAATGATTCTTTAAAAGACAAACGATAAAAATATTTCTTTTTTAAAAAAATCCCTAAATAATTTTCCTATGTTCATACATGAATACACCTATGTACATACATGAATCAATTAAATTCCACATCATGTGCAACCACAACTTATTCTAATTAGGGGTCCTAATTAGAATAAGTTATAATCCATGTATGTATAATGTGTCAAAATACACTCTGCTGTATTTATACTAAAAAGAACAAATAAAAAAATACCTCTAGAAAGAAAGCCTGATGTTGAGATGAAAGGCCAAGTTAGTATCAGACTAAAAGAGTGATGATCTGCTTCCAGATAGCAGAAGTTTTAGGTACATTAAACAGTGAAAAGTCTGTTAAGTGAAGACTTGGACTAGTGACATGAACGAGCATACCTTTCTCTCTGTGGAAATGAAATAAAGTATGAATGGAATGTTCCAGTCTATGCTCCAACTAATCACACAAGGATATTCTCAGGAAACTTGTGGCTTGACTAAATGTGATTTGAGAGAAAACCAAGAGCCTGGACAAATATTTCTAGTTAGCAGATTCACAAAGGTTTTGAAATATGTCCCACTAATGCCCAAAATCTACTTCATTCTCTGTCTCATGGTTTTCATGCTCTATTTGCTTCCTGTTGGCCTACTCTGTAATCACCTTGGAAATTGTGGTGATAGTATAACTAAGTTACTCTCTTATCACTGTCCTGGGTGACTTGGAAAAAATAAATTTTTTCCCTACATATTCTATGTATTTAAGTAATATAACTAGAATTTGCTTCATATTTTCATTAAAAAATCATCTTTAAATTCTTGTCAAATTATCTTTAAGTCAACTCCATTAAATAAATATTACTATTAATAAAATTCAAAATGATTTGATAATTCATCTGTGTTCACACAGCTAGGAAAGAAGCAGAAACAGAAATAGGCACTCAATTTTCAGATTTTAAAAATGTCAACAGATTATCATTTCATGACACCTTCCAAGATACTGAAGTGCATTAAATCCTGCATTTTCTATATGCTTTCGCTGGCCAGGATATTCTTCAATTATCTTGTGCTTGATTGCAATAATTTTTTCTGTTTAAAATCTTATTTTGTGTGTGTGTACAAAATAAGAATTTGTAATTGATAAAATATCCAGAAATAAATAAATAAAATTTGCTCTGAAAAAAACCCTTATAAGTTACATCTGCCCAGATCCTCCCCACATTTATGTATGAGAAAACTGAATCCCAGGAAAGTTAAGACTCACTTAAGGTCATTCAATTTGTTAATAGGATTACAGATGGGATTATATATCTTGACAGCTATCTCAATGTGGTTTCCATTGTGTTATATTGTCTGTAGAAACTTAAATACAAAACCAACAAATTTGATAGCTGAAACAGACCCTAGAGATTGAACTTCAACTTTTTTATTTTATGAAGGAGGAAATGCAGATCCAGAAAATTAAATTGTTTCTGCAAAGTTATACAGGGAGTGTTAATAGGAAGTTAGAATGGGACTGTGCTTGCCTCATGTTTCAACTGAGGTACTATAAAGAAAGCTATCAGATAACAGACAGTTCATGTAGACGCCCCAGACCTTGTGCTGATTTTCAAAAGAAATGGAAGAAAAATGTGGCTCTTTACCCCCTCTGCTTGATTAAGGACCTAAAAAAGTTACCAGAGATAGTGGGGGAAAAAAGAGATTGGTGAGGAAATTGTTTTTGGAGAAAGTTCTTGCTGTGATTTGCATCCCCAGACATTGGAAGAAAGTTTAAAGCATGCTACATCTGAAGCCCATACCTGGTGAGAGGGTCTTTGAGAACACACCTGACATACCACATCCATAGTTGGTGGTAGTCAAGAGTATTGCACTTGAACTCTCTGAGTACATACAGATTATGTCACCACTTCTTGTGAATCAGATGTGGGCCATGTAAAAGGAAAGAGCCACTGTGCCACAGTGCCACCTCAAAGGGCAAGAGGTCATTAGAACAAGAAGGAAGAAGATATACAGGGATGCCCAGCAGTTGATAATGCAATATCAAGCCACACTTAGAATAAAGGCTCATTCCCCAGGGTCAGGGATCCTTTTTAAAAAGTTTTTCTACAAGGACTTAGGAAGGAAACTTTGTAGAACTCGAGAAATATAAGAGAAAAAGTTGACTTTTATCATTCCTCAAGATCAAAAAAGACCATCTACTCGTGATGACTGCAGTCTAAGTAAAATTCCCTCTATTTGTAGAAATTAGTGAGAGAGAGAGAAGGTGTTGACCAGGTCAGGTGGAACACTGGACAATAGCAAGTTTGCAGCAAACCTGAGCATATCTTGGCATACTAGAAGAAAACCTGGGTTCCTGCATTCCTCCGCACAGTATTTTTCAATGAACATCCTACATACTGAAATGACACTATTTTTAATTTATGAAAATTAAAAGAGGTTGTGTTTTTGAGGGGTAAGAAAACCTAAATGACTGTTCAGAATTTTCATTAAGGGTTGAGAGGATGACAACCACAGGGACATGAAATTAGAGTCATATTTTGTTCACAGTCCATGGAGAAAAACATTCAAAAGTTGAAATGGATTGAATGTGTTTTTCAAAAGTTCATGTATTGGAAATTTAATCCCCAGGTTCATATGTCAATGATATTGGAGATGGAGTTTTGCAGATATAACTGGGGATACATGAGGTCATCAGGGTGGGGTCCTCAGTGATGGCATTGGTAGATTTGTAAGAAGAGAAAGATACCCAAGCTAGCATGCTTCCTCTGTACTTCCCACTGGGTTGTGATACTGCAAGAAAGCCCTTGCCAGATGCCAGTAAAAAGTTCTTGGACTCAACTTAGCAATGAGCTAAATAAACCTTTGTCCTGTATTAATTACCTCATTTCAGGTATTTTGTTATAGCAATAAAACATTAGCTAAGACAGCATGCTTATTATAGGAGTTTTATACACAAGTTCTTTCTGTGTACTCTGCTGTCTCAAAAGAAACAATGTAAGAACAGAAGTAAGAATTAATGGTTCTTTATTTTTGCCTCTATTTGCTAATTTCCACAGAAAACAAAAAATAAGATGTTGAAAGATTTTTAAAAAACATATCTCATTGCATAGATTTCTAGTAATATTTGTTGAACCAGTTAATGAATGAAAAAAAAAATACTACCTTTAGTGGAGGCACATGACAGAGAGTTACCAGCTTCAGACAGTAGGAACAGCTGCAACTACTCATGCCCATAAGAATGGAAGCTGATGTCTATGTACCAAGGGAAGAAAAACACAAACAACACACTGTGTGCCAAGGCTGACCACTAGGACCATCCAACTTTTATTTAGGATACCAACAGTGAAATGTAAACTTGGATCAGTTGAATTATTTTACTTAAGAAAAGCTATATATACAATGTGTATTCACAATTTCAATCAGTAAACAGAGCTTGCTGGCCTGTTTCTAAGGCCATGGAACTTGCAATAAATCTTGTTCTTTTCACCTCAGAAGGATCAAGAGGGGCAGCAGGCACTCTGCCTTTTTCCTACCACATCTGGCTCCAGCACATGGTAAAAATCATCAGCCCTGACTTGTGTTCCCATCCCTGGCTTGCAGCACCAGCAGGACTTCTTTCAGAATCACAGCATTTCTATGAATCTGAAGGCACAGACATTTGAAATGAGTGACTTTTAACAAAGGTCCCTAGTATTTCTAGACAGTTCTGTCTCACATACTGGAAGAAGCATCTGGTTATGGATGTGAGCTTTTATGATTAAGCTAATGTCAGTATTTCCTGATAACACTGGCAACAATAATGTCACATCCTCAGAGCCATGTCATGGGTGTCTTTCAATGACAAGCTTTGACAAAAACATATAGAAAAGATATACAAGGAATCATCAGTAAGGTAACTGACCATGTTTTTGGAATTGAACTACAGAATGTAGGAAAGGGGAACTTTTCTTTATATTTTCAGAGATCAGCTGTAGGATGTTTGATGCTCTATAATAAGATCTTACATTTGAAAATCAAATGGTGGCTAAAAATTAGGATTTCAATGTAGTACTTCTAGATTTTGGTGGAAACACTTCATAATCCATGGGTTACCTTGAGAAAGTAGTATTTCTGTTTTCAAGTAGTTACCTATTTAATCTATAATTAAGTAGTCAATGTGCCTATTTTCCACACCACATTTCAGGTTTTGTTATATAAAACCATATAGCACTCTAAAGCATATATGACTAAAAGGCACAAATCCATAGAGTTATTTAAATTTTTTTCTGCAATCATTTGGTGTGATGGTTTGCAAAAATGGCCAGAATTCTCCAACTGTTCCTTTATCCATGGTCTTGGCAATGCAATTTTACAACATCTATTACCCCACTTTTAAATCTGGGTTAGCTGTGTGGCTTGCTTTGGCAACAGAATTCAGAGTAAATCATATTGTACCCATTTTGAGCCTGGATATTTGAGATTTCCTGAGTGACCTCACCATTTGGGAAGCCACTGGCCTAAGTAGACTGATGAATTATGAAAGATATATTGTGTGGTTATCTCCATCACCTGGCCAATGATACACATACATCTGAGAAAGGCCATGCTAGAATTAGATTTGACCCACTAGCTAAATGTAGGAACATAACTGAGCCCAGTAGAGATTTAATAACTATCCACCTGACCCATAGAACTGTAATCCAAAAAAAAAAGTTTTATATAACTAAGTGTTGGGGGGTTTATTATGTAGCAATAATTTATTGGTATTCCTGATTATATCCTCTATAGAGTTTTTTCCTTTTATTCATTTTCAAAAATTCATACTTGAAGAGACCACCATTACTATGTCTCTATGGGCCATTGTTCTGATTCTCCATAATTTTGGGAAAACTCTATATCAAAAATATTATTTTTATGAGAACACTGAGAAAGGAAAATAGTGGAAAAGAATCCCTATCCCACTACTTTCCAACTATAGTATTGCTGGCCTCAGTGTCAAGCATATGAGTATGCCATCTACCTGATTTGGGGTCATGAGTTTTGAGGGTTAGAGCTTGTGTCTTATAAAATTTTGTGTTCCACCTGGCTTTTAGTTCATTGTATTAACACACCGTAATGACTTAAATTTAACTACATGAAATTAAATCAATTTATTTGAATTCCTGTCATAGAGAGGACCCAATAGTTTCTTCATCCAACAGTTAGATTCCTGTTTCATATGTATTACATAGCCATCTGCATTGTCAAGAAGCACTCAGGGCTGCCTGGGGGACTTGATTAGGACTGTGCAAAACCCACCAGCCATAACAGAATATTCAACATAAGCTTAGGAAAATCTCTAAGATCCAAGAGAATTACATCTGCAGGTGATCCAAACAGACCTAAATGAACCGGTGGGGGGTCCTGCAAGGGCCTGGACTGAAGAAAACTCCCATCTAATTTCTATTTTCTTAAGCCCTAAATGCATGGATTAAAATTCTTTAGGTACAGGCTGAGGTTTGAGAACTGATTTCTCCCCAGGCCTTATTACATGAACTGTGTATCTGGAGAATAGTCAACTCTTCCAGGCTAGTACATGACGGCTACACCAAATGCAGAAATATAGTATAATAATCAATATCTCTTTTCAGGAAGTTGCCCACAAGATCCCCCTGTTGAGACCCCTGCTTACCTCATCATTCATTTCTGCCCTCCCCATGCATTTCAACTATCCTGAGCTCATGTTCCTGCTTCTGTGTATTGCACGTCTTATTCTTATTGCCTAAATTATACTTCTTTTATGTTTTTCAACCAGTCACATTTCACTTTTCTTTATTTTTATTTTTTGGGGTTTTTAAAATTGATTAAAAAATAAATTGCCAATCACATTTCTATCATTTAAAACTGAACTCCATCATATCCTCTTCCACAAAGCCTTTAACTACTTGTAACTCTTCTGAAGAGAGACTTTCAAAGACATGAGAGGAGGCATGCTGTATAGTATTTGTTGTTCCTTTTATGGGGCAGCCTAGATGCTCATTGCTTAGCATCAGTCATTATTTCTTTAAAGGCAGGAACCATGACTCATCTATTTTTATGTACAGATTAGCAACTGGAATATGTTAATGTTAGATGAAATAAATGTGTAAATTAGCATCACTGCATTCTGCTTCATAGAAGTGCTTACTTAACAGTTCTAAACATAATTTCTTTCAACTTCGGTGGATTTATGTGGATATCATTTTATCATAATTTTGATGGACATGTCCAAAGTGGAAGGATAACTCTTACGAGCAGCTTGTACCCTATAACTGAGGGAAATCTCTTTTGTTTGTGCTTTAAGCCAATAATGAAACAGATGATTGTTAATACTGTTGATTTGTGGTTTTTGCCTTTAGAATCTTTAGTAATAGGACAAAATTCTACATATAAGTAATTGTGAGCAATATGCAAACAGTGCACATAATTTTACACAGACACAAAACTATTACATTTGTATACACAATACTTATTTTACATAATATGCATAGGAAAAATAATTTACTTAATAAGAACATTAATTCAGGAAGTAGTATACCATATGGTTTGTATCAACAAGTGACTACATCACTGTGTCCAGATTTAAATTCACTTTATTTAGTTTTATTATTTTTTGTGTGTGTGTGTGTGTAAAAAGTAAGGGCAATAATACATAACTCTTTATTTTTCTAGAGTTTGTAAATAAGAATAGAAAATAAAGTAAGCATTTTTGATCACTTTAGGAAAATATCAAGAAAACATATAGGATATATATATATATATAATATATATATTCCTTTTTCCATATTTTAATTAATGTATTAAATTATACTTAACAGTGGGATTCATTGCTACATATTGCTACATGCACACAATATGTCAATACAATTTGGTCAGTATCATTCTCTGGTATTGTCCCTTTCTCTCCCTTTTTCCTTCTTCTACTCCTTTAAGCTACTGGTCTCCCTTCTATTTTCATGAAATCCCCTTCCACTTTGCTCTCCCCTAAATTCTATCTGCATCAATGGGCATATTTTTAGGAAAAATCATAAGACAATTTTTGATGTTTGCCATATACATAATAAATCACATAAAATCTGTATAATTGCTTTTAAATAAAATTTAATTATAACGTCAGCTTAAAGAAGAGCACTTCTCATTTACTAAAATTCATAAGATCTTGTATTATGGCTTTAAAGTATATACACAGTAGGAGACTTACCCACACCAAGACCAAATTGAAGACTGTAGCCAAAATAGAAGAGCATATAGGTCATCTATCTATAAGCACATCTATCTACAGTAGTGTTTATTTCAACAATGAACATTTTCACAATTCTCATGGATATTTCTTCTTCTATGCTTGAGGGAGATAAACTGCTTCAATCAGCCACCCATAAGCTGCTTCAATCAGCCACCCATCTTGTTGAAGATGGACTTTTTCACAGAAGAAAATTTGTACTAACGACTTCCTAGCTCTTAAATAATTTGATTTTACTGTTATTATACAACACAGAAAAACTAGCAATTATCATCTCAGATCAGTGCTACTTAATACCTATGTGTAGATCAATAGAGAAAAATCCTGTTGATTTAGGAATACTAAGTGTTTCCTGAAGAATAATATTTGAGTATCTGCTTTCTAGTCCTGTCTTCTCTTGTAAGGAGCCACTAGGCACAAGTGGTAATGGAGCACTTGAATTGTGGTAAGACCAAATTGAAATGCAATTGAATAATAAATAGCTCCTTGATTTCAAAGATAAAGTACTAAAGAAATTGTAAAATAGGCCATGAATATTTTTATATTGATTATATGTTACAATGAAAATATTTTGGATATATTAGGCTAAATAAAATGTACTATAATTACTTTAATCTATTCTTATTTATTTTTAAAGTGTCTTCTAGAAAGATTAAAATTACATATGTTTCTTGCATTGGCGGCTCATATTAGATTTCCATTGCTTGTCACTCTTCTAGCTCAGATTCTTTTGCAGTTCAGACAACTTCTAAAATAAAGCAACACTAGACACATGCTGTGAGTACACAGTCCTGTTATAAACCTGCCTATGGCCTATAGGTTAAGAATTCCTGACTTAAACAATTTACAATCTACTTTTGGATTAAAAAAAAATTTCAAATGTCACAACAGCAAAATTTTGTTCCTTTACTTTACCACCTAGAATTTGTTTCACCATCACATGATGGACATTTGAAATTATAAGGGAAATGGCCCAACAAAATTCTCTATTGGTGTTTATCAAGAGGATGTTGTGATGATGCTACTCATTGCCTACTGAGGCTCCAGAGGCACACCATGTTTCTTCACATTACAGATTCATTCCTGAAACATTATGTGGAAATACTTTTGTAAATTTAAGAACGTTTCCATGTGACAGTTATTATTTTTAAGGTAATCTCTAATAAGTCATTTAGTGAATTAAATGATAAAATGAATTACTTTTTTGCTCCATTTCAATAAGACCTTCATTCAACCTCTATACAAAATTGAAATAGTCCCCAGATATTTGAAATATACTATGCTTTTTTTTAAGAGTAAACCTTGATTCATGCCTCATCTAAATTCCTTTCTGATGACTAATGAGTTCCTACAATTCAGCCAGAGTGTTGAAATAAACAAAGCCCTGAGATTTTATTGCTTTCGATTTCTTCATTTGAAGAAATAAGAGATTGGTCTTAATGACCTTACAAGTCTCTCTTTAACTTTCTATGATGTTTTCACTAAATCCAGATGTTGGATACATTGAATATCACTAAAGCAGAATACACAAAAAATAGTTGATATTGCATGTGATTCAGAGGTAAACTACACTCAAGTATTGTTTCTGTGTGGCATTATGGTAATTATGTAATGTACTATGCATATTTAAGAAGCATTTGATTTTTGCATTATTTATTTTGAACAAGAACAGTTAAAAAATGTTTGGAGAATTACTTGAATCTATGTAAGTCTTAAAAGTGAGGGATCTGAAGCAATCAGGGATAAAATTTTTCTACTTTTTCCACTTCTAATTTGTTTTTTTATTACACTTTTTATTTATCAATTTTGAATTTATAAAAGTTTCCTTTATTTTTGAGGGAGATAAGTTGCTTCAAAGAAGCATCTAACTTCTGTTCTTTTGTATTTACTGTTTTCAAAAGAATAAATATAGCTTAATATTAGTGCAATCATTAAAAAGTATTGTTTGTTTTTGATTATGTTGCACTACTTGGGAATCAAACCTGCATGATAGATAAACACTCTACCACTTTAACTATACCTCCAGCTATTTATTTATTTATTTATTTATTTATTTTGAATCTTTTCTTTTGAGTCAGAGACTTGGCTAAGTTGCCTGAGCTGACCTCAAACTTGTGATCCTCCTAATGCAACCTCTTCAGTAGTGGGGTTTACAGGTGTATGTCACCACACCTGGCATTACAGAATGTTAAAAAATTTTATACTTTCTCTATCTGAGAAAAATACAATTGAGATACTCAGGTCTCTGCAGTAGAATGAAAAGAACATAATAATTAGTGTATCTTTTGTTTTCTTCAAATCCAGAAGCATGGACTCATAATCTCATTTGCCCTACTTGACATGCAGAATGACTTCTGGAATAATTGGGTGGGGAGTGAGGCAATTCCTCTAATTGCACTGACATCTGAATGCTCACCTTGGTATGGTGAGATTATCCCTGAATGCTTGTGGTCTGGGGATTGCAGGGTGTATAAGTTGCAGGGAAAATATTTTTTTCCCCCCTGGAGGTTGTCTTTGAGAGATTCTTAGAGGGAGTGATGAAAAAATGAGTACTTACTTTTACAATCTGACTTTTTTTTTTTTTAAAAAAAGTGGTCTTAAAGTCTGGCAGATGTTCATTTTAATTTGTTTCTTAATTGGGGAAAGTGAGGTTAGCACAAAGGACTTTTTAAGAACGGTTAAGGATTTATACTTGCAGGTTGAAGCTGTTTGAATGATAATGCTGGGGACAAAGATATCACACATACAGAATCCAAGAAGTATTACCAAGTACAAGCATCAGGTGTTGTGCACACAGATGTGCACACCACAAAACTTTTAAACTACACCTGTCCTCCTACCTACTACTAAAGAGGCTCAATTTAAAATGTGACTCATACTATGAACTTCAATCTGTCCTTTTACCTAAAAATCCTTCTAATTCCTGATCAGAGGTAGGCAAAATGTATGATAATTCTGTACAGTCAACAGCTCAGAAAAGTTGAATTTCCCTTGTGATTTAAAAGACGAACTGAACCATTTCTTGATTTCAGACTTAAATAGGCAATACAGAAACACCAGTGTGGTTTCACTTGACCTTCAAGTACATTGAGCAAGGATCCCAAGGAGAGCGACCTCACTTCCATGTTTCAGAAACCAAGTCACATGGCTTTTACTGATGTAAGTGGCAGAACTACTATTTGGGGATTCAAAGTAGGTTTGGATTGATCATTACATAAATATTACAGCTGTTAAATATTGTTTCTCTTCAGAGAAGAAAGCAACAATGAGCTGGGGATAGATTAAAAAAATGAGAAAAAGTTTTTGTGCAACAATGATCTTCTGTCATAATTTATGAAAAGCATTTGTTTCAATTAGCTCTTGAAACCACAGTTACACAATTATCTTTTCCTAGAAATACCATAGGTCGTGGTCTAAAATCAATATCATAATGTGGTTTGTACCGGGCACAGTGGCAAACTCCTGTATTCCCAGTAACTCTGGTGGCTGAGGAAGGAGGATCACAAGCTCAAAGCCAGCCTCAGCAACTTAGCAAGACCCTGGGCAACTTAGTGAGATTCTATGTCAAAATAAAAAATAAAAACGGGCTGGGTTATGGCTCAGTGGTTAAGCACCCCTGGGTTCAATAACAACAACAACAACAACAACAACAAAAGAAATGTGATTTGCTGATCCTTCCTTTCCTCTAACATCATAGGGTCTTTCTTAGATATAACATTCTGGTTTGGACAAAGAGAACACTGAAATATGTTGACAAGAAAGAACACTTTGTGAAACTAATAGATCAAACAGAGTCAGGATAGACTGATTCCTTCCTGAGCCCAACTATCTGAAACTAATCCCTGTGATTGAAGTGATTCTTACAATATATGAAAAACAAGCAAGCAGCTTATGATATTATGCCTTTAGGGATAGCTCACAGGTAGTCTTCCCTCCAGTGAATTCCTCCCCAAATACTAGATTTCCAATTTATACAGAGATATTCTTTTTCCTGCTTGGGTTACTTTGTAACGTAATGAGTTGTATAGATTTTATTAGTATTGATTTGTGGTTGTTTATAGCCAAAAAGAAAAATCCATGCTTCAAAAACATACCTAGATTACAGTCAAATTGATGATTGTCTGCAGCAACTATTGAAAATTTAGATTTTTATCCATAATGTGAGGACTCTGTGATGTTACCATGGAGATGGCTTCATCTTCACTGATGTTAAAGTTTTTTTTATCTAATAGTTTATTAAGAAGATAGACTTCACAGTTAAGCAGAAGTTAGCATTAATTTTAATTAAAATTTTAAATGTCCATTTTCCAATCTTAGGTTTTCAGTAAAAATGCACTATAAATATAATTTTATGAAGATTAAATGAAAAGACATAGGTAAAACATCTAGCAAAATGTTCAAGCTATTTATTACATATCAACTTTCTCCATTTTTTAAATTTTGATCCTATGGGCTCTATTAACATTTCTAGCCTCTTTATTGGCCAAAAAATATTCCAGAAACTTCTTCAACTTAAAGTCTATGATTTTAGACTAGATTCATTTATTTAATACCCATGCCCCCCCCCACACACACACACATACACAAGCCCTTACAAGTACAATGACACTTTTCTAACAAGTTCTTTTACTTTCCTCGGAATTCTCTGAGAAAGAAAAAAGCCTTAGGGAAGCTGCTTTTTGTAAATTTACAAATTCAATGTTTCATTCTTTTGCTGCCATTTTCCAACCTGTCAAACACATCTGTTTTGCTTTTGCTTCAGTAGGTTCTCTGTGGGAGCCTACTTTTTGACATGATTATCCCAGCAATCTCATTTTCAGCCCTATCCTGGCAGCTATCTTCTGAAATGCTTTAAGATATTTTACAGATCTTTCTACTTTTTAGGGAAGTTGAATTAAATCATCTGCTCAAGTGTCTTTCTCATCTCTGCATTCAGTTTTGTTCTCAAATGAATAATTTATGTTCTATAGCTCCTGTCTAAAGGAAGGTATAAACTTGCCTCTCCTTTCAACAGAGAACTCTGAGCCATCCTAAGTCTTGGATAGTTAGCTGATAGTACCACTGAGTTCTAATGCAGGAACAAATGTGTTATGCCCTTAGGGTGTCTTTTAACCAGTGATGAGATGTCAGATTCCCTTTGGGTCTGAGAATTCCACAAGAGGTGCATTCTCTCTCCATTGAGAGATTTTCCTCCAGAAACCAAGGATTTCTGAGTCACAGTTGTTTTACCACCTGCAAGCTACGTTTGCCCCATCAATCCTTGCTCCTAGATGACTTGTGACATCTCCCACTTCAGAACAGCTTCATCGCATTTTTTTCATTCACCACTGAAATGTCATTAGAATGGAAATCATGAATTTTTATAACTTATTCAATTATAAGAGACTTTCTCTTTGAACCCATCCTCTCCCCACCAGAATAAGCACACTCTTTTCTGTGTTCTTTACATTACACACTTGAAAAAAAATCATTTGATCTGCTACTTATCTTTAGCTTCTGCCATAGTTAAGATTCTCATTATGACATAGTTCAATGAAACTTCTTCTAACATTTTCCCCTTGCCTTCTATATTTCCCTTTTCCAATCCTTTCTCTGTATTGCCATCAACATGTCTTTTTAGTACAGATAGCTGATTATATTATTCCTCTTTTAAAAATCCTTGACTAGATCCATGTTATCTATAGATTTTTTTAAAAAAGTTGCTTTTTTGCCTTTTTTTTTAAAAAAGGATCTGATTACTGATATGTCATGACAGTTCTTTGCAATACAACTTTTACGTACTCTATGAAAAATCTTCTGCCACTTCTAAAAATATATCAATATGTCCATAGTCCTGCTGAATTCAAAATCATTATGCTAGTCCATGTTCTATGCCTTTATATATTTTCCTACCTCTTTCTGGACTGCTATATTGTTTTAATTTCTCAGTTCTCCTTTAAGAATAGTTCAAATGCTAACCCTCTTTAATAACTGTGTTTTGGATGTTCTTTTACATTGTCTATTAAAAAGTTGCAAAACCACTTGCATGTATTTCTCATCAAATTAGTGTAAGTAGCTTGGAAAAATCTTCAAAGAAGCATATCTGTGCATAGTACAAATTTTGCAATGTAAAAAAAAAATTTCCTGAATCATGGTGTGGAGGAGTTAGGTAACAGGAAGAAAAGAAATAATGTGAAGTTATATTTTAGTAACAGATTAAAAACAGCAAAAATAGACTTCAGTGGGAAAAAATAAGAATAAAAAATACAAGGAAAGTAGAAAAAGACCTGGAATAAAGTAACCGAGGACTAAGGAGAATAAAAGTAAAAAGTAGTTTGAAGTTTTGTGTGGGTATGTTTGACCAAGCCTGTGACCTTGAGCATTGAGTCTAGATCTATGCACATGAGTTCACCTTAGAGAAATGGCAGTTCATGTAACCAGACAGCTTCCTCAGTAGGGTTCTTCTGGCATTTTTAAGTAATTGAAGTAAAATATATCAAAAACTTAATGAAGTAGTACACTGTATTACTATCATGTTTGAATTGGCCAAAGTTGACATCATCAAACAATGTGCTATTTCAATGACTTTGCCCTGAACAAGAAAGAAAAACATGACAAAATTGGAAAGAAAAACAATCAACAAAAGTATTGCTTGCTTAAAAGGGGGAGAAAATAATGGAAGCAAAGAGCAGCATAGTGCATGTTGGTAGTAGAAAAGGAATACTGAACACAATCAGATGCCCTGAGATGTGTTTAAAATATCTATGCTTGTATAATTATGTCAAAATGAACCCCAATATTATGTGTTCATAATATTATGAACTTCAATAAAATGAACTAATAAAAAGAAGAATTTGCCAATCTTTAATTAGGGTTTTTGGAGCAAATCATTTAATCTCTTCAGTTGTCTTCAAACTAAGATGTTGGTTAAGATTCAGCTATGTGTAAAAATAATCTGTAAAATTTAGCATATATATAGCTATATATATTTAGCATAATATATCTATATTAGCATTTTTTTCTCAATTTTCCCATGGTCAGTTTTTCTCTTTGAAAAGTTGAAAAAGCACACATTAAGTATATAATGGCAAAAATAAAAATAGCTAGAGTACTCTTGCTTTAGAAATTTTATATTTATCAATACAGCAAGCAACTTTATTCATAACATAAAATGAAATGAATGAAGCCTTAGGCCTTCCCTCCAGTTTAGGAATTACTTTAATTTCTCTTTGGTTTTATGCTTTCCCACAGGCCGTTTAGAATGTCACATACACTTAGAGTAGACACGTTATACAGTGAAATTGTGCAAAACGTTTATGACAATCCTCATCTGAGACATAAACACTTCTTGTTTCCTGCTCATGTTTTCAATAAAAGCATATTTTTCAAGCAAAATTACTTACAACATGACTAAACACGTTCTCTGTACAGCAACATATATAGAAGAACTTCCTTTTGGTGCACAAAACATATATATATATAATCTCCTGAGAGGTTTTTTATTTTTATTTTTTTTTTTAAATTTAAGTCTTTGGGATGGAGCTAATTAAATTACCATTGAACTCAAACCTACCAGTTCTTATGATTTGTCTCAAGCTCTCTTTGCTACCAGATCTTCCTACCCTATACCCTCACTTTTTTCATTTAAGATGTTCAAGGTACACATTCTAGTTCCATTAATAATTTCCTTTCTCATTATTCCTCTTAAATTCTCATTTTTCTTGTCTCCTCCTTTGACAGAGAGAAGACACAAAGCAGAAACTTGCTTTGGAAAGTTATATTTGGGCCAGAAGAAAACAACTGTCTTAAAATTAATCAAGTCAAGCAATATAACTCTCTTTTTCCCCTGTTATGTCCCCTATATACAAAGAGGACTGAAAAGATTCATCACTTCTTTGGAAAGATTTAGTTTTTCACAGAGGAATCAACTTCCTAATGTGTCAACATGACAAATACTTTTCCTTGTATCTGTTTTAATATATATTATTCATAATTTAATTTTAAAAAGGACAATGTTTATTGTCATTAAATTTGGTCATTTTGTAAGCATAGGTAAATATATGCAGGTGTATCATTTCGTATATTCCACATTAACCAACAAGATTTTGAATTCTTTTTAGACATGGGCCATGCATTATTTTTCTGATTATCTCAGAATTCTAAGCATACATTAGAAATAACTGAAGTTTGAAATATATACACTGAATTATAGTAAAACCTACCTCCTAAATCAAGAGAAATATGTGAATCTCACAAATAGTAGTTACTTTTGGTAAGAGAATGCAATGATCTTAGGGGAAGAAAGATTGAGAATATTGGCCTTTATTGTCCTGAAAGTATAACTGACAGGTGATTTTCTCAATCATAAGCTAATAAAATAATAAAGGTATAGCAAAGACATTGTTATGCATTCCCACTCTTCTTCATACTTCTCTGTTCACCTTGGGATTTTAATAGAATCAAGGGCAGGGACATCACAATAGTTCCATGTGTTTTACTTGCAAAATTTTGTTTCTTACTATTGTACAAAAGATATGTACAAGACAGCAAAATTTCTGCAAATTTCTACTATGTTCTTGTTATAGCTGAAAATAATATTACCTTAGAGCAGTTCTTTAATTTATTTTTCTATTTTTGCTTTTCATTTATTATGACTTTATTTAAATTTATATTTGCTAAGTTATTATGTACAGTTAATCATCCATAAAGTGGCAATCTTTTGGGAAGAGAATGATGTTGATCCTCCGTTTAGTGGCACTTTAGGTTATACCATTGCTGTACGTTTCAGTCAGTAACACATTATGCAGTTAGCATCACGTCAACACACAGCCCATACAAATGAACTGTAGTTATGTAAGATTGCTTGTAAGTTTTAAACAGATGGCAAGATGCTGTGACAAACACTTTTTACTTGAAAACAACAAAAAACCCTCTTTGTAAACTATGTATGTTCCACAGTTAGGTTTCAGTGTCATTTCATCAGAGTCCAGTCAGAGGAAGGGTGTGCAACTACATGAATTATACCCATGGAGCATTCCCATCCTTTGTGCATATTTACAAATCCCCACCCCCTTCACACCACAGCTGGTGCTTGTTTCCACCACTGAGTTTTAAATAATTCAGTGAAATTTTTGAGAAATAGAGAATGTTTTGCATAATTTTGAGGCTTGATTACTATTTGCACCAAATGTTGCTGATCAGCAAGATTGCCTCAATGGGAATAGTAAAGATTCCCTTTGAATTGAAATTCAAAACAAATTCATTACACTAAAAGCTTGAAAAGAGGAGAATCATTGCAATATCATTTCACACTTAACTATGAAGGTAGATCCCAATAAAATTTGAAGCTAAAATTATCAAGGTAGATCCTAATACAATTTGAAAATGAAGTCTGGTAGGCTTTGCTTCAGAATCATTAGAAAGGTATAACACTCCTTGGTTGCAATAACAATAATTTACCATTTCTTTTTTTCATTTTTTTTGTTTGTTTATTCGGTCTTGGAGTGTCTCTCTCCCCCCCTCTTTCTCTGTTTCACCCAAAGAATTATTACTAAAGATTCCATTTTTTATGCCCCAAATAGTAAATATTTATTTGTTTCTGTAATCATTTGAGGTTTTTTTGTAGCTAAATAGAACTCAATCACACAAAGGCAAGCAGAACATAAGACACAGAGTTCTTAGTATAGAACTAATAATTTATAATAGAAAAAATGATTATATTTTGAAGCATAATAAATATGTAACTCACGTCCAAAAATAAAGAAAAAGAAAATGTATCAAACAAATAGGAAATTTGAAGGGAAAAATATTTCTAAGTACCTCCTTAAAAAAATACAGCATCGAAGGACTGGCTAGCTCAATGTTTATGTGCATATGTGCACAGGGTCCAATAAGATTGGGACTGGATTTGAGAAGAATACAAAAGAAATTCCCCAATTAAATTAGTTATACTCATAGACACTGTCAAGTGGGGACTTGAACTCAAGTTCCAGGACTGAAGAACTCTGAACAAAGAGCTACCTCATACCAGGGGATGGTTAGGTCAACACACATAACAACAAAGGGGCAAACATGGCAGAGAAGGTGATAATTATGCTATTCAGGAAGTCTAATCAAAGAGGCCTTGCTCTGCAGAGGTTTTGGAGTCCTGAAAATCTTGTATGCCACTCTCATTATCTTGACTACTCTCTAATACTCTACAATAAAAATTTTGTATTTATGCCTACATAGAAGCTTTCCAACAATAATATAACACTATTTTTCAACAATGAGATGACTTTGGCTTTTATAGGAAAGTCAAGAAGGTGATTTTCTATTAAGGGCAGCAGTCATTCTTTATTGCATCATCATTTAAATATTCAACCCCTAGGTATTCCAAAGACTTATTGAAACGTTTGCATAAGGAATGAATGAATCTGTAACTGGTGAAATTTTCTTTGATAGGATAATGATGAAGGAACCAGGAGTTGTTTCAAACATTCTCTAAATGAGACAATCTGTTGTCATGAAGATTTTCAAATAGGGAGAATAAGATAGATCTGTACGTATTTGCAATTTGAATTTATGCAATTGACAGATAATAGTGATCTTGTTCCCTTCTGTCTCTACTTCTGAAAATTACATGTTTACTGACAAATACCTTAGAAAATACCTTATCTGAATAATCTTTTTCTTATCCTGAGACTAAATTATATTCATAATTTATTTGGGTTACTTCCCATCCCACTTGGGATGATAGACTGAATACAAAGGCTTTGAATATTGAAGTGGGATACAGATACCACCTCTTCCTTTTTTTTATGAACATTGTTAGCTTCTGAAAAGAACTCAGTGCAGCAACTGCAGTCCAGGTTCCCATAGGTCCTTTAGCTTTCAGGAAGCACATGGAAAAGAAGTGAAAAGCTGGTGTTCAATCTACCTTGTGAAGCAGGAGCACATGCTGAACTTTGTGGAACCAGGATTTAGGCCAAATTCTCATTTCTTCTTCTCCACCAGATATTGCAGGTATGATTATATTAGAAAGAAGAAAAGGAAAGTAGGCAACATTTATCACTTAGTGATGGCCTTTTATTTACTACTCCATAATAGTGGCTCTTTTTGAAAATGACTTGAAAATCCTATTTCCATGTCCTTATTTAAATTCATATCTCAAAGAAATGCTAAGTATAAGAAGCTTAAGCTAATGAATACATATTCAAATGGGTTGAAAAAAACTAACTAGGAATGGTAATAACAATATTTATTTCTAAATGCATCATATAAATACATTACATATGTTATACATATACAAACCAGGACACTAATAATTTTCTAATCAATTTGTCATCTGATGAAAAGACCATGAACAATCTTGGAAGAAAAAAACCATAGATTTTAATTCCAGTTCTGCCATCAACTAACTCTTTGACTTAAAGCAAATATCAAATTACTTGTGATTCAATACTTTTATTTATAAGATGTGGGAACAAACACCTGCCTCAAATTGGGATATCAAATGAGATGAGACATGTGGATGCTTTTGAAAATGCATATGCAATCAGGAGAGAGAGAGAGAGAGAGAGAGAGAGAGAGAGAGAGAGAGAGAGAGAGAGAGAGAGATTATAAAAAGATGAAGAGAAGTAGAAATCCTAGGGAAACCAGTCTCCTCAATACCATGGGCTCTAATTTCCTCATGATGTATCTTTTTTTTTTCTCCTAGTCATCAAGACTTCAGAGTGAACCAATCATAGTTTTCCAAAAATTTTAGAAATTGCATTTTTTAGAGAAGTCCCAAAGGTCTGAATTTCGTGCTATAGTTTAAGTTTAAATGTCTTGATTTGAAGAATAAAACCAGGGTGGTTTCTGACCACCCCATGTAGAAAACAGTCTTCAATAATTAGAATAAATATGGTTCCTTAAAATAATCAAGAATGTCTGCAATAAATTATAGAGTAAATCCCAAGTCATTAAAATGAGTCTTAATAATCCAATCACATTTTATTATTAAGGAAAGTCAATATTATACAATCATAATATTTCAATCAGTAGCAGAAAGAAAATTACCCTACATGATAATCTCATTAGTGCTTATAAAGTAGTCAATAAAAGAGAAGATCTTCAGCTTGAACATTTATCCAGCTTCCTGATCCTGATTGTCCAATTAAGAAACTTACATCGTTAATTCAAGTCAAGCGATCGATACACTTTTCAAATGTAAAGCAGATAATCAACTGTAGCAGATTCATGCATTTATTAAAACTACAATGTCAAAATATGCCAATATTGCAGGGGTGATTAGAAGAGATTTCTAGTTCAGATTTCTTTGTAAACATTTTTGCTAATATAATTCCTGGCTCCTCAGTCCATGCATAGCCATACAGAGCTGGCTAAGGTGAATTTGTTGAAAGAGAAAAATGCCAAAATGAATGGGCTTGTTGGGTCTTCACTGAATAGATTACTTTGAATATTCAGAGGCTATTATCTTATATAGATGAAAACACATACCTCAATTAGTAAAATATTAAAACTTAAATTCTGTTGTAGACAGCAGAAAGAGATGAAGATCCTAACTGCATAAAACTTGAAGTCCAGAGGCAGGAAAGATCCTGGTGTGGCATCATTGAATGGCCATTCTGCCATGCATATAGTATAAACTTCACTCTGACACTGTTTTTTTCACAGTTGATAGTTATGTGCTTGTGAAAATTGAGAATATGTGTATTTTTTTTTTTTTTTTGATGGTTGGAAGGAGAAAGGGAGGGAACTCTACCACAAATAGGGACCATCACTCCCTTCAGTCTGGTGTCCAATGTAGTCACAAGTCTAGTGCCCCACCAATAACAGTCACAAAGGAATTCCATGCACAGGCAAACTAACATCTTTCCCTAGAGTAGGGTATTGAGTCACCTTTTATGATATGTGCCTCTTAAATCTGCTTCCAAAAAACCTGCTGCAGAGAGCATAGGAGGTGAAAGGCCCAGCGACTCCCTTCCTCCTTATTCCCACCATTGTGTTTTCTTGAAGTTATGCCTTTTCTTTTTTTATTATTATTAGTTGTTCAAAACATTACAAAGCTCTTGACATATCATATTTCATACATTTGATTCAAGCGGATTATGAAGGGCAGCAGAATACAACATAAACTAGTATGGCAGTATGTAAAAAAGTGGATGTATAACCCATGTGATTCTGCAATCTGTATATGGGGTAAAAATGGGAGAAGTTATGCCTTTTCTAGGTCACTCCAAGCCAGTCATCCTGGTGCAGGCTCATCCTTGCAGGATTCAGATGCAGGATTCTTCTAATGGGAAACATCTGAGACTGCATGATTTCTAAGATTTAAAGGATCCTTTTGATGTTGGGAAACAGCATGCAGATGCTCAGATAGATGAAAGGCAGAATTCTGTTACATAAACTTCCAAACTAGGCATGGTTGTCAGTCAGGGCTATACAGGGGGTTACACATGGGAAGGTGTAACAGATATTTGGAGATATATAGGTAGATTATGTTTGGCAAGGGAAATGAGTTTAGCTAGGTTCCCCTGATCCCTGTGAATTGATTAACTCTAGTATTTGTGTAAGCTCCAGGACATAAAGGCTATCTCCAGCTGTGTGGGAAGTGACTCTGGGGAAACTGGTGAAGGTACATAGTGGCCCCAGGTGATAAGATGATAAGGGAGGTTGTTAGAATATAGACTTAATCAGCTGTTCAAGAAAGAATACCGATTAACTTCGAGCCAGGGCCTCAAACCTAGATCAAGATAGCATTAAAATGCCTAGACTTCTTATACTGACTGCCATCCACTTTCCTTTCCACTCTCCTTGCCCAGCTGTCATGTGTGTTTGGAAGTCTGAAGGCTCACTCTGCCTTCTCCTCCTTCTGCTTTATTTTTCACAGACTTCTTTGCCCCAATAATTAAATGAGGAGGTGTGATTCTGTGTACAAATAAGCAAGCAAGGAAACAAACAAGCAAATGAGCTCAAATTGGTAACCTTGGTCAAATAGAAATTGTGAACCTGGTCAACTAGAAAATTTGACTGTAAATTTTCTGGAAAATATCTGTGAGATTTCGTAGATATCATCAAATGACAGTCATTTGTGTTTAAGTTCCGTAATTTTTGAATTTTTTAATCAAAGGTTAAACTACTAAAACTTTTCTTTGCTTAGACAATCTACTGAACATTTCTGGAAATTTGTTTAACTTAAAAAAAGAAAAGAATAAATCATTTCATAAATTGTTAATTATCAATATCGTAGCTTTTCATCTGCATTTGTAAGGTCTACCATGTTCTCGAAAGTGCTTTACTCATTTTGCACTAATCTATGTAGTAACCTTATTAGGTCATTTCATTGTTTTCCTTCAATCATGTGAAATAATTCAAAATGGAGCCCTAAGTACACTGGAAAAACAAAATATTTTAATTGCAAAGGCCATAAATTTAAATTGTGTTTTTATTTATCCCTTAAAACAAGTTCTGTCTCTTTTTCTTACTGTTTCATTTTACCAATGTACTTAGATGTGACTAGATGGAGATATGGCATATTTATTTTTCTCTTTAAAAAGCTGGAATAAAGTGTGTGTGTGCGGAGGGTATGTGTTTATGTATGAATATGTGTGATATTAACAATATTCCTTAATGCTTATTAACTATAATGTCTTTACTCTCTGTAGTCATTATATCACCTAAGGTGTTTGAAGTATATGAGAAGCAATTTTTAAGAATACCAATGGAATTTACTTAAAGAAATTATAATAAAGCAATCTATTAACAGGAGAAATTAATCAATTAACATTTCTTTTTGGTAGTCTATGTAAAAGACAAAAGTTATCAAGGTCTTTAGAAGCTCCTTATAGTATTTGGACACACAGTGATTTCTGAGGGAGGAAACCACTAGGTCTGGTGTAGGGCTAGATTTACTTGGCTTCTTTCACTTGGGGTGGAGTAATAAGATCCTCATCCTAACACTACATAAATTTCAAGATTATTAGAATTTTACTAAACAATTAAGGAGGAGTTGTTAACTTCTTGCTTTATCTTCCTTTTCTTTCAGTTCAGACTTCCTGTTACCTTGGATGATACTAATTTCAGTCTGTTCTTAAAGTTGTGACTACTCATCTACAGAATTCTTAAGTTATAACATATGTATATATCTAAATACAATATACGTAAGAAGTCAACCCATGTATATTATAAACATATACCCACAATGCTCTGTAATATGTTAAAATTATGCATTATCTTTTACATAAACCAATATATTCATCTTTGTTTTGTTTACAAATATGGATGCATGTTAGCATTTATCTTAGATACTAAATGACGAGAAAGAAAAATTGCATGCTTAAAACAGGTGTGGATTAATTTAATGATATGATTTTTATGACAAGTTTAATGAGGCATAATATATTTTACTATCATAAAGCTAATTTCTTTTCATAACTATGAAGTATGTATCATATTATTTGTAAGAATGCAATAATTTTATTTGTGAGAAATATATAGAAACAGGAAAAAATCATGCTTAAAATTACAAATATATGTTTTTCCTTTGTAGGCATTTGATACCATCAGACTCTTTATTTTTATTATTTTTTAGTTATTGGCAGACACAACATCTTTGTTTTGTATGTGGTGCTGAGGATCGAACCCGGGCCGCACGCATGCCAGGCCAGCGCGCTACCACTTGAGCCACATCCCCAGCCCACCATCAGACTCTTTAAAATCAAATATATCTGGCAAAAATTTACTACAGAAAAATTGGCATTGAAATGAAATTCTCATGGGGAAAACTCATAGTCCAATTTCATGACAGTTAAAAACTGTAGTTTGAGAAAATCTAATTGTTGAATAAAAATCTCTATACTACAGGAAAGTAGAGAGAGTGGTGCACATTAAATGTTAGTGAAATAAAACATTATTAGTGTTTCATTAGTCATTGTGAATGGTGGCTGTTCATAAGTGATGGGATTTCTTGTTTGATATTAACAGAGATTCATAATTTATATCTGTGTATCTACATGGACAGATTAAAGAAAGGAGGAAAGTGAAAGAAATATTGTCAAGTAGAAATAGAAAAGATTGAATTTTATATTAATTTACTCACCCCTTAGACCTAAGCAAGCAAACAAAATTAAAAGTAATCAACAAAAGCCTGCCCATGCTGATTATTCCATTGTTATTTTCACATACTTTTTATTGTGAAACAATAGAAATCTTATCCACTTTGTTACTAAAATAAGGTTAAATTTTGATAAAATAACCAAACTTCAGAAAAATCTAAAGTATATCCCCGTATCTAAAATATTTGTTAGATATCTGAATATATATTTTTATTATATAACTATATATCTATTACAGATCTTTTTATTTATATAGGAAAAGATTAATGGGAATGTTTTCAAGGATGATTTTAGATATACTTTCAAATTCTTTCTCAAAAGTGAAAATTTTAAATATAGTTTTTTAAAAATAATTCCCCAACCTTTGCCTATGAATGAAAGCTTATATATTCTCTAATTTTTATAGATTTATTTTTCCTCAAAGTCATTTACACAAAAAGGTTAAAAAGTGCTCACAAATCAAGTTAGAGCCCTATTTAATATGCTAATGCAAAATGTTGAGTTATGTAGCACCAGCAGACAATAAATGCTCCCCTTACAAACATTAGTTCAAGGCACTGCTAATGAGTTCACCTCTATTATCTTTCAGGCTGCATCTCCATTAGCAGTGTTGTAGTACCAAAGATAATTAGTGCAGGCTTGTCAACTTGATTTTCGCTAGCATTATGGCCTTTATTTTGTACTATATTTTTTAAGGGTTCCTCTGGGAGACTGTGAATCACTTTGTTGGCCAGGCAGAAGCTATTCATTCTGGCCTAACAAAAGCACAGTTTAATTAAGAAGCATTCTACCACTTATTGTGTACTCCAGACTACAATTTTGATGTTGGTCTCTAAATGCTAAGATTTGTCAGATTCAATTTCTCTATTCTAATTTCCTATCAGAGAAAATGTGACACCAGGCATGGATCCAATTTTCCTTTTCTATTAGCATTTATATTGACAGAGTTAATGATTTTATTATCATCTTTGTCTTGTTGCTAAACAGCAGTCATTATATCCTTCCTTGTGGATGGTTACATATATATTGTAAACACACTCTCCCAGGAGGAATTCAAACTCATTCTATTAAATTTATTTTGGGGTGGTCAAGTTGAGTGGTAGAAAAAGTCAGAAGAGCTTTAGAAAAAGGATAGTATTGCCAAATACAAAGTGAGATTAATATCTTCTCTACATGAATAGCATGTCCGAGTGGAGAGGCAGGCAGAGACTCTGCAGCATTCCCAGCAGGTTTAATTGCAATCTCCCTGATACTGCTCTGGGAGGAAATGAAATATTTGAGAAAGTGAAATCCTAAATGTTTGTACTACTCAAAAATATTCTAATGGGATTATGAAACTCCTTTGGATTTGAAGCAGAATTAATTAAATCAAGAGATGCTGGGCTTTACATATATTTCTCACTTTTCAAACTCAAATTTCTTCATAACTCACCTAATTATCTCTCTGATTTGGGTGTAGTTTCCATATTAATTTATTTTCCAAATAGTCAGATTGAAGGAAGTTTCAAATCTCAGTTCATGAATGACTTATTCATTACTTATGTGTAAATGAATTAGCTATGCAGTTTTATGGGAACATGATGTGGTACTCCTATTGCATGTTCTTTTTTTCTTTGCAGATTAATAGCACAACCCTCTTTGTGATACTTTCCTTAACATTTCTTAGGGCCACCAATGTTTTCCAAGTATACAGTAGCTGTATACTAGAAACTTGCATTCAAAATAAAGTCAGGACATTTCAATGTATAATTTTATTTTACATTTTATCTGACACATTGATAAGAACATTCAAGTACATTTCTCTACCATTTACAGTAAAGCAAAATAAAAAAAAGAGATTGGCTAATTTTTTTGTATTTAATTAGTCAAAGAATAATTCTTGCCACAAGGAAAGCAAAGTGGGAATATATTCTTGGAATTTAATTGAATATATTTAGCATCCAAATACTGCCTATATGCAAATTCCTTGTCAATATTTTTTTAAAAAATATATTTATCCTCTGAGACACATATAACTAACATTATGATTTCAAATCAGTCACTCCAGAGATTATAAAATTAATTTTCTAGAGGCATTAAAAAACAGAATCCTTCTGCTAATAAAGTTGTTATCTGAACACACAGGTTTTTTTTTTTTTTTTTTTTTTTTTTTGGAGAGGGGTAGGGAAAAAGAGAGAGAGGGATAGAGAGGAAGACTTGTGGACTAAGAAGAATTAGATGGTTTCTCTGCAGCCTTCCAAGCCTTCACCTACAGAAGTAGACAGTCTCTTAGATACAAGATTGAGTCTTCTTCAGTCATTAATTTTCCTATTACAAAAAGGGAGAGGAGAATGCTTGCCAAAACTAATCCTAAAATTTCTCTCTTTTGGGGAAGGCAGGGCACCAGGGGATGAAACTCAGGGGCACTCAACCTCTGAGCCACATTCCTAGCCCTATTTCATATTTTAATTAGAGACATGGTCTCACTGATTTGCTTAGCATCTCACTGATTTGCTTAGCTTCTGACTAAATTGCTAAGGCTGGCTTTGGACTTGAGATCCTCTTGCTGCCTCCCAAGCAACTGGGATCACAGGTGTGTGCCACCACCTGTATCTGGGTCCTGCTTCTGTTCTCTGTCTTGAGACTACCAGAGATAATATCAATGTGCTTTACGCTGATTATGCCAGCTATGGTGAGACTCCACAGATGCCCAGTACATCCTAGTCTCTGGCACTGATTGTCTCTGCTGATTCTGTGTAGTCCCTGTTCTCTATCTCTTAAACTTCTCAATTTTTTGAAAGTTTTCAATAAGTCTACTGGAACACACAGTATATTGAGAGAAAACAAATAAAGGATCCTGTATATTCAAACTTTATGAATGTTCTTTTTCCTTTCAATTGAAACACAAATATAAAAGTTCCTTCCTTGAGGATACTGACATTCCCACAGTCCTCTTTCTTTACCAATGAGCATGAAGCTGGCATGAGGGTCTTCCTTGATCTGAAATGCTCTTTCTACATCATTCTCCCTTGCTCTTCCATAAGACCCCTTAGCTTTGAATTTCTTATACCAGACTATAGTATTCGTTACCTTGCCTATAGTAATAATATGTTTGTAAAAAACACAATCTACCCCCCACTCCACTGCACGCTGTTTCTGCTATTGTTTTGTTTGTTTGTTATGCTGATGATCAAACTCAAGGCCTTGTGCATGTTGCCAAGAGCTCCTCCACTGAGCTACAAACCTCTCTCTCCAACTGCATATTGTATCTTGAAACCTCTTCCTCCTGATTTCCTGCAACTCTGAAATTGCACCTTGGTGGCACTTCTAAAACCCTGAGCACTCGGTTCCTTGAACTCCTTTTTCATCCACCGAGGTTTCATTACATTTGTCATGCCTTAGACCCTTAGACTTGTGAAGATCAATGTCAATACCATCATCAAAAATCATCTCAGTCTCAAGCATCCCTCTAAATATCACTTCTTTTTGTCTCACTCATTCTAAGGTTATAAATCCAACAATTATTCTATTCCTTAGTCCCTTCAACTTATTCTACCACGTCTTCATTTTTTTTAGTCCCCTTGCATCCTCATTTCTATCCTTATTAGTTCATATTTTTTAGCCAATTATTTATTCCTTCCCTTGCCTCAACTCACAACATAACCTGACACCCTTTCACTTCATTTTTTTCAATTGATTAAACCACAATCCTGGGTAAATCTTCCTCTTTTCCTTCACTGTCTTTGTACTTATGCAGCTAGATATGGCACTTTCAAGATTGTCATCTTAATTAATTAATTAGTTGCAAAATTCTTGAAAGATTTCTACATGAATTGGTTTATTTCCAATGTACTTATTTATTTATAATTCATCCTCCTTGTTGACTGTCTGATTCCTTTTATATTGCTGTAACAAAATACCATAAATTGGATGCCTTATAAACAACAGAAATTTTTTTTTTTCTCTCACAGTTCTGGAGGCTGGAAGTCCAAGTTCCAGACATAGGCATGTTTGGTGTCTGGCTAGGATCTATTTTCTCATCCTTATTTGGCTTCTTTTCTTTGTGTCCTCACACAGTAGAACTGTGTGAGGACACAAAGAATAAGGGATGTGTCCTCATGACAATCAAAAAGGCTCAGACTCCTAACACTATCAAATTGGTGATTAGGTTTCAATATGTCAATTTTGGAGGGACACAAACATTAAACCACAGAACTGAGGATGTTGATAATTCATTTTTTTTTTCATTGTTGCTTCACAGTCCCTGGTTTAAATGTGCCACATTTGCTGGCTGGTTTTCCTGGTAGTGAACATTTGAGCTCTTTCTAGATCCATCTATTATAAATGGACTTATAAATATTTTATATAAATCTTTGCACAGATACTTTTGTGAATCTTGGGTAAATTAGTGGAACAGCTTGTTCACATATTGATATATATATATATATATACATATATATATATATATATATGTATATATATATATATATATATAATTTTAAAGAACACACCAAATGAATTTTTCAAAGTAGTTGTACCAGTTTCCATTTTCTCCTGCAGAATGATACAGGTTGTATATGATACAGAGTTACCCTGGTTGTGTATTCAAATGCAAGGATAAGAGAGTTCTTTACATTTTTTTTTTTGCGATATAAGTCTTTTATCAGATATAGTAGTAGAAATGTATTATCCCTGTCTAATATTTGTATTATTATCTTAATGATTTTTTGAAGAGAAGAAGTTCTTGATTCTCATGAAAACTGATTTATCAATCTTTTCTTTTATGGATTGTACTTTTGGTGTTATATCCAAGAAAGACTTACCTGAAGCAAGGTTATAAAGGATTTCACTTATAAGTTTCTGGTTTTAGATTTTTACATTTAGGACTATGTTTAAGTTTGGTGATGTGAGGTATACATCAAAGTTAATAAACTTAGTGATCAAACAGTAAAGGCATCTAACTGGAAATGTCCTTAAGGGGAGATTTGAAACTATAAATTCAAATTCATTATATTGCTATCAAGATTACATGTTAACATTAAGTAAATTTGTAGTCTGTGTCCTTCAAAAAGTTGTTCATTTCATCTTAGCAGTCCAATTTATTGGTATGAAGTTCTTCATAAATATTTTTACTTTAAATATCTGTAGAACCCGTAGTTCTGTCATCTTGCTCATTCCTGACATTAATAAACTACGCCTTTATTTTTCTTCTGAATAGTATGGCTATAGGTTCATTATTTTCATAGGTCTTTACAAAAATCCACCTTTTATCTTATTCAAATTCTTTTGATTTTGATGCCCTAGTTTTCACTTTCATCTTTCAAATTTTCCTTCCTCCACATGTTTTCTTTCATTTTATATTTGAAGCTGAGAGCTTCATTTGCTCTTCTTATTCCAGTTTCTAAGGTAGAAGCTGAGGTCACTGATTTGAGACCTTTCTTCTTTTCTAATTAGGCATTTATGATTATCAATTTCCCCCTCAGTTCTGCTTCAGTTGTAGCCAATAAATTTTGATATGCTTTGTTTTCATTTCATTCCATTTAAAGTGATTTTAATTTCCCTTTTGGTTCCTTTTTCAACCATGGTTTATTTAGAGTATATTATTTAATTTCTAAATATTTGGAAAATTTCCAGAAAGCTTCCTATTAATTGATTTCTAAATCAATTCCATAGTAAGAAAAATACTTCATATTTCTGAAGCATTTTCAATTTACTGAGAGATGTTTTATGACCTAGAATGTAGCCTCTCTTGGTATATGTTCTAAGTGCATTTGAGATATTGTATATTCTGCCATAGTTGTAAGGAATTCTCTAGATGTCACTTTGGTCTAGTTGGTGGTGGTTTGATAATGTTCCAGTTTTCTATTTCCTTGAGGAAAATTTTCTCTAATTGTTTTTTAAATTTTTGAGAGAGGGGAGGTCAGATCTTTTACTGTATGTGTGTGATTTTTATCTCTTTTTTCTTCCTATTCTATCAGTATATTGTGGTGCTCTTCTTTCACATGTACAAATACTTAAGACTGTTATGTCCTCCTGATGAACTTGATCAATTCATCATGAATCAGTCTCCCTCTTTATCCTTGTGATTTTTTTCTGAACTCTCATGGTATTATTAATATAAACATTCCATCTTTTTAAAATTAGTGATCATATTATCTATCATTTAGTTTAACTGATTTGTGTCCTTAGGTTTTAAGTTTTGTAGAAAGCACTTAATTAAGTCCAGTGTTTGTGTCCAAACAAACAATTTTTGGATGGTCAGCTTTTAAATCAATCATGTTACTGTTTATGTTCTGTTTGTCCCATTCATTCTGTTTCCTGTTTCCTCTTCCTTTGAATAAAGTGATAGTTTTATGGTATTTTTGTATCTTTTGATGGCATATTTACCTTGTTGTTATGCCACTTAGGGAATAAGTTATAAAATGTTAATTTACCAGTCTAACTTTAACCAATATTTTACCACTTCACTTATAGTGTAAGCTTGGCTTTTCACTGGAGAGAAATATGCTGTTGGACATCCTTACCTTTCTTCCCCTGAGTCTAGTGTAATCTTTTCCTCTTTAAAAAGTTTAGAAATTTTCTCTTTGTCACTATTTTCAAGAATTCAATTATACTGCTACTTGTTGAAGTTTTCTTCATGTTTTGCATGCTTGATTGAGTTCATTTAATTTCTTACATCTAGTATCTATAAGGTATATCCAATTTGGAAAATTTCTTCAAATGATTTTTCTGTCCTTATTCTCTCTTTTCTTTTTTGGAGACGCAATTACATGTATAATGGACCATTTGAAATTGTTCCAGACATCACTGATTCTGTATTTTCCTTTTTCATTTAGTTCCTTTCTGTGAATTTTATAAAATTTCTACTATTTTTGCTTCAGGTTCACAAATCTTCTGCCATGTGTTATGTGCTATTAATTTCATAGAGTGTATTTTAATCTGAGCTATTTTCACTTTTATAAGTTCAATTGGACTTTAAAAAAATACCTTCCATGTTTCTTACTAATGTTAAGTTTTCAAAAAGTAGACTATTGTTTCAATAACCTGTTTTAATATCCTTACTTAGTATTTCTATATTTTTCTTTCATTTTGGGATATGTTTGACTCTGATTATCATCCTCAGTATGATTTACATTTTCTTTCTTCTTGGGCTGCCTTGTGACTTTGATTAGATGCCAGTTGTTCTAAAATGTATCTTATTGAGTCCTGGGTGTATTTGTATTCTTAAAAATATAATGGAACTTTGTCCTGAGACTCAGTAACACTGGAAATAGTTCTATCCCCTTATGTGATACTTAACAAGTTTTGACAGCTAGAGCCAGAGGAGTATTTGCTTTATATCTTACTTTTCTCCATTATATAGACAAATGCTGATATTTCTTTAATTATGAGATTTTCCACTTTTTCTCATGAGAAAAGAAATTAGTCCTATCCACAGCTCTCCTGCACCACCACCCAGTGGTATTTTCTCTAATTCTCTTACAATTAGGGTTTCTGACCTTGGTTAGTGTTCTCATATGCATGTGCAGATAGGCACTGAACTGAAGAGTCAAGGGACATGCTAATTATTCCCAGAGTTCTGCACTGTGACATTGTCTTATCTCTGGTACTTTTTCTTGTGAATTCTATTAGCAGCCACAAACCTCCAGCCATTTCCTTTTCAATTCAGGAAAAGGGCAGACCCCACCAAGGTTCCCATTTCTGAACCATTCCCCTTGGAACAACCTTCTTCAGGAAATAAATAAAAAAGCAAATACTGTTTGTTTCTTATCTCTCTGCTCTTTATTGTCTTTGTTAAATGTTTTCAGGGTCATTTTATATGTTTTTGTTAAGTTTCTTGGTTGTTTAGTTTGAGAAGTGAATCTACTCCACAATGCTCAGAAGCATGAGTACTCCTCTTCACGCAACTTTTGAACCTACTTCAATTAAGCTTTTATCACTACCATTTTATAAAATTTATCAAAGTTCAATGATTTTCATAATAACTATAATGGTCAATTTTCCATGACATGTGCCTTGAATATTTAGAAGAGATCTCTAATGGAAGGTGTTGAGCATTGATCCTTACTGTTTCCCTTTTTACTCCTACTTTACTCATAGTTTTCCATCATATATGTAAGAATCTATGTTTAGTTCTTTGATCCATTTTGAGTTAAATATAAAGCATGGTATAAGATAAGGGTCCAACTTCATTCTTTTGAACTCTGTGTTTTATTCATATATAGAATTTTCCCCTTCCTATGACTTAAATGTCTTTTATTGTCTGTCTTAATGCAAGATATTAGGCCATATAAAGATTTATTTTTTGTGTGTTTATTTACTGCTATCTTAATATATATTTTAAAATTCATCTTTATATTTTCATGATTTTATAGCTTCCTTTTGTTTTTTTGAGTGATATTCCACTGTATCACTGTACCACTGTTAATTCATCTATATATATATTGAATAATAATAATATAAACATTTTTGTGCAAGTTTCTGTGTACGTGTAAGTTTTCAATAAACTTGGGTAAATACCAAAGAGCATTATTGATGGAACTTATATTGAAAGAAAGTATGTCTAGTTTTATAAGAAACTGTCAATCCATCTTTCAGTTTTCAATCCATCTTGCATTCCAAATAACTCTGAATGAGACTTCCTACTCCTTCACATTATTGTCAGTGTATGGAATTGTCTGTACTTTAGACTTTAGTCATTCTTACAGGTGTACAGTGTGTATATACTTTTTTGTTGTTTTTGTGGTACTAGGGATTGAACTCAGGGGCACTTGAACTTGACCACTGAGCCACATCCCCAGCCCTATTTTGAATTTTATTTAGAAACAGGGTTTCACTGAGCTGCTTAAAGCCACCTTTTTGCTGAGGCTGGCTTTGAACTTGAAATCTTCTCACTTTGGCCTCCCAAGCTACTAAGATTACAGGTGTGTATCATAGCGCCCAGCCTGTATATATGTTTTTTAATTAAGGAACAATTTATTTTTTATTTACCTGTTAATTTGTTACTATTGATAGTTATAGTGAGATAAATAATATTTAACATTTTTAAAAAGTTTTTATAGGCAGAGAAAAAGGATTTTTTTTACTATTTTCACTTTTATCTGGCTAATAACTGAACAGCATTTTCATATTTAGTATTTATTTGTATATGCCAGGAAGATACCATCAAGAAGAACATTAGGCAGTTTGCTTTCTATAGATCAAATCAAATGTGTTTTTCTTGAATTTTTTTTTTTTTTACTGTGCCTTGAGATTTTCTTTTGGTTTGTAAAATTAAGGAAATTTTTAAAGATTTTCACAGTATTATTATTATTCTTTAATAATTTCAGTCTCAGAATTGCCTTATACTATAAAGGGAAAAAGATTGTATCTGGTGATCCTTAACTAGCCTTTGGACTGCTTATGTCAATTTAAAGAAGCTTTTACTTTTTCAACTAATTCAGGTTTAAATTAGAGTCTCCTGTGTTTGAGTCATTTAAAAAAGATGCATTATTGTATGAATTATTACCAATTTGAACACTTTGGTGAAATTTTATAGAATCTACCACAATTACCCTTACATTAAAGGATAAGTTGAAGAGATTAGTAATATATATCAGAAAAATTTCTGAGAGATGATTCACAGGTACATAAGATTTTGCACCCACTTAGTGGGACAGTTAGAATCTTTCCATTTAGAAAAAGCTTTCTATTGTGATTCTAGTATGACAATTATGTGTATAGAAAAGGACATAGATTTTATCAAAAACATGTGAGTTCAGTTTTACTTTGGGGCCTTAATAACTAATGAACTTTGATAAGTTATTTAAAATTGTATGATCTCTATTTTTCTTTTCTACAAAATGTTTTTAACTGAGCAACCATCTAATTGACTAGTATCTAATTGCCATATAATTGTTATCAATACAGACATGTATATAACACATCTATATAGCACTTAAAATCATAAGAATTGAACAATAACTACATGTTGTTAATAACTACACTTTTTTGAAGAGTTTATAAATCTAAAATGATTTGTATTAGATTGCTTGAGTTTAGTGCATAGTGATTGGATAGATATTTTGCTAAAGTTATTGCTTTGTTAAGTGTTTCCATTTATTAGACAATTAGTTATCTAAAATCACAAGGAAAGACAATGTAATTTTATAAAAGTTGAAACTAATTAAAAAATTAAATTCCAAAATAATAAAAATTAAAGGCAACTACAAATCAAATATGTTGGTTAGATATTTACTGGTCATAGTAATCATGAAACAATTGAATTCTAGTGTTAGAAAGAAGTGAAGTATAAAATAAAATGCATATAATTAAAAGTAAAAATACAAGTCTTGGTACACAAAAACCTCCAAAAATACTAAAATAGTTTTATGGCAACACTATTAATTTTTAAATAAACATAAGAAAATTCAGTTATAACATACTGAATGGAGGGGGCAGTAGTATAACAAAGTGATTGAAAGCATGAATTCAGTGTCATAAAGACTTAACTTTGAATCTGGGTATTTATTTTATTATTATTATTTTTTATTTGTTCTGATTAATTATACATGACAGTAGAATGCATTTTGACACATCATATATAAACGGAGTATACTTCTCATTCTTCTGGTTGTACATGATGTAGAGATACATAGTTCATATAATCATATATGCACATAGGGTAATAATGTTTGATTCATTCTATCATTTCCTTCCCTCCCCCCTTCACTCCCCTTTACCTAATTCAAAGTACCGCAATTCTCCCCCCTTATTGAATTAGCATTTGTGTATCAGAGAAAACATTTGGTCTTTGGTTCTTTGGGATTGGCTTATTTCACTTAACATGATATTCTTCAGCTCTGTCCATTTACCTGCAAATGCCATAATTCCATTCTTCTCTAAGGCTGAGTAATATTTTATTGTGTATAGATACCCCAATTTCTTTATCCATTCACCTGTTGAAGGGCACCTAGATTGGTTCCATAGTTTAGCTATTGTGAATTGAGCTGCTATAAACATTGATGTGGCTCCATGACTGAGTATGCTGATTTTAAGTCCTTTGGGTATAAACCTAGGAGTTGGATATCCGAGTCAAACTGTGGTTCTATTCCAAGTTTTCTGAGGAATCTCCATATTGCTTTCCAGAGTGGTTGCACCAATTTGCAGTCCCACTAGCAATGCATGAGTGTATTTTCCACCAAGTCTTTGCCAACATTTATTGTTGTTTGTGTTCTTTTTATTGGGGGAGGGGTACCAGGGATTGAACTCAGGGGCACTCAGCCACTGAGCCACATCCCAGCCCTAATTTATATTTTATTTAGAGACATGTTCTCACTGAGTTTCTTAGTGTCTCATTTTTGATGAGGCTGGCCTTTAACTTGAGATTCTCCTGCTTCAGCTTGCCAAGCCACTGGGATTATAGGCATGCATCATCATGCCCGGCTTGTTGATTGTATTGGATTGTATTTTTGATAACTGCCATTCTGACTGGAGTGAGATGGAATCTCAATGTAGTTTTGATTTGCATTTCTCTAATTGCTAGAGATGTTGAACATTTTTAAATATATTTGTTGTTTATTTGTATCTCTTCTTCTGTGTAGTGTCTGTTCAGTTCCTTAGCACATTTATTGATTAATTTGTTTTGGTATTACGTTTTTTGATTTCTTTATATATCCTGAAGATTAATAATCTATCTTTTGTGAATGTGGTAAATATTTTCTCCCATTCTGTAGACTCTCTTTTTGCATTATTGTTTTCTTTGCTGAAAAGAAGGTTTTTAGTTTGAATCCATCCCATTTATTGATTATTGATATTTCTTGTGCTTTAGAAGTCTTGTTAAAAAAGTCGGTTCTCATGCTGACATGGTTAGAGGATTTGGGCTTACTTTTTCTTCTGTTAGGCACAGGGTCTCTGTACTAATCTCTAAGTCCTTGATCCACTTTGAGTTGAGTTTTTTGCAGGGCGAGAGATAGAGTTCTAATTTCATTTTGCTACATATGAAATCCAGGTTTTTCTTCTTTTGAAAACTGTACCCTTGATTAAATTATTTGTACTCTTGAAGATATACCTCAGCTCCTTTACAAATGAGAAAATGGAAATAATCATACCTACTGACCAGATACAGTATAAAAAATAAAATATATCTAAAGATCTTAGCATACTCTCTGACATAACCATACAAAATCACTTGATGGTAATATTATTTCCTGTTTCAGAAACTAAAATAATGTAGTCTATCCCACATTAGCCTAGCAATGGTTATTGCCATTCTCAATTTCATATGTTGCTAAAACAGCTGAATATTCTAGATTTAGAGGGTACACATGTTTGAGGAAATTGTAATTGTACACAAGTCTCATGTAAAGCTAAGCCCTCCTTTGAAATGGGAAAAAATGCACTTCAGCTAATTTGACTCTTTAGCATGTATTCCCTAGTGTAAAGGAGGGCAGACAAATCATCACAGACAACATGCCTAATAGCCATAGGCCAAACCCCAGTCAATCATAAGCAGTAACCACACATTCCCTCCACTGGATGGTAAGTAGAAGAAAATGGATATTTTGGGTGGTAATGAGAGATGAGTTTGCAAAAATACAGGAGCCAGTTGATAGAAGACTTTGGTCTTGATAAATGTCCATAGAAAGATCCATTTCCTAACCAGATGTGTGTTGCATATGGAAATAGTTATATCTTTCCAGGAGAGGTTCATGTTCAACATTCTATCTGGTAACATTAGGAAATAAATTTTTTAAAATATGAATTTAGAGATGTAAACCAATTGTAGTGTTTCTGTAGTCAATATAGAGTATCTCACCATTTTCAATATTCTTAATAAAGATCCTAATGAGATGAGCTTTCTTTAGTGCTATGTTTATTTACACCATCACATAGAAAAAAAGAAAGGACTTAATATAGCATCAACAAATCTTTTAGTATTTATTCATTTGGGAAATTCCATTCAGAAATGCTTTTGAGGACCACTTTACTAACCTATTGAAATATTGAATTTTACACTAGAAAATGAATTTTCAAATGGAAAATATAGGGCTATACTGACAAATTTCATTTTTAAGATCCAATGATATTTGAATAACAGAAATATTCCAGAAATAAATCTTTCCAATATCATATCCAAACAGCAGAAGTCAAACATTTTTTGCCCTTAGATCTACTCTATTATGCAGACAATATAAGCAGTGTTGGAAAAGTTGTCACATGCCTTTTATTTTCTCAAAACTTAGAAGACTTGTATAATAACATTTGCATGATTATAATTTTAATTTTGAGGCAGATGTTTACTAAACTATTACTTTAAAAGGATGATGACTTCAACAATCAGAGAAGAGGTTTGTGGAACAGAAGGGTTGGCAAACAGCACATCTGTTGGTTCATATTTCCTGGAGACTTTATGCTTGTCCTTAGTCTTCATTTGTCACATTCAGATTTATTGCAAGTAGGAATCTAGCAGAAAGCAGGTGCTGCTTTTTTTTTGTATTCTTATGTAATATTTTATGTCTTTAGGGAGGAAAATAATATGATATGGCATCTTGTTGAAATGCATGTGAGATGTATTCCTGAGAGCCTCAGAGTTCCTTATACCTTTTGCATATGATAACTTAGAGAGCTTCAAGAAACACATTGGAATGCTTGCTTCTTTTAAAACATGCTTTGTAGCAAATTTGGTTTTGGCCAACTTTCAAGTTCATCTAAATTATTCTATTATCTGTTTATTTTAAGCAGATCTTTAATTTAAAGATTAACTGCTGTGTACAATTTTGCATTCTACTGCTATTAGAAAAAATCTTCAAGAAGAAAAGTCTAGATACAGCATTTATTATCATTAATGATAAATATTAAACATTTACATATTGTTTAAATAGCTTCATTGACAAGCTAATGAAATTTGAAAATCTTGTTAATTGTTCTTACATAATCTTTATTTAGAACATATTAGAATACATAATATTTAACACAAATGCATGCCTGGAGGTATAGTTGTGGTGTATTTTCCTATCCTTTAACCGGTTTTAATTGAAAGCAATAATATAGAAAAAATTTAGGGTCCTATAAGTTAATTTGCACATTTCTTTTTATATTTGTAATTTATAATTGTGACTTAGGAAAAGGTTATACAGAATTCAGTTACAGTATATCTTTGACATTTTATGGGAAAATGGAAAATAACTTTTCTTTTATTCCTTTTATTGCAAGTGTGATGCAATAAACTTTTGATGAATGACTACCTTTTATTACTGCATGTTCCCATCCTTATTCATATTCCAATACTCTTTCCAGTATTTTGTCATCCACAATTATAAATAATTATGTATTTTATGTATTTTAGAAGTGTCACTTTGTTTAGATTCTGAACCAGGAAAACTGAAATGTTTTGTACTATTATTAGTAAGTAAAAAGGTAGTAAAAAAAATCAGTCAAGGGCATTCATTTCAATATTAGTTTATGTATATTTTCCTTTTCTTTTTAAATTAATCTAGTTGCCTCCATTGTACATTCTATATCTTCTGTATTTATTTTACTCTAGAATATCAAAGAAAATTTCAAATTCAATACAGCTAGCTGATCAGTAAAGTTTGGTCACATTCTCTAGGCTTGTATTAAAAAAAAAAAATCCTGGCTAAGAAGTCAGAAAGTCGAACTTTTCCATGCTGTTTACATGACAACAAATCAATATTTTCAAGGAAGAATAAATTTGATTACATCTTGGGTCTTCATCTGCTTTAAAATTTTTATGGTTCTCCATAAAATGTCAAAGATATACTGTAACATGCCATTTCTCTTCAATATGTTAAATGTAAAAATCTTTGAAAAAAATCTTGTATTTGGTAATAGGAAAAGTATTTTAGCCTTTAAAGGACTAGTATGCTGCATGCTAATAAAAAGAAAAGTCAAACAACAGCCTTTTATTACCTACAAATCTACTCATAAATCACAGTAGCAAAAAAAAAGAAACTAAAATTATCACAATGTAATTCTGAATCACCAGTCCTTTCTTGTACCTAACAGTGCCCCAAAGACTACTATAAGAAAGAGGAAAAGAATAACAGTAAATTTTGCCATATTTTTTCTTTTGGGCTTCTTATGTAGAAGATTTTTAAATTATAGTCCACTTGAGGAATCCATCTGTCAGAACAGGAACAAGAAGTAGGTACACATACTCACATATACACACACACAAAGCAAAATAGTAAAATGTAATTTTCATAGTTAAATTTGAATGATAAGACTTCGTAAAATACTCTCAAACAATCTTACTGAATTATGAACTGCTTATGTCCTTCCCAAATTCATACATTGAAACTTTGGCCTCAGTGGAAACTAGTGAGATGTAGTTTCCACAGATGCTTAGAACATGAAGGTGATATGAAAGGTAGCATTGGGAGTTTGTACTCCTGCTCAATTCTAAGGACTTTAGAAGGATATGATGTCAAAGCCCCTATATCATCTTAGAGTATTAGATTCCCAACTTAATGGCACATGTTGCTGGAGGGAGACTTTAATGTTTAGAAAAACCCTTCCTCTTTTTATTTGTTAAATCTTAGAGATGATGTAAAAGACATTTTGGTTAAGAAGATACCATGTGAGAGAGTAATGGTGGGATGAAGTTTCTCTTTGCCTAAAGCTGCACACAGAGAAGGCCATGTGAACTAAGAAGTATGACCCCAGACAAAGGGTCTATAGCATTAGCAGCAGCTGGGTCAGAGGAAGCCCACCCGGCTTTGATTGGTGCTGTAGTTTGGATCCAAGAAGTCTCCCAGAGGCCCATGTGTTAAAGGCTCAGTCCTCAGCTTGGCACTATTGGGAGTGGAGGAAACTTACAGAGGTCAAGTCTAGTTGTAGGTCTTTAGTCATCGGGAGCAAATTTTGGGAGCTCAGTGAAAAGCCAGCTTTTCTCTCTTTCTTGCTTTCTGCAAATGAAAATGAGCTTTTACTCCTGCCATAATGTGCCACCACCAACCCAGAGCAACAGGATCTAATAATCATGCACTGAAATCTCTAAATGTCTGGTCTGAAATAAACCTTTTTTCTTTCTTTTTTTTTTTAAAGAGAGAGAGAGAGAGAGAGAGAGAGAGAGAGAGAGAGAGAGAGAGAGAGAGAGAATTTTTTTTAAACATTTATTTTAGTTTTCGGCAGACACAACATCTTTGTTTGTATGTGGTGCTGAGGATCAAACCTGGGCCACAAGCATGCCAGGCGAGTGCGCTACCGCTTGAGCCACATCCCCAGCCCCAACCTTTTTTCTTTATAAGTTGATTGTCTCTGGCATTTGTAATAGTAAAGAATAGCTGACTTATGTGATTGACAAAATTTACAACAATTATAGTAGCTACAGATTCAGTTGCCAGGAGCAACTCAGGTGGACAAGGGGTGGCAGGAGTTGATAGGATGTAGAAGTTCCTGACATTTGTTTCAATATGTTTGAATAAACATCCTTTAGTTCATACTTTCACCTTCCATTGAGAGTAGACAAACAGGTGAGAGAGGCTATGTAAGAAAGAAACTGAAAAAGGGAATACTGACAAAATATTGAATGATCACCATTGGAAATTTTTCAGTTATAAAATTGGGTTAAATTTAAAATGCAAGATTAACAGTATTTCTTTCTTTCTTCTCCAGTGAATCATAGGCAGGGAAATTTTGAAGAAGATAAAATCAACAACATGTAATGAATGAAATTTAATTTTTTTTAAATTTCTGAATTGTTGTTTAAAGTTCATACCTGGGCTTTATAGTGTGAGAATAAATTCAGGTTTTTTATATACAAACACAATCATTTTATAGTTTAGAGAGATTTGTCACAATTATTTTCTGTATATAAAGTCTGAGATGCTGTCTTACTATTTTCAGGGAAAAGATTTTTCTTGAGAGAACTAGTATCTAGACTTTTAAGTAGTTGTTCTTAGCAAGGATTACCTTAAATCTTTAAAGTTTTCACAGTTCTATTGCTTGTCTATTTATATGCACAGCTTCTCTCACTGTTGTGTTTTCAGTTTAATACTCTTTTCATCTTGGAGGGATAGTGTACATTTTTTCCTAGATGGATACTGAAACTAAGTTTTCAACTATACTACTTTTCTAAACACTACTCAGCGAACCCATCTGACTCCTATAAAACAGACACAAACACATACAGAAACAAGCACACACACAATCTGTTTTGCTTTGGATTGGGATTGCTACAGAAAAGCTCATGTTTTGAAAGCATGATACTCAAAGCAGCAAGGTTCAGAGGAGGAGATCTTAGGTAATGATTAGGGGTCTGAACTCATCAGTGAATTAATCTGTTGATAGCTGGATTGACTACTGGGGGTAAACTGTAGGAAGGTGATATGTGGATGAAGAAAATAGGTAGCTAGAGGTGTGCCCTTGGGGACTATATCTTGTCCCTGGCTCTTTGCTTTCTATCTCTGCTTCCTTGCCGCCATGTGCTGAGCAGATCTCCTTCATTACACCTGGTCTTCTACTGTGATGTTCTGCCTCATTTCAAACTCAGAACAATGGATTCAAGCTAACCTTAAACTGAATTTCTGAAACCACAAACCCAAAGTAAACTTTGCTTCTTCTAAGTTGTTCTTGTCAGTTATATTGGTCACAGCAATGAAAAGCAAACCAACACAGAAGTTGGAGTTGGGCCATTGTTCTGACCATGTAGTTCAGAAGCCTTTGGACTCAATTTGTGAAGGCTTGGAGATTCAGAATGGAGATTCAGAATGGAGAAGCTTTAGAATATTGTAGGCAGAGCTTAATGTTGATTCTGGTGGGAACTCAGAAGATCAGAATGCTGATAGCAATGCCAGTAGCAAACACTGCTCAGAAGGTTTCAGATGTAAACAAGGACTCCACTGGAAATTGGACTAGAGGCCATTCATGTCGCATTCTTGCAAAGAATTTGTCCAGATTTTGCTCATGTACTGAGAGATAGAGTTTAAAGGTGCCAAGGAAATAGTGGTTGTTGAAGATATTACCAAAGCTAAGTACTTTGAAGAGTGACAATAGGAAAGATGCCTTCTCAGGAATTAGCAAGATCACACCCACAAAAGGCTCATGGGTATGAAAATAAAACTCCTTTGAGCAGAGACATTTGGGGTATCCTGTTCTCCCAGTGGTGCTGAGGACATTGTTTCCCCAGGATTCATTTCACTATGCTCTGCTGTTCAGACACTCAGAAGTCATTGCAGCCATAGTTCAAAGGGTCACAGTTACAGCTCAAGCTGGCACAAGATCTTGGCATTGTCCATATGGTGCTGGTTCTGCAGGAAGGCAGGATACTGGAATTAAGGAGTTACAGAGGCTTCCACTGAGATTTCAAAGGAAGGCCTGCGAGGGCAGGCAAAATGCAGCAGAGTCAGAATCCCTACAAGCAATCCTGAAAGGGGATGTGGGATGCTGAAAAAGTGAAGCTGATGCTGACCCTGGGAATAAAAGATGCAGGGAGTGGATAATTTGCTGAGAAAAGCTGCAAACCATAAGACAGTCACTCTAGCCTATGACCCACGCTGGCTTCATGAAAGAAGGTTCAAATCCTGAGAAAACGCTAGGGAGTTTTAAATTAAAAAGACAAGACTCTAATTACCTTTAAAACCAGCTCCAGGACTGCTTCTCCTAGCTCCCGCCTCCAGCCACCTAATGCGGTAGCCAGGTTTACTGAAGAGGCTAGTGAGAGAGAGAACACTCCAGGGAGTGGACTTTTATTGGGAAACAAAAAATTCCAGGGAAAATCCCATTCAATGAAAGTTAAGGGGTACAGTGCTTGCCTAGGATGTGGGAGGCCCTGGGTTCGATCCTCAGCACCACATAAAAATAAATGAATAAAGATAGTGTGTCCAATTAAAACAACAACAACAACAAAAAAGAAAGAAAGAAAGAAAGAAAGAAAGAAAGAAAGAAAGAAAGAAAGAAAGAAAGAAAGAAAGAAAGAAAGAAAGAAAGAAAAGACTATGGGGACTCTTGGATATAAACTGAATACATTTTGCAGGTTGAGGAGGTCATGGGCTTTGGACAAGGGACAAGGGGAAGAATGTTATGGTTTGGTTTTGAACTGTTCTCCAAATGCTCATGTTTTGAAAGCATGATCCTCAATGCAGCAAGGTTCAGAGGTGGAGTTCTTAAGTGGTGATTAGAGCTCTGTCTCCATCAATGGATTGACCAATTTGCTGTATAATCTTTTGATACCTGAATGGATCCCTGCATGGCAATTGTAGGCAGGTGGAGCATGGCAGGAGGAAGTACACCATTGGGGCCATGCCTTTGGAACTATATGCTTTCCCTGTCTTCTTGGTTTCTCTCTCTGCTTCCCTGCTACCATATGATGAACAGATTTCCTCCATCACACCTGCCCTTCTGCCATGACCTTCTTCCTCACTTCATACCCAGGTAATAGATTCAGCAGACAGTGGAATAAATCTTTGAAACTTAAGCCCCAAATAAACTTTTCCATCTCTAAATGATTCTTGTCAGGTATTTTGGTCACAATGATGAAAAACTGATCGACCTACAGTCTATTTGTAAATTTGTGTAAATAATTGTGAGCCATAATTATACATTTGAGATAAATTGAACAAAATAAAAAAATCATGTAAATCATGTAAAATCATGTAAATCATCTTTGAAAATACTACAACTATTAATTTAAAAGAAATTGGGCTGGGGATGTGGCTCAAGCGGTAGCGCACTCGCCTGGCATGCGTGCGGCCCAGGTTTCATCCTCAGCACCACATACAAACAAAGATGTTGTGTCCCCCGAAAACTAAAAAGAAATAGTAAAAAAATTCTCTCTCTCTCTCTCTCTCTCTCTTTAAAAAAATAGATTTTTACCAGAAAGTTACAAAAAATTGAAATAATTTACTTTTCTGTATATTAAGAAACAAACAAACAACAACAAAAGAAATCTTTAGGGAGTATTGAAAGCTTATGCTTTAGAATCCATTTGAAATATACTTTTGATAGCTTCACTATTCTCTGCTATGAAAATATGTTGTAGGCTTACCATGAGCATTTCCTGACTCTGACCTGGCTCACATAGTTTTTCAAGGTCATGATCCTGATTAGTAAGAAGCGGTGTCTAGATCAACTTTTTAGTGCTCTGAGGTTCTCTCTCTCTCTCTCTCTCTCTCTCTCTCTCTCTCTCTCTGTCTCTCTGTATGTGTGTGTGTGTGTGTGTGTGTGTGTGTGTGTGTGTGTGTGTAATATATATATATAGTTTTAGGTGGACACAATATCTTTATTTTACATTTATGTGGTTCTAAGGATCTAACCCAGTGCCTCATGCATACTAGGTGAGCACTCTACCACTGAGCCACAACCCCAGCCCCAAAAGAAAGTGTCATGATTTCATATTACTTTTAATTCAAATTAAGGTTTGGAAGATGTTATTAAACCCATCCATATTATATTTGTAGTTTCATTTTTCCATTTTTTCATACGTGCACACATGGCTCAGAATAAAACTAACATCATGACCATAAAAAGCAAACTATAGAGAAAAAAATATTTTTTAAGTTCTTTTTTTTAATGGCATGTTTACACTAATTTCAGACCTCTGCTAGAAAACATTGATCAACCAAAAATTCTATACCCAGTTGAGATAAGCTAACATTTTATACAGTTTAAAACTGCCACACATAGCTCAATGTGTTCTATGTGCTGTATATTAACTTCTTGAGACAGATGACTTAGTATCCTCAATTTTCATATGAAGAAACAGGCACACTCCAGATTGTGGTGAAGTAGATGTCTCAGGAGAATGAATGACTGTACTTGTAGCATTTTACATTACAGGAAGGAAGCCTGAGTTTGTAAGAATCCACCACTTTAAATTAGGGATAAGTAAAACTTCTCTTTGACAGAGAAAGAGAAGGAAAAGGAAAAGGAGAAGGAGAAGAGAGGAACTGACTCATCTTTCAATGCTGTTAACTACAAATATGATCCTGAGAAATTGTCAGGATACAAAGAAGTGACAGTATACTTGGCATAACTAATAAGAAGATGCAGGGACACTCAGGACATGTGGTAGGTTGACAATTACACTGTGGGTTTTAGCCAACTCTCTAAGAAGATTTAAGTAACTGTTCTCCTGGAAGAAAAGTATAACTTCTTTTAATGCACATAATGACAACTTATGTATGCATTTAAATAACTGAAATATTTCAATAATTCTAAGAGACTAATAAAATAATTAAAATATATCAATTCTAAGAGACCAAAATATATGGCAGTAGAGACTTCTTAAACAAGAGAAGAAACTTCATAATCAGAAAGACTACTATTTAATCACAGAAACAATTTTGAAAATATATTATAAAGGTTGTTAATATACAAATAAGACATATAGACGTAATTTTTTACAGCACAGAGGATTAGTATCTCATATCTTGATATTATAAATTACTAAAAACAAAGAATATGAAGAAAAAAGATTAAAGAAAGGAAAAATATGTGAATAGATGAATTCCAGAAGAGCAAGTTTAAATGATAGATGGTAGTAATCACAATTATGAAAATTAAAAATGAGACAAAAATTTTCACCTCAAAGTCTGGCAAAGTTTGTAAACAGCAATAACAGTTATCTGGTAGAGCTGAATCAAAAAATAAATACTAACATATATATGATAATTCCATTCCAAGAAAACTCTCATAAAATTAAAAAATCAGTATATATAACCTTACTTTTTCTTAAATAATGTTATATATAATATTTTTTTTAGTAATTACTTTTGCAAAAATACATGCTGGGACTGAATGTTTATGTCCCTCTCCTAGTTCATATGTTGAAACCTGAATCCCTAATGTGATTGAAGATTTGGCCTTCAGGAAGACATTAGGTAACTAAGGTGTAGACTTCAGATTTGATTAGTGACTTTACCCAATGAGGAAGGAGGCAGCTTCCTCTCTCATTCTTTTGCCTCTGCTAATTCTCCTTGTCAGGAAGGGTCACTGCACCTGCAGCTATTTGGCCCCAGGTGATTTTTTCTACTCTTCTGAGCTATTTTATTTATTCCCCAACTGACTTCAGGTAGTCCTACTCTGGGATAGTTGGTGATTTTTCCCTGTACTGTATGTATGTGACCCTTCTGATTGATGTGGTCATTCAGAAAGTGACTAAGCAGATGCTTATAACATATGACTTTTCCTGAGGCAGTCTCTAATTTCATCATGGGCACAGATATTTGGAACACAGTAGGTAGACTCTGAGAAAAGGAAGACTGGTAAGGGGCAAAGGAAAATAGATGAGTACCTATAACTTAGGCATTTTCCAGGACAAGATGTTCTCTGAATATTGGCAGCAGGTGAAATAGAAGTATGTGCTTCTGAATAAGTTACTGAAAAAAAGCAAGAAGATACTAAAAAGCAAAGTAGAAGTCTCCATCCCTGTAAGAGATCTGAGATTTCTAGTTGCCCACACCTGAGTTGATATCACAAAATAATGTTATATATAATATTGAAAGAGCTGAGGTCAAGGGACAAGAAGGACAGAGAATTTCTTTCACCATAACATTGTTATAAAGACTAGCTGTGGTCTAAACTAAGAGCATGTTGCATTGAGTTCTTTGTCACCTCTGATATATCAATGATTATTATTAAGAGGTCAAGCAAGTTGAGGAGTAGTATCTACGATACTAATATGTTTTCCTAAGAAGGCAAATTATCAATAAACTTTATACTTGCAGAATTATGATTGTATATTTTTAGACCAGTGAAGATTGTTAATACTGATTACCCATATTGGGAATAGAGATTAAAATGCAAAAGTTTGAGACAGAGCATATTTTTTTTATTATGCACCTTTATTTTAAACCATATATTTCTTTTTCAAGACATTATGGGAAAAATATCAATTATTAAGAGATCTCAAGTTCTCCACTGAAATAATGGTAATTATTCTGACAACTTTCATCTTTCTATCTGTTTCTTAATTTTTAAACAAAGGTGTTAAGATGTATAAATAGATATTATGTTATATAATTACATATGTACTATAATTATATAATATCCATGCTATCAATAATCAGAATACTGTATATTAACTGTATGTCACTGAGTTCCATAAGACCTACAAAAAAGAATTAATACCAATACTCCTCAAATTATTACATGAAATAGAAAAGGAAGGAATTTTCCAAACTCATTATACAAAGCTAGTGTCATCCTGATACCAAAACCAGGCAGAGACACATCAAGAAAAAAATTTCAGACCAATATCCTTGTGAACATTGATGCAAAAATTCTCAATAAAATTCTGGCAAATCTCATACAAAAACTTATTTTAAAAAAGTACACCATGATCAAGTGGGGCTCATTCCAGGGATGCAATGTTGGTTCAACATAAGGAAATCAATAAATATAATTCATCTCATCAATAGACTTAAAGATAAGAATTATCTGATTATATCAATTGATGCAGAGAAATCATTTGACAAAATACAGTACCCTTTTATGTTCAAAACACTAGAAAAACTAGGAATAGTAGGAACATATCTCAACACTGTAAAAACTATCTATGCTAAATACAAGGCCAGCCTCATTCAAAATGGTGAAAAATTGGAAGCATTCCCTCTAAAAACTGGAACAAGGCAGGGAATATATTGAACATTCTCTTCAATATATTAACTTTCCTTTACATAACTTTGTATTATTTTACCTGTTCTAATAAGGAAGTATTACTTTAGTAACTTTGGAGAAGTAGTTTATCAAAAAATATAAAATTTTGATGTATCTTTACTTCTTTTTGAAGAGTGATAAAATATGCCACCTCAAGATATGCACTTTGGCATAAAGATTATTTTGAGCTAAAAGGCACTTGACAAGGAATAAATACAAAAAGGGACAGTTTTACTTTCTTAAACCATTTTTGTCACATACTGGGAGTCAAAGCTGAGAAAAATCTGTATAAACATTTTGTTAAAACAACTCATGTTTTTTAGTCTAGAATGCCTTTTAGTTGTTTTTCCATAAGTGCCCCTGTTCAATCTATTTAATAAACATTTAAGTTTGGCCACATCTTTGTGTGTTTACTTTCCCATCGGAGTTCCCATAATCTGGGTGCATTTCTCCCACTAATCTATTTTATGTCAATTTAATTCACAGGTCAAGTTGGAATATTAAGAGGTTAACAGTAAAGATTTGCTTTTCTTACACTTTTCAGATATGGAAGGAACAGCATTTTGACCAATATTTGAAATATGCTGAAAGGACATTTTTAGAGAGAGAGAGAGAGAGAGAGAGAGAGAGAGAGAGAGAGAGAGAGAGAGAGAGAGAGAGATATTTTTTGATATATATTTTTTAGTTTTCGGAGTACACAACATCTTTGTTTGTATGCGGTGCTGAGGATAAAACCCAGGCCGCACACATGCCAGGTGAGCGCGCTACCACTTGAGCCACATCCCCAGGCCCAAGGACACATTTTTTTTTTCTGTTTTTTCACACAGCAATGGAAAAAAAAAAACATATAATAAGATCAATAAAAGCAAAACCAAACCTATGCATCAGTTTGAATTTCATCTTACATATGCAATTAAACTATCTGAATCTTATATCCTTTCTTTGTCATGAGAGAATCTTACCTCAGAGATTCTATTGCGCAAATCAAAGGAGGTGCAGCATTGTTCTTAAAGTATCTACAAACTGGATATTACTATTACCTTATTTTCAAGATGGTGAAAATGATCCCATTATTCTGTTTCTAATGTGGGCATGACAATGAGTATGTGTGAGTGAGGTACAAAGAGTTAACTCTGTTACCATTCTATGGGATGTATAAGTATCTTTGCAATAATTGTATATTGTAGGTGCACATATTTACTGCATCATATAGATTTGTAAATGTCAAATTGAATCAAAATACTGCCATTTCTTTATGTAAAAGCTCTTAAAGAAAACATTGATTAGCTTTGAAGTGGAATATTTGAAAAATAGGAAATACCTTAGAGATATGAGTTTATATATTAGCTGTCTATGTACTACAAGTGCCTCTCTGGAGAACATTTTTACCTTTAAATACTATAGGAAATAGAAGGAAACATAAAAGCAAGAAAGGTCTTAAAAGGCACAGTGTGCTGGTTGGTCCCACCATTGCAGGCACTACTTAACAATCTGTGGAGAATGCAACTTGACCCAAACAACAAGCAGGCGTATTTTACTCGCTTTCCAAGAGCGACAGGTGCAAAGAAGCTTGAGGAAAAAGCATTCATTATGGGCAAGGTTAAAATTAGGTACTTAAAATTCGTCATCTAATTTAGGTCATTTATCATTCTCCTCAAAGCCCCTTTTGTACAATTGAATACTGAAGTGCTTAGTTTACTATTAGATCATCACAGCTGCTACAGTATCACTCAAAGCAGATGTTTCACAGACAGAAAGAGCCTAGCTAATTTTAACAGAAACATGGTAACTGCAAGTCACTTTTTGGCAGTTCCAGCAGTGAATGTGAATATACCATGCAGGTGCAACTGTGGGTCGTGAATTGTAGGATAAGTGCTCTGAGAAAGGGAAAAGTGATATTGGTGAGAGACCCTGAAAGGTTTTATTCCCCGATGAATTAGAAATCCAGAGCCTGAAGACTGTATTTCGCTGTGATGATTTTCAAACTATTTCTTCCCTTTTAAAAAGAAAGAACAAAACATAAAGTGCTTGGGATAATTACAGTGTGCTCTCCCAATCATTTTCCACACCATTTTATAATTGGAAATATAATACTGAGAGAATTTCTGATTAAATTATCACAATACATACTAATAGCTTCTCAACTTTTACCTCTAGTCATATCAGGTTATGTATATTTAGAAGTTTAAGGATATGGGTATGGGTATGCAAGAATCAGAATAAACTTATAAAACTTAGCCATATTGGATATATACCGCAGATTCCTTGCCCTAGTCCTTATTGTTATAATTCATGGCATGAATTTTTGTGGAAGAGAAGATGTCTCTTTCACTTACAAAAAATGTGACAGAGGTATTTATTTTAAGTGGCTAATTTAATTCTTAGTGTTTAGCAGACAATTAAATGTATTGGAGCTAAATGGGAGAAATTCCCTTGCCTAATTACAAGAATTTCAGAAATTATGAATTGCAAACCTTTTTATTTTCAGTTTTTATTTAGTCACTGTCCTTAAAAATCTATCTATATCTATAAAATACTCCAAAATATATTTCCAAAAATGTGTATGATAGTATTTTAGGTGTTAATGTAAGTATAAAAAGTTTCCTGGGGGTTCCATTAAAAACTAGCCATAAACTGGGTAGCTAAAAACAATAGAAATTTATTCTCTAACAGATCTGAGGCTTGCATCCTCCTCAATAGTTCTCCCATGCCTCTATTAGCTTCTGGAAACTACAAGTTTTCCTTGGTTGTGGATATAGCCTCTGCCTCATTTCCCCAAGGTCTTCTCCAAATTTTCCCTGTGTCCAATTCTGTCTCATAAATACACTTGATATTGGATTTGAAGCCTACCAGGATAATCAAGGACAATCTCACCTCAAGTTCTGAGGTTTAGAGTGGGGACATAACTTTTTTATAACTTATATATACATATATATACACACATATATATCACACACACATATATATACACACATATACAGAAATATATATATATATACATACATATACATATATCTATATTCTACCTATATATATATATATATATATATATATATATATATAGGCAGAATCCCTAGGCATATGTTCTATCTGTTTAAGTACTGCTGCATATTTTAAGCAATGATACTCAAAATCTAATCTTCAGATGGCTGCCAAGTAAGTGAACCGTTTGTTACTGGTCAATGATAAATAAGGAGCTTGCTTTAGAATGTAAATCAATTTAATTACAACACCATTAGATTCAGCTGAATTTTGGGGGGAAATAGGAAAATTTTCTTGATGAGGGAAATGGTACATTGATTTATTTTCTAGATTGGATTTCTTACTTATCTTATTATGAACCAGCACTTTTTATATTATATGGTTTTAAAATACGATTAAATTGACTAATCTTTTTTGTCCAATATTAGCAAGTCCAATATGATAATTATAGAAATATTCTAGTTGAATAAGATACCTGGTCTTCACAGGAATAACTGATTTGTTTTTTCTCAGGCAAGTACCAAGTATATCCTGGCATGGAGCAACATGTTGGAAATAAAATTGGAGAAAGGAACATCAAAGTATTTGGAACCATACCATTCCTCAATCATATATTTGTCTTATTTTTGTTTAATAAGCTGCCTTTTTTGATAAATAGTAAATAACCATGTGAAAAAACAAAAAGTTATTTTTTTATTCTTGTTATATGGGACACATGCTGTCAAAGTCCCAAATACTGAATTTTTACCTCACTATGAAGCTGATGTCACCTTTTCCAATGTCTGATGTGCCGAAGGCCCTTCAAGTGCATGGGTATCTCTGTTGGCTAAGAAAATTTAATGTGTCCTCAGTTATGTGCAGGGAGTTCTTCCCTTGGATTATTTTGGATCTGACGTGTTTTACAAAGTTTTCTAGCTAACACATTCTGCAGGGATATTTTTCCCAGAAAATGCCATATTTGTTTTCCCTATTAATCATCATGTTCTTCAAATACCTATTACTTTTGCTAACAGAAGTGACTTAGGAATACATGTCTGTCTAATGTGTTCTTAAGCCTCGTCCATTTTTGTTGTGCATTTTTAGGTTCATCTTCTTACATATTGTTTTCATTTTCAAAACTAAGAGCATAAAATCATTTTTTCTCAAGGAAAAAAAGTTCTATCTCAGTTTTCCTAAAATATATTCTGAAGGCAGTATTAAGTGTAGCATCCAGCCTCATTACACTGTTGAATTAGTATTTGTTGAACTGGGAAATTAAGATGTGACTGTCTATGTAAGTCACAAAATCAAAGCCTTGGGTCATCACAGTCCATTCAGAATTGTCACTTGAGTATACAGTATGTAATATGTCCTTGTAAAACTCCAAACATAGTTTTAAAATAATTTCCCCTTTTTTCTCTGACCCTACGGAATAGTCTTAGGAAAAGCATTTCCATATGGAAAGAGTGAGGAGGTTTAATGAGCTGTATAGCATCACTCATGAATATATTAAAATCTTAAGAGCATAGCTTGGGCTTGAAGATTAGGGTGTATAAAAACATTTCATTCCCTAATTCACATACTGTCAGAGCAGGGAATTCTACCAACACAATTATAAACAACCCCCAAAGCCATGTTATCAAGCTTCCTATTACAGGATCTTGTTGGACCATGGATACTCCCATTTTAATGGTAAAAAGTAATTCATCATATTAGCTTCCAGTGTAGTTATATCTGTAAAAATAAGGGCAGAGCATGAATTTCAACAACTAATATTTTCACAAGTTGAAAAGAATAACCTTGCAAAGATCATCATTTTATAGTTAGTGATACAGTAATTGTTCCTAGGTCATTGAAATCAGAAAGTGTGCACTCCCCTTTCTATGGCTTTTTATGAATTTGAAGGCAGACTGTGGTTCACACTCTGTGTACACAGATGACATGAAGTAGCTGGTAGCTTTAATAGTACCAGATGCTCAGGCTCGCAAGATTCAGATTCACCCTGTTAGACATTTTTCAAATCTCCCAAGTGATTTAATGTGTCAACAGGTTGTAGAACCAAGTCTTGCTCAAGAGCAGTGATTATCAAATTCCAGCATGTAAGAATCACCTGGGGGTTTAATCAAATGCATATTCTGGTGCCAAACTTCCAGAGATTTTGATGGAGTAGGTTCAAGTAGAGGTCCTATAACTATGTTTTTAAAAGTATCCCGGAGGTTCTTTGCCCATAGTCTATGCACATAGGGTTTTTCAAAAGTAAATAGATTATTTTGTTGAAATTCTTAGAACAGTAGTAAGTATAATGTTATTTGCTGTGTGGTTTTGAATGTTGAATAGTTGACTTGTATCATTTGAAAAAATGTAATGGATATGTTTAGGTCTATATTTTGATGTAATGATATGATTACATTTTTAGTTAAATTTTATCAACTCTTCAGTTATAACAGATCATAGAGCACATTCAAAATCTCTTTCTGTTTAATCAAATGAGTTGAAATTGCATAATGAAGACATATTTCTCAAATGTAAAGGCATTGGTTCTATTTGGTTAAGCATGAACTTCTTCAAAGAAAGGATGGGGGGACTCTCACTTTTTAGTAATATAGCAATATTAAAGAGTAAAGCCTTAGATTAAAAAAAAAGATTCCATACTCCCATCTCCCCAAGAAAAAAGGAATGCTTTCAGGCACCTTTGTAAGAACTTGGGATGCTGAGCTGAGCTGAATTTTATGCAATTACTCTGCTTGCCATAACTTTAGACACAAAAAGAGTGGGTTCCAGGAGGGCAGCTGGTGTTAGGAGACATGTTCTTTATATAGTTCCAAAGGGGAAAATGAGTCAATCATTTCTGGACACCCTAACACGGTCCTAAGAGCCACACTGACATTCCTCATCAGCAGGGAGACCCAAGAGCTACGTCCAATCATTTGAACAAACTGCAAGTGAAAGACTCTAATGACATTGGATGACAGCCACAGAAAATGGAGACATAGTCAATGCAATGAGCATCTCTGAAATGACAATAATTATGGCCCAACGAGTCTGTGAAGAAAGGCTGTAAGGACTATTTTTAGTTTCATCTAATGGTCATCGTTTGCTTTTAGCAACTTCACTGGACCATCTAGAATGGCTTTTTGGGCCTGATTTTATAATTTTCTCTCATCCTAAGTCACTCAACTGTACACAAATTCTCTTGAGGGGTGTGTGTGTGTGTGTGTGTGTGTGTGTGTGTGTGTGCAGTGCACTCATGGGTATCTTTATTTCTGTAACTTTGAAATAAAGTAAAGAATCAAAATATATATGAATAAAAATATTGAGGTGAGTAGAGTAGAATTTTGGCCACCATACCTGGGCATGAAGTCTCTTGTTGCCTAGTTTTATGCTACTGATGGTTTGTAGTATATAACTACCAAATTTAGAAAAGAAGAACCAAGAGTGTCAAATTCTGGAGGTGATATTACATTTTATTCATTAAAAAACTCAGTCTTTGATAAGATTAGGAATGCATTCGGTTACCTGCTGTTCTCATAGGGTAAATAATTTATATTAGCATTTCCACAGAAAGAGCTTTGTTTTGGTTCAGAATTGGCTAGGGTATTTTATTTAGTTTTTTTCCTATTATTGTAGTTGCTTTATGAGGCCAGTAAGGATTTGTAGCATCAGCTTAATGGAATTACTTCCTGAACACTGAGTTGGCATAAGAAGCCTGAACTCTGTGTATATTTAGAAACAAGCAGCACATACCTCATTATTTGTGATCACTCCTTTCAACTCATTTCAAATGTGGCCTATATTTTGCCAAGTGTTTTAAACATTCACGTGTTTATTGCTTGGGTTGATAAAAACACTAGCAGATCTAACATTACTTGCAATACTAATAAATCTTTTATAATAAAGTTGTACTCATCCTTTAAAATAAAAGGCAAAGATAAAGAGAAGCACACTAAGCCATTCAATGTTTTGCTCATTTTCCTTTTCTTCTGCTTACTTTTGCTGAACTTCTGTTCATATTTCAATAATCCCTGGCTGCATTTTCTTTCCTTGTTCTCAGTCCAAAATACTGAGTGGAAAGAAAGAAGCAAAGATGAATATTTTAAGGTTGGAAAATAGCTGTTTCAAATCCAATTCTCAAACTTTATTTAAAAAGAGTCTTCCTTAAGAATTGTAGTATATAATAAACACTGATACATGATTTAATTCCAACACTCCTCCTTGTACTCATAAGTTTAACTCCTTACAGTGTAATTTATAAATTGTTTTTATTTTTTTTTTAATGCAGCCAGCTCCTCCCATATGGGTTCTACCACCACTTGGTGGCGATGTTGTAGAGAGGATTCAGCAGTGGCTGAGGGTTAGGCAGCCCCAGGCCCCTTTCAGTCCTTGGGCTAAATTGTGATTTACTGAATCACAGCCTGATAGTTATGTCTTAATTATTTAGAGGGCCTCATAGCCCTGGGACAGGCTCAGATTTCCAGTGCCAGAGAGATAAAACATGTTATGTATACTTACTTTTAACAAAAATAGCTACCATATAAATTTACCAAAAGCCAGCAGAAATAAAGACAAATCTGTTATTTTCATTTACTTCAAAATAATTGTAAAAATACATAATGTGTAAAATAAATAATATTAAAACAAAACTGAATTCATATGATATTAAAAAAAGTTATGATACACTAAGTCCTACAAAGTCTGGATCTAATTTGCTACTACAGATTTGTTATCATATTCAATTTTTTTCCATGAAAGAAATATTGAAGCCAAAGTGAATTCATTTTTCCCTATAGATTCTATGTCTTTTAACATCTTGGTTTTTATGTTTATGCTGTTTCCTTTTGCCAGAATGCCCTCTCATAGCCCCCCAAACTCCTACAGTTCTCCTCTTCTTCAGTCTAGCCATCACTGTTTCTTACCCCGACTTACTTCTTGACAACTGTATTTTAATTAACTGCATGCATGTCTGTCTTCAGAATAAAATGTGTGTTTATAAGGGGAGGGTTTATTTTTATACATTTTTTTCATTGTTTTCTTACATTCCTTTCTTTCTTCTTGCCTTTTTCCCTTTCCCCTCCTTTTATAAGTAAGTATAACATGGCTATAATATATTTGGCATTGTGCAGATATTGCGGATATGATAAATTTAATGTGGTACTTATTCTCATAGTATTTGCAGTCTAGTAATCAATAAGGTCAAGGTAATAATCTGTGTGTGTGTGTGTGTGTATATATATATATATATATATATATATATATATATATATATAGAGAGAGAGAGAGAGAGAGAGAGAGAGAGAGACAGAGAGAGAGAGAGAGAGAGAAAGAGAGAGAGAAAGAGAGAGAGAGAACAAGCACCTGATAACCTGGTATGGTAATTCAGTGTCTGGATTACAATAAAAGGTAAAAAATGCAAAGTAGCCACTCTGTTAAAAACACATCTTTTTTAAAAAAATATATGTATATATTAACTTTTTAATATTGATAATTACACAGGAAGTATATACAATTTTTTTACAGGTAAAATAGATGATCATTTTATAGATAATACTTACAGATCTAAAGAGGTCAAAAATTTTATGTAAGACATATAGTTGTATTTCATCTAAGATGCTTTATTTTCACTGTAGGAATTTTAAACCACCATGTAATATTGCCTTTCATTATATAGAGAGCAGAAACATGCTTTAAATTAATTAAGTATTAAACCATTGAAGCATCTTTCTATTAATTTTAAATCCAAATTTTAAATTAATAAATGATAATCTGATACATTATTTTAAGAATAATTATTTTAAATTTTTTTCTCTTTAATTTAATTATTTTTTAATTATATAATAAAATCAAATATATATGCCAGGCACTTAAGTTTTTATTTATGCTTATATTCTTATATTCCCAGATAAAGTGCACAGTTTTAAAAAACATAGATGTCATCTAAGTTTGTTTTATCCCCTTCAAATTATGGCATAGTTTTGGACATATATAAAGTTTATAATACAGATTTAACAAGTAGTTGTTATATTTCCAAAATGATTTGAGATTAATGAAGTTTTCTTTTATAAACTCACTCTTTATTGAATAACTTTCTGTGGGGCTTGAGGATCCAACTCAAAAAAATACTGATACTCTAGAGGTTAATGTTATTACTGTGGATCATACTGTTTTTTTTTTTTTTTGGCCTCAGAGTTCAGTGTTTTCTGATAGCATATGGACTTATTTTAGGCTCACTTGGTAGCTTTCCCATAGGGTAAATGCACATGTTTGTCAATGGAATGGCCTCTTTGACCTGCTGTCCTCTCCCATATGGTTGTCCAGCTCCAGCTCTTCCCTACCCTGGCTCTTCCCCTCAACGTCATTCTTCAGGCGTAGTCTCAGGCCCACCCATCTCATGACTGAAATCCTACCCTAAAATCTTCTCAAAATGCCTCCCCAAATTTTATTTTCTCCTCATCTTTTTTTGTAGATTAACGTAGATATTTTCTCCTTTTCTTTTTTTGTAGATTAACGTAGATTTCAGAAATTTATTGTATCTTCCAACCACAGTTACTTTTCTGCCTTTTCCCGTATCATACTCCTTAAAAATTGTAATGCAGTTCTATCCCCCATAGCCTCACATCATGACTTGAACTTAGTGATCAGTAAAATTCCTTTTGAACGAATGAATTTTGAGTATGTAATGAACATATATTTAGTGCATATTCACTAAGTGTGCATTATGATTTTAATATAAACATTTTATTACCTCTTGTAAGTCAAAAATACATCAGACACACCTGTAGTACTTACATAGAGAAATTGGTGTATGACTAAATTGTTGTCTAGGGCTTTTGCCTATTTGAAACTGAATAAAGGCTTTTAAAATATGGTTCATTCTCTCTATCCATAGGTTCCACGCCTGTGGATTTAACCAAACACCAATGGAAAATATTTTTTAAAAATTTCACCTGTATTAAACGTACATTTTCCTTGTTGTTATTCTGTAAACATCACACTATAAGAAGCATTTGTGTAGTATTTGCACTGGATTAAGTATTATCTATAGATGATTTAAAGTATATAGGGGGATTTGTGTAGATTAAATGCAAATTTTATGCCATTTTCTTTAAGGGACTTGGACAACCACAGATTTAAGTATGTATGGAAATTCCTGGAGCTAGGGTCCTAAGGCTACCAAGGGAAATTCAGTTTCTTTATTTGAAAAGTCCATGAATAGTAAAATGAATACATGCCCACCACAGTTAATCATACTAAATTGTGCTTCATTTAATACATGGTGTTAGGTTAATGCTTTAAGCCAAAGATTTACAAATACTTGTGTCTCTTGAATCAGCAGAATTCCATGAAACCATGCTACTTCTGTTCCCTAGGAACCCCTTGCTCAAGATTTCATTGATAGGATATGGAATATATCAAAGTATATAGGAGATAGGTAGGAATTTTTTTCTTGGTGAGTTCCATGTATGCTAACCTTATGGTACCTCAATATTTATGTGAGAACTCAGCTTTTCTGAAGGTTACTTAAGGTCTTAGAGTTGGAAAGCAAAGCACCTGAATTCATAAGTGACCATCCCAGATGTAATATGCTATGAATTTAGGCAACTCTGTAGACTAGTAGCTGAAAAATGGTAATTATATTTTAGAGCTATGTTTGTTGATTTTGTCAACAAATATTAATTATGCAAATAAAATTTAAAATGTTGCTTTATAAAGCTAATAAAAGTCTCTTTTTGTTTTTTCATGACATTTTCTTTTTATGTGTAATTATAGAATTTTATTGTATTGTGAAAGATGCTCCATATTCTTGGAATGTAAGTAAATTGATAGCAAGGGAAGGTGATTCAGAAATGTATGGAACCTTAAGACATTCTAGATTTGGGGAGGCAACTATCTGCAATAGGAATGGGATTAATTTTTAGTTTGAAATCTGAGTTTGAATCGTGGCTGTGAAAAATGTATAATCCATAAAATAAAAAATACTACAGGGTTCGAATTTTAGAAAAATAACTTTCTACATTATGTGAATGATGTTTTGGAGGAAGAAATGATTGCTGGCAAAAAATAATTTGATGCTGTTAGATGTGAGAACTTTTGTGTTGCATAAAGTATATATAGAAAAGTTTCAAGAAATCTAAGGAAATTGAAAAAGAAAAACTATAGATGAGAATGATTCTCAAGTTTTGATTTTTGATAAGTGCATGCATACAGTGACTGCAATACTCTATGTATGCACTTCCTTAAATTTGCAAAAAATGGCATTTAGTATAAAGAAAAATGTTGATAAATTTTTATGGGAAAGGAACATATGGGGTAAGAAAAAGATGGAAATATTTTTCTGGAAATATTAACTTTTGGAATAATATAACATTTTAAGTATTCAAAAACATAAAATAGAATTGAAAAGGAAATCTATTGAAAAAAATATTCCTTAAAAGTGTAAAGCCAACTGAACAAATGTATATTTGTATGTTTTTCAGGTTGTTGACAAATATGTGGAGAAAATAACTATATTTTTGTGTGTGTATGTGTGTGTGTGTGTATGTGTGTGTATTTAACCTTATACATGAATGAAATTTACTTCTCATTCTTCTGGAGGTTGAGAAGCTCAAGATCAAGGTTCTAGAAGATTTGGTATCCCTTGATACCTTGCTCGTTGTACATAGATGAAACCATCTGTCTGTTCTCACATGTTGAAGGCTCAAGTGTTTTTTAGAACACAGATTTATACTTCCACATTTAATGGAATGTATTCTAAAAGCAACAACAACAAAAACTTTCAAATACCAATAGGACTTATTGCTAGTTACAACTAGTATTGTTATTTTGCAAGTATTATGTATGTGTTGAAAGTTAAGTAAACGAGTAATTATTTCAACATTATTAATAACCATAATGTTCAATGTACAATAAAACAATTATAAAAGTGACTAATAAGAAATGGACATCAGCAGGGTCATATGTCTTTGTTTTATTTTGTTTTAAACATAATAGTTCCCAATTCTGTCTAGTGAAAAAACTTAGATTATCTTCTGTACAGAACATAAACTTTCTACTACAAAGTATGAGAACTTCTGAAAAATAACTATTTTTTTTGTCCAGATATGTGTAAATAGGAGGTCAGTGAAGTTTGGGAGAGATGAGAAGAAAAGAATCTTGTACCTATTGGTACTGATTTCCTCTAGGACATGAGATTATTAAGGGGTGTCAGAAGTTCTGGATTTGAGGTCTGGTTCTGCAAATTAATATGTATCCATTAAATTTCTGTAAATTTAAAGAATTGAATATAATGAACTTTAGGATACTGACAGCTCTCAAAAATGTACAATTCTATGAATTTATGTAAACTGTACTTAAAAAAATTAAAGCCATAATATTGGCATGATCAATAGCTCTGAATAAAAATGATAGTGCCAATTTCAATTTCAGATTAATGATGATTTACATGTAGTGGGCCAAAAAGTTTATTTGCTAAAACTAGAACTATGTCTCTCCTTTTTGTAATTTTTCATATTTAATAATTGATTGAATTTGTATGACTTTTGCTTATTTTGAGCTTAATTGACATAAAAATAAGCATATCAAGCTATAAAATAATTTTGTATAATATAATTTTATACCATATTTTTAAAATGGGCATTAAATTTTCTTCAGTTTCTATAGCCCATGATTTCACATCACCTTTAGCTTTTCTACTTAGACTTCTTTCCCAAGTATTTGTGATCCTTTTTATGAAAAAGTACTTCCTGACATCTGCCTTGAATTTCCTTTTTTCCCTAGTCCCATTCCTGAACTCTCATCTTGTTATCTTCCTTAAGTGGAAAATAGTCTGCTTGACATTATTTCTATCATGTTTGGTTCTGTATATTTCAGTGAAATCTTTCTTAATTATGCTCTTCCCAAGAGAGCACTTAATCTTTTTTATCCTGTCTTTATAGATTTTTACCTGTTGGCCTCAGGATAAACCTCATTGCTTCATAAAGCAACTTTGATAGTTTGAAAATCTTAGGTATTCTATTAAAAGAAGCCCCATTAAAGTAATATTCACAAAATATCAAAATTCAATTTTCATGCTTTGGAAGAATTTTTTTTTTTACTAACAAGAAGCAGAACATCCAAAGAACAAAGTGACATCAAATACAGAACAATCACTCATACATTTTATTTCATTTCTTTCCCCTTTGTTTATTACCTTTTGTACCTTGCGGGTTCAAACAGAATGATGAAACAGTATTTTTAAGTGTTCATTTTCCTTTAATGTCTATTTCACACCCAATAGAGCAGAAAGCTCTAATACCTAGAAGACATTAAAACTAAATTAATCTTTCTATTTAGGTTGTTTCTTATATTTATTAACCTCAGGTCAGAAGGATAAAAGAGGCAAGTAAAGAAAGAGGCATTGCAATAAAATGGGAAACCAATTGTTATTTCTTTTTAAATAGACAATTAAGATAATAAGCTCAAGATTTATAATGGAGTGAAATGTAAGAGAGAATATACACTTTGTCAACCAATATGATTCTACCCGAAAATAATGGGAATTAATGGTTCTTTATATAAACAGTTAAGAAAATAAGCTCATTTTTACTTTGCATAGTCTTAAGCATTGTCTGTATTAGGACATTCCCGGTTAAATTGATATTTTAAGTGAACATATTGAAGTCATATACTGAGTACATAATAGTTGGCAATATATCAAAGATTATTAGAGACCTTAGTTTACTGTGTAAATGACAGAACAAGGATACTCAATAGAATTTAAAAATCTTTGAAATTTGAGTGCCAGAATGCTTTAATGACTACAAACTCTGAGTAGCTATTATAATAGTTACGTATATTGGTGGACTCAGAATTATCTCTGTATCAATCATTCCATTAGAATTTGGAATCCTGATCTTATAGACAAACAGTTTTAGAAACTATATTGGAGCTTTTCTTTCTTTTTGTGTTTTTTTTCTGTCCCCCCCCCCCGCCAGGAGAATTTACTTTAGTTGTGTGCTCTGTCCAACTCAAGACGATTTTTGCATTTACTATGGAACTATAAGTTATGCAAGGAAAAACTAATACTAGTTTTCAGACAACAAAAGCAGTCCATTCACAAAATCCTTCCCTGTGTAAAGAATTATGTTTAATCTTCTGAAATAATATCTGAAACTGCACATACATGTACTTCCTTGTTAACTGTGTAGGAAACTGTTGAAAGTAGTACATAAAAACAACTGACAAAAGTCTGTCTTATTAGATATTACAGGGGAGTAAAATACAAAGTAAAGTGGTGGATCCATGGTAAGTTTTAAAAAAAGAAAAGAAAAGAACAAACAAGCAAAAATAAAACCACAACATTGTTCTTTTCTTAACTTTGCATGTGTGGTAACTTATTTGGTTCTAAAACATAATCAGCTGCTAATGGAGGCACATGTACAATCCCAGCTATTCTGGAAGCTGAGGCAGGCGCATTGCAAGTTCTAGCCCAGCCTCAGCAATTTACCAAGACCCTGCCTCAGATAAGTAAATAAATAAATAAATGAAAAAGAATTAAGTATTTTCTTGTATTATATATTTGGCTAATTCTTTTGTAGGTCTTTTATTTAAAAGGACAATGAACTAATAATTCTGTGCTATTTGAAACTTCTCTGTACAGAATATTATGTTCTTTGAATTTTTCTGTACAGGTATGCTATAGCAAAAGTATAAATTAATCTGAAAAATGTTCATTGTTTACCTGGAAAGTAGGCATTAAATGGTGTGAAACTATTATTTTTCTATTATCAATCTTAAGCTATAAAGCAAAAATTGTCATGCTTAGAAATTATATATACCTTTGGAAAGTGTTATTACTCTATAAAGACAAACAACTAGAAAATTAGTGAACTGTCAAATATTAAGACTGAAAGATAAATATAAGTGGATTGTGATCTTTGTGTTTTCTAGAATGACAACATTTACTTGAAAAATAATTTGCACTGTACAAAGAATCCTCTCCATTTTTTAAATATTCTTATTCATTAGTAATTTGCTTATTCCTTTTTTATATAATTTTCAAGCCAGCTCAGGAATTTATTTATAAATATTTTATTTGAAATCTGATACTTTGCATACGTAAATATCAATTTCCATTAAGACAGAAGGGGCACAACATATTCTTTGTGCAATTAAGTTTTCTATCCATGGTTTTATTTTTAGCTTAAATCAAGCCAAATCAGACCAGATAGCTATATATTAATTCCCTTTTTGTGATCACCAATATAAATTATTTTTCTTAATGAGCACTGTTTTGAAAAAATCTGAAAAATTGTCTTCTAGCCCTAAATCTCATTTTGAAAGACAATTAAAAACTAAGAAAACTGGTTTATTGTTAAGTTTTGTAAGTTACCATGCCCTATCCTGTAAGCAATGATTTCTCTGCAAGGGAAAGAACTTGTCACTAGGAAGGTATTCAGCTCTCATCCTGCTCACTTCATTAAAAACATGAAATGACAAGTCAAAATGGACAATTCTAGCTATTGGTCTTGTAGCACTGAGCACCATAAGTCAGGAGGTTACTCTTTGACACACCAAACCAAAGTTGGTCTAAATGCAAGATGAATAAGTATGGGAAAATCCTTAATTTTGAAGTCAGAAATAAAAGCTGAAACAGTAAATCTGGCTTTTGGCTTCCTTAACTATTCCTTATGTTTCTTCCCCTGATTATTTCACTAAATATTTCCTTATCCCATTAAATCCTTTAAAACCCCAGTTCTCTTTGCATATCTTTCAAACCAAACCTCTCTCTTCTCAGGCATAATGCATTGAAGGCTCTTTCATTATTAATATTCTTTTTGTGTAAAATTGTTCTTTTTTTTGTAATGTCTGATTTATTTTAATCCATATCATTTAGCCTCTTCAAGTGCCATATTAATATTTTAAATAGGTGGTTTTAAAGATATTCTAGGGTGAAATGAACCTTCAGTTTTTATGATATGAAAGGTATAACCTCAGAACTGCTTTTTAGTGACTCTTGAGATTTTGGACAAATAATTGAACTTTTCTGATCTTCTTTATCCTTATTGTGTAAGTAGAGGTGATAACAATGGTTCCCTTACAGAATATATGAAAACACTTGTCAACCATGATTACTATACAAATATTGATTCTTCTTATTCTCATATATTTCTATGTGTCCAATCCAACTACTAAGATAGCAATGATTAGAGGAAATATTCTAATTATGAGCAACCATAAATTCAATAAATTTTGTCCTTTCTTTTTTTCCCTCTTGAACTAAGAACATCATATATGTATAATGACATTTTGTTATCTTTCATTAACTTCAAAATTAATAGGGGGAGTCTTAGCTTATAAAGCTTATGTTTAAAATTAGTTGAGAGATGTACACTATTGCAAGAAAATGGACTTATTTTCTTTCAAAATGACACCTTTGATGAAAGGGGATCTAGTTCTTTATTATGAATTTTCTGATTTTATTTTTTAAATAATTTAAAAAATGCTTTTTATTTATAGATGGACGTAATGTCTTTATTTTGCTTATTTATTTTTATGTGGTACTGAGGATCGAACCCAGTGCCTCACATGTGTGAGGCAGGCACTCTGCCACTGAGCCCCAGCCCCAGCCCCAAATTTCTGATTTTAAATAATTTCACAAGTGACATCTCAGTTGTGTAAAGAATGTTCACTACAGTCATGCATTTCCTTGTAAACTGTTGATTCCCTCTGCTCAGTACCAATTAAAAATAAATTTTAATAATCTATAATTTTCATAATAGATGAAATAGCAAAAAGTAGATTTTTTAATACAATAAAAAATTTATTTTTGATCCAATTTATTATTAAGTGACTAGAAATAAAAAATAAAGACAAGAGCAAACTATCAAAAACTGTACTGTACTTTTGACCACTTAACTTTGAGTATACTATTAAGATCTGGCCACAAAATTGATTGCCTCATGTTGACCTTACCTAGGATAAATTCAATTGAATTTAAGGTCCGCCTATTTTTTTGCTAAATGTGTTATTACTCAAATGAGTAAGTTCTGACTCACTCTCTTGGCTAGGACTCAGACAAATATATTTAATCAAGTAAAATTATAAAATGGTTTATGAATGCCCTAAATAGACTACAGATTATTACTGGGGCTAGTGAATATAAATGAGGAATAATTTTAATATCCCATGAGAATATAAAATTTGAATAGATGCTCCAAGAATGCCACTGTGCTTTTTACCCTATGGCATCTTGAGATCTGTTGAAGGACCAGTAACAGTGTCTTCATCAACTTATCAACTTGTTTGGAATGCCCTTCCCGTTTCTTGTTTGGGAAACTTATTGTACACTGATGATAGCCCCCTGTTGCTCTCTTAGGTTGAGGTGCCATTCTCTCTTCCATGTGACTTTAGGCTTTTTTGTGTGACTGGTGTTTTTTTTTTTTTTTTTCTTCCATCCAATGAAGCGTGCCCTAGAGTGTGTGCTATTAGATTGAGCCTCCAGATTAAATCTTTCTTATTGATGTCATCTGTGTATTTTCATGTTGTCTCCCACTTTCACACCACATTTATGCAGGGCTTTCATATGTAGACAATTATTTGCTTTTCCATCACTCTTCCTCTAATTTTCAGTTTATTCTATAAACATCATTATTTTACCAAGGCCCTGATACCTCAGTTGCTCCTTCTCCTTTTCATTCTTTTACACTCTCATGGACCAAATTGAGATATTTCCACTGATGATAATTATATTCTAGCTCACATCTCAAATTGATCTATTCTACTCTGACCACTTCTTCTAGCTCACTTACCCTTTTAGAGCATTCAACAATAATTCAGTATCCATTGGGCATGCAGAATCTGTTGATTGCATCACCTTTGACAATACAATCTCTTTTTTATGTTTCCTTTCTTATCCGGCACTTATTCTGTGATATGTGACTAAAATATCTCTACTGAAAAATCTTCTAGAGTTGTGCTTTTCCTTCTTTCACGCTGTCTTCTGTCTCTCTCTACTAACAACCTGTCAATGTTACTTTAAAACATGTCCATATAATTACAGAATTTGTCTACTGAATATGGAAAATCATAATGCAGGAGAGACAGTAAGTAATTTAGGACCAAATTCTTAGATTAGGGGACAGGTGATGGGTGATAGGATCTAGTGCACAAGCCAGCAGTTGGCCTGAGATATGTCATAACCAGCCCATCATCCAATAGACATCTCTTCCAGGGATGGGCTTCAGTCAAATGAATATATATTAGAGAAAAATATACAACAGAGTTGTGGGTATTTGCACATGAATAGTGAAAACAATAGGCCACAGAATCTAAATTCAGTTGAGAGATGAGTGAGAACATGAAGTGTGTGACCGAGAGTGAATATGTGGACTGAAGATCCAGACAAATTGAAGAATTTTTAGTGTGAGAGTACCACAGTTGTACTTGGAGTAGAAGCATAATAAAATGAGATGAGAACATCAGAGAATTAGAAGCTTGAAAAACACATTTTTGAGATTGAACCATTATCATTAATAACTGCTGTGTAATTATATGGGAGAATTGGAGAATGAACATATTCTTTTTGATAAAAGAACTCGATTTGTAAAGAAGTTTTCCAGTATATGAAATGGTGTAATGTGTTAGGTGCTGTTTTGTAACAAAAACAGATATTCCTTAAAATTTAAAGATGCTCTTAAATTTAGCTATCTACACCGAGATTAACCTAAATTTCTTCTTTAGACCACAATGATCTAATTAATCCTGCACAATTCCTTAGAAAATAGGCTCATATACAAAATAAACACATACAATAAAATTGGGGATTCATATTGCTTCTGAAATTTATCATTGGATCTTTCAGATGCAATACTGCCTTAGAGGGATGAAAGAGTACATTTTTTCCTAGTACTTTTTAGGGGCTGATGAACCTGTCATTTTGAATTTTAAACATCACATATGAAATGACAAAGGCACTTAAGTTGTAGAAGCCCTCAAATTAACTAAATTGTCCTAATTAAGTCATCTTTTACTGATGAGAGTTCTCCTTAGACACAGGTGCATACTGAAGCAGATTTTCCTTCTCAATTCCACATAATGGGATTCCAAACTAAACTGAACTGTTGAAATGAAAGTGGAAAATACCACTAAAATGAATGAGGATTTGTTTATACTAACTAAAGAGACTTGGAACTTTTCTATTTCAAGTCCAAAGTATATATTTCCTTTACTTCTGAGCTAAGCTTTTTATGGGTCTTCCTCTATCTCCCATGGCCTATAAAGCAGGCATACAATTAAAAATGCTCTGGGCTATTAACTAAGAGACTTACTTTTGGGTACTAGTTATTTCATAAGGCATTATGTATCCATGCATGTGTGACGTAGGTGACTTGCATTTTTCATTATCCTCACTCACAGCATATTACCTATCCTGCCTCATGAGTGTGAATGATAATTAGTATGCATGCTTATTTAATGCTTATAAAATGCTATGCAAAGACTGAAAAAACAATTATAGAATCTATTTTAACATGAGAACATTGTTAAATAGACTTCTTGAGAATATATCTCTGAGGGTTTCTATGCTATAAATAAGCTTGAGAGTATTGCTAGTGATACGTACCTTGGTACTTCAAATATTTCCAATGAAATTGTACATTTACCACAACAAATCTTTATATAAAAATGTTGAACATCAATCAAATAGTTATCTACACTGAGAAGAATTGTCTTTTATTCGTTATTCATTATGTTCAAGTTCATGTAGTCAATATATCTGTTGAAAATGGTGTGAAACAGTCTACTCTTTCTGCAATTCTGTGTGACTATATTAAAAATCAAATTTAATAAATCAGTGGATATATTTATTAGGTACTTAAAATGTATTCAATGCTAAATTCTGTAGATACTATTGGAGCTAAAAAAAGGGAAAAAGTCCATGTCTTTAAGAGGTATATGATCTATTTAGAAATAAAAAGTTAAATATAAAATTCACATACTTAAACATTTTAATATAGACATTATGGGAAATTGCATTTTAATTTAATTACACAGATTGCAAAAGAAATATTTTTGAGAAAAATTTCTCTAGTTTGTCGTAGTTTCACTGGATTTATTGGTTAATTTATTCATTGTAAAATTTCCAACTGAGTACCTATGATGTGTCAGCCAATATGCAAGCCTTATGTTCCATGAGAGGAATACAAAGGTGGATAAGACATTGTTTAGAAGGATCTGAGATTTTACACTATTCACAAGCTAACAACTCAGACTAACACAGTTAAATGAGCAATGGCAGAGGATGAGACTTTTTATACTTATGGCACAGAAAAAAAAGCAGGAGTTTCGTGTTTGGGTTATTTCTTCTTCTCTTTCAAGTTTCACAGAAGAGACAGGGAGGGAACCAAGCTGATGTTGTCATGGCAGTGGGTTTACATCACATCTAAGCAAGGACCCTGAGAAAATATATAATACATATATATATAAAATAATATTATATATTATATATATATATATGTGGGCAATATATATATATAATGTAATAATATATATCGTAATTTAATATGTATAATGTAATACAATGTATATGTTTTCTATGTCTATGCCTTTCTATGTATAGGCAATAAGAAAACTGTTTTCCATTTGCTCTCAAGTAAACTTTTTTTTTTTTTTAATTTGGTTAGTTAGCAATTTTGCCCTCAAGTTTTTTGGAAAATACTAATAGTCTATGGCTATTTCAACAAAAAATTATTCTAGAAAAGTTGGTCCAAGAAAAAAGTTATTAGGCCTTTGTTAGTTTGTTGTTTCTTTTATCTTTTTGGATATATAGTGAATAACCACAAATTTAGTAGAAATCCATATACATATATACATATATGTATCTATCTATATAAATATGAATTTAGTGGAGATATATTTATATACATAATCTCAGAGTTTCCATGGATCAAAAAGCCAATCATGGTAAGAGGGTCTTCTCAAAATCTCATTACATCTGAATTGCAGGTGTCAACCAGATTGTATTCTTTTCTGGAACTCAAAGTCTTTTTATAGTCTTACTTTGTTGTTGGCAGGACTCAGATCTGGAAGTTGCAGGAATTAGATGTATTTGTATATTAGTAGAATCCTACACTTTATTGGTCTTCTTAACATAGATTGAATCTATTCATAAATACACAAATATAAATTTGGTAGTTAATGATTGTGATCAGTGCTAGAAGAAATCAACAGAGAATGTAATAGAATAACAGAGGCATCACTTTGGAGTTTTAAGATACTCACTGAGAATACACAGAATAGATCATGAACTGGGAGGGAAACATAAATAGTAATCGAAATGGTACACAGATAACAGAAAGAAAATCACAAGGTTTCTTGGGTCTCGAGTGCCCAAGTTAGACAAAAACATAACTACTAAATAAATTAGTGGTTAACTAGAATGGAAGCGTGCTTGTTTAGGCATTAAGTTAGTTGTAAAAGGAGGGAGGAAGAATGATTAAGGAAAAGCTATTTAAATATTTAAATATAAAACCTTTTTTAAAAAAGTAGGATACACAAGGGGAAATATTCAGCAAGTAATTAGAATGGGGGATGGGAACTATGAAAGTAAAATGTAGATGTGAGACCTGGGTGCCAAATGGAGAGTTTAGATGTCAGGGGACTAAAAGTGCTGCAATGAAAAGTGCATCCGAGAACTAAAAAAAATAAATATTAAAAAATTCTCTCTCTCTCTCTCTCTCTCTCTCTCTCTCTCTCTCTCTCTCTCTCCTCTCTCACTCTCTCTTTAAAAAAAAAGCAAAGTGCATGAAGAGAAAAATGAAGGCTAGTGGCAAAATGAAGGCTGGTGGCTAACCTGCTGAGTGTAAGTAGAAGGCAAGTGAGAAAAACTGTTGATGGAGGTCCTAGTAGGACCAGGCTCATGGAGTATTATGAAGAACATGGGAACAAACGAAAAAAAAAAAAAAACTTTTAAAAATGTTTGCAGAAGGGGCTGAGGATGTGGCTCAAGCAGTAGCGCGCTCGCCTGGCATGCCCGGGGCGCTGGGTTCGATTCTCAGCACCACATAATAATAAAATAAAGATGTTGTGTCCACTGAAAACTAAAAATAAATATTAAAAAATTCTGTCTCTCTCTCTCTCTCTCTTTAAAAAAATGTTTGCAGAAACTGTTTTTCAAAGCAATTCAAAGAAGTTAAACGGAGCAAAATGAAATAGGAGAAACAGACCACTGTTTTGAGAAAATTGTCAAGAGAAGTGAATAAATTGTTCAGCAAGTATATAGGGCTACTGAGGTCAGTGTGATGTGGGCTGGGATTAAAATTAGTAGAGCACATGAAGATGATTTGTAGTATATTTTTGAACTCAAATTTGTGTAAACTCTGATTTGCTAAATTTTTCAATATTTTTATGAATATAGCAACTTACAAGAATAAGTAAAAAAAGTTTTGAAATTACTTATAAAGTTACTGAGTGTGAACGTCTAGAGCGTTCGGGTCCCTGGGTGAGGGTCGTGAAATAACCAGGACACAGGGGATGCAGAGCCAAGGCAGCAATTGCAACTGCATGCTGAGGTTTATTTGCAAGTTCCTTTTATATTCTTCTTCTAACAAAGCAAGCAATTCTTCAGTAACACTTCACCCACATTGCCCAAATATCATGTCTCAGCGGTACACAGAGCTAAATTCAGATTGTTCCCGTTCATTTTATAAGTACCCTCCCAAAGTTCTTTGTAGACATTATCTAGTCCCCGAATGTACTGTTCCCAGGTCCAGTATGCAGGAAGCTTCTTCCTCTTGGCCAAACCATGCAGAACTTGTGACTTGCGATAAGGGGAAGAGAACTTTTCCTCCTCCTAGCTGAGGTTTGTCTCAGCTGACCTAAATCACAGCCACAGCTCTTGCAATATGTCAGGCCTGAGGGAGCTAAACTCTGCACACTCAAACCCCAACAACTGAGGAGTATCTAAATGTTAAAATGGAATGACTACATATACATATATATGTTCATTGTAAATCCAGTGATTTCTTTGATCAGTTGATTCTTATGGAACTCATAAGGAAAAGCCAAATAAAGCCTTTAGAAATGATTCACTCACAATTTTTTGTAGTGAATCAGTTTTAAACTTTACAGTTTTAATGTTTTGATCATTATTGATATCAGTTTGTTTTTGTCTTCTGACATTTTAAATTAGTTTTGAGATTTTGGATAAATATAATACTGAGGCACTAAATTTAAGGTTTTATCCAAAAGTTCTAATAAAATTACAGTCCAATATTAATGATACACACACATATACATATAATATTGAAACTTGCGAGAATATACACATATAGTTTATTCTACATGTATTTAAAGTATCTGTAATGTTAACAGAATTTTTGTTATATCTCTTTTATATATATATATTTTAGTTATATATGGACAGAATATCTTTGTTTATTTAGTTTTATGTGGTGCTAAGGATTGAATTCAGTGCCTCATGCATGTGAGGCAAGTGTTCTACCACTGAGCTATAACCCAAGCCCGGTTATATCTTTTGATTAACAGAATGAAAAGATTTTCTCCTTTTTCGTTTAGATCTTATGTTCAATAACAACCATTAAGTCTTAATAAACATAATTAGTAAAATTAATTTATAAAGGAATTTATTACAGATAATAAATGGTGAAATCCTCAATTAGATTTTTGTGCTGTGCAGATTGGTAGGGAGCTGAGAGGAAGTGGACTTGGAAGGATGTAGTGAAAATTTGCCCAAGATAATTAAAGATTTGCAGTTTATACATGATTAATCTTCCTGGTTAGAGTATCTTTCACCTTCAAGCAGTCTTTTAATAAAGATTAATCATGCCCAAGGTGTGGACTTGTTTGATCCCCCTGAATGTGCAGTGACTTAAACATTTCTACACCACTATCATTGAGGTTGATACTTTTATTCTTTGACAGGAGAAATTGTCATGAGTACAAATTATGATGGGGGTGATTTCGATGTCTTGTTTTAAATCTAGAAGTTCCATTAGGACTTTAAGATAGAATTTTGATTGACTAACCATAGACTTTAAAAAAATCTGTTCTATATTAAAAAGCAAAGATAAGAATTCACCTGGCAACAAAGAGAACATTTAGCTAACATTAAATCCAGTAAAGAAAAGTTGCTTACTGTCTGATAAAGATTTGTATTTCAATATTTTGCGTCTATTCTAATCTACTAAAGAATAAGCAGCACATGCTTACTCTAGTCAATAATAGTGTAAGCAGTGTCCACACTTATTTATTTTATTTTTTTTTATGGTGTTGAGAAGTAAATAGAAGGCTCATGCATGGTAGGCAAGTGCTTTACCACTGAATTATGCCCCAACCCTGGTATGCTCACTCAACAGTATTCACCTGTTGAAGTTCACAGTGCTCAGACTCCCTTTTATTATTTGTTCTTTTTAGTTATACATGACAGTAGAATCCATTTTGATATATTTATACAAACTTGAAATGTATCTCATTTTAATTAGGATCACAGTCTTGTGGATGTATGATAGTGACATTTACTCTAGTGTATTCATACATGAACATAGAAATTTATGTCAGAAGGCTGGGGATGTGGCTCAAGCGGTAGTGCTGGCCAGGCATGCTCGCGGTGCTTGGTTCGATCCTCAGCGCCACATGCAAATAAGATAAAGATGTTGTGTCCACAGAAGACTAAAAATAAATATTTAAAAAAAATTCTCTCTCTCTCTCTCTCTCAAAGAAAAGAAAGTTATGTCAGATTCATTCCACTGTTTTCCCTATTCCCATCCCCCCTTTCTTCCCTTCATTCCCCTTTGTCTAACCCAATGAATTTTTATTCTTCCCCTCGCCTCCACTTGTTATGGGGTAGCATCCACATATCAAAGAGAATATTTGACCTTTGGTTTTTTTGGGACTGGTTTATTTCAGAAACTCATTTTGAAAATTTCTAATGGAGTATCATCTTTGATCCACAGTTTTTGCAAAATTCTATTTCTTAAATAAATCTATCTAAGAAATAAATATCTTTATTTAATGTATATTTACTATGTATTCATTTGTATTTTATTAGATAGATAGTAATAAAACTTATAATAAATAATAATATATAAAATATATTACTTGCTGAACTAAACCAAGATGGAATTTACTACATGTCACAAATTGTCTTGAGTTTTTTTAAAAATTTGATAGATAATATGGCATGTTTCTATGGAACATAGAATATAAATATTTGAAATAAGTACTCTTCACTGTGAAAATAATAAATACTGACGTTTTTACTTGATTCTCTCTGTGTGTGTGTGTGTGAGAGAGAGAGAGAGAGAGAGAGATTTGCTTTCATATTAATGTCTGAGTGATCCTGAAGGTTTTAAGATGAAGTCTCTTGAATTTAATGTATGGTAGCATTGTTTGGATTTAAAGGGAAATTTAAAGTCATTTAATATGACTTTGTTTTTGTTTCTGCAGAACATCTTCTTTTAATAATTTTCTGTAACACATAATTATAGTACATGCCACATAGTTACTTTCAGAATTGTAGCAGTGCACTGTAAAGTTCATCTCCAGGAACTTTATTGTTCTTGTTCCAGACATCCACTACTACTATGCAGCCTCAACTTCAACTGTACTGTCTCATAATAATAACCATTGTTTATGAAGAGAATATTATTATATTCAAAGTTCCCAGGTGATGTATAGTTCTCTAAAAATAATTTCAAAGCTGTGATTAGAAAATTTGCATATAGCTCAATGCAAAAGTTAAAACCATTATTTTCATCTTTTAAAGCATAAAAGACTTAGTAGTTATAAAAACAGAAAAATTTTTCAAGGAATCTTCATACTGCTTTCCACATTAGCGGCACCAATTTTGACCCAGCTATCCCACTCCTCAGTCTATACACAAAGGACTTAAAAACAGCCTACTATAGGGACACAGCTACATCAATGTTTATAGCAGCATAATTCACAATATCTAAACTGTGGAAACAAACTAGATACCCTTCAGTAGATGAATGGATAACGAAAATGTGGCATATATACACAATGGAATACTATTCATCATTAAAAGAGAATAAAATAATGGCTTTTGCAGGTGGATGGATGGAGTTGGAGAATATAATGCTAAGTGAAGTTAGCCAATCACCCAAACCAAATGCTGAATGTTTTCTCTGATATAAGGATACTGATTCATAATGGGATTGTGGGAAGAAGCATGGGTGGATTAGATGAACACTTGATAGAGCAAAGGGGAGGTAGGGGAAGAGAGGGGGCATGGGGATAGGAAAGATGATGGAAATCATTACCCTAAGTACATGTATGAAGACAAAAAAACCCTGAAAATTTTAATAAAAAGCCTATACTTAAATATATTTATACTCTTATTGCTTAAGATATGCTTTCTTTAATGAGAACACATTTTAAGTAACTGATATGATTTTTTCTTATTGAAGAAAAAAATCAATTTTATGATCATGTTATTCACTAATTTTCTTACAATTTGTTTCATGAATGTTTTTCATAGTCTTTACAGGGGTAATTCAGTCCTTCCATTTTAGCAGAGTCAACTCATTTTCTTATTAAGATATTTAAAACCTATTTACCCTTTACATCTTAAATAAATATTACATGTGGCTAATAGTCTAAATCTGCATTCCATGTACTCATGTTATATCATACTCTGTAGCCGTGTGACCTTGGCAAGTCACTTAACTTCTGTGCTTCAGAGTGCTTTCACATTTAAAACATTGTAATAACAATAATATTTCACTTAAAGATTTGTTGTAGAATCAAATAATACATATGGAGATAAAAATATTTGTAAAATATTTCAAGGGTTCATTTCTTACCACATGTTATTTTTGAAATGCCTGTAATACATAAAGTGATCAAAAAGCTCTAAATAAATTTTAGTAAATCACCACATATTTATATACATTTACTAAGTTCCAGCTCCTTTACCAGTTGCCCAATAAACATGCATTCTTGGTTGCATTCACAATTCACAGATACTAAAGCAAACATTCACTTTCATACTAAATTAGTGCCTATCATCAAATTTCCTTTCTTTGTTTAGTTCCCAGTCACCTAGGGATTAAATCTTGAAGTTATCTTTGATTTCTTTATTTCCTTTATTTAACAGTTTTAAAAGAAATCTTACTTAAGGATGTGCTTACTGTGAAAAATACGAAAATTTTTATATAGATAGATAGTTTTATTCTAGATATTTTTCTAAATAGATATAACTACAACAACCTGCATCCAAAATTGCTGTTGCTCTTGGCTCCATTTGACTCTCGCTACAATTATTTGAGGAAACTGGAGAATATTCAAGAGAATCTTCTTTGTTTTGGATCTGAAGAAGAAAAATGACAGAGCAAACACGTAGAAAAAATAAGACATGTAGAAAAATATTGCCCACTGAATTCTGGCTGGGAGGTAGAGGGAGGGGCTTTACATATTTTACTTTCTTGATTCCTTCACTCACTCCCTGTGCAATTCAGAAATATTTATTGTCAGTCTCCATATGGCACATCTTATTAAAAGTGTGGGTGAATATTCATTCTTACCCTAGGGAAAGATAGCTGCAGGTAAGATGCTCTGCTACACTTGATGTTTTACCTTTAATGACTGCCCACTTTCCTTCATGTCATCTAACATCCAGACCAAATCACTCTTATTTTAAATCAGGAAAAACTACCTCCACCTTCTTTTGCCCACTCCCCAGTCCACATTATTTTTTTTGCATCTGCTTGGCATCCTTCATTTATCTCTGTATCATATGGAGTTAGACAATCATGGAAGAATTTGTTCAAGATTATGGCAATAATAAATAAGATTGTACTGAACACTGGTAAAACAAGAAGCAGGAAAGTTTCAAGCCCAGGAGATTTTTACGCACTAGGGTGAGCCAGCTGAAAAGTACTAGAGGACTTTTAAGTGAGTTTATTCAGCATGATTAGACCATCAATGTTTGCTAATTGACATTTATGGAAGTTAGGTTCCTAACTTTCCACAGAGACTGAGAGATATGAGCCCCTATCTTTCTTGATGATTATATTTCAAAGGGATGGATTCCAGGTCCTTAAGAAAGACATGCCGGGGCTGGGGATGTGGCTCAAGCGGTAGCGCGCTCGCCTGGCATGCGTGCGGCCCGGGTTCGATCCTCAGCACCACATACCAACAAAGATGTTGTGTCCGCCGAGAACTAAAAAATATAAATAAATATTAAAAATTCTCTTCTCTCTCTCTCTCTCTCTCTCTCTCTCTCTCTCTCTCTCTCTCTCTCTCTCTCTCTCCCTCTCTCTCATTCTCTAAAAAAAAAAAAAAGAAAGACATGCCTGGGTTGTAAAATCAACAAGAGAAAGCATACCTCGAAGGGGCAAAGAAATAATTTACATCTGCAAATTTTCAGAGGTAAGTGCTTTCACCAATGAGAAGATAGGGCCTATATTCAGGAGAGAAAAAAAAATTGCCTAAAATTTAAGTCAAGCTCAGAGGAATGGGAACATAGTTATTCATGTTAATATTGCAGCTAAAACTCAAGATCTGAATTCAAGTTGGCCTAGGGACTGAGTTCAACAATCAATGAATTAGCTTTAATCTCCAGAAGTAAGTTACCCTAAGAATAAGAGACTTGTTTAATATGTATGTTGTAATTTGGAAATACAGCAAAACAGATGTTTTGAAGAATCTCTCAAAGGTTCACATTTCTTTGGGAAATGTGAAACTAGCACCCAGGCCTCACCAACTTCCTCCCTTTCTGTCTAGTTCTGTTCATGTGCACCCAGGAGGTCTGTGCTATTTGCCATCATTTTACTTTCTCTGCACATAATAAAAGGGATTTCCTATTGCCTTCCATTCAGCAACTTTATTTCCTAGAATCCAGTTTTTATGTGCAGGCATTTAGTTTTAATTAATCCCTGGAGGAATTCTGGGTTTTATTATGTATCTCCTACCATGTAGATCCACATCATGTGGTTAGAGTAAAACAGAGATTCATGAGTTAATGTTAACATGACTGATGGATTTATGCGTTTTTTGAGAGTATAAGCCTTGTCCCTGGTGGGGTATGTTTTGTTGTAACATTTACTTGAAATGATAATTTCAGTCATTAAAAGTAAATGTTTCTTTTGTTGGAAAAAAAGAAGTATTAAAAATAATGTTTTCCTGACTCTTATTTTCTAAGTCTTATTTTTCAAGAGACAAATTGATCTAGTTAAAAATCATCAAGCTTTATTAAATTGTATTTACTTGAGCTGTCTGTTTGTAGGTGTGTGTGTTTCTGGTACAATACATAAAACAGACACCTAAAATTAGGTGTCTGATATCCAGAACAAATAGATTTTGTATTTGAAGATAAACTACCAAAGTACTCAATTCTAATAATAATCTCAAAAGTACTCTAAAGTATTTTAAAATTCTTACAAGTTTTACATATATTGTTTGAATCCTATGGTTGGAATAGAAGAAAGTTTTTCTTCTTACCCTAATTATGTAATTATGACACATTTAATTTTAAAAGTTCTCTTTTTGTCTTGAAAAATGCTAATTTGTTTAATTTTTTTTGTATTTCAAAGCCTAGTTCAAATAAGAATGACATTAATTTTTATTATTCTAGGGAAAAAAAGACTCTGTACTTCCTTTTAGATTTACTGCTTTTGGTAGAAAAAACCTGGGTTGAAGAGTTGTATTTTGATTCAGTATTAGAAATCCCTGACATATATTACTGCTGCAGGCCAAAGTATATCAAATATCAAATTGCTAAAGAAACTGATAGAGTAATTATTTTTATTGATAAAGCAGTTATTTTTATTTTCTTGTGATATTTCTTCCATATAAATAGCAAGGGTTTTTTTTTTTTGTTCCCTAATGATATCTTGGAATGAAAGATTCTTAATAGATATGGTCTCCCTTGCCGTCTCCCAAGGTATATATTTTATGATTTTAGTCCCATATTAAGTATTAAAAGGTTTTTTAAAAATAACCTCACTAAACTCTCAAGGAAATTGACATCAATGCAGAACAAATGTTTTTAAAAGAACAAATGTGAAAAGACTACCAAGACTTGGTGTTCAGAAGTCTCAGGACTCCATCACTGCTTGTGTCATGTATTTAATTGCCTCCAGGAAAGTGGGGAGTTTAAAGTGAAGGACATTGGCTGCTTAATAGATGTTGATCATCAGGGCAGTGGAGGAATCAAACAAATTTTTCAGTATTATTTCTTTCCCTTTAATTTGACTTATGATGTAATAATTCCTCTCTAGTAGGTCAAATTTTTCCAATGGCAGGCATGATTTTACAGATTTTTCTGGATTATTATGATTTGATGGTTTCTTTCTAATGCTATTGTTTCACTGATGTGTAGGAGCTTCGAGTTTCTGACACAAAGGTAAAATTATAGTACAGGTGTTTAAGGAGTAAAATATCCTAGTTAGCATTCTGAAAGCTCATCTACATAATGTGCTGATGTAAATGATGCAGAGAAACATCTTAATTGCAGGTGTTATTCTGAGGTTGAAAAGTAGGTCAGTGTCAGGTGCTTTAAGATCTTGGAGAAATGAAAAGACTTTACTGAACTTAAGAAATAATCAATTTTGTTGAGTGAATAAAAATAAATAAAGTCAGAGTCTATAATATCTTCTTCAATCTAGAGGGAATTTCCCATTACTCTAAAGTTTCATCTTTTCCATGGGTGTTGATGTTGATTAATAGAACAGTCACACAGAGAATCTGCACTTTCTAAGAAATATCAATTTCATATTTTACCTTAATGTCTGTTTATAGAATAAGTTTTAAATTAGTTTTTTGAATAAACATGTAATGAATACAACTGATATTACAAAATAAACTACATTCACATTTTTGTAGCTATGAAATCATTACTTTTGATCATCATTATGAAGCAGTATTTCAATAGCTAAAAATTAAAACTGTCCACATTTTAACTTCTGTTTAGTTTTGATCTATTTTTCTATTATGTTATATTTTATAACAATTTTGTAGCAAAAACTTTAGTTTTCTTTTTTTACCATTCATGTTATATGACATATCCTATACTTCATTTACATACCACATCTTCACATTATGAACAACATATTTGAATTTGCAGGCTTCAAAATTAGCATCTGTATCTCATTAATCAACTTTCATTTCCTCAGGTGTTAGTCATGTAATTACAGTCAGGTGCACAAGCCTGGCTTCATGTATTCTTATTAGTGTAATATCATATTATTATCACTTTTATGATTTTGCTCTAATTGCATTTTCTTGACTATCTAGAATTTCTGTAGGATTTCTTATTGCATTAACATTATTATATACACTGCAAATTACCAAAATATGTAAGTGGTTTAACAGAAAATGTCATAACACAGCTTCTGAAGAGAAAAAACATCATTTCTTTTCTGTTTGTCTATCACCCTATATGTATCTCATTCAAAGAGAAATGTTACTTATTTATAGATTTTTATGTGATTTCATGGAAATAACCTATGGTTTTTAAGACATTTTTAAAATTGTTAGAAATTATTTTACCAAAATAAACCTCTGCTAGTTTCCTTGTCAATGGAGATATATATATATATATATATATATATATATATATATATTTTTTTTTTTTTTTTTTTTCAATCTGGTTATCTGTATTTCCATTAGTCACCCATTATCAACCTTTCTATTAACATTCCCAGCCATCCATCCACCCATCAATCTACCTGTATGCCTTTGTGGGAGTGAGGGTCATTTTCTCATACTTCATTTGTATACACACTGATTCCTCTGCTTAGGTATTTATAAGGTGATAAATAACTGTTAGAAAGGACATTTTCTTGTTAGCTGATTCATTCTACACATTTGTCCTCAACAGTATTTTCAGGAGCATCCTCACTCAATGTGGTAGTATATTTTGAGTGTTAGTTTCAGTCAGAGTATTAGAGTAATGCCAATCTGGATTATTCCTTTTTCAATTTTTTGGAGTATAACTTGGGAAGTGGAAAAGGAGTCACTATTTGGGTAATGTTCTGAAATTTTTTTAGTTTTTTTTTTTTTTCAGGAATCTGACATTACATTTTGTTTTACATGAGTGAAAGAGTCAATGAGCCAGGTGTGGTAGCTTGCACCTGTAATCTCAATGGTTTAGGAGGCTGAGGCAGGAGGATCAAAAGTTTAAATCCAGCCTCAGCAACTTAGTAAGGCACAAAGCAAATTAGCAAGAAGTTGCCTCAAAAATAAAAAGAGCTGGGGATGTGGCTCAGTGAGTAAGCCCTGGGATCAATCCCTTGTAGGAAAAACAAAACAAAACAAAACACATACACATACACAAATAAACAAAACAACAATAACAACAACAAATAAAACTCAAATAAACATCAAAAAATTTATATTTCCTTTAATTTATAGAACAAATCACTTAATCTCCACACTGTTATGTTCAATATTCATAAATACAGTGTGTCATCATATTGACAAGGTTATTTTGTAAAGGCAAAATATCATTATTTTAAAGGTGATATACTAAGTCAAAAATTATAGTTTAAATCTTTAGTAGATATCAAAATTTTACTTTAAAAATGTAAATGAATTTATCCTACTTGCAGTCATTGAGTAGAATTGTTTGTCTTAAGCCTTTAATAATGATCTTATATCAGGCAAAAACTTTGCTTTTCCTTTGGCATCTTTTGTAATCTCAGGTGTCTCTGTATGCCATTAGCTCCAATTGACAGTTCTGAAGAATACTGTTGTAAAAGGCCCCACTATTAAGATTTGTCTGATGTTTTTCCATATTTAGATTGAGGTTATGAGTTTGGAGGACGAAGGCAAATACTATTTCATCACATTTAATCAAGGGTAAAGCCTATCAGAATGATTTATCACTGATGATGTTGACCTTGATCACTTGGCTGGAGTATGTTTGCCAGGTTTCTCCACTGTGAAGTTACTCTCTTCTCTCCTGTCCACACTGCACTGTTTGGAAAGCCATCACTATGCACTGCTCATACTTGAGAAGTTGGGAGTTGTATTCAACCTCCCCCAAAATGGAATATCTACTTAAGTTATTTAGAATTTTTCTGCATGAGAAAATTCCTCTTCTTCCTCATTAATTTATTTATTCATCATTTATTTATATAAGTATGGACTCATAGCCATTTATTTTGTTTGCTTGTTGTCAATGTGTGTGCGCACACACATACACACACACACACACACACATACGAGTGAGAGTTTGGGTATTTAGAAAACATCCTTATTGAATAGAGCTCCAAGACACTTAAGGCTAATCTTGGGATTAAAAAAAATACATCTTTTGAGGTAAGTAAGAAGAATGTAAGATTTCTCTGTAAGGTCACTGTCAAGGGGAGAAGAGTCCTTGTACAAGGAAAGGATAATTACCAAGAGAGTTCATTTTTCTAGAGACGGTGATCCTTCCTTGTATTCATAAAATTAGGACTCCAAATCAGATGACAGCTGAATATTAATATTTTAATGAATACTCCATAAATGTCAGATGTAGAAAGAGATACATTGTATAAAATATATCCTTGAAAAACAAAAATCAGTTATGCATGTCCTAAAGGAAGAATTGAATTAGTCTTTTAAGCTATTTAGAAGAAATCATGTTTTAGAAATGTCCACGAAACATCATTTGGCTAAGAATAGTTTAAAAAGTCTACTAGCCTGATAAATACAAATGCATCAAAATGAGACAGTGGAAAAACTGTATTTAGCCTATGTAGGTTTACAACAAATTGAAATTATTTTAGAATATTGATGTTTCTGGGAGAACTATACACATTGTTCACAGTTTTATAAACAATAACAGTATCATTTAAAACATCTAATATGATATTGTGATAACTAAATGACTTAATTAACTCAAATGGTGGGCCCATTATAAACATCAATACCTTTTATCCATTATTATTATTGGTAGTACTGCTATTAGTAAAATTAGTATTCATAAAAAAGGTAAGTACTTCCGAAACTCTCCATCTAAAATAAAATGTAAAGTTTAGGCTTAAAACAAACAAACAAAAAATTTGCTAGTAGTTCAATAGAGTCTAGATTTTTATGCATGGATTTTATATATGAATGGATGTGTTATTTCGCTTTTTTAATATTGAGTCATAACAGACTTTCTAAAATAATGGTAACATTGATTCCTCAGGATTAGATAACTGAATGAACTCAAAGACTCCACTGAGTACACTAAAGTAAGACTTTGTGCAGTTCCCTAGGTTCCTCTTTTGGTCTCATAGGATGTACTTTGTCTCTGGTTTGCAAACCACGAGGATATGTGTGAGGAATCTGGGTGTCAGGATAGCTTCAGCAAATGTTTCCATGTGGGTCTTTTACACCCATGTTGCCTTACTAGGTTGTGAGGCAGGTTCACATGAGTAAATCCATGCATCTATAGATCCTGAAAAATATAGACAAAGTGGACTCTCAATAGAGAGGGGCATTCTTAAACTTCATACATCACATTGTGATTCATCAGGTAACATACCTCATCCTTTTGGACAAAGGCAGGGATCCTTGGAGAAAAGCAAGGCAGTCCCCAGACCAGTTGTACGATGATTCTATGATGTGCAATGGTTATCAGCAATTCCTGACGTCCCTGTTTATGCCCACAGCACCCTAACGGAGAGGACTACTTTATCACCCCTTATTCTAAGTCAGGCTTTTGTCTTGTTTTGATCAGTGAAAATGACATTGTAACAGCTTTACTTAATAAGCCCAATGCCTTTCACTGTTGCTTTCTTGCTCGTCTGAACTTCCATAGACAGAAACTTTGGCTAACTTCTTAGAGAAAAAACGTCCTCAAAAACAAAATACCATGTGCTAAAAAAAAAAAAAAATACCACAGAGAGACCACATGGAGAAAAACAGAGTTCTCAGGCTGACAACCAGCATTGAAGCCCCAGGCATGGGAATGAAGTCATGAATCCTCACTCTCCATTTGAACCAAGAAAACTAACATCACATGGAACACAGTAAAACTGCTCCTGATGAGCTCTGCCTCAACTTCTCACCCACAGCAGTAAAATGGTGATTGTTTAAGCCAATAAATGTTGAGGTAATTTGTGAGGCATAGACCTTAGTGATTTCTAAAATATTTTACATGTAATTGTGCTAACTTATAATCTCAAGTATTAATTATACCCATATTTAATTACTCATTAACTACATTATGTTGGAAGAGATTTTGTAGATCATAAGGGTGCCTGTGTTGGTATTTATATATGAAATTTTAATATTTACATGTGAATGCTATTTTTAAGTGAAGTGTTGTTAAAGATGAGGAAAATATTAATTTTAACCTTTAAAAATATCTTTAGAAAACACACGTATGTTATCACTGGATTTTTGAAAATGTTTGTATATAAAACCAAGAGCATTAAGGAGTTCCAAATAACATTACTTCAGAATTTGAAATTAATTCTTGCTCCTTCTGTTTTAATTTAAATTTATCATTTCACATATTTATTTTCTCTGATTTATAATACATATAAACATTTCTGCTGTTCTCAAAAGTTTCTAATATAGCTTTCTCTGATTTTTTGCATACTTTGTTTCTATGTGGTACACATCACCACTATATTTTGTACATTTTTTTTTGTATAACTATAAAAATTTTTAAGCAATTGACTAGTGGGTTTCTCAAAAACCCATAATATGAAAAAATTACAGTATATACATCCATGTGATTATTTATAAACACAATATATTTTTTAACCAACCTCTAGTACAGGTAGAGTAGACAATAAGATTATTATCAATCATCGACGCTTCCTGAGGGACAGTTAAATCTTTCCCCCTGGATGGATCAACCCATGCCAGGAATACCACTAGGAGTAAGTCTCTCAGTTCAACTTTTATGGACACACAGGAATAGATATTTATGTTACTTAAGAATCTGCAGTAGAATTCTGTGATTGTCACATTTAGGGCTAACTCAGCTGGGTCAAGGGATGCCCAGATATCTGATAAAGCTTTATTTCTGAATGTGTCTGTGAGAGAATTTCTAGAAGAGATTTGCATTGAATTTCACTGTATCAGATTGTCCTGCCCAGTGTGGGTGTGGGCAGTGTTCAACTTATTGATGGCCTGGGTAAAACAAGAAAGTGGAGTAATATGGAATTCTCCTTCTCTACCTCTCTTTCTGACAGTCTGCATGAGCTGTGACATCAGTCTTCTTCCACTTTCATATTGAAACTTACACCACTGGCACTCTGAGTTTCTGATCTTTGAATTTAAAGCAGAATTTACAACACTGGCAGCAGATCAGGGAAATTATAAGCTGTCATAATCATGTGGATCAATTCTTTATAATAAATAGCACTTTTGGAATTTGTTTCTGGGGAGAAATCTGATGGAGTTTCTGTCCTCAGCCTTCACTGACAAATATATGTGGATGTGTGTCAAAGATTGCAGTCACAAACGCAACTTAGAATAGGTAGGTTTGCCTAAACATCTACCTAATGTGATATTTATCAGCTTCTGTATTTTGTTTTCTTTCACAAAACTACTGAAATTACCATGGAATCCTATGAATATCTAGTTATGAAAAACTGGCCATTTAAAAAATTTTATAATAAAAAAGTATTCGATAAATAATTGTGAAGTAAATTAAGCGATGATTCCATTTTTCTTATGGAAAAGTAAAATGACTTTAGGAGGAACAATGTGATAGTATTAAAAATTTCTATGTGATGCTAGTAATGACTTCAAATGAAAAATCTTTCAAACTGACACAAATATGAAAATAGAAAAAAAACCCACCATTTTTTTTGTGTTTGGAATCTTCAATATCCCCCAAAAGTTCATGTGTTGAAAGCTTGGTCCCCAGTGTACAACTACCAGGAGTAGGGTTATGAGAAGTGGTTGGATCATAAGGGGCTCTGACCTCAGTAGATTGATCCATTCATAGCTGAATGGATACTGGGCGATGATGGAAACTGTAGACAGGTAGGGCAGAGTAGGAGGAAGTAGGTCACTAGAGGCCTAGTTCCCTGGCTCTGCTCCTCTTCTCTTCTCTTCTCTCTTCTCCTTGCCTCTCCTCTTCCTTTCTGCCTCTCTCTCTTTTCTCTTCTCTCTTATCTCTCTTTCTCTGCTTCGTGGTTGCCAAGAGGTGAGCAGTTATCCTCTGCCACACACTTTCTCCATGATGTTCTGACTCTCCTTAGTCCCAAAGCTGTGGTGCCAGACAACCTCTGAAACCTCTGAAATCAAAAGCGAAATTAATCTTTTCTCCTCTAAGTTGTTCTCATCAATAGTTTGTTTATAGCAAGGAAAATCTAATCATAAACTCTCCTTATGGTTTTGGAATTTTAACCATAAAATTGAGAGTACTGTCCATTGACTCAAAACAAATACAATGAAGGAGATATTTAAATCAAATATTATTTTAAGTACTTTAAAAAAACCCATTGTTTTTATTCCACAGTACCAAATTATATCATCACATTGTGTGCATGTATGAATAAGTAACAACAAATGTCACTATTATGTACAATTATAACCTATCAATAAAATAAAAAAAAAAAACACTTGGTTTGTGTCTGTTTTGTTGGCCACTGATACAATCATTGAATATATGACGTCCCTGTTTATGCCCACGCCACCCTAATGGAGAGGACACAATATTAATAGGCATACTGGACATAAATCTAGTTTTGGTTTAGAATGTTTATTTTTCTGTTGCACCTAGTACTCATTTAGGTATTGTTCCTGAGCTCTTACATGAATTCTGTGATGAAATATAATTTATTAAAGATAAATATATATTTATAATTTATTACAGATAAAATTATGAAAAATATCTGTACTTCTTCTGTGCTGCTGGTTTATGGTAAAAATATTTTTGAAGCAAATGAAGTTTGATTACTATCTAATTAATGAAACTGGTAAGTCAATGCAAAGCATCTATGACAATTATAATTTTTGTCCCAAAATGCTTTTATATTTTTTGCAATACTTACTGAAGACGATATCCAATAACTTCTCTCCTGTACCTGGACAAGTTGTTATAATGGTCCCATGCTTAAAAAAGAAATCTTCAAAAGCTCCACCTCTAGATGAAATTCAAATAATGTGTAAAAAATACTAAGGGAAAATATTTAGTGTACTTTATTCTCCTGAGGCATACAGTGGGCAAACACACACTGTGAAGCATAATTCATTCTTACATCCTTTTCAAAAGCTACATGATAATTCATAAAACAAGAGTCTTCGAATAGGAAGAGGCGAATGCCCATGGGAATGCTTAATTTGCACATCACTGGTCAAGTCCTGCTTGGATGAGGGCGGCACAGGTGCTAAGGGCAATTTCAAGATGAAGGTGTCACCTGTGAAATGACAAAAATTGCCTTTTTGTGTGTCTACCTCCCTGCTGTTAGTAACTAAGCAGTACTGTTACTTGGCTGATTTCCTAACAAACTACATGTGGGCGGGTGTTGAGGTTGTGCCATTACAAATCATCATCTGTTAGATCAAAGTGCAGAGGGAAGAACGGCAGGTGTGCAGTATTAATAGCTACATTTATCTCTCCAGTCACTTAATAATTGGTTCTGGTGTGGCTTCCTTGTAACAGTGCATTTCATGGACTCCAAAAGCATTTTGATGAAGCTTAATGTGTTCCATGCTGGCAGAACTCTCAAGTGCTAAGTGTAGGGGTTGTGTATTTAGTTTTCTAATGAGTCACTGGTTTAGGAAACAGATCAAGGGAACCAATTGTGAGTTTTCTGTTGTTATTCGTTTGAATAAATATCAGAGATTGCCTTTATGCTTTTAGCATGTGAAAATAAAAACGAATAATCCCAATTTTATAAATATTTTTCCATATGTCACAGTTGCTAAAGTTTATCAAGTGTACTCCAGTCAGATACTGACCTAAACTTTTATATACTTATAATGTCCATAACACTTCATTAGTGTAGATTGTTTTATAATTATAAACAATATTTTTATTGTTATAATTGCAACCAAGTATGAAAGATTAATAGGCTAAAAATGTTTGCTGCTCTGAGTGACTTAAAAATGCAGGTAGATTATCCTATTAGATAAGCAAGGACTTTCACAGTAATAGCAAATAGAAATAGAGGATAGGACTCAATTTTGCAAAGTTCTGATGGTTTTGTAGTTCTATGAGAAATGATACATTAATATCTAAATTTCCAGTGTATATTATGAGTCATATATAGAACTTGGACTGCATTTGATTGTATGTGTATGTTTGCATGTGTATGTTTTCATGTATGTGAATCTTAATGAGGATGAACATCTTCTTTCAACTAAAAATGAATTTCAAAGTTTGGCACAAAAAAAGGAAAGAAAAATTGATGGCATTTTAACAATAGCTACATAATTTCTGAATTCATTTAGTATACTATTTTCACCTAGTCAGTAATAAAATACCAATGTATAAAACAAACTCAAGTGATGAAGCCTTCTTCAAGGCAACTTCCAGAGATCCAGTAGGGTTAATGAGTGCCATAAGTGGTGGGCATTTATAGTATCATGTTGAAAATATTTTGAGAATTGCTTAAGAATAGCACTATAGACTGCTATCCTCACTTAATGTGGTTGTCATGGCAAGTGTGGATAGGGCTACAGCAAGTGTTACACATATTTGCCAAACCTGTTGCAGATTATTCAGTGACTGCCTTGTCTATAAAATTAAAACAATATTAAATATTAATACACAGTATGGGACACATTTTTATTTAGAACCCCCACCTTTCTAAAAAATATATATGAGGTCTCGGAGTCAATCCCTAGCCACAATATATATATATATATATATATATATATATATTTGATTATCCCTACAAAAATTCTATTTATATTATTAACTTCCCTCCTTATAATATTATCCTTTTTCTGCCCTCCTTCCTTTTACCCCAGACTGAACATGAAAATTTAACATGTAAACCTTCTTTTACTTCAGGATAAATTTGATAGTTTTTTTTTTTTTTTTAGGAAAGACTTGACCTATGGAATCTATCAGGAAATAATACAATATTTCTAATAACATAATGTGGGCTTTGAAGACATAGGTATTACAGGTTATATTATGAAGGAAAAAGTGGATTAAGTTTTGCACATGATACTCTAGTTACACCTGGAAATGAGAAACAAGCTTCATGTTTTAATTATTGGGAGGACAGCTCTCAGTGGATGTTTGAGATATGAGATGCTGTCAGTAAATAATGGTCATTTCATTTTCTTGTATAATACTAATAACTTTACAAATTTTGTTTATTGGACTTAGTCTATTAATATACTCTCTTTTTGTTAAAAAAATTCAATTTTCTGCTTTTGTAAATGATGTTCCTTGGCATTTATAATGTTTCTATATTATCACAGCTATAAACATTGATGTGGCTGCATCACTGTAATATGTGATTTTAAGTCTCTATGAGAGAAGTGAAGATGAACATTGTGAAGAGGAGTGAATGAAAAGAGGTAATTGAAAAAAGAAGGGTGAAATTGACCTTGATAAAATAGACCCCCTCCAATGTTAAAGACAAAGGAATTTAGTAAAGACTACATCGAGATCAGCAGTGTGTCACCTCAAGGCATGCAGGTGAGAGGCAAAAGGACTTAGGAGAGGGATGGCTGTAAAATGTAGGTAGGGAATCTGAATGGGATGGATTCAAACTAAAAATCTTCTTCTCAGCAAAGGAAACAATCAATAATGTGAAGAGAGAGCCTACAGAATGGGAGAAAATCTTTACCACATGCACCTCAGATAGAGCGTTAATTTTCAGGGTATATAAAGAATTCAAAAAACTTAACACCAAAACCAACAAATATCCATATCAACAAATGGGCAAAGGAACTAACAATGGGACACTTCACAGAAGAAAATATACAATCAATCAACAAATATATGAAAAGATGTTTAACATCTCTAGCAATTAGAGGAATATAAATAAAAACTACTCTAAGATTGCATCTTACTCTGGTCTGAATAGCAATTATTAAAATACAAGGAACAATAAGTGTTGGTGAGGATGTGGGGGAAAGGCACACTCAAACATTGCTGATGGGACTGCAAATTGGTGCAACTACTCTGGAAAGCAGTATGGAGATTCTTCAGAAAACGTGGAATGGAACCACTATAAGACCCAGTTATTCCACTTCTAAGTTCATATCCAAAGGACTTAAAATTGCACATTACAGTGATGCAGCCACATCAATGTTTATAGCAGCTCAATTCACAATAGGTAAACTATGGAGCCAACCTAGATGCCCTTCAACAGATGAATGGACAAAGAAAATGTGGTACATGTATACAATTGAATATTACTCAGCTGTCGAGAGCCATCTATATGTGGACCAAATCAGCATGGAAACCCATTGTATAGAAAAATCTGGTACTTGGGAACTTCCAGTGACAATTCTGCTGGTAATCTCACCCAGATACATGTGAGTCTGATTCAGTTCTGCCAGGTCCCATACAGGACTGGAGATGGGGTAACCTGTGGTAGCCACACAGCCTCTCAGAGATGGGTATAGCCTGCCAAGGTGCCAATAAACCACTGTAGCCATTCTTTTAATTGTTCATTCCAGCTCCTACCAGGACTGGAAGATCCTATCAGGTGCTCCATGTTTCTTTTTTTTTTTTTTGATTCCTTCTGATATATTTTATTTTATTTTTTAAATTTTTTTTATTGATCGTTCAAAACATTACAGAGCTCATGATATATCATCTTTCATACATTTTACTCAATTGGGTTTTGAACTCCCTTTTTTACCCCAAATACAGATTGCAGAATCACATCTGTTACATACTCACATTTTTACATAATGGCATATTAGTGACTGTTGTATTCTGCTACCTTTCCTATCCTCTACTATCCCCCCCTCCCCTCCCCTCCCCTCCCATCTTCCCTCTCTACCTCCTCTGCTGTTGTTCAATTCTCTCCCTTTTTCCCCCCCTCCCCCTTGCCCCTCAAAACCTCTTATAATTTTGTGTGTACCATTGAAGGTCTCCTACCATTTCCATATGCTTTCCATTCTCTCTCCCTTTCTCTCCCCCCCATTCGTCTTTGTTTACTGTTAGTCTTTTCCTCATGCTCTTCCTTCCTGTTCTGTTCTTAGTGGCTCTCTTTATATCAAAGAAGACATTTGGCATTTGTTTTTTAGGGCTTGGCTAACTTCACTTAGCATAATCTGCTCTAATGCCATCCATTTCCCTGCAAATTCAATGATTTTGTCATTTCTTAGTGCTGCATAATACTCCATTGTGTATAGATGCCACATTTTTTTTATCCATTCATCTATTGTAGGGCATCTAGGTTGGTTCCACAGTCTAGCTATTGTGAATTGTGCCGCTATAATCATTGCTGTGGCTGTACCCCTATAGTGCGCTCTTTTAAGGTCCTCAGGGAATAGTCCTAGAAGGGCAATAGCTGGGTCAAATGGTGGATCCATTCCCAGCTTTCCCAGGAATCTCCATACTGCTTTCCAAATTGGCCTCACCATTTTGCAGTCCCACCAGCAGTGTACAAGTGTACCCTTTTCCCCACATCCTCGCCAACACTTATTGTTGTTTGACTTTATAATGGCTGCCAATCTTACTGGAGTGAGATGGTATCTTAAGGTGGTTTTGATTTGCATTTCTCTGATTGCTAGAGATGGTGAGCATTTTTTCATGTACTTGTTGATTGATTGTATGTCCTCCTCTGAGAAATGTCTGTTCAGGTCCTTGGCCCATTTGTTGATTGGGTTATTTGTTATCTTATTGTTTAATTTTTTTAGTTCTTTGTACATTCTGGATATTAGGGCTCTATCTGAGGTGTGAGGGGTAAAGATTTGTTCCCAGGATGTAGGCTCTCTATTTACCTCTTTTATTGTTTCTCTTGCTGAGAAAAAACTTTTTAGTTTAAGTAAGTCCCATTTGTTTATTCTTGTTATTAACTCTTGTGCTATGGGTGTCCTATTAAGGAATTTGGCACCTGACCCCACAGCATGTAGATCGTAGCCAACTTTTTCTTCTATCAGAAGCTGTGTCTCTGATTTGATATCTAGCTCCTTGATCCATTTTGAGTTAACTTTTGTGGCTGGCGAGAGAAAGGGATTCAATTTCATTTTGTTGCATATGGATTTCCAATTTTCCCAGCACCATTTGTTGAAGATGCTATCCTTCCTCCATTGCATGTTTTTAGCCCCTTTATCAAATATAAGATAATTGTAACTTTGTGGATTAGTCTCTGTGTCCTCTATTCTGTTCCATTGGTCTTCCTGCCTGTTTTGGTACCAGTACCATGCCGTTTTTGTTACTATTGCTTTGTAGTACAGTTTGAACTCAGGTATCCCTATACCTCCAGATTCACACTTCCTGCTTAGAATTGCTTTTGCTATTCTGGGTCTTTTGTTTTTCCATATGAATTTCATGATTGCTTTATCTATTTCTACAAGAAATGCCATTGGGATTTTGATTGGCATCACATTAAACCTGTAGAGAACTTTGGGTAATATCGCCATTTTGATGATGTTAGTTCTGCCTATCCATGAACAGGGTACATTTTTCCATCTTCTGAGATCTTCTTCTATCTCTCTCTTTAGGGTTCTGTAGTTTTCATTGTATAAATCTTTCACCTCTTTTGTTAGGTTGATTCCCAAGTATCTTATTTTCTTTGAGGATAGTGTGAATGGAGTGGTTTTCCTTATTTCCATTTCAGAGGTTTTGTTACTGATATACAGGAATGCCTTTGATTTATGCGTGTTGATTTTATAACCTGCCACTTTGCTGAATTCATTTATTAACTCTAGCAGCTTCTTTGTAGACCCTTTTGGGTCTGTTAAGTATATTATCATGTCATCCGCAAATAGCGATAATTTAATTTCTTCTTTTCCTATTTTTATGCCTTTAATTTCTTTTGTCTCTCTAATTGCTCTGGCTAGTACTTCGAGAACTAAATTGAATAGAAGTGGTGATAGAGGGCATCCTTGTCTTGTTCCAGATTTTAGAGGGAATGCCTTCAGTTTTTCTCCATTTAGGATGATGCTAGCCTGAGGTTTAGAATATATAGCTTTTACAAAGTTGAGGTAAGTTCCTGTTATCCCTAGTTTTTCTAGTGTTTTGAACATAAAGGGATGCTGTATTTTGTCAAATGCTTTTTCTGCATCTATCGAGATGATCATATGGTTCTTGTCTTTAAGTCTATTGATGTGGTGAATAGCATTTATTGATTTCCGTATATTGAACCAGCCTTGCATCCCAGGGATGAATCCTACTTGATCATGGTGCACAAGTTTTCTGATATGTTTTTGTATTCGATTCACCAGAATTTTATTGAGAATTTTTGCATCCAAGTTCATTAGAGATATTGGTCTGTAGTTTTCTTTCTTTGAAGTGTCTTTGTCTGGTTTTGGGATCAGAGTGATGTTGGCCTCATAGAATGAATTTGGAAGAGCCCCTTCTTTTTCTATTTCTTGAAATAGCTTGAAAAGTATTTGTATTAATTCTTCTTTGAAGTTTTTGTAGAACTCCGCTGTATACCCATCCGGTCCAGGGCTTTTCTTGGTTGGAAGTCTTTTGATGGCTTCTTCTATTTCTTCCTTTGTTATTGGTCTGTTTAAATTGTGTGTGTCTTCCTGTATCAATCTGGGCAAATCATATGCCTTAAGAAATTTATCGATATCTTCACTATCTTCTATTTTATTGGAATATAGATTTTCAAAATAATTTCTAATTATCTTCTGTATTTCTGTAGTGTCTGTTGTGATATTGCCTTTTTCATCCCATATATTAGTAATTTGAGTTCTCTCTCTTCTTCTTTTTGTTAGCATGGCTAAGGGCTTGTCTATCTTATTTATTTTTTCAAAGAACCAACTTTTAGTTTTATCAATTTTTTCAATGGTTTCTTTTGTTTCAATTTCGTTGATTTCTGCTCTAATTTTAATTATTTCTTGTCTTCTACTACATTTGCTGTTGTTTTGCTCTTCCTTTTCTAGGTTTTTGAGGTGTATTTGAGTTCATTTATTTGTTGGTTTTTTCTTTTTTTGAGGAAAGAACTCCAAGAAATGAATTTCCCTCTTAAAACTGCTTTCATTGTGTCCCATAGATTTTGGTATGTTGTGTCTGTATTATCATTTGAGTCTAAGAATTTTTCCATCTCCTCCTTTATGTCTTCTGTAACCCATTGATCATTCAATAACATATTGTTCATTTTCCATGAGATGTAGGATTTTTCCTTCCTTCTTTTATCATTGATTTCCAATTTCATTCCATTATGATCAGATATGGTGCATGGTATTATCTCCCCGCCTTTATATTTACTAAGAGTTGCCTTATGGCATAATATATGGTCTATCTTTGAGTAGGATCCATGTGCTGCTGAGAAGAACGTGTATCCACTTGGTGATGGTTGATATATTCTATATATGTCGGTTAAGTCTAGGTTATTGATTGTGCTGTTGAGTTCTATAGTTTCTTTATTCAGTTTTTGTCCAGAGGATCTGTCTAATGGCGAGAGCGGTGTGTTGAAGTCACCCATAATTATTGTGTTGTGGTCTATTTGACTCTTGAACTTGAGGAGAGTTTGTTTTATGAACGTTGCAGCTCCATTGTTTGGTGCATACAAGTTGATAATTGTTATGTCTTGTTGGTGGATGGTTCCTTTTAACAGTATATAATGTCCTTCTTTATCCTTCTTAATTAACTTAGGTTTGAAGTTGATTTTATTCGATATGAGTATGGCCACTCCTGCTTGCTTCCGAGGGCCATGTGAGTGGTATGATTTTTCCCAACCTTTTACCTTCAGCCTGTGTATGTCTTTTTCTATCATATGAGTCTCCTGAAGGCAGCATATTGTTGGATTTGTTTTTTTGATCCAGGTTACTAGCCTATGTCTCTTGATCGGTGAGTTTAGGCCATTAACATTTAAGGTTACAATTGAGATATGATTTGTACTTCCAGTCATGCTTCTTTCTTTATTTATTTTAGTTTGGCTAGTTTTACTTTTTGGTTATTTTCCTCCCCCTTTACTGAGAAATCTCCTGGTGTTAGTTTTGGGCACTATTTTTCAATTCCTCTTCTTGTAGTATTTTGCTCAAAATGCTTTGCAGTGCTGGTTTCTTGCTGCAAATTCTTTTAGCTTTTGTTTATTGTGAAAGATTTTAATTTCGTTGTCAAATCTGAAGCTCAATTTTGCTGGAGACAGTATTCTTGGTTGGAATCCATTATTTTTCAGCGTTTGAAATACATTGTTCCAGGATCTTCTCGCTTTCAAAGTCTGTGATGAGAAGTCAGTCGTTAACCTAATTGGTTTACCCCTGAATGTAATCTGCTTCTTTTCTCTTGTAGCTTTTAATATTCTCTCCTTGTTCTGTACGTTGGCTATCTTCATAATTATGTGTCTTGGAGTTGGTCTATTATGGTTTTGAGTGTTTGGGGTCCTGTAGGCTTCCAGGATTTGGCAATCCATTCCATATTTCATCTCTGGGAAGTTTTCTACAATTATTTCATTTAATATGCTGTCCATTCCTTTGGTTTGAATCTCTGTGCCTTCTTCTATCCTGATGACTCTCAAATTTGGATTTTTTATGACATCCCATATCTCTTGAATAGATTGCTCGTGGGATTTAAGCATCTTTTCTGTGTTGACTATACTCTTTTCAAGTTGATAAACCTTGTCTTCATTATCTGATGTTCTGACTTCTTCATCAAGTCTATTTGTAATATTCTCGTTTGAGTTTTTAATTTGGTTTATAGTTTCCTGCAATTCTAGGATTATTGTTTGATTTTCTTTTAAGGTCTCTATCTCCTGGTAGAGCTCGTTCTTTGACATTTGAATTTGTTTAATTCATTTTCAAAATATACTTTTATTGCTTCGACTTGCTGTCTCATGTCTTCTCTAATATTCCTTTCCATTGGAGTTAGGTATGCCTTGAGTTCTTTCCCTATCCCTGCTTCTGATGTTTCTATGTCCTCCTGTAGAATTAAGTTGTCTTGCATTGTTTGTACTCCTTTTTTCCCTTGTTTTCTCATGTTGTCCACGTTACTTTCTAGTTCTATTTGATTGTTGTGTTTCTGCTCTCTTCTATAGATTTGTTTTGGTTCTGTATTACTCTGATGTCTCTCTTTTGTGTTGTTAAACTATGCCTGCTAATGTGGATTCCGCTGGGAAGGAAATCCGATGTCTGAGCTCCAGTGACGACACTACTCTGCTATGACGGGCCCCAGGCTCCTTGCCGGGGTGTCCTAATGGGGGGGGTGTGACTGGACTGTCCCTGTTTGGTTTCAGCTCCCGGTCGCTGCAGGTGGGTGGTCTCCAGCTGCCCAGTATCACAGGCCGAGGGCGGGTGATTGGTCGTCAGTGAGCGGGCGTTCTCCTACCACCCACTTACGCAGGCAGTGGGTGAACTGTCGCCGGCGGGCCTGCGGTTTCCAGCTGCCCAGTCGAGAGGGCCTTGCCTCTAGTCCTCTGGTTTCTCCTGCTAGTCTTGGTTTCTCCTGCTAGACCAGATTTCCCCTGAGTGCTGGTTCTCGGCAGTTCAAACTGTACTCTGGGCCTGCGGTTTGTTGGGTGTGGAGGGTGACTATTGAGAACCCAGGCACTCTGTTGTTTTGTTTCCATTGTGGGGGATAGAACTGTAAAGCTTCCTTCCCCCTCTGAAATCCCCTACTCAGCCCTGGGGTCAGTGCGGGCTTGGCTGGCGGGATTCCACAGAATCACAGCCACTTTTCTCCCTGCTTGCTAATTAATCGCTTCTCTGCGGCGCCACACCTTCTGTAGCCACGGGGCAGGCCACGCGAATCAGTCAGCCCAGCTCTCAGGGGACACACAGTTGGTTATTGGAATCCCCAGCACTCTATCATTTTGATTTTTCCTGCTTGACCCTCCCCCAGCGCTGACTAGACAGGTTTCGTTTTGGCTGCTGATGGGAGGGTGTGTTGAAGGTCAGGTGTCTCTAGTTTTCCCCTAGTCCTTATGCAGGCTCACTCTGATACTCCCTCCCCTGTAAAGCCTAGGAGAGATTGTATGCAAATTCCCCGATATATGGGGGATGGGCTGAGTGACACACACCTGTTTTGTTGTTGCAATCTGTTGGAGAGTGGCGTGGATACTTCAGCTTTGCTCCATGTTTCTTACAACTATAATTTTGACTTTGTCTTATTTCTTCACTAATTATTTCAGACTATTTTCTCAGGCGGCTTATCCCCTCCTGTGCAGGAAAATTACTCTGTTAAATTGCTGGCCACCTTGTGATGCTTAGCCTTAAAGAAGAATGAAATTATAGCATTTGCTGATAAATGGATGGAGTTGGAAAATATAGTAAGCATTATGAGCCAATCCCAAAGAACCAAAGGTGAAATATTTGCTCTGTTATGTAGATGCTGATCCATAATGGGTGAACAGCTAGAGAAGAATGGAGAAACTTTGGATTAGGCAGAGGGGAGTAAGGGGAGGTGAGAGGGTGTGGGGATGGAAAAGATGGTGGAAAGAGCTGGACATTATTAACCTATGTATATGTGTAATTGCACAAATGGTGTGACATTGCATCATGTACAGCCAGAGAAATGAGAAGTTGTGTTCCATTTGTGCATAAGTTGAAATGCATTCTGCTGTCATGTAGAACTAATTAGAGCAAATAAATAGAATAAAAATAGCTAGGTGTGGTGGCATATGCCTGTAATCCCGGAAGCTTGGGAGGCTGAAACAGGAGGATTGCAAATGCAAAGTCAGCCTCAGCCAAAGCAAGACACTGAGCAGCTCAGTGGGACCCTGTCTCTAAATAAAATACAAACTAGGGCTGGGGATGTGGCTCAATGGTTGAGTGCCCCTGAGTTCAATCCTCAGTACCTCTCCCTAAATAATAATAATAATAATAATAATAATAGTAAAATAAAATTAAAAAAAAATGTTGATGATTCACTGAGCCTCTGAAGACCATTGTGCTCCACCTTGGCTCTTGCAGTGCTGAGCTATCTGCAGTGGACACTGTAGGGGTTCTCATGCTTTACTGACTGATAAAAGGACTGTTCCTCAACTTTTTTTACACCAAAAATGTTTGGTTAGATTTCTAAGCCACTATAATGGTATCAAAGTGGAGATTAGGTTAAAAATTGCTTTCAACAATAATTCTTATACCTTAAGGTGTGGGAGCTGAGAGTTATCTTTGTGTTGGTTAAACAAAAAATGGAATACAGAGGAAAATTTACTCCTGGCACACATTTAAAAAAATAAAGTTTGTTCTCTGTACTAATCATTGCTTCATCCAAAGTCACTTTTGCAGTATCATAAAACATCAGTGTATAGTATAAAAGTTACCTACTGGCTCTTGTTTTTATATTGTATATAATAATAACAGTTATTGATTTGATTTATTTTTACAAAGAAAACATTTTGTGAACAACTTGGGTCACAAATTGGGAAATTAGAGAACATCCTTCATATTACCCAATACTTAGTCCCAGAAATATGTTCTTTAATATTGGTATTTTAATATTGGTATTTAATATGGTATCAGGCATTTCAATATAAATCTGGTCTGGCTTTTAAGTGCCAAAAATGATCATGAAGACTTAAAAATATATATCAACTGTTCATTCCAGGTTTATGCAGTCAAGTAAAGCAACAACCACTGAACTGATATAAACCTTCTTGATTTTGATTTGCTCATTAATTACTATTTTTGTTTGGATGAATTGCAGCAGAAATGAGTGACAAAAGATCAATTTGGAAGTCACAGAAATGTTTTCTGACAACACATATAGTGATATTTGAACTTGGCCCATGGTTTCTAAGTGGAAAACTGCAGGTTTGTCTAAGATAACTAAGTTGATCTTGTTCTCTAATTCTGCTTTGTTGTTGTTGTTGTTGTTGTTACAGGTTTTTATCTTTGAATAAAATTGTCAACAGGGCTCATACTCATTCCTTAGTATTTGTATGTGAGTTTCTCTTATATTCATCCTGGGATTCAAAACTGTCAATCAAGGTCATGGAAAAAAAAGTCTGAGGAGCCCTAGAGATGAGAAGATACTAAAGAAATGTAATGATTAAAGCAATGTGGTATCTTAGATAAAGTCCTGGAACAGAAAAAAAAATATTAGTGTAAAAAATTAGTGAAATTCAAATATAAATTGTAATTTAGTTAACAATATGATATCAATATCATTTTTCTGTTCTTGATCATTATACCATGGTTTGTATGAGATGTTAACATTACAGGAAGTGCCAGGGTGGAAGTAAGGAGTCTTTTGCTGGTTTGTGCTGCAACTTTCCCATAGGTCGAAAACTAGTGCAAAATAAAATGTTAAAAATTAAAAGATCCAAGTACTCAGAAATCAGTCTTGGCCTGGAGCCATTTAGTATATTACTTAAAAATCTCACTGGTCCTTATGTTCCTCATAATAAACTCTAAGAATTCAATAAATTATGAAAAAATTAGGATGAACCTGAGCTATCAAGAAATGCTTTCAGACAAACTTTCACATTAATATAAAAGTCATTATAAAAATATTTTAAAGGTAGTCTTCAGTAACTGGGGAATTCACTAAATCAACATTCTCAAAGAATACAGGCAAAAGAGGTGTTTGTGTTCACATCTGTTGAGCAGAGTTGTTCATGGAGGACTATTAAAAGAAGTTGAAATATGGGGAGTTAATAAGGAAAGGTTTTAGAAGTAGATTGAGTATTGGCTGAGAACAAAGCTGAGGACATGTTCTGGGGTGTGAATTCTGGCTGGCCAATCTGAGGGAGGCTGAAAGTATGCTGTAGAGTCCACCAGTGAGAAGTTGATGAGAAATGTAACCAACTTGTAAAGGGATGCTATGTCTCTAAGATTCACTGGGCTGGTACTGAAGTAGTACTTAATATGGAAAGAATGAGAAAAATCACTAAGTCATTAAAGCAATTAATTGTCAAAAAAAGCTACATTTGAAGAAAATTATGTCTGCAACAATACAGATTTACAAATGTCTGAAAGAATATTTGGGCCAAATAGTCACCTTAGACTTTCCTAGCATAGAAATGTGGATCTTGCTTATGGACAATAGGTGAAGATGTACTAACCTCCCAGGATTAGAAGAAAGTGAAGCTGTGCTAATCATTGAAAACTGGTTAGTAGTCCATTAGCAAGCAGACCCGAGGAGTCTCTTAGAGTTGTACATGCTAGGATTCTGAATTGGCTCTCCCATTTGTCTTAGAATAAGGGTTCAAAATGTGTGGTCTGGAGACCAACTCTGACGGGCACCTGGGAACCAGTAAGAAATGCAAATTCTTGAGCATTAACTTAGACCTTCTGGATCAGAAGGGCTAGCACAGGAATGTGTTTTTTAACCAGTGTTCCAGAGGTGTCCCCCCTCTTCCAGAATTAAACTCAGGGCCTTAGGCATGCTAGGCAAGCACTTTCCCACTGAGCTATATCCCAACCCTCCTCTAGGAAGTTCTTATGAAATGGTTTGATACCCTTCTCTCAGAAACTAAGTCACCTCCCCTTATACCAATGAAATTTATTCCTTAGATAATCTCTCCACTCAGTAGTTCCCTAGTTGTTAAACTTTTCTTGTTCACATATTAGATCTCCATTGAAATTCTAATCTAAATCTTCATACCAGATGTTTTTCAACTTAATCTGTTCATATTTTTCTCTCAAAAATTCTATCAGAATGACAAAGAGCATTTTGACCCTATCTGTTTTTACAGTATATAACTTCATGGTAGAAAAATGATAGAACTGTCAGAGTTAGTGGAGGATGCAAAAAAGGGTTATTTTCATCTGTTAAATAACTGATTGAATTGACAGCACACTGAAAATCTTGCAATTAGTTATATGGTACATTTGTGGAGTGAATTTGTTTAGGAAATAGTTCAGTACATTGCCACACATAAGCATTCCTAGCAGGATCTGACTTGCACCTGTTATCAAATAGTAAAGATGCCTATGCACTCAAGCCAGAAAACGCTTCTGACTGCCAACTCTGCTGTGAGGTATCATGCGGTTGGCAACTTACAGATAGGTCAGTGACCAATCCTTTCCCTAGAGTGTTTACAAAATGACTAATTTTTCTTCACAGAAATAGAAAAAAAAAGCCAACTAACAATCTGTCACTCTTTTTATTTGCGTTTGCCAAGCAGCTATATTTACAGAAAGCAGTGTCCTTTATTTTTAATCCTGATTTCTGATTGAACAGTTTGGTGGTCTAATGATTTTAGTTAGTGAAACTCATAAAATACATAGAACAAAATACCTTGAACCTTTCCCTTTGTCTTCTCATCTATGTTCCTATTATTTCTAATGAATCATCTCAGACAACATTCAGTGTGTTCCTCATTGACTATAGGACACTGGTAAAGCAAGTGAGATAATCAACTCCAGGCTGGGACTGTGCAAAAGCGCCAACAAACTACTCATGACTCCCAACAGATGTTTCTGCTTTGGGGGGCCAGCAGAAATTTTATAGGGTTTTTCCTCCCTTTCAGGGAAAATTGCCAGAACAGTCAAGAAATGGGAAATATATAGGTCTGCTCACATTTCTAAGTTGGGAGGGATATTATATCCTGTAAAAGGAATCTTGGAGAGAGGAATTTCTGAAGACACCATCTCATGACCACTATGTAAAATGTTCACCAGGAGAAAGAGGGACCAAGAAAAGCACATTTGCTTTGGATTTCTCTGTATTTTGAAAACTGTGTGAATGTTAGAGTAGTTAGAAATGATATTCATTTATGGTAAAAGTACACCTGGGAGTCAATAAGGATTTCCCTTTCCCCACTAAAAGAGAAAAGAAATGACACAGATGCAGGACTCTGAATTTCTGCCATATTCATTTGTTCTGTCTCTCTTGAATTAGTGTAAATTGTGAGTCCCATGAGGGAAAGGACTTGTGCATGTCTGAGAGAGTCTTTTTTTTTTTTTTAACTGATTGTGTACCACATAGTATAATTTTGCTAAAAAAAAAAAAAACAAAACAACTATTTTGGGGGAAGATTTGAATATTTCAGTTATCTTGGATTTATTTCATTGAGTTTGTGAATCTCAAGAAACAGCCTGTGCAATATTCTGTGGATATACATCAGAGAAAACAGGTTGCATGAAACCCACATGATGGACAGAACAATGGAGCAGAGCAGAGCACTAATTCTGTGGACAGAGTCTCATCCTGGAAGAAAGTCTAAGATACATGGGAGAAAAAGCCTACTAAGCCTCTTGTCTGGTTAATGTAACAGGAAGTAATGAGGATTAGTTTGGAGAACAGGGCCGCTGGTATTCTTCATGGCTTTTCTGTGTAGTAAAGCTATCTGCAAAGAGCGAGAAACGTCAAGCAAAGCCATTGCAATAATCCTTAAGTAGTTCTTTCTTTTTTGATATCATGAGCTGAAAGCCATGCATAAACAATTAACACAGGGAATATGATTGACTTGAAAAAGTAGTCAAGCCCATCTGTTTAGTCATTCACATTTTCTTATAATTAGTCCCAGCTTATGTTTCATTTGCTTGACAGAACAAAAGTGATTTGAGATGATTCAGCTAAGGAACGGTAGTATTAAGGAAATGTATCATAGATCTCTTAAAGTTCAGAGGATGGCGTCCACTAAAATCCATCGGCTATTTTATTGTTTAAAAATGGAAATGTTAATAGAAATATCAGCAAACATTAGGGAGCTCTTCCTAATCTTTGAGAAGGAAGAGGAAACTTCAACTTATCATAGGTTCCATAACACTATTCACTTTTTAGTGGAGTCCAAGTTAACTACTTTATTACAATTTTATCTAAGTTTAGATCTGAAGGGTGAATAACTGGATAAATTCAGAAGGAGTAGCCCATTAAGCTAAGGAAATTATGTAGAAAGACCTAGAGTTGCAAAAATAAAAATGTAAAAATTAAAAGGAATATATGTAAAAATACACAAATTGGAATAGAAGGAGATGAAACTATTGTGTGAATCAGAGTCAAGGTTAAAAATGGACTGCCACATCATGACAAATAGCAGTAAAAAGAATCTAGTTTCCTGCTGGGGTTGTGGCTCAGTGGTAAGAGAGGTTAGTTGCCTAGCATGTATGAGGCACTGGGTTTGATCCTCAGCACCACATAATAAATAAAAAATAAAGTTATTATGTCCATCTACAAATACATCTATATCTATATCGATATCTATATCTATCTATCTATCAATCTATCTATCTCCAGTTGCAAAGTTGTTCCTGCAACCTGATTTACCTTCAAGTGGGGAAATGATAAGATTAGAAAAAAGCTGAAGTAGGCAAAATATATTTAAGAGTTTTATGATCCACTTTGTCATTGATTGTATGTGAGAAGGTAGAGAAGGAAAGATGAAGATTATTCCTATATAAAAGTCTCACTGGTTAAAAGATTTGCAGAAGTGAGGGACAAATGAATTCCCTCTTAGCACTGTTCCATTATAGGATAATTCTTTCTAGACATCCCAAGCCTGTGTGTGTGCTCCCCAAACCGGTCCATACATTTCCTTCTCTTCTAGTATCATCTTTTTCATGCAATGATCAATGGCTCTCTGAGGAGGCTCACTGCCAAAGCCATGCTCATTGGTAGAATGAATGACCATGACTTCTTGACAGTATTCTAGGCACAGCAGTTACTGCTACTCTTCCACAATGGCCACGGTTCTTGTATTGGTTATTACTGAAGAATTGGAAAGGGTGCCTCTGCTCCATATTTCTGGAAAAGGTAAAATCATCATGGGTTATAGCGTTGGAGTTCAGCTGATGGGCATATGCCCTCTTTGTTAGAATTTCAGACTAGTTCTTGAAGACAGGCTGAGAACAAAGGTCCTCTCCTTTCATTGTCCTTGCCATCATCCTTTCTTCTTCTGATGACTTGGATGTTCTTACTCTCAGACTGAAACACAAAACACCATGCACACATGGTCATGTGAAAAAACAATTATCCAAAGTGATCACTTTGCGTTTTAGTTGGAAAAAAAAAAGCAAGAGCATGAATCATAGTTTGAGCTAAATTTAGACACTTGGCTAAATTATCAGCACCTTATGAGAATTTTATCCCATGCAATCATGGATTCTTGAAAAAGAGGCCCTTGAAGTTAATCTCCACAGTGCTTCTCAAATATCATGTGCATAGGAATTACAGAAAGACCATGGGAAATATAGCTTTGAAATCAGTGGTTCTGGGACAGAAGTTTGAGGCTGTATTTCTGAGAAACTCCTTAGTGTTCTGGAGATAACTAGCCTGCAGCCCATGCTATGAGAAGCAAAGTTCTACTTCAGGCAAGTCTCTGAGTATAGTTGAAGAAATCAAGTCATAGATATTTATTCAGTTCAGGGCAATGGCTTCAGTTTATTTACTAGAGAATCAGAAAAATCAGCTTCCTGAGTTTCAGTCTACTGTCCTTCTTACCACAAATAGCAGCAAACATCAATAATGTTTACTCCTCATTTTGGATTCTAGATAAACTGTTCTCCTGCTCCCAAATGGAAAAATCTCCCCAATGAAGATGATGAGATCCAGAAGTAAATAAAGCAATATATGCTAGTAATTGAGGCTCTTCTCATTAATTAAAAATTGATCAGCTAATATTTGCTACTCTTGCATGATATGACATGTGGGACAATATATTACTCCATTTCAAATATGTCTGTAATGAATTTCCATAGATAAAGAAAATGTTTCATCAAATATAGTTTTGTATTCTGTTTTAGCAAGACAACAATGAAATAAATTATGTGGGCTTTTTTAAAGAGGTATTTGAACACAAAATTTTAGTATCGATTTTGTTTCAGTACATTGATTAAATTTTCTTGGAAAAAACTACTCTAGTTGGGCAAGAAACCTTCGCCATTCACCTGTTGCCCTGCTTCTAGAAAGAGAGGTTAATCAGCCCTAAACCCAGGAGAGCAAGAAAAACTAGGGTGTTATGAAATGTTACAGTTCAGAGGACCAGCATTTTCCAACAATAGAGCAGAGGATTGACCCTTTTATTGACACAACCATCCACCAACTCATACCTGGATTTTGTTATTTTTTGTCCTGTTCCTGGCCCGTCCCTTCTGAATGCTGCTGCTCAAGTTTAAATAAGTGCTGTTAGGGAAGCAGATGGTCTCCACTCCAAGCTAGGGAAGAGCCAGCAGGATATAATGCAAAGTTCTCTCTCCTGACCTTGGGATGACTGCAAACATGATTAAAAGGGATCTTATTTTCTAAGGTGGAGAGATAATGCCGCCTTATTGAGAGCTCAAAACTTCTTACCAACAGTGGCCAGTTTTATTGTGGTTCCTATGGAGAGTCCTCTGGAGGGCATGCTGAAGCCATCCAACTCCTATTCCCTGGAATGTCTCCTAGGACTCCAGCACTGGCCAAAGAGCAGAAAAGAAGTAGCTGTTTCCAGCAATTTATAGTTTTCCTAAATACGAGAAGGAAAATGTGCGGAGACGTTTTAGCTCAGCAGGGTCCTCAACTGAAGACTTGAGAGGTTTCCACTGTTCCTGCCTGCATCTTGTGACTTTGCATCTAAATGAATGCTCTGCCATCTGAAACCTTTCAGGAATACTCAATTCATTCAGAGAGGAAAAATCCCTCCTGTATTAAACAGCAACATTTAATATTTATTGAAAATCTTAAGATGTCTTCCCAAATTAATATCTGATTCAAAAAGGAGCCAAACGTGAAGCCAGCAAACCAGGCTATGTACACATATATTCTATTCATAAATCTCTCAAAGAGAAGAGATTAAATAGCCCTTCACCTCTATCTGAAAAGTTTGAGAGGGCTATAAATGTGGAAATGTATTAACTGCGTCTTGAAAATTTATATGTACACGTAGCCTTAGGTTAAATCAAGCACTGGGCCTAATGTAGAATATAAAATACTCATCACTTACTTTCTCTTTTCTGAGAGAATGTATGTTTTGGTAGAGCAATTCATTCAACATTCAATAAATATACTCCTTTAGCTGAGAAGTATGGATAGCACAACAGGGAGGGAATTGAGAGAGGCAATGAAGAAACAAAGCCATAACATTCATTCATGGGAATGCAGCCAAGGTGATTTTTTTAACTATATAGAATCACTGTAAATAATCTGTAATAATAAGTCTCTGCAGAATAATGGGAAAAAAATTGTCTGGCCAAAAATCAAATAAAATTAGTCTATCATAGGCATGTGAATACAGAGATTCTTACAATTGGAAAAAAATTTAGAGGTTCATTGTTATTAGTTAAGAAAATCTGTAATTGGTAAAGACTTCTACATAAAATTTGTTTCATGTTTTAAACCAAGTGTAGACACTTCAAGATGCCTGCATCACATTCCTGTCTGGCAAGGGTTTGATGTAGAAAATTGAACTATCGGGTCTACAGTGTTTTCTCAGATCCCTGAATGCCTACCAAATATATTGCAAAATCTGCTCTCACTGGTTATTTGCTTTAGTTTTCTTTTTAGTAATTCTTTAAAATAATGCAAAGGCACTAAACAAGAGCCAAGAACTAATACCCTAGATCCCTAAATAAGCCCTCATACATATTTTGTTAGATAGTACAGTGCTGTTGTTCATAAAGGAAGTATAATTTAAATATCTTTGCGGTTAACCTTGATTTTCTCGGTCATGGAAGGCTCTATCATCTCATGGTTTCTTACTCATGGCTACTTCACACATTTAAATCATTGCTTAACTCTTAGAGAGCATGAGAGTTTTCAATATGGCTCTACCAAGTGACCTTGAATGTTATAATTGTTTCATTGATATTATATACTTTTTGAAAGTGAAACACTACTTTCTGAATTTTTGCTGGAACAAATTGTTATAGTTTCTTAAGTAAATGGATATATCTTTCATCTATTCCTCCAATCCACAAATATTTACTATGCATCTGTCATGTTTAAACAATATATTAGCCAATAGGGATAATGATGAACAAGGCAAACTGAGTCTCCACTCTCATGGATCTTAATGAGGAGGTGAGGAAGGATTTGTTTATTGATGGATAAAATGTAGGTATATGAAATCTTCATCTCATACTTTAGAACCATAAAATGATTATTATTCTCTTCCAAAAGAAAGGATAAAATATGTAAACGTTTTGTTTCTCTAAAATTCATGTCAAAGTACTAACTTTTAGTATGCAGAATATGTTCATATATAGGGGCTTTAAAGTTGTAATTAAGTTAAATGAGGTCATTAACGGTAGACTTGAATCCAATATTACTGGTGTATTTATAAGACAATAAAAAATAACACACAGAGAGGAAGGACCATGTGAAGACACTAGAAAAGGATACCCATTTTATAAGACAAGCAAAGATACCCTCAGAAGAAACAACCATTGCTGATAATTTGATCTGGAATTTCTAGCTTCCATACCGTGAAGAGAGAAGTTGCTGTTGTTTGAGCTACTTACTGTGTGGTGCTTTTTTGGTAATAGCTAATATAGTTAAATATTTATTTATTTAATCTCAAGAAATTTAGCGTTAATGATTGATTTCAAATTATGGCAAGAAAGAAAACAATACCGTAAAGGTAGGGGACAAATTGCCGAGGACTTTTATTATTAATATTATCTTCTTTGCTTCTACTAGTATGGTACCAAAGGCTTATATTTCTGAGATTATTCAGATCTAGAGATTCAGGATAGAAAAACTGAGACTTGCATAGACAGAATAAATCCTCAAGTGTGAGAACATAGGAAGACAGGGACATTTGAATTAACATTTCATTTCTAAGATCTTAAAGTAAGAAAATAAACACTTATACAAAGATTTAACCAAAATAATCAATTACATATGGAAGTCAGGAATTAAAATAAACCATAAGCATACATTCTTCCATTATATAACACACTGTGGAATTTATTTTTACTGAAAGGTATTTTAAATATAAATTCAGTGAAAAAGACAGTTTAAAGTATGTTCCTGATTTTTACAAACCAAATAAAACAATATAAACATCCAGAAGATGATAAGAACTTATGAACCAATATATATAATGGTAATTATCTTTGGGTGATCACATTAGAATATTAAAAAAAATCTTCCCTCAATATCACATAATAATTTTCCAAAAGTGTGTTATTTTGACATAAAAAGTTCACAAATTTTGTTTTTTAAAGTTTTAAATTTTATAAGTCAATGCTGTGCTTATATATTTTAAGTGGTTGAACCACTGGAAATGTTTCTTTAACTAAGAGAATTTAATTTTAAAAATTCTATAAATATTATATTATTGAACATTTAAAATCATAACTTCTAAATTACAAGTCAATGCATTCTTAGTGAATGCTTGAAAACCCTGGGACATACAAGATGAATCTATCAATGAACATAAATACTAGTAATTCTATAATAATATAGTTGGCTTGCATTTTGTTCTTGGGTGAAGAAGTACATTCAGATAACACTGCTTCCATGTTGGTTTATTATTGTGCCACTTTTCATGTTCCAAATATTGACTCTTATCTTCACAAAAGAGATCATCATGCAGCAAGATATTGCATTCATTTACTTTACAAATTATAGTTAGGCATTAATGCATTGTGTAATGTATATATTTATTTATTTATCCAGTACTTTCCATATGTAAGAATATTAATCAAAGATGGATGAAACATGACCCCTGTTCATTGCAACATATACTTGTGAGATAAAAAGTTAAAGACATATCCAAAATTAAGTTCATATATTTTCCTAACTTACATAACAGCTGCATCCTCTTCAGCCAAGTTACATGTTGCTATTCATTACATTCGTGGATATTTATGTTTTACCCATTTATATCTGTCATTTAGCCATTAAACTATCCATTTAATCATTCTACAAAAGTATTCTTTCCCTTCAACTAAATTCAACAAATATGTATTAAACATAATGTTCTTCTATTTCTGCAGATTATGGAATAATGAGAAGACCTAACCCAACTATTCATATAACCAAAATAAATCAGAGAATATGCAAATTATATGCAAGTAATTAGGGGAATTCATCATGAGAAAAATTTAATTAAGTTTAAAAGTATGTGGAAAGACTTTTGGGCTTTTGAAGAATGGATAATATGTCAGCAGCCAAAGTGATAAAGTGATGATATTAGCAGATTAAATAGCATGGACAAAACAAGGACAAGGGAATTTGGGAATAAGTAAAATGAGTACCATTTTTAAATATGTAAAAAAGGGTACTTTATTTTGGTGAGACGATGGAATGAAAACAAAACAAAACACAAAAAAAACTTTGGAAAAGAAGATCTGAAATATAACTAGGAAATGCATGGATGAGAATGATGATTTCCCCAGGAGTGTTTTTGGTACAGAACATAGCAGCAATGGAAAACCAGTAAAGGAACTTGAGACATAAGTGATTATGTAGATGTATGCCTTAGGAAGACTAATTTGGTATCATTTTAAAGGAAGATGAATTTGTGCTAGAGAAACTAGAGTAATATAATATATATACTCAATTTGACACACAACTGAGAGAAAATTTGAAGATGTTTTTGTAAACAGAATCATATTTGATTTTCGTATTTGTAACTGTGCTAAGAATAATTGATATTTAATGGAATTTTATTGAGAATTATTTTTGTCAAAAATCAACTTAAAGATGGTCTTCTCTTTCTTTATAGTATGGATTTTTGTATAGTAAATTTAAGACAAATTAAGTTTTCCATGAAGTGTAATCAATTTTATAGTTGCTTAATACCTTGGTTTTTGTAGTAGTTTGAGAGATAAGAATGTGATGAAAAGTGATCCTTGTCATGAAGTTTGTCTGCTCTTGTTTTGACTTCTGGGCAATATGTAATACTTTGTGGAATTAATTTAAATATGTATTCTATTATTCAATTTGGTTAAATATATGTTCAATATAATCTGGAGAATGATCATATCAAATAAAATAAAACCCTCAAATTTTTGTATTTAACTTCTTTGAATGTCTTCTCAAAGTCTATATAGTAGCTAAAAAAAACCTCCTCAAAATATAAAAGATTAAATCATTGCGTCTTTACTTCTTTTTCAATATGAAAACAATGACTTTCAGTGCTCAGAATAATGCAAACTATCTTTTGGATTAGAAGGGGATCCTGTAAAAGGATCCCTTATCCTGTCGCAGGTTTGATGATTCAATACTTGCTGTATAATTCCACAGTCATGTGGCTTTAATCCTGACACAAATCAAAAAGCACAATAATTTTCTGGAAAAAAACGCTTCATTTTGTTGAACAAAAGTAATTCCTACTCTATCTAATCTATTGAATCCAAATACTCTAGAAAATGTAGTATTGGTAATGTAAGTGTAGGAAGTTATACATCATATTTTGAACAAATTCCATGCCATTGTTCAGGTTCTCCACGTATAAAACAAAACAGTATTACTTATTCAAAACTAGTGTTTCAAAAATCTTGAGATTTTTCAGAGTAATCTTTTAGTTGAAAATATGAAAGTAGACATTGAACTATTAAATAATAACTCAGATTACTAGCTGATCCTATTTGAAATTTTTTTCCTATAACAGTGGAAAATATTTGTGGGATAACTCTGTTTTATACCTATTCTTTCAGCCCTGATTTTATTCAAACCTCTATTATGTAAAATACATTTTTGTTATAGTTGTAAGTTAATTATAAAAAATTAGAAAATTGTGGGAAATATGAAAATAACCCACAATATTTACAGCAATCAAATATATAAACACCACTGACATTAGTGTATTTTTGTTATGTTTATTTAATGTGTGTAGAATATTTTCAAAAAACTCTATTGTATTGTGATGTATGTAAGAAACAATAAAAAAAGATTTGCAAAAAAACTCTATTGTATCTACGCAATTTCATAATTTTGCTATTTTCATAACACATCCTATACAATTTAAAAATTATGATTAGCTTCTATTATTATTACTATCATATTGTTATTAGCTATCACTCTCATCTTCCTATTTCATAAATATACATAATGCTATCATGTTATATTTTGAATTTCTAAAATTCTTGGAATTTCCTGTTATAAATATTCTCTATTACAATAATAACGTCTCTCTAAAAAAAAACTTTAGGCTTTCCTATTTTCTAAGTTATCAAAAACACAATTTCTGAGCCAATATTATAGTAATTAAACCAATTGATAAATCTTGTCACAAAAAATTTAAAATGTTGTATCAGTTTATGCCATTGGAACATAGAAGAAAAATAATTCATAACACTTAAGAAAATTATCAATTTTAGTAAAGAAATTGTTTTCATGATATTCTATTTTGCTTGTGATTACTAATAAAACTAGAAACCCATCATAAATTCATGCGTCATTTACATTTATTCTTTTGTGTAACCCCTTTTAATATCTTTTGCACAGTTTTCTATAGGAGTATGCATTTTCATTTAAAGATTTTTATGTTCTCATAAAAGATTAACAGTGATATTTGTGTGGTACTTTTTTGAATTCTTTTCTACTTTACCAGTGATATTTAATTAAGCTGAAATTATTTCTGACACAGTAAAATTTCAATTATAAGTAGTCAAATATGTCTCTTTTACTCTTCTCATCTTTGAGTAGTATCTTTCTTAAGTGTTTGGAAAGTTTTCAAATAAATATTAATTTAGACATAGTAGCTTCAATTAAATGTATTTGTGGCATGAATGCCCCTAGTAGTAACAAAATAATAGAGATAGCAATAATAGAATAATAACCAAAATAGATAATCCAGAAGAATTAGATATGCTGCCTCTGCTCTTTATTCTCACTCTATTATTCCTGTCACATACTCATCATACCATATTAGGCATTTTAGGTTTCCTTCCTAAAACTGGTAAATCTAGTCTAAAGACAAAGGATTTTAAGTGAGGTCAGAACTGATTTAAGATTGTCTTTTGCAAACCCTTCTTGTGTGGTATATATAACAATCTTGGCAGCATATATATAGATTCAAATATCCTGTTCAATGAGGCCTCATAATTGGGAAAATAATCCTGTAAAAGAAGCCCTGGAGAGCTACCTTACCCCATTCACCAAGAGAGGACACTGCTAGAAGATACCATGTATGAACCACAAAGAAGGCCCTCATCAGAAACTGAAGCTTCTGGTGTCTTGAAATCAGATTTCCCAGCCTCCAGAACTGAGGATATTGATTTAAACTGTGTATAAGCCTCTTAGTTTTATGGCATTTTGTTATCGGAGCCTAAATGAACTAAGACACATTGCAATTTAGATATATGAATTCAGAACTCAGAGAGAGTAGTGAGTCAGAGAAATAAAGTAGGGAATAATCATAATACACCCTATTTAAATCCATGAAAATGGATAAATCATCTATGGAGTAAGTAAAAATAAAAACAGAGATGAAGTTCTATGAGTGGATCCTCTGACAAAGAAATTATATCCTATGAATAAATAGTGACTTTTGAAGAGAAGAATCAAAAGCTATAGGAAAGAATACTTTCAAGAACAATGAATGTTTGACTACAGTTAAGTGTTTGGGCCAATTTAACATGCTCATTTGAGAAATTAGCCATTGTGTTTAGCAAAGTGGAAGACATTGACCTTCAGTCCAGCTCATTTTAAAGTTGGAAAATTAAAATTTTTGTGTTGGATGTATAAAATATTATATATATATGTGTGTGTGTGTGTATATATACACACACACACACACACACACACATATATATATATGGATGTGTGCATGTGTGTATGTAGGTACACACACACGCACACACACACACACACACACACACACACATCTTAAAATCATCTTTTGCTTATACCTGTCAGTTGAAATAAAGCAAAAAGCAAAATTTTAATGTAAAAAAAAATCACAGTACATCTGTTCCATTAATGAAAGACAGAACTGAAGCAGGGAACCATTAGAGAAAGACAACTAAAATGACCAAAATGTTCATGAGAAACTGAGTTTAGAATATTTAAAACAAGTCTAACATATTTGAAGATATGACACAGAAAAAAAACTATATAATTTTCCTAAATTCCTGAATTCACTTAGCAAAATCCTCTGATATTTTGAAAATGATGTGTTTACTTATAATAAAATACATAATTATATAATTTTAAAACATTTAATAGTTGCAATCTATAAGGGTTTGAATATGAGGTATCTCCCCAAAGATCCTATGTTAATGCAGGGAAAAATATCAGATTATAAAAGCCATAATCTAATCTAGTGAATTAATCCATCTGATGGATTAATAACTTGAAAGAGTTATTGGGTGGAAACCATAGGCAGCAGGGCAGAAGGAAGGGGGTCATGGGGTGGGGTGTGGGGTAGGGTTAGGGATTATATATTTTGCCCATGGCTCCTCCTTTTCTCTCTGTTTTCTGGTTGCCATTAGATGAGTAGATTTCTTCTGCCCTGCCCTTCTGCCACCGATGCACCCCTTATCATGGGCTCTGAGTAATGGAGCTGGCTACCCACAAACAGAATCTCTGAAATTGTGAGACAAAATAAACTTTGCCTCCTCTAAGTTGTTCTTGTCAGATATTTTGATCACAATGATGAAAAACTGACTCATTGAAACAACCATTACCTCACCCTTCTTTACTAATAACCTCACTTCTCTTTTATCCAATTTAGGGGAATGATTTGAATGATTTGTGACTATAATTAGACTTTTCCCTTGGTTTCTTAAATATCTGGCCTCTTTTCTTTTTATTATGCCTAACTGGAACATGTTAATCCTGATTACATAAAACTCCATGCTTAATTTCCCCCTCATCTACCCAGATAAATGAACATTGCTAAGAGAAAACACAGCTATATTGATTTTTTTCTATTAAATTCATGACCACTTACACCACACAAGTCTTAATGTAACTTTCCATTTCTTTTCTTTTGGTGCAAACACAAAGTGATTCCTTCTCTATCCTCATTTTCAGTTGAGGTCAATGCATCTGATTTCACTACATTGATATTAAAAATCAGAAAAAGGAAACAAAATCAGAAGCTATCACATGCTTTCAGTGATAGATCTACAAATTTAATTCCATCTATATTTGTATATTGTGATTTATATTTTGCACAATTAAGCTACTGTGAGTACTGTTCCATAAGCTGGTTATACACATATGTACAAATTCCATACTTCTTGCTTTCACTAATATATTACTACTTCACTGACTCCACAGCATCTTGCATCAACATTTCTCTCTTTAGTCATCATTTTTAGTTATGTATATATTTTTTTTTTCTTTTTTGCTAAACTTAAAATAAATTCTCTTGAATATCCAATGTAATAGTCATTGAATGAAATAGCTATATCAATTTGTTATCAAATTTCATTTCTCCCAATTTTTTCTGAACTCATTTAGATCAAACTCTGGAAGGATAGTGTTTACTAGAAAAGAGAATGTAGGGAATTTCTGAAGAGACAGAAATGCTTCAAATCTTATTTTGTGTTATGCATGTGTATGCGATTGTCAAAACTGACTTGCACTGAATACCTATGATCAATGCTTTATGTTATTTGTAAATTATACCTTAAAAAAGAAAAAAAAAAGTAAAGTAACCATAGAGAAAACCCACTGCCTTTTTCCCTTACCCCTACCCAAAGGGGGTGGAGGATCACAGAGAAAGCACATATAGAAAGACTAATTTTACAAAAAGAGAAACTTCGAAAAAAATGTGAGAGAGCACCAACACAAAGTAAAAAAGAATTGACAAATGGCTTGTTAGATGCAACTGAGGTTAGAAATCTATAATTTGTAGTGATTCCAATTTCCAAGAGGTGTAATTTTGTCCTCCAGGGATTAATTATCTTGATAGAGTGACAAACAGGGTAAAATGCAATTGCTTATCCAGGTTAAGGAATTTGTGGGCAGTTAGGCAAGGGATGTAGCCAGTGGGATAGCTGAAACAACAGACAGTGATCAAAGGGTGTTTTCTAGGTGTCCCTGAGCAGCAAGTGCAGTTGAAAAAAGGGAATAAGAAGTTATACTCCATTTATGCATGGTGTGTCAAAATGCATTATACTGCCATGTATAACTAATTAGAAGAAATAAAAAAGGCTATGAAGAAAAGTCACTGGGATAAAAGAACAGTATATTATAGCATAAGACTGTCAGATTTTGACACTCATCCATCCAGTTTAGGAGTCAAAATTTCTTGCATTGATTAATTAAATTACCTTGAATAAGTCACATTGTTCCTCTAATGCAATTTCATCTCCGTAGCAAAAAAAAAAAAATCCATAGACTTTCATGTTAGTGACAATTATTAAGATAATTTACACAAAACATTGCAGAGTCTAATAAACATAATACAAATGTATGGAATTACCAAGAGACATTTTTCACCATCAAAACCTAGCATTACATATAATAATTATTATAAAATGAACCAAATGGTTTATTGTAATCATTTCTTGAAATCTACTTTTTTATGAGAACTTGGATATGTTTATCAAAATTTGTTGTAACACAAAACTTGGTCAGAAAGATTTTCATTTTATCAAGTTAATCAAATAAAGGATTTAGATTTTATTGAGAATATCTTTTCCTTTAAGAGATTTGCCTGAAAGCAGCAGACCCAGGAGCTTTAATTTAAATATCAGTTATTTGAAAAAGTTCTTTACAGCAGATGCTCACATAATAAAAACTAGTCTACTAGCTAAATATTAGCACAATACATTAACTTGATATTTTTTATTAACACACATCCTCATAATATAATGTATTACTGTGATTCTATTTTTACAAATGCATAATTGTTTACTATGTAAATTGTGTACTATGTATGTGGGGACATTGGGGAAAGAAGAAAGTATTCATTTAGGGCTCTCGATTGAAAAGCTAACATCTCACAAACTACATAAATGATTTGGGCTTTTTAAAATATATTTGTCCTATGGTTTGCATTATGTTAGTTCAAATGTAAACCCAATATTGAAAAATATTAGTCTGATTATGCAAGATATCTGTTCTATTTAGAATTTTTTTCCTACATGACTCAAGCTTAAAATTCTTTTTACAACTATATTCACAAGAATTTTCTCTAATGAAGATTTTAAGAATCTATACACTATAATTTAGTGTTTAAGGGAAAAGATATGTACCTTTTGGCATACACCATGATTTCCTAGGGCTACTATAACAAAATACCATAAACTGTGTGGTTTAAAATTAAAACTTATTGACTCACAGTTCTGGAGGAAAGAAGTAAAAATCAAGGTATAGGCAGGGCAATGATTCTTCAGTGGCTCTGGAGAATAATCCTCTTTTATCACTTCCTAGCTTTGCGTTGTAGCTGTCAATCTCTGGTATTACTTGGCTTTCTGTTACCTGTTCTATCAACACCATAGCATTCTCCCTCTGTGTCTTTTATTCTCTTCTTATAAGGACATCAGTCACATAGGATTAATGCCCATCTTAATTGAGAATGACCTCATCTTATTTTGATTACATCTGCAAAGGCCCTATTTTCAAATAAGATCACAATCAGAGGCACTGAAGTTACTTCAACATATTTTTGGGAGATACACTGTTGATATACTCATAGCAGTATATATCTTGTTGAATACATGGAGGACCCGGTTATAGGATTCATATTATCTTAGCATTCAAAATCAGTGTAGAAAAAGGTTTTCAGTTTGATCTAAATTCAAAGTAGAATTTGACAGTTCACAAATTTAGATCATCAGTTTAGATCATCCTAAATAATAGTACCAAGAGGTTGATATTGGTATAATATGTGTTAGGTTCTTTTACTCATTTCATATGAGTAAAGAACTAAGGACAGTTAGTGTAGCTAGATGATCTAGTGGGGAAGATGGAAGCTGATTCAAAGGGAATTGAATGTTAAAACATTGGGACATATCCCCCTTACTGTGGACAAAATCACCTGCCTGTGGGGAGACTATTCCTCCCAGCAGGGAATTGTTAATGAGTATTCCCTTTCTGCTTTTCTGGGCAAACAATGAAAAATGGGGAGAGATACCCTTGGACTGCCACCTTGCTGCCTTTTGCTGCATGGGCAGGATAGAAGGAGGGGGCATGAGAAGTAATAACCTGGAAACTATAAAAAAGAAAAGATTCACCCCCTCCCATAGACACCCAGCTCTGGGGCCCCTTCTTCACAGAGAAGTCTATTTCTATTCTATCCCTTAAATAAAACTGGCTTTCTGCGCTTGCCTCAGCATTAACCGGGTGTTTAATCCTCATGTTTGGAGAAATGGGATTCAGCCATGATTCTCATCACCATATCACAACTACCAAAGCAAACAAGATGCAAAACTATGACATCACCACAAAGATTTCCCTCATTTTAGCTCTATGTTATCATGCCTACCACCTAGCTCACCTCTTACAGGATTTTGAGACCTATAGCCTTAAAATAGGTCAGATTTCCCTGAAGCTCACCCCCCCCCAAAAAAAAGTTATAAGAGGTGCATATAAAATTGTGCCTAAAACCTAAAACACAATTTCTCATTTTATCATTTTTTTTGTCAGCAAGATAATAGTAGCAGGGCAAAGTGTCTTATGATAAAGAGTCACCTGCACTCATCCACTTCAAACTTGGTACCCAGTGTGTTAGTCAGATTTTCCTCCCTATGAACCAAACACCTGACAAGAACAATTTATTGGAGGAAAAGTTCATTTTGACTCATGGTTTCAGATGTTCAGCACATGGTTGGCTGATTCCATTACTCAGGGCCTAAGGTGAGGTGAAGCATTAAGGCAGAGGGTGGAGGAAAGCAGTTTACCTCATGGCTACCTTAAAGCAGAGAGAGAGAGAGACAAGGGAAGGGGCCACAGAGAAGACAAACCCATCCAGGGAACACCCCCAGTGACCCACCTTCTACAGTCACTCCCGGCCAAGTTAGTCCAGTTAGTTCGTTTAAAGAAGGGATGAATTGATTAGGCTACATCTATAGTAATCTAATCACTGCTCCTCTGAATATTCCTCCATTAACATGGGAGGTTTGGGGGGTACTCCTCATATCTAAAATATAAGGCCAAGCAAATCCTCTTTATGTTGCCCATTTCCAACAATACTCCATTCTCATGCTATTATTTCCAAAATATTTAAGCCATCCTGTTGAGACAAGCAAAGCCCAAGATATTAAATTGTATATAAAATGTTCATGAAAAAGAATAATGATGCACTGGAAGATTATTGGTTTGCTGTTTTAACTTGCCATCTCTCAGTATCTATTAAAATAATCAAACAACTAAGGCATATTTTTATGCAATGAATTAGCTATATGGATTGATGCAAAGCATATAAACAGACACATTGGGTTGGGACTGTCTCAATATAATAATTTATATAATTATTATTATAATTGTCTTATAAAATAATTTATATATTTTACCATTTTGCACACAATAAACCACCATCCAAAACAAAAATGTATTAATTATGTTTTTTTGTGGATTTTATTAGTATATTATAATTATATGCTAATTTTTAAAAATAATAGATGGGAGACTAGTAGAGAAAGGGAATCGGGAGGCTGGTGGAGAGGGAAAGATTGGAAGATACTAGAGAATGAAATTGATCAAATTATGATACATGCATGCATGACTATCTCATAAAAGTATAAATTATTGATTATAACTTCTGTTTAGAAAATATAACAAAGGTTATTTTACAAACATAGACTTAAAACCTATTACATTAATCTAACTAGTCATGTATTTTGGTGAAGGGTATACTTAATCTTAAATTGAAAACCATTTTGGGGGGATGATCATATCTTTGTCTTCTTACACTTATTTTCTGTGGATTTTTATTTTAACAAAAATTACAATATTAATATATTTTTCTCAGAATTCTCCAGTGCCATATAAAAATTGGCATAAAGAAATGATTACTCCAAAATTAAAGGAAGATTTTTAAAAATCTGGAAGTGTACACAAGCAATTCTTGAGTCATTTTATTCTTTTTTAAAAAATATTTTTTAGTTGTAGTTGGACACAATACATTTATTTTATTTATTTTTATGTGGCGCTGAGGATTGAACCCAGGACTTTGCATGTGCTAGGCGAGTGCTCTAAGGCTGAGCCACAATCATAGTGCTGAGTCATTTTATTCTTAACAATCCTTTCACACCTCACAAATCATTGGTGTGGTAGCTTTTCCCAAGAGAGTTCCTAGAGAACTTGGATTTTCTAGTTGTGTGCTTCTACCCAAGCACCTCTGCTTTCCTGGAAACATCCTGAACATGGAGTCACCAGATTTACTAAATGAAGACACAGAAAATCCAGTTGCATTTTAGTTTCATATAAACAATAAATAATTTTGATTTCAGTGTATTTCTCATGTACTGCATTGCATATACTTACACCAAAGAAAATGTGTGTCTGAAATTAAAATATAACTGTGTGTTGTATTTTACCATGCAACCTTACTTGAATGTTCATTTAGACCCCCTATGAACTAGTGCAATCAATATATCTTCTTGTAGATACATAACACACTAAGTTTCCTGAGATAACCTTACCCAGGGTGGGCCAAGGTCCTGGGGTATCACATTTTCTTAGTGATGCTTGGATGAAACTTCATTTTCTTCTTCTCTGTATTCATCTTTTTAAAGTCAGAATTGAAAGTAGACAGAAATACCTCAAAAACAACATTAACATGGTGCTTCTTAGCACTTAGTGACATTAGATAGGATGTATAACTAGTTGCATGGCCTTCAACTGTCATATGAATTCCATGAAATGTTTAATTTAAAGATCTAAGGGCGCCTCAAAACCCTGACTTCTGAAGGTCTAAGTCCCACAGTGTTGGATATCATAGAGTTAAACAACTTCTAAAAACTTATAGTTGTGGGAAATAGCTTACTTTTTTGTTGCTATTGTTCTTTTTAGCCTTGATGTTTTGAAAAAAAAATTAAAATCTTATTGAATTGATATTTGCTCACTTTTTATAACTGATACATATGTATGTATGTGTGTGTCTGTGTAAATATATATATATATATATATATATTATAGACAGTAATTGTGTCAATTTTACTTAAGTTGAATTGGATTAGAAAGGTGTCATAATATAAAAAGAAAAGCTGTTAATGTGAAATTTCTAACACAGAGGAGCTCAAGTCAATCTATTTTTATTGAAAAAAAAAATAAAGCCCTACAAATATTTGAAATGTACTCATCACTTGTCACAAACTCCTTCTGTTGTGTTAGAATGTTTCCAGCTAGTATTCACAAAGGAGCATACACAATTTCTTCCCTTTTGAGTTTTTCCAAGCACAGAATAAAATAAAATTAAGGTTCCATGAGCTCCTATCTTTTGTGTGGTTCATCTCTGTGGGCAATTTCTCATCCCTATGTCAGCTGCTATACACCCCACTGTCTTCCCTTTCAATTATAGCAATAGAATTTTAAGTGAAAAATTCAGGGAAAAATCATTTCTCTGGACTAAGGTTAATGTTCAGTGTGATTCCTTGTCTCTCTCAGTATGGCTTTATCTTTTTACTACTACAATATTTTTCTTTATTTCCAAACATAATTACACTAAGGTAAAATCTATACTAGCTTAGAAATATCTCAATGAAATTCAAAGTAGATTCGTTATGTAAAATGACACATTTAAACCAGGCATGGGGGTACATGCATATAATCCCAGTGGCTTGTGAGACTGAGGCAGGAGGATTTCAGATTACAAACCAGCCTCAGCAATTTAGCAAGGCTCTAAGCAACTTAGCAAGAACCTGTCTCAAAATAAAAATAAAAAATAAAAAGGGCTGGAGATGTGGCTCAGTGGCAAAACATCCTTGGGTTCAATCCCTAGTACCAATAAATAAGTACATAAGTAAATGAATAAATAAATACATAAGTAAATGAATAAATAAATAAATGCACATTTAAATAATAGTGTATTATACTGTTTTCAGTGTAGGTACTTCTCATGTACTGCATTGTATATACTTACACCAAAGAAAATGTTTATCTGAAATTAAAATATAACTGTGTGTTGTATTTTACCATGCAACCTTACTTGAAGGTTCATTTAGACCCCCATAAAACCTCAAATATGCATATACATGCAAATTTTTGAATCTTCCCTCATGACTGGTACAACATGAACATGCAGCTGTCTTTGATTTTCCTAGCTGAATTTGTATTCCAGTGCAATATGCCCTAGATGCAGAGAACCTAGCTCTCTGAGAGAGCCCTTTGAAACTCATCTGCTTACTCTTTTCCCTTGAAAGAACAGGTAAATTCCAAAAACATCAATAACACCTTCCATTATCTGTCTCTAAGTCACCAGCCTTTATATCCTAGTGGTGAGAAAGGTGAGTAGTGTCACTAAACTAGTTTTTCAATATTTAATTTTTGATAATTTTATGTATTTGTAACTGGAATGCTGTAATCAATTGACTTAGAATATCAGTTTAAATTTTTCATTAATATACTACTGATACTTTGTTTACATGGTTAAATAATATGTCACATAGTTGCATATTTTAAACTTGGGAAATATGAGTTTATTGAATCTCTTTCTTACAAAGTTCATCTGATAGTTTTTCATCATAAATAAATAGGTACCAAGTAAACATGGTATAAAATTACCAATAATTTAATAATATTAATAATTTAATAATAATAATTTAATAATTATTAAATCATTACCAATAATTTAATAATTATTAAATTATTACCAATAATTTAATAATTATTAAATTATTGAGGCATTTTAAGATGGCTTCATGCAAATTAAACAAAATTCTAAGATAATTTCAAGCAAGTATTTTAATAAAAAATGCAATGTGAAAATTTGATTTTTTCCTTTAGTAGGTTAGTTTTCTATAGCTCTGAATAGGCATTCTATCATTTAATTTGAAAATGGATGTATTGGTCATTTTCTGACCAAGTAACAATTGGCATTTTTTATAGTTTTTTAAATATAATTTGGTGTTAGAAAAGCCTTTTTTTAAACTTTTAGTTCATGATTTTAATAGATATTTAGAATCCAGGACATTTTAGCATTTAACATTTTCTTAGAGTATGCTGAACATTAAATTAAATTAATAATTCATTTCTCTTAATTAGCCATTAGGTTTTTGTCATATACCAAACTACTTTAAACTCACACAGTCTTTTTTTTAATCATATTGAAAGTTTTTAACATACACTTTTATTTATGTATTGTAATAATTTTGAATGGACAGTTTTAGTATTTGTACAGTATAGATAAGTACATTTCATAAGTGGAAAGGCTATGATTTAGATGTATTTCATTTTTTAAAAAATAAAACCCCTTTTTAATCAGCATAATTAAAGTAGATTTTTATCCTTCATGGAGGTTTGAGGACCATGAAAAAAAGAGAAGAAGAAAGGGGAATTGAGGCAGTGCAGTTCTAGGAACGTTTTAGCCAGGCCATGGCAAGCCTAGCATCAAAGCTTCCATTTAGGATACCACACAAGCAGTGGTAAGCAAGGAGTTTATATTCACCATTTCTACCATATGTAAAAAGGAAGATCTCAAATAAACTAGCTAATTTTATACCTAAAGGACTAGAAAAAAAAGAAGAAAAATGGGCCCAAATGGGCAGAAATAAGAAAGTAACAAAGAAGAAATAAATAAAAAGACTAGAACTATAATAGAAACAAAAAGTGAATTTAAAAGATGCTTTGTTAAAAAAATCAAAACTTGGAGACTTTTGGCTAGATTTAAAAAAAAGATGAAAGACACAAGTCAATATAAAATCAGAAGAGAAGGAGAAGACTTTAAAAAGTCACCAAAGATAGTGAAGATACTGTGCTAATTATAAGCCAACAAATTGGGTAATTTGGAAAAATAGATAAATTCCTAGAAACAGAACTTAAAGACACTGAATCATGAAATAGAAAGTCTGCATAGATTTAAAACTAGTAAAGAGATTTCATCAGTAATGAAAAAAAGAATTTCTTATCTGAGAAAAGCCCAGAATCACATGGATTCACTGGTGAATATGTCAACCGTTAAAAGAACAATGAATTTGAATATGAAGAAGAGGGAACATTTCCAAGCTCATTTTATAATGTTAGAATTACATTAATAGCAAAATCTAAAAAGAACACTATTGAAAAAGAAAACGACAGGCATATACAATATCCCCAATAAACACAGGTGCAAAAATCCTCAACAAAATAGTATCAAACTGAATTTATAAACACATTAAAATGATTATATACCATGATCAAGTGGGATTTATCCTAAGGGTGGATTAAATATGCAAAATACTAAGTATGATGCACTACATGTAAATACAATATTTCAAGAGATGTAGAAAAGTCATGGAACAAAATTCAACATCCTTTCATGAGAGAAAACTCTTCACAAACTAGGTGGAAAAGGAAGAGATCTCAGCATAAAAGAGGCCATAGAGAACATGCTCACAGCTAACATCATATTCAATAATAAAAAGATAAGCTGAAATCTTCTAAATTCAAGAACAAATACACCTACTCCCTCTCTCCTTCCCTCCTCTTCTTCATTCTTCTTGGCATAAATCAATATATGTTCATCTCTTACTGCTCTAAAGGACAAAATTTTGAAATGAGGCTTAAGGGACTAAAATCAAGGGACCTGTTCCTTCTAGAAGCTCCAGGGGAGATTCTGTTCCTTGGCTCTTTCAGCATCCACAGCTTACCACGTGCATTACTCCTTGGCTCCCATTCCATCACTCCAGTCTCTGTTTTCATCATCATGTTTCCTTCTCTGACTCTGACCCATCTTCCTTGCTTTTATAAAGACCCTTATGATTACACCAGATCCACCAGGTTAATATGAAACACCTTCCCCATTTTAAGATGCTTAATTTAAGGATCTCTGCAGAATCTTTTTTACTATGAAATGTATGAAATTGGGATGCTATCTTAATTCCTCTTTAGATAGCTCATTGTATATAGAAATGCAACTGAGGGTAGGTCACATATGGTCACATTAATGGCTTTTACAATGTTATAAAAAAGCCCTCACAATATGTCAGGACCATACTTACAGAGTTATTTGCTTCTAGAATTGTACACTAAATAAATGTATTTTTTAAATAAACTACCACATCTAAGATATTTTGATGTACACAACTGAATACAGCATAAGATGATATTACACATAGAATCTAAAAATAAAAAAAAAATCTCATAAAATTAGGGAATAGGATAATTAGAATGGGACTCGCAGATGGGGGAAATGGAAATATGTTGGTCAAAAGGTGAAAACTTTCAGAAAGATCAATAAGGTTGGGGATCTAATGTACAGCATGATGAGTATTGCTAATAAAACTGCACTGTGTACTTAAAACTTACTAAAAGTAATTTTAAGTGGTCTCACCCAAAGGGGGAAAAATGAAGGTAATTATGTAAAGTGATAGATGTGTTAATTAACTTGATTGTGGTAATCAGTTCACAGTGTGTACACATATAAAATCATGACACTGTACGCTTTACATATACTTCATATCTGCCGTTTTGTCAATTATACCTGAGTAAATCTGCAGAAAAAGTGAAATAAAACTACTACAACCAACCAACCAAAATCCCAAAACAATGTCCCCACTTGACATATTAGGTCTATGTTACTATTTATTCTGTGCTTGGCCTTGGCTGGTAGCATGGTCACCATGCACAAGCACAGGGACACCTCCAGGAGTTCTGGGGCCAGTGTTCTTGCCATTATGTAGTCTACTGCAGGAAACCCAAAGAGTGCACTTAAATGGACATAGTGTGGTACCTTAAAAAGCAAGTGAAGAACAAGATGGAGGGAGTCAGGAATTGTGTGAGATGGTGAGGACAGGTCAAAATGAGAAGGGCCAACTATAGACAATTGGATATAACTATATTGATGAATTTGACAACAGTTTTGGTGGAGTGGAAAGGACTCAGGCCTGATTGGATTGTGTTTAAGGGTGAATGGAAGAAGAGAAACCAAAGACTGTGAGAATAATTCTTTCAAGATCACATGCCAATAAAGAAAAAAAAAACCAAGTTTTCTGAGTGGGAAGTAGAGTCAAGAAATTGTTATTTGTAAAAAATGATCTAAAAATTGGCATGTTTGCATGCTGATGGAATAATTTTGTAATGAGGCCAAACACTTAATGGCCTTGAATCACCATGGATTGACTTCTAGGCCTCTTGTCAACATGGTTTTGCTCTCATTGAGAGGTAGTCTACCCAGGTGTGGTGGTTCATGCCTGTAATCTTAGCCACTTTGGAGGCTGAGGCAGGAGGATTGAGGCCAGCCTCAGCAACTTAGTGAAGCCCTCAAAACAAAAAATACAAAGTGCTGAGGATGTGACTAAGGGATAAGGTTGCACTTGGTTCAATCCCAAGTATCAAAAAAAGAAAAGAAAGGAAAGAAGGAAGGAAGGAAGGAAGGAAGGAAGGAAGGAAGGAAGGAAGGAAGGAAGGAAGGAAGGAAGGAAGGAAATGAAGTAACAGAGAAGGGGATTCTGTTTCTTCAGCTCTTACTTATAACTTGATCTTTGACTTTTTTTGACCATTATAATGCTGAAAGAGGTGGCATTATGTGCCTTCTAAGTTTAGGCTTTAAGATCTCTTACAGCTTCTGATTTCATCCTCCTAGGACACCTTCTCCATCATTTAAAAGGATCCAATCCAGTCTCATGGTAGAGAACTCATAAGGGTGAGAACCAGGGCATCCCAGAACAAATGTCACAACCAGCACAACTATTATACACATGAGTGAAGCTGTCTGGGTAAGTCCAGACTCCTCAAGCCACCAGGTAGATGACTGCCACTACATGAATGACCCCAGACGTGAGCAGCATCAGATCTGCCCAGTTAAGTCCAAGCTGCTCAACCACAGATTCCTCAGATTTAATGAGTGGTCTACTGTATGTCAGTGAGTTGTGTGTTATTTAGTAATAGCAAATTTGCTGTATACAAGGTCAAGTTTGAGATAAGAGTTGAAGAAATAGAGTCAACCTGTTGATGGGAGCAATATCCTATGATCAAGAGTCCTAGGGACAAAGAACCATAAGGCATCAAGCCATAAAGTGTTTGGCTTCCTTATGAAACTATATTGTCAGCAAATTTTTGGTATAGAAGTCAAATACCTTTTTAGGAATCTTACTGTTTTAGTTTCCTCTATCATTTCACTATTTATATTAGATAAACTGAGGAACACTCTATGCACAAAGTGCAGCCTGTACTTTAACATGTCTGTGTCCTAACTATCTAAACATATTCATCCTTTAAGGACAATTTTCCCCAGATTGTTCTCTCTTTAAACTTTTACTGCCTTTTGATGTACTTCTTGCTCAATTTATTTATATCCTTCTTGTGACATATTGCACTGCATTACAAGCATTTATGTATTGTTTTAATTTCCTGAGTGGTTGTGGCATTGCAGAAGATATGTCTATCAAAAAACATGTTCGAACTATTTTCTCTGCCTTTCTTTACTTTCCTTTGTCTCCCTATTTGAATTTCCACAGAATTCTTATAGTTTCTATAAAAGGAAAGTTTTTTGAAGAGATATAAATAATTTTTATTTGCAATAATAAATTCTCCTTGAAAAATAAAACTTTAGAAAAATCAATGACAATATAACCATTAGAGCTAGAAACTCCTAGACATAAATTAACATTGCAAAATGCTAAATTTCCCAGCAAGCCCCCAAACTATCTAATGTATGCTTTGGTATAGAATCTAAGTTATTTCAAAATTAATTATAGAAAATATTTCTTTTATTCATTGCTATTGTTTGTTCTTAAGTGTCTCCCAACATTCGTGTGCTAAAGGCTTGGTTACCAGCCTGTGAAGATATTGGGAAGGGTGCAGACTTTAGAAAGTGGAGTCTTATTGAAGTTAGGTGATGAGGGGGGTATGTCCTTGAAGGGGATATTGGAACCTCCACCATCTCTCTCTCTTTGATTCCTCCCCATCAGTAGGTGGGCATCTTTCTTCACCATGCACTCCCTCCCTGGATGCACAGTCGTTCCACAGGCCAAAGCAAGTAGGTCAAGTGACCATGGGTTGAAACCTTGGAAACCAGGAGCCCAAATGAGCCTTTCTTTTCAATTGTCTATATCAGTTTTTTTTTTATGGCAACAAAAATCTGACTAACACACTTGCATAAATGTACACATATACTCTACTACTGTATCAACCTGAACCATTTATTAGCTGTGTGACCCTCAAACAAAATGCTTAGTTTTTCTACTTCATTTTCTTCATTTTAAAATAGTCATAAATCTTCTGGCTACCCCATAGTTTTTTTGTTAGGATTAAATGATATCATTTTTCCATATAGACTCAGAATAGGAACCAAAATATTGGAAGTATTTAATAACTATTAGCAAATATTCTCATATAATATCTGATTTTCTCATTATCACTTTAAAAAATTAGGTTTGGCAAATAATTTTAGAGGAGTGCTTAATACAAATTTAAACACTCATTCTAATGACATCCTTTCTCTTCTTTATGCTTACATTATCTGGGATCGACTACTTCCTAAATCTGTGACAATAATTTGTGATTAGATTTATTCTCCACAGTAAAGTCACTACTTCCACTAAATTCAAATGGATTTAATTAATTTCAACTATAAAAATGTAAATGGATTTCGGGAAGTGCATTATATAATGAAAGATAAGGTCATTAGTAATAGTATCAGAGTTCATTATCTTCAAAAATAATGTTTCTTCCAGATTGTCCAAGAAAGAAATGAAGTCACCACTCCCTGTCTTAGGCAGTCCTAAAATCTTTGGGAAAAGGTTAATCGTGGCTAACCAGGTCCATAAGAACTCGTGACCTGATGATGTTCATATGCTGAGGTTGTGCCACACAAGCTATTATAAGGCATCTTGTGGCTGGTGTACAAGATTGCAGTTCATACTAACAGATGTTTGGGAAGGAAATTATTTGTTTAATTTGTTTATGAGTCAGAGGATTTTTGTCTGAATGTAATTATAGGAGGAGACCACAATTTATGAATGGATTGTGTTCCAAAAGTGCATTTGTGAGTCAGTTGTTTGGGACGAAGAACATATTTTTATGTATAAACTAGTTTAAATGTTAGTGTTTCCCAAGCAAGCCCACAAATTGCTGCTTTAACCCATTATTTGGCTGACAGTATCTGTATATTATTCCTGAGTCTCTAGAGAAAAGATTTGGAGAGAAAGGGCCTCTTCCTTTCTGGCCAGTCTGTTTGTTTTGATTCCACTTGAGATAGCCTTTCCCCTTTGGAGCACTGCTTTTCCTATGTTTTCTCATGAGATTTCCTAAGTCCAAACCACCCTGAAGAATAACAACTCTGGTTTGACCCATCCTTGGCAAAATTCACACTATTCCAAAATTATTGGCCTCTCTGTTGCCACCATCAACATGATACATCTTTCAAATTTGCTGGACTCTGGTTACAATAAGAAAGCAATGTGGCTTCATTCTTTCTCTACCATAATAGGATTAATAATTATTTCAGGAGCATTTCCAGCTTCAAAATAGAATATTTATTCATCCAGATTCCTGCTTTCGTGGACCTTATGACTAACAAAAAGAAGGGAAAAAACACAGGCCTTCCGAAGATGACACTCTGCAGTCAGGGCTGACATGTAGGCCTGTTCTGCCAAGAATTCTGCCCTCAGAGTCATCTCCTGCAATTAATTTAGTTTCTTACAACTTTTCCCCTTTACCCTTTGTGAACTAACATGTTCTCTAAAAGTTTACCCATCGGTTTCCAGTTTACAAGTACTGATAAATACTGAGCTTAAAAAAAGTGTATAAATTGCAGTTTATCTGAATGTACATTTTTCTTCTAGCAAATAATAGATACTTAATTATTAGTTTTTTTTTTTTTCCAAACTAGGTGTCACAGTACATTTGTGATTAGAAGAGTTGTGTTTTGAGACTCTATTTTATGTCTAGAGCTTAGTGCACTCACTAAAATGGAATAAGCCCTCAATAAGTACTTAAGGAGTAAACTAAGTTTTAAATTGGTTCATATTTTAAACATGCCATAATACAGACATAAAAGCACTTGAGTTAGGAAATAATGAAATACGCTCTAAACTCTACCTTTATCTATTTAGGGAAATACATAATATGCTCATTAGACTATTTCACTCTTCCCTTTTTCTAATAAAGATAAGGGTTAACTTTTGCTTTTATTGCAAACAATAGCTACTCACTATTACCACATAGAAAATCATTTCAATTTAGTTAAGTTACAGCAAAAAGAATAAGTGAAAAGTTGAGAAAGGCAACATTACTGTTGTTCTCTGGGCCAACCCCATACATATTTGAGAAGCATTTGGTATTTTTGCAAAGAAGAGGAATTTAAATAATGAGGAATACATAAACTGGGAGTTCTAAACTTGCTTCCCACATGTGTTGATGCAATTGAAATACAAAAGTTATGTTATAAAAATCTGATTTTTTTAAATGCAAACTGAAATTAGGACAATGCAAAGTTTTATCTAGTGAGGTAATGCCCCACCACACAATTAACTTAAAAGTAATTTGTACAAGACTGTCATGTTGGTTGCACTTTTTTTTTTTTTTTTTTTTTTTTTAGTTTAAACAACTCTGCAGTTTGCAAAGTATTTGGGTGGCCCTTTCTGATTTACACTTGAACAGTGACATATGAAACACAAGTCTGTGAGGTCTAGAGAGAACAGACAGTGCACAGCAGATGCAGCTGCTTGTTTATTAACAGGTATGAGTTAATAACATGCAGCCGTGCAAAGACTCGCTCTTGATTCAACTCTTCTAAGAGTGTTTAATGCTATTAAGTTCAGATTTAAAGTCTATGGCAGACATTGATATCTTGGTGGATTCTTTTCTAATGGGTCATCTGCTCTTTATTTTCAACCATCTTTAATTCTTTAAATGCAGTTTTAATAGAGAACCCTATCCAAAGAATCCATCAGGACTAAATTATTTACAACAATCAGTAGATTCTTAGCTCCAAATTCTTATATAAAATTGTGACCTTACAAAATATTATTTTATGTACTCAATATGACAATGGTTAGTCCTAGTGTTTTCATAGCAATTACATTAGCATTTTAAGTGAATTCTAAAGTTATCCCAAAATGGTCACTCTTACAAATCACAGTAATCTAAAGGAAGATTTCTTGTTGGAAATGTTCCTGCACATTAATTTTAAATGAAAAAAAATTCTGAGACAACTCTTTTAGGTCTTAGCATTTTTAATTCATTATGACCTTTATGTGTCAAAATAAATTCAAAGTTGTATACATAGAGCTATTAATAAGATCAAATAAGATTATATAAGAGATGTATAAGTAAGATCTATGGTTCCATAGATCTATAAAACACTTGCATGTCATAGGAAAGAACAAATTTGTATGTGTTAATCATTTACTATTTGCCAACGATTTATGCAAGATACTTTTGAAATGCTTTTGCTCCTTGCATGATCACAATTTGGGGCAATGGATGTGAATATCTTTCCCACTTTACAGGTGATGATGTAGAACAGTTAAGTGTCATATCAAAAGTCAATATGAGTGAATAAAACAATAAATTTCTCATTGGAATGATAATGAAAGCTCTTTTGTTCCACACAGTTGCTTCTGTGTGGTTTGATTTGCAGAAAGAACAACATAAATTTTTGTTTTAAGTTTCATGTTGAATTCAGACATGTCACCGAGGATTTATATGCTCCTACCTCTCTACCACCTTCAAACCAGATTTCATCTGCTCAACTCACTTCTGTTTCTTTCATTTTATTTCCACCACTACCAAGATCTCATTTTTACAACTCCCATATTTGAAAGCTACTTTATTATTGCTCAGAATGTCCAGATCTACAAGGCTTTCCACTGTAATCTGAGCTCTCTTAAATCATTATCCTATCTTGTGTGGATCTTTACATAATTATTTTCCTCCTTGTTTTATTCAACTAAATAATACAATCTACAACTTAACACATCATTCTCTGATTGCCATGTTTCTAATTATTTTCTATATATGTTTCGATACAGTATCTAAGTGCAATTGTGGTTTAAAGTCCTGATGATATTGCATAGAATAATACTGGAAGGGGAAAATTAATTATCTTTGTGATATTACCAGAGTCAATAAGTTTCTGTTTATAATTTGATAATACATATTATACCAAAAAAGAAGAAAATGCTTTTGAGAATTAGCATCATGAGGGACTGACAATTACTATTGTTGTTTATCTAAAGCCACTTCTGCACCTAGATCCTTTATTTTGATAACAGCAGCCAGATTTTATTCATGTAAGCTATTGCTTTGACCAATGAGTAAATAAAGTTTAAGCAACTCATAAATCATCAATTTCTCATGATGGTGGTTGCTTTAGCTATGAGGTTGTGATGTAAACCCTGCAAATGCAAAGTAAGGAGATGTCTGCTGAGACATTTCCAGGAATGTTTTCTCCATATTGAAAAGGAACAGAAATCAGGGATTCTCCTGAATTTTGTGCCTTTGAATTTTGCTGAGCAAACTAATGATGCCTTAGATTTGTGTATCCTGCTGCCATTGTATACTTTGAAGGGAAACACTCTGATTTGCTAAATTACCTAACATGAAGCCACACTTTCTCCATAATTCTTGTTAGATGAACTAATACATCTTATAAAAAACAATAAATTGTATCATTTATACTCTATTTGGTTGGATATTTTGCATAAGTTTGTGATTGCCATAAGTAGTTAACTAGATAATCTCAGTAAATATTCTTAAGTCATTTGAAAATATTTAGGTATTATTGTTTTGGGATATTTAATAAATTATCACCATTTGGGGGAGTTTGTATAGGTCATTCTTTCATTAGTCGACAAAAGTTACTAATTCTTGAAAAAATAAAATAAACTTTTGGCATGAAAGAATTTAACTTAAAAGAGTTTAACTATAGACAAAGGAAATGTCAATGAGTGAGACTAACTAAAGAGTTTACATCAGTTGTTTATTACAGAATGCTGTGAGTCATTATAGGATTTACATAATAAAAGAGGCATGTTTTCTTCTTATTTTTGTTAAAATTATAACATATGTTTCCATACAGAATGCTGAAAATTTCTGATTGAACAAAGCATTTACCATGATCACCAAACACTATTAAAAAAAAAAAAAGAGGAAACCCTCACAAAGAATAATTAAAGCAAGATGATCTTGACCTATTCTCTGTTTTTGCCTCCTTTTAGACACCAACTGGAGTTCACTTGTCCTATTAAAATGTGTGGGCTTTGAGGGGACAGATGAACAAAGCATCCCAGATTTGCTAATACAGCCAATTTTGACAGGTTGCTATGCATAACATGATTGATCAGCAGGATGAGAATAGAAATAAAGAGCAGGGCTGAAACCATGCCAACCTGAGGGAAATGAATGTTCTATTAATCTTTCAATTATATTTTGAATAAATTGAGCTGAGTTTTGCTTTCTAGAGTTTTGTTTCAATACCTTGATAAGTTTAAACTATTCAGCAAAACTGTTTAAAATTATTTAGTATAATTATAATCAAGCTCACCTGGCATAAAGGATGAAGAAAACACATTATTTGAGATATTTCAACAATTTAATTACATTTATTCCTTGATTGTAGAAAAGGTCTTAATTTCCTTGTCCTTAAACTTATTTATTTTAAAATATTTCCTCATAATGAAACAACTTTGGATAAGTTAGTTAAGTTCTCTGAATTCCATGTATTTTTCTTATATGTAAAATGAGATAATATTATCTATATGAAATACTATATAAACATAATTGTTTAAAAAAAACTCAGAATATGGAAAAGCCCTTCACAATACTTGCCTTACTCTAGGCTTAGAATTATTTTTGGATTATCTTTTTAGTAAAAATGTGATAATTAACAAAAATTGAATAATTGAAAATTAACAAAAATATTATTCTAAAATATTATTTTGTTTTGAATTAATATTTGAATAAACTTGAAATTGGGTTGACAGTTATTTATTTTAAGCTTGATGTTTTAGTCAGCTTTTTCATTACTGTGACAAAATACTTAGAGGAGGAAATGTTTATTTGGGACTCAGGGTTTCAGAGGTTCTATATAGTTCATGGATGGCTGACTCCATTGCTCTGGATGCAAAAGAAGACTGCACATGATAAGAGAAAGACTCAGTAGAGGAAAGCTTCTCTGCTCGTGGTGAGGTGAGGAAGCACAAAATGAGAGACAGAGGGAAGGGGCTGCAGGAAGAACAGTCCTTCCAGAACAAGTCACAGTGACCTCACTCCTCCAGCCATGCTCTACCTATCTGTAGTCACCACCCAGTCAGCCCACTGAAACTAGGGTGCACTGATTAGTTTACAGATCTTATAATGAAATAATTTTGCCACTCACTGTGCCTGTATAAAGAGAAGATTTGGGGGTCACCTCATATCTTATCCAAATCACCTAATAAACTTAAAAAAACCAAATATGTGCTTCATCATGTTGCTGTTGCTGCATATACCTTAAAAGATGGAATTGATAATACGTCTTTCATAAGTAAAATGTTATCATGCATATGAAGCATATGCTAAGAAATGAGAGAATTCATATAAAATAACTAAAAATATAAAAAGTATATGAATAAATGAAAGTCATATTTAATTATTAGAACAAAATTCCCAAGTTATCTATGTAACTTAGAACACAAATTATTTAGCTCTTTATAAACATAACTATTAGTATTTTTTAGGCTGGATGGCTTAAATAGTTCAGAGGGATTAAAATATTAATTTAAGGATACCATGTGCAATGAAAAAATGCAATAATACCACCAAAATAGACATTTATCTTAATCCAATACTGAATCGAAAACCACACTAAATTAACAACAGAAATGTAATTGTATTAAGAAAAGGTGCCTAAATGAGCTCAGAAAGAGAGCAAACATTACTAATGCATTCATTTCCTTGAAAAATAATTATTACTTTCCAGTTTTTAGATGCAATGCCATTCTCCATGGCAAATTACAGAATTAAACAAAGCAAAACTTCTACTCAACAATGTATTTCCCAATAAATGTGAAAAATACATAGAAAACTGGATTGAAGAGAATTATGCTTTAAACAGTATCAACTGACACAAAGAAAGCAAATACTAGTTGAAGCACCAACATGGAGCTGAAGGCTTACATGGAATTCAGGAAGAACTAGAGACAGTGTTAGAATAAGCTGTCATTCAAAATGGCATTGGTGACATTATTGTGACTGTCTTCTAGAGATGACTATGATGGATTATCATGAGAAATAAGGGATAAAGGCAAAATGAGGGTAGCATTAAAAATATCATTTCTGGAATCAGTGGATAAAGTAAAAAAATGAGAATCACCTTAAGAAGACCCATCTAATTTTTACTTTTATTTATCTTATCGCAATAGATAAACTAATATTGCCTTTATTTCTAAATAAAAATTTTGTTTCTTCTAAGAACAATGTAAAGATATTTTGAAATAAATATGTGTTAGCTTAGATATTTCTAAGTTTGATTTGCTAAATATGATAAAGCACTGCGTCGGATATGGGATTTTAGTCCCATGATCAACTCTCAAAAAAGATGGCAAAGATGTTTTTCTTAAAGAGAAAAAATGCTGGGAAAATAATAGGCAAAAATTGCAAGTGAATTTGTTTTTGCTAGTGTTTTAAGCAAAGAAAGAAAATAATATTGACAGATAAAATGCCTATTTCTTTCTTTCTGATGTTTATTGTTTAATTTAATGACTCTTTTTACCTGCTATTGTCTATCTGAATTATAGGTAAAAGTACAAATATTTATTCATTTTACTATTTTTAAGTAAGAATAATTGCAAAACAGACCTTCTCATTGAGAAAAATCAATGGATTTAAATAGAGTTTTTTTCCCCTAAATCTTGTAATGTAACAACACTTTTACAGGAAGAAAAAATAAAAATATCCTAAATGTCTTTAACCCAACAATAAGAACAATGGCTGTATCATAAGAATGACTTCATGTTTAAAATTAATGTATAGTTTATTCAATTTCATAACCAAGTATACTAGATTTTAAATATTATCTCTAATCCCTTCTATCTTAAATAATTTTCAAGTGATAGACTAGGAAAGAAAACAGAAACAGTATTGAATATGATGAGAAGAATCATGAGATCCTTCCCACCTTACTGTGTGCTTCCCCCGTGCTTCATTGTGTATATCATTTGTGATAAATCATAGCTTCCTTGCACTGTATCATCATCATTGTCATCCAAAGACAGTCAGAACCTACCAAAGTATAAATCACTGCTCAAGAGAAGGTTAGCCACACAGAAAAGTGCAAATACCCTCTGATAAAATAATTAACCAGACAGTAGCTGGTTTGGATATTTATTAGACACCTGGGTAAGTGGGTATCAATCTTCTATTTCTCATTTCTAAAGTGCAGATAAATAATTACTTGGCAAGTACTTCATATATTTAAAGGGAAAATAACACTATATCTTAAGGAAATGATTGAGAAGAACATTTGATTTATCTTTGTCTTCAACATGAACTCTGGGAATGAGAGGTATAAAATTTTACTTTTCAGGGTATTCAGAAACAAAACAAAACACATAAACCCTTCATCTTCACACAATAAAATTTATTTAGTGATATACAGGGAAAATTTTACTCAATCTTCAAAAGTTAACATCAGCATGGTTTCCTTGGAAAATCTGCCTGAATTCCATACAAAGTTTGAATACTCACATTACTTACTACAGAGTTTTGTGACTATGTGTGTATTCCCTGACAACTTTGAAAAATAAGAACAAATTTTTAGAGTTCTATCTCAAACACACAGTGATAAAAATCTATTTTTTTCTCTTTTTTTTTGGGAGGGGTATTGAGGATTGAATATCCTAACCCTTTTTTATTTTTATTTTGACACAAGTTCTTACTTGTTGCTTAGGGCCTCACTAAGTTGCTGGGGCTGGCCTGGAACTTGCAATCCTTCTGCATCAGCCTCCCTAGCTGCTAGGATTACAGGCATGCACCAACATACCCAGCCTAAACTTAAATCAGTACTTCAGAAATGAATACAATGAAGATTTAATAAACAGAATTGTCATTCTGATTCAATCTAAACAAGTTAAGACTAATAATGAGGGCTTTTTTAATCTTTGTTTTACAATTTTTGAGTACCTAATGTATCTTGCTAATTTTAAGTTATTAAAATATGAAAATGTTTATGTGACAACACCTTTATTAAGTCATTGTTTTATTTATTTTTATCAGATAATATCTCACAAGAAATAAGTACTAATACATTGGATCAAAATAAAATATTGCACCTTCCTATAAGTATCCATACCATCAACCGAATTCTACACATAAAAGTATTCTTAACTCACATGGTTAAAAGACATAGTCATACAGATAGTGGGGAAAAACAGAACTACCATTTATTTTGCAAAGGCCTCAAAGTAATTGAGAAGTGAAAATATATTTTTTTCAATAAATAACACTCGAAAAATTAGGTATTCGCATATAAAAATCTTATGTGATATGAAACATGAATACCAATGAAAGAGCTATAGATATCAAGCTACAGAAGTAGAAAACAAGATGAAATTGATCAAATTATATTTTGTCATTGTGTACATGTATGACTATGTAACAGTGAATCCCTCTCTATATAATTATAATGCAACAATAAAAACTCAAAACAAATAATTCAGCAAAAATTGAGTTTACATTAGCAAACATTTCTTAGATAAGACCCCTAAATTAAACATAAACTATAAAAGAAAATAAATTGATCTTCCTCAATATTAATTTTTTTTTGTTTGCAAGCTGATGTTGAGCAAAGAGAAAGATAAGTCACAGACCAGAAAATCTACTTGCAAAACACATATCTGATGTCAGATTTGCATATGAAATACATGAACAGCTTCTACAAAATACATGAAAAATGGTTTCAAGAAGAAATACACACACACAAAAAAAACAATGAATATAATGGGTAAAATAATTGAATAGACATTTTTACGAGAAAAGCTATGCAAGTTACTAAAAAGCAGTTGAGAATATGCTCAGTAAATTCAAATAAAAGCATGACTTATATGTCATTACACAGTTACAGAATGACTAAAATTTTTAATTGAAAATATCTAATGATGCTCAACATTATGAGCAAGTAGATATCTAATGTATTGCAACTGTAAATGGAAATTGGATAGTCCTTTTGACAATATTTTGGTAGTTTCTTACAAAGACAAAACACCTATGACCCTACTATTCCACCTTTTCATATTTTGTCTAAAAGAAAGGAAAACATGTGTTGATTAAAATAAGAACACCTATGTGAAAATATTTGTTATCTTTATTTTTCCATAGGAAAAAAAGAGAAGAAATTGATAAAACCCAAATACCTATCAATTGGTTAATGAATAAAATAATGTGGTTTATTCACTTAATAGGTTATTATTCAGTTGTAAAATGAAATAAATTGTTAATACGTACAATAACATGGATGAATATCAAAAGCATGTAAGGTAGAGGAAGACAAAATGCTCCATAATACATAATTCATTGGTGCACATTTTGGAAAGAATGAAACATTATGGGGACAGAATGAAGACCACTTTTTGCCAAGGACTTAGAATGTGACAAAGGAATTGACTACAAAAAGATAAGAGAATTTGGGGGGTAATGGATACCCTAGTTGTGATTTTATTTATAAAACTGCACAAAACAATACATTTGAATTGTCTTATGCCTTTGTAGAGGAGACATATTTAATCATCTTGGAGTTTATCCAGCTGTTCAATTTAGTGAAATCTGTCTTTCATCTCTAATCTTCCTAACATTGCTCTACTTCTAATTTATTCCAGAAAACGTATAACTTTATAATATTAGCATATTTGTTTATTATTAAGTTTATGATTTACTCTCTGTATCTCCTGCTAGAATGTAACTTTCACTGAGATTATATACAGTGGTGTGTCACCTAGATTCAGGATTGAGTCACTCATTCTCAGCTTTACCAGTCTTGGAGGTTGACCACCTTAAGATCAGTTTTTCTCTGAATTTCCTCATGTTTTAGAGAATTACCTGGTGCCCATGTCACATACCCTTCCTGTGGGAGCTAAGTACTCATTGATGGTTTCTAAATAAGCAAAATATAGCTTATAGGCCAAATCTGGCCTTCAACCTATTTTCATAGAACATCAAAGATTTAAAAAATGATAGGTTTATAATTTTTAATTGTCATAATGGAGGAAGAAAGAGTAGGAGAAGGAGGAGGAGGAAGGGGGGTGGAGGAGGAGGGGGAGGGGAAGGAGTAGGGGGAAAGGGAGGAGGAGGTGGGGGAAGGGGAGGAGGCTGTGTGGCAGAGAATGCATGCAATCCACAATGCTTGAAATATTTATTATCTAGTCCTTACAGAAAACATTTTCCATCCCTGGACAGGTGAAACAAGTATAAGATATGGTCTACTATTCCATGGGTCTGAGGGAAATAAACCAGTCACAAAAAGACAATTAGTATAGGATTCCACTTACATCAAGTATGTTGTATAATCAGAATCAGAGAGAGTAATGGAACAATGGTTGCCTCAGGCTGGTGGTAGATTGAAATAGGATGTTACTGTTTAATGGGCATAGAGTTTCAGTTTTGTAAGATGAAAAGAATTCTGGAGATGGATGGTGGTGATAGTTGCCCAACAGTAGAAATATACTCAATGTCAGTAAACTGTATGTTTAAAATGATTGAGATGATAAATTTTATGTTAAGAATATTTAGCCATAAAAAATTTCTAAAAATGTTCAACACAGAGCCACTATTATGACAATAAAAAGAATAAGAAAAAATTATGAGCTCTTAAATGTCCCTGTATTAAATCTTTACAAAGAAACATCCGGTAGCATGATATCTGATAATGGCCTTGAGGGGAAATTGCTTATTAGCGACTTAAAGAGAACCATGACATTTATTGAATTACTAGTGTTATATCCTCTTGCACCTGGATTTTCTTTGGAGGTCACCCTTCCAAACATTATCCAGAGTTGACCCTGCTGAAGTTGAGCGCTCATATGATCTCATAGTCTAAGGTGGTGCAGATTTTAAGACTGCCTTGCAACAAGAGCGTCTCTGTCATAGATGAAAATGTAGGGGCATATTTATGTCTTCATGTAATCCATTCATTGCTTTTTTATGAACCAAAAGTTCTCTAGGGAGTGACACAAATTCACATAATGTTCCTATGTGTTACAATTTGTATTTTGATCTCTGCTTTAGCTGACAGACTTTTTAATAATAACCAGAATACTCCCTTGTGAATGCACATGTGTGGACATTTTTTAAAAATAAGAAATAAGCTTAGTGATTCAAGTTAAAGTCCATATTGACTTATTCTGAATTATTTTTTATTTCACCTGCTCCCCATTTTAGTTAAAAGACAAAATTTTAAGTTTGAATTGGTATCAGCTCTGACATCTTCATTGATTGTTTTTTCAGTGTGTCACTAATAGGATGCCTCCCTGGACACTCTTGGCTAATTCTTCACTAGCATGAACAGAGCAACTTTTTATTGTTTATTATTATTATTATTATTATTATTATTATTATAGTCAAAGACTACATATTAAGCACCTACTATTTGTAGAAACTGAAGTTATAAATATGAAAGAAGTATACAATATAAGAAAAGCTTATATCAGAATAGAAAAAAAACAACAGAATGACTTGCAATTGTTTTGTAGAGCCAAAAGATGTACAATTTAATGCAAACCAGGCAGAAGTATCTGCAAATAAATAAGTGACACATTTTTAGAGCAATTTCTTTCATCATATGCAAAAATTTTTAAAATATATTCCAGTTGTTTAAAATGTTGTAATATAGCCTACAAATTTAACTCCCACCTGCCAAGTGGCAAGTACTCAAAATAGTTCCCGTCATGGAAAGTCATCCATATCTCATAACAACCCTGCCTATTTTCATAGCTCTGAACCCCAATGCTAGGTCTCCTGGAGCCTTTTCAGTTCTTTTCAGCTTCAAACTCAGCAGTGCTGGCTGAGTTTGGACTTTGGTGCCCTGGCTTGGGATAGTGGGGGGCAGTTACCTTGTTCTTTATTGTATTCACTGGTTCTTACTAAAGGTCTACAATTTTTTTTAATATTGTTATTTTCTAGTGTTGGGACCCTGATTTTCTTGCTTTACCCTTTAGGTTTGTCTTTTCTAGATGCTGGACTCAACCAGTTAGAGGGCCAGAGAAGCATTGTGAATGGGGGGAAGGGAGGGTTTAGTCAGAAAGACTGAAGCTCAGCCTGTTGTGTTACAAATCATTATTCAACCAGTATGCCCTTCACACTTATTATGGGTTTGTTCTGCCATGTGCTTTATTTTTCTGAAGTCTAGCATGAATAATATTTTACTCTTGCTTGAATTCCCAGTATTTCAGCACAATACCTGGCCATTTCTTTAGAAGAAAAAATGGCTTCTTTTTTTTTTTGTGTGTGTGTGTGTGTTGTGTGTGTTTGTGTGTGTAAGAAAAAAATGAAGACCATCTTTTGGTATCCGTACTATCTTTTTTTGATGTTTTCTTTTCTTCTTTTTTACATACTTCTTATATTTTTATGTCTAACTGCTACTTTATTTTGGGGGTTTTCAAGAATTTCAAATTACCCTTTTTCTTCTTTTATTACCATTTTCTTAAGTGACTTGATGCTAAGTGGGACTTATAAGCAATAGTTATTAAATTTCTAACAAGTGTCTCTTTTTCCAAATCCAGACCAAAATATGGAATGACCTTTCATATTTCTTTACCTGTACTTTTGATTCCTTTATCTGTAGTTTACATAGGCATTTATACTCAGGGCTGAAAATGCATTATTCATCTCCATATTTGTTCTTCCTCCTGAATTCATTATTTCACCAATTACACTGTATAGCTAGCCCTGTAAACTAGGAAAACGAGAGATATTTTGGTTCTACTTGCTCTTTTACAGTATAGCCAATCATTCACCAAACCCATGTATTGTGTTTCCATTTAAAGTCATTCATTCTTTCATTCAATTTACTTCCACATGAATCCAATTGTTATTGAATGGCTTTGGCATCATGTAGTGTTCTAGGACTCGAAATGCTAGAATAAAACCATCAAAATTCTTAAGGAGCTTTTATTTTACTTCCAGAAACACACAAGGAATAAATAAGTAAAAGATGATTCAATTTCACAACGTTTTTAATTTGGGCAGGAAAAATAGAGCCAAGATACAGACAGTTAATTACCAACTGTTAAGGAAGAACTGGTTCCTAAAAAAGCTTTTCTAACAAATAATCTGAGCAAATCATGGGATAAAGTTCACAGATTTGTGGGAAACATGTTCAATAAGCAAAGAGAATTTTAATATGGAACAAACTTGGCATCTTGAAGGAAAAACCAGAGTTGTCTGATAATAGAATGTAGTTGATTTTGGAGAGGTAGACTGAAGCCAGATTATGTTTTATAGGGTTTTATAGGACTTTATTTGGATAGAAAGCTATTAACGTTTTTGAAAATTTAAGTAGTCACTCTAAAATGTCCTAACTCCAGTGTTGTGCTGGCAAGTGTTTAACAAGAGACTACTTGGAATTTAGGGGACCATTTGCTTCTATCTATGGTAGAAATACACACAGCATGGCCAAATCCAAGTTACCAGACTAACATCACTGATTACATAATTGGGAAGAATGCACCAAATTAGCTCTCTTCAGCTGTAAGAACAAGTGAGGACCAGTACTATAGATTCTCACAGTTCCTACTGAGATTTAGAAGATTTTATTGAATGAATAAATTCTTCACAGCTGTGTGCCCATATATCACTAGAACCATTTCAGAATTTTTAAACACTTGTGGTTTTTAAATTAATTTTCAAAAGCTGTGGTTATTCTTCTGGAGAGCAAATGTGTGTACATACAGATCTCACACTACTGTTTTGGAAATGGATCACTAACTTTTTATCTAAACTCATAATGCTATTTTTTAAAATAAAATGCCTTTCCTGGTAGGCTATGTAAAACTCTATTTCTTCAATGCCCATAAGGATAGCTTGATCATTTTATTGGTTTCCTCATAATAATTAGAATAAACTCTTTAGCACATATTTATTCCACAGATGGAAGAGACTTGTGAGAGAATTATACGGTGACATTCTAGTGCCTGTTCGTGTAAAGTTTTTTCAGAGCCACATTTCCTAATTCTACCATTTAGAATTAAACATTTTCTGATATCCATTTTTTTACTTTTAAAATATTTTATTGAATTCATACACACTTATAACCATCTATCTATTTATATTTCTTATAACAGTCTGTTGAATTTAATCTATATTGCCATATTTGTTCTTTCTATGAACTAAAATGTCATATGAAGGCACTCTAAACAAATAGTAATAACTTCAATTGAATTATCACATTTCCTCTCTGGGACTTAATTTCCTCATTTATAGAGTGAAGAAGGGAGCTAGGTCAGAGATTACAGCTTGGTTAAAAGAAAAGTGTCTGCCATTATGTTATATAAACAAATCTCTCTCTCTCTCCCTTTTTTATAGCAAGGAAATAAGAGTTGAAGTAAAAAGTATTTTTCTTCTGTAAGACAAGTATGTAAAAAATGGGCTAGGTACAAAAAAATGCACATAACAGAAATACTGCATTCTGAGCTCAAATTGTGTGAGTATCCAACTCACTGTACAGTCTGGTTGACAATTTGAGTTCAACTACTGGTTCTACTACTTATTCTGAGTTTGGAGTCATGTGTTTGACCACTCTTACTCAGTTTTCTCAAATGTTCAGCGGGAATATTACCATCCAGAATGAAGAAATGATTATATGACCTCCACTGTCCTCTATCAGGCTGGTATGCAGAGAGAGTTGAGGAAGCTTCCCTCTGTCTGGAAACATGTTTAGAAATTATTACTATTAAATCCTACTATTAAATGTATTTGAATCTTTTCATAAGCCTAAGGATTTTTTATCTTACTTCTGCAGAATGTGAGGACCCTTCCCACAGATAATTAATATGCAAGAAGCATTTTTTGTAATAAAAACGTCCAATGCTATGCTATGTGTTGAAAAAATGAAGCATTCTTGATGTGTCTCTGTTTGTCGCCTTCATTCTGCATGTTGTCATTCTTTCCTCAATTATGTCAAGGCCCTACTACGCATATTGCAGTGGGTGACATTAGCATCACCTCAGCATGTTTATGGTATCCACCTGCAAGGAAATCGATTTTTTACAGACTAGATCTGGTCCTTTGAAAGACAAACATTTCTGGTTCCATTTTAATATAGTTTTAAACTAGCATGACATAATAGCTGGAACTCAAGTTAGCCATCTTTTGCAAAAGCCCTGTTAGGAAGCTCTGCATTTCAAATTTTACACTCAGGTTTCAAGTCATTTGGTTTCACTTTGAATTAATTATATTTGAGTCTTAATTAAAATTAAATTTCTGAAGTTGTTGATTTTCATAGATGGTTCTTTAAAACCACCTATAAATCCTATGCAGTGTATACATATTGATGGGTTTGATAAACTGTGTTACTGTGGAAGGTTTTATGCAAAATTAATGGTTTTAATGTTTCTTTTATAACAATACATAACATAATTTGACAGATAAGTCATGGAATAATATTTTTGAGATATCAATCTGTGTCATTTCCTCCAGTATGTCCTCTTTATTTTGGTCCCCCAGAAGCAGCAAATTGGTTTGAGCTCATTCTACCCAGCGAGGATATGACAAGATAGGAAAAAAAGCCTGTCTGCATCTCTGTATTTGTCTTCAAATGCTTAACTCCTTTGTCCTATATGCAATATCAAATGCATGTAGGGGTCAAGGCAGATCTTGAGAGAAGTAAAATGTTCAGGAACATAAAAAGCAAAACCGAAAGATCCTACGTGGATGGCAAATAAAACTGTCTTCCCTTTTCAGAAGTGGTAAGAGCAAAACGGCACATAAGTTTCTTTTTAGGTGAGTAGTGCTATTTCCATGCTATTTTTTTGAAATGCAGGAAAGGGGGCCTCCTAAGTCCCATCGCTTTTTTATTTTAGGGGAAGTTAAAAATCCAACTTCTAAAGTATTAGCAACTAATTTCAACAATTGATTTTAATAAACACTCAAAATATTTGGGACTGATTTTTTCCCTATTGCCTGTGAATTTTCCTTACTACTTTTGACTTTGGAGATAGAGATTAAGGGAGAAATATCTTCCAAAATTAAGATAAGGGAGAGATACATGACTACTTTATCAAACTTACTTGGTCCAAACTAAAGGAAGAGTCTGGAATTCATATAAAGTTGTAGAGGAGAAGGATAAAATGAACAGCACAGGGGTCTCCCAAAAGGTGGCCTTGTGTACCGAGAAGGAGGAAACATTGAATGATAGGTTGTATGATTATGCAGTGTAATAATAGATAGCCCATCATAGGCTTCTTTGTTCTCTGCCATGTTATACAATGCTGACTAGACTCCAGGACCCCTAGGTATGGCCAGATAGGGCAGGCAGGGAACAGAGGAAGACAAGAAATCTCAGTAGAAAGCTACACGGAGGACCATCTGAGAAAGACGAGAAAGAAGGTCCTATCTCTGAAAGCCTGAGCTTTTTTAAAACCCTCATCTCCTCAGCTTCTCTCTTTCATCCTAAAAATATCCACTAGAAATTATATTAAGATAAGTAAAATTTCCTGAAAAATTTCTAATGTTAGAGTCATGCACTTTTCTTTTAAAATTTTAAACATTTAGTAAATGTGTTTGAATTTATATAAACTTGTCATACATATAATTTCACAGTGGAATGGAAAAATTATAGATATTTATAGTCTGTATCAGAGCCTCATGATATAAAATTGAACCAGTGTTATCATTCAATGTTATTTCCAGGGGAAATCACCTACAGCACAGGACAGATCTAATTCCAGTTCTGGTACTGACCCTTTGGCATTGGAACAGGCATATGACTTCTCTTTCTCTCTCTTCTTTTAATTGGTTATTTTTAGTTATACATGAAAATAGAATTAATTTTGAAATAATTATAAAGGCAAAAAATATAACTTGTTCTAATTCAGTTCTCACTACTTTCCCTACCATCTTCCAAACCCCTGTTTTCATTCCTTCTACTGATTGCTCTGCTCTTACAGATTTTTTTAATTAGTGTCTTGTAGATGTACATGATGGAGCGATTTAATGTGGTATATTCATATATGTATACAGGAAAGTTTGTCAGAATCATTCCACTGTCTTTCTCTATCTCATCACTCCTCTCTTCCCTTCATTCCCTTTTGTCTAATCCACTGATCTTTTTTCTACTATTTTAATCCACATCTTTACTTTGGATTAGCTTCTACATATCAGAAAAAAACAAAAACAAAAAATTAAACATTTGACCTTTGACCATATATATATATATATATTTGGTTAATTTGTTCATTTTAAGAATATATATATATATATATGTATATATACATATACATATATATATATACACACACTCAAATGTACGTATGTATGTATATGTGTATATATTTAAAGGTGCAAGCATCAAGACAAAGAAAATATTAGTATAATGTAATAGTGTTAAATCTTACAAAATGAAAACTCAAAAACAGAATATCAATACAGGATGTAAAAAAATTTTAGAGAAATTAATATAAGGAAGGTTTCTGATGGGAAACTATATACTATAGTTTGAATATTATAAACACACACACATACACAAAACATAACAAAAACAAAACAAAACAATGCTTAAGGTTGGCAACCACTATTTTCTTTCTGTTTGCTTTCAAAGGTGTTCTGAGGAACACCGGGTAGCAATTATGAATTTTTTATAATCTGTCTTATATTGGTTGCAAAAAATCTTTTATTTTGTGATAGTACTTAGATGGTTTAGATAATCTCTATGCATAAAAATTGAGCAAATATTACTAATAGTGATTTATGGGTTCAACATTGTCCCAGAAACCTTGGCACTTTTTCTTATACCATATGGGGCCTGCCCTCAAAAGATGTACTTCTAGATTTTCAGTCATAATTCATATACATATGTATATATATATTTATATGTTGTAGAGAATATACTATATATAGTTACTATATATAGTAGATAATATGTGTGTATATATGTATATATATTATATGTATATAATCTCTACTATAAAATAAAAAATATTGCTATAAAATGATATATGCTACATGAATTCTGTGATGTTTAAGAAAGGTGAATAATTGCAGGGCTGGTCAAATTTATCATGACACAGGAAGTGAATTAGTCATGTAATTTTTCTTTTCCCTTGGTCAATTTTTCAGCATAAGTCATTGAAATTCATTTTACAGTGGCTTGTGACATTCCTTTCTTTGTCATGTGTACTTTAGTGTTCATATATTTCTTTTATATTAAAAGGAAATGAGGTCTATTTCACTGAGCATATTTATTTGTACAAATTTCATGCTATATTCATTAATACTGCTATGATATTTTTTTCAATATATACTCGTGTTTTCACAATTTAAAATATTAGTTTAGCTTTATAAATATTAAATTTAAGTGTACTTTATATATTGCTTTGTATATAGTTAGCATAAAATACTTCCTTTAGGCTCTTTTGATTTTTATGTATCTAAAACATAACCACAGTCATGTTATATCGGCAACATCTGTAAAAAAACTGGATAGAATGGATATGAAGTGTGGAAGTGCAAAATCTTTTGCCATCTGTAAGAAACATGTAGAACCCTATAATTTTGTGTGGGTGGTCAACCAAGTGCCATTTAATAGTATATGGTTGAGGATACTAAATTTTAGTGAACTCACAGAGTCATAGATATTCTGCTTGTTACCAAGGAATTACTACTTAGTTCACCAGCTCATCAAGTTTACTCTTTTCCAATTGCAGAAAAAATATCCAGATGGAGCATGAAGCAGAGTGGAAACCTGATGCTCCACATGGCAGGGATGCCAAGCTTAGAGACTGGACTGTTTTCATTGTTAAAGATGAGTGCATGGCAGATTTTCCTTGTAAAAGTTGCCAAGAAGTAAGAAATTTGGCTTACTTTGTAGCAAACTAAACTTCTACACAATGTCTCAATGCATAGATAAAGTTTATTAAAATAAATTTCAGGGGATATTTCAAAAATCAGACTTATGATTCAAGCTTTAAAAAACAGAAATATCATCTTTATAAGTTATAAATCAAACATATTGGATCATTATAACCAAAATCTGGAAAACCTTAAAAAAATCATTGAACACAGTTGTATTATATATAGGCAAGGTAAGTAAATATTTACTTGTGAGATAATTTAACTGATTAACAAATTCAGTCAAAATGATTGAATCAATAGATATGGCCTCTATTACCTATAAGTAAACCTTAAAGTTTCCATAAAGAAAGGTGATAATTAGATTAAGGCAATAAACTTCCACTAACCCTGCAGTGTAGGATTATTTCTTAATTTGCATTATGTTTCTTTCCCCCTAATAATGAATTTAGATACCTGACTTTTTATTTTAACTATGATTATGGTTGATAAACCCAGTGATACAATTGTTTAATGTAACTATCTCCAAAAGATATTGCATTTGAATCAATTAAGGCCTACAGTTTTATCAATGGTGTTCTAAATATTAAGTTGAAATTAAAAACTAATTTTTAAATTAAATCATAAAGGTATAGACTTAAAAAATGGCAAATATTTATGAAACTTTTCAAGAAAATAAGGTTTTAATTTTATTGTTAGAGTGATAACAATTAAAAATATTTGTGAGGACTTCTTTTATCCCAACAAATAAATTTGTTTTTAAATTTTTTAATCTATTTCTGTATTTCTAATATAAAAGAAACATTAAACATATTGTTTCCATTTCAGAATTGTAGTTTTCTTTGTTTTATGAGTATGCTTAGAAAGATATTATCCAGAAACTTATGGAAATTGTTAAATGATCCATGTGGGATTTTACCCTCAAACATTATTTGTTGCTTTTGTTTTTATATAATGCCTCTCAAATGCTCTTTTTTATCATTTATGAGTACTACTGTATTAACAAAGGATAGTAAAGAAAACTTAGTACTTATTAATTTTGAAAATTTTTGTCTTTTTTTCTTGGCTCTTTGCCATAAATTTTCAAATATTTTTTAGATGTTTAAACTTCATTCTAAGAATAAAGATAGAAATGATAAAAGGATCATTTTTAAAACTACTTAAGAAAGAAAGAAATATTACAAAATTAAGATGAGTTAGGATGAGAGATTTGTAGCATAGGAGGATTAGGAAAACAAAACTCTATAGAACCCAGAAATAATGAGAATACAGTTATTACACTGTTGTCGTGTCAAATATATCTGCACTTTGAGTAATTTTATTGAACCTAGACAATAATATCAGGATCCTTAGATTAACTTGTAAAAAGGATAGACTCATTGAGAATTTTATCCAATGAAAGTAGAAGAGTTGATAAAATTGAGAAATACTTCCTGCTGTGGTTTGGATATGATTGGCCCCCAAAGTTTCATGTGCTGCAAACTTGGTCCCCACTATAATGGTATTGAGAAGTGGTGGAAACTTTAATAGGTGGAGAATACTAGGAAGTAATTAGATAGTGTGTATCACCTTATGGAGTTATTGGAAAAATCCAGTAATATGTACACCCCTCCCCCCCACACACATTCATACCCTGGGCCTTCAGCCAATTGGAAAGTGGCTTCTATGAGAGTGAATCATCCTTCCTTAATCCAATGATTTAAACACCAGCCTTTTTCAGAAACATTCCCACAGACATACTCAGAATTGATGCTTTACCAGCTATCTAATTATTCCTTAATCCACTCAAGTTCACTCCTAAAATTAACCATTATAATTCCCATTTTTGAATTTTTTATGCAGAAAAAAATTATAAAATGTATGTTTTTCAAAGAACTAAATAAGGTGGCACCACCTTCTTCTATAGAATACTAGTGAGAGAACTCGGAATTTTGTTAATACTGAGTTTGGATGAAGATTAGAAACCCTTTGTTTACTAATATGTAGGTAAATCATCTGGTTCTTTGCCTGGCCATAAATCTGCTCAGTGAAGTTTGATGGATTATAGGCTTCCTTTTTTAAACAGTTATGGTGACTTCTGAAATCCAAGATAGAATTTTCAGACTGAAGAAAAGGGCTGACTCCAAATGTTTTATGAAAGATTTCAGGTACTATTTGAGTTAGAGTTTGAATTAATTTCTGCCACTTATTATTTCACCTGGTATGTGAGTACACAACCTCCATTAGACGTTCCATGCCTTTAGGATTAAAGGTTAATGTTTGTGCATGTTGATGGCGCACAGCTTATTCATTAACTTAATTGATTTGTGGGAGGAGAAAAAGCAGGAATCAAGTATTTTAAATTATACATGGCATTATTTTCCCTTGGAGGCGGGTGATGGCTAAGGTGCACAGAAGGAGAGCTGAACAGGAAGAGTGCTAGCATAAAGACAGATACAACGATACAAATGTTATTATGGACAAATGGCAATTAAGATTCTCTTAATTGGCCTGTCGTTTTGTATTTATCATCATAATGTTTGTTTTACAATGCTTTATGAAATCTGGCTTTATGACAAACAGGCTGTTGGCAATGCATCCTGCTGTGCAGCATATGGTGTAATGCAAATGAATATTAATGCTGTGAAGTATAAATGGTCTTCAGGGACAGTGCTGATGGCTGGGAAACTCCTGCACATGATATTGTTATTCAGAAAGTTTAACTTTGTATGTTTCTCATCAGCTTTTCTTTTTACTCTCTCATAGTGTCCTATCCCTTTGCTTATGAAACCTCCAATGTACATTCAAAAGTTAAAAATTTTTGCCATTTGGTGTTATGCTGCCTGCTCTTCTAAGTGGTCTTGCTCTGCTATTTCTTCCCACCAACTGATTTCTCATGAGGATTCTCTTCATCTGCATGCTTCCTACTCAGGTGAGTCTGTTGTTCCAAGTAATTTACTCTCAATTAAACCAGATGTTTTACTCCTATAATGGTACAGAGCCCATGTTTCCAAACTCTGCAACAGGTTGTTATGGACTGAATGCTTGTGTTCCACCCCAGATTAACATGTTCAAGTCCTAATCCCCAAAGCAATGGTATTAGGAAGTAGGACCTTTGGGGAATATTTAGATGATGAGAGTAGAGTCATCATGAATGGGATCAGTACCCTTATGAAAGGACCCCAGAGAGCTCTCTCACCCTTTTTCTGCCATGTGAGGAAGACAGCCATCTGGAAACCAGAAAGCTGATCTTTGCCAGACACAAAACATGCTGAGAGCTTGATCTTGAACTTCTAATTATTCAGAACTTCGAGAAATAAATTCATGTTGTTGGTCTCAGTTACCCAGTCTTTCATAATTTGTTAGAGCAGCCCAAAGTAACTAAGAATCAAATTTTAACAATGTTCCACTGTATACACTCTAATAATTGTAACCTCTTTTTCCCATACTATTTTATAAATGTAATTTCGAATAATTTTTAAATAACTGAGATTTTCTAGTCAAATAAATAAGAAATGAGAAAAGAAACTGAAATGAGAATTTTTATCGTTTGGAGAGTATTTTATTCCACATTGTTATTTCAAAGCATGCCTTGGAATTCAACTTATGTCTTTATAAACATTGTTAGAGCCAAACTACCACAAACCAATTCCAAAAAGCACTATTATTTTTCTTTAACAATATACAAAAACTTGAAGAGGGAATTAAAAACAATCTTCCTTCAGTATGTCTTTTAGGGATGTAAGGGAAAATTATCAAATAATCAGTGATGAAATTCTGGAATAATGTTTAGGTGATATTTCTACAAGTTTTGAAAAATATGCAGGCTGAAAATAAATGATTTTAGATGGAATGATGTTCTTTATTGTTCAAATAAATCTTTTAGTGTAATATTGCCTTAAAAAGCGTTCTATTGTACCTCATATAAAGTAGTTAGAAGCAAACCCCACCTCAAATTAGTTTAAAAATAGTGGGATATCACACAGCTTACGAGTATTCTGAAGATATTGTATCTTTAAGATAATCATAACTTCCCTCACTGAGATGCAAGTTAATTTATTTTAGATACATTAGAGGTGGGAAGGAATGGAGTGGATTGCAAAACTGGATTTCAATAGCAGCAACTAGGACTCAGCTCTCAGCTCAAAATAATGTAGAAGATTTTATCTAATGATGAATAATGATGCTTTTACTACTTGTTGGTCATTTTATCTTTATATAGTATTTTATATACACTAATTTAATTTTAACAATCATGCAAAGTAAACTTTAAAAGCATTTAAAAATGGAGATGCTTTTATTTGATGTAGCCACCATAATATTGCCTAATGTCTAGGTCATCAAGCTATGCTTCCACAGAGCTTTCTTGTGGAAAGCTCACTTAAAGTTTCACGATATATGTTTTTCCATCCAGTTCTTTCAGAATGGATCTTCATCTGAAGATTACTATTTCCATCATAAGGGTCCTTCATACATTTATTCTATAAATTTGTGTGGAGTGGCTCATCTGATAGGCAATATACTGAGACAGAACCTAAAAGTTAGAAAACTGAAGCTATTCTGTAACACATAGAAAAACACAGATATCAGACAAATACCCCTTTTTACATTTCAGATTTTATCCTGCAAAATATACTATGGGCTGATGAGATGAAAGTTGTTGTCTATGGCAGATAAACCTAGAAGAACAGTGTGGCAGGATCAATTAAATTTAGAAAAACATGAAGGACAAACAAAAAGACTTCTCTTAGGCATGCATGCATGATTTTGTCTTCTTTTCAATTACATTCTGATTAAGGAGTATTAAAAATTAGGTAAAGAACAATTCAATGTTTAAGGACAATTGTACAATAGTCATACACTAAGAAGCTTTTTCTATGAAAGCAACAAAATTATACTAGAATCTTCTGCATTTTTTAATCCACCAAACATTTCATGTGAATTTACAGCAAAATGTATACTAACTTCGTCTCACTTTGTGAATGTAAACTTTTGTTGTTTTTCTTCTTTTCATGAATATATAGCAAAGAACATCTTGACCTCACAGGAGGATATTTGGCCTGATAAATCACATATGGCAATAGAGATCTAATGCTTAAATTAGCAAAACTTGTCAAACTGCACCCCTTACTGATTTGGTTAATGAGTTTTCTCCCTGGACATTTTGTTTATTATAGTATCTTCAGTACTTGTTCCGCTCTGTCAATCAAAACATGGAGTTATTATTTTATGACTCGACCAGTACTAGGAGTGTAAAAGAAAGATTATTCCTTCATAGTCTCTTTGTGGAAGAGCATGGGGCAGCGTATTACTGAAAGCTGAATTAAAAAAGAGTGTGCATGTTCAGTACAGTCAGCAAAAGTTCTGAATCATTGAGGATTATAACAGGAATGCCTCGAAAGATGGTCTCAGACCTATCAAAAAGTGTGTTCACTGGACAATGTGTACAGGCCATCCAGCTTTTATAGTCACTATTGGTGGAGAGTTTTCTATTTTTTCTAGTATAAAAGTGCCATTTATATAGCTTTGGATATTTGAGAGAAAGGAAGGAAGGAAGGAAAGAAGGAAGGAAGGAAAGAAGGTGAGAGGAAGGGGGGAAGGGAGGAAAGGAAGAAAGGAGGAAGAAAGAAAGAGAAAAATGTATTTCTTTTGTATTTTTAACATAGCCCAAAATAATGAATAACTTAAACATCATTTATGAGTAGATTTGCTGATGTCCCATTCTAATAGATAACAAAGTTAAACAATTTTCCGGAGATTTCTTCCTTTTAGAAACCACTTCTCTTTAGTTGTTCTTCTCTATTAAATAATAGTTACTTATTGCTTAAATGTTGAGTGGTAGTGTTTTTCCACTTGTAGCAGTATTTTATGTTTAATATTAATATTCAACTTTTTAAAAATAATGATGCATGGAAGATTATTGGGAATTATATTTTGCAAAATCTGAATATGCGACTATATATATTAGAATATTTCACTGGTAGAAATAGAGAGGTGTAAGGAAATTCAGAAAATTATGAGAGATGACAATTGTTATATTAATGATAATAAAACAGAGTCCTAGTGTATTAGGTTTTATTATATTTATTATTTTTATTACATTTTCTAAAAAATTGAACAAATGGTGGAATAAAGTTAAGAATGACACAAACACCTAGCCAAATTTGCATAAATATAAATCACTAAATCTTTTGTTTATGCAACATTAAAATAGAGCAGTTTGAGGTTGAAAGACCCAATTATAATCACTCCAATAGATTATAGGCAATGATTTTATATGGAAATGCTCTTCATTGAAATTGCCTACTTAAGGGATAAATTAGTATAAGAAGGAATACATCCAGCTAACCTGATAATTAATGTCTTGCTCTCTAAAATTAGTCACTATTTCCTGAAGTTTGACTTTCACCAAGAAATTTTCAAACATAAATATGAAAGGAAGACAGCTGTGTTTTATTAGGTTTTGCTTTTCTCTTTGAATGAGTTAATTATACTCAGTAATATTTGGCAATAAATATTTCTCAGATCACTTTAAATTAAAGAAAATCCAGCTTGAATAAACTTAGAACAAAGTGGGATACATTTTTTCATAAAAACAAGTTACCAAAAGTCACAAAGATTGGTTTTAGGGACATCCTTCAATAAGAAAAAGAATATTTTCAAATTTCCCCTCTCTCCCACACTACCAAGTTGAGTCTTTCTTTGTGTAGATGGGCATCTTCCACCCCAGTGATGTCCTCCTTGCTATTAGTTGTTCTATTTTCATATCCCTTTCTCACTGAGAAGACCTACAATTCTTCTTCAAATTCCAACTTCAAAGTTCCCAGAGAAGGTATCTGAATGGCCCATGTTTAAATACATATGCAACCCTTTCTAATTAGTGATGACCAAAGGGTGAGACTTTGTTTTCAGCTCTCATTCATACCAAAAGGCTGAAGCAGTGATGGGAATGATAGGCAGGAGAACAGGTACCTCAAATAATGGAAGAAAAAGTAATAGATAGTACCACTATGTGTAACATTAAGACTATTATAAAAGTTGTCTAATTTTATGCATTTACATATATTAATTTTCATGATGTTAAAGGAGTATATTTGTTCAGTATAATTGTTGTTTATAATTGTGGAAGAAAAATGGTATTTGAGATAGAGTCAATACTGCAGACACACATTTGGAAAGCACCACCAGTAACTTTCCCTGTGGGAATTATTTACTTTCCAAATAAATTAAGCTTTCCTTATATCAACCATTGCTAAATGCTTCTAGATAATGCTTCAATAGCTTTAGAGAGATTATATCACTTATTTGTACACAAATAATATAAAATAATATAAAACCTTTTCAAGTGAGAAAATTTAGGCTTAAGGAAGTTTCATAGCTTTCCAAGTATGATATGATTAGTATATAACTATCAGAATCCTGAACTTACTGTCTCTAAATTCCTCCTAATCACTCCATTATAAGATTAAACAATAATAAAATTATAATGTCCTTTGTATACAGGTGGAAATATTAAAATTTATTTATTTTATTAAAAGTTGGACTACAATAATTGAATGAAGATTACATCAGGTATGACAGAATGATAAGAAAATAGTAGCTGAAAAGGCAAATTTTCCATGACATATTGTTTTGCAGATTAATCATTTTCCAATTATCTAACTTTTTAATTTTTTTATTTAAGAAAAGTTGAATAAGAAGGTTACAAATCTGTGTTATCATTTTGTCTTAATTAAATCTAAGCAGTTAAAAAAACCTTCTCACATAATAAATTAACTAGATTTGGTGGCTAAAACCATGTCATTTCATACAAAAAAACCCACAAAATATAAATATTTTACTCTTTTTTCCCCTGTGAAATTCTACACATTTACTTTCAAAATTTCTTTCTAATGTCATAGATTCAATTTTCTATGATATTATTCTCCTTTCTTTAAAATGTTATCCTCTATTATCTATACATAAAAGGTTTATTGAGGTATGTGAGTCTCAATATCTCCCAGCCTGGTATCTCCTAGCCTGGCCATAATCATATATAATCAACTACCAACTAATAATTTTCTTCCATTAAACACTTAGTCTTTGGGTGTTAGAATATCTTCTATTTCTTGAATTTTATTGTTGATTTCTAATTTCATTCCATTATCATCTGATAGGATTCAAGGTAGGTATCCTCTTTATGTTTTTTTATTTGCTAAGAGTTGCTTTGTTATCTAAGATATGGTCTATTAAGAGAAGGATCCATGTGCTGTTGAGAAGAAAGTGTATTCAGTCATCGATAGATGAATATTCCACATATGTCTGTTAAGTCTAAATTATTAATTGCCTTTTGTTCTATAGCTTCTTTATTTAGTTTTTCTTTGGAGGATCTATCTGGTGGTGAGATCTATACTAGGTGTTAAAGTTACCCAGTATTGTTGTGTTGCGTCTATTTGCTTTTTGAAATTGGGAAGGGTTCATTTATGTATGTAGAGCTTCATTGTTTGGGGCATAAGTATTTATAGTTGTTATTTCTTGTTGATGTATAATTCCCTTAGGCAGTATGAAATGCCCTCCTTTGTCTCTTCTGATTAACTTTGGCTCGAAGTCCACTTTATGTGAAATAAAGATAGAAACCCCTGCTTGTTTACAAGATCTATTTGAATGACGTTTTTTCCTATCCTTTTACCTTCAGTCTTTTACTTTTTACCTTTGCTTGTGAGATGAGTCTCTCAGAGACAGCATATTTTTTGGTCTTGTTTTTTAAACCAGTCTGCTAGTCTTTGTCTTTTGATTGATGTGGTTAGGTTATTTATATTCAATGTTATTATTGAGACACAATTTTTATTCCCTGTCATTTTGATTTATTTTTGGTTTTTAATTTGAATAAGTTTTCTACTGATTCACTGTCATTTTAGTGTAGTTCTTCCCTTTGCTGCTTTTATTTTTATATTTTATTTCTTCTTCATGAAATATCTTATTGAGTATGTTTTGTAGTTCAAGCTTTCTAGTTGTGAATGAAATTTTTTCATGGAAGGTTTTTATTTTATCATCAATTCTGAAGCTTAATTTTACTGGGTATAGTATTCTTGGCTTGTGTCCATTTTCTTTCAGAGCTTTGTATACATTATTCCAAGACCTGCTAGCATTGAGGATCTTGGTTGAGAGATCAGCTGAGAGCTGGATTAGTTTTCCTTTAAATGTTTACTAGTCATTTTTTTCTGGCAGCCTATAAAATTCTATCCTTATTGTGTGTTAGGCATTTTCATAATAATGTTCCTTAGTGTGAGTCTGTTGTAATTTTGTATATTTGGAGTTTTATAAGCATCCTGTAATTGATTTTTCCATTTCATTATTTAGGTTTGGGAAATTTTCTGATATTATTTCATTGATAAGATTGTGTATTTTTTTGGTTTGTATCTCAGGGTCTTTATCTATCACAATAAATCTTAAATTTTTAATTTTTGGGTTATCCCATATTTCCATTGAGCTATATCCTCAGTCATTTTTTACTTTTTATTTTGAGACTGGATCTTGCTAAGTTGCTTAGGGCCTCACTATGTTTCTGAAGTTGGCCTCAAACTTGTAATCTCCCTTTCTCAGCTTTCCATATTGCTGGGATTATAGACATGTGTCACTGTGCCTGGCTAGTAGAGTGATACTAGGAGTTGACTAGCATGTCTTCTTTCTGAAAATTAAAATGGGTAAATTCTTTTAGTGCAAATCCAGTCAAGCAGAATTAGTATTTATATATAAAACCCACCTCTTTAACCAAAATGCAAAAGCCAACACTAGAATGACAAGTTGAGCTACTCTCCTACATACCTGAAGCTGACACACCATTGTTCATTGAAAAATCCACATAATCCCATACTAAGGCCATGCTAGTGTAGTAGAAGTGTTGTAAAGTATATGTAGAAGGATATGTTTTGAAAATGAAGTGAAACAGTTGCTATGTGATTAGTTATAAGGTTGGAGGAAAATATGAATCAAGAAAAATATCTGTAATTCTGATCTGAGGAACTCAATAAAGGATTACTAAACTTGAAATAAAAAAAAATAAAAAGAAAAAAAAGCTTAACAAGAATATGTTGGGGGGGGGAATAGAATTATTTTTTAGCAAAATTGCAAAATATGTGTATTAGAATTCCAAGTGTAAATATCACAGTCATGTGAAAAACTAATTTCATATTTTGGAGAGATTGATCACATAACAATAATATTTGAAATTGCAGGATTAAATGAGATCACGTGGAGATGGTGACTGAATTTTAAATCGGGGGTTCAAGGTCAAGCCTTAGAACATGACAACATTCAGAGATTGAACACAGAAGGGGTGGCTACAGAAAGGGACTGAGAATTATGGTGAGAGGGACACCACTAATTTAAAGGAAGAAAACATTTCAAGATTGTCAAGAACTTAGATTTTAAATATCATGTGAGTCTTGACATCATATATGTAATTGAAAACTTTGCAGACAATAGACTACATGAAGTGATATTTATGAGAACTGTATCTTAATGCCAGGGGGAAAAATGTAGGTAAGAAAGTGACAATATTGTCTACAAAAGACATTCTCAATAAGTTTTGCTGTGGCAGGCAACAGAAAGAGGACTGTAGCTAGCTAGGGTGAGAAGTGGAGTGAGATGTGGACACTAGGTTGTGTTTTTTGTTTTTTGAAAAGTGGATAAGAATGAATAGTTCTAGATGAGAAAATGTATAACAAAAAGAAAGGAAAGTTATAAAAGCCAAAAAGAATCTTGAAAAGGCTGTTAAAGAAGTGATTTTTTTTTCTTGGAATAACCAGCTTTCAGTGAAAGGAAGAGGAGAAAGGGAACATTTGGAGCAGAGTTCGAACATATCAGTGCTTTGCTGTTGACAGAGGGTGCTCTGCAAAGGGCAGGGTTGGAGGGTTTGGGAGTTAAGAGATTAGAAAAGATTAATGGACATTCAGTGTAGTGTGGGAATTTGAATCCACTTGATGATAGATGACAGTGGTATCCTGGGCCACTCCAAATGACTAGGGAGAATCAGAAAGTGAGGAATGACAGGATTAACCCTGATAGTTTCTTGAGAGAATGTGGGTAAATAGTGCAAGCTGGAAAACACAAAACTGCCATGCATATCCATCTCCTATTGTGGTGTCCAAAGGGTAATTGACGCTTCCTGGGAGATCTTCTTCCTTAACCTTATAGCCGATCTGAAGCTAAGTCTTAGAGTGGTGAGTTGTGACTTGTTTGGTCAGTGTGAAGATGTGACTACTAAGAAACCAAGGGAAGACTCTGAAAGCAGATTTTTTTACCTGATTGAATGAATGAGGAGGTAAATGAATTAAATAATTAGTTAATTGATATCCTTCCTGAACTAACAAGGTATTTCTCTGAGGTGGATAAGTATTCTTAAAAAGGGATTTCAGTAATTAATCCTCCATTTTTTGCAGCTTATGAGCATAAAAGAACAGAATTTTCTATTATTTTCAAAAGTCATTTGACTACCTATTTGTAGAAAAATAACCTATGAAATTTGTGCTTCTTACAAGAAGGAATAAATCAATATGTAATTCTATCTATACCACTATTTAAGCATTATTTCCAATATTTACCTTCATTTTTTACCTTTATTAGTGGCATAAAGCTAATGTCAAATTTTTACAGAAATTTTATTTTTTTAAGATAGTTTATGCTGATAATAACACAGTGTAATTTCACATTGTTAAAAGCAGTTTAGGATATCATGATAACAGACACTATTAGTTGTTTCTTCAATGCTTTCTAATCAGAAATCAATTTAATTGAAATTTTTTCTGAAAGAAACAGAAAACTGAGGTTTCACTAGTTTAAAAAAATAGAGATTTACTTTTTCACATAACAGGATTAGCTTTGAATTGTGTGTTCAAATACAATGCCATAATAAATTAAATAAGCCAAGATTTTTAAAGCTATTTTTATTTAAAATACTATTTATTCTAAATTTCTTCTTTTCTATTGTCCTTGCTCACATACACATAAAAATTTATGCCTGAAATAGTTCTTGAAATAAAAAATGCAGTTTCTTCTTTTTCACTTGGGGTAATCTTGCAATTTAACAATCAAATCAAGCTTCAAAAAACATATTGCATTTGCATCCTTTCAAATAAAAATATCTGAACTCCACATTTGCCATTTAATGTGTAAATGAAAATTATGGTATTAAGAAAAGCAAAATATCAATGGAATAATTTCATATTTTTATTATTAATTTGGAAACATACCAAATTGACGTAATTCAAGGTGTTTTAAAATATAAAATAACATTTATTTTTGTCTTAGAAGCTTCATAGTATCAATTCCTGCTTCCTTATCAATTTTTGAATTTTTGCTCCCTTCTTAATTGTAGTGAAGTTATTCAGAAAGTCAGCATTTTTAAAACATTTAAAACAGAAGTAAAAAGCCATCAATATATCAATTTGACCAGTGATATTTACTGCTAATAATTTTCTGTAATTATCTGATAATAATAATACTTATCTACAAAAATATTGATAATAACATTATGTAAATCATTACCTAATCCAAATTATAAAAAAATGAGGAATAATTAAATAAATAATATTTCATCTAAACCAAGTTTTATTTATATTAAATGCACTGCACTATTCAAAGTTATCTTTTAAGTGACTTAATAAAAGCCTCATAGTTCTGGCCAAGGAAGAGTAACATGGACTGGATTTATCCTACTACAGGATACAACTTAAAATCTGACAAGATCAGCACAACATTTTTTTTTTTTTTTTAGGCATTGGATAGACTTCAGGCAACAAATACCAGTTTGTTGAAAGAGAGAAAATGGAACCCTATAGTTTTTCTAATTCACCATCTGGAGGAAATGTCGAAACCAAGGTCAAGGAGAGAGAGTCTAAGCAAAGCTTACAATCATAAAGGGCTGAGAAGAAATTTGGGGAGTCCAAAGAGACTAAAACTGTCACAGTTGTACAGGCAGTGTATATAAGAAGAGGGAGAAGTGGGTGCTGTGTGGCATACCTATAATCCCAGCAATTCAGGAGGCTGAGGCAGGGGATTGCAAGTTCAAAGCCAGGCTCCATAGCTTAACAAGGCCCTAAGCAAATTAGTGGGACTCTTGTCTCAGAAGAAAAAAAGTAAAAATGGGCTGTGAATGTGGCTTAGTGATTAAGTGCCCTGGGTTCAATCATTGGAATAATTATCGGTTCAGAGTTAGAGGCCCATATGTCTTCAGAGACCTCAGCTGAACACTGAAAGTCCTGAAGCTCACACTACACCTAGCACTTACATATGGAATGCTTCTGTTAAAAACAATCCAAAGGTGTCTGTTCTCATCATTCCATTTAAAAATTGTTCTGCAGGTTCCAGTCTGTTAAGCAAGGAAAGAGAAAGAAATAAAAGTAATCAAGATAGGAAAGGAAGATATAGAACTCTTGTTCAAATAAGATATAATCATATAGAAAATCTTAGAGTGCATATGAAAAAGTTATTAGAATTGATAAGTGAATTTAGCAAAGTGTGCAGAATACATGGTAAATGTAAAATATCAGTTGTGATTTTTTGTACTAGCAACAAGCAGAAATTAAATTAGAAATGTATTATCTCTTACTATTACTTATAGGACAAAAAATATAGAATATTTAGCAATAAATTTGACAAAAGATGTGAAATATCTGCACTTTGAAAATGTCAAATCACTGCTGAGAATAATTACATAAAACTTAAATGACACATACAGTGTTTACTCATCAGATAACTTGTTGATATCAATTCTACTACTACTGCAATGCCAGTGAAAATACCAACAGACTTTATTTTTTGAAATTGACAAGCTGACTCCAAAATGCGTGTATAAAGACAAAGTAACTAGAATAGCCTAATAACATTGAAAAAGAAAAATATTTGGAAGATTTATAATATCTGATTTTAAGATTAATACAAAACTACAATAATCAAGCCATTATAGTTTTGGCATAAAGATAGGAATATAAATCAATAGAACAGAATAAAAAGTTCAGAAATAGGGCTCGGGCTATAGTTCAGTTGGTAGAGTGCTTGCCTTAAATGTACACGGGGCTGGATTCAATCCCCAGCACCACAAAAAAAAAAAAAAAAAAAAAAGTTCAGAAATAGACTCACATAAACATGACCAATGTTTTTGTTTTTTTTTTCCAACAGAAGTATAAAAGCAATAAAGGGATAAAGGGTGGTCATTTTAAGAAATGATGGGCTAATTGGATATTGATACACAAAGTAAAAATAAAAGAATCTCAATCCATATCTCACAATACACAAATAAATTAACCTGAAATCATAGATTTATATATAACCTCTAAAACTATATTTTTAGCAGAAAATATAAGAGAAAGTCTTTGTGATTTTGGATTGGGCAAAGGTTATTTTAGATATCACACTGATAGCACAAGAAAAACAAAATATAGAAAAATTTAATATATATACATGACCATGTAATTTATAGGAGTTTCTCAAAATAGGAACAATTTCATGGTAATTTTAATAAAGATAATAATAAATAAGTGAAATATAAAACTTTTTGATTTTAATTTCAATTTTCCTCAGTGATGTAGTACTTTTATTTGAGTTTATGAAAACCCATAGGCAATGAAATCACCCAAGTAATTGTAAAAAGAAGAAGGGTGAGGGTGGAAGGCTGGTGGAGCCCTTCCAGTACAATTTACAGAACAAAGGATAAATGATTGACATAGCAGCTGCAATCTTTAGGTCAAAAACACATTATAGACAAAAAAGCTTCAGCAAGAATTAAAAAAAAATACTGAATACAATTCTGTTGGCTTTGCTAAGCCAATGTCCAGCAATCTCTTCTCAAAGGGATATAAAAACTGTAACTTATTCTGAGAACACACAAAATTGCATGATTGATTAAGCTGTCTGCACTTTCTCCTTTCCAAGTAGCTCAAATGAAAGCTTCATTCCCTCTTTTATCTCAGCACTATAAAGATTTCCCTTTCTATGAATGAAGTTTCCTTGTAAGGTCTATCCAAGGTAGATGATAGGATCAGGACTAATAAATACACACCAAATTCCCAGAGAAAGACTATTAAAACTACCAGAAAAAAAAAAGAAAGCCAAAAAGAAACACTATCAGATGCAGATAAAGGGATACAAAGCAGAAGATAGTAGGATGAACCAGTCTAGAGGTCTAAATGCAAAATGAGGGATACAAGTGATAAAATTGTGCTGTACATGGAATTCCTGCTTTGTGAGTGAATTTTAGCAGTTCTTGTTATAAAAGAAGAAATGGATAATTATAAAATGGTTAATATGTTAGTTTGCTTCATTTTACTGATCTTTACATCATTTTCATGTATCCCATAATATCATATCTTAAATACACATACTAAAATAAAATTAAAAAAATAAACAATATATGTGCTTCCTCAAACACATTTAAATATAAACCATGTATTATTTAAAACTCAAAAAAGTTTCCATCAGTTTTTCAAGTGATATGGACACAATATTTGTTGAAAATATGTGATCTTATCATGAAAAATAAATAAGTTTTCCAGGATCAATTTACAACCATGCTACTGAATGCAGAGAAATCCAAAGAGGTATTCTTAAGAATGGATTGGAAAATCTTACTGTATTTTGTCAGAATTTTTTTAAAAACTGTTAGAATTTTTTTCTTCTAAATAGATAATAAATATATATTGCTGAAAATTTGTAAAAAAATGTTTGCAAGATTTTATGCTTTACATAAAAATCCATGTGCAAATTAAAGACTTGCTTGCAGTTGGTTTGGTACCAAGAGCTGTCCATATGTGCCAGAAAATCTTAAATCTGTTTTTTCCTGCCTATATTGTATTCATTTTGATATTATTGATTTATCGTTAAAATTTTGCTTTAGGCAATGGTCAAGAAATCTTATGTCTGATCAATCATCTTTATGTGACAAGTATAAACCCTTTACAACTTATCAAGAGCAGTGGAGAAGAACCAAAACTGATAGAAAGGGGCCTAGATACTTGGAATAGAGAATGCACATGATGATTTCATTCTTCATGTATTTCTATACGTATATATGTGTGTGTGTGTTTATTTTATAATCTTTATCCTAAGGAGAAGCTCCTCCTGTCAAACAATTTTCCTGAAACTCCAAGAAGAAACTCAAGGTTCCTAGTTTATGAACTTAAATGCCTTAGTTTGAAACAATTGCAATAATTGGAAAACAAGGGAATAATTTTAGAAATAAGAACACAGAGAAGGAGAATCTCAGTTCTCTGTATATACCTTGTCATATTTCTATCCTGTCTCACTATACATTCATAGAATAGATTTGGGACAGCTCAGCCATAGTTAAAAAAGCTGAAATGGGATAAGATTGCATCCCAAGAGACAGAATAATAGTTTCAATTTAACTATGTACCTTAAGAAATAGACAAACAAACAAAAGAAATCTACTTTGTAAGAGTATAGCCATGCACAACAAATCCATGATGCAGTTCAATATTAATTGATACATGAAGAAAGAGGCAAATGTGATCCATTGTCAAAGAGATGAAAAACAAACACATTTTGATCTGAACTAAATATTAAAATTAGCAGTTTAAAAATAAAAGAAAATAAGCATGTAATAAACACAAGCATAACATGTCTCAGTAGAGAAGTGGAAAGCATAAGAAAGTATAGATAAAAATTCTAGAACAGAAGAATACATTATGTGAAAGGTAATTCACTCGGTTTGTTTAGCAGAAGAATAGAAATAACAAGGAAAGTGTTAGGAAACAAATACAGGACAATAGATTTTAATTAGTCTGAAAAGTAGCTGGAAATAAGAAAATAGATTTTAAAAGTTGGCAGATGTTAAGACCTGTGAGACTATCAAAAGGCCTTACCCAATAAGAACAGGGAAGAAAAAAACAACTTTTAAAGACATAATTACTGAAAAGTTTTTAGGTACAGTAAAGTAACTATGTTTATAAATCTAAGAAGTTCAGAAAAAAACAAGGAAGATAATGACAATTATACCTATGAATATAATAATCAAACTGATGATAATGAAATATAAGGTGGATATTTTTAAAGCAATCAGGCAAAGCCTCACATTACATACAGCTAAGTAGAAACTTAAGTGACCACTAACATCCCCAAAACAATGGGCTCCAGAGATGATGAAACAGTATGTTTAAAGTGCTAAGGGGGCAGGCGGGAGGAACCTGTCAACCTGGTATACTCTTTCAGGGAAAATATTTGAAAATGAAGGTGAATTTAACACACTTTTAGATTTTTAGAAAACCTAAAAGAATTCATCAGGATTCAATATTCAATGCCAAGAGACATGCATCATAAGAAATATAAAAGGAATTTCTTCAGCCTCTAAGAAATAGATTTTTGTGGTTTAGGAATGAATACAAAGCATTGAAATTGGTAATTTCTTCAAAATGCATACTATGATTATGAAACCTTTAGTTTTATTTATGACTTACAAAATTAATTATGTTGTTTGCTATGTCAAGTATAATATGCAAATTATATTAAAAATATTTTATTTGGTATTTATAAAATATGTGATATGATATATATGAAAACTTTAATGTAAAGAGAAAGAAGATGTGGTAAGTGGACCTACATGATTGCAAGTGGTACCACATTCTATAGACACAAACCCTTGAAATGTAAGAATGTAATTATTATCTTAAATGCTGAGAAGTAAGGCAGCTAAAAAATAGTCAATATTTCAAAGAGTAAAACTACCTCTTTTTAGAATTACACACTAATCCTTTTATTACAAGTATTAATAGTTTATTTGCAGGTATTGATATCAGCATCTTCAGATAAGATATTATAGTTCCTTCACAGATACAAAGAGAGGAACAATTATACTGCATAAACTTTCCATTTATTCTTCAATTTTCCATCTTCTCACAAACTTGGAACAGAAGCAGCTTCCAATGATCATCTCCCTGAATAAAACAAGAAACCAGACTAATGCTTGTTTTCCTGGAAGATTTATTTCTCTGAATAAATCAAGAAACCAGACTAATGCTTGTTTTCCTGGCAGTAATAGTGGAAAACCATAAAGAGATAATAATTATAATACTGACAAAAATAAAAATAATATAATAATAAAGACTTTTCATGAGAAGACCCATTACAGTTCCACACTTAATCCTGACCATTTGCAGCTCATGTCTCATGCCTTTCACCTTCCTTGTAAACATTAGAGAAGTATTGATCCTCTAATTCCCCTAATCTTTATGAAAATATTTAAGTAAAGACACAGCACCAGAATGGTGGCTTGACCACTCTCGGATGCATAGATACTTCAGGCTACAAGCAAACATATTAAATGAAAGGAATCCTACACTTTAAGGCACTTTTCAATAATTAGCAATTTATATTCCCCTCTGTGCCTCTTCTTAGTCTGGTTAGTTCTATTAATATATCTGTTCAGAGCACTTGCCAAAATCCGAACACTGTGTAAATGCAAAGGTGTATAAGATAAAAGTCTTTGACTTTGAGGAACTCAATATCCACTGAGGAAATAGTAAGATGTGATGAGTGCAATAAATTATCAATGTGGCAAAAATGTAGAACTGAAAAAGTTTGGAAAATAATATGAACCAGCAAACTATTCAGCCTGTAGTGATACATATACTACATGAATTTTACTAAAAGAGACAAAGTAACATTAGAGGGCTTCTAACTTTGTTGCCTACTGTTGTTTAAAGTCTTAGGGATTAGAATTCGATTTGTTACAGAAATTTAAGAAACGTTTTCTCATATATGACTATATTTTTCAGAGTGGAAATATTCTTACCTGGACTAGGGCTGAACTATCTAGGTTTCAGGTTTACTTCCCAGGCATCAATTATGAGATTGAAGTGTGTCTTTTCTCAAGGATACAATATAAATTGTAATGCATTCTGCTGTCATATATAACAAATTTGAATAAAAAAGTTAAAAAAGAAGACATTTCATTGACTAATCTTGAAGGTACATTCAAATTCAAATATGATGATAAATATTTAATAAATAAATATTTATCATCATATAAATAAAAATTCTTAATGTCCTTTAAGGATTCAATAGTTTTCAATCATTATTCCTCATTTGTGTCACTTTAGAAAGTACTTTAGACAAAAATATCTGCCATTCTCATTCATTCCTTTATTTTTCCCCTTACATGTTCAACCTGGCTCTTATAATTCATTTTTCATTTTGATTTTGAGATAATTTTAGATCTACATGCAGTTTTAATAAAATAATGAGAAAAATTGTGGATACTTTTACTCTGTTTCCCAATGGTGACATCTTGCAATCTAGCACAGCATCACAATCAGAATGCAATGTTACATCCAGGTGCAGCACCTCTACATCATCACAAGGAGCCTTCATATGGCTACATCTACACCCTTCCCCGAGTGCTGTCTTCCTTTTAACTGTGAACAGATTAGCCATTAACCTGGCCTCAATTTCTAAAATTTGACATTTCAAAAATGTTCCATAGTATCTAATCATTGGGATTTGTATTTTTTACTTAGCATAATTCTCTGGAGATTCATCCAGTTTATGCATATATCAACAATTTCTTCTTTATTATTGTTTGTAATATTCCATGGTACAGATTAAGGCAATTTACTTAATCATTCACTCACTGAAAGACAACTGAATCATTTTCAGTTTGGGGTTGTTATTGGTACGGCTGGTACAAATATTTCTGTACTGGCTTTTGTACATTTATCTGTGATAAACACCCAAAATACAATTGGTAGGAGATATGGAAGTTGGATATGTAGTTTTTTGAAACCCCTTTCTAAAGTAATTATGTATTACATTCCCAAAGAAAAATATTAGCAATCCAGTTTTTCTGCATCTTCAACAGAATTTTCTGTGTCATTTATTTGTTAAACATTCTGATATGGATAAGACACGGGAAGGAAGATGGCCGCGAATAGAGTACATCACCCCCGTGTACCGCGTCACTGTGCAGGTGAATAACAAGTTAGAATGACCAAAAGCTATCTTGTTAGGAATTTCCAGCAAAATTGGGGTGCACTGAAACCTAAAGGAAGGATTTCCATCACCGAGGACCGGTTACTGGGTCTCAAACGCGAGCGAACCCTGCGACCGGAGATCCAGGCTGACTGATCTGCGGCCCGCCCCACAGCTACCGACGGAGGGGCATACCGAGAAGCTGCCAGCAAGTAGAGAGAAACACTGCTGATGATTCTGTGGAGTCCTGCCGGCTATGCCCTCATTGAGCTCTGGGCTGAGTTCAGGGTTTGAGACGGGGGAAGGAAGTGGTCCAGTCCTGTCCCCCACACCAGACAGTCCACCAAGGAAGCCAGCGGCCACCATCTTGGAGAGCTGACGTCACCATCACCAGTTTCCACCAGATTGCAACAATAAAACAGGTGTGTGTTATTCAGCCCATCTGCCATACAGCGGGGAATTTGCATAAAATCTCTCCCCGGCTTTCTGGGGGAGGGATTATCAGAAGGAGCCTGCATAGAGATGTGGGGAAAGGTAAAGGCACCTGACCTCCAACTCCCCCTCCCAACAGCAATGAAAATGAAACCTGTCTTGCCAGCTCTGGGGGAGGGGCAAGCGAACAAATCAAAACAATAAGGTGCCGGTTCCCAATAGCCACCCTCCACACCCAGCAAACTGCAGGCCCAGAGTACAGTTTGAACTGCTGAGAGGCATCACACTGGGGAAGGACTGGCTAGCAGGAGAAGCCAGGGGACAAGAGGCCAGGAATAAACCTAAGCTACTAGGTTTTTGAGAGACACGGGGGTGGGGGGGAGGAGGGAGCAGCATCACATGGACTGTATCCTACAGCCAGAGGGCAAAATCTTGGCCTGGAAGGCACAGCACCACCTACTGGAAGTGAAGAAAATAGAAGCCTAACAGTGCCCCCCCTTTTTTTCTCTTTTCTCATTTTTTAAAATTCTTTAATTTTTAATTTTAAATTTTTTTGTTAATTATGTTTTTTCTTCAATTATAATTTTTTTCAATTGTATTTTTTATTTTACTGCATTTTATTATTATTATTATTATTTTATCATTTATTTTCTATTCTATTCTTTTCTCTTTCTTTCTTCTCTCCCTCTCTCTTTCTTGGTTTGCGTCCTTACCTTTTCCCCATCTTTCCTCTTAAGCATGAACACCCAGATTACATATAACTTACTAAATGCAAATAGATGAATACTACGTATAGGTCTATAGTCCACCTAAGCCCTTAACTACCCCCAAGTACTCCTGTCTATACTCTTGTTAATATCCACCTGCATTTGAGCAACCCCCCAAAGAAGCTAACATACTAACCTCCATACCATCAAATCGCCCGACCTTAACATAAAATCCTAAGTCCAAACCTCAATTCTCTATATGCCATCAAAATCTGAAGGCCTTTAATGAAACTAATGAATTTACCTTAAATCGCAATTAAATCCAACACCTCTAAACAGTGTCTCCTAACACAAAGGAGAGATAGTGGAACTATAAAAACCAAAACAAATTTAAAGGAGAAAACAGAAACAAAGCAGTCAAACAGAGGTGGAAAGTAACTTGAGCACCATGAAAAAACAAGGGAAAAAAGGAGTAAAAACAATGCAGGACAACTTAAATACACAGGAGAACCTAGAGGCATCAGAAAAATGGACAGAGAAAGAACTCAAGGCATACCTAACTCATCTGGAACAGAATCTTAGAGAAGACTTTAGACAGCAAGTTCAAACAATGAAAGTATATTTTGAAAACGAATTAAATAAGCAAACTAAAATGGCAAAGAACGACCTCTACCAGGAAATAGGGATTTAAAAAAACTCAAACAGTAATCCTAGAAATGCAGGAAACCATAAACCAAATTAAAAACTCAAACGAGAATATTACAAATAGACTAGATCAAGTAGAAGCCAGAATATCAGATAATGAAGACAAAGTTTATCAACTTGAAAAGAATGTAGTCAACAAAGAAAGGATGCTTAAAATACATGCGCAATCTATCCACGAGATATGGGATGTCATAAAAAAACCAAACCTGAGAGTCATTGGTATAGAAGAAGGCATAGAGGTTCAAACCAAAGGAATGAACAATCTATTGAATGAAATAATCCTAGAAAACTTCCCAGATATGAAAGATGGAATGGATTGTCAAATCCTGGAAGCCTACAGGACCCCAAACATTCAAAACCATAATAGACCAACTCCAAGACACATAATTATGAAGATATCCAACACAGAGAACAAGGTGAGAATATTAAAAGATACGAGAGAAAGGAGGCAGATTACATTCAGGGGTAAACAGCTGATTTTTCATCACAGATGTTGAAAGCGAGAAGATCCTGGAACAACATATTTCAAACGCTAAAAAATAATGGATTCCAACCAAGAATACTGTATCCAGCAAAATTAAGCTTCAGATTTGACAATGAAATTAAAATATTTCATGATAAACAAAAGTTGAAAGAATTCACAGCCAGAAAACCAGCACTGCAAGGCATCTTGAGCAAAACACTACAAGAAGATGAATTGAAAAACAGCACCCAAAACTAACAGTGGGAGGTAACTCAGTAAAGGGAAGGAACAACTAGCCATATTAAAATAAATAAATAAACAAGCATGGCGGGTAGTAGTAACCATATTTCAATAGTAACCTTAAAAGTTAATGGCTTAAATTCACCAATTAAGGGACATAGGCTAATAACCTGGATTTAAAAAAAAATCCAACAATATGCTGCCTTCAGGAGACTCATATGATAGGAAAAGACATACACAGACTGAAGGTGAAAAGTTAGGAAAAATCATACCACTCACATGGTCCTCAGAAGCAAGCAGGAGTGGCCATACTCATATTGAATAAAATCAAATTCAAACCTAAGTTAATCAAAAGGGATAAAGAAGGACACTATATACTGTTAAAAGGAACCATCCACCAAGAAGACATAACAATTATCAATATGTATGCACCAAACAATGGTGCTGCAACGTTCATAAAACAAACTCTCCTCAAGTTCAAGAGTCAAATAGACCACAAAACAATAATTATCTGTGACTTAAACACACCGCTCTCTCCATTGGACAGATCCTCCAGACAAAAGCTGAATAAAGAAACTATAGAGCTCAATAACACAATTGATAACCTAGACTTAACCGACATATATAGAATATATCAACCATCGTCAAGTGGATACATGTTCTTCTCAGCAGCACATGGAACCTTCTCAAAGATAGACCATATATTATGCCATAGGACAACTATTAGTAAATATAAAGGTGTGGAGATAATACCATGCATCTTATCTGATCATAATGGAATGAAACTGGAAATCAATAATAAAAGAAGGAAGGAAAAATCCTTCATCACCTGGAAAATGAACAATATGTTACTGAATGATCAATGGGTTACAGAAGACATAAAGGAGGAAATCAAAAAATTCTTGGAGATGAATGAAAATACAGACACAACATATAGGAATCTATGGGACACAATGAAAGCAGTTTTAAGAGGGATATTCATTTGCTGGAGTTCATTCCTCTAAAAAAGGAAAAACCAACAAATAAATGAACTCACACTTCATCTCAAAACCCTAGAAAAGGAAGAGCAAAACAACAGCAAATGTAGCAGAAGGCAAGAAATAATTAAAATCAGAGTGGAAATCAATGAAATTGAAACAAAAAAAAACCATTAAAAAAATTGATAAAACAAAAAGTTGGTTCTTTGAAAAAATAAATAAGATTGACAGACCCTTAGCCATGCTAGTGAAGAGAAGAAGAGAGAGAGCTCAAATTACTAACATACGGGATGAAAAAGGCAATATCACAAAGGACACTACAGAAATACAGAAGATAATTAGAAATTATTTTGAAACCCTATATTCCAATAAAATAGAAGATAGCGAAGATATCGATAAATTTCTTAAGGCATATGATTTGCCCAGATTGAGTCAGGAAGATACACACAATTTAAAGAGACCAATAACAAAGGAGGAAATAGAAGAAGCCATCAAATACTACCAACCAAGAAAAGCACTGGATCAGATGGATATACAGCAGAGTTTAACAAAACATTCAAAGAAAAATTAATACCAATACTTTTCAAGTTATTTCAAGAAATAGAAAAAGAGCTCTTCCAAATTCATTCTATGAGGCCAACATCACCCTGATTCCGAAACCAGACAAAGACACTTCAAAGAAAGAAAACTACAGACCAATATCTCTAATGAACTTAGATGCAAAAATCCTCAATAAAATCCTGGCGAATTGAATACAAAAGCATATAAAAAAATTGTGCACCATGATCAAGTAGGATTCATCCCCGGGATTCAAGGCTGGTTCAGTATACGGAAATCAATAAATGTTATTCACCACATCAATAAACTTAACCATAAGGACCACGTGATCATCTCAATAGATGCAGAAAAAGCATTCGACAAAGTTCAGCATCCCTTTATGTTCAAAACTCTAGAAAAACTAGGGATAACAGGAACTTACCTCAACATTGTAAAAGCTATGTATGCTAAGCCTCAGGCTAGCATCATTCTGAATGGAGAAAAACTGAAGGCATTCCCTCTAAAATCTGGAACAAGACAGGGATGCCCTCTCTCACCACTTCTATTCAATTTAGTCCTCAAAATACTAGCCAGAACAATTAGACAGACAAAAGAAATTAAAGGCATAAAAATAGGAAAAGAAGAACTTAAATTATCACTATATTCGGATGATATGGTAATATATCTAACAGACCCAAAAGGGTCTACAAAGAAACTACTAGAGCTAATAAGTGAATTTAGCAAAGTGGCTGGATATAAAATCAACGCGCATAAATCAAAGGCATTCCTGTATATCAGCAACAAATCTTCTGAAATGGAAATGAGGACAACCACCCCATTCACAATATCCTTAAAAAAAAATACTTGGGAATCAACCTAACAAAAGAGGTGAAAGATTTATACAATGAAAACTACAGAACCCTAAAGAGAGAAATAGAAGAAGACCTTAGAAGATGGAAAAATATACCCTGTTCATGGATAGGAAGAACTAACATAATCAAAATGGCGATATTGCCCAAAGTTCTCTATAGGTTTAATGCAATGCCAATCAAAATCCCAATGGCATTTCTTGTAGAAATAGATAAAGCAATCATGAAATTCATATGGAAAAACAAAAGACCCAGAATAGCAAAAGCAATTCTAAGCAGGAAGTGTGAATCAGGATGTATAGCGATACCAGATTTCAAACTGTACTACAGAGCAATAGTAACAAAAACAGCATGGTACTGGTACCAAAACAGGCGGGTGGACCTATGGTACAGAAGAGAGGACACAGAGACCAATCCAAAAAATTACAACTTTCTTATATTTGATAAAGGGGCTAAATGCATGCAATGGAGGAAGGATAGCATCTTCAACAAATGGTGCTGGGAAAACTGGAAATCCATATGTAACAAAATGAAACTGAATCCCTTTCTCTCGCCATGCACAAAAGTTAACTCAAAATGGATCAAAGAGCTCGATATCAAATCAGAGACTCTGCTCCTGATAGAAGAAAAAGTTGGCCCCGATCTACATATTGTGGGATCGGGCTCCAATTCCTTAATAGGACACCCATAGCACAAGAGTTAATAACAAGAATCAACAAATGGGACTTACTCAAACTAAAAAGTTTTTTCTCAGCAAGAGAAACAATAAGAGAGGTAAATAGGGAGCCTACATCCTGGGAACAAATTTTTACTCCTCACACTTCAGATAGAGCCCTAATATCCAGAGTATACAAAGAACTCAAAAAATTAAACAATAAGATAAAAAATAACCCAATCATCAAATGGGCCAAAGTCCTGAGCAGACACTTCTCAGAGGACGACATACAATCAATCAACAAGTACATGAAAAAATGCTCACCATCTCTAGCAGTCAGAGAAATGCAAATCAAAACCACCCTAAGATACCATCTCACTCCAGTAAGATTAGCAGCCATTATGAAGGCAAACAACAACAAGTGCTGGCGAGGATGTGGGGAAATGGGTACACTTGTACACTGCTGGTGGGACTACAAATTGGTGCGGCCAATTTGGAAAGCATTGTGGAGATTCCTGGGAAAGCTGGGAATGGAACCACCATTTGACCCAGCTATTGCCCTTCTATTCCTGAAGACCTTATTCCCTGAAGACCTTAAAAGAGCGCACTACAGGGATACTGCCACATCGATGTTCATAGCAGCACAATTCTCAATAGCTAGACTGTGGAACCAACCCAGATGCCCTTCAATAGATGAATGGATAAAAAAATGTAGCATTTATACACAATGGAGTATTACGCAGCACTAAAAATGACAAAATCATGGAATTTTCAGGGAAATGGATGGCATTAGAGCAGATTATGCTAAGTGAAGCTAGCCAATTCCTAAAAAAACCAATGCCAAATGTCTTATTTGATAATGAGAACAACTAAGAACAGAGAAGGGAGGAAGAGCAGGAGGAAAAGATCAACTTTAAACAGAGACATGAGGTGGGAGGGAAAGGGAGAGAAAAGGGAAATTGCATGGAAATGGAAGGAGACCCTCATTGATATACAAAATTACATATAAGAGAATTTGAGGGGGAAGGGAAAAAAAAGAAGAGAAAGAATTAAATTACAACAGATGGGGTAGAGAGAGAAGATGGGAGTGGAGGGGAGGGGGGATAGTAGAGGATAGGAAAGGTAGCAGAATACAACAGTTACTAATATGGCATTATGTAAAAATGTGGATGTGTAATTGATGTGATTCTACAATCTGTATTTGGGGTAAAAATGGGAGTTCATAACCCACTTGAATCGAATGTATGAAATATGATATGTCAAGATTTTTGTAATGTTTTGAATAACCAATAAAAAAAAATCACAAAAAATTTACTAACATAAAAAAAAATTCTGATATGTACTATGGTTTGAGTTTGCATTTACCAAATAGTTAACAATGTCAACCTTCTTTTAATAGCTTTATTTTCTTAGCTGTGTTTTATCTTATTCAGAGCAGACATTTTTTTCTTTTGCTGTCTAAATGTTTTTTTTATTATTGTTGAGTTTTGAGAGTTCTTTATAGATATTCTCTCTTTGTCAAATATGTGGTTTGAAATAATGTCCTCACTATTTATTTATTTATTTATTTATTGTGTTTTCTTTTTTATTGATTTTTTAAAAAAATAAATGACAGCGGAATGCATTACAATTCTTATTACACATATACAGCACAGTTTTTCATGTCTCTGGTTGCATAAAAAGTATATTGACACCAATTTGTGTCTTCATACATGTACTTTGGATAATTATGTCTATCACATTCCACCATCCTTGCTAATTCCCTGCCCTCTCCCTTTTCCTCCCACCCCTCTTCCCTATCTAGAATTCATCTATTCCTCCCTTGCTCCCCCTTCCTATCCAACTATGAATCAGCCTCCTTATATCAGAGAAAACATTCAGCATTTGCTTTTTTGGGATTGGCTGACTTCACTTAGCATTATCTTCTCCAACACCATCCATTTACCTACAAATGCCATTATTTTTTTCTCTTTTATTGCTGAGTAAAATTCCACTGTGTATATATGCCACATTTTTTTATCCATTCATCCACTAAAGGGCATCTAGGTTGGCTCCACAGTTTAGCAATTGTTAGTGCTGCTATAAATATTGATGTGGCTGAATCCCTGTAGCATGCTGTTTTTAAGTCCTTTGGTTATAGTCTGAGGAGAGGAATAGCTGGGTCAAATGGTGGTTCCATTCTCAGATTTCCAAGGAATCTCCATATTGCTTTCCATATTGGCTGCACCAATTTGCAGTTCCACCAGCAATGTAGAGTGTACCTTTTTCCCCACATCCTTGTCAACATTTATTGTTGTTTGTCTCCATAATAGCTACCATTCTGACTGGAGTGAGGTGATATCTATTTTTCAATAGATATCTTTTTCAGAGCAATAATTTTTATTTTGATGAATTCCAGCTTACCAAATTCATCAGTTTTCCTTTTAGTTCATGCTTTTGATGTCAATATAAAAACACTCTTCTAGTCCTACATCCCAAAGATTTTCCCTTATTTTTAAAGTATTTTCTTTCATTTTGCACTAATTGTATAATCAATTCTGATTTGTGTCACTTTAGAAAGTACTTTAGACAAATATATCTGCCACTCTTATTCATTCCTCTATTCTCCCTCTCACATGTTCAACCTGGCTCTTATAAATAATTTTTCATTTTAATTTAGTTATGGTACTGGGGATTGAACCCAGGGGTGCTTATCCACCAAGCCACATCCCCAGCCTTTTTTATGTTTTGTTTAGATACAGGATTACACTAAGATGCTTAGGGCCTCACTGAGTTCCTGAGGCTGGCTTTGAACTAGTCATCCTCCTGCCTCAGCCTCCTGAGCTGCTGGGATTACAGGCAACCCCACACCTGCTGAGTTAATTTTTTAATGTCATAAGTCTTATATTGAGATTCAATTATTTTATTCATGAATGCTCAATGCTCTAGCACCATTTATTGAGTATTTGTATTGTATTTCCTTCATTAATTGTTTTTATGCCTTTGTCAACATCACTTGGAAATATCAATTGATTTTCTTTCTATTTTTTTTGATTTTGTTCCATTGATCTATTCTCCCACCAATTCTACAATCTCTTGGTTATTGTAACTATGTAATGTCTTTAAATTGGATGTGCTTATTCCTCTGCTTTATATTTCCCTTTAAAATTATTTTAGCCATTATAGTTCTTTTACTTTTCCATATATATTAGTATAATATATTACTTATTAATTTCTTATAATAAGATATTGCAATATCCTATTAATTTTTTTAGCTATTCCAGTTATTTTTGCCTTCCATTTAATATTATGATACTTACAAAAATTATTACCAGTATATTTTAAAATTAGGAATTGTATATATACTCAATATCAATATCAATTGACATCGTTACTCTGTTGAATCTTCTAGTCTATTTTTTTTTCATGGCTTTCATCAGATTTTGATCTATTTCAGTACATAACTTGTTATAGTTTTAATAAGGGGTGCCCCCAAAAGCTCCTGTGTTGATGCAGAAATATTCAGAGGTGAAATGATTCAATTATGAGAGCTGTGATTTAATTAGTTCACCAAGTTTGAATAAACTGACTGAATGATAATTGTAGTCAGTTGGATTATGTGGAGGAAATGGGTCACCAGGGGTGTGCCCTGGGGCCCCTTTCCTCTTCCCTCCTTCTTTCTCTTCACTTCTTGGCTGCCATTAAGATGAGCAGTGCTCCTCCATATGCACTTCCACCATGATGTTTTGTTTTAACTTGGGCCCAGAGTTATAGACTCAGATGACCATGGACTAAAACTTTGGAAGTGTTTACCAAAAGTTCTTACCCTGAGTTGTTCTTTTTTTTAAAAAATTTTTTTTTGAAAGAGAGAGAGAGAGAGAGAGAGAGAGAGAGAGAGAGAGAATATTTTTTTAATATTTATTTTTTAGTTCTCGGCGGACACAACATCTTTGTTGGTATGTGGTGCTGAGGATCAAACCCGGGCTGCACGCATGCCAGGCGAGCGCGCTACCGCTTGAGCCACATCCCCAGCCCCCTGAGTTGTTCTTGACAGGTATTTTGGTCACAGTGACACATAGCTGACACAAATTGTTACAGTATTATAATTGTCATGAGTCTTTTCTGATTTGCTGAGAATATATTTGTGCATATCCACGCATGTATAAAGCAGATATGTTTTTATACTTTTCTCACTTATTCTTCATCATGTAATAAAATATTGTTTGATTTAATGTCAGTACATAAAATGTTGGTAAATCTACATTTTAATATTTAAGTTGTGGAATGTCAGAAGAATAAGCATCATTCAAAAACTTTGCCTACTATTCTGGGAAATAAATTAGTTCATTTTCAATTGTATGAAAGGTAGTTTTATTATGATCATTAGAATTATGGCTTTGTTATTCTGTTTATTTAAAAATTGAATATGATTTAAAGAGATATGTTTATTTCAAGTTGACAAGGGATAGATTTGTGGTGATTATTCTGGACTGACAACTTGATCAGAGTAGAAGAGCTCTAGTTGTGTTGATGAGGGTGTTTCCAGAGATAATGATTGATATGTGGCACAATAAAATGAGGGGAAAGGCCCACTCTGAATGTGGGTGCTGCGTCCCAATGGGCTGGGTGCCTGGATGGAAGCAGTGTGGAGGAAGGAGGAAGTCAATGCAGACACAAGTGTCATTTCTCTCTTCATGGAAAGAGACTTTCCATGAAGACAATGCAAATGCTGGTTCAAGGGCATCTCAAGAATTTGCAAGATTCTTACAAGCTCAAGATTCTTAGAGGCTCAAGAATGTAAAAGAGAGAATTACTTTGATTAAAAAAAATCTTGGGGAAACTTCCTTATATAGGGGCCCTAGGAAGTTGTCCATCATGCTCAGCTGGATGCTTTAATTGCTGCTGTTATTGCTTGAGGACCTTCACTCTTCCATAGTGGACTCTATCAAGAATTTCTCCAGAGTCCAAGACTGAAGTTCTTGGCCCCTCTTCCTTTGAAGCCCCAGCTTCTTGTACTCTCAGGCACTGATTCCTCCCTTTCATTAATCTGTTGACAGTCATTGTGGGACTTTCAGTTTCTGATCCTGATCCTGTAAGTCAATCTCATAAATCATATAATATAATATAAAAACATATTGTGTTCTTTTCCTCTAGAAAATCAGAATTAATATAAATTTTTGTCCTTACAGTGGGGTCATTGCTGTAATTAACCTCACCCTGTGGTTCAGAAGACTTTGGAGATGATTTGTAGGAGTAGTTTGGAAAAGTTTGGAGATACAGGCTGAGGAAGGCTTAGAACTTTGTAACTAGAGCTTAACGGGCAATTCAGAGGTGAGAGGTCAGCAGTCAGAGAACCAGAATGCTGATAGGAATGTGGACTATGCTTATGAGGTTCTTGGGAACTGCCTAGAGATCATTAATGTAATATTTTGGCAATGAACTTGTTTACATTTTGCCCATGTCCTGGGACTTCAGGTGAGGCTGAATGTAAAGATGATGGACTAATTAATCTAGTGGAGGAAATTTCAAGCTAACAAAATGTTCTGGTTGTGGCTTGAATTTTGCTGGTAGAATTCAGCCAGATTTACTGTGAGAATCAGGAGCGTAAATCCAATTATGAGGATTCTAAAAAGGTTCAGTTTAACTGGAAAAGTGCATACAAAACTGGGACCGAGAAAACTGTGTTGTTGAAGAGATTACAGTCATTAAAGAGACTTTCCAAGAAGACAATGCAAATGGTGATTCAAGGGCATCTCAGAAATTTGCAAGACCATGCTTATTACAGGCTCAAGAATGTAAAAGAGAAAATTACTTTGATTAAAAAAAATCTTGGGGAAACTTGCTTCTACAGGGGCCCTACGAAGTTGTTCATCATGCTGAGCTGGACAGGTGCTCAGAGGCCACTATGACCACTGCTCTATGGAATTTGCTACTGCTAGAGCCAGTGGCAACTTGGCATCATCTGTATGGTGCTGGTTTTCCTAGCATGCAGGGGATCATGAAAACTTCCACTGAGATTTCAAATGAAGGCCTGGGAGCCCAGGCAATGTGTATCATGATCTGAATCCTTGCAGACTCTCCTGGGAGGATGATGTGTGAAGTTGTGCAGATGAAACTGCTGCTGGAATGAAGACCTCGGGGGAATTAAGAGACCCCAGGAATAAAGAGGTGGACTTTCTGGTGAGAAAAGCTTCTGGGTGCAGAGAGACCCTGGCTAAAATAATGGTCATGGTTACTGCAACCAGCATGTTCAAAGGGGTAGGGCTGTCCAAACCTGCTGAAGAAAACAACTTAGCACCATGTGTCCTACATGCTGTATTCATCATTATGGGACCTGTTTGCCTCACTGGGTTTTGATTTTGTTGTGGTTTTATCCCTTCTTTCTATGTCCCTATTTCTCCCTGTGAACATTTAGTGAGCCACTAATGTATATTGGAGAGAGGAAACTTGCTTTTTATGTTTACAGGGGCTCATAGCAAAGAATTTGCCTTGAGTCTTAAAGACTTGGAACTTGGACTTTTGGGCAATGCTGGAACTATTAAGACTATGGGAGTATGAAAGTCGTGAACATGAACTAAATGCAGTTTGCATCATAAGGTGGTCATATACTTTGGGGGGGCCAGGGGAAGAATGTTATGGTTTGGATCTTGGTGTTCCCTGAAAGGTCCTGTTTAATTCAGAAGTGTTCATCAGTATAATGATTCGATTATATGAGCTGTAACCTATTGCATCCTAGTTTGAATAGACTGACTGGGTGGTAACTGTATGGGTGGTAGAGGAGACAGTTCACTGGAAAAATACCTTGGAAGTGTTCATCCTTCCTGCAGGTCCTTCCTCACTGCTATTTCTCTCTCTCTCTCTCTCTCTCTCTCTCTCTCTCTCTCTCTCTCTCTTTCTCTCTCTCTCTCTTTCTCTCCCCCCCGCCAGTCTGCCATCAGTTGAGCAGCACTCCTCTGCCAAACCTTTCTGCCATGCTGTTTCACCTCACCTTGGGCCCAGAGCAATAGGCTCAAATAAAACAGCAAACCAAAATAAAGTTCCCTCTTCTGAGTTGTTCTTGTCAAGTATTTTGGCAACAATGATTCAAAGCCGACTAACACACAAATACAATACCTATATATTGTATTTAATAGAGATATTTAATTTTTGAACAACTATCAATTTTATTGTATGGTAAATTTCAGTATCCTTAGATTCATTGCTAGTATATAGGATTATAATGGATTTTGTATTTTTCACTGAATTTATTCTTTATCTCTAAATCATGTATGTGTGTTTCACAGATTCTGTGTGAGGTTCAACATAGATAAGCATGCCATTTGCAAATAGTGACTTGACTTCTTTCTGTGCTATACGTGTTTTTAATTTCCTTTTGTTGGCTTCTTGCACTGGCTGAAATTTCCACCTTTATGTTTAATGTATAGTTATACATTAACATGCCTTAATTTTAACGTTAAAGCCTTCATTCTTCACCCTTGAGTATAAATGTTAGCTGTAGGTTTTTAAAAGATATTCTGAAATTCTATTCTATTTGTATTTATTTTTTTTTTGGTTGTGTTTTTTTTAGAAAATTGGAGTTGAATTTTGTAAAATATTTTTTCTGCCTCAATTTACCATGTAATTTTTCTTTTTATGCACTGTTAGTATGGAGGATTATGTTAATTAAGCGTCAAATATTGAAATAGCCTTTCATTCCTAGAATAACCACAACATATCAAGTGTATGATCCTATCTATATGTTCTTGAATTCTATATACTAATATTTTATAACATTTGCTATCAATATTTATGATATATATTGATCTGTACGATCAATTACTTTTAATCTGTCTTATGTTTTGGTATCAAGATATTACTAAGTTTAAAAAATGAGTTGAAAAATGTTTCTCTTTTGTTTTCTGCAATATATGTCAAGCTCTCTCTAATTTTAGGTAAGATTATTCAGTAAAATTTTCTGGGCTTGGTTATTACTGTTTTGTGAGTTTATTAATAACAAATACAATAACTTTAATATTTGTACAGCTATATAAGTTATTTACTTCAAATTGAGAGTTAGAGCCCCCTACCCAGGAACTGGTCTATACTACCATAGTTGTCAAATGTCCGGGTTGACAATTCATTGTATTTCTATATTGTTCTTGTGATGTTTAAAAAGACTACAATGATATTTCTGGTTTCATTTATGATGCTGTTAATTTTTGTCCTTTTTTGGGACATTGTCACCAGAGACTTGTCAATTTTACTATATTTTTAAAGTAAGAACTTTGTTTTTTTGATATTGTTTATTGTTTTGTATTTTTTCTGTCATTAATTTCAGCTCTTTTAATTCTTAGCTTCTTCTTTCTGCCTGCTCTGGTCATATTTTAGTTTTGTTTCAAGATTTTTTTGTGACAAGAGATTATAATATTGATTTAAAATATTTACTATTTTTATAATTTATTGCAATTATTTTCAAATGCTTCCATTATTTAAATAATGTTCAAATAATTTAATTATTTCCCTCTTAACACTATTTTATTTTGCATCCTATAAATTTTGATGTGCAAAATCTCCATTTTTGCCCACTTTGATGTATTTTTTAATTTTCTCATTGAATCATGTATTTTACAGAAGTATATGTTTAATTTCCATGAATTTGAAAATATTCTTTTCTTTTTCTTTTATTTATTTCTATTTGACACCATGTGACAGAGAACACACTCTTTGTGGTTTCAAGTTTTTAAAGTCTTTTGGTTTGTATTATGTTCCAGTCTGTTTATTGTGGTGCATATATTCCATGACTTTATGTTTGAATTTAATAACTCCCAAAGGCCCATATGCTAAATGCTTGGTTTATAGCATATGGCACTCTTAGTACTTTGTGAAACCTTTAAGTACTATAGCTTAGTTAGAGAAAGTAAGGTCACTGAGGATCTTCCCTTAAAAGAGATTTGGAGACCCAGGCTCTTCTCCATTCTTTCTTCTCTCAGATTTTTGTTTGTGTCATAGTCTGTTTTTTTCATTGATTTTATTAAAATACCTGATAAGAACAAATTTAGTGGCTCAGGACATCACACCAGCACACCTTATCTGTCTATAGTTACCACCCAGTTAAATCCCTCTCAGGTGATTAATGCACTGGTTAGGTTAAGGCTCTCATTACTCAATAAGTTTATCTTTAAACTTGCTTGCATGTTTCACACACAAGATTTTGGGGAACAACTAATACCTAAGCCATAACAATGTTTTTTTTTGGTTTTCTTTTTCTTTCTGTTGGTTATTGGAACACTTTCTGGAATTTTATTTTTACTTATGTATAGTGCTTCATTTCAGAGTAGTTTTTAAATAGCTCCTTTTGTTGGTTGCTTTAGGCATCACATTGTATATACATAAGATCATATTCTACTACTGTCATTTCATAGTTTGATAAGTTTAGAAAACTTATGTCTTTTATGTATCTTTACCCTCTTTCTTTTATAATTGCATTAAATATTTCTTACTTTTATAATTTTTCCTTTCATAATCAATCATAAATTGAGCAACTCAAATAGGAAAGGAAAAGCAGTCATATTTACTTCTATTTTTGTTTGCTCTGCTCTTTCTTACTACACTTGAAGATTTATTCTTTTATTTTTCTTTTCTGTTTAAAGAAATTCATTTAGTCATTTTATAAGTTAGTTTTGTAATTTTTTTCCTAAGGGTCTTGATTTCTTCTTTATTTCTGAAGGATATTTTCACTGGATATAATATCCTGGGTTACATTTGTTTTTCTCAGAACTTGAAAAATGTTCTACCACTTCCCTCTGGACTCCATAATTTCTGAAGAGAAAACTACTCTCATTCCCATGGGAATGTGTGTGCTTTCTTCCTTTCTTCTTTTAAGATATATTTATTTAATTTATTGTTCATAAATGTGACTGATGCATTTTAGTGTCGGTCCCTCTGAATTTCTTTCTTTCCTGGGTTTCTGTAAATTCTTGAATTTCCAAATTGATACCTCTGGCCAAATTTGATAAGTTTTAATGATCATTCCTTCAAGTACCTTTTCAGCCCTTCTTCTTTTACTTCTACCAGCGTGTGCTGCATAAAAATGTTTCAGTCAACAGCAGACCATATATACAACAGTGGTCCCACAAGATGGTAGTGGAGCTGAAAATAAATGATTCATAACATCAGAGCACGTTGCATGTTTCTCAAGATAGTGGTAATGCTGATGTAAGAAGTCTACTGTGCTCCCAGTCATATGAAAGTGTAATGCATACTATTATGTGCAGCATATAATATCTGATAATAATAAAGGACTATTTTAATGATTTAGGTACATAATATATTATATGTTTTATTATTTTAGAGTATACTCCTTCTACTTAAAATAAATTAACTTTAAAGTACATCAGGTGAGTCCTTAGAATGTGTTCCAGAGGAAAACAGTATTATCATAGGAAATGACAACTCCATGCGTGTTACTGCCCCTGAAGACACTCCAGTGGGAAAAGATGTTGAGGTAGAAAACAATGATATTGATGATTCCAACTCTGTAGGTCTAGGTTAACATGTATTTGCGTCTTAATTTAAAACAAAAAAAATAAAGTTAAAAATCAAAAAGCATATATTTTAAGAATATAAAAAATAGCCCAAGGCAGCAACACACACCTGTAATCCTAGCAGCTCAGAAGGCTGAGACAGGAAGATTGTGAGTTCAAAGCCAGTCTCAGGAACTTAGCAAGGGCTTAAGCAACTCAGTGAGACAATGTCTTTAAATAAAATACAAAAGAGACTAATGATGTGACTCAGTAATTAAGTGCCCCTGTGCAATACCCAGTAACAAAAAAAAAGAATACAAAATATATTTTTGAATACTTGTACAATGTGTTTGTGTTGTAAGCTATAGAAAATGGGTCAAAAAGTTTAAAAATTGAGTTTCCAGTGTAAAAATTTTTATAGTAATATAATGTCAATTTATTATTGCAGAAATCAATTTAAAAATACACTTATTGCCTAAGTGTTCAGTGTTTATAAAGTCTACAGTAATGTAATGTTCTAGGCTCTCACATTAACCCACCACTCACGTGCTGACTTTCTCAGAACAATTTACAGTCCTGCAAGCTCTTTTCAATGTAAGTGCCCTGTACAGGTATACCTTTTTTTAATCTTCCATTTCATACATTTGCTGTACACTTTCTAGGTTTGGATATGTTTAGATACACAAATATTTTCTATTGTATTACTAGTCTTTATAGTATTCAGTTTAGAAACATAACATACAGTCTAGAAGCAATATTCTATAGCTCATGGTTTAGGTGTATAGAAGGCTATGCCATCTGGGTTTTTGTATAGACTCTCTTTCTTTTTTATTTTCACACAATGACAATGATGCCTAAAAATGTATTTGTCAGGATGTATCTCCACTCTTAAGTGATACATGACTGTGTTTCTAGAACTCCAATAACACAAGGCTGTATTTTTATTGTAGTTGTACAGGTACTTGAGGCTTCATTTATTTTGTTTGTCCGTAGTCCATTTGCTGTATGTTGTTCAGTTAAGTAATTCCTCTTCTAGTTTTCATTGCACTGATTCTTATGTTTCTTCCATTTTGCTGTTGAATCCATCTAAAGAGCTTTTATTTCAGATATTTTATTTCTCAGTCTTATGGGTAGCATTTGGTCCTTCTTTATATATTTTATTACTTTGCTAAGACTTCATTTTTATTCATTTGTTTCAACTGTATTTGCAATCACACATTGAAGAATGTGATTATGCTTATTATGCCTGCTTTTTTAAAAAATTGGCAGCTGAGAATTGTGACACACAGCTGTAATCCCAGCAGCTCAGGAGGCTGAGGGAGGAGGATCACAAGTTTGGACACAGCCTCAGCAATTTAGCAAGACCCTATCTCAAAATATAAAAAAGGATGGGGATGTGTGTCAGTGGTTAAGTGCTTCTAGGTTCAATCCCTGTTACCAAACAGACATACCCATGGGTATGCCATTAATAACAAACCAAAAAATTCCCAAAACAACAACAAAAATTTGCCAGGCAATTCTAAAATCTCTGGCATTTTAATATTTTGTCATTATTTTTCTTTGAGATCTTCCTGATTCTTGGTATGACAGTGAGTTCTTGTTAAAACCTGGACGTTTTGCTTATTGTTTAATTAGACCCTGTATTTTATTTAAACTTTCTGTTTTAGCTGGCATTCTGAAACTGCTTTAGCAGGGGAGGAGAAGGTGTAGGCATAACTTATGTCAGTTAGGGGTAAATGTCCCATTTCCTCAACTGGCCTCTATTTACACACTCTGGATAAGGGGCACTGATTGTTACTGATTTGTGGGGTTGGGAGTTTCCATTTTCCAAATGCTTTCACTGATACCTATAGGAAATTATAGCAATGTCTTGTTACTGTTCATCTTGTGACTTCTACTGACACTAGAGAGGGTATGTGGCCAATTTCCATAGGTAAGCAGTAAAAGTCCCAACTGTATATAGAGGTATACTCTATAATAGAAGGTATACTGCTCTGAAAACACTAGAGCAGAAATAAGGAAGTTTGCTTTATCGTTTTGGGAGGAAGTTTAAAGTATAGTCTCTCTAGTCTCCTCCTCTCAAGATCTCAGAAGATACTTGTGAGAGACAAAAAGGAGGACTTGTTATCATCTGGGTCTATTATTCCCATTTTCTAGTCATGGTACCTGTTTTCCTACCTAGCCTTCTCATACCACTCCACAAAGAAGGCTGACATCTAGGTTACTTGGCTTTTTGGTATTCCTGGTCAGAGTGCTATAGTTTTTATTTTGGTGTTTGATGGGAGTAGAGTGGTTATTGTCTAAAAGTTTTCTATGTTGCTATATTCTTCCTGAAATTCCTGGTTCTTTGACTAGAGAAATGAGGTTCGTGTTTGTGTGCGTGAGTGTGTATGTGTGTGTGTGTGTGTGTGTGTGTGTGTGTGTGTGTGTGTGCTATGCACATGTTAGCATTTGGAATTTCTAATTTCCACAGTTCCAACTGTGAAATACATGAAGTAAAAGAAAACCCAGAAAACTCACCACTGTGTCATTTCTGGGGTCTTCCATCTTTTCTCTAATTCTGAAAGTCCTCTTATGCTTGTTTTATATATCATATCCCGACTTTTAGTTCTGTATAGTAGGAGTAATAGGGAAAAATACACACACAGACACACACACACACACACACACACACACACACACACACTCCATATTCCCAGAAGCAAAAATCCCTCATGATATTTTAATTTAGATTTGGCATGGCGTCTACTCTTGATATTTGCCTTCTAACTCAGAAGCTTTGAACTCTAAGGTTAGAAGAATTATTTTATGCATATATACGTACCTGTTTTCTCTCATTTTATATTTACACCTATGGGTATGCCATTAATAAATTAATATTACAACTTGAGGGAGATAACAGTGTTATCTTCTTCCTCTACAGTTTTTCTTACAGCAATAGGTTATAAAGAATTAATACTTTTAAAAAGCATCTATGAGACTACGTGCTCCAGGAATTTAGATACTTCAACAACTATGTATTGAATGAATAAGAAACTGTAATGGGTATTGTGCTAAGGACATTAAACTTGTTTCATATAAACATTCTAAAGTGGTGTCAGATATTATCACTAGTTTTGATTCAGGAAACCAAGTTTTAAAGATATTCAATAACTTGACACAGATGATAGTGGAACATCAGAGTTCAAAAGTTTGAGCCTAAAGTCTTTTCTCCTTCTACTGCCCCACTCTGCTTTCCAGAAAGATAAAGCAAAGAAAGAAAGATACTTAATTTTATGCAATATTCTCCTGAAACATCTCTATTCTTCATCCTTGAAGATGGATGGTCCTGTCACTAAATCACAGGCACATGTACACTGAAAATTTCTGGAATATTTTATGAAAACGAATGAACAAAAGGACACCTCAGAAATACAGATAAACAAAGAATCAACTATGGCATAAACAATGAATGGTATAAGTATATGGCCTGAAGCTTCATCAGATTTACACATTGTTTTACTTGTGATAATTTGGGGCTAATTCAATTATATTGAATTTTAATATATGATAATTCAATTATATTGAATCCCAGTCACTTCTTAATTGCCCCAGCATAATTTTTCCAGGATTTAACTTTCTTTTAATTGTATTTAACTTTCTTAATTGTTTTGTCTATTAAACACTGGGGGCTACTTAAAGTAACATCTATATCCTCTTTCATGAATACTTGTATGGTGATCATGGGAAAGGAATTAAATATAATTTATCTGTAGTTTCCCAAATCCAAAACCTCACTATATTTCCATCAACCTATATGACAGCTGTACCTAAATTCAGATTAAATCAGAGCTTCATGTCAACTAACACAATCCCTTAAGTACAATTTATGTAAGTTTATATTACTCCACTACTGAAAGACAACAGCACATTTTCCCTCAACGTGAACACACTTTGAGAAAATCTGGGCCACTGATATAAGACATTCTTGTCTTCAATGGCTATGTTTATAAGATAACATTAGTTTTACAGATAATGTATATAATCATAAGACAAATTAGTCATGTATTCTGGAATTAGCAGTGAAATTTGTGGCATCCTAGTAAAACATTAAGTCTAAAAGATGGACAATTTGCAATATTTGCTTTCAAAAGTTGTCTTTTAAAACTTATTTGCTTTACAGTGTTTATGAACAATATCAGTGGCAAATTGTTTTGGTATGGCTTAAAAATCATTGGCTTGCAAATAGGGTATTATACTACTTTAACCAAGCAAAATGAAGCTGCGCTCATTAATGAAAATGGACAGTAGAATAAATCAGACATAACTTTCCTATGTTCATATATGAACAAGAATTTGAAGTTATGCTCCACATATGTATAATATGTCAAAATACATTCTAATGTCATGTATTACTAAAACGAACAAATAAACATTTAAAAACAAAAACAAGACAAAGTAAATTGTAAAAATTTGACAAAGGACTTGAAGCTGGGTTAGGATTTCTGTTTTAATACTTTTCCCTAATTCTAGGGAATGCAAATAATTATAACTTTATATATCCTTGGCCCATTAATACTAAAACAATTAATTTCCTACTATTGCCAGCATTCATTATTCTGTTTAAGTCAGCTGATCTCACTGTTTGTAAACATACACACACACACTCACCCTGGAGATTTTCCACAACCATTCTCCCTGATAGAGTGGTTCTCCTTGACACTGACAGAGCCAGCTTTCTTTAGGTCTGTTCCCAAAGATCTACATATCTGCAAGACTTTCCTGAGAACCATCTACAAAACAAACAAAACAAAATCCCCCACTGTGTGATTCTCTTAATCTCTTTTAGTTTATTCCTGTTCCATTGTAGTATACTCTATATTTAATCAGCATATTCATTTATTTTCTCTCCCTTCCAATGTTTTCTTTGTCTATGGCATAACAAACCACTCAAAAATCTCTTAAAACACTAGTAATAATTTCTTTTGCTCCTGAATCTGGTAGTTGACCTGGCCAACTCTCAGGGTCTCTATTGGAGTTTCATTTGTGGTTACACAGTAATACAGTGGCTAAGGCTCAAATGATCTGAATGCTGGCCTCCTCAATTCTCAAATATGGGCTAAAAAAACCCCTCAAATATATGATAGACAGAGAAACTGGGGCTCCTCAGTCAGGTATTTCCAGGTGACTTCTACATTTGATCCCTCCCATTGTGGTAATGTTAGGTGAGCCAGGAATGGTACATGGAAATTCAGAATTCCAAAGCAAGTGAAGAAAGAGAGATTATTTTGCCTTTTATGACCTTGCTTTATCCCTGAAAGAGCAGATACCTCTTCTGAAATTTTATCCATTGAAAAACAAAGGTCTTTGTAATTCCAGTGGAAGGGGAATTGTCCAACTCTGGATGTAACATACCAAGGTACTTTAAGAACAATGGGACCAGAGATATTGGTATGGTCAATTATGGAAAATAAGGCCTGTCACACCCCATTAGAAAGTAGACCTCTGAGTTTCTTAGGATCACTGATGTATCCCTAGCACTTAGATAGACTTAGACAGTGTTTGGTGCATACTAGGAGCTCAGTAAATATTTTTTTTAGTAAATATTTTTTGAGTAAGGAAATTAATTAACAAATAAGGAGAAAATTTAAACAACTTAGATTTTAAAAATCTATTGTACGTCGCCAACTATTTCTTATAGCTGAAAAATAGTAGAGAAAATATTAGGCAAATTACCACAAGTATGTGTTTTAAAGGATATGGGAATTCTTTTTTTAAATATAATCCCATTTGTTTTCTTTTTATTAATCTAACATATAGGCTGACCAATTCACCATGAGTTGTTCATTTATAGTTCAAAGTTGATATTGGAAATGTTGGCTTTCATGAATAATTTGAGAAAATATTGGCTTATAAATAAAATAAGTTATGACTTCTTTGCCTTTAGTCCTAAATTTTTAAATGTTCCTGTGGAAGGCCTGGGAATGCTCCAAAATCAATTGAATATTATGAAGTAAGTACAGGATATGAGAATGTTATTTCATTCAGGATTATCAGTTTGATGCTTAGTACAATTCCATGCACATAAGATTCTTACAGCTTGGTAAAAGGATAGTAGGCCAAGACTATTACTAAGTTTATAGTGTAAGTTAAATTTTTTGAAAATCTGAAATTTCAAAAAGGACCAATGAATTCAGAGAAAAATAAGAAATGTTTCTTAGTTTTGCTTTATTATATTTATTTGCTCATCAATGTATCCTAAATATAAAGGTTTAATGATTTATGTCTATCTTTATTTGCTTTTATTGGTGATAGGCTAAAAACTAAGTCACAGAAATGCATTAAATAGAAAGATCAACTTCAAGCTCTATAAACTGCTATTTGAGAGAAAAAAGCATGTGGTTATAGATTATTATTTTCAGGATACATTATTATAGTCATTTAAAAAATTGTCTTGTATTTTTTCTTATTATATTATGTTCTTAAAATGCTTTTTATTATTAAGTGTATCTTCTGTTAAAGTATTTTTGTTTCTTAGCAGTACTGTGTTTTAATCAAGTTGGTTTCTCTCAGTCAATAAGCTAGAAAACAGAATAACCCATCTGAAGTCTAAATATGAAACCCATATTAGTATATGGATATAAAATACATTCTTGGTCTGCCTGTGTGTTTTGTGTATGTTTTAAGAACAGCCAGTGAATTAAAAACTCATTAAAATGTAAGCTTTACTCTTAGACATACCTCCATTTTACATGGTCTATAGGTTTGATATATCTGATATTACTTTAAAGGCTGAAGAATTAAATTGGAAGAGAAGATTGTGCAAACAAAGGTAGAAGAGTCATCCATGAAATTCCATATCATAGATTCTGTACTCTACTTTTTAGGGAAAAGTCCATCAATTTGCCTACAAAAGTTTAGAGAGAAAAAAAAATATATCAACAAGACCAGAAGGTGAACAATATGCACTATAGCTTTGTCAGAATAGCATAACCTGAGCAATCTAGAGCAAAGCTTGAAGATCTATAAAATAAATGAACATAGTCACCTGTACTTATTGAAAATCAAGCACTACAAAATGCCATGGAGAAACTTTTTCTTCTACTTGTGATTTTATCTAAATTGTGTTTGTATGTATGTGTGAAAGAGAGAAAAAGATACCTCAGAATGTTTGGCCTAAGTGCATGTGTGTAAGTAGGTAGAGTTTACAAGTTATGTATTACAGAGTCCTTAGGTAGCTTTTTGAAATATATGGAAATGACTGGTTCTGTGACCTTGGATGAGTTTTCTGAACTTTTGAGATTCACTGGGATTATTCTTAGAAGATTAATACCAGATATGGTTTCTTCAAAGTTAAAATTAGTTTCAAGTAAAAGGAGGCAGAGAAATTCCTTCAAAAACACAATGAATCAATTAATGGTCCATTTCAAAAAACAGTGGAATAATATCTTAAAAATAAATAAGGTTATAAAATTTTATATTTCCCATATTGGTCATGAAAATTGCAACTGTTAATTTTTGTTTGCGTGTTTTAAACATTTAAGTTGTGTGGAAATAATCTGAAAAGTTAAAAAGTAAAATTTATATACAGGGAAGTTTCTCTCTTTGGAAACTTCCCTTTCTCTCCATTTCCTGTTTTTACTTCCTTCTATTCTTTCTTTCTCTTCTCTTTATACTTCTAATTATCTTCACAGAGCATGCAGTTAATATGTGTGTATACTAAATGGGTATGTTTGAAGACTTTACTGTTTCACCAATAAACATCCCACTATAATTGCACATAATTGCACTCAAATAATATCAACTGCCTGATGATATAGAATTTAGGTCTGATGGTGGACTGCATTAGAGCCCATCACTATGAGAACTCATTCCAAATATTTGGTGCTATTTAAAGAGAAAAAAAAATATTCATGCTTTTCGTTAAATAAATATTGCCCAAATGGTGCCTGAATTATGGTATATGCATTATTTATGCTTCAGATATTTCAACATAATATCTGTTTTGTTTTAAAACTGTTCTAACTTGCTCCTTTTCATACAGTTTTTTTTTTTTAACAACTGCCAGCTCAATTTTCTTATGGCCTCTGTTAGTTGTTTCAGCAAACTTAACTTCGCAATCAATTAAAATGTCTTTGGCAAGCCAGCTAAAGTTAACATCCCATTACTGCAGATGGCTTATTTAAGGACTTTTCCTTGGCATTTAAGAAATATAATTCAACATAATGTACCAAGTTCAATAATGAGATTAGCTGGTTATCCTGCACAACTGAACAACAACTTGTTTGGTTTAACTATAATTAACAATGTGATGAGGTTAACTGTGAGAAAGATATGAACAATCAAATGCTTCTCAGGATATGGATGTGCAATATCTACTAATGGAAATGAAAAATATTTATGGATATTTATAGTTCAAAAATTATTTCCATATCATTAACTCTTGTCTTAATTCTTAAAGAGTGAAGTATTACTCTTAGCATTCACAGACAAGAAAAGTAAGATTCGGGAAATTAAGTACTGAACCTAATGTTATACTTTAAGGTGGAAAAGCAGGAGCATTAACTCACTCTTCTGAGGGCAAATCTGTGTACAGATCAGTTACTTGGAAAGATTGTGTGGTATAATACAAATAAATAAATATTTGGTCTTTGCCCCTGGAGCCAGGACAGAACTTCTAAAACTCAGAGACAACCTAGTCAAAGTCATAAAAAGCTTCATGATGGGGTCTGGCTATTGGAAAGACCAAGTCATAACGTTCAGCTCCACTCCCACCCCCATTTTCTTTAGAGGGGAGAGGAACTACAGACTAAGACTAATCACTAATGGCCAATGATCTAATCAAGCTCGCCTATATAAACTACTAAACACAGTATTCAGAGAGCTTCTGACATGGAGAAGACAAGGAATCTCTGCACTCAAGCCCCACCCAGTCAGGCCCTTTGCTTCTCTTCCCTTTGACTGTTTTTGATTTGTTTTCATTGCAATATACAGGTAATAGTGAGTAAATGACTTTCTGAGTTCCATGGGGTGTTCTAGCTGATTATTGAACATCAGAAGGGGTTGGTTATTGGGAAGGCCTGATGTTCTGGAACAACTCATTCCCAGTGTATGAGAACTGGCCCTCAGGTGCTATGAGACAAAAGAAAAGAGGAAGACAGACAAAAGATCAGATTTACCGGGGAATTACTTACAAAAACATGATACAGGGTGACAGGAAGACCAATAGGATCCCTGTGTTTGGGTCAGAGGCTGGGGGGCTTATAAAATGGTCAGAAAAAAGTTGACTTAATTCAAGCAAGTATGTACCTGGCCTGTCTCAAACTAATATCAAAGGATCAGGCACATTCTTGGCACCAGGGTCTGCTTTTAAAGCTGCACAGACCACTCCAATGTTTTTGTCTAATTAAAGGATACTAGGAAATTATGGTTGGAAAATTGAGCAGGATTACTTGGAGTCAATCATGACAATTATGATTCAAGATGGCTGCAGTCAGGTCAGGCTGAATTGATAAATTCCATGCATTATAACCAGTCTTAATTTCTTATGTGTCCTTTTCTTCCATATGTTCTGAGTCTGTGTGGGGTTTTATCACTGTGTAGGCAGTATGCCATTTGTCCAGCATATAAGCACAGTCCACGACATCAATAGAAGTACATCCACAAAATGAGACAGAAAACCTAGTCACAGTGATAAACACCTGTAAATCTGGCTATGGGGGAGGCTGAGAAACAAAGATTGCAAGTTTGAGGCCAGTCTAGACAACAGTGAGAGCTCATCTTAAAAAAAAAAGAAAGAAAGAAAAAAAAAAGAAAGAGAACAATGACACAAATGAAAAAATAACATTTTTTTTTTGTATCAGATGCCCCCAAGAACTAAACCAAAAGGAACAAGATTAAACAACAAAATATTTTGAGTTTTCATATGTGACATGATAAATGACATCAGAGATTTACACACAATTGTTCATGATAGCATTACAGCATATGGATAAAAAACAAATCAGAAAAATACTGCAGCTGTGAATAAAAAAATAAATGTTTAGTGGGAACTTGTCAAAGCAAATCTATACCACCCAACATGACAATACTGGTAGCATCATCTTTGTTAGACAATATAGTAACAGGAGCTTTCCTTATTGACTTGTATCTGTTGTTTTAACAAGTACTTTTTATCTCCATCAGCTCTGCTAATGGGTTTGAAGAATCTATCCCAAGTAGATGACAATGCTAAACGGAAATTTTTATCCTCTCCTATAGGAGAGAGAATAGAGGGGAAAGGATAGAGTTGTTTGGGCTTAATATCCCTCCACAAAGTTTGCAAGATTATATTAGGTTATCTTTACCCTTGAGATACCAGCATAAAGTATATTATATTACTTCTGCTTTCTTGCTATCTTAACCTGTTCCATTTTATTTTTAGCTCCAATTTTTTATTTGTCCCTTCTTCTTCTCAGGCCTTGTGACAAGGTACGCCCTGTCCCAGCCATATTCAATATCTCCCACATTGGCAATATCTGGGATAGCAATGATCTCACCTATTTCATAAACATCCTGTCAAAAAATTGGGCTAATATGGAGAGAAGAGGACTATAACATTCTCCAGAGACATTTTTATAACAGTTTATTTTTCATTATAGCTGTAAAAATGACTTAATTACATCCTTGAAATAAGTGAGCATAAGTGACTTATCCATGCTCAATTTGCCTAGAATACTTTGGTTTACTGAATAGTTTTCCACTGAGTTACCTATCTTTGCCTCTCATGACCAAGATGATCCATTCTATAAGGGAATCATTTATTTGGATCCAGTAGGCATTAATTAGGCATTGTCTAAGGGTTGGAGGCATCATTTTTTTTCAGCTCTGTTTCTCTAGAGAAATGCTATCCTTTCTATGTTCCAGAGTCTTACCATCCAGGTAGTCAGACACTCATTGGCCAGTTATCTATTAGTTTCACAATACATGGCCATTCTGAAGCTGTATATTCTTGAAGAGTCAGTTTTTTGGATGAAGTGCTACCTTCTTGCATCTGAATATTCTGTGCCTTTGCTTTGTGTTGTATTAACAGTCCATCAGGAAAGCAAGAGTTATAGGGTTCCTCATTCCCTATCACTTTAATCTCAGGTTATTCTTCATTCCCTTCCTCCCAATAATTACAATTCTTTGCATTACATTATGAGTACAAGAAGATAGCTGACACCATTATTCTCTTCCAGTTCTTTACCTCTAGTTGCAGAAAATGCCAAATTGAGCACCTATTTCACAAACATCCTGTCTGACAATTGAAAACTTGTGAAAAACTCTTGTCATAAGTAGAAAAGAGTTTCTACTTATGATCCTGATCTTCCATTTTTCTGTCAATTTAGATGCTGAGACAGAAACAGAGAGATGTATCTTTCTCTCAATTTGCAACTCTTTCTAGTGTCTATTCTCTTGTCCATAGTCAGCTGGTGTTGGTGGTCACTTGAACTGCTGACAGGGACAGCCATCCTTCTGCAGTGGCAAGATGCAACTCTTCTTTACCATAGCAGAAAAAGCTGCATTCAGCAAAGAGTTGCATCAAACACAGAAATGGATTTTTTGGTGTTCCTACATTCTTGCAGCAGGTCTCAAACTTTAAAAATATGGCACACCTTCCTCTACACAAATTTAGATGGACAACTCAGGATTTCCCACATAATGACTTCTTTTCCCTTGCCCATTTCCCTAAAGCTCCTAACCGGCTTCACAATTATTTCAGAATACTTTAATGTGTAGTCATCTGTGGAGAAATGTGGGTACTCAGGATACCACATTTGTTGGTAGTATCTGAAGTGGCACAGTTTTATGGAACTGATAGCTTATCTTGTGGGGTCTGTGAAAATCCAGGAATTAGAGTCATAACTGAGTTGAATTATTGAGAACCAGTTGGTGGGGAAAAACTGGAGAATTTGTGTGGAAAAATGATGAGTATTTGGTGTCAGAAGATACCACACTGATACTGACTATATAGAGACGGAAGGAGAAAGAGATGATGTTTAAAATATCCATTTTTGATATTAAATTTTGGTGTAAAAATTCAATAACATAAGTTCCATTACTTCTCAGTTATGAAAAAATTCCTGAACCTGAGTTATTTTGAATATAAGAAGGGATAATTATATTATAAGAAGATGTGTCTCCTCAATTCTTCTCTTCTTGAAAGAAAGATTTCAGTCAAGAGATATAGGTAGAGTGGGTATAAAGGGATTACTTAGTGAAGTGAAAGTATGCTCTAAAGAATATAGAAGTTAACCCAAGAAAGGAGGTAAGCTCATGTCTTGTGTGTTGTGGGAATTTTATGGCCTGCTTGGAATCCTCACACCCCATGTATTATTCATCTGTAGCTGTATCATAGTTTTCCTGCCTATTAAAAATTTCTACTAGAGTAGTTTTGATTTGCATTTCTCTAAATACTAGAAATGTTGAACATTTTTTAATATATTTGTTGATCAATTGTATATCTTCTTCTGAGTCACGTCTGTTCAGTTCCTTAGCCCATTTATTGATGGGGTTATTTGGGTTTTGGTGTAGTTTTTTTTTTTTTTTGAGTTCTTTGTATATCCTGGAGATTAGTGCTTTATCTGATATGCATGTGGTAAAGATTTTCTCCCATTCTGTAGGCTTTCCCTTCACATTACTGATTATTTCCTTTGCTGAGAAGAACATTTTTAGTTGGAATCCATCCCATTTATTGCTTTAGGAGTCTTGCTAAGGAAGTCAGGTCCTAATATGACATAGTAAATATTTGACTTACTTTTTATTCTATAGGTGCAGGGTCTCTGGTCTAATTCCTAGGTCCTTGATCCACTTTGAGTTGAGTTTTGTGAATGGTGAGATATAGGGGTTTAATTTCATTTTACTGCATATGGATTTCCATTTTCCCAGCACCATTTGTTGAAGAGGCTATCCTTCCAATGTATGTTTTTGATGCCTTTGTCTAGAGTGAGATAACTGTATTTATGTGGGTTAGTTTCTGTGTTTTCTATTCTGTACCATTGGTCTACATGTCTGTTTGGTACCAATACCATGCTGATTTTGTTATGATACCTCTGTAATATAGTTTAAGGTCCCATGTTGTGATGCTTCCTGCTTCATTATTCTCATTAAGGATTGCTTTCACTATTCTTGGTCTCTTATTTTTCCAAATTAATTTCATTATTGCTTTTTCTATTTCTACGAGGAATGTTTTTGGAGTTTTAATTGGAATTGCATTAAATCTGTATAGCACTTTTTGTAGTATGGTCATTTTGATAATATCAATTCTTACTATCCAGGAAGACAGGAGATTGTTCCATCTTCTAAGGTCTTCTTCAGTTCCTTTCTTTAATATTCTGTAGTTTTCATTGCAGAGGTATTTCACCTCTTTTGTTAGATTATATTTCTTAGAAAACATGGGATGGAACCCACCATTTGACTCTGCTATTCCACTCCTTGGTCTATACCCAAAGGACTTAAAATCAGCATATTACAGTGATGCAGCCACATCAATGTTTATAGCAGCTCAATTCACAATACTTAAACTGTAGAAACAACCTATATGTACTTCAATAGATGAATGGATACACACACACACACACTTATACACACACACAATGGAATATTATTCAGCTTTAAAAAAGAATAAAATTATGGCATTTGAAGGTAAATGGATAGAGTTAGATAATATCATGATAAGCAAAATAAGCCAATCCCAAAGATCCAAAAGCCAAATGTCAAATGTTTTCTCTGATTTGAGGATGCTGATCCCAAATGAGGAGTGGGAGCAAGGAAAGAGAAGAATGGAGGAACTTTGGATAGGCAGAGGGGAGTGAGAGGAGGAGAGTGTGCATGGAAGTGGGAATGATGGGGGTATGAAACAAACATCATTACCCTAAGTTCATATTTATTGTAAGAACGGTGTGACTCTATATTATGTACAACTAGAGAAATGAAAAGTTGTGCTCTATTTGTGTACAATGAATAGAAATGTACTCTGCTGTCATGTATAACTAATTAGAATGACAACAACAAATAACCTTGTACTAATGGAAATTCTAATTTATATTATCATGATCATTTCCACCACTTACCTAATTTCATATTTCCAATTTTACATACAAATTGTTTTCCAGAGTTTGTTTACTGAGAAGATTCTATTTACATACTCTGGAAGAGAAAATGACTGTGTGGAAAGCTGATTTTTTTTTTTTTTGGTTTTAGTTTCAGGTAAATAATTTGTTAATAGTATATTGATTATCAATATTCTTTTTGGAAATGATTTTATTATGTTCTGACAACTATGAAAACCAACTTGACTGAAGTTAAAAAACACTTAAGGAAAATTTTGAATTTATATTATGCTTCAAATTTCATATATTTTATGTATGTAATCTTTAGAAGCATCCTGTGTTACAGGGACACACAGTATAAGAAATACTTATGCCTGGGACCAACAACAATTTGGATCTCTTCTTCACTCATTAATATTTAAAATTAATTTTAAGTAGTAAATGAATATCTCCATTATAGAATATTAAAATATTATGAATGTGATAAAATTTTCTTCTGATAATTAACCTTAATTCTGCTCCCTTAATGAGAAGCAGACATGTTCATGAGTTCAATGTGCAACATTAGGCTATTCAGAGCAAAAACTTAAATACATTCCTCCATTACATGTATCAATATAGTATATTTAACAAAATTATTATTGGATTGATGTATACTGAATATGTGATGCTAACATATATTAGTTTAATGAATATATTTATATATTCAATCAGAATTGTTTGCAATGTATACTACTAATATGTTCAACTGAAGAACATTAAATATATATGTAATATACAACATACTAGCACACTTAAGGTATTAGTTAGCTATTTCTTTTACTATTTTTAGATATTACTTAGTAATTTGTTTTCTGCATCATTCATTTTAACTATACTATAATATTGAATGTATGGGCACATAGAAGTTAGTTAGTTAGTCCCAATATGGATAATTGTTTTATTCAGCTTTTTCTCTCCTGTTACCAAAAGACTGAACAATAACCATTTTAAAGGTGGATAAGTTTATTTGGGGGCTCACAGTTTCAGAGGTCTCAAGCCATAGATTGCTGACTCCATTCCTCTGTCCTGAGGTGAGGCAGAACATCCTGGTGGAAAAGTGTGGTGAAGGATAGTGGTTCAGGATATTACTACAGGAAGGAGAGGGGTATGGTGAGGGGGCGAGAGTGCTCTGCTTAACAAGGACAAAATACCAATCCTCATGGCACACTTCCAGAGATCCACCTCCTATGGCCACACCCTACCTGCCTACAGTTACCACTCAATTAATCCCTAATCATTTCACCTCTAAACCTTCTTGCATTGTCTCACACATGAGCTGTCAGGAGATAACATCTATCTAAACCATATCAATAAGTATTTAGTTTGTCCAGATTTAGTTTGTCCTGTCATCTGAATGAATGAGCATTCTTTAAATACTTTCATGTGTTCAGAACTAAGTGTTTTCCTTGATAAGTCTCCAGAACTTGATGATTTAAATAAAAATGCTTATATATTGCCATTATTTTGTGTTTTGATATCTGGTAATGACAGTTGGTTCATTTTCCTGTAGAACACTAGCCAATACAAACATATTTATATATATTTATTTTAAATATCCTTTGTTGTTTTAAGTTTATCTCTTTAAACAACATTTTGTGAGTTTTTTTTTTTAGCCTACTTGTGAAACTTTGTCTTTTAATAGATAAATCTCGGGGAAATTTTTACTTTCATTAATTATAATTATTGACTTGTGTGACCTAATAACTCTTCTATTTTTTTCCTTTCCATTTATGATATTTCAAGTTCTTTATCTAATTTCTTAACTTTTATGGTTCTGATAATTTTTTTTTCTCATTTTAACATCCTTTTTTAAAGTTAGGCCTCCAGAGCCCACTTCTGATTGTATCTCTCATGATTTTATTGCATCTGGCTAAACCTGTTTTTGTAACAAATTGTTGAGTTCTCCCCATCTGTTATCTTTCCGCTGAACCAAAAAGAAAATGTTTTATTTCCATTTTCTCTCCTTCCCACCATATCATCACATATGTTGATATAACTAAATTTTTCTGTGTTTGAGGATGAACTTTGTGACTTCACTTATCATCTCAAATTTTGTTATGTTTTTATTTTATGTACAAGATATGAGCATCAAAAAGATTCCAAGTGACACATCATGGAAATATAATATAAATTTATTTAATTTGATAGATTTAAATTTTATTTTCTTCTCTTTGTTTTTAAAACAAAAATAACAATTTATGCAGAAATAGTCAATCAGACAATGGATATTTTTCTTTTATACTTTATAGTTAAATATATTTCTGGTATAATCCTGCTAGATGTCAATGTTTTCTGATAGGAACACATTGGTTTGTAGATCTGCTTTTAGAGTGTTTTCTGACCAATGGACCATTCTTGCTACCTAAAACTTATGATTTTTCTACCTAATTCTTTGTAGAATACATTATATCTATAAAGAAGGTAATCTTTTTCATACTAAATCAGTTTCACTGTAAATATGGAGAACATATTTTTTCTAAAATTATTTTGTTGAAATTAGATTGTTATTTATGCCTAAAGTTGTATGGGTGGACAAATATTACTTATAAAATTCTATTTTTTTCTGTTTTCAAATTCATTGTGAATAACTTCCATGCTTTTTAAATTTTCACATTCTCAAAATCTAGTTAGATGTTGGAACTGCTAGGTATAGTTCAATGTCTTATCTTTCTAAATTCTTTGTTTTATAGGGGAATGCTTTAATTGGTTAAATTTATATTTCACTGGTCCTTTCTATAGATTATTTTATTTTGTTGGCTAAACATTTAATGATCAAAATTTTGATTTTTATAATTCCTTTTTACAGCTGTATCATTTTGACAACACTTTCTGAGGGTTAAATATAAACTTAATCTAAAGTCATATTTCCCTTACTATGTTTATTCTGTACCTTAGAGATAAGTTTTTTCATTTGTGGAGTTTTTCGCCTCTTTGATAATTTTTGATGATGAGAGTTTTCTTCTTCAGGAACATTCTTTGTTAGATTTTATGCTATATCTTTCAGAACTGTATTTTTCTGCACAAGGATTGTTTGAGGTGGTAGCATTTGCTGTGGATCAGATAGAGGTTATTTCAGCAAATGAATGGAAATCAGAGGATGTGCTATTTTTCTGCATATGGTTACTTCCAATGTCTCCCAAAAGTTGCATTAACTTTCTTTCAAACCCTCTCACTTCCTTCCTGGTTGTCATGAAGGGAGCAGAATTTCTTCATTTTCCTCCTTGACCCAGAGCAGTGGAGCTGAGTAAATCTCTGAAGCCATGAGTCAAAATCGACTTTTCCTCCTCTAAGTTTTTCTTTTGGGGTATTTTGGTCACAGGGAAAAGTTACCTAACAAACTTTCACTTCTTCATGGAAAGAACCTTAGTAATCTCAAATTTATCGAGTCCTTTTCATTTACTTGGGGTTGGAATTTCCATTTTCAGTACAAGTCTGACATAATTTCTATCCTACCAGAATTTCTCATAATTTCTGATTTCATAAAATTATTCTTCCTGACTTGGTCTGAAGGTAATTTAAAACTATCTTTCTAATAAAACTCATGTCTAAGGATTTGAGACAAATTCTATACTTTGTGTTCAACCTACTATCTTGAAACAAAAAGTTGAAATAGCTAGCTGTCAATTTAAGTATGAGATGGCAGTGGAGATAAACTGTTTCTACGTAAAAACTTCCTGATTTTATATTCCTTGGTCATATTTAAAATAATTTAGCATAAGCATTTATCATAACATTATATTTTAATTGTTGAAAATTATTTTTTATTTATTTGTCCATTACTAATTGAATAGCATCATTCACTCAAATTTTAATAAAAGAGAGTTGCATAAATATATAATCAAAGTAGATTTGAAAAAATTTTAAGTACATTGTGATATGTGTGAAAATATTTTCAAGTTATAATAACAAATTACAGTATTAATGTACTATACGATTACATATGAAATTGCATTTTAATTTGTTAGATTTATCAAATACACAGGACAAAAATTATAAGTAAAATTTCTAACTATACTTTCTATAATTTATGGGACTAGAGTAATAGTGATTTTTATGACATTAATACCAAATATGCTTTTCTTGAATTTTTAGACTATGTGCTATGCAATGTGACTGTTTATTGCTGGGTAATAAATTAGGGAATTTGTCTACAGCAATTTACTTCAAAATTTAATATTTTAGCAAAACAAAAGGTTTAAAAAATTTACCACATATTCTAATATGGTTGGTGGGTAATAAAAATGTAGAATCTGTTCCACTGATCTTTCTGGAAGCTTTGTACATTCTATTTAACAGTTCATAGTTCTACACTTGAGTCCTCTGCATCTTGATGATTGGCAGGTAAAGAGAACAAGCATGGAGGTCCACAGGGGAACTTTCCAAACCATAAATGGAGTGCACATTATATCACCTCCAACCAGACACCACTGGCCAAACCTCAAACACATGAGCCTACATAAATTAATGGGCTAAAAATGTGGACTAGCTTTGTAGTCAAGGAGAAGAGAAGAAACATGTCTTTGGGGCATGATTGCTTTCTGCCAATTAGATATACTATAACAGAACACCTGGCATATTCATTTTAATTAATATCAGACATATCATTCCTTCTCATTTAGCTGGTAGATAGGACTTTCAGTTTATATTTGAAATTTACATTTAGTTACCAAATTTAAAGTTATCACCTGACAATAGAAAGCCAACATTTTTCTTTTTTACTTTCTGTTCCAAACTAGAATGTAAATCACTTTTGAACATATAAAACTCATATCAAGAAGAACAGAAACATATTCACTATGATATTCACTTTTCTGTCTTTTTCAACTTTCCTAAACAAACTATTAGATCAGAGAAATATCAATGTGTTTAATACTGGAGTGATAAAATATTTATATACTAGAACAAAATGATTATGAATTAGAGGTCTCATAGCAATTCTTCTAACTAACTCAAGAAAATACTCATGAAACTTACTGGAAATGATTTTTGCAGTAGCACTGTATGCAAATACTAAGAAAACATGCATAATAAAACCCAGTTAGGAATCATATTGACTACATGTTAAAACAGATTAAAACCACAGTATTGAAATACACACACATACTCTCTCTCTCTCTCTCTGTCTTATCCTGATTAGTTTGAAAACAGAACCCAGGGCAAAAACTAACAGGTTAATGTTGTCTTAGGGAGTACAACTCCAGGGAAGCAAGTCAAGGATAAAGGAAAGTAAACCAGCAAACATAAGATAGTGCATTCCAGAGCTGGCCACAGCTTTGCCTCAAACCACATTTTGTGTTTGGTTGCATGGAATATATCCAGAGAAGCCACGTGGAAACTCCTAAGTCTGGAACCAGTCAGCCAGGGGAGGACATGGAGCAATTTATTTGCTGAATCTTTCCTGCTTTTTTCTATCCTTGTTCAAAGTCTTCCCTCAGGGCCTTAGTACCCCATATACCTGTTTTGTTTAATGTGTCATATTTTCTAAGTAGTTGGCAAGAAAACCTAAATTTCCTTGGGCATAATCCAGCCACCATGCAAGCATAGGGGTCTCTTCTTGTCAGTTGGCACCAAACAAAAGGGTCATTCAGTTTATGGTCATTCAGTTTATGGTATTATTATTTCAAAGTTGCATGACTCTGGGAAGAGATAGATCTGATGGAACTGCTGTGACCAATGAACAAGGCTAGTTGCCAGGACCTGGAGAGACATGGTTGAATTTATCTAGAGTGGCAGGTAAACTGGTGTCCACATTGACAAAAGCATTTGCACAGGAAGAAAAGATGCCAGTGAAGATAGAAAGGAATGGGTTTAACTCAGATCCAATCACTTCATCTAAATCCAAAGTTCTGAGACTGAGTTGATCAGAGAAAAGCTGGTGGTTCTTAGACAGTAAGAGTCAGAACTTACATAGTGACTCTCTTGACAAATTTATTCAAACAAGATAATTTTAGGGATCGAAATAAAAACTGTGAAGTAATGGATGAAAACATATACAGTATGATTCTTAATTACCAGTGGAAAACTAATTCAGAGAACTAGATTCCTAGATAGATGCTTTCAATGGAAGAAGTTTTTCTGGAATGTTCTTAAAAAAAAGAAGACAAAATTCAGAAATTGTTTGGGTGTCTCTCTGACATGAGATAAAAGGAGTAAGAATCTTGAGCAGACATGGCGAGAAGTCAAGTTTCTTTTCCAAATGGAGCTAAATGCTCTGGACAGCAATAATGCAATATAAAAATAAGAGGTGAAAGGGAAAAATTGTGAATGTTCAAATAAAGAGGAAAAAGAATTACAGGACTTCTGCTTTTGTGCAAATAGAGGCTTACTTAAATCCATATACAATTCAGAGGGGAAAAAAAGGGATGGAAAAAAATACAACATCAAACCACAATTAGAAGGGAATATTGCCTTGAAAATGTACAGAAAAGTGTATTTCAAACAATCTTTTGGAAAACATAGTAAATTTTATTTTTAGTTTCACAGCAAAATTAAAAGATTATAAGAGTTCTAAATTTCTCTGTCCCTAGACACTTTCATCTTCCCCAACTATCAACATTCCCCACAAGACTGATATATTTGTTATAAGTGATAAACCTATGTTGATACACCATTATCTAAAGTGCATAAGTCACGTTAACATTTACTCCTGTTGGCATATTCTATTGTTTTTTAAGTAATGTATTTGGATGATTGTCCACTACTGTAATGTCATCAGAATAACTTCACTGCACCAAATATCCTCTGTGTTCTGTGTATTTATAATAGCCCCTGGCAATCAGTAATCTTGTTAGTATCTCCATAGTTCTGCCTTCTCCAGAATGTTATATGGTTGGAACCATGCAGTAAGTAGCTTCTTTCATTTAGTACAAGGCATTGATACTTCCCCTATGTCTTTTCATGATAACTCATTTCTTTTTAGCACTAAATAATATTCCATTATCTGGTTTTATTTCTTTTTTATTTGGCATTTTTGAGGATAAAACCAAGGGCCTTATATTTTTTACAAAGTGCTTTATTGCTGCACTATACCCCTAACCACAAATTTATGGGTATGGCAAAGTTTATTTATATTTTCACTTACTGAAGGATATTTTGGTTGCTTTGGACACTTATTAATGAAGCTGCTATAATAATCTTATACAGATTTTTCTATTGACATAAACTCGATTCATTTCAGGGAATACCAGTGACACTACTAAATTGGATGCTTAAGATTATATTTAATTTTGTAAGGAATATCAAACTGTTTTTCAAAGGGTGGTAATATTTTGCATTCATACCAGAAATCAACAAGAGGTTTTGTTTCCTCCATATCCTTACCAGCTTTTTGTGTTGTCAATTTTGTGAATTTGGTTCATTCTAATTGGTGTATAATGGTATTTCATCGTTTTTTTAATTTTCAATTTCATAATGAATATCTTTTCATATGTTCACTTACCATCTAAGTATCTTTGATGAGGTATATGTTCAGGTTTTCACACAATTTATGAATTTTTATTGCTCATTTTCTTATTGTTGAGTTTTCAAAGTTCTTTATGTATTTTGGATTATATCCTTTTACAGATTTTTTTTTTTTTTTTGCAAATAGTTGCTCTTCATTCTCTTTACATGTGGCTTGTCTTTTCATTATTTTGATCAATTTTAATGAAACCCAGCTAAAGTATACTTACAACATGATATATATATATATATATATATATATATATATATATATATATATATATATTAGACTTATGCTGTTGTCTCCAGAATAATGAAAAATTGCAATGTTGTAGTAAGACACAAGCAGGAGTATTTGACCTTTATTTAGAAGAATGGCTTAAAAAATAGCTTACTGAATTGAATCAAATTAACACCATTATTTTGAGATTAAAGGTGAGAAACTTAAAAAAGTCTAACACATTTAAATTTCTACTCTGGATTATTCATTTATAAAAAGTAAAAGATTCTGAAACATTACCTATTTTAATTGTACTTCTGATTATGGCTGAAGACTTTCATTTTAAGGTTAATGTATTTCAAATCAGAAAGCATATAGAAAAGGCCAACTCATTAAGTTGAGTCTTGAGTTTTTCTTACTATGAATACTAATAAATTTACCATTTTTATTTAGTATTTTTTTAGGGACATAGGTGTTTGTTTTTCAAACAGAATAAGTTGTGTATAAAGAAAAATTTGGGTACAAAGATCCAAAATTTAAACATGAACATTTTCTGAACTGTTTTGAATTTAAATTTTGGATTAAGAATAATGCGATTCACTTGATTTTCATATATTCTGGGAAATTCACTTTCCATTATAAATTAGAAGACATCAGAAAACTTTTGTCAACAAACTTCTGGATTGCATCACTCCTCCTCCCTCCCCAACTTCAACTTCACTTTGGCTTTAGGCTACTTTAAAAAGAGAAAAACAAAGCATTAGAAAACCAGGAAATCTGCAAACATTGGCTTTAATTTCTCATAAAAAATATGTTGTTGATTAAAGAACTCAATTTACCCTAATGAGAACCTGATCTATACTAGGACCAATCTCTTCATCTTTATTCTACTATGTCAAAAGTACAAAGTGGGCCATAAGCTGAAAATAGTCAAGTAGGTTGTTAGGCCAGTTAAACAATGTGGGTTTTATTTGGAAGTAGGCTTATCAAAGGTAAACAAAGCTGGTCTGCACCTTAACATTGCAGTAATAGAAATAAATCTCAGCACTGATGTCATCTGTGTTTACCGCAGTCATTCACCAGAAAGTAACTCACAAAAAAATGTTGGAACATTTTGAGTGAAACTAACAAGCAACAATTTAGACTCAACTATTATATATTTGCCCACTTTGGATGATTATACAGCAAGCAAAGGAAACATCACTCAAGTATATTGTGGAAGCTGTGATGGCTTGAATGAGCATTTCCCTATGAGGAAACACATACATTTTCCATAAACATACATCGAAGAAACATTTACCAACTTAAGTCCTGTGCAATATGATTCATATTTATTCTGCATATCCCATTAGGATAAGATTAGAAAGCCAGTTTTCCTTTGAATAGTAATTTTGTTTCTTAAATTTATTCATATTTCCTTTGGGAATTTATAGGATAAAGGAAGAATCATGTATATTCATCCTGATTTTCGATTTCATTAGACCACCACCTTGTAATAAAGTCTTTTATTTTTGGCATAAACTGTAAAACATTTTCATACAAGGAAGTAAAAGGGAGCAGCAAATTTTCCAAGAAACCTAACAATTCATTATGTAGACTGGTATAGAAAGATCAAACCTGTATACATTTGCTTTTCCAAGTTGGAAATTTCATTTATAATCCAGATGAAGATTGTTTTTATTCCTAAAATCCATCTTCCATGAAGATGTTGGAGAAATGGAATGGAGCTTTTGTCTTCTTTCACAACTTTTACTTATGTATGTATATATGTATGCAATATTTTATTGTTAGTTGTTTGAAACAGCATCTTGCTATTTTGCCCAAGCTTGCCTGAAACTCCCAAGCTCAGTGGTTGTCTTGCTTCAGCTTCCCAAGTAGCTGGAATTGGCACATGCTCCCAAATGCCCAGTCTGCTTTCTTTGTTAAATTGCTAGTAGAAAAATTTGAGGAAAGAGTTGGAATATCAGCACAAAATTCTCTGTTGATATAAGTTTGGGTAGCAGAGGTGAGGGCCTGCTGAAGGACTGGCTCAGTGGCAGAGCCCTCGCCTAGTATGTGCAAGATCCTGGATTCAATTCCCAGTACAAAAACAAAACAAAAAAACCCCAAAACAAAACAAACCCTGGTAAAACATAACCAAACCAATCTTTCAAAATATATTTTCCCCTTATAAAAATTGACTCTTCAAACTACAAATAAAGCATAAAAGAGAATTAGGCATTTTCTTTTTATTCTGTAGAAGATTCTTTTTATAAAGAATAGAGGTTCAGATAGAAAGTTTGGACCTTGTCATTCAATAGAATAATAAATCTCTGACACTTTTCATTATCATCATTCTACTGAGGCTGAATTTGCATTATGTTCATTAACTAGAAAGTCTTTGTTTAATTTTCTTTTTTTATGCTTCACAATAGAATTAATATTTCCCATATTGATATGTGTTTGGGGAAGTCAAAGGATCCAGGAAATCTGTAGCAGTTCTAATATAGATTCAAAAGCAAAATGTAGGAAAATCCCAGGTGGTTAGAATCAATTATAAGATATCTAATTTGCATTCGATTATACTTGATATCTGAAGTTTTACTTATTGAACAGCACTGAGCTGTAACTTCAAATGGAGAAATGTGTCGTTTCTTAATTTTTCTCTTCCTTTTACAGTTGAAGTAACTGAAGTAAAATTTACTGTCACAGTTGACAAGAGAAGGAGGCATAGAGGCAAAAAGAGAGTTCTTCCCTCACTGCCTTTTGGTCCAAGAAAATACATATTCCTTGCCCAAGTGCAAAAACACAAAAACTATGTTAAGAACTGTGGGGTACTGTATTTCCACCTAGTGAAGACACATTTTTATCTTCCTATACAGGTAAGCAAGACACAGGATTTTCCATATGCAAATTTTGTAACTCCCCTGGGAGGGAATTAATAACTTTTAATTAGAAGCATTAAGAAAGTTTAATACATATTTTACATATTTTATTTTGAATACTAACATTTAATACTGTAAGTACTCTCATAAGTAGATTAACTAAAAGATAAATATTTTTTCATTGTATTAACTATACTTGCAATATGATATTTTTGTGATATCAACATACTTTTTGCAATAAATAAATATTTATAGTTAATATACTCAGAATTTTATCACAAAGTCTTTGTTCTTATGAAAAAAATTTCAAGGTTAAAAATAATCACATATACTAAATTCCATTAATTTCTGTTGTGGTTTCTTTTAGCCCAATGCCTAAATTCTGCAAACTCTACATTTCATCAGATATTAAACAATGGAACAGTAGCAACCTCCAGAAATGTTTTAGAATTATGGGCCTGATAGAATAATTCTGATTCTCATAAATAAAATAAGATTATTATATTGATATTCTTGTTATTTTTATTTCCATTAAATTACTTACAATTTATAATTTTGAAAAGGCATAAAAGGATATATTGATAGTTGTGTTGTCATGGTAACAGTTTATATTATTTTTATTTAAAATTATTCCTTTTTTTAATTTGTCGATATTTATTTAGAAAGCAACTTTTCAGGGACCTTTTTAGACCTATAGTAAAATTTTCAGAATGCGAATCTCAGAGAAATTTAGTGGATTTTTAAGATCTTCCAAGTGAATCAGAAATAGATTGTCAACTGTAGTCTTAACACAGATACAGTATTAATATAAACATGGTAGATATTTAAACCAGAACAGAGAACTAATTCTTTTTTTGGAGAGGAGTATACCCACTCTAGATGACTAAAAGATTATTAGAAAGTTCTTTTTCCAAAAAAATTAAGGAAATTTTATGATAATTCTTGCATAATGACCATTGAAAGAAAATACTTATTTGTCCATCCCACAACTTTAATTGTAGAATTTACCCAGGGAAAAGTCTTACCTAAATTTCCCAATTTCATATATTTTTTTGATAGATTGCATATATTTCTATGATAATAACAATATCAATAAAATTACATTAATAACATTTAATAGTCTGAATCATTAAATAACATAGTAAATGCCTGTAGTGTACTTTCCTAAATAATATTCAGAATAATTCTATCATAAGAGTACAGTTAACATTTCTACTCTAGTAAGGGAAAAGCAGACATTAGAGGTTAAACATTTTATCTTGGCCACCCTGTTAGAATGCATCATTGCCAGGACTTGAATCCAAATGACCTTTATTGGCAAGAGATTTTCATGATCATCATATTTTCCTCAACTATCTAGATAATTTCATATTTTCAGAAGTAGAAGTTAGCCAAATCTGAGAATGCTTTCTTCATAGATTAATGTTTAATTTTTACCTTTATCTCTAGCAATGTTCTTTCCCACATCAATTTTATGAGCAACTGAGTAAAAATTATTTTCTTGGATTTTAGATACCATCATCCTCAGGAGTTCTCCATGTCCACCAGCATTTGAATCTTTAACAAATATTGAAAGAAACTTATACCTATTGTGGACTGTTGGTTTCAGCCCAGGGACATAAAAATATAAAGCACAATTTTGAATTTTATGGATCTCTGTTAGGTCAAACTTGATCCTTTCCACAATTGACATTTCAGAGTACTCAAATTCTCTTGATTGATTGGGAGTCCACATATGGGGTCAGACAAGAAGGAAGCAAAGAACATTGGACCTTAAAACATCAAATAAATAAGCCCCAAGCAAAGACGCTATTGAATTTTCTAGAAAGAATGAAAGTGAGTAACAAGATTGAGGTTTGAGGGGCTTAATGAGTCCAACCCATACACAAGGCCATGCTTCACATTCATTCCACTGGGATCATTTGAGGAGGTGCTGAAGATCAACTGTTGGTATCTGCTGCTATTTACTCTAGTTCTGTAAATATAAAATGGGGCAGGAAAATCTGTATCTTTTGAATACTTCACTCATTGATTCTGATCCTTACCAATGTTAGGAACTACTGGAACAAGTGAAAAAACAAAACTATAAAGGAAACAAGAGTTCTACTGTGATAAATATCTTTGAAAGAGCTCAGCTAAGGGAACATACACAATTTCTCTGTTGATGTGAGTAGAAGAAGAGTATTTAGGTGAGCAGTGCAGAAAGTCTCTGCAGCTAGAGAGTAGCAGCTGATGGGGCCTGTGTCTGAAGGTTGGGGCCTGTTATGGCTATGACAGATCAACCCGATTGGGCTAAGGAGTGCCCACATAACTACAAAAACAATATTTCTAGAGGAGATTATTTTTTGAACCAGTAGATTAAATAAAATGATTGCCTTCACAGATGTGGGGAGCCTCATCAATTTCCTTGAAAATTCAAAAAGAACAAAATAGTTGCAGAAATGGAAAATTTACTCTCCCTTCATTCAATGGGACACCTACCTTTTCCTGCCCTTGGGCATTGGCACTCCTAGTTTGGGGGCCTTCAATCTTAGATCGGGGCTTATTCCATCTGCTCTTCTTGTTCTCTTGCCTTTGTTCTTAGACTAAAGTTATATCACCAACTTTTCCAGATCTCAAGTTTTCAGGGAGCAGATGGTGGTACTTTTCAGCATCCACAATGTGTGAGCCAATTCTTCATAATAAATTTCTTCCTATATACCTGTACTTCCTTATATACATTATTGGCTTTGTTAAGCTGAAGAACATTTACTATTGCAGGGTGCAAGAAATTGGGCAGCAGTAAGGGTAAATATCCATTAGTGTCAATGGCCCAAAGAAAGAGCAAAGGCAGGAAGATTAGAAAGTTACCTCCAGAAAGGTAGATATCTTCACTATATTATTTATTAAATATGCCTAGTACTCAGAATCATGTCTTGCTTATAGTGGATGTTCAATCAACATTTCCTAAATAAATTTCTGAACAACAGTAGGGTAGGAATCTGGAGTGTTACATCACTAAAGTGCCACACAAAATCAAATGGTAACCCCAAACTACCTATCTACACCTACGTTCCTCCCCAGGTACCTCAGTAATCAAAGAAGGAAATACCAGAATAAAATTGGATGTTTTTTTGTTGCTCATAGTATGCTTAAGAATTTGAGATCTGTAATAGAATACACTTAATATATAATAATTTGTATTTACAAGTTTGGCAGGAGAACACATATATGAAAGGGAAGTTTTTGATGTGCATTTCTTCCTTTAGTTGAGATCTGGTCTAAACCATCTGGCAAATTGGAACTCTAGACAATTGTAGTTAATGCTAGACCTGTCTCCACCTAGTTGGTTAATTCCGCTTAAACCTGAGATTATTAAAATCCATATGTTTCCGAAATATGATCTCAGTAGACTGGTTCCTTGGAGATATGTACATTTCCCAGTGTAATCATAGAGGACCAAATTCCTGGTAGGCACTTAGAATTAACTGTTATAACAAGAGTGAAGCAGCTGTTGTCTTTGTTTGCCTTCAGGACTCCAAACTAAAGGGAAATGAAATATATGAATTTCAAAATCAAATAATATTTTCATACAGAAAAATTAAGTATGCTATATTAGCTGAGGCAAAAATGTCAAGGACATTCTCACTTGTACTTCAAAGAAAATTACAATATTCTGTTCATTTCAAACTAAGCAAGGCATTTGGATTGTTGATTTTCCAATAGTCTGCAAGTGAAGTTTTTAAGTTAAAGTTTGAAATTTCCTGATTTTATATTAAAATTCTTACTTCCCTTAAATATATATCCCAAGCAATTGGAGACAATAAAGTTTTCCTTTATTTACCAATGTATATAGAACTTAAATTATTTATTAATGAATGGAAACACATAGGCCTCAAACTGACATTTAGTTTACCCTCTGTATGTGTAATAAGATGTGACTGCCGTTACTAAAGCCTTGCTATAATTAGAATCAGATATTATACTGTTCCAAAGTAACATGCCCATTCTACAAGGTGGTTTTACAATAGTGTTCAAAGGTAAAAATAAAACACAGCATTTGAGCAAGGTAGAACATTCAGATTTATGATTGACAGCTTTTCTGATATGAGTAAAAATAAATGTTTTGTTCCAAAGGCAACAGCAATGATTAAAATAAGAAAAACTTCAGCATCTTTTGTTGTAAAAATATTTGCGTATAATATATCACTATTCTTTTTTCCCATCTCTTGGATTCTACCAGTATTGCTTTAGATATGTTTTTACTTAGTGAAACAAAGCTATGCCTGACAGAAACTTTATAAGGCTATTCTCACATTTTCAACATGGCACTACAGAGGTATAGAAAATTCCATTTCTGCTAGAAAAGGTTCAACTTTCATAGGGTAGAAAGTAAGATAGGCATTTGAGTTACTCATTCAAAGTATTAAATGATCATTTAGCCCTTTAACCTATCTGGAAGAAAAAAAATTCATAAGATTTAAAATCAGTACGATAGATACTTAGAGTAAATTATAATATTACCTTTTATCAATTAAAAATTTGTTTAAAGGCCCCCAGTGCCAGTGTATGCCCAAAATTTCAGATAATATAAAACCCTATGAATGTCATATTATTTTTTGCACATACATGTCTGCTTCTAATTTGTTTTAGTATATGGAAATCATCATGCAAATTAAAAAATAGTCTAACATTTATTTTATAAAGGTAACATTATGGAAATAATGAATAAGAATTGACTTTAAAAAATAAATAGTTCTGAATATAAAATCATAGCTCTAAAGTGTTATAAGACTAAGAAGAGAGATTTTTAAAAATTTCTTTGCTCTTTTTCTTTTTTATTTTTGTTGCAAATGTAGTTTATAGGAATATGGCTCAAAAAAAGGACATACTATCAGTTCAAATCACAAATAATTACTGCATAAGAAATGTAATCAGAAAAAAATAATCATTTCCCTAGGAGAAGGAGGGGCAGTGCTTGGGAAGTAATACAGAAAGTTCCTCTAAAGTGGAAGCAACATAGGTGTTGTGAACATGGAAGTTTTCTTACAATTAAAGTATGATGGAACTCAACACTTAAGTTGCATTACATATGCTGTCATGTCAGAGTGAAACACTTCCTTAAACTCAAGTAACCTCTAACAACTAAGATTAATAAGCCACAGATGGATGATGTTTGGAGGATATGTAACAACCAAGTACCCAGAAAAACTACATTAATACAATGCTACCAAAGAATGCATTTCAGAATCAACAATAAGTCCCCTCTTTCCAAATTCAATGAAAACATGTATTTGGTCAGGAGGATAGATTTTTTAGAGTAAATCAATTGTCATAATATATGGAAAAGTGAAATTTTATCTCTCCAGGACACTAGTGATAAAACTGCAAAAATAAATTAAAATCTTCAATAAAAAATTTAAAAACATTTTCATTGGACATTTAGTATATTAATCATTTTTTTCATTTTTAAAATTTTAATTTGGTATATATGACAGCAGAATGTATTACAATTCATATCACACATGCAGAGCACCGTTTTCAAATCTCTAGTTGTACACAAAGTAGAGCTAATATTTTTAAATGCTACTAAAATACTATAGACTATTGATTCAGCATGTCCATAGCAACTCTGTGTGTTATAATGGATTTGTTGTAATTAAATTTAGGAAAATTTGGGGGAACACAGCATTTAAAAAAATCCAATTTAGAAAGACCAATAATATAAGAGAAATAGCTTAGAGCTGGGCAAGTTGTATGCTGCTTTTGAATCATCTGTTATAAAATGAGTTCAATATCAGGGGTGAACAAGGAAAATAAAGCAAAAAAGCCACATGTAAAACTGAGTTCTTACTTATTGACAGGTTCAGAACTAACAAAAATAATTCCAAGCAGCTGTTGAGAATGTCTTATGATAATAGAAGATGTTAAAGTGAAAACAATCTCAATTGGTGAATGCTGAAGGTAGGAATTGAGATGGGAATGGAGGAAGTCTGAGAGAATGTTCAAAAAATACACAGACCAAATTAGAAAAGGAAGTAGCTGAAAGATTGGTGTTAAGATAGGTGTTGAGTGCATATTTGGCCTAATTCATATTTTGTTTATGAATACCGAGTGAAAGAAAACATAATTAAGATACCAAACAGAAAACAAATCCTCAATATTGAACATCAAGGCTATCTGTGCTGACTCTGAGAAGTTAGTGACCTACTGAAAACTCATTTTTTTTTTCACTTCTAAATACTATGAGTTTTCTTATCTAAACAGCAGGAGGCCAGTCATCTTAGAACTGCAATCTGGATGAAACTGAATATGAGTCTCAAGGAGGATATCTCTGTGAGGACCTAAGGACCAGTGGTCAACATCCATTCCTGTAAGTGTGCTGGAAGTTTGGTCACAAATGGTCAAGTCACTGGTAAAAGTGTGAGTTAAGGTTCTGCACACTGAACTTGGACAGGACCCTCATGAAAGATGTGGCAAGCTACCTGTTTCTACTTCACCACTTGCAACCACTACAAGTAGTGAGGCAGACACTTGGATGCTCCAGCATCTCACCATAGAACATAGTATGATGACATGGAAAGTTGACATTCTGTCTGAAGGACTAACCACTAAAGAAAACCAGCTCAGTCAGAACAAACAAAGCATACAATCAGACAAACTGATCAAAATGGAGGAAGAGACTGATAACAAAGCAAGTAGGAAAACCATATTGTATATTAGTTATGAGAGAAATTAAGGTGCAACCCTAAAAAGACTTAAAATTAATGGTTGGAAGAAATGCAAGAAATAACTTCTGATATTAGAGAAAAAAAGTGCTGGAAGTATCAGTGATTTGGAAGAAATAGTCAAGTGAAAATATATGAAAAATAGAAGTTCTCCATAGTGAAACATAAGCTCATGATGGAAGGACAAAAAATTAGTGATTAGAAAAAAAAATTTTTTTTTCGACCAGAGGAATGGCGGAAGAAAGCTTGCTATTGAAAAGTCTCACTGAATTTAAGACCAAACTGTGAGGATGAAAAGACAAAAGTAGACATTTCCTGACAAAACCTCTGAATTCTATAAAACAGGGAAAAATTCTTAAGATTCAAGGCAGAACAAACCAAGTGCTTAGAAAGGAAAAAGAATGATTTGCAACCCTGTGTCTGGGAAAATGTTGTCAATGTTGAAAAAAAATCTGCACAATGCTGAAATGAAAGGATAGTGACATGAAACTACCATATTCACCTGGGGTTTTTTTTTAAAGAAATGTGTTTAATGGTAACCGAAATTGTAGGAAATTTATTATCCATGGATATCACCTGGAAAAAAAAGAAGTCAAGAAAAGCCTCAGCGTCACTCAGGGTTCTTATTACCAATAATAAAATATATGGAGGTTTAAGCAGAAAAATAAATGATTAAAGAGTATTGAGTAGCTCATAGCGTTCAAGAGCACTGAGATCGTCAGGATTAAACACTAAATATTATATTTTTCATAGAAATTACCATAGGGATTACAATAGGAAAAAATAACAAGAAAAGTTCCATTTACCAACATGTGAATTATACAAAGGAATGAATTAAAAGGCCTGCACAAAAACACAGTAGCTAAGGAGAAAGGTTATCTCAGAGGAGACAAGAGAGAGTCAGAATAAAAGATGAATGCAATTGCCTTACTTTGCTTTATAAACATGGATATTGTTGAAATACTTTATGGTCAAAATCTTTTCAAGTATTGTGTGTTATAACAGTGTAAGATATAATAGAATTTTCTATTCATGATTTCAAAAGGAAAAAAATAAGATAAAAATCAATGCCATGTTAGACACTTGTTTTGCCTTTTGGGAAATGTATGGCTTTTATTTGAGTTAAAAAGTGGAAATTTTAAGCAAAACCTTCAACTTGGCATAATAAAGGAAAAAGCTACAAGGTAAATTTGATCAGCATGAATTAAAATAACGTATGTATTTGTGGAATAAGTAATCACATGTGATGGTGGCCTAACTTGGATCTCTTGTACACAGGATGTAATAAAGAATTGACCTTGTCTTAATGGGAAATACATCCCCCAGCATGCCAAGGTCATCACAACATAATTGCTTTGGACTTCTATCAGTGATTTATCAAACAAGAACATGCCTGAGGGAGAAATGTATAAAAACCTGAGCTCTATGTGTAAACTATATCTTGCTGTTTGTATAACAAAATATATCACCAATATCTTTGCAAAATGCATGTGTACACATGAAGACAAGAGCCAAAATGCAACGTTCACTTTGTAGAATTGATAGACATAATAAATAAAATGTAGTAGAAATGTGAGAGCATTATTATTTAAAATGAATTATATGATTTATCAGTTTTTAGGTTTGCTAATATTTCAATTGAACCCATTCATAAATGTCTAATGAAATTTTTAATTAAAAAAATGAAATAGAAATGCTCTTAAAAATGGCCATATTAGTACTGTTTATTGGTGGACAGAACAAGTCATCTTAGAAGGGAATTGATGTTAAGGAGAATTAATGGAATGTACCTTATTACAGATGTAAATATAAAGCAAATTGGAAGCAATTGTGTCTGGAGAATTAAGACAATTGTGACCTTTAATTTTTCCCAAAGATCTTTGGAATGCACAGCTGCTCAGTAGGTAAATGGTGGACATACTTGAATTGGGGCAAACAAATGTCCTGAAAAGTAAAAGATTGGAACCATAAACATTTCCTCTTGAGGTATAAGTAAAACTTCTCTGACAGACTCTTTGACCTAACTGATGTTGATTGGAAAGAAATTTATTAGGAACACCCAAAGAACTCATCACAAGGGAGAAAGAATTTGCATTACTAACCTGAGTTCACCACCAGGGCTAGATGATTTAAGTGGAATGTTTAGTCCCAGGAAAATTGTGGCTATACCTCAGTCATTTTTAAAGTCAATCTTACTGGTATGGGAGTATGATCTGGCAACTGGGAATGAAAATAATGAGCTATAACATTGAAACCCAATGCCAGTATAGGTGCAGATCTGGGTCACCAATGATTGAACTCCTTCTATGGATAGGTATTCATTAAGATATGTGAGAGTATTGTCCAATAGCAGTATCATATGCTAAGACCAAAAGCAAAAGTACTAGAGCCTGGTTTGCTGAGGCTGCAGTGACAAAATACTACAGACTGTGTGGATGAAATGACATAAATTTATTTCCTCACAGTTTGAAAACATGAGGTCAAGATGCCAGTATCCTCAGGAATCCTACACCTCTAAAACTACAAATATCCCACTTAAGAATAGGGAAAATGACATGAATAGACATTTCTCCAAAGAAGATTCACAAACAAACAATGAGCATAAGATAATTTGCTTCACATTGTTAGTTCCTAGGGAAATGCAAATCAAAACAACAATGAGACACCAGTTCAACACACTACTAGATGGTTATAATAAAAAAGTTTTGGCAGAAGATGGAGAAAATGGAACCCCCATATAATGTGAACAGGAACATAAAGTGATATAATCACTTTGGAAATTGTCTGGAAGTTTTTCAAGGGATAAACATAAAGTTATCATATAACTCAACAGTTCTACTTCTAGGGCTGGGGATGTGGCTCAAGTGGTAACGCGCTCGCCTGGCATGCACAGGGCACTGGGTTCGATCCTCGGCACCACATAAAAATAAAGATGTTGTATCCACAGAAAACTGAAAAATAAATATTAAATCTCTCTCTCTCTCTCTCTCTCTCTCTCTCTCTCTCTCTCTCTCTCTTTAAAAAAAATGTTCTACTTCTAGGTATGTGTAAGAGATATAAGGGCTGGGGTTATTGCTCAATGGTAGAGCACTTGTCTAGAACATGTGAGGCATTGGGTTTGATCCTCAGCACCACATAAAAGTAAAAAAATAAATAAAGGAGATACAAAAGTATATATCAACTTAAAAACAGATGTTCACAGCAGCTTTACTCATAATAGTTAAAAGGTAGAAACAAGCAACTCAAATGTCCATCAAGTAAATGGACAAACAATATGTGAAAATTCATATCATAGAACATCATTTGGCAATAGAATATTAATACATGCAATTGTCTCAATCTTGAAAACATTAGGCTATGTGACAGGAGCTATTTACACAGGTCATACTGTCTGATTCCATTTATATGAAATTCCTGCAGTAGGCAAATACATGGAGACAGGAAATAGGTAAATGGGCTGCCTAGAATTGTAATATTGCAGACAAAGGGAAGGGATTTCTAATAAGTATATGTGCTCGGATATGATGACAATTCTCTAAAATTGATGTGGCAATGGTTGCACAGTTCTGTGACAATGCAACTTCAATAGGTGATTTTTCAGAGCATATAACATATATTTCAACAAAGCTGTTACATGTTGAAATTGACCAACCAACAAACAAACCAGCAAACAACAACAACAGCAAAAAAAAAGATTGATTTTACCAGGAAAGTTAATTACAAGTCTCAAAAAAGTTAAATATAGAGTATGCTTTCCATGTCACTTTTTCTTATAGTTTACCTTCTCCATGGCAAGTGAAAAATCATCTCTTTTGACAATGTTTACAAATATTCTAGTTTTCTATGTTACATGGATCCCCTTGTGTTGGATTGTTTCTGTTTTAATTTCTGAAAAAATGGCCATCAGCAAAATTTATGTTTTTCATTTCTTTGCCAGAGCATTTCTGAGATAGTATGTCTTCAATCTATGCCTTTGACATGGAACCACAAATTTCCTGAGTCACTGCTTTATATGAAGAAAAACAAACTTTATATTGTGTTAAACCACTGTGATATTAGAAATTTCTTGTTAATGCAACATATTTAATTCTAACCTGGCTTCTTAGAGCCAATGTCACACTAACATAACATACAAGAGAATTGATTGTTTAGATTTAGATGTAGTTTATTGGGATGCTTGAGTAATAATATATTTCAAATTTCATAAAGTATCTTTGAAAACTAAACAATATGAAACAGCTTTCTGATTCAAGTTATGATAATGAAATTAAACTAGTTAATGATAGGAATGATAGATAGCACATTCATAACAGGGTATTTGATTTAAAAAAAGTAATGAAGAAGTATAGAAGGAAAACTATAACAGGTAATGTGGGGTCATATACATAGTGCTTCATTTTTACCTTTAAAATAAAGGCACAGGTACTGTGTTCTAGAGAGAAAACTCTCTGGAAATTTTTGCTCAATTGGAGCTGTTAAAATTAAGAGATGAAGTGGAAGTAGTAGTATATACTTGCAATCCTAAAGACTCGGGAGACTGAGGCAAGAGGCTCACAAGTTTCAGGTCAGCCTCTGCAATTTAGGGAGATTTTATCTCAAAATTAAAATAAATAAATAAAAAAGGACTGGTGGTGTAGCTTGTGGTAGAGCACTCCTGAGTTCAATACCCAATACCAAAAAAAAAAAAAAAAAGAAAAATGATAATAAATGAAACCAACTCAGAGCCACAGGTCAAGGGAGGAACTGAAGTAATAAGAATGTGGAAAATCCTCTCTTTACTTCCTCAATTCTCCTTCCTTGGCACATATTGATTGATGGTACCTACCTAGAAATATTTGATGTGGTCTGTGTAGTTCCTCCTCCCTAGATGGCACTGGATGCATAAAGGGGAGCACAGATCTGGAGAAGTGTATGTAAGAAGTGCAGCCCAGGGAGATTTTGTACCTGAAATTGTATTAGTGCCCAGGAGTTGTATGACACTTACAAGGAAGCATTGACTCTTAAAGGTGTTTCTGATTAACTTGAATCAGAATCACTTGGAAGGTGGCAGGTGCGTTCGTGCATGCCTGTAATCCCAGAGGGTCAGGAGGTAAGACAGGAGGATAGTGAGTTCAAAGCCAGCCTCAGCAATGACAAGGCACTAAGCAACTCAGTGAGACCCTGTCTCTAAATAAAATACAAAATAGGGCTTGGATGTGGCTTAGGGATTGAGTGCCCCAGAGTTCAATCCCCAGTATCCTCAAAAAGAAAAAAAAAATCCCCTAGAAAGTGAAAACATACATTGCTGGACCCTCCAAATTTGTGATGAATTAGGTTGGGTTGAGGTCCAAGAATTTGCATTTCTAACAAATCTCAGAGAATATCAATGCTATTAGTTGGAGGACCTCACTTTGAGAACCACTGAGTTATAATTTATATCAGAAAAACTGAGTTTCAAATTCTCATTCTGATTGGAACCATGAGTAATTCTCCCAACTTCTCTGAGGTCCAAAGATCTATCTATTACATTTTATCAATTATTAATCATCTATTTCTTAAGGTTGAATATTTATGTTCATCTTGAATGACTTTGTAGATGTTACGTAAAATTGCACTTGAAAATAAGTCTGCAGGAGATTACTTGTCACTTGATAAAAACAAATACACACTTTCTTAACTTTTATATATTTTAAGTAATAAATTAAATTAATCAGATCAAAAATATAAAGATGTAAAAACTATATATAATATCTTAAAGTAATGATAAATGCATATTTTTATATGTCAAATGAAATAATTTGTATGTTTCTTTAGGAAGGCAGCAAATGGCTGCATTATATTTTGTGTGTATTGACTCTATATGAATGTTACAACCATGTTTTAATTATCTATTGAGAAATTACTTTCATATTTTACTTGGAGGCAAATGGTAAATGAAATTAATAGTAGTTTGCTCTATTACAAACTAATTGATAATAGACAATAATGGATTACATTTTGTAATAGTCTGGTAATGTTTCATTTACACTTTACCCTCTGGGAAATTAGATTTTCAGGATAAGTAAAACTTTCCAGATAATTAATGCTTAATCCCTAAAATAAAATATTTATTATTCATCATGACTTTGTAAAACACTCTGGGACAATTTCTTAACCTTTGAATTTTTTATTTTAATTTTTAAAGTGATTAAATCAAGTTAGAAACGATATTGGAATACTGTGTTGCATGCAGGTGCCTTTGAGAAAATTGGACTTGAAGTCCTCCTTATTCACTTTCTCACAGCTTATTTTGATATCCTGGCTCTTTTATCCAAACACAGAGCAAACATCTTGAACATGAAGTGTCACTGTTCAACTACAATGATTTCAGGTTATTTTTGTCTTCTTTGTATTTTCAGTGTCTGTAGTCCTCTGGTCACTTTTTGGAGAAGTCACTGTGTTTCCACTCCCTGTCACTCTCCTTTAGAGGCCTTACTGTATACTCTACAACTGGAGAATATCTGGAAGCCAAATCAAGAGGAGGCTTTCAAATTCATTAAAATATTCTGTCACAAGTAACATACAGGGATAAGGTTAAAGTTTTTAGTTTGGAAGAGGTGACTTTATGATCTACATATTTATTTGTAACCTTAAGGCTATATATAACCTGAGTAACAACTGCCAAGGAAAAGAGAAAATTTTTTATAATGTGATTTAGTTGTATACAATAATTTCACTGTTATTGGCTATTGTTCACTTACATTCAGAGCTAGCATAGTTTATTTTTGACTCCTAGACTTTATTTTTTCTGTCTTCCACAAATCTTTGCATTTAGATCCCATGAAATAAGGGATTCTGACATGTTTGTTCTTTGGGACACCCTCAGTCTCTAGAATAGTAGCTTGTGACCTGCTATGGTTTGTCACCTGCGTTCCCTCAAGAGAGGGATTAGCCACAATGATTTTTAAACATTCCTGAATGGTTGTGATGCATAGCCATGATTAAGAATAACTGACTTAGACACTAATATATAACATATAGCATATTTAATAAACATTTGTGAATAAATACATGAATCAGATATTTATTGAATGCTTTGCTAAATGTTAGATCCACGATGGCATTAATGACACAAAGATGGCATAAAAAGTTACTGCCTTTCACAATGTTGTAGAGATGCATGTAAATTTTAAGAATTTATACTGAAAAATAATAATAACCCTCATACATGAATGTTGCATAGAATAAATGGTAAATTATCCCACTCAAATATACACTTTTTCATTCTGTGCTAACTTGAGGATCAGAAATAATACCTTCTCTGTTGGTCTATCAAGTAATTCTTGGATCATTCTTAATATTGCTCTTTCTTCACTCTCATATCAAATTGATCACTAGGTTTTAATGTTTTTTTTTAACCTCCCATTTCTTGTTAAAGGATCTTTATCTTTTATTGCTTCATACTACCATTGCCATAATTCAATCTGCTGCCAATGATATCATTTTTGGTGAAACATCATCTTAATGAGTCTCTTAGATTCTGGTTTAAGTTACAACAACCCAATTCTCTGCCTGCTCACTTTACTCGGAATAAAATCCATATGCTTGTGATTTATAAGGACCTACTGTATGAGCCTCTTTTTTTCCTCTACTTTTATTTCTTTTTTTTTTTAAAGAGAGAGAGAGAGAGAGAGAGAGAGAGAGAGAGAGAGAGAGAGAGAGAGAGAGAGAAAGAGAGAGAACTTTCAACATTTATTTTTTAGATTTTGGCGGACACAACATCTTTGTATGTGGTGCTGAGGATCGAACCCGGGCCGCACGCATGCCAGGCAAACGCGCTACTGCTTGAGCCACATCCCCAGCCCCTACTTTTATTTCTTAATTTAGGCTTACTTGTACCCTAAAATATAGTTCTAATTAAATACACACTGCTCCTCCATTCAACCTATTATTCTCTGTCTCTGTCTCTCTTCACCTGGATCTACCTTTTTTTTATTTTCTCTGTTTTTAGAGCTTACCTCCTCTTCAATCTCAATATTAGTTTACTAGTTAAATCTGTTTTATCTTTTACTATTTACATGAGATCACACTTCATTTAGGAAATGTGACACCCCCCTCCAATAAATATTTGTTTAGCAACAAATGGATCCTTCTATTTAAATATCTTCCACTCTTCTTGGAGCACAATTTTAAGAAGAAAAATGAGGAGAATATCTTTGTTTGATCCAGTACAAGTATTTGAAATGAGAATGAGTGTTTCAGGGTTCCCAGTGTGATGAGTATTGTGTAGGTCCCTTGGGATTTCTGGAGCAAAGTTTTGAACTTTTACATGTGAGTAATGGCTCCATGACCTGTGTATACCCATACTCCACATTTCTGGGTCCTATAATACCCTCAGTTCTGTCAGTACTCTATGCATACATTATTTGACCTCATGGAAGCACATTCTCATGATATTTTTAACAAATATCACTTGATTCTGTTGACAAAGAAGTATTGAACTTCCTCCACAGTACTAGGGTAACCAGGGGTGAAGAAAGTTTTCTTGATGAAGATGTGTAATTCAATGAAATAATATCTATGTGTAGTAAGAAAGCAAAAAAAAAAAATGAAAGTCAGTATTCACCATTGCTACCATACAATGGAATTATGTAGGTTGCTTTATAGATTTTAACTTATCTTTTCTAGAAATCTTTAAGTTATTAAAAATTTTAATTAAAGTATGTGATTACCTTACATGAAGTATGCCATTAATTAAGGTATATGAGCTCATCTTCATTTTATACATGATGATAATAAAATTAAGAACTGAAGAGCCTCTGGAATTCCAACACTTATATGTGCTGACTTCAGAGCCCACATTTTTATGTTATGGTAAGCAAGCATGCACCTTCATAAGGCAACAATTTTCATGTATGTGAAATTCTGAAGCTTTCCTCTATTCCATAAGATCCATGAGAAACCTGCCTGCTTCAAGCTGTTTAACATTAGGGGATTAGATTTAAAATGGATCCCTGATGGGAGATCAAGTGATAGTGAGGATATTGGAAATATGATAAAGCATCAAGCTTTCAATGGTATGAGCAAGGACAAAATTAATTTCTCTAATAACACAATAAGGATAAATTAGCTATCTTTATTTATCTGTAATAAAGGAGCACCTATGTAAAAATCCTGGATTACCTTAGTTACTGTATTCACATCAAAGTATTTATCCTGTAACCAATATATTTTCTTGAGTCCTCATCTTCTTGTTGATATCTGATAATAAGAGTGGGAAAGGCAAAAATCTTGGAAACATGGACTGCTCTGAAGGAAAAGCACAAATTCCAGTCTAATTTCATTCTGAGAAAAATCTTCACATTTAGTCATATTCACAAGTAAATTTCAAGAGAAAATTCACATATGCAAAAAGATATGTCTTAAACCCCAGTCTTTCTTTCCTGTTCACTCCTCCCCTCCTTTTTTCCTCTCTCCCTCTCTCTAATATCTTCAAAGTCTCTTTCACTAGTGGCTCATAACCATCATCTTTCTACATATTTTAATTTCTCTTAACTTGCATTCAAAGTGAAAAGAAAACAAAAACTTCCTCTTACTGGATCTCCTTCAATTACCAGAAGATTTTTCTTTTTCTCCATCACAGCAAGTTGGAAAAGTTGTCTGTAGTCCCTGCTTCCTGGTTTCCACTTAGCTTTATTCATGCAAACCTTATTCCTAGAATATAGTTTAATATGGTGGCTAAGGTACAGTGTTTCAACCAGGAAAACTGATTGAGTCTCTATTTTCAGTATCAGTGACATACTTACTAATCTTGTGTGCTTCAGTTGCTTCATCAGTTAAATTATGATATGACTGTGCTTAATTCATGAAATTATTTATCAAAAAATTATACATATAAAGTCTTATATGTAGTTCCTGATATAATATACATGTATATTTTAATATATAGCCATCGATATTGTTACTAGGCTCCCACTTTTTAAAAAATAGATATTGCCAATGTAACTAATGATTTCTTTTTTGCTAAATATAGCAGTAACTTCCCAGGCTTCAGTATCTTAGCTCCTTCTGCAGTATATTAACACTTTACTTTGGTGATACTACTACTTTCTGGATTTTTTTTTCAAATTTTTCTAGGCTATTCTTTCTTTAGAACATTTTGAGAAAAAAAAATTTCCTCTGCCCATAACTTAATTTTTCATGTTGCTCAGATTTTCTTCTAAGTCATTGTCATCTTCTCTTTTAGACACATTATATCAATTTGTTGATAGTTTTTGGTCACAGCAGCATAACCAATCTATCCTGTTGGACTATTTTGTATCTTCTTTTTTCTCCTGAAAACTCAAAAACACTCTCCATTTCCATATTTAGATGGTAACCAGGATTATAATTTCACTAGGAAAATATGAGCAACTGGCTTCCATGGCCATGTCCATACCATACACACTTTCTTGTATTACAATAAATATAATAGAGCTGTGTATTCATGGCCAAGTGTAACCTGCATCTGTGTGCTGAATTCCTTCTCCTATCACTTATTTCGGAAACTTGTTTTACTATTTCCTCCCTTTCTTTTCTACATTATTAATTTTTCTTTTTAAAATTCATATTAGCATATATATTAGTTATTTCATTAAGGAAAAATTACTTTGTAAGATCCACTTTACCACCAAGATTCTTTTGCCATTTTCCATATTTCAGCTAGTGACAATTTCACTCTTGAATAATTCTGTCAAAAACTCAAGTCACCCTTGAATCTTCTTCTTAGATCAGGTATTCCAGCAAATCCTGATGTTTCAATGTCTGAATTTAGGGATTATTTACTATCTCCAACTGTTATCATACCAGACCCAGTCAGATGGTCACCAGTATTACCATTTCACTGTCTTCCATGACAGCCAGTTACTACAAAAGCAGAGTTTTCAAATGAATGATACTAGAAGGCCTAGCTGATCAAGAAGTCCAGGAGCATGGGAGGAAGTATACTCATTCTCACCCATCTGAAAGGGTTCTGCCAGGACTCGCCTTTTTTAGGGACTTGGACTCTGCTTCTCCTGAAGCCTAAGTGCCACTTTCCAAAAGACTTTTGGCAGTTAGCAACTGGTATTACCAGACCTATCATCACACACCTAAGTTCAATCAGATAAATAAATCAATCATGACTGTTCTGCACTTACAGGACTGTTCTAGTATTTGAAATCTAAAAAGTGAAGACCAGAAGGAACAAGGCAGAGGACATGCAGGTATCTGGTAACTTGCTCTTAATCGCATTTTGAGTGAATTATAATCATCCTCTGCTACCTCACTACATACCTGGCTTTTCTACATAATTAAAGTAATTCTTCAGTGTATAATTCCACTGAGGCCTTTTTCTCCCACTCCTGATTGATCTATTGAAAGTGGCTGAGATTAAAATTGAAATCAGCATAATAAATAGATGTCCACATGCACGTGTTTATTTCAATACTGTTCATAATAGCTAAGCTATGGTATAAACCTACATGCCCTTCAACAGATAAAATGATAAAGAAAATGTAGTCTATATAATGGAGCATTATTCAGCCATAAAGAAAGGAAACCTTTCATTTGCAGCAGAATGGATGTAACCAGAGAGCATTGTGCTAAGTAAAATAAGCCAGACCCGGAAGGACTAATAGTGCATGTTCTCTCTCAGATATAGAAGCTAAAACAAGTTTACCTGAATATAGAATAATGATCACTAGAGATTTGATCTGTCCACACTGTGCATATGTATGGGAATAGCACACTGCACCTCATCAATATGTCTAAAAAACATGTATCATTTTAAAAAACTAGAAGTTCTTACAATAATCTACAAGGTCTTTTAGATCTAGGTCTTCTCACTCCCTGTCTAGGTCTTCTCACTCCGTGTCCTACTGCTCCCACTGATTCTCTCTACTCCAACTGTTAGAGTCTGTAAACAAGTCAGGATGGCACCTGGCATTTTGCCAGGGGAATGTTAGAGTCTGTAAACAAGTCTGGATGGCGCCTGGCAAAATGCCAGAGGGAGTGGTTTGTGAAGTAAGGCCAGTGAGCCATTAAGTGTGGAGATTCCTTATTGGTTGACTGATGTATCTAGTTTATATTAATTAAGATAAGCTGTGTGGAATGTATAAATACCGCTCCTGTCCTACAATAAACGGCTTCCACTCCTGCTGTATCAATCTACACAAGTTGCTCATCACCCCCCGGTTATTTTGCTGCAGCCGGACTGCGGCACCAACTACACAGTCCTTCTTATTGTATTGAGTTGATCGGTTTGACTTCTGCTTTGCCCTTGAGGTAAAGGGCTTTAGCCTTGAGTTTTCCTCTTACAGGAATGTTCAATTCACTTTCATGCCTAAAGGTCCTTTCCCTTCTTGTTACTCTCTTAGTGACAGCACAATCTGGACATCTTTTGAAGTGGCAACTGTGTTGTCACTGTCATCTTCTGTCCAGGACCCCTTGCTGCATTTCTTTTTCTCATAAAACTAACCTCTAACAGGCTTCTTCTTTTACTTATCATGTCATTTGATTCTTCTACTATGTAATTGTGAAGATAAAGATTTTTTTTCAGTATTGTATTTGTATATGTGAGATGTCAGTAAATATTTGTTGAATGAATGAATGAAAATTGCATATTTGAGTCAATTATAGTAAATCAAAGAAGATTAAGTGAAAAATTTAAGAGCTGAAAATTTGAACCCTTCATTTTTTTCTGAATCTCTTTGACTAGTAAAATTAGACCTACCCTCAATTTGAAGGAACTAGATCTCAATTAAAAAAAAAAAAACAAACACAAACAACTTTTAATTACTTAACTTTTGGAGAATTACTCCTTGTACTTCTCAAGAAAGGATCTTAATAGTGTAAGAAAAAGGAGGACATCATATAAACTTATTTTAGGTAACTGTGCATTTAATTTGAATTTACCATTTAAAGTGTTAGCTCTATCTCTTACGATGAACCTTGGCATTTTGGTTTGTTGGTTAATAAATTTGAGGCCTTAATAATAGCTAAAAGTTAATGATTTTAAATGTGAGACCTTCCCTGGAATGGTATTCAGAGAAAGAGATCAAGATGTCTAGAAATCTGAAATATTTGAGTAAATGTATTATATTCACCCTGTTCAACATCTTAACCTTCCAAAAAAGAATTAGCAGGATTTCTGTATACTTGAATGAGATACATGTATGCCAGAGTGTAGGCAGTAAACCTTGAGAAACTTCAGGGGCTTCCACGTTCATGATTTCCTCCAGTGATTGGGGAATGTTATAACTCTTCCTCCAAAATGAAAGACAACATAATATACCTTGTATTTCTGTTCAAGAAAAAAGAAACAAAATTACATTATTTTGAGGTTTTTAGTAATTTTAGCTTGGGCTCTCCTCTCTTGTTTACTAAGAAATTCATAATGCTGGCAGTTCTGAGCAGGACTTAGAGCAAGAGAAGGCTGAGCAGCAGACCTAGCCTGAAGTGTAAGCTGCTCTAACATTTGTGCTTAATAACACAACACAGTTAATAATGAAGAAAATCTGTGTGGCAGATAGGCATCCTGGATGGGGCCTTTGCAAGTCCCAGTTGAATGATCAAGTCCAAAGTCCATGTATCTTCCTCCTTTCACATACTGGGTCCATATTATGCATAAATTCATAATGTTGGATATTATCAACAGCATTTCTTTGAAAAAGAGAAATAGGGTGAGATTTAGCTTTAAAAATTCTGGAATACACAGTTAATTATTATAAACCAAGGTCTCAAACTCACAAACATTGACACTAACAACTTCATCTTTTTTAACTGAATGCCCCCATAGGTACTAATAGAGTTCTTAAGGAGATAGATTTACACTCTATCATGTTCAATCTGGCAATATATAGTTGCTACATTACATGTACATGACTTGGGAAGGAAATAAAAATAGTCTCTATAGCTGACTGTCAAGGAGTTTATCTAGTTATTTTCTTTCTTTCTCAATCTATATTTGAAAGAAAGATTATGTATGACATTGATACATATTGATTCATGGGTAATGGATGTCTTGCTGAGAAAATAATGAATAAAATTGGAATATTTGCTACAAAGAGGACTGAGCAGAAGTATAAGATGTGTTGGGAGTGGCAATTGCATAATGGGTTCTGAATTGTCCTGTGACAAGAAACTTTCTCAAAATAAATCCTTTTGATGTTTAAACCTATATAATAAATATGCTGTGCTTGCTCCTGGGGTTAGTCTTCTCCCATAAGGTACTGGCTGAACCACCAGGTCCCGGCTTTTTTTGTATTCGTTTGTCTGTCTGTCTTTTCTCAATCCCCTCACCACCCGGTTCAGCAACCTGAATAAATGGCTGTTCAGGTCGCAGCATGGATGGCGATCCCAGAATTAGCAAAATAGGTAAACATTACTGTATCAGATGCTTTTCATTAGTAATCCCCATAGAGGGGAATTTACATAATCAGGTAGACAAGATGAATCATTATACTGATGTACACCCTTATTCTCCAAATGCCCCATAGCCTCCTCAAGGAGCCCATGTACGAACATACATGTAGGAAGAGATATAGACAACTCATGGGTTCAAAAACAATGGATGGTTGCTATTGAAGGATAATTTGGCTATCGTCTGCTAATCTGTTAGCTGATATTACAGTGAGGTTATTCTTGGCCCTTTCCCACAGGTGTGAGCCAGTGATTTGTCTTTATGAGAATAAGTACATGTGAACTTGCATTCTCTGTCTAAAATACTTCTGCCAGAACATCCATTAGTGGACTTGCAGAATGTCTTATTTATTGCCATCTTATCCCATATATCTTTGACTACAAACAACAAACTCATTTTATAATCACATAAATTTAACAATGAGCTCAGGTACAAGAGATTCATTGGTTTTGCTATGAACGTGTCAGAGCCAAAAGAGTCTGATAAAGCAATTTATAGCCTACTGAAGGTTCACCTATATCCTGCAGTTACATTGTAGTCCAATTTATGATTACAATTTCTCTTTAGCTCTTTAGTTAGAATGTGTAAGTGTGAAAACAAGGAAAAGATGTTCCCTTTTGCTGATAAATTTTCTAACCCATTGCATTAGCCAGCTTTCTGTAATTATTTAAAATACCTGATAAAATCAACTTCTAAAGAAAAAATATTTATCTTGCTACACAGTTTATGAAATTTCAGTCCATTAACAGTAGCCTCATCACTTTGTACCTATGGTGGCACAATGCATCCTGGTAGAGCATGTAAGAAGCTCATTCACCTCATGCCTGTGTGTCAAAAAGAGAGAGAAGAAGGGGTAAGGTCCCACATCCTCTTGACGGGCATGAACCAAATGACTAGAAGACCTCCCACTAGCTCTCAGTTCCTAGATGCCCCACTACATTCCAGTAGTAAGACAGATCAAACTTTTGGGGAGACTTAATATCCAAATTTTATAGCACACACTGTGGAACATTTGCTACTCACTTCTGCAGTCATCGATTTAGTGGTTTAGAGGTAGTAGTGGGCAAAGGAGGTGAGCACATATTAGGAAATATAGTTAGGATCTCTGTTACATAGGTAGCAAAGTTCATTTGAGGCTCCTCATACTATTGAAATGGCAGTGGAGAATAAGGTCAGTTGATTTTTAAGAGTGCTTAATTCCAATTATGAAGAAAAATTGTTATACTACTCTTACATGAGCATAAGAAGACTACTACAGGAGATTTGCCTAAGTTCCTGTTATTATTTCCATCTCCATTAATAATGATCAATGGGAATCTATATTAATTCAGTTAAGACTTGGATCCTCAAATAATCTATATTTGGGGTATTCTGCTAGATTGAAATGCTCCAAAGTATAAGAAATGTTATTTTCCCCCAGATGAGATGCTGTCATATAGTAAGATGAACATGGGATGATTTGTGAAGGAAAAAGCTACAATTATGAGTTTACACCTAGTGACTAGGTGCATGGTTTAGCACTGTGGTAGCTATAACTTCAGTTAATTTTCTCTTTTCCCTGAATTTCTTATTACCTTATTTGAAAAGAAAATATGGTGGTTAATATTTTAATTTGGGTTCCATGGGAAAGAGTAACTGAATTGAGATTATCCCTCAATCATAGGGCATCTTCCATGCAATGGGTATAACTTTTTAATTTTTCCTCTGAGGCAAGGTTAGGTATGATTGAAAATTACCAAAGGAGCAGAATATGCTTGATGATCCCCCTTTGTTCTCTACCACCTCAAGTCTGTTTTACATACTTGGTTACCTGATATCCCTAGAAGCTTGCCTTTGTAGATCATTCATGCCTTCTTATCCTCTGGCTTTTAGTGGATTTGGACAGTGAAGACTGAAGGTAGGTGACAAAATAAAAAAAAAGAAACACAAATTACAATTTTTTTTAATTCCATAGTTCTAATATTTATGACAAATTGAATTTATATAGATTCATGTTTGTCTTGTTTTTGTTATAGTATCTATTGTTATAAATATTTCTACATTTTATTTACTTATTACTATATTTATTAGTTATAAATATTGTTGTAAATATTAATATATTTACATTCCTGCTTTGCAATAGTTTGAAAGGTATACAATCCATTTTTTTTTTCTTTTTTTATTGGTTATTCAAAACATTACAAAGATTGCAGAATCACATCGGTTACACATCCACATTTGGTAGTGGGTGGATTTCTCAGCAAGTGGGGTTCCCATTGAGTAGTTCTAAATGTGACTGGGCCTCCACTTGTCTCCCCTTGAAATTTCATGGATGGTTACAACCACAAGTCAAAGTTCCTGAGTACCTCAATATTCATTTTTCCTTAAACATTGGTACACCCTTTAGGGATTTTTTTTGAGTTAATGTAAAAATTCTATCAGAGTATGCCTGCTGTGTTTGATAGACTATGAGTAATATGGTTAGTTTCCTTAGAAAAGGAAGAGTAATCTGCATCTGTTTCAAAGGAGTTTCAGGGATATAACGAAAGAAATGTTCTCAGTTTTATTCGAGTATCCTCAGATGTGTCCATCCCATCTTGCAGTGGTATTCCACCTCCATTAATGCCCTTGCTTTGCATGACTTTCTTAGTAAAATTGTGTGTTCATTTTTGCCTGTGATTCTGCCTCTTGAAGAATTACATTTCAGTACTGTGTAACAACCATGTGTTTCCCTGCAACTTCAAAAAAGTATTTTAAAAGCCAGCTTTGATTTTTTTTTTCTTAAATCTCTTCTGAGAACCAGTCTAGGTGCTAGCAGAAATGGTGGTGCCACCTTGTATTTTAAATAACCATCATCATTGTTGTTGTCCTAGTGAATGGTGAAGTGAAGGCATACCTTGACTTTCCAGTCTTCCTTTTGACTAGAACTTTAGCCTAAGCAACTGCAGGTGGTAATTCATATAATCACAACACTATTGCAAGCCATTGATTAACAAAATCCCACTCAAACAGGTAAGCAAATAATCTCAGAAGCCCAACTTGAAGATTTCTGTTTGGGGATTACCCTTAGTACCAAGATAGGAAAACTATTAGTTGATTTAAACCAAAATAGCAAAATTTTCTCTGAATATTTTAAACAAATATAATATAATTCAGGAAGCCAGTCACAGAGATAATGGAAAATCCAATTAATCAAGAAGGAACATCAGAGGAGAACCAAGGAGAGCAACAACAGGGATCTCTTACCACTGCTAAGGCTAGAAGAACAAAAGAAGGGTGTTTTTTCCTAGAGCTCAGAAACCTGCATCACTCCCTGGAAACTGGAACTACTGGAGGACCGTCCTGGGGAAATCACTTTTGCCAGGGATGTCACCTGTCCCTCCTTTTATTTCTTTTTGGCCCAATTCAGCCATAAGCTACTTGCCACAGAAATCTGGAAAAGGCAGACTTGGAAGGGTCAGTGTGTGTCACATGATAAGCAGCCATGTAAAAGGGAGGAATGCATTTGAGATGAACCCATCCAAGGAGTGGCCGATGTTAATGGGCTGCACTAAATTTTGGCTGACTTGGAAAAACTAAAGGGCTCATTTCCTGACACTTGTCAGTGTATGAGGGACTGGTCTCAGCAGAAATCTTTGACTTGCAATTTCTTTCCCAATGTAATTTTACTTATATTCAGTCTGGGTTTGCAAAAAAAAAAAAAAAAAACTAGGGAATAATCTCAAGTAATTCATATAAACATAAGATTTATTTATTACCTTTGACCAGGTGGAACAACTTAAAAATTCTATACCACTCAACCAAAGAAAAATTTCCATCAGTTCCTAATTATACACTAAGGGTTGTGAGTACTTCCCCTTGTTTTGCAACTCCTTGTGTGTTCAAATTCCAACCTACTGGTTTTAGTCATGAGAGAATTCAGAACTCATTCTGTACTGATTAGATGACATTTAAATCTACAAGTTGGTTGTTGGTAATTTTTAAGTACCTATAAAACTGGAAACCAACACTCAAAAGGCCATAAAACAATCCAAATATATGATGCTTCTTCAATAAATGACTAACAAAGATAAGTTTACTTATTTAACCCTTAGCTGAAGACCTTAGATAGGTGCTGTCACTGTGCCCTTGGTCTGTAGGATAAATACCAATAGAAACAAACAATGGGATTTTTACCTGTATTCAAAAGAATAGGATGTCCATCTTTCATGTGTTGCTAAAGAAATTTCCTAGTAGCCTTTTTAAACTACTAAGCAGCATTATTTCCCCAATCAACGAGAATCTTATGTCAGAAATCTTAGCATAGTCTAGTGTCTCAAAACATCAAATATCAGACTTACTGTATATTTTTCTTTATGTTTTTACTGCTAAAAGTGGCATTCCTATAAGTAAAATTTGAATGTTAGCTCTTATCCTTGTGGGAATTCTTCAGATATTTAATTTAGATTGTTTTATGATACACACGTGACATTTACCTTCTCTCTCTCAAAAAAAAAGCAAAAATCTCTAGTCTGTAACTAGTAAGTATTTACAAATATTACATGACCTTCCTTCAATCCATCCCAGTTCTGTGAGAAAATTCTTTCTCAATCTGGATACTCAGGTTAGATTTGTCCTGCACTGTCATCAGTTACAAGAACAATACAAATCACTGTTTTCTCATAACAACCATTTTTAAACAAGATGCCACTTATTGCTCTTTATTGTTTTATCCTTTTATCTTTCCAAATCTACTTTCAATCAAATGTATCTTCCACTATTACTTCTATATTAAGAAATATAACATTCTTGTATACACTCTTTGTATTTTATAAATTGTACTCCTCCTGCATTTATTTCCATTTGTCAACTTAAAAAAAATCTAAAATGTTCCTTCTTTTCGCTTACTTCTCTTTTTCCCACAAACACTATTTATACCTTACTATAAATGAATTCATATTCTGTTTGCAGAATTCCCCACACTCTCACAGGGTAAGGATGGAAATTTCATATCAGTGCTGGGTTCAAAGTTCTTCTTAGAGCCTGGAACAGAGAATTTATCAACTTTTGATTCAATAGATGAATGACATTAAGAATAAAGTAGTATTTGCATGAAAGGCAGCATAGAGTTAATAAAAATGCCTATTTCTATATCCAATCAATATTTAGCTCTATAAAAAATAATTAGTCTGCAGGTGAATTTGAACTTGAATAAGTTCATGTTTTCTTTATATGGCAACTGATTATATATGTGAGAGTATGTCTATGTGTAATCTTTTTCAATTAAAAATGGTGGATACATTTTTATTTTTTATAATAAGAAAATAGAAATTACCCCTCCTATTTTTACCCAAATATTTCCATAATTTGAAATTCAAATAAACTTAATAGGTCTATTTTGTCATTCTCATGTCATCAATCTCCAACAGTGCTTAAAACATAGTAAATAACTATTTGAGTTATTTAATATATTGATTTTCACATATTTTGAAAATGTTATATAGGCTATACTCTTTCTAACAGATAAAATAGTAGTGAATAGAACAATTCTGAAAGTATGTTTTTTAGTTGCTCTTCCTAATTATTTTGATTATTTATTATGGGCCAGAAACAACAATAAGAATTATATGGATTGGATATTTCATCCCCAAACAAATACATAAGGTAGAGAAAGAGTCTCCTATTTTATAGATAAGGAATTTGAAGCACATGGAGACTAAGTTGATTCAAATTATTCACCTTACAACTCTCCTTGTATGAATTTAAATCTATACCACTTAACTCTGCCTCCATATTCCTTATAATTATGCTATATTAAATCCACAAATATAAGAGGATCTTAGTTTTCAGCGAATACTAATATACTACAGGCAAAGTACCCCTGGCCCTTGCATTGTGTTAGCAAAGGGAGTCAAGTTGAAGATGTTCTCTCATGTTGTTTAATATGTGTCTATCACACTTTGAAATAAATTGTGCACTTCCACTACATGAAGATATCATAAAAGCACAGTGTGAGCTTCCTGTAGGCCCACTACCAGAAGACACCGAACACATGACAGATTCAGCTAAAACTAAGGCACACAATGGGTCTTCCCTTCAAAAATTGCCCATTATTTTTAAAAAATGTGTCTGTGTATCTTCTTTTCTGAGGAAAAACTCTATTACATTATTTTGCAACTTTAGTTTTTCATAAAAAATCAATCAGAATTCCATTTCAGTTCACAACTATGCCATATTAATTATTAAAATCATTAGCATATTCTAAGTGCATATTTCAAAGAGATTTGACTATAATAGACAGTTAACTTGATGAGCGGCATTTAATATTTCTTCCCCAAATAGTATTATTATATGTATGTATGTTACATTATTTTTGAAATAATATGTACTTATCTTGATAGCATAAATCTACAATGGACTACTGATCATAATTTGCTTTTACTTCAATAAGAATAAAAATTCATCAATTTTCCTGAGTCTTTTATTTAATACTTATTTATTCTTTCACTTCTGGATATTCAATCATATATTTCCTTCTCACTATCTATTTATATTGGAAAACTAAAGGACAAAATCTTTTCTAATGTAATAGCAAATTTTAGCTAGAATTTGTTTCCTTAGGAAATACATGCCTTTCTTTCAATTGGGGAAAGAAAACATGTTTCCTGCAAACTCAGGAAAGTATTACAGAACCTAATATTTTAGAGCAGGGGTAAAATTTAGAGCTGCTTCTTAATATGGACAGAAACCACAGAAAAGGAAATGTAGGACTCCACATTCTCAGTGGGTTGCTTGTAAATCCAAATGACATGCACAATGTATTGAAATATTCCATGACGGACTCGCCACATTTACTGCAGTATTAGTATAAGAAGCTTCTTGAAGGGTTCACCTTCTTGCTTACTGATGAGTGGAATTGTTTGTGTCTCAACTGGGAATAATAATTGGCAGTCACACTCCTCTTAGACTTTCAGAATTGTGGCATTTCTTTGTAGAAAATTCTAAAGCACCAGTGGAACTAAACAAGAACTGGGAGGATCTTTTAAATAGGTGACATCACCCATCAAGTCTCAACTCATCCACATTCTCAGGGTTTATTATTTGGGTAGCAACTATTACCCTCAGACAGCAGAAATTGTAGAAACTATGAGAACATATTTCCATATTGTTTTTCTTGTCACCTTTAGATGTTAAAACCGATTTGCAAGTTTTTTCCCTAAAGCAATACTTTTTGCTTAATCTGTTTTAAAATGAATAAGTAGAGCTTTCTTATCTATACATAAACTATATTCGTATACCATTTTAATAGTATAATAGCACAGGATTTTATTCTAACTGAAATTCTTTCTTGGGTACTTAAGTTTTCTTACAGATAAATGAATTTCTACATGAAGCAAGCTCTACCAAAATGTAGAACAATTAGGTGGCTGGCTCTATGCTAAGCATCTTATGCCTAATACCTTCTCCTCCTAATATTCATTTCTTATGTTAATATTACTATTCTCACTCTACTAATAAAGAAATTGAGACTCAAGAAAAGAAAACATTATTTTCAATAACCTACTTCTTAAAAACGTGATTGATCAGGATTTGAATCTTGGCCAATTTAGCTAAATATTTAATGTCTGAGCCTGAATCCTATATTATAATGGAGTGTATTCCCCAGAGTTTGTGTTTGTCAATTGAGAGGAGGTATATTTCAAAATGTAGTATCTTTGATTTCTTAAAAATATATTCTAGTGCTGGGGTTGGGGCTGTGGCTTAGTGGTAAAGTGCTTGCCTAGCATGTGTGAGGCACTGTGTTACATTCTCAGCACCGCATAAAAATAAATGAGTAAAATAAAGGTCCATCAACAACTAAAAATATGTACAAAAATTAAAAAAATACATATTCTGCAGTATTACTATTCTATGTCAATGATATTTCTATTAGAAATATTTCTCTGTGATCAAGATGTGAGTTACATCTTGCTATTTTCCATATGTTGTTTTCATTTACATTCAACTTAAATTGATCTCCAATTTTCCTTGTGATTTTTTTCTTTGATTCATGTTTTTTTTTTTTCATTGCTGGGAACTGAAACTAGAGGCCCTTTACAAATGAGTCATACCCTGGATCATTTTATTTTATTTTCAGACATTATATTACTAAGTTGCCTGGGCTGACCTGGAACTTGCAATCCCCCTGCCTCAGCTTCCTGATTTACTGGGATAAAAGTATGCTTCTCATTCCCAACTTGATTCATGAATTTCTTTTAAGTATTTCACTTATTTATTTAAATATTCAGGCATTTCCACAATTGTGTTCTTGATTTCTAATTTAATTATTTTATGATCAGAAAACCTACTTTGTATAATTTTGACACTTCTATCTTAACTAATTATTTTATAATATAGCATATGATCTTAGAAAATATCCCATGTGCATCTGAAATGAATGTATGCTTTGTTGTTGGGTGGGCTATTCCATAAATGAAAGGTAAGTTAAATTAGCTTACAGTTTTGTTCACATATATTATATATTTGCTAATTACTTGTTTTATCTATTATTGAGACTGATGTTTTAAAGTTTCTAAATTTTACTGTTGCATTTTAAATTGATCTCATATAAGTTCTTGCTCTATAAATTTGAGGATTCTGGTTAGTTGCATATATGTCTAAAATTATCATATGTTCCTATAGAATTGAGTTTTATCATCATAAAATGTATATCTTTGTCTCCTATAAGTGTTTCCATTATCTTAAAGTGTGTCTTGTCTGATAATAGGATAGACATTCCAGTTCTCTTGTGGTTACATGTAACTGGCACAGAATTTATTTCTGCATTTTTGCAATTAGTTTGTTATAGATGATACAGAAAATTACCTTGTTGGTTATTTATTTATTTATTAAATTATTGATACTGGGGGTGGAAACCAGGGTCACTCTACTACTTCTACTATTGAGCTACAGTCCTTAGTCTTTTTTTTTTTTTTTTTTTTTTTTTTTTTTGGCAGTGATAGGAATCAAACACAGGGCCTGTACATGATAGGCAAGCACTCTGCAACAGAGCCATACCCAAGCCTTCCCAAGTTCTTTTTATGCTATGTTGCTTAGATCCTTGCCAAATTGCTTAAACTAGTCTAAAATCCAGCCTCAGTCTCCCAAATTGCTGGGGTTATAGGAATGCACCAGCTTATTTGTTTGTAATGAATCTGAACATCTCTGCCTTTATATTTTTTTTCTTTAATCATTTTACATTTAACATAATTATTGCTATGTTAAAATTACATCTACCTTTTCTCTTTAGTGTTTGTCTTATGTTTTATTCCTCTATGTTTCTATTTCTGTGTTTTTTTGTTGTTAGATATTTCATACTGAATTGAGTTATTTCAATTTGTCTACTTTTGACTAACACATTATACTTCAATTCATAAAATCTATTGCAGAATAATGTGGTTTAATTTCATTAAATACAGAAACTTTGCTCCAAAATGCTATATTTCACTGAAAATCATCTCCATCATGTCAATATATTTTCACGAGTATTCCCAGCATCATAATCTTTCAACAAAGGAAATTTAGTAATAAATGAGTTTTATGTAACACTGGCACAATTTGTTTTAAAAAGTTTCATATACCAGTCACACCCCCCATTTTTACAAAAAACAGTTGGCATAAAATCTGCAGCAAATGTGTGCTGAAATGCATTAGCTCTATTGTTTACCTCCTTTGTTATTATTGTCATATGTATGCATATATAGGAAATGTTTATTAATTGTATGATAATATTCATAACATAAAATCATATTAAACATATATGTAATAATGCATTTGTAAGACCCATAGTTTATACTATATAACTCCAAGAGTATGGTTTTAAATTATTATTTTATTCAATATTCTTTTAAATTAGTTGAATGAAAAGCGAAATATGCATTCCAGCATCTGTTATATTTATCTGCATAATCATTTTTACTTGTGTTATTTTTTTCTGTGTGGATAAACATTACTGTCTGTGTCCATTTTCTCTCACAATGGAATACTTGTCCATATCTTTTAAGTCATCTGCTAGCAATGTATTATCTCTTTCATTTCTCTGGGAATGTATTTTCCCTTCAGTTTTGAAGTATATATTGGTTGAGTGTGGAATTCTTTCAGGCCTTTTATTTTTCCTTTTAGCACTTTAAATATATTAGCCTACTATCCCATAGTCTTAATCATTTCTGTTAAGGAGGCAGCTGTTAATCTTACAGTTTCTCATATCATTTTTCATTTACTGCTTTCATGATAATATCTTCATTTCAGTTTTCAAATATTTCACTACAGTATGTGTATGCATAGATCCATTTATTTCTCTCTCTTGAAAAAATACGTATTTATATATGTAAATACAATATAATAATTAAATTATCTATATTATATATATACATATATATCATGAATATGTATTTTTATAAAATAATTATAGTATAAGAAAAACTATTGGATAATTAAGCACAATAAACCACTGATACATAATTGTTTCTTGGAAAGAGTTCCCACAAATATAGGAACATCAGACTTGCCTGCCTTGGAGCCTACCCTGACACTCTGAGTATCCTAGGTCTCAAATGCCACTAGTCTATAATATGATGTGTCCTCGTGTTTTGTCAAACCACATTGGCCATATACCTTTGAAAATGTCTGGGTAGGAAAATTATCTTCTATCAAAGGTCATCACTTTCTGAGATTCACTTTCTCCAGGGCACAAAGTTGTACTCACATATGAGGCAGATATTGAAACTGAAGGCTTTAGATAGAATTGGTTTTTATCACACTCTATCATAGCACCCCACCCCCAGCCCCAAATACCAAATTTTGCCAAATGCCTGATCTTTCCCAGAGACAACTTGTGAACAAATATAGGTCTCTGAATATACAATGGGAAAGATTTTGGACTAGAAGATGGAGGTTACATGTTTACTTTGGACTTGCAATATGGTACTCTTGAGTGAATAAGAAACTGGAGTTTTGAAGAAAAATATATGCAGGATAAAATGGCTGCCACATAGAGGTATAAGTAAAGTTCCATGCAAGAAGAAATAACTACATTTGACTTAGGCTAAGGGGAAGGGCTCCAAGGAGGACATAACATTTAAGTTTATCAGGATTAGACTGGGACAAAGTATCACAGGGCTTTGCTGTGTCCATATTGCTCTAGTTAGACCTAGCTAAAAGTAAATGTTATGAGTAAGGCTATAGAGATAAGCATACTAAATGCCTTGGAGGTTAGTCTACGGAAGTCGGATATAGTAATAACAAATGTTTGCTCTTTATTTAATTCTCTGAAGAGGCACATGGGATATGACAGTATTGCAAATGTATTTAGGATGTGTTAGTCAGCTTTCTGTCACTATAATGAAATCCTGAGATAATAATCAGAAAGACGTTTTGATTTGTAGTTTGAAGGTCAGGATTGGGTGGACCCTCTGCTGTGGTACTCTGGTGGGTATACCGGAAGGCAACAGGGAGAAATATAAGATAGAGCAAACTACTAACCTTCTGGTCAGGAAGCAAAAGAGAAAGAGGGAAGAAGCGGAGATGCCACAATCCTCTTCAAAGGTATGCAATCAGTGACTCACTAAATCCAACCTCCTAAAGATCACTCCACCTCCCAATAGCACCATCCTGGGAACAAAATCTTTAACACATGTATTTTTGGGTGACATTCAACATACTATATATAGCAAGGAGAATAATTCCTGGACTGAAGTCATATAAAGGAGGACATTATATATAATATGTTACTTATATAATGATTTAAAGAATAAATAGTTGTCCTAGATTATCTGTTTTTAAAGCAGCATAATCATCACAACTTATTGAAGAACACTGCATTTGCCAGAATCATTTTTTGTATCATATTCCAGACTTTGTGGATGAAAGGGCTGTACTTTGAAAATGAAAGGAAAGGGGAGCTGTTTTCCTAAAAGAAGAGTCACAGCCAGAATGGAAAGATGTGACGCTTGCAGTAACTTACTTATCAAGAATTTGTGATAACCACTCCTTTTTCTTCTAGAGAATGAGACAGTTGGTACAGGCTTTACAGAGACACAAGCATGGGGCAGCTTTCTTTTGAACTTTTGAGAACCACTTTTGAGTTTCATATTAAAATCTTCATTGTTTGCTTCTTCAGGCTTCTCTGGTATTAGCCTTATCTTCGGCCCTGGCTTCTACACTGCTGTTCTAGGGAAGAAATGTTAGGATGCACTTTTATAAAGTCACAAATTGATTAGAACTCACCAACTGGGTGCACTGAAAGTCTTAATGATCAGGCAGATAAGATAGCCTCTACAATGCAACCTATACCACGTAGTTCAGTCTGCCATTTTTTTAAAGAGAGAGAGAAGAGAGAGAAATATTTTTTTAATATTTATTTTTCAGTTTTTGGTGGACACATCTTTATTTTATTTTACGTGGTGCTGAGGATCAAACCCAGGGCCCCATGCATGCCAGGCAAATGTGTTACTGCTTGAGCCACATCCCCAGCCCAAGTATGCCATTTTTAATAGCCAGTTGAGCTCTTGTTCAGTGCTAGAACATTTTCCCAAGTGAAAGCAACAAAGACACAAGTGAGCAGAAAGCTCAGATGGTAACCTGTCTTTTAGTTACATTAGTCTTCTTTTTTCCTATCAAAAGACTTCATATCCTGACAGAAGTGATTCAAAGTTCAGAACTAAAAGTACATAAGACAGAGCAATATTGTGGTTCTCATATTCAATAGTAAAAGCTAGTGCAAACTATAGGAACTCAACCCAGAGAAGTCCACTAGTAACACAATCCTTCTGGAATAAAGACTTGTATCACCATGCCGTGTAGAAGCTCAACACATGCTACAATGCAGGCTGAAATCCAAAGTGATCATGAATTTTTGAAATGGATGAAAAAAAGTTTTTAATACCATCCATGGACATGTATCCAGTTGTAGGAATGTGCTTGTATTATACATTTACTTACATGATTTGATATTTATGTATCTGCATATATTAACCAGTTTTTGCATTATTTTTTCTTTATGTCAAGTATAAATGCATTAATATTGTTCAACCCTATATTTCAGTGTTTGAATTATGGATATCTAGATATTTACATATCCATATATGGATGCAAGAATAGTTTTATAATGGATATAAAAGACAAATAAACATTACACTTAATATAAGGACAACAACCAGACTTTGTGTCTCCTCTATCAAGCACAGGGTAAGCATGTAAGTAGTTATATCACATTAGCCTAAAGCTTATTTGAAGCTTAAATATGAAAAAAGCATTGTGCATTTAAAATGTACTGTGGGATTATCAGTTTCTAACTTGACATCACCACTATCCTTTTCCCAGTCTTCTCTGTGTTGCTAGGAACTATATTTCCCAGAAATATAGTTGCTTTGTTGCTTCATATAAGACTAGTTTGCTAATGAGAGGGACTCAGTTCAAGATATGAAAATGAGAAAGGAAGGAGAAATCAAACAGGCAAATGCATGGGAGATGTAAGACTTCTGGTGGCTTCCCACTTCCCACTGAGGACTCATTGTTACTTATAACTGACACAAAATGTGCAAACTTCATAGTTGTGCGTGAATTAGAACAAATTTCTTGTAATTATTTGAAAATAAAACATATTTATAGTTTTAACTCAGCTTTCCAAGTGTGTGCTTTCTTGATATTTGGCTGCAGTTTACATGATTCTTAGTGAACTTTTCAATAATACTTTACCAATTATTGCAACAAATCAACCAAATTCATATTAAATCATTTAAACTTTGATTGCATAGAGTGGCTTCTCTTTTCTGATCAAGTTCTAAGTGACACAGTGAATGAGAACTGGACCAGGGAAACAGATAAGGAAAAATAAGAATTTTCATTTTTCATAGATCATATACACATATTTATTCACATACAATGGGTTATGTTCTGACAAACCCATTATAAGTTGCAAATATAAAAAATGCATCTAATAGTCCTAAACTACAGAACATCATAACTTAGTTAACACACCACACTGAGGGCATCTGCTGTCTACCCTTGTGATTAGATACATCCCTGGGAGCCATGGCTCCCTGCTGCTGCCCAACATTTTCAGAAAGTAGCACATTGCATATTGCTAGCCGGAGAAAAGACAAAGTTCAAAATACAAAGTATTGTCCATTGAATGAGTATCATTTTTAGGCCACAACAAAGTCAAAATACAAACTGAATCATCAGTGGATGACCATGTATAATTTGTTTCATAAATGGATTAAAATAAGAATAGAACCTGAGGAATTACAAGTATTCACTTTGTCCATTTAAGAATTAAAGCTACAATGTTTGTATTATGACTTCTGTGAATAAAACACAAAAACAAAATATAAAATTCCTGGAGTTTCATAGTAAATGAACGCCCTCATCTATGTAACTGTTAATAGGGAAGTTATTCCTGTACAGAAATATGAAACCTCCCACTCCATATAATGGATTAGCAATATTGACTTCAGAATTTCTGTTTTCAAAATTGGTACCAAAATATTTTCCCATAAGTGTTCTTAAAATTTTATTTAAATGTGCAAAGCCCTCATTGACTATTATAGAACTAAAATGGAGCAAATTTATGCAAGAAAGTTAACTTAATTTTTAATACACTTTTGGAGTTGTCTATATGAAGTAGGAAAACACCTGCATTGTCTCAGTCACTATCACCAGTGCTTGCTATCATAAAAATATTTTAAATAAATTTCTCACTGCTACATTCTGTTTGTTTATGTACAATGTAAACTAACAAATTTACATTGATTTTTTAGAGTCAATTCCCATTATGAAATTAATCATTTAAGTTCCCATTTTAAATATAATGATGATCAGGTAGTATAATAATTTATGAATCAGGTAAAACAATTTATGAATCTAATGGAAAAGATTAAAGTCTTCAGGATTAAAAAGCATTTTTATCAATTCTTCAACTAGGTTGCTTGCAGTTTACATAAGCCAATTCATTTGCAAAGGTTTTTTTTTTGTAGACAATCTTAGAATTAAAAAATAAAATAGAGTAACAAAATCTATAAAATTTAGGACAATGTAGTCATTAGAAAAATCCTTAACTTGAAATTGTCCTTTAGTATTGATTATACAAGTCTATTTATTCTCAAAATGATTTTGTTTATATGTATATTAAAATTTTGTTTATTGATTGTATTTTATCAATGTGTCAGACATTACATGCAGGATATTGCCTAGAGGAAAGGACCATTAACTTAAACCTCATAAACTATTACAAAGAAACTCAATGTACTCAATTTACTGATATAAACCAGCAATTCATTAGCAATAATTTAGAGAAAAATTATGGATCTTAGAAAGAATCATTTTAGCAAGTATATTACAGACCTTCCAAAAAACAAGAACTTTCAAGAGACATGGTCCTGTCAATGATCATGACACTATAATTTTCAAAGTAATTGAATTATTAGGGTCAACTGCACACAACTTAATTTTGTGTGATAAACTGTAATACATAATATCAACATCAATTTGTAACTAAGTCAGTCATAACTCTTTTCAAATAAGTGACTATATTGATTCTTACTAAAAGATTTTAATAGAAAATCAAAGATGTTAAATGCAATAGAGCTTAGAGATGATTCATAATTTCTAATATAATAAAAACTTAAATTTTCCCATACATAATTGTTCTACTAAGCATAAGCTACTTGGAGAGGAGCATGAACATGACACAAATGTATTAAGAGTCTTCTTAGTGCTGTGCAAATTGATAATTACTATCATGTTTAACAACAATTATAAATGAATCTTGGAGACATTGTGTTTAGTAAAATAAGCAACACAAAGAAAAAATATGTATGATTTCACTTACATGAGGTATGTAGAGTAGCACATGGACTGGATGGTGGCTAGCAACTAAGGGGAGAAGGGAATTGGGCATGTTGCTTTGTGGATAGAGTAGCAGTTTGATGAGAAAGTTCTGGACATTGATAATGGTGATTGATGCATAAAAATACAAATGTGATTGCCTGTAATCCCAGCAGCTTGGAAAGCTGAGGCAGGAGGATTGCAATTTCAAAGCTTGTCTCAGCAATTTAGGAAGATCCTAAGCAACTTAGTGAGGCTCTGTCTCAAAATAAAAGAAAAAATAAAAATAAATAAAGATCTGGGGATGTGGTTCAGTGGGTAAGAACCCCAGGGTGAATTCATTGTAATAATAAATAAATAAATAATAAAATAGCAAATGTGTTTAATATCTCTGAATTGCATCCTTACAAACTGTTTAAATGACAAATTACATAAACACACACACACACACATACACACACATATATTTCACCACAATTTAAAATGAATGAATAAACAAATGAATAAATAAATAACATTATAAGACAATAAAACAATATTATAAGACAATACTATTTAGTGTGTGATCTGTTTAGGAAACAGGGCAATTCGAGGAATGATAAAGTCAGGACATAAGAAAACACTTGAGAAACTGCCAGATTCTATAAAAATTCAACTCTCTCCTCAAATCACACCTGGTTATAGCTATATATATAGCATATATAGCTATGCTACCTTCGGTGGACTTGGTAAGCTGTAGTCTCTGGAACCATCATTTAGATTACCTATAGTCTTGTCACCAGTCTTGTCTTGTTTTAGCTCAGTATGATTGATAGTTCCATTGATTGTGTACACACATCATGGCATGGAAAGTTTGAGAAGAATTGTAAACTAAGTTTTATGAATTTAGGAAAAGATAGATCATCATGGCTTGGGATAGATTTTTGGTACTACAAAACAAGGAGATATATAAAAGAGATTATAAGGATTAGTATGATTTTCAAGAAGAATTTTAGTTATACAAATTGCAGGAGAAAAAGCATGAGGTGGATAAAGCATGTACAATAAATAAAAATAGACTGTTTTATCTAACATGATAGTAAAAGGGTACTCTTGGAGATTTATTTGAAAAGCAGGTTAACAAAAGCCTTGGAAGAATCAGGGGGAGTGATTGGTGAGAATTAGATGTAAGAGAGGCATTAGAGATTTAATCTCTGAATTTTGAGTTTTATTTCTTCATGAATTATCAGGTAATGGCCATAAAAATTACATTGAATTCTTCTCTTAGTTTAATATAAACAAAGATTTAAATGAATGTTTTGACTTTTTAAATGAATTCTTTTATCAAAATATAATTATAAGAACCTAAAGAATGTGCCTCTGAATATAGATTCAATAAGTTTAAAAATTTCATAGTTGCAGAAAATATTTAGTTACTGAGATCTAATCAACTAAAGAAAATGTGTGTATATTTGAGATATTTATTTTGATTTTTTAACAATGGTTGATCTATAATAATCTTGTGTCTTTATAATAAAATTACTGAAATGAATAGAAGATATCTTAGAGCTATGATTTGTTATAGCATTTGGTTTCCATTTATCAATCAATTTATGAAATTTCTTATGCAATTCTGTTACATTTTTCTAGAATCTGAACTTAATAAAATAGAAAGAGACTAAGATGAGATGGTTTCTCTGCTAATCTGATTAAGTGTGAAATAACAATCTGTTAGTGATAGATTACTTTTAAACCACCATTATCATCTTTTGAGGCCAGTTGGTCTGATCATTGAAGATCTCTATACATTATTTTTGTATGTTCTTTAAGTGTCATGATTGAAGTAACCTTAGAGTTATATGAAAAATGTTAAGTATCAAGACATCATATGTGATTTATGATGATTGTTTTCTTCTCAGTTTAACTAGATTCTCCAGGGAACTGAAAATGAACCCTGAAATCACCTTCAGGCCCCAGAAGGGGAAGCAGGAGAACTGTGATTCCCTTGTAATAGGCAAAGGCCATTTCCTCCCTGGTGAAAAGATGTCAAAACTGGTCACAGAGATTTCTAGATGTCCTTGTATTTTTGCCAGGTCACCTACTTCAGTCATGAAGCTAAAGGCAAAATGTACCAACTAAGTACCTTAGTCAAGTGGATTCACAGTATAAGTATCCAGGAGATATCTACTAAATATATTGATAATTCGAAATCATATTCATACTTGCTAAGATTTTTAGTTCTCAATAACTTTTCTTTTGTCCTATAAGTGTCTTAAGCCCAAATCCAGCACAAAACAAACTTGTTAATAATAACTTTAGTGGCAATTAATTGAGAGTTCACTGTGGGTACAATAATACTGGGTAATGCTGCAAGGAAGTTAAAAAAAATAAGTCACAACATTCTTGATAATTTTCAATAAGTAAATATGTACATTGAAAAATGACTCTTACAATTTTAAAATACAAGTGATTACTGTCCAGAATTTTTGGAGTAATTACTTTTAAATAATGCTTATAGAACTTGGAACATCATCATACTTACTTATAGTCATTGTTCATTTGCAGTATTAAATTAGATCTCCTTGACCAGAATTTTCCATATGACATTAGTTTTACCTAAAATAGAGAATTTTCAAATTGCATAATTATTTATTAAGACATCAGTCTAGATGAGTTCCTATTAGCAGTAACTTTCTCTGCTTTATTCACCTTTATTAGTGCATTGCACAACATTCTTTGCCAGTTAAATGATAATTAGATGTTAAATGAATGAATGAATGAAATACAAGAAATATAATTTGTGTTGAGCCAAAGATATTTGTTGATTGACTTACGTGTATTTGTGGAAGAATAATCTATGACATAAGAAAAACTGTCACTACATTGAGTCAAGAAGTAAGTATTTTTGGTTTTCATTTTATATAGTCTTGGTCATGACCACTTACTGCTGTGTTTTAGGAGAAAAGAAACCAACAACAGTACCTAAAGAAAGGTGAAGGCCTAGATTTGGCCTATGAGATGGAATTTGATGATGTCTTGTGTAAAGCTTCAAGTCTAACAAATCCACACTAGTTTTATTTTTAATCAAATTGATTCTATATGTCCTGCAGGGTAAATATGTAATTAAGTCAGAAGAAATTTGAAATATAAAGCAATTGGCAAAACTGGTACAAATAATTATTAAAATACATTTAAAATGCGATGATAGATACAAATATATGAATGAATGAGCTAATACGTATAAGGGACTGTTACATAATAAAGGTACCAATGCATATCAATGGGGAAAAGATAAAGTAATCAATGACATTTGGACAATACTACCTATGAAATGTTCAGATCTATAGCTGACTCCTCATAACAGAAAAATAAATTTCCCATGGGCCCATGTTCAAACACTTTTTAAAACGAACCCAAAGGAACTTATTAACCATAGGAGAGTATTTTGTATAATTAGGATGTAGTAGTAGAGTTTTCAAATGGCAATATTTTAGCTTATATTTCTTTACAGTGAAAATTGGCAGGCTGTTTTCTTTGGGTGGGTAGTATTGGCTAATGATGTGTTTGGGATCTTGAACAAGACAAATTGGGATCAGATGTTTCCTCCAATAACCAATAGGGTTATGTTAGACAAGAAACTACTTATTTTTCACATTTCTAATTATAAGAGGAGAAGATAGTAGTTGATACATAAACTTATAGGGAATTTTGATGAAAATTACTAAGACCACCTATGATTTTAATGATATGAGACTGAAACGTCTGATGAAGCAACAATAACTGTGAAATGGTGACATGAGATTGTAATAAGTAGTTTTTGATGTAAAAATCTCTAAAAGCTAAGATTTACAGAAATTCTGACAATATGAAAATAATGCTTATACCATGTTCCTTATAAGAAGATTGAGGAAAAAGGATCGATTTTACAATAGTAAATGAGTGACAAAAACCAAACTTCATACTTCATTTAAAATTTGGTTATGTTTTCTGTCTCTGGAAGAAAAGACATAAATGAATTTTCAGGCAAACAAGTAGGAATGTATAAACTTGCATTGCTAAAAATAAAACAGAAAGGAAATTATTATGGCAATGCTCTGGAAAGAATGGCTTATGAGGAATTGAGAATGTAGCTAGAGCTTTTGTTTTTGATCATGCAGATTCTTCTCTTGTATATGAAGTAGTACAAGTGATGATATTGAGATTTGTATGTGTGCCAGAAAGAAAGAAAGTTGAAGGATCTCCACTAAAGTGCCCTAATACTTTCAGTACAGACAGGTGGGTAATCATCTGAGATTATGGGTATAAAGAAAGACTTGACTGGAGATATGTTTTCAGAGTCTTACAGAGAGAAAATGAGGTTGTAATATTAACTATTTCATTAGTGATGGTAATGGCAGGAAATTCAATAGGGAGTCCAAAATTATGAATTCAAAGATAGATAATGTAATCCAGGTGTGGCTGTGATAATATCTCTCTCTGTCTATTCCAGGGGTCAAACTTCCTATTAGGTGTTTCCTATAATTTTGTATATCATTTTACCTATAAATCAAAATTATTCTATAGACAAGTGCATACAAGTTGTGTTTATTTCCTCTCTCGCCTTTTTATCCAGTTGTGTAGAAAATCACTTGAAAGATCAGCCTGTCATCCTTCTTGAGCCATTCTGTATTCCCTCTACCAGCACAATCATTCCAGGTTACCATGAAAATGAACACATTATTTTAAGAAGTATGAATATAAGACATTTTAATGTAGCCTAAGTAGAGATAAATATGGTTGTAAAGTTAGCAGTAGCCTCATGGCAGTCCTTCACCAGTTAATCCTTTTCAAGGGAGGTGTGTCCCTAGAAGTGCTCTTTTTCCTTTTGGAACCCTCTTTTTCTTATATTTCACCTCTTTATCAACTGTATTTGGAAAACAAGCCTTTCTGAAAAAGAAAAGCAACACTCCCTTGTGTTGCTACTAGTTCAAACAATGTCTCAAACTCTCACCTGATATTCCTAAACATTTTCTTTTGTTCAGCTTTTGCAGATTTTCATTTGGGCTTGTGGGCGGGAAAATTTAGTCCTTCCTTCCTTTATTTGTCTCTTTATTTCTAATTTAGCCTTGCATCATTTGGGAGCATTGTCCCAAATAATATCTGATATAAAGCATTATTCTCAAACTTGGCTTCATTACAAGAAAATTGAAAAAGGTTGTCAATATTTTCTGTTTTCTTGATTTCTTTGCTATACAGAGAAATTGGCACCAGCACCAGTTTTAAATTATTGTTATGTGTCTTACCCAAAATGAAGGTGGGTTGGGTTACTGATGGAATTTTTTAGAAGCATAGATGGAATTAATCTCTAATTATTCCAGTTGCTCATTTCTTTTTCCCACTTCTTTCTGTTAGGAATTCTCTGAAGAACTGACATGCAGAATCAATGTGCACCTTATCCCAGTGCATACAAAGATAGATAGCTTAACCAGGTCTGTTATTATGAAAAATGTGAGATATTCTAGGAGACCATGGTGCACTTTTAATGGATGATTTTTGGGTTTAGTAATTAGGCAAATATAGAATGTTAAAGCATAAGTTATGACAAAGAAGAATGAAGGAACTCTAATCAATCGAGAGTATTCATGCTGCTGACTATGAGTCAGAGACAACACTGTTATGAAAAGATGCAATGAACGTTATTAAAGCAAGGTTATTAGGTGACAGCATGAAAAGGGCTTTGAACCATGTGCAGTGAGCAAAAATAAATAAGGAGTAAATAAGGAGTAAACCTACATCTTTTGGGGAAAGAAGCATGAAAAGTAGCAATAAGTATTGCTTTCATGAATGAGGGCCATGCAAATTTTCCTCATTTATGAGAAAATCTATATTTCTTTTTAAGTTGTATATGTGAAATGAAAAATGAACAAAAACTTCAGGCTATAAGACCCATTTTTTTAAAAAGACTAGAGCTCTGGAAAAGTATCAATAAGTGGCTGAGGTGATAGGTGAGATGTAGAAAGTACTTGAGAATGGAGGGAGACAACTAGGTACAGATTTGCATGAGAAAAAAATGGGTGAAAAACTTAGCGCTAATGTCATTTACTAACAGGCATACGTGGATGTTTGCCAGGGAACATCAGCTATACCACAGAGCCCAGAGTTCAGCTTCTGTATTGGAGGCCCTGAGTTCCAGTCCCATCTAAATTTTTTCATGGAATTTAATTCCCCTTAAGGAATGTCATCTCTATTTGATAATTGCATTCCTCACTCGTTTCTCGTTAGAGGCAGACATTTTTAATACCCTGTGTTCTCCTTTCCACAAAGGCCTGGGGTGATGTATTTGCCTGTCTCTTCCCCTACTGCTGTTAATCTCATTCAACTTTTGATAACTTCATAATAAAAAAAAAGATTTTTATGCTTAAGAAAAATATGCCCCTTCAGTGACTTTGCCTTTCTCTGTTTAGGAAGTTAAACCAAGTCCCACGTGGTGATGTTTTTTGCTAATAGTGTGTGATTTTTCAGCTGTATTAGTGTTTCTGACCAAACTGGAGTGAGGTTTCTTCATCTCTATCTTAAGGGGATTTCTGGTTTATAAAGATTTCTTTCCAAGAGCCTGTACCAGTCTTCAAATCCAAGTCTGTTTAAAGATAGTAATAATAATGATAATAATAATTTTTATTTAAAGAATTGGCTTCAAATTCCCTTCCCTTCTCTACTCAGAAAACCCATGCAAATAGAATAAATATATCAGTAGCTCTAGATTTCTGACAAGGCACATAGAATAAGTTTCCAAGTGGATTTTACTACATTTACTATAGGGACCAGAATAAAAAGCAATTATCAATATACTTGTATATTCATTATCAATACTTAATGTTGATTTTGGAAGTAACATTAAAATTTATAAATGACTTCTCACAGAATTCTGCTTTCTTGAATAAACATAGTAATAATGAGTAAATCTAATTATAATATTTCATAAACTTTGTGATATCTGCTCTTGCCATCTAAAAAACAACGAGGACAGATAATGCTGTGAATTTAGACATTTGACACATTTTCAGTTATTGCTTTCTTGATGCTTTATTATATGTAATGAATCCTTACCAACAGAAGATTTTTCCCTTATCAGTCAATCTTCTTGTGGTTGATGCAGTTTTAATAGCTGTCAAGTCACATCAAATGTTCAAAATAGTGAGATTAAGCACTTCAGATTGATTTCAAAGTTTTATCTACACATGTTTAACACTGGAGAGTAAAACCTTTAAGAACATCTTGATTCTTATTCTAGTTTTAGCTTCATGCTTCTTATCAGGTATTAGAAATTGCTGAGATGCAATCAGCATCAGTAATTACAATTTCCTGAAAAATAAGTCCCTCTCATTTGTTCCTCTAGATAAATGCTATCTTGACATTAGCCACTTAGTCCTTGCTCCACTGAAACAAAAACAAAACTGCAGAGCTTGGTGTAACATGCCTCTCCTGCTGAGCCCCTGTGTTCCAGGTGTTAAAATTTGAACACTTTTTTTTCATGCCCTTGATATATGAAAACAAAACCAGAAGGAAGCTTGTTGAGGAAACTGTGTTTTAAACAGTAGTAGCTCAATCTGTTGATTTACAGGCTACTGATTTACAAGCTGTGAATGAATTGAAGCCTTCAGCAACAGGAAGCTCTGCCATTGGGAAACCCTACAGCTCCAGCTGGAGCCCAGGGACCTGGTTGACTGCTTACAGGAAAACTCACTCCAGGAGCCCCCTGTAATCAGAGTTGTTAACCAGAAGGAAATGTCTTCAGTGCTCTTACATGGCTCTTAATCAGATACTGACAGAGTGCCTTTGATCAACGCATTTGCACCATGAGGTTAACCATAGGGTTCAGTATGTCCACATAGATTTCACAGTCAGCTCCCAATGTACACAACCAACAGAGAAACTATTCAGACCTCATTCTGTTACTGGCTCCATCTCTGTCCTCTCAACCTCCGGGATCTGAAGATTAATGAACTTTTATTTTTTTTTTCCAGTATCTCACCATCTCTGAATCAGAACTGAGAGGGAAATGTGAGGCATTGTTGTGGAGGTCTGTTTGTTTCTTTGATATCCCCACATGTCTTAATTGAAACCTCAGACAGTAGCCTCAGCCTGCAGCCCTGTGTTAGGCCTTTAAGAACACAGTAGTAGGGAGAAAGAAACCTCAGGGTGGAATTATCTACAGACAGAGATCACTGGTGGGTGAAATGGCTCCGGCTGAGTTATTTTTCATTTGCCAGCTTGGTTGGTATCCAGAATCCGTGACTTGAAATAAAACTACTGTGTAGTTGCAAAGCAGAGAAACCAAGTTGGCAGAGGAGTGCCAGAGAAAGCAGCTTAAGGGGTATGTCCCAAAGAGTTTGAGCAGAGAGCTATATATTTTTCTGTCACTTTAATTGCCTGTGAAATATTCCATGTACTTTGTGTTAGCGGACAAGATGGATTAACTCCATTTTGTCCTAGGGAAAGAAGAGATGAGTGGATCTGCACTGAACTTGATGCAGGCCAGATACAAATAAGCCAACACTGTTACATTCTTTGAGCATGCTTTTTGAAAGCAACACATACGGGGTCAAAGTTTATCTCCTCACATTGGTGTGCTCCTTGGACAGTATGGAAAAAAAATAAATATAAGTAGACCATGGAATTGTGCAAAACTATGAGTTGCACAATGTTAAAAATAATTGGGATTAAAATAATTACAACAGAAAATCAAAATTCTCAATTTATTATCATTTAAATGCTGGAATAGGATTAAGAATATGCATCCAAGAGTTACTAAGAAAAAGAAACCATTGTTAGAGAAAGAAATTTGTTTTTTAAAAAATTATTAACTCATTATTTTGAACCATAAATATAAGTTTTTTAATACAACTACTTTTATAGTACATAGATCACTGTTTTTCCTAAAAAGATACACAACAAGAAATTGAAAAATTGCCTTTTTTGTTCTAGCTACTGGCCTACAAGATAAAATAGGAAAAAGTCATTGAAGTAAAATAAGAAGTAAACTATTGTGGTAGCTTTTTGATGGATTATATTGAGCTATATGGTTAAAGTTCAGGGATTAAATATTTTTTACTTTCATTTTTTTAAAATCAGCTATTATTATTCTAATTTAGCAGGATAGTTAAATCATTTTACCTCTAAGACATCAACATTTATTTCAAATGGAGTCATAGTCTATATACTTACATAAAGTTAACTATATGTTGTAATTATTGCCAGTTAATTTCAATAAAGTAATTCTCAAAGTCTTTCTAGAATTTACTTATTTTATCTTTCATATATATTCTATTTCATGAGAAATCAGTTTTATTAATTATAATAAAATAATTTTTATCTAATTATTAAGTGTGATGGTTTACTGAGTTTTAGCCAATTTAAAACTAACAATAATGTAAATGCATATATGCATAATCAGGGAAATTGGTATAAGACTTTGGAATATACAAAAGAGATCACTGAACATCCTTCGAATGGGATGCAGAGAATTCTGCAACTGCCCCTTTGGGTTCATCTGATTGAACATTTGAGTGTTAACTGGTGATAGACAGATTTAACATGGAGAAACAGAAGTAATGGATATATTTCCTGGAATTGCATTATGTATTAATGCAAATAGTTCCTCTTATGGCAATGCAAATGAATCTTGTAGAGAATACCACTCTCTGTAAATCTCATTTGAATTGGTTTTAATATCTTACTGTATTTTCCATTAGTTAGTACATTAAATAAGACTTTTGACAACTGTTCATGTCATATTAATCTAAGACTTGCAATTTTATCGGTCTGAAAATTATATTTTAAAAGAGATGAGACAGAAGAAAAGAATTACTTCAACCAAAATAAAAGCTAACTTTTTTAAGGTTACCTTAAAACAATGTTAGCAAAATAGTTAGTTTCTTGTTAAAAGAACCAAGTAAAAAGTTCATAAAAGCCTAGAAGATATATTAGAAATATAATTGTTTCATTTATTAATGTTTTCAAGAATTTATAATAGTGTTCAATTGTGTGCATTTATTATTTGTTACTCCAAATAAAGGTAGAAAATAAATAATGGAAAGAAAAAGCATGTCTAAATCTAACAGGAAAGAAAATATGCAAATGTCAGTAGAAAAATGAGTCTCTTATTCTTTTTCCTCCCATAAAAATCAATTTTAAGTGGTTTTTCAAATTCCATCTTAGAAAATACTCTAGAAAAAGCAGAGAGAATTTCTGAAAATATTATCTTATATCATAAATAAGTTATTTTTTAGTTGTTTTGGTTTTCTTTCTTCTAAATTTTAAAGAGCCATGATTAAAAAAAAGCTAATATTGAAACAAAAATATAATCCAGTAGTTGGTCAGTAGAAATCAGAGCAATGGCTATGTGGAATTCAAAGGAAGAAAAGATTCTTTAAATTATTAGTCTCTTGCAATAGAATAATTTCATCTTTCTGTCTCAGAAAACCTGTAGAAAATAAATGTGAAGGAGTTCATCTTATACTTTTCTTCTAACAATTACACTTTAGGTTAACTTCTGCATCACAAAATACTCAATTTTCATGTCAGGGGAACAAAGGTTCATTTGTGCTTCATTTCTATCCACTAAACAGAGTACATGGTCTCTGATGTTGTGGGATTTCAGGCATATAAGAAAAATCCAATTGTGTGCTTAATACATACAGAAATCTCTCATCCTAACCACATAATAAATTAACAACCAAAAACACTTCCTTCTTTAACTAATGCTAAAATATCTATAAAAATAGACCCTTTGACAAAAATATTCTCTAACAAAAATGTGAATATCAACTCATACTTTTGATGGGAAAAAATTTCTGTCTTAAAGAAGTTATTAGTGAAGATTTTATGAGGGTAGAGAGTTTTGAGACAGAAAAAAAAAATTTGAAAAAGGAAGAAATGGAATTTGGAAACCCCTGAACACTGAGGACAACTTTTTTACCATGGAAAGTGAGAAAAGGTATTAGATGGAAGTGGGGTATGGAGGAGGGAGAAAAACAAATTCAAAGCAACTGTGGTTATTTTATAATTGGGAGCTAGTTCTCATATTCATTGAAAAAACTTCAAAAATTTTACCTCATGGACCCTAATTTTGAATTTTATCTACATATTATATGTATTTGAAGAAAAGATAGTATGCTTTTATAATTTTATAATTAAAAAATGAATAAAGATCCTTTATATTATCTAAAATAAATTATAGCAAAACCAAAGATAACTTAGTAGATTGATGAAAGAGGACAACTCAATTGGAATTGTATCATTGTAAGGAATAACAATAGAGACACAGGGGCTGGGGTGGTGGCTCAGTGGTAGAACGCTTGCCTAGCATATATGAAGCACTGGGTTCGATCCTCAGCACCACATAAAAAATAAATAAGCAAAATAAAGGTATTGTGAAGAAAAAAACAATAGAGACACAAACAAGATACAGAGGCAAGGAAGGTGGCAGAGTAGCTTTTTGTCTAAGGGACCACGTTTATCTATATCAATAGGTTATATTAGGTCATTAGTACCATAGCCACATTATCGTTTAGAGTATCAGTAAGGTTGCTTATTTTGTAGTTAGGTTTCAGAGTTACAATATGCAATGTTAGGAGCTTTGTGCAGTTCTGAAGAAAGTCCAATGTCTGAAGTTACTGTTAGAAGGGCAGCTCCAGGAGCACTAGAGCTTGCTTGGTGAAACATTGTAGTTATCTAGCAAACAATTTCTTCTATTCCCAGGAGCTATGGGCCAGCAATCAAGCTCCAGGCTTGATGAGGCTCTAAAACAGAGGCATCTCAGGGCACTGCCATAACAGCTAGACATAGCACATGTATTAACTATGTTATTAGATCCTAAAAGAGATTACAGGGCATTCTAAGGGTGGGAAACATTGTGTCTGTTATCCCTGGGAATTTTCTCACCAGGGGAATGCTACCCTGTACATTTCCAAGGTCAGAATCCCTACATATCATGTCCAATTTTTAAAAATAAACTTTTATTAAGGACACCCATAACTTTTTATAACTATTTATAAAGGAACAATTATATTTTATATTAATTGCTAGTCAAAAATTCAGTATTATTTTCTTTGTTGCAATTAAAAGTATATGTGTGTGTATGTATATATATATATATATTCCTTTTATAAGATTCTCTAGAGATATTTTACAGAAAAATATTATTTGATACTATAAAAGAAATTAAGACATAAATTTCCAGTGATGTATAAAGTTTTTAAATCCTTAGTGGGAATTCTTGATTTTAAGCACAAAAAATCAAATTGCATTAGAAATTCAGGGAGAAGATGAAAGATATAAAAATAAACCTAGGAATCCAGGAAACATTAGACACATAGTTGTCATTTGGTTGTGGACTATTAAAAACATGATCTTGGTAATAAGGGGACTTTATCAGTGACTTAAAATATTAAAGCTGTTTTGTTCAAAACTGCCTTGGAATCTCCATTGACTTTCCTACTACCACTGGGGCCTTTTTAAAAAAAAGACTTTCATTTAAGAACAACTGATAATTGGAATACAATAAACTGCAAATATTTAAAGTTTTCATTTGATGATTTTTGACAAATGAATTTACCTATGGTAGTAATAGTGTAATCAATTTAATAAAAATATCAATCACCCCCAAAGATTCTTTATACTTTTTATATTATTACTTCCAGACCTTCTTCGTCTTCTATAACTAATTCCTAACCTGACTCAGACAGCCTCCGATCTGTTTTCTATAACTGTAGGTTACTTTGTTATTCTTAGAATTTTATTTTATTTATTTTTATTTTACAGTATTGGGGATTAAACCCAGGGTTACTTTACTATTGAGTTACATACCTGGTATTTTTTGAGATAGAGTCTCACTAAGTTGCTGAGATTAGCCTTGAACTTGTGATCCTCCTACTGTAACCTTCCAGGTTGCTGAAATAACAGCCATGCACCATCATGCCCATCTCTTCCTAGGGTACAACTGGTCCACATACTTGCCAACACTTGGTGTAGTTGGTCTTTTAGTTTTTAGCATTCTAATAGTTGCACAGTGGCTTCTTGCTGTATTCCTTTGTATTTCCTGAACAAAAATTCTTATTTAGGAATATATGTGTATACATGTTTGTGTGGCAAATGGTATATATATATATATATATATATATATATATATATATATATTGCACACACACACACACATATATATATATGTATATATATATATTTCGAGAGAGAGAATTTTTTTAAATTTTTTTTGTAGTTTTCAGTGGACACATCTTTATTTTATTTTTATGTGGTGCTGAGGATCAAACCCAGCACCCCGTGCATGCCAAGCGAGCCCGCTACCACTTGAGCCACATCCCCAGCCCTATGGTATATATTTTTTTTGGAAAAAAAAATGTCTATTTGAGCTGGGGATGTGGCTCAAGAGGTAGTGCGCTTGTCTGGCATGCGCAGGATGCTGGGTTCTATCCTCAGCACCACATAAAAATAAAATAAAGATGTTGTGTCCACCGAGAACTAAAAGATAAATATTAAAAAATTCTCTCTCTCTCTCTCTCTCCCCCCTCCTCTCTCCCCCCCTTAAAAAAATGTCTATTCAAAACTTTTGACCATTTTAATGGAATTGTTATTATAAAGTTACAAGTTATTTATATGTTTTATAAAAAAGCCCATTGACAGTGACAATTTGAAAATACATATTTTGAAATATGTTTTAAAAATGTTCTTCCATTCCTTAGCTTTTCTTTACAATTTCTTACATCTTTGAAATAACAAAATCTTTATATTTTTATGAAGCTTAATTTATCAAGATTTTATTTGTGGTTTATGTTTTTTATTTCTTATTTATAAAATATTTTTCAGAACTCAGGTCACTAATATTTTTATTTTGGTTTCCTTTTCAGGAAGTTGTATTTAGCTTTTACATTTAGAACTGTGATCTACTTTGAGTAAACAAATGCAATGGTGAGAAACTATCCTGTTGTTATAGGATTGTTGTTATTTAAATAAGTTATAGAACTGGACAACAGTGCAGAGAAAATAGTTTCACTTTTGAATAAAATTAAGAAAATATCTCTGATTTCTCTTTAAATATGAGTAATGAATTAGGCTAACAAGGAGGTGGTATATGGAAGAGAGAGAGAGACTATGGTGAGATATTTTTTTTTTTTTTTTACTACCTCTTCCCCATTCATGTTGTTTAAAAGAAATTTATAAAAAGTAAAGGTGATGTGACCCTGGATGTGGCTTCCAGATTCTCATTTTGATGGCTGATGACTAGACTCTATATCCTCATAAACACTGGTGCAGGTTGTTTGGTACATAACCAGGAGCTACCTTTCCATCACAGCCTACCAATTTCTCACAGTAGGTCCATAAACCAGTAACAGTGATATCCCATCTAGGAGCTTATTAGAAATACAAATTTCAGATCCCACCTCCTGGCTCAGAAAATGCATTTTAACACAATCCTAGGTATTTTGTAGGTTTCTGTTCTTTTGGATTGAGAGTTGCTTATTTCAATGATGTCCAAGAGTTGAGACATAAATAACATGTCTGGTAGCAGTTATCTGTGTGTAATAACCCATGTTGTTAAAGAGACTTCTACAGAAGAGCAAGATCACGTAACAGAACCAGTGGGGATTTCTGGGTAGCCAAACTTATGCTTTCTCAGCTTATTCACAGAAACCCCAAAGAATCCACTTTTCTCTTGAGTTTCTTTTCCCACTCTTTCCCAATACTTCCTTCTGGGTCCCATCTGTCAGCTTGAGTATAAGTGTGTCAGCCATGGCACTGAAGAAAAAATGTCTCTGACTCCTCACACCAATGGAGGGTTTTATGTACATCCTTTCCTCCCAGCTGCTCATATCTTCTGAGCTATAATATAAACACTGGCTTAGTTACATCAGAGGTCTTTGGTGAGTGCCTGGATAATTCTCAAGAGGATAGAATGTGCACCAAGGAATACCCAGTTTTTATAGATGCATGCTACTCAGATCTTCCCTTAAGTGTAACTCACACATTCTAAAATAATTATATTGTGGGAAGTTGGCCAACGTTATTATATGTAAAACTTGATTGGATATGTTAATCACTAACTGGATATAAAGGCAGAACAGTCCCTCCAGAGAAATTTGCGCTAGATATTTTGATAACTCCAAGCAGTGGCTGTGGACGAGACTTGTATGCTTCACCACCCAGTCAAGCTGCCATGTTTCTGAGTAGTTGATTAGGGCAAACCAAACTGAAGGACATATTCAAGACTTTATTTAATTACTAAAATAACATAAGCAAAAAATAGGCAGCAGTTCTCTAATGCTGTATTTTTTCACAGAACAGCATACACAAAGGTCTGGTAGAGCAGCACAAATGGGGGAGGGCTTTCTCATGGCAAGAATCCTTAAACAAAAGACTTTCATGATTTTATGGACCCATAAGGCCAAGGAAAGGAAGAAAGAAAGTTGCTAGAACTAGAAACATACTGGATGGGAACAGAAGTGTTTTAGTCAAAACCTGCTGATAAGGAGGATTGTAAATGGAGATGCTTGGCTAGGAATGCAGGATAGGCATTTGAGTAGGTCTGGCTAGGGAAATGTGAGTCCATAATTGCAACTTACTCCAAAAAAGTGTAACACATTGGCCATGTACCAAGTCTGGTGTAAGGAGGGCAGTTTTTCTCACTCTGCAGCCTGCAAGGCAAGATCACATAGAAAGGGTCTGGCCCTGGAGCTGGCCTCCTCACATACAACTTAAAGATTTATAACACAATGACTTAAAGAATACCCAAAATGGAGATTTCTGATATACTTAAGAAGTTTGGTTGCATGGAACTGTGGCTTTGGAAACACATGAGTTCTTCCAAAGACTTAAGGTGGTGGTACAGACATCTCCTGGAAGCTCTACCAGACAGGATCTTAATAAGCAAGAGTTAAAGGTCTCTGCTAAACAGTTCATGCCAGCCTTCCAGGGAGTATAACACATTCATTTCTCAATGGAAGTTATGTCCTTGAGCAATGCCACTTAGAGTTTTCAAGTGTTTGTCTTCCTGAGGGTAAATATTAATCTTTGTTAAAAATTTCTTTTGAAGCTTTATATAAAGTCCTGACAATACAAAAATTGAGGTCAACCTAGTAGTTGATTTCAAGAAATGATTTTTCTAGGCCTCTAGGTGCCAGGTGGCAGTTTTGATGAAGGGTGAGACACTTCAAAGTAACTTTTTTCAAACTAATATTTTCATGTTATTGGTCTAATCAATTTTAAGTTATATTTTGTAAGTTCTTTTACAGAAATTCCTGTAGCAAGACTCCAGGACTTAATTTCTTCAAGATGTTTTCTACATGTATAAATATAGAAATTCTCTATTAATTTTAAAAAATAATTAAGGCTGAATACTTTTACTTCTTTATGGGTATATTATGGTAATACTTGTATGGTAATATATGGATACAATTTATAATAATCAAATTAGGGTATCGAATATCACCATCTCTTCAAACATTAATAAATTTTGTGTGTTGGAAATCCCATGCTCTTCTTTTCTATTTATTTGGAAATATGTCAGAGATTGATTTAATTAACTGTTTCACACTCATTCTTTAGGGCTTACAGTTTCAGATATGCTTTATATGTAAGGTGTCTCCCAAAAGCTTGTGTGTGAGACAATTCAGGATTGCTCAGAGTTGAAATGATTAGGTTATGGGAGCCTTAATCTAATCAGTGTGTTAATCCAGTGATATGGATTAACTGAGCTGTAACAGTAGGCAGGTAGAGTGTGGCTGGAGAAGGTGGGTCATTGCAGGTGTGCCTTTGGTGTTCATATTTTGTCCCTGGTGATCAGAGCGCTCTACTTTCTGGCTACCATGTCCTAAGCTGCTTTTCTTCACCATGCACTTCTACCATGGTGTTCTGCCTCATCTTGGGCCCAGAGCTTTGGAGTCAGCCAATAGTGAGTTGGACCTTTGAAACTGTAAGGGGAAATAAATTTTTCTTTTTCTATACTGTTCTTATCAGATCTTTTTGGTCACAATGATTAAAAAGCTAATGAAAACCACTACCATGCTACAGAAAAACTAGAACAAATTCTTCATCTCTAACTGTGCTTTGGGGCCCCTTATTGAATTTCTTTCCTCCCCACTATGCCCTGCCTTTTATAGTATCTAGTGACCATTGCTCTATCCCTTTCTTTTATGACACTGACTTCTTAGTTTCCACAATGAGTGGGAACATGTGGTGATTTTCTCTCTGTGTCTGCCTTATTTCACTTAACATAGTGGCCTCCAGTACCATCCAATTTACTGAAAATGACAAGATTTCATTCTTACCCTGACTGAATAGTATTCTATTGTGTATATACAGCACATTTTCTTTATTCATTTATCTGTTGTCAGGCATCCAGCTTGAGTTCATATTTTATCTATTATGTATAGTGCTGCAAGAAACAGGAGAGGGAGTCCTATTTTATATTGCACCCTGCTTTACTAAATTTAGAGTATCCATCCCCAGCACCTGGCAGTCTTCTCCACTAGTAACTCTTTCTTGGGTCACAGTTTCCTTTGTAGTAGCAGATACTACCTTGACATTCTAAGGATACCTTTTCAGTAATCAATCATTGTCTCCTATAGTCCAAAGTAGGGAGAAACAGCAGTGTGGGTTTATAAAGAGTACATGTCTGAATCCTCAGGAAATTCCTTGAATGTATTAAGGGGAAAGGAGTCCACTAACTAGCACATTCCCTTCATCAGAGAGAGAAGGATGAGTTAAATTTAAGATTAGGAATAGTTATTTTAATTTAAAAATCTCTTTCCTTATCTCAAGTCATTTTTATATTGGTTATATTTGGAAATTTTCACAATTGTTTAGAATTTTTAAGAGTTTGTAGTTAGAAACTTATACACTACACATAAATACCCAACAAATCACATTTTTGGAAGTTAGAATCAAATGGTTTTGCTACAATGGCTATGGCCTACTTAGTAATCTGCTATACACAAATTAACAATAACTTTCAATAGTCAACATAGTCAATACTGGTTTGAAAATGTCATTATATTGAGATGAAATAAACTTTTAAGTTTTAAATAGAAAACTATAAAACTTTGATATCAAGGTTTTATATATACATCTGACAAGGAGTCAATATTCAGAATACATAAGCAACTCCAATATTCAGTACTGAAAAATAATTAACCTGATTAACAGTTGAGCAATTAATTTAAATAGATTTTCCTTGAAGAATACACACAAATGGCCAATAGATACATGGAAAAATAAGCACCTTCAACAATCATCAGGAAAACACAAATCAATGCCACAGTAAAGTATTACCTTACCCCAGTAAAATGGCTGTTATCAAAAAACTAACAACTAACTCCTACTGGTGAAGATATGGAGAAAAGAAACCCGCGTACACTATTGATAAGAATATAAATTAGTACAGCCATTATGGGAAACATTATGGAGGTTTTTCAAAAATTAAAAATAGAACTCATGTATGAACCAGCGTGTCTAGTAATGAATATATATCCAAAGGAAACAAGATCAGTAGGACCTGATGTTTTGGATCTCCAGGTTCCTAGATCATAGAATACTCTAGGGCATGGGGACTGGAATGTGGACAGTAAGGTTTAAGAAAAAAAAGGAAGGCATTTTACCTGCAATGAAGATAGTAATTTATAATAAATTGGGGATATTTTTAAGGAAGAAATGTTTATGTTAATAAAAATAGTTTGTAGGCTTATAAAACGCTTTCAATTTCACTACAATTATAGCACTCTGAAGCCAAGATATGCTTGTAGCTGACCACATCCATTAAAGCATGTACAAGTTCTCAAAGTGAAGAACAGCTCAGTGCAGAATCCAAGCACCTGGAGAAAAGTATGATGACTGATCTTGTTCTCAGTTATTAACAGTGGCTGAGTACAGACCATTTCCCTGGAAAGCAAATGAGTTTTACATTCCATAAATGTGAATCAAACACATTTTTGAGTACAATCTAATTGATACTCCTTAGATTAGAATAGGTTTAGGTAATAATTTAACTTTTAACATAAAGGAAAACTTCAAAAGTTTGGAGAAAGATATGCCAGTTACACTGTATTTCTCATTCTGAGCAAGGGGAAGCATTTATATAGTTAAATCTTTAGAAAGAAATTTCCACATGGTCAAATACCTAATTTGATCTAACCTGCCTTTTTTTTTTTTTTTTTTTTTTTTTTTGGCTTGATGTATGCCTCATGATCATTTCACCTATTCTAAGCAATATGTTCTCAAGTAGCACCAAGAAAGAGTTCACCAGGATGATTAGTACTGGTTGCTGATTCAGTTCCCTCAGAATAGTCTAAGAGATCCACCTAAGAGATTCAAGACCAATGAGACCTCAGTTCTTGAATTTGTTGCTATCTACTCACTGTGTGAACTTTAAAACACGCATATTTGATCTTTCTGATGTGGTGAAAATACAGAGTTTCTGAAACAGAATTATTAAAAACCATAATAAAAGTGAAGTAGCTGTTTTTAGCTGCTTATTGTACTATAACTATTATAATGAATAATTAGAACCTTGAATGTTTTCCTTAGTTTTAAGCTTCAGAGAGAAGAAGGAAAAGTAGACGGTTCATCTGCCACGGGACCAGCACTCGAGCTTCATAAAGAGGTTCTAAGCATAGAAATTAACTAGTGAGTTTTAAAATTAAAGAGACATACTCTCCTTACCTTTAATGATGACTAGCTCCAGAGACGGCTTCTCCTAGTTCTCGCCTCCAGCCACCTAATTCAGTGGTGAGGTTTACACAAGAGGCTCGGGAGACAGGGAGAGCATGCCAGGGAGTGAGCTTTTATTGGGGAACAAAAAATTCAAGGGAAAATCCCATCCAATGAAGGTCAAGGGGGGCAGCATTCCAAGGTCAGTGTCAGTGATTGGTCTTCGGGTCAGTGGCCAGGAACACCTCCATACCAACAAGCCCTCACACCTGGGACAGCGTGGGGAAGGCTCTGACAGTTGTCTAAGCGCCTCTCACCCAGCCAGGGAGGTAACTCAAATCACGTGGGAGAATGGCTTCCGACAGGTTCATACTTTTAGTTCCACGAATATAAATATTTTTCTGTTGAAAGATCCATTTTTTCAGATAAGTAATTAAAATCCATATCATAAGAATGGTAAATTGTAAAGTGTTTCAGAACCCTGGTCTAGTGGGATTAGAAGATACGTAAACTGATTTTTCTTTCATGAGTATTTAACTGGTAAGGGAAATAAGAAATATATAAATATAAGAAATATGATAGTAATAAGTGACAGTATCAGAAATGTAGAAAAATTTTAGAATTCAATTGCAACAGAGGAACCAGTAAAACCTGAATATCGATAAAATGTATTTTGTAGAAAAAGGGGTAATACAATTTCATTCACATTGTATTCATATACATTGAGAAACTTTAAGTTTGTTTTTGTTATACATATTTTTAGCCTTTATTACTGTAGTGTAGGTGATGACTTTAAAAAGAGGATGCATAGTGCCATTTTGGATGTCTTGAATTTGCTATACTACATAAGCTTTGAGGGATAACTTCAAATAGATTATAATGGGAGAATATGGCTCACTTCAATTAGGACTGCATATATAAATTTGTGGTTGTACCATGAAGAGATGTGAGTAACATTCATGAATTTTAAAAGTTGGTAATATAAGAGCCAGGGAAAGATAGTTAGATATCAACTATTTTAGAAGAATGAAGATAGAAATATGATGTTGAGAAGTCAGAAAGTGAGAGAAGGACTATATACTGTGCAGAAGAAGAAAACAAATCTCTAAGGAGAATGGAGTTTCATCAATATTATAATAACATAGAAAGAAAGGTGAGGAAGGTTACTCAGAAAAGGTCAGATGTTTAGAAATTGGGTGACATTGCTTTTTATTTTTAAAATTCTGGGAAGCTCTTGAATCCTTGCACAGGTGATAAAATAATGAATATAAAAAAATAAAAATTTGAAACATAGACAATTCATTGAAGAAATTTAATGCCTAAAGAAGAACTAGTTATTGAAGGACACCTGGGAAATAACAAACAATATATACAGAAAAAAGACTTGTTTGCATAAAGGTTACCTTTTTTCATGAGTAAGAAATATTTAATCTGTATAAAAGATAAAAGAATCAAGGAAAAATAATAGTTAATTATGAAGAACAGGCATGAAGAAATGAGTAAGTTTTATTTATTTTATTTTATTTTTCAGGAATGGACTATTTCCTTTAGGAAGATTAATGGAAGCTTTTAAATTTTATTTATTTTCTATATGTGAATAGAGCACTGAAGAAACACATCTTTTGTGATAATTTCTCTCCTTTTGATTGGTTTCTTCTTATATGACCAGCATTCAGCATTAAATATAGTGTGGCTTCTTTGAAACATAGAACATGCTTCACCCATATTGCAAAAGTCATTCCTTTAGAGTACCATGGATTTATTCTGAGCACCTAGTTTGGGCTGACTGTAGCACAACATTCTCAAAGTGATAATTTAGTTGTAGAATTTGGCCTTCTGGAAAAACATTTCAGTTCTGCACATATTTTATATTAAAGATATTAATTCAGGCAGCATGTCATTTACTTTGAGTAAATTCCTTTTTCAAACACATGAGTTCAAAAATTAAAAACAAAGGGGGAAATGGAAACACGTGAATTGACAACTGATATAGATTAACATGAATTTGGCAAGAACCAAAATATACCTTTTTTAGGGGGTGGAGGTTACCAGGATGGAACTCAGGAGCAGTCTACCACTGAGCCACATCTCCAGCCCTATTTTGTATTTTATATTTAGAGACAGGGTTTCACTGAGTTGCTTAGTGCCTTGCCTTTTCTGAGGCTGGCTTTGAACTCGTGAATCTCCTGCCTCAGCCTCCTGAGCTGCTGGGATTGCAGGTGTGTGCCACCACACCGAGCTTAAAAGATACATATTTTAAATTAAATTTAAATAAATAAAACATACATATTTTAAATTACTTTGAATAAAAAGATGACATCTTAAAATAGAAAATCTACAGAATGTTATATTAAATATCACACAAACTAATAGTGAGTCATTAGTAATCTTCTTATATTGATTATATAACTGTAGACATATGCAGATAGGAAATGTTATTCATCTTATATGTCTCCTATTTTTTTTTCAAAATTATCTGGAAACACTATTTGTCAGTTCAATTCTAAAATAGTTTTCCAGCAACTGAGGGACAGTCTCAGAGTATATCCTCTGATATCAATAGAAAATTTATTGATTTGCCCTCATCTTATGTTGTTGGTCTAATATCTACATTATGAGTTTTGCTGTAGATATATCATTTCCTGCAAAAATTCCTGCTCCTGTACCTCACACTTAGATCAGAGGACAGTGGCAGCCTTTTTTTTTTTTTTTTTTTTACCATTTTCAGTCCATTGAAAAAGCCCATTGCTCTGTATAATATCACTTCCCTGAAAAGAGTCTAACCAGGGCTCTGCCATTCTGCCATTACCTTTTATCTATATATTCTAGATCCATCTCTTAGCATCAATACAACTTTAACTGTGCATTTAAATCCCCAGTATTATCCTACTGGCAATGATTCTGGAATTCTAAACATCCTAAAAAAGGCTTAATCCTCAGATCTTAATACTTAAAATGAAAAAAGTCCATGTAATTTTCAAGGAAAAAAATAAATGGGCCACAAAATTTTTGGTATATTTTTTATAACTGACTCAAAATCTGTTGGTATTTAACAAAATTCAGTCTTTCATAAGAGTTGAATTTTATATTGGTCAAAAACACATGTATATGCTAATCAGGAAGAAGATAATATGCTGAGATAAAATGGAAGAGAAAAATAAAATTTGGAACCTAATGAAAGCAATCCAGCAGAACTACTTTCTGCCATTATCTCAACTGTACTATAAACTTCTGGATGGGAAACATGAAGCAGGACTGTTGAAAGAACTTTCATACTGATTATGCCCAGAATCATTTAGGTACACTGGAAGTCAAGAGGATGGTGAATAGGAAGAAGGTACTGCAGAGCAGGAATCCAAGAAATCAAAGATGCCAACCCAAAAGGGAGGGAAGAAGAGAGACTCCCAAAACCACACACAGAAACACACACATGTGAACACACACAAAATCATGATTCCCATAAATAAAATGACATAAACAGAGGCTGGCAAAAGGAAGGGAAGAAGAGAGACTCCCAAAACCACACACAGAAACACACACATGTGAACACACACAAAATCATGATTCCCGTAAAGAAAATGACATAAACAGAGGCTGGCAAACACACCTACACTATACTTGCCCAGTACTCTGAAAGCATGACCCACACACTATTGCTTGTTTAAAAATACATATTTCTTAACCAAATTCTATATCACTTAATTAGAATCTCTAGAAACAAAGACATGGAATTTGTCTCTTTACAAGTTCCACATGTGAATATTCTTGACATGAAAGTTAGAGGACCACTGCTGGTTTTGATGAGCCTTCCCAATTTAAAGGTCAGTGCTTTATTTGTAAATGTTAAATATTAGGGGAATGAAAGAGAAATAAATATAAACCCATTGAAGGATTATAGGATGAGAACTTTCTGATACAGTAATATATTGAAAACATATTAGTAATCTAAGAATAAGAACAATCTTCTAAGGCCTGCAATTCCTAAAATTATACCAGGTTACCATGGTCCAATTGGAAACTTAAGAAGTAGAGGAATTAAATGCTTCCATTTTCAAATAAATGAATTATAATGTTGTATGGAATTTAATTTAATTATTGAAATAATATCTAAGATTCATAGATATTTATTAGGTCTAAGTTTAGTCTACAGACATAGGTAGGGAAGTGGGGAGATGGATAAATGGATGCTGGATAGATACAAAGATGAAAAACAGAGGAAGGAATTGTCCCATTTTTCTAAATACAATAAAAATGGGAAAAGAAATAAAATTTCATAGGAAAACAAAAGGCCTTCATTAAGTAAATTAGCTATAACAACTTTCTATTTTTTAAAGTCTATAACACCAGAACTTTTTTGGTAAAGATCAAATATCTACTATTCATAAAGACCCAAATTTCTTTCTGTGTGCTAACTTCACCATGTGACAGATGTCAGATATTATAACATTGTTGTCATTGTGCATGTTTACATATAATTCAAGAACCAAAACAGAAATAAACAAATGAGACCACTGTGTAAGCCCAGCACAAGGGTAATTCTGTGCTCTGACTTACGATTGGAAACAGATGTAAACATTTGTAATTATGCATGTTTCAGGCTGCCTTTCATGCATAAAAAACAGTTGCTTTAGAAATTCTGGGTGGGGCTGGGTTAACATAAACATCATTCATTTTTCTAAAGTGTAGAACAGGAGATTAGAGTTAATGCAAGCACATTAATCATGTAATACATTTTAGGGAGGTCATTCAGTTTTGAACCCTTAGTTGCCATTAAAAGAAAAAAAGTAAAACTACTTGAGTCATTTTTCTATGTTTATGAACTAATACAATGATCAGGTGGAAAGGAACATTCTGGAAGGTATTTCTTTTTTTTCCCTTTTGCCATATTTAAGCCATTTCAGGTAAATGACATTTGATTTTAATTTCATGACACTTAGTTATAATGTTGGAACAGAATACCTGGCATCACCCAACATAGGCATTAACTTGTATGGTGAATATCCATGACTATTTTCCCTTTGTAATTTGGCCCTGACTTTTGGCTGATCATAGTATTCCTTGTTAAACATCCACATTGCCCACATTTTCCATTCTCTTTTATCTAAATATGGCCATGAAACTAAGTTCTGGAAAATTTCATGTAAGTAGGCCTATGTCAGACTTCCAGGAAGTCTCCTAATGGACTTTCTCCTGTCCTCATTCATGCATGTATGAAGTCCATTTAAGATTAAAGTTATACATTGAGGTTGGAAGAGTAGATAGATTTAAAATGGGAGCCAGTGACTGAAAACTCTGAGACTAGGGAGTTGCCATACAACTGTACCATCTTCCTTCAAAATTCTCTTATGTAATACAAATAAAAGTTTCTATCTTATTTAGACAACTTAATTTTTTTAAATTATTGTTAGCTGAATAAATCATCAAATAAGTTAAGCTGATTATGTATTAACTGAAACAGGTTTTATAGAAAATACAAATCACATTCTATAAATCTATTTATGATATGGTTTCTGTTGGACTGTACACTGTTATAATGCTTGAGGGTACAATGGTGCCTAAGAGTACTCATTATTTAGCTAACAGTCTAGAGCAGAGATCAGCAAACTATGATCAATGGGCCCAAATCTCCCGCTCACTTTTTTTTTGGAAGTAAATTTTTATCAGAAAGCAGCCTTACTTGTCTATTACTACAATGACATATTTCCGTCTTATGACAGAGGCCTCATGGTTTCCAAAGCCTGTGTGTTTTGAATTCTATATATAGGGTAGTGAATAACCTACACTTCAGAGACTAGAAAATATACCCAACTGATAATGATGCTTAAGATGAACTTGGAAGGATGAGTTGAAGGTAAACACATAAATGAATCAGTGTATCATTCTAAATTGAGGAGCTGTATGAGAACAAAACCAAAAAAGTAAAAAATACTGTTGAGAAAGATCATTCCTGAAAAGAATCCCTTGAGATACAGAAGATTAAGACCAACCTTAGAGGTGGCTATGGAGGAAGCCAGAAAAGAACCAAGACTGAGCTCAGTAAAGCTTATAAAAATCAAAGCCATTATTTACTCGTCAGTGAAATTTACCAGGTATTTGCATCTCAAACATAATTGTCCTTAATTTTAATTTGAAACAGGGTTAAAATTTATTTTAGGAATGCAATGACATTAGATGCAAAGTAGGTGAGAGTATTACAGAGAATGAGAGCAGGTGCAGAACTTGCCCTTGAATTGATCTTGCCCACTAGTTTTGCTTGCCAAAATTAAGTATGAATAAGAAGTACACTTTGGTTACTTGTTAAGTTTCAGACTCTAGGAAACACCATTTAAAGACTCTCATTCAATTATCTGGACTTGGGCTGAGAAATTGGGAAATTAGACAAGTGCAAATGGTAATTCCAGTTAAAATGGTCAAGAGGCTATATTTCTGATAGATGCTGCTTTAGAGCAGAACCACACACCATAATGTTCTTGGGAACTTGAAAAATTCAGACTCTTGTTTGACAAGCGAAGGAAATGTATTTGAATCCGTATTTTAAGCATTAAGGACACTTGAAGTATAGAGAAGAAAGATCAGTTACTCCAAGCCACTTAACTGAGCTTGAGGAAAACAATGACAACACACAGCATTCTTCAATTAATTTTTCTCCTCTCTGCTTTCTTCTTCTTTGAACTATATATTTCAGGGATACCTCACCCTGTTCCTGAGTCTTTGGTGACATTACAGCTCCCCTTGAAGCTAACATGCTCATAGAGGACATGTATGGTCACTGTTTGATTCAGGAAATATTGCCCTTTCTGGAATTTCTGGAGTCATTTTTTTTTCCTTTTCCATATGCTGACTAATCTTTTCTTAAAAGAAAAAACAAAAACAATACAAAACCTGACACACATGTATAACTTAATTCTTTAAAAAACACCTTCACATGCATTATCCCATGTGATCCTGATGAAGTCTCAATAAAGTAGTTATGCATTATGGTATTCATTTTATAAGTAAAGTATGGGAAACTATGACATGCCTGTGATTGATCAGAGTAAAACAAAATTTTCTTATTCTAAATCTATAGTCAAAGCATATTCATTAAGTACTGACTCCATGGAATAGATATCAGATACACAGAGACACACACAAAATAAGACAGTTATTTAAAAATAAAATCCCCTTCTCATCCATCCCCAATTCAACATTCTCCCACATATACTAAAAAAAAATTTAAAAAGTAGATCTTATATTGTGTTCTTACCATAAAAAAACAGTACTGACAAGTGTTCACTAGTCTACTACTGAAATTTGCCTGAAATTATCTCCTCTATGCTACAATGAAAGGGTCCTTCTAAATGTCAAGTCATATTGGACGGAGTAGGAGGTCTATATACACTCTGTCTTATCTTCTAATTGACCCAAGCCAATTATTTTCTCTTATAGGTCAGTTTTCAGCCCCAGAAAGAGAAACTCTTCTGGACAGCAGAGAAAGAGCTCACAAAGAGTTCTTTAAAAAGTTAAAGTTTGTTAAAGTTTGAAACAGCTGTTGGTAAATGTATTGGAAAGTATTAAAGAGCACAGCAGAGTTTTAGTTAAGGAAAATAATCCTGCAGAGCTTCTAGAGGCCTCAGGGAGGCCAAGTGTAGAAGTTTACACCACCTGCTGCTGCAGCTAGAGTTATTGGAATCACTATCAGTAACCTGGGTTGTTGAAGATTCCTCAGCAACCTTGGATCAAAAGCACCCCTGCTGTCATTCTGTGACCAGCAAGGCTCCCAGAGGCACTGCTCCTTGTCATTGTTTTTTACAGTTTCTGCCATGCCAAGAACCAGAAATTATGCAAGTTAAGTGTTCAGCTTGCCTTCTAATCTCTAGACAGTGCATCACTTGGCACTATCTAACCAGAAAACAACTGATAAAAGAGACCAGGAAATAAATTTTCTGGCTTCTAGACTGCTGTGGTAAAGGGAAAGACATGAAATAGTATGGACATTAGTCTCAACAGAAAAGTGATAACAAAAACCGGTCCATCAAAAAGGTTTGAAATACTCTTATAGATCATATGCTAAAAGGAACAGAATGTAAAATAATATATATCGTTTGTAGAAGGTAGGAATGTGTACAGTTAAAATGCTTTAGTTGTACAGAATAGTTCAATTATTTATATTATTACATGCACAATTAAATCATGGTCAAAAAATTCCAAATCAATGTTATTTTTTTATTTATATATGACAGCAGAATGCATTACTATTCTTATTACACATATAGACCACAATTTTTATATCTCTGATTGTATACAAACTATTTTCACACCAATTCATGTCTTCATACATGTACTTTGGATAATAATGTCCATCACGTTCCACCATTATTTCTGACCCCGTGCCTCCTCCTTTCCCCTCCAACCCCTCTTCTCTATCTAGAGTTCATCTATTCTTCCTATGGTCCCCCTCCATATCCCACTATAAATCAGTCTCCTTATGTCAAAGAAAACATTTGGCATTTGGTTATTTGGGATTGACTTTTATTTAAATGGAAAGCCTACCAAGAATATACATATATTTGTGTGTATATACATATATATATAGTATATATAATTGCCGCAGTCTGGCTGGGCACAAATAACCGAGCCACCACAAAAGCCTTGTAGGTTCAAACAGCAACTCTTTATTCCTGAACTCTCACTGGTACTCTACACACACTTCCGGGGAACACACTCCCTCCACCAGGCTCCTCTACCTTGCAAGAACTCAAGGGGAACTCCAAAGTAGCAGGTGGGCACTGGAGGCAGCAGGATCTGCCCTAATTCCAGTAGGATCAGCCCTAATCCCGGAGCAGGGTCACCTTTCAACCATTCCCTCTAGCAAAATGCCAGGCGTCATTCCGACTAAACTGTGGCTCTCAACATATAATATTGTCTATATAACAGTATACATATACACATATATATATATAATATCCACATATGTATATATTATGATTATATTCAAACATTTTTCTGAATATATATTCAGATATCTATTCCCAAATATCTGTATCTGTTTCATAAGTTGATTTATAGTGTATAAGATTTAAAAGTGTGTAGAATCAAGTTTACATAAACATGAAGGAAATATTTTGCAGTTTCAATTTGAAATTAGAAATCTCTCTCAAAAATATCATCATTTCAGTCTTCAGTTCTATTTGGAGATATATACGTCCAAATATATATAATTTATTTAATGTATAAATTATATATGTATAAAATCTATAGAATAACTTTTGAATTTATTCATAATTTGGAACTTCAGTTTCAGTTGAATGTATTTAGTTTATTGGCTTAGAGGTAGACATGTTTATATTTCGGATGTAAAAGTATAGGATTCTGGGTATCCTTTTCATAAGTTGATTTATAATGTATAAGATTTGAAAGTGCTTAGAATCAAGTTTACATGAACATCAAGGAAATATTTTGCAGTCTCAATTTGAAATGAGAAATCTCCTTCAAATATAGTATACATTTCATAATCTCCAGTTACATTTATCTAAGCAATTTCCAATTGCATATACTATGATAGCCACTCAGATTTGTAGTTTAACAATAACTTTGAAATATTCACTTGGACTCTATTTGGTGCACAAGGATATCCTTGGTCAGAAGGTAATTTTTGAGATGTCATTTAACTCAATTCCCATCAACATCTTAAACTGACATTTGGCTAACTCTTACCAGGCATTCTCTAAAATAGCCATAAGTTTGAAAACAGAAGTACAGGGCAAGCAAACATGTTACATTTCAATTAAATTTAGCCAATAGATCCTTTTTTTTAAATATCACACCATCAATAGTAGGTGTTGTAGGTGAAAACATGAAAAGTAAGGTGAATCTATGTCCCCAGTAATCTTCCTCTTCCATGGAGAATGTAGACGTGTCCTTAAAAGAAAACAGGAGGATTGTGTCAAATGATTGACAAACATATATTTGGTCAGCTTTCCCCTTCTAGATAACAGAAATAGGAAAACCACACCCATGGTTGGATAAAATTAATGAGATAAAGTACAAATAAAAAAATACTAGAAACTCTAATTTACATGATTTGTTTATTTGCATGGATGTAAGATTCCATTTATTATACTGGACCAAAAGCCAAATATTTTGGCAACTTCAAAAGACTTATAATGGGAAGCTTGGCAGTATATGGAACTTTCTGACTGTTTTAGTGAACTTCTTCACCGCTGTGACCAAAAGACCTGACAAGAACAATTAGAGGAGAAAAAGTTTATTTTGAGGCTCATGGTTTTAGAGCTTTCTGTCCATAGATGACAGACTCTGTTGCTCTGGGCCCAAGGACATCATGGCAGAAGGGCACAGAGGAGGAAAGTAGCTCAAGACAGGACAACCGGGAAACAAAGAATTCAGCTCACCAGGAAAAAAATATATACCCCAAAGGCATCCCCCTCCCCTTGACCCCTCACTCCCAAGTATACCCTAGCTGCCTATAGTTATTAGAGAGTTAATGCACTGATTTGGTTAAAATTCTCATAATCCAACCATTTCACCTCTAAACTTTCTTGCATTGTCTCACACATGAGCTTTTAGGGATGGGAGACACCTCACATCTAAACCTTAAACCTGACTGTTCCTCTCATTATTTCTACAAAACTACAATACGTGGTAGAGCTTAATTAAGAACAAAAGGAGGAAAAAACAAATGTGCTACTGTTGAAGGGATATACACTAGGCAAGTGACTCTCCAGAATTTGCTTTGTCGGAACCACTGGAAGGGCATGTGAAACAAATGGAGTCCCACTCATGGAGTTTCTTGTGTTATTGAATAATATAGGTAGATATAACAAAAATTCTTGAATCATTTGATATTTATAAAGCATTCATATATTATTTGCAGTATTAGAAGAAAGGCAACTTAAAGTCATTATTTTAGTAAAATATTTAGAAGGATCTCACTAACAGCAGTCATTTTTAAGTGTGTAAGAGATTTGGTTATTTTATTTGAAAATTTGAATTTATTAATTGTTTAAGTTATGTTAAAATGTTTATAGAACACATCTTAATAGTTCTTTAAACTTAATAAGTGAACACTACACAAAGCACAAGTAGAAGTGATAGTTCTATACCTAAATAAACAACAAATTCAACCATTTAAAACTCATTTTTTTTTCCATAAAGTGAAAACATCCATGCTTAGAAAAAAACCATAACCCATTCATAAATTCTTGCTCTATGTACTAAGGATATCGCCAAATCATAAAGAAGACCATTATACCTGAAGTGATGTCTCTTATGAATGATCATTCTATCCTTTTATTTACCAGAACAGTTCATCTTTTTTTCTATCATTTCAGTTACCTTAAGGTCAAAGTTTGCATTCTCTTTAAGATGATAGATACTTAATCTAGAAAATTAATACATATTATGAATAAATGATAGAGTTAATAATAGCCCTTCCTTTCCAAGTAATAAAAATTTATTCTGATAGTAATCACTGAGACAATATAGACAGTGTCTTTACCTTTGAAATATAGCTCAGAAGTGATTATAGATGTAGAAACTCACCTTACAAAAAGCATATTAGACTATAAAGCAATAATAACAAATATATTGGGCATAAATCATAGGCATATTTTTGACTACTTTATTAACTATACTTTAAAATAGATGATACATATCTAAATTTGAAAATGACATTAAATCAGACTATTTCTGTAATATGTGTAGAAAAATATCAGCATGTATCTTTGGGTTGAGGTGATAGGTAGATTTGAAATATATTGAATGGACGTATATAAACATGCTTATTTACTGAAGAGGCTCAAAGACATTTCCAGCAGTACAGCAGAAGACTGTGTTCAGTTGAACATTTATCACCATTTACCAATGACTTGTGGGACAACAGGATTATTTAAATAAAAGTTGAGATAAAGCTAGAAGCAATAGATAGTATTGTGGATGACAATATTACTATCCAAAAAGAGGTCTCAAAAGGATAAAATAAAGGATTAACTTAAAGTTTTAAAATTACCAAGACCAACTAAAATAGATTCATTTACATTTTATATAGAAATTGATGAAACATGGTCAAACATACTCTTATGAAAATACAAAAACTCCTTTTTAAATTTGTAAGAAAGGTGTAGTCTCTGGTTTCTGCTTGGAATGTAGGAAGCTGAAAATAATGGAACTCCTATACTGACAGAAAACAAAGTCATTATAACCATAAAATTATTCCTTCTTCTGAATCTATCAGTTTGATGAAATTTCCTGGCTTCACTCTTAGAAACTTCCTAATTCTTGGGGAGTAACAGAATCATTTAGAAATGACCCTGAATTCTTGAGGAAGAATCACCTCAACCCCATTAGCCTAGGGAAATAGGAACTTCCTGACATCGAGGTTGAATTAGGACAACACAGAAAACCCTGGCTCTTGTCAAAGAACAACAAGCAACAAGAATCAGGCAACTCAGTCTGTTGCTTACAGCAAGATGAAAACGTGGAGAAACCCTCTATGAGACATGCACCTAAAAAGAAAGACCTAAGGCTGAGAGTGCAGGAGCCTTGGAAGTGAACTTTCGAGACCAGAGTGCCAGGATAGGAAATTACACAGGAACTTGAAGCCAATGGTTAACTGAAAATAATAACAACCAAAACAAAGCCCAAACCTTGCTAAAATCTGAGTAAGATTGACATGGCTCTGGAATAGCCAGGAAAATACAGAAATAAAGGAAAACGTGTAGCATTAATTCTAGAAAAAAAATCATAGTTTCAAATTAGTGACCTGAAATCCAAGAAAGGCAGATTAACTTCAAGTGGAAAGAATAAATAATTATTATAAGAGAAGAAATAAGCTTAAAATAAACAGTAAGATCTAAATAAAACCAGAAGATGGTTTTATAAGATAGGCAAAACTTTACCAATACCTTCTTAAGATTTCTGGTTGGGCCTGATAATTAATTTGATATGAGTTGGGTTAACAGGAAAAAAAAACCACACAAATTCATTCAAATTTTAGGTGACATGCATGGCCACATTAGGAAATTAAGACCCAAAGAACAGGAAAGACATAAATGCCTTTATATAAGGTTGAAAAAAGAGGAAATTGTGAGAAAGTAACAATAGAGGGAAGGTGAAGGAAGAAAATAATTAATTTAACAAGGTCCCTTGTGCTGAATTATTTTGGCTATTATTTCTCATTAAAGACTGTTTCTTTGCTCCTTGTATAGTGAAGATAGACTTCATGTGGGAGTACTCATCTCCTACTTTCAGGAAGAGAAGGGGGAAATTTGAATATCCCTCTTGTATCTATAGGTTTGCAACTGCCTTTAGCTCAAGAGTCCTTTCACCAAGATGGCAAGCTTTGAGGTGGCATATCTTTCCCTATTCATTTTTTTTAAATGACCAATAAAATCAATAAAATCTTAGCTTAATCATCTAGGTATAAAGGAGGAAGAGAGAAGAAGCAAATTACTAGCAACAGTGGTGGAAAGGAGGATATCTCTACAAAGCCTAGGTTTATTAAACTGTGAAAAGAAAATACTAAATACAACTTTATACTCATAAACCCCCAAACATAAGACAAATAGAAAAATTCCTTGAAAAACAAACAGCCTGAAGAAATAACTGGAATGGGCCCTGGAACTTAGTTAGCGTTTCATTTAAAAATCAACTCACAAGGATAACTTCAAGATCAAATAGTTTTATTGGTAAATTTATCAAACATTTGACAAAGCAATAACACTAATTTTGAATGAACTCTTGAAGAATGCAAAAGAGGAAGCACTTTCCCAAGTCATTGTTTGTGAAGCTAGCATTACCCATAAACCAAACACAGACATTGCAATGGAACAAATACACTCCAGGACACAACTTGCATAGATGCAAAACTCCCAATTAAATGTCTGCTAGCAAATGCAGTCTAGTAATATATCAAAAGGATAATATATTATAACCAAGGAGAATTTGCTGAGGAAATGCAAATCTAGTATAAAATTTGAAGCTCGATTATCATAACTCACCAAATCCACAAACTATAGAAAGAAAAAAAAATCCTCATCAGATGAAGACAAAGTTTTGGCAGAATTCAATAGACATGTATGATGAAATATCTCAGCAAACCAAGAATGGAAGGAATAAATATGAACTCATAAATGCCGCACAAATGGTGAAAGACTAAATTTTTCACCTTAATATCAAGGAAAAAGGAGAGGATGCCTACCCACTTTCACTATTTCTATTTAACATCATACTTAATTTCATATTCAGTGAGTAAGACAAGAAAAAGGAACAAAAAGCCTTTCCACTTGAAAATACTAAGCTAAAATTTCATTTACAGATTGCGTTAGTGTGTGTGTGTATGTGTATAAATACATGTATATAAATACATATATATATATATATATATATATACACACACACAAACACATATATATATAGAGAGAGAATGAGAGAAAATAATGAAGACTATTTAAAATTAAGGAAACAAAAATAGAGTAAGGAACTGAAAGAAAATATATAAGGTAACAATATTATTTACTTAATTATCATGTTATCTTAAATCCTAAATTACATTATAGTAAAGACTAAAACAGCAGTTGTAGGAAAATAACATTGAAATGTAAAATATAGAATAGAAAATATATAGAAAGTATTTTTTCAGTAAGATGTATGAGCTATATTTTTTTTATAAAAGTGATGAGTTGCTGTGTTAAATGGCCCATTCTAATAAGTATTTTTAAAAATTAGTTATTTTGCTGCAGTTCATATTGACAATAGCATCTTGGCTATTGAGAATCCTTCCAAACATCAGAAATTTCTTGTCACCTCAGTACTTCCAATCTACTATCAAGCCAGAGGAATTTTTTCATTTTTTTCTGTCATAATCTTATTTTAATTTTAAATACTTTAAAGTTGAGGTTTAGTTGTAATCTCCTAAACTTCTTTATTATTTAATTTACACTTTTTTTAGTTTTCAGTTTAGATTTATCAGTGTTTTAATTTTCTCCAATATTCAAACAAAAAAGATTAAAAATTGTATGGTAAAATAATTGTTTATAAATCAATCTTTCCAATATAGAATTATATAAAATGCAGGTAAAACAAAATTTACGTATTTTATTGCCAAGTGATTACTGTTTTTAAGGTGTTTGTAACATAATCTTTTGTTTTACACATAAATTTGTGTATACTTGTGTTATATATATGTATACACATACATACATCTGATGTAATTTTTAAATCATTTATATTCTGTTAATCAATTTTTAGTTGCATGCTGCTCCATGATCATAAATAAGATATTTTCAAGTAGCCCTTTGCATCTGTTTTAACTTCAAGATATGCAATATTTAGCAAAGCCAATTTTGTCAAAAATATGGAAACACTTCAATTTATGGCACTCTGCATACATAATTATGAATATTATTAGACAAATTTGCTGTGGAAACTTTCTATATACAATGTTTCCACTGTTCGTTATTTATGTCAAACTAGATTAATGTCTCTCCTATAAATTTAGCACCTTTGGTAGCCTATAATTATTTTAGAAAAACAGAGCTATTTAGTCAAATCCCCAAGAGGAATTTTACAGTTTTGTAATTTTTTTAAAGACATCAATTCTAAGAGGACCATGGTTCAGCCTTTTCTTGTTTCAGGGAAGAATTTCACTTTGATATTGTTCCATCCTCAAAACAAATTTCTCAATAGGCCATCCCTAAAGGATTCAGGATTCTGTTATTATAATTCTACCCCTTTCATGCTCCTAAAAGAAATTCTAGATATGTTAATATTTGGCACCTATGGTTCTCAGAGTGGACTCACAAGAGTCTGGCCACCTAATTAATACAGGACCAACCTCCTGTTCCTCCCAGTGTGCAGCTGACAGGAAGCAGAACACTTTGACAGCAATGTGTGTGGTGGCCAGTGGTTCCATGGAAAACTGGACAAGAAAGGAGCTGAGTCTGTATTGTCTAGTATGTGATTTTACATCAGCCAATTTTACTTTAAGAAAGGAAATTTAGCTACAAATTGGAGGCAGTTAACATAGTGATCAAAAATGTGATTTTTATAATAAGTGCTATTGTCATTATCTCACTGACTTCCTAAAAAGGACCACACAAGTTTCACAGAAAGACAATTATGTGAATCAAGAGCCGATTGTGTTCAGCACAGCACAGATATCATGCAAGATTTGGATTAGATCATTTCCTATTTTTTCCAAGTTGAAAAATTACACTAAATTTTAAGCCTCGCTCTCATTCAAATTGAAACAGTTTTTCTCATATTTTCTTCTTAATGTCTTGAATAGGTCTAAATTTATAGTAACATTTCCATTATTTAATCAAACTGAAGATCTTGGTGAGAAATTATGAAAAAAAAAATATTTAGAGCGTATACATATCACTGTGCATTTATAAGTACACTTGCCGACCTATTTTATTAGAAATTTCACTACCAGATTTACTGATTGTGCAACATTTTCATCTCCTTTCCACCCCTTACCCCATAAAATAATAAATCTTTATTTCTATAACATTCTTTGTGTTTTAAGAGAAAATCAATATTATTTAGGAATTTAGAACAACACTGCAATGTTTTATATACCTAAGGAAACATACATTCCAATATTAGTTGTTATTTAGAATTGCATCTTAAAGTTATACTTCGAGTCTTTCAAGAAAATATTTTCTCAAGGATTCTTGTAGTTAACATTTGGTTGCCAATTTAATAAGTGAAGGGACCATCATATTTATATTATAGAATACATTTTTTTAAAATTTGTCCACTTTTAGTTTTGTATTACTGTTTAGTCAGGAGCTAAACTAGATATTTTATTGTACAGAAAGCTAAATTCATTCTGGATCTCTTACACAATTGGCTTTGTGTATGATTAGTAATGGTCTACCTGGTTGTAAGAAAGATCCTATAATCAAAAACTAATCTCCAAGCCCTATAACTTGTATTTGAAATTATTAATTTAGGACAAAGAACCCTCTAGCGAAAGGAGCACTATAAATCATTAGTAAATTTAGGATTGTTCTGAGACCAGGTTTTGATAGGGATAAAAGGGAAAACTTAAGGCCATCAAGATAGTCAAAATTCACAGTAAAACTGTGTAATAGTTTGGGTCTGGTATGCCCCACAAAGGATGACTTTTAAAGATTTGGTTTCCAGCTAGTGGTACTATTGAGAGATGGTGGAAATTTTAGGAGGAAAAGCCTGGTTGGAGGAAGTAGGTCATTGGGACTATGCCCTTGAAGGAAAGTTTGAGGCTCCAGTTCCCTTGTCTCTTTTCTCCCCTTCTCTGCTTCCTGATTGCAGTACAGTGAGCAGCTTTGATGCACCACGCACATCTCAACATGATGTTCTGCCTCATACAAAGCCCAGGAACAATGGGACCAGGTGCCTATAGACTGAAACCTCTGAAACGGAGTCAAAGCAATCTTCCCTCCTTTAAGTTGATTTTCTCAGGTATTTTTTCAGAGCAACAGAAAGTTGACTGGCACAAGTTGTTTTCCAATATGAATAGATATAAACTAAAATTTTTATGCATTTCATGGAACAACATTAAAAGACAAATAATAGGACTATACTTATAAAGTCACCTCCTCTCCTTGTAGTAATTCTGCTCCAGAGTTCAAGGTTTTATCATCATTAACATTAGCATGTCTAAGAGATTTTCTATTTTAACTGAAGATTTGAGTTTTCAAAGTAGCACTCTAATATTTTCTCTAAATTATTTCACAAAGTAAAAATGTAGATCTGTTGTCTTATTTCCAGTAAATGTTAGTGTAATATGAATGTATTTTCACCATGTCAAATGAATATGATCTACAATAGCAAATTGTGACAACTAAAAGTTTTTTTTTTAATCTTGTTGATCCTTAAAATACTGTGATAAAATTCTGTCATAAAGAGTTGTTTGCAAACAACTTCAAATAGAAAGAAAAATAGACTTTAACTATACTTCAGTGGGTTGTTATACCACTACCAATGGAAAAGTAAATGCTGAAAAGAGCTCTGAATTCCAATTAAAACTATGAAATTTTATTAACCATTAACATTTTAAGAAAAATGAAAAGTGCTGACAAGCTTGTAGAGAACAGGGAATATTTAAACATCGTTGGCAGGAATGTAAATTAGTATAGCTATCCTGAAAAACCATAAGGAAGGTCCTCAAAAACTTGAAAATAAAATACCATATGATCCAACAATACCATTTCTGGGTACATACCTAAAGGAACAAAGTCACTAGGTCAAAGACACGTCTGTTCTTCCACATCCATTGCATCACTACTCACAATAGTTAAAAACTGTACCCATCAACTGATAAATGGGTAAAGAAAATCAGATACATATGTGTGTTGAATACTATTCTGTTATTAAAATGAAATTGTGCCATTTGTAGCTTGGATGGCACTGGAAGTCATAATGGTAAGTAGAACGAGCCAGGTACAGAAAGACAAGGGCTGTATGATCTTGCTTATGTGTGGAATTTTTAAAAATGTTGATCCCATAGAAGTTGAGAGTAGAGTGGTGGTAAAGAGAAATCAGAGAGAGTAGGGCAGGGAGGGATGAGGGAAGGTAGGTCAGTGAGTATCAAGTTCTGGTGAGATAAAGCAGGAGGGTTATGGATAACAATAATGTACTGTACACTCCAAACACTAGTAGGATTTTGAAAGTTGTTATCATAATGATATAATAAATGTTTGAGGAGATAAAATTATGCAATGTATATGTGTGAAAATAAAATATGATACCCCATTGACATGTATAAATTTTATGGTTTTATGTACCAGTTAAAAATAAAGCTAAAAAATCACTTATGTATCTTGGAAAGTCACACTCATGCTTCTTCCTCCTTCATTGTAACTTTCCACCAGTGTTTAGAGTCTGCCTATTAGATTATTTAATGTAACATGATCTTCCTGCCCATCCTAGAGCTCTCACCTGTTATTATTCATTTCACAAATAATAAGCTTTCTTATATTCTAGTGGATTTATGCCTTAACTGTTGCATTGTACCATAAGTCTTTCAAGGTCAAGATTACTGCTGTGTCCCCTCTTTCCACAACACATGGCACGTTTTTTCCCCCATGGTTGATATCCAAAAATGTTTATTATTGATTATACATGAGAGAATGTTAACCAAGCTGAGAGTTTAAGGATGTTTATATATAAAGCAAACCATCACTAATGACTCTGTTTAAAAACTGGATTTTATCTTGATAGAAAAATGTCTGAAAGTAAATACAGAACACTGTTAATTTGTTTGCGATTAGTTGTGGGTGACTTGCTTTTTCCTGAGACTATCATTTTCACTATGAGAAAAAACAAAAGTTAATTGACATGTGTTTCATTTAAATATTATTTTAATAAGTAAGTGCTCCAATAAACTGGAAGAACATGTACCTCAAGCAACTTTAGACAATACTGTTAATTCCAGAGGACAGACCATAAAAGTAATCAAGTACAGATGAGTGTCTATTAAGTGGGGCCAGTTGTATGTACAAAAAAGTTAATCAGCAAACAAAATCTGTCTCATCAGAAATATCTGAAGATCAAGGAAATGACTTCCCTCTGACTGAAAAGTGGATAGTTCTTTAGAAAAGTTGTCATAGAGGAAAATTCATGGTATATATATTATAGATCCTGTACTTGTGGTAGAAGGAAAATGGTTATGCAACACACAAGGAAATGATCAGGAATCTTAAAAATAAATCTTCCATTGGAAAAACTAAAGGAAAAAGATTGCTTTTGTTTTTAATACACGGCAAGACTGTTGCCAAGTGTGCTAGAAACTAGGATAGTCATAAAACTCCAATGGTGACTTATTATCAGGTGTGCCTCAAATCTCATGAGATAATGCCTAAGAGAGTAGTTTCTCAGACCAGTTAATTAAGGAGAATTTACTGTGCATTCCCTTGGTGAGAGCAATACACTGGTATATCAAAATATGAGAATTAGAGTAGAAAAACACAAATTTAAACACAGACACACACACATGTATACAGCTCTGATTAACTTTATTCAACACCAAATGAAGCCCTTTTTGCAGTCTTAATATCTGAGAAACTATCTGAACTGGTTTTGCACTAGCAAACTTTCAAAGGATTAGTGAATTCTTTCTTCCTTAAGCAGGTGAAAAATATCCTGATAACTCAAAATTATTGAGAAATAAATTCAAGATTATTCTAATAAATTATTCTAATTTATAATAAAGATGTTTTTCTATCTCATGTATTATCTTTCACATTTAAGTGTCATGATAATGTAGATATTTCTTATTAACAGATTTAACAGGAAGTTACATAGAAGTAATATATTATTTCAAAAACTTCCAATTTAATATGGAGATCAATGCTTATGAATACTATAGATATTTAAAGATATAAATTATAAGGAAGTTTCAGTAGCCCATAATTATGATTACAAGTACATTTTCTGTAGGCATTACTACATTCCTGGCAGTGAGAACCTCCAGTTCACTAACAGAGACTGAATTTTTTTAATTTTAAGTTAGTGGCAAAAATCACTATAAATTTGAGTCTGTAGATGTCAAATTCCAATAGGCATATACATTTAAGCTCATATTTCTGGAAGAAAAACAGCAATCTCTAAGACAGAAGTGATCATAAGAAACATCAAAAAAATGATACAGTAAGTTTCACAGAAGCAAAGGAAATAAATAAGGTAATACCTTATTTATTCAGTGAGAGTAATATTGGATGATGTTCAAAATGTGACTGCCATAATTTGGCTAATTAATGATCATAACATTATTTTTTAAAGCCTACAGAATGCATATAATATTTTCTTTCTTTTCACTAGTAAAGGGAATTTAGGTTTCATTTTTACAGTGTAAAACTGGTATGTGTGTGTGTGTGTGTGTGTGTGTGTGTGTGTGTGTATATATATATATAGTATTTTGCAAGTGTTCATAATTTCCCACCCTTTCCTGCTATTGCTACAGCTCTGACACAAAGATGGGAAAACAGACGTTGAAGGAAATCAGTTCTTTGATAGCCCATTATCACCATAGTATGGCTGCTATTTGAAAAATCTCTATCTCATTGCAGACAAAAAATTAGTAGGCTGAGAAGGTGATCAGATCACCATCAGCCAAGGAAGGAGTTGTCCATAGTGGGAATGAAGCAGAGAAAAAGACACCAGGGACTCGAAAGCAGAGCTCTTATATCATAGGACTCCAAAGAAGAAAATAGAAGTCTGTGTAAACTTAGAAAAGGACTAGTCCTCCAGAGTCAGAGAACTATTGATGAAAGCAGCCTGTTGATAGGTGAACAAAGGAAGACTTTGTGTGAACACTGGCTAATTAAGTCTTGCAATTACTCAAAGAGCCTTTTTTTGTGTGTGTGGAGGAGCAAGACATATAAGAGTGATGTACAAGTTCAGATTGAAAATACTTATTCATATTCTTTGAGGGAAGGGCCATTTGCCCATGAAACAAAGCCAACACTGCTGATTTCCCACTTTGAGCGGCATGGGGAGAGTGGGAAGAGGGAAGCTTCTAAAGTAGGTGAAATTGTTGGTCATGAAAAGTGCCTTTGACTCACTGTTTCAATGGATTTAACCTTTATTAAATATAGAACCCGTATGAAAATAGCCATAAGCTGAGAGAATTGCTTCCAATACACACTCCTTTTCTTAGTAGTCATAGGAAAAACAAAGCTTGATAAGCTCTTGAAGCTGGAGTATTCTTCTCCCATATGGGAGTTATTATTTCCAGTTCAGTGTGTCTCAAAGTAGGGGTCAGGTCTCCCAGAGGCCACAGGGGTCTGAGAGGGTTAACACAGAACAGAGCTACAGAACTCTGAAGTGATCAGTGTCGATGATGGTAGTGAACTCTGAGCTATATAAACCAGATGAAAAGGTCTCTACTTACCAGCCCTAGCTTTCAGTTGTCTCTTAGTGAATACTCAAATTCATTGTACCTCCAAGAGGGGGCTCCAAACTGCTATCTGATGGCTACAAAGAAGTGCTTATAAAAACCAGAGCATACTTGTTGTTTCTATGTGGGAGGCATATAGCCAGCATGAGAGCCTGAAGTAAGTTGGGCAAAGAGGTAGGCGTTGACTGAGAGCACTTTCAGATCTGTGAAGGAAGTTGGCAAACCTCTATGGAGATATAAACCAAAACCCCAGGTGCTACAACTATTCTGGCCTCAGAAAAATGAACTCTATTACCTTTCTTGATAAGTTCGTGCCTGACTTTTTCCCTAACATTTCCTCCTTCCCTTAATCCTTTTTTGTTGGCTCTTATACTCTACTTTTACATTTCAGAACAATAACCTCATCTGAGAAATGCCTCAGGAACCCATGGAAAAATTAACAGGGGTTTTGTTCTTAACTGCCTAAATACTGTCTGTTTCCTGAGCCCTTTCTCATGCTCTTTTAATCAGTGGCAAATGAGTAAATGGAGAGGTGGGATAAAGATTTTGATGATCATCAGCATCGGTCCTTTCATCATTCACAACCTTTACTCAGCACAGCAAAGGGGCCCCACTTCTTTTTCCAGCATGCTGACACTTAACAGTAATTACTCCCAGGAAGGTAAATCTCGGAGGCAATATTTCTCTTCTCTTTAAGTGAACAAGTACCAGCTTACCCATTATGAGCACTGATGCGCAGGGACACCCTCCTGTCAGCCAGGTAATTTGTTGGCAGGAAATGCCACAGATACTTTATTTTCCATCTTTCAAAATTTCTCATGCAAATGAGACACAGCAATTAATGCTGACCTTCCACTATTACCAGCTGTCAATCAACCATGCATTAGGTTCAAAGACTGTCTCATTTATTTCATATAAAAATATGGGCATATGAAGCATCCAGGAATGATAGGTAGTATTAAGAGGACATTGTTCTAAAAAATAGCCTTAAGACAGAACAGTAATGGATTCATGAGTTCCACATTGTATTCCTATTAAAAAGTACTGTTTTTCAAATATTGTCCAGGAAATACCCATGTCAATATCATCATGATGACACTTATTACAAATTTAGATGTTGAAGCTGCCTTTGGGCCTACTAAACAAAAATAATTGCCTCTGAGGCCCCAGAATCTGTGTTTTATATAAGTGGTTCCAAAATTCCATTACACTAAAGTTTTGGAATTACTGGCTTAAAGAAAAATGTATACATTTATGATGGCCAGAAAGCACTTTTTCCCATTACTAGCTTCAGTAAACATTGCAGTGTCTCATTGGTGTGAGATGACACTGCATTTCTCCATTATTCAGTTTTTTTCATTGTGACCAATATACCTGTGGAGAACAAATTAGAGAATGAAAAGTTTATTTTGGTTTCACAGTTTCAGAGGTTCAGTCCATGGTTGACTGCCTTGTTTTGGGCCTGAGGAGAGGCAGAACATCATGGCGGAAGGCTGTTAGAGGAAAGAAGCTCAGCTCATGGCAGCTTAAAAGGAGAAAGAGAAGGTGGGGTGGGAGAGGGAGAGAGAGAGAAAGAAGAACAGCAACAGCAGGAGGAGGAAGAGAAGAGGAGAGAAGAGAAAAGGAGAAGAGAAGAGGAGAGGAGAGGACAGATGAGGGGAAGGGAGGGAAGGGGCACAGGAAGCCAACAACAAATCTCCAAGGCCATGCCCCAGCAACCTACTTCCTCCAACCACACCCCACCTGCCTATACCACCCAGTAGGCCATTCAAATTATTAATCCATCAAATGGATTAATCCATGGATGAGGATGGGTTTCAATCTTATCATTTTACTTCTAAACATTCATAAATTGCCTAACAGATGAGCTTTTAAGGGTACACCTCATATCTAAATCATATATTTAAATACATTAACTAGGTATGGCACCTACTCCTAAGAGGTTTAAACTTTACTAACCTAAGAAACATGTTTAATCAAGAAATATAGAATGTAAGGTATAAAGAATGACATGCCTGGTATGTACCATAAAAATACCATAAATATGAATGTACCTGATGCTTTTCCCTGTCTACCATATAATGTACTTTTAACATTGTGTATCTTTTATATCTGGGGGTCAAGTTTATAATAAAAACTGTAGTACATATTTGAAAAGATATAGGCTTAATCTCAGGATCAACTACTAAAATGCTTAATTTTTGGCAATCTGGGAAACTTATGTATTTAGAAAATTGTATTATTTTCTGATATATTAAAGATACGTGAAATATCTGGAATGTAACCTATCAATAAATCTATAACTTTTCTAAAAATTTCCAAGTTCCTTCATCAAAGCATAATAGGTGGTTTATCATCATTTTTATTCTGGAATTAAATCAAATGTTTCCCTTCCCCACAGATTATTAAGGTTTCCATATTCAAGAAAAAGAAAACAGTGATTAATAAAAAAAATTTAGTAGAAAACAAAACAGCATCTCCAAATATTCATACAGTGAATAAAATGAAATATCCCTAAAACTCAATTGTTATATGATTCTTGAAAGTCTATATTGCAAGAAGATGGCAGATGGAAATCTTTACTTAATCTGTGCTTCCTTTTTGAGGAATTATAATTTTAATATTGCTGGAGAAATAGTCTTATTCTATCAAGTTCATCTAGAAAATGATAAATGTCCAAAGAAGCCTATTTACTCTGACCAAAATTGTTACCTAATGCCATTTTGGATTGTAAATGTACAAGGCCTGATCACTTCCCACTGTGTTGGGTATTCTTTTTGGGCAAGTTCTAAAAACTAAAGAGCCAATTGCTAGTCTTGGAAAGAAAGCACTGCATCTGTAAGTGCTGACTCAGCTAGGCAGGAGGTGAGAAGATTAATGGACACTGACCTGTGGGGAAAAGCAGTCTGTGAGTGTTAAGGGACTTGGTGGGAGAAGGGTTTCCCCAGTGAAAGAGAGCACACATGCTGCGTCCTTCCACTCACCCCATGGTCAGACATCCTGTTGCATGTGTCTGAGTCCCATGTGGTGTTGCTATTACAAATTTATATCTCTATTTGGTAATGATTCTATCAAGCACCAACTCATCACACATCTTATCATAAACATTAACTACTATAATACTTTTTAAGGAGTACAATTTTATTTCCATCAATAACATATGTATTCTGGATAAAATACCAAATTCGTAACAAAGTCTATCAAACTACATATGAAAGTTAAATATATTGTAGAGCATGTCTTTAAGTATACCTTATATGGAAGAAGATCTTAAGGAAAATAATGAATAGTTACACAATGAAAGAGGATCAAAATAAATTAAAAGAAAATGAACAGCACACTACCTAGCTGCTTTCTGATTCATTAAGATATATTTAAACTTTGCAAAATGTGAGAGAATAGAAAGGCAAGTGTTTCCTGTTTGGCATTTTGCCACAAGTGTTCAATTATATTTGCAGCCAGAAAAATTATTCACATTTTTATTTTGTATTTATTGTTTATCCAGGATATTTGACATTTTAACATTTTCCATTAATGGACTTCCAAAGAGTGACAGTAACAGAGCAGCACTAAAATAATTCAAACTGTGCTTAGCTAACAGACCATTTGTTAATATGAAAGGTTTAATTTCAAGGCTTGCTTAAATTCAGGTGGCTTATTAAAAATATTATAGTTTTCTAGATACAAAATAACAATTTGTTTACCGTGTAAACATTTAATGAGTTCATAAGTAGAACCAGGTGATGTTTCTAGCCAGTGGCAATATAGTAATAAGTAAATGACCAATCAAATGCATACTGCTAAGGTCAAGAATGGGGGAACGTGTTATGCAATTCAAAGTCAAGTTAGATATAATTATGAATAAATGTCATCATTCCTTATTCTTCCAGAATACAAGTAAAGATGACACCTATTATTTCTTCCACCTTCCTGCATTTTTGTCTTTTGTTATTTTGCTTTGTAAATTCAGTGTCCCATGGGTGTTACATAAACCAAAGTAAAACAAACCGGGAGCCCCGAAAAGTTGATTTCAATCTCTTTAATTAACTTTGTGATCTTAAATAAATTAAATTTCTCCAAGACATAGTTTCCTGGAAAAGTTTATAGAGCTTTTAATGAAGAGATAAGTTGAAGTTTCAATGATGAAAAACGCACATTATAAACATACATTATAAAGAGTTGTAGCATTTCAGAGTTTGTGAGTTTCCAGGTGAAACTTATCAATGTCACATCCAAAAGAAAAAGTTTGAGTTGAAATAATTTGCAGACAGCAACCATATACATGTACAAATGAGAGTATTTCTGTATGATAATTTCTAATTTCTTGTTTTCTTGGGTCTACTTTCTCTAAGAGATACATATTAATTGTAAATGGAAATAACAAATAAATGTATATTTTCAGCTGAAAAAGTTATACCCAAAATGCATACCTATGTATAATAACTTGTAATACCAATTAGACTTCCTGTTTTACAAGCTTGTTATAAAATCTCTCTTTTAGGTTGTCTCAAAGGAAATAATCAAGATTGCAAGAACAGAGGTGGTGTGGTGAAATTTAGTAGCACTACAGCTAAGGATGATATGAAATGAACCATTTGTTTTTAGAACACAGCGAAATGATTGAAGTTTCACATTTTCATTAAATATTTTTATTTGTAATCTTTTCAACATACATGTCTGTATTGCCTCATAATTCATTTATAAAATTGGATGGAGTATTAAGGGTATTTTTAAAAAAATTCTTTCTTGTGGGAGTGTTTATCTCAGCAAATCTGAGAGAAAAGATAAATTCATTATACACCTGGGAAAAAATTCAAATGTTATTTAGTAAATAACTTAATGAAGTTATAAATACTGTCGTTTTTCCAATATCTTTAAACCAATGCAAACATGTTCCTTCTAAAAAAAAAAAAAAAAAAAAAAAAAAAAAAAAAAAAAAAAAAGACCAGAACTAGCTGTTTTGATTATGTCTTTCTCCTGGTTAACACTTTAACTTTAATCTCTAAACCATTATCTTCTTCCTGGCTCAGCAGGAAATCCTGCCTGTCATTAAATCAGTAACTCCTTATGTTTTTGACCCAAAAGAACTCCAAGAGCCAGACTTTTGTGTGGAGTGAAACTTGTCTAATTAGCATCAGTCTTCACGTTACTCTGTGTTGACAATAGCCTCTCATAGGTTACATTATTTCGGCATAAATGATGGATGACACAACTTAGAATAATCCTTCATTATTATTTTATCTTTTTACTTAGATTTTTTGTCTTTCTTTTATTTTTTTTTCTTGTCTTTGCATTTCTTAAATTACTTTCAGCATCATGACCCAAAGGTGCCTTATTCTTCCTTCCTGATGAGGCATCATAGACATTTGTAGGTTTGAATATGTTAACATATTTTTTAATATTTATTTTATAGTTATAGGTGGACACAATATCTTCATTTTTTTAAATATGTTTATGTGGTGCTGAAGATTGAACCCAGTGCCTCACGCATGCTAAGCGAGCACTCTACCTCTGAGCCACAACCCCAGCCCCTGTTAATATCTTTTATCACCAAACTTCATACATCTCTAGTTTATAATTCTGTATGTTGCTTTAGATGTGCTTCAGAATTCATAATTCATAGCCCAGTAAAGCAAAAACTGTAAATTGTGTGAAACCCAACCACTGTTAGCTCAAAGGAACATAGATAAAAAGGAGAAAAGACAGAAAGAAAGTATTAAAGAAAGAAAGAAAAAAGAGAAAAAAAATGAACTATTATTATTAATTTGATTTAATAGTTCCTTAAACAAAATCATCTCAAAATTCACAAGGGTGTTTCCTAGATTCTGACTTTGGAAAATTCCACTCCAACACTGAGAGAATAGTAAATAAGATATTTGGGTTTTATTATTACAATAAGATAATGTAAGTGTAAAAATCTACTGTTCCTTGTGTAACTGAAGGTGATGTCCATTCTCTCCAAGTCTAGAGCTATATAGATAATTTCAGCACTTATTTTATAAAATGTTACAATAAAATACAATGTTAAGTAAGCCTGATTTCAATATCTACTTTGAGAAAATAATTTTAAATGAATATTCAAATAAAACATTTATACTTTATTAATTGCAATGATAGTTTTGGACAAATAAACTAATTTTAAATAAGTTATAATAAATGACACAGAATATCTGTCATGACTAAAATTCTTATGAAGTTCTTGACAAAGTATACTAATTTTTCCCATAAAGTAATATACTTTAGATTATAAACATTTATATTTTAATAAAATTTATATAAATTATAAACATTTATATTTTTTTATTTGGTCACACATATCTTATTTCCATTTACATTTTTTTTTAAGAGAGAGTGAGAGAGGAGAGAGAGAGAGAGAGAGAGAGAATTTTTTAACATTTATTTTTTAGTTCTCGGCGGACACAACATCTTTGTTGGTATGTGGTGCTGAGGATCGAACCCGGGCCGCACGCATGCCAGGCGAGCGCGCTACCGCTGAGCCACATCCCCAGCCCTCCATTTACATTTAAAGATGTTTAAAATTTTAATGGATTTCACTTTACCTCTAGTTTAGCATCTAGGATACAAAATTGACTCTCAAAAAAAGGGGTCAGTCTGTCACTACTTTGCTTTGGGACCATGATTACCACCATTGTGCAATGTATCATAACATGTTTATTCTGTATCCTTCTCAGGGAGACATCTGGCTGGAAAAGACAAAAATTGATACTATTTAATGAGAAAAAAATATAAATACACACATTTTCTTGAATAATGAGAGGTGAGAGTGTTTAAACGTACAATAAATCATTCAGAAGTTTATTTTGAAATAATCACTCGAAAGTGAATTTAGATTAAAACCATGAGTATGGCTTAAGAACAAAACTAATAATAGATTATATAGTCATTAACAGAAGAAAAAAAAGAAAGAAAACCTTTCATCTTAACTATTTACAACTTTCTCTTCTTGACAAAAGCTTAATTCCAGTCATGATTTGCTCCCAAAATTTGAAGTACTTAAGGGACTACTTTGAGGCAATAACCTAGGCATATGATTCTTTGTTAGATAAACTTCTTAAAATACCTTCATTATTAAAGAAGAAAGAAAAAATAATAAAAATCAAAGTGAGAAATAGAAAGGCAAAATAGAATGCTCTCATCAGTTCACTTAATAATTCAAGAAATTCCCTTACAACTAAATTAGCCAAAGTACATTTATAAAACTGGACTTATATGCATACACACTTATAAGTATATTTTATCCTTTCAAAAATTTATGTAAATATATATTTAAAATTTTTAATATTTTCTTGTTAATTTTCCAAAATTCACCTCTTAAATTTTATTTATTTTACCTTCATATTAGACCTATATTGATAAAATCAGATCTAGGTCTACAGATCAACATTTTAGATAATCATTTTTTGATTCTAAATGTTAGATTAATATTTTTGAGGGGTGATTAGGGATGTTACATTTTTTTCTTCAGTTAACTCAAGTTAGTAAGTATAATATATGAACAATTGCATACACTGGCTACAAAATTATAATAAAATAAAGAAAAATATAATCCAAGAGGAAGCTTATCACCACACTGCAGATGGATAAATAGAGAAATAAATGCATATTTACAGTGATTCCAAATTTTGTTCAGTGAATGAATCTGTATTTATATTGACTGACAGCCTAATTTTAAATAAAAATTCTTTCAGATTATGCTTTCATGTAGTTATAATTAAAGCAAACAGAAAACTTTTAAAGTGAGTTTTAATTTATTTAAGTAAAAGTTAAATAGTGTGCTTCAATAAATATTAAGACATATATTTATGATAAAAATTGAACTATTAACTATAATAGGATAATTAATTGAAGCTTTGTATAAAAGGTTTTTTGGAATAAAACTAACAAATAAACATATGATAGATCACATTTTGTAAGGAAATTGAGTCTCTAGCTAATTATGGATAAAATTGCAAAATAAGCTCTTTAAAAAAATGAACTTTGGACTGTCAGTTTATGTTTAAATTACATTTAAAGCACATCATGATGTTTTGGATTTATGCATTAGATCAAAGCTGAACTCTTTCAAATATACATCAGCTAATTTCAACATCAAATGTGTTTCTAAAATGAAGGTTAGACTTTCAGTTTTAAGCTATCAACTGACACTTCAATACTCTGTCTCTAATCAACACATTATCACAGTATTCTATATATGGTATGCAGCTTAGCGTTGTGGATTTCAACCCCATCACTGTACATGGAAACAGAATTGCAGAGATAAAAATGAAACTTACCCAGTGTCTCACAACATTTAATGATAAACATAGGAAACTCCCTATGCTAAGGTTAACTCCCTTTCTTACTTTTTTTTTTTTAGGGGTAGAGTGTATAAATCACTTCTATATCCAAAATTATGGTATGGGAAATTCTCATGCCATAGATGAACTGAGGACAGAGATGTTAGTTAAAGCTAGATGCATAAGTTATTATTGGTGTACATATAATAAGATCTTGAATAAATGTTCAAGAACAAACTAATATTGTGGAGTTTTTATGAAAGTAAGTAATAAGTGGATATGTTTCTGTTTTATTTTTTAGAGGAGAAGAAAATGATTCTTGACTCTATAGTTAGAATTTCTTTGCCTTAAATCTCATTTCCTCTTATCTCCTCCAAAGGAATGTTTATTATGTAAACTGGTTACCTAATTCACACCTCTTAAATATAGTAAGTTTGTCAGAGCTATGTAAACTGAATGTACATAAAAATTTAATTTACTTCAGAATTTTTTGGGGGATGGGTACCAGGGATTGAACTCAGAGGCACTCAACCACTGAGCCACAAGCCCAGCCTTATCTGTACTTATTTAGAGACAGGGTCTCACTGAATTGCTTAGTGCCTCACTTTTCCTGAGACTGGCTTTGAACCCATGATCCTCCTGTCTCAGCCTCCCAAGCCGCTGGGTTTACAGGTGTGTGCCACTGTTCCTGGCTTATCTCAGAATTTTAAACAAAAATCAGAAGAGTTAGGGAAAAAGAGTCAGTTTTTTACTTTTTCATGTTATAGATGGTATTATAGAAGCTGTGATGATTACTATTTTGTATATAACACAATAAAGATGTCTAAATTAATGCACCATGGTATACTTATGAAAAGTGAATATATTGTCTAAATATAAGATAAGCAATGACTGGCTATATAGTAAATGATGAGAGATAGGTCTCTAAGTTAAGGCAAGTGATCTTGAAATTAACTCAAATGAATTTCTGAAGGTAGCTGAATAAACTTCAGAAGTACAATTTAGACCCCTTATTTCATTTTCTGTATGCATAATTTATAAGAAATGAGAACACTGGAAGATTTATTATTTAAAACTGAGTAGAGAAATTAGGACTATATGATATTAATCACCACCAAGATAAGAAAAATACAGCACACCAAAACAACACTGCAGCCAATCTTGCTTTATATTTGAAAATGTAAACATTCCAGAAATAGCACATCATCTCTAGCAGTATATTTAAAGAAAGTAAAACAAAAACATTATTTTCTGGAGTTCTATGTTGATAAAACAATGGAATATTATTGAAAAATAATCCATTAGCAAAACTAGTGACCTATTTAATTATATTACAAGATTTAAAAGAGAACTATCTTTATAGATACTTAAAAAGGCAAAGCTTAATGTTCATTTAAGAAGTCTCTGTAATATAGACACTTCCTTACAGACTGATAAAAACTATATATAATAAGTTACAATAATTCTTAACAGTAAAACTTTGCAATAAGGAATGTGGTAAGGATTTCACTATCATCACAACTTTTAAATATTGGATTAAATTCAGAAAGTAGATTAGAGTCATAAAAATTTCAAAGGAAGAGACAAAGCTGTCCTTGATTAAAGAAAATATAAAAATTTCATTAAATAACTTTTATATTTTCTTTAATCAAATTAAACTGAAGGAGAACTGAAATAAAAAATACTATCACTTATTGTAGAACTCAAAATGTAGACATCTAATAGATCAACATAAAAAATTAGGAAATACTTAGAGATATGTGGAAATAAAAGCTATATAGCAAGGCTAGGGTTTATAATTTATAGGTATACATCACTTAAGCAAACATGGATGATAATAAAGATCTGAGATCTGTGACTTAACTTTCAGTTAAAGACACTGGAAAAGAAGTAAAAACTAAACAAACACAATATCAGTGCAAGAAAAGAAGCAATATAGTGAAAAAATGAACTACAGGAGATATCATTAATAAAATATTAATATATCAATATTTTACTAGATGGTCTAGCCAAGGATTAGGCAAGAAATAGAAATAATCATCCAGAACAAAAAGCAAGTATAACTATCTCTATTTACAGTTGATATTATCTTGTCTAAGAAACATCCTTAGGGGAAATCCTAAGAAACCTGAATGAAAAAATATATAGCTAATTAAAAACTTCAACAAGATTTTAGGATATAAGATCATTATAAGAAATTGTATTTATAGATACCAGCAAGAAAAAAATCTGAAAATAAAATTAAGAAAGTAATTTCATTTACATACCATCAAAAAGAATAAAGTACTTAGGAATAAAATTTTAACAAGAGGTGAACCCATTTTCTATGCTCAAAACTACATTACTGAAAAAAAGTTATGAATAAATGGACTAGAAATATTAATATGATCAAAAAAACACCATGACCCATATTGATTCATCAGTTTAAAACAATTTCTTCCCAAATTTAGCTGGATCTTTGAAAAAAATCAACAAGTGGTTTCAATCTAAGGGTACCAGGGTAGTCAGACCAGTCTTGAAAAAAATCACTCACATTTTTCTCAGTTTCAAAACACAATATCAATCAAAACCTTGTAGTATTCTTGAATGACTCTATAAATCAATATAGTGTAATTTAAAGGTCAAAATAAACCTTTATATTTGTTGTCAATTGATTTTTGATAAGAGTATTAAGAAAATTCACTATAAGGGAATTAATTATATTTTTTTAGGTACTTTTAAAACTACATTTCTGCATGCATAAAAATAAATTTTTGTTTCTAAGTCACACTATACATAGAAAACCATTTAATGGAGCAAATTATAATTGTATTGTCTTTTTACTGTAATAATCCATATTCATATATATGGCAGCTCTTTTGAATCCTTTGAGATCTTTCCATCAAATCCTCAAGCCTGCAGGTGACCTGAGGGATCCCTAATATACAGTAACTCCAAGCAATTTTCTTCAGTTCCCTTTCAAAGATCTCGAGGGTCAATATGGTATTGGAAAGACTAGCTGTAACAGAGAATATCATATGCCACTACTTTGTTTCCTGTTTCTCACCATGTTTTTTCTTTTATTTGTTTGTTTTTCTTTTTATCTTGTTCTTGTTTTTGGCACTTGGGATTGAACCTAGGGGCATTTTCCCACTATAGGACATCCCAAGCCTTTTTAATTTCTTAAAAATTTTAACACAGGGTCTCACTAAGTTGTTGAGGCTGGCCTCAAACTTGTGATCCTTCTACTTCAGCCTCCCAACTCAATGGGATTACAGGAATGCATTACCACATCCATGTTTGCTTGTATCTTCCAATGATCTCAGTGTTGATAAAATTTGGTTTTCTATAGTTTTGGTCATGATGTAATTTGGATGCTACAATGGAAATACATATGTTTTTTATATTTCAACATTTCACTTCCTATGCTGTAACCGAGAGATACACATATGTTCAAGAGGAAGTATGCATTACTGTGTTTTGTAAGAGAATTAAAACCTTAGAAAAAATTAAAATATGTGTTACTAGTTGAAAGAGTATTCAATAAGCCATAATAGTACAAAAGAAGAAGATAAATATTTGTGTATTACTTTAAGGAAATTCAAAGGTTGCTACTGGTGAATATTAGTGCAGATTCAGAATACCTTGTATGAAGGGACATTGGAACTTTTGAGGAAAGACTCTGCAACTCTGACAAAGTTTCTACTTTTAATCTTTCTATCGGCCTCACCCAAAAAGACCTATTGCTATTTACCAAGAGGATGGTGCTTTAGAAAAAAAAATAAACATTCAAGGTATTCAAATATGCAAGGTCTGAATGAACATCAAGTCTTCTAAAGCCAAAATGTTGCTGGGGATTGTCAGAAGAGTAAGGACTTATATACTTCAAGTGGTCAATGGAGTTTGGGTTCAGGTTTTCCTCATAGTATGTGCAGTAATTTTGCACATTTCACAAATTCTAAATTATTTTTCTAGTTTTAAATTATTTCCCTGATTTAATAGGCATACTCAGCAACTGGTAGTCTGCCCCCTCACATATCACACACACACACACAAACATGCATATTATTATTGTTTTGATATGAGGTATTTCACCCAAAACTCTTGTGTTAATTCAGTAATATTTAGAGGTAAACTAAATACATCATGAGAGCCATAACCTAATCAGTGTGTGCTAATTTGTATGGACTAACCAGGTGTTAATTGAAGGAAGGTGGGGCATGGCTAGAGGAGGTGAATCTTTGGGAACATGCCCTGGAAGAGTGTATCTTTCCTGTGGCCTCTTCTCTCTTCTCTCTTCTCTCTCTCTCTCTCTCTCTCTCTCTCTCTCTCTCTCTCTCTCTCTCTCTCTCTCTCTCTCTCCTTGAGGCTACCATTGAATTGAGCAGTTTTTCTCTATTATGTTCTTCTGCCAGATAGTCCTCCTCACTTCTCACCTGGAGCAATCAAACCAGCTTACCACAAATTGAACCTCTGAAAATAGGAGCCAAAAAGCAACTTTTTCTCATTTAAGTTGCTCTTTTCAGCATTTTGGTCACAGCAACAAAAAAAAATTGATACACAAATGGGTACAGAGATTGGGGTTGTTGCTGTGACTCACCTCATCTTGTGGTTCTCCACCCATGTCCCCGCACAGACAGTAGAAATGGGATTCCCCTCGGTGGAATGGGCTGGCTAAGAAATAAAAGCTAAGAGAAATAAAACAGTGAAAAAACACGTAGCACAGAAAGTAATTTCAAAGCGGGGGCAAGAAGGGCAAGCTGGTCAGAAGGATTAAGCTTCTGGCAAAATGTCACCCCCACCTTCTTTATTTATATCTGGAGAAATCAAAGGCCTTCCATAGAATGTTCTTCTCCAAAAAAGGTTAAAGCTGGGCTGCTCAGTTCCTAGCAGGTTACGCCCATCTCCGGAACTACCATGAAGAATCTTCCTAGCAGAGCGAAGAAATGTCATGTGCACTGGGTACTCTATTGCCTTGGGAGAGCCAGGGAAAGTTCCCAATGCCAGGCCTATTTCTCCTTGGCTTCCATGCCAAGAGAAGGACTTCATGTATTATATGGATGATTTCCTGCATGGTTCAGAAGCCTTTGAACCTGGTTTGTGGGAGGAGTTTAGAGAAGTTTTAGATGCAGGCTGGCAAAGCCTTACACTATTCTAAGATGAGTTTAATGGATGATTTGGGTGGGAGCTCAGACCAGAATGCCCATAGGAATGTGGACACAAAGGTGATTCTCATGACCATTCAGAGGGGGATTATGACTTCATGGGAAATTTAACCAGAGGCCATTCATGTTATATTCTGCCAAACAACTTGTGTACATTTTGCTCATGTTCTAAGATTTTGTGTGAAGCTGAATTTAAAAGTAAAGGACTAATTCATCTGACGGACAAAATTGTAAGGCAGCACAACATTCAGGCAGTTGCCTGGATTTTAGTTAGTTGATTTAGCTAGATTTACTACAAGAATTGAGAGAAAATAGCAGACCTCAAGGATTTAAAAAAAAAATGCAGTTCAGCCAAAAAAAAAAAAAAAGTGTGTGTAAAACTGGGATCAAGTAAGGTGTGGTTGTTAAAGGGGTTATAGCCACTACTTGATACATACTTTGTGCAGGATAAGTAGGAAATATGCCTTAAAAACATCCTAGAAATTGGCAAGTCCATACCCATCCTAGATTCAGAGGTGTAAAATGAAAAATTCCTTTATAAAGAGACTGTGGGGCAACCTTCTTGTACAAGGAGGCCTAGCAAGTTGCTTCACCATGTACTCAGAGATTGCTACAGTGATGATTCCAGGGACCCAGTTACAGCTTGAGCTGGTGACAGACCTGGATACTATCCATGTGGTGCTGGTTCAGCAGAAATACAAGATCATGGAGTGAAGTTGTCATGAAGGCTTCCACCAAGATTTAAAAGAAAGGCCTTAGGAGGCCAGGGAAAGCGTGGCAAGACTGAAATCCCTGCATGCTGCCCCTGACAGAGCAATGCATGAAGCTATAAAGGTAAAGCCAAACCTGAAATAGAGACCTCAGAAATTAAGAGATGCCAGTAACATAGACTGTCTGCCAAGAAAAGCCACTGGCTGTGGAAAGAGCGAGACTAAGAGAGAAGCCATGAACACTGCAACTAGCAAAGCCAAAGTCGAAGGACTGCTCAATCCCTTTAGAGAACTCATCTCATCTCCATGTATTCTAGATATTATACATGGATTTATGAGACTTGTTTGCCATGGAGGTTTTATTCTTGTTTAGTTTCCATTCCTTATATCTATGAACCTATTTTCTCCCTTTTGAAAGGAGAATTCTTACTCTGCAACACTGTATATTATACATATGTATCTAGTTTTTGATTTTTGTAGGATCATAGCCAAGAGTTGGTTTTGAGTCTCAGATGAGGCTTAAGACTTTGATTTTGAGTCCATGCTGTACTGTTATGATTGTAAAGGCTCTTGATTATAAACTAAATGTATTTTACTTTGTAAGATGGACATGAGCTTTGGGGAGTCAAGGATGAAATGTCATGGCTTGAATATGAGATGTCCCCCAAAAGTTTCTATGCTAATGTGGATAAGTTAAGAGGTAAACTGATAGATTATGAGACTGTAACCTAATCAGTGCATCCTAGTTGAATGGACTGAGTGATAGGAAGGTGGGATGGCTAAAGGGGTGAGTTGCTGATACATGCTCTTGGGGATTGTACCTTGTCCCCTAGCTCCTCTCTCCCTGTATTTCTGTTTCCTAGCCACCATGAAGTATGCTGCTTTCCTTCACCCTATCCTTTAGCTGTGATATTCTGTCTCACCGCAGGCTCAGAGCAATGGAATTGGCTGACCACAGACTGAACCTGTAAAACCATGAGCTAAAAAAAAAAACAAAACAAAACAAAAAAAAAAACATTTCTTCTTCTAAGTAGTTCTTTTGGGGTATTTTAATCACAGTGATGAAAAACTGGTATTTATGTATATATAAATATAAGTGTACCACATGTTATTTGAAAGTATTTGTGTATATATGCATATATACGTCATATATACTTTCATGCAGAAAGCTAAATGGGACCTTAGTGATAATTTTTCCATCTATCAATATGTATAAGAGTATGGAAAAGGTATTCCTTATTTCCTATGTTTACTCAAATTATATAAAAGACATAGTAATTTCTGTATTAAAAACTACCTGTAAGAATCATGTATTTTGAGAATTATAAAATAAATTGCTTATGAAAACATTCTATCAATGTCCTTTTAAGTCTGTAATGAGTTGTGAATGAAAACTGAATGATTATAAGATACAGTATATTATGAATTCATGTATATTTCTAACCATTCGTTTGTAGAATTTTATATATAAAAAGCACTGTGATAAGTGTATAGTCTTGGGGATCTCAGACACACAGCATCTGCAAGAACTTTTTATGATCCACCTTCCAACTTCAATAAGGGGTGAAATAGGTGGAAAACACCAAACAAGAAAGTATGCACTTGTGGTTAAGGAGCACTAAAGTTAAATGTATTGATCATTGCCTGTGAAACATTATTTGAATGGCCTTTTGATGCTCCGTAATGATAAATAACCTGATACTTACTTCATTAGGGAAATTCTTCCATTATTTTTAAAACCCAACATAAATCCTTTAATATTTTAAAGTATAATCAAATGAAAGTTTATTGCAAAAGGATGAAAAACTAAAATCAAGTGCCAAATGGAAACACAATAATCAAATCAACTTTTCAACCAAGTATTAGGAAAAACAAATTTGATGTTAATACTATTTTTAAGTTAAAGACTAAAAGCCTGTCCAAGTTGGCCATCATTTTTCCTAGTGGTGTTGTGAGCAAGCATAGTATTTCCCCTTTTACATTAGTACAGCTGTAAACAGGCCTCCAGATTCAGGGAAAGGCCTGATTCCATGAATCCATTTGTTCAGTTCTATAAACATTGAGGATTCAACATGTGGTATCACTCAGTTATTAAATAGAGGCCTGTGCTTTCACTGTACTCCTGTCACTATGAATTTCTCCAGTTGAACAGAATACATTGTCTTGTTTTGGACAAGCAACAAACTCTTCTGATTTTAACCACAAAAATATAGCAGGTAAAATAATTTATTAAAAGAAGAAGGCTGGGGTTTGGGAACCCTCTTCCACAACATCCTCTGGGACCTACTCACAAATGGCGGCACACAGCACTGTTTTTGGCAGGCATCCATATTTCCGCTTCAGAGACAGCTTTGCACTAGGAACAGCTGCAGGTAGAAGGAAGAAGCACACACATAAACCAGTGCTGATATAATCTTTCATAGTCAAAGTTCCTATAAGAGCAGATGAATTTTATTGGTGTATTGCTATCAAAAAAAGTACCTGTCCCCTTATAATTGATAAAACCTTGTGAGGATATTAAAGCTTTTTTCTAAGGTGAAACATTCTACTTCAATATCATTACAACCTGGAACACACATGGTAATATTATGTATTGTTCTTAGTATTCGCTCTTCATCTTATTCTGGGAAAACAAAACCCTGGTACCCTGAACTTACTTCTCATGTCTGATGTACTTCCCTAGATAATCAGGATGTCACTGGAGTTTCAGAGTCCAAGTCTGACATTTAAAGCTCCCCAAAGACAAAGTCTAAATGGTTTTATCAAGTGCTTCTTAAACCTGAAATCCTAACCCAGTAGTCTCAGGAAATATTTATTTTTGGTAGGAACAAGTAAAAGTAGATCCCCTAAGATGCTAGTTCTCATATTATTGTTTTTACACTTTCATGCCTGAAAAATCCTCTTTTATGTGTGCATTCGGGAAATTTTATATGGGAAAGTTTACAGATTTTTGAAAGGTTAACTTTGTTGTGAAAAATGTGATAAATATTTCATCCTGCACAGTGTTCTTCAAGGATGACTGGAATCACTTAACATCTTGTGATGTAAGATAAAAATGATATGTAGAAGCATACTATTATCTGTGCCACAGCTTCATGTCTGGAAAGCACAAAGTTCTAAGTTGACTGATTTGTGTCTCGCTTAATGCTACTTGAAAATAAAGGCTCAGCTTCTGCCTGCACATACCTATTGCCTGTTAGAACCATCAATCAGGTCTTTTCTTCCAGAGTAGCAAAAGTTCAGAAAGTCATTGAATTTATACTGTTAATTTCAGCAACAAAGTACCCAAAGAGTGGATGCAGATAAAATTGTGATTGTTGTTCTGCAAGGTAGAAAACACTAAGTATTTTTGAAAGATTCCATATAGGACATGATTCATTTATTAGATGCTTTATCTTTTCCTGACCCAATGAGAAATTTTTCCTCATCCTAGGCAATACACGTTCTCTTACATGAGACAAATGAGAAACTCTGCTCAGCATTCCCCCCCGCCTCCCCCAGGTCACTGGCCAGCTGTACCCCATTGCCTGAAGATATACATGGAAAATGAAGTAGAATTAGCATCACTGATAAGCAAACACTGGTCCTCACTTTATGACATGCATTGTTCTTAATAAAATACCTTGTTTGAAAACATTGGCATGAACATCTGTGATAATGTGGATACAAATTAGCAACCCAGCATCTTTCCTTCATTCAGTTTTACTTCTGTTACTGTCTCCAACTGTTCCCAGTTAGAGACTGTTTGCAATCACTAACATCTCTTTGAAGATGTTCAATAGTCATTTTGCCAAACATTGTCACAAAGTTGGACATATTTCAGTTTGACTTTATGAGTACCACGTGCCATTTTTTTTTTCTAGACATAAAAAGCCTAATGTGGCATCTATATTGCATATCTCAGAGTGGCTGCCTGGCCGGGCTGAGACAACCTGGAGAAGCATTCAGAACTGTTTAAGGATGTAAACTATTAACAGGAAGCAGACAAGGAGGAGTTGAGATGACCTCATTGCTTCAGTGTTTAGCAACAGAATTTTAAAAAGGAGTCAAGTTAAGGTCAAAACAAATAGATAACAGTAGCTAGAGTCTTTATGGATGAATATCTGTGCATATGAAGTTGCCCTCTCCTCACATCTATTCTGGTACTTGTCACTGCCTTCAGTTTACGTATCATATTTTACATTTCCATTTTCTGTCAAATCCCATGACTCCAGACTACTAGTATATGATGGCAAGCAGCGAACTATCACCAAGTGGCTTTACTTCGAGAGTGGTCAGAAACTTTGTGACACCATTCATTCTGTGACTCACAGATGGGGATGAAGCCAAGTCCCCCAAGGAGACCCAGGTGGCAGTGACAGCAGCGGGTCTAATCAATGAGCTGGAAAGCACCATGAAGTACTGATGGCTCCGGAAAGAACAATGCTAATCCTCTTTTTCTGCCATTCTGGGAGCAAAATCAGGGAAATCCTGGCACAAATGGCATTGTTTCCTGCTTGTGTTTCCCTTCCCTGGCTCCCTGGGCTGTCAGAATATTTACCATTCAGTGATATCAACCTGAGTTATCAAGAAGACATTGGGCCAATATTGGAGCCATGTAGAGAAAGGTAAGCAAATCTAAACTTCACTCAACTACAAGGAGTATCAAATTTCACACTTTATAACAGTGAATGATAAACTTTAAATGATCAAAGAAACCTCATCTCAGGCATGGTTACTGGCTCAGTTGTCCCCAGTGAGGAACTGCTAACCCAACGCCTTTCTATAGCATTTCTGTTTGAGGCCTGTCTGCTTCCAATGTCTGTGGACACTAAGTCTTTCACTTCAAAGAAAAGTGAGTACCTTTCTATTCCAAGATAGTGCTTTCAAGTTTAGTAACTGTATATGTTCATCAAATGAAAGCTTAATGTTTGTTTTTATTTGTTGCTTACAAGTTAGACTCATACTTTTCAGGTATAAAGCCACAAAAGTTCTCATAACAGACACCAAGTGTTAGGTAACTTATATTCCGCTCAAAAGTTCATTATTTATCATATAAAGAATATAATAAGAAAATACATAACACTGAACCAATTTAGGTATAATGAAAGAAAAGCCATATTTTATATCAGGTGAAACATAAAAAATATAGATTTTTAACTTTAACCTTCTTGATTAATATTTATCTAAAAATCTTAGCTTTCTCTATACTTCAATATAATTAAAGAAAAGCATAGTCATAAAATTTCCTGTTGAGTCAGCAAAACAGGTATATGGCAAGGACAGGCATACTATAGTAGATAACAAGCCTCTTGATAATCAGATTGTCTTACATATTTCACCATTAAATTTCTAAACATTAGAAACAAAGCAAGCAAAGAAAACATTTCAACTGACCATGATGTCAGTACAAAATGCCATATTGATTCAGAGCTGTGCGCAGCAGCATTTCCCAGCATGTGTCCTGCAAAACACATACCTGGTGAAAAGCGTTCTCTGGTCAAATAAATATGAATGATGTAGAATGAAGGGAGTTCAACAGATGTTTTCAGACCTGCACTTTTTTGAGACTTTAACAAAGAACAAGTCTAGAGATGCACCAATAGGCAGTGAGAGCACATGGCAATTCCCAAACTGAATGAGTCACACTTTCACTGTTTTTTCCAAAGAAATGTGTTTTATATAAATACATCTCTTCCCCCTCGCCAGGAGACTTTTGTGTTTTAATTTAAATGCATGGAAATTGTAGTAATTTTTATTAGTACTGTACACTCATTGTGATGCTTAGAAATTAATCAGTGGTTACTTAAATTGATGTGCTAACTACTTTATGTCTGAAATGGAAAAAAAATGAAAGCACATCTTGGCATGTGAAACTAGTTATTATGAGTTGTGCAAGGACACTACTATGAGAGTTTCACTCCTTTTTGCTTAGTGATCCTCCTTATGACTTGAAGAATTTCTGACACAATTAGATTAGATAAAACAGAAAAAAATAGGCAAAACACAAACCTATGTTGCTCTTATCCTAAGCAGTTTTTATGTAACAGTTCTAATTTCTCTAAACAGAACAGCAAATTTTTCATATATTTTTTGTGTTGTGGAAGAAAAAATAATGCCAAATAAAATATTGTTGCTATCTATAAAGCTATCAATGCACATTTATATTTCCAGAGAAGAGGAAAAAGAAGTAAATAAAATTTTAAAGTGTTATGTATAATCTGATATTTTATTTTCCCACCAATTACATTTCTAAACTCCCCTTTGTTTAAATAAAAGCATTCAATGATCCATTTTGATGCTTTCAATAAAAAATGTTAAAATCTATACCTGAAATCCAATATGACACCAATTTTTGTAAATGTTAATCCTAAAAAATAATGTTCCTATTTAGGTAAATGAGAAAACCATCTAAAAATGTCTTGTTTTGAAATCAGTGAATATGATTTAAAATGATCACTCTTGAGATTTTGTAAGTACTCAGAATTGAAGAAACAGTGGAAAGGCACTGAGTCTGGGAGTAGCTTTGAAATTCTTTCTTAGTACTTTAAAAAAATAATTTAGATATAAAAGATAGCCAAATTATTTTCCTGAAGAATTCTCAAAATGAACACAGGTCAGACAGAGATTCTGGAATAAAAACCCCTATAAAACTCCAAAATTATGAGCAGCTGGTTCTATCAGACTCCTGTGAAGTGCAGTGCTCTGGTTCAAGAGTTTCCTTGTCATGTAATCAAAGGACGGAAACATTAAGATTGCAGATGGAGGGTGGTGACACACTGTAATTTCATACAGATCATAAGAAGGTTTGGTGACATAAGAATTACTAGACCATGAGTCCTGGGGTCCATGAAATGGATTAAAGCTTTATTGCTCTTTGGAGTTCTGACAATGACAAATGCACTCTCTGATGTTGGGATTATCTTGTCTAAACTTTTGTTTCCTTAGTTTCAGGTTTCACTTTTTCCTTAACCATATTCTAAGATCACAAATAACTTCCGTCTTTTCAATGTTATTGGAAGGCATTTAGAAACACCCCCTGTTTTATGCCTTGCCTTTGGCATTATAACCCTGCATAAGTCATTTTTAAATTTCCAATTTCCTGATAAGGTTTGAATGATAGACTTAATGATATGCTCATGTGACTTAACTCCAAACTCATTTATATATATGTGACAGGAAGAAAATCACAAGATAAATTTTATGAAGAATTCAGATTACTGGCATTAATTACTTAAGCAGTTTTGACAGCAAACTTTAATAAGTAAAACTCATGTCATATGTGTCTTTCTACAGTGACACTTTCATACACACATACACATAAAGTATTTCTGATTTGAGTTGAAATGAAGTTTAAAAAAAATTGCAAATACATTACTTTTCCCTTACTGGAATGGAAAAGATAATGTTTTTTTTTTCTTTTGTTTTGACCCTGAACCTGATGACACTTTCTTATCTCCTTATCAGTCTGTCTTTGTCATTATCATGCATTGTGAAAACATTACTTCTGGTGAAGCAAAGTGAGTAAAATCTTTAATATGAAAAAAGTGATATGGTATACTAATTCAGCAAATTTGATAGTATTAACATTCAGTGTTTCCTAGTATCTGATAAAAAACTGTGTGAAAGTCTTATACATGGAAACAAATTAACTTTTATATGTTGCTAAAATGTTCCAGTAAACCAGATTGACAATTTGTAGTAAAAGCATTACTTTCTAATAGATCTTCAGACTGAACTTAGATGTATTATAATTTATTTTAAAATTTTCTGAATAATTGAATATTGATAGGTTTGATGTATTTAAACCAGTTTGCCTGTTAGTTTTTATGTCCTAAAAGAAAGAAAAAGACCAAAGTAGAAGTTAATGCAAGTGAAATTGCAAAGTGGCATAAACTTGTGGAAGGTAGAGGGATTTCAACACAACTAAATCCCTTTTCAGATCTAATATGGAATTTTCAGTTTGAGATCTATTACAAGATGAGACTTTAAACAACAAACAAAAATTATATGGGACTTTATTCCAGAGCTTCTTTTTTTTTTTCTCCAGACATCTAGCATAGTGTTAGTTATACAGTTCCTAAAATGATTGAACAGCTAATGACAAACAATTGAAATTCCATTGTCTGCTAAACCTCATTTTAGATCATAAAGTAATCATGAAACTACAACATAATGTCCACCAACATAGTATATGTTAAAATATACCACTTGTCTGAGAAATCGCATTATTGGGCTTGAATTAGACAAACATAATTTTACATCGCAGATGTCTATAACTACCAGTACCATTAGGCAAATGTTTGAGTTTTTATAAGGCCTGATTTTCATACCTATAAAATAAAGGAAATAAGAGTTATGGTTGATTTTCCTAAAGTTGATAGTCAAAAGGCATTTTTTAGGTTTCAAAATTCCACTGAAATACAGTTTACATGTAACATAGTGAGCTGAGAAGCATAAAAGAGTAGGAAATAAGACTAAACATGTGGTAAACATTTAATGATTTATAGATTATTAATACTTACGTTTTTGTAAAAATGTAGTAAAGGGAAATTGAGGAGATAAAAACAAGACTGGAGGTGGCTTGAAAACCAGCAGAGAGGGACTATAGGCCATGTGAGAACTTTCTGCTCTGAGGAAAGTGTTCTATAGCTAGATTGTGAGGATGCCGAACAATTGAAAAAATGTACTGAAAATCATAAAATTGTACACTTAAAATGGGTGAATTTATGATGTGTAAATTATACTTTAGTAGTGCTACTTTAAAAAAAGGTAAAGCACAGGATTTTATTTCCATTTTGGAAATATTAACATCTTCACATCTTTGATTTAAATGTTCCAATTTTTGCATATATCTTATGTAAGAGACTTTACTTTTAAAAACAAAGTCTATCTCTCTTGTGTCTATGTCTTCCTATCAACTTCTCAGTATGAACAAATACCCTTATCCACCAGAGCACAGATATCTTGTTCATTTCTATATCTTTAGTGCATTACAGTAACTGTCACATCAAGAGATGTTCAACAGTATTTCTGTAGGACAAATGTTACCTGTAGTGAAGAGCAAAAATAAGCATTAAGAAGAATGAAAAATCAATAAATCTAATTTACTAATCAATATGCTTTCACTGAGACAGTCTAAATATGTTCAATTTAACAACTTAGAATTATTTGGGAAGATGGATGAGCTAGTGACAATTTACTCATGGGAAAAAAATCAGTCAGAATACATTCTGTAGATGACAATAATGAGCTATTTCATTACTAAGGATTTTTAATAAAGTATATTTTAATGTCAAAAAATAAAGAGAGTTTACAATGAAGCAACAATCAATAAATACAATATAATAGATTTAATAATTGTGCATTTTTTTGTTTCGAAGTGTTTGAAATTTTCAATGATGTAAAACTGTAATTTCTATTTAGTGTTATCATAGTGATTTAAAAGTGATTGATATCTATTTGAATCAAATACTTCATAATACATACTTATGCATCAATTATTATGAAAATCTGTAAAATAGAATTAAAAGAATTTAGCACAGAATTGGCATCAATTTGGATTGTTAAGAAGAATGTGGATATTTTATATAGATTTACTTAACATTTATCAGTAAAATCTAATGAAGAGAAATCTGAATTACATTGACTAAAATAAAATATATGGAAAAGTAACACATATGCTTTGTTGCATTCAAATTATACTAAAACCTAGGATGAGTGGAAAAGTAAATTGCTTTTAGACATTTCAGTCAATACTTATAATACTGAAAACATGTAATCTGAAACATTATAGGCCAAGCCTACCACATGCATGACCCCCAGTAAATATCAATAGAAAAAAGGAAGAAAGGAAGGAAGGGAAAGTGGCAGAGGAAGAAAAGCAGGAAAGAAAACAGGAAGGAAAACAGTGAAATTCTCAGAAAAACTCTGTACAGCTGATTTCATGATGCAAAACAAGCTGTCAACTGTACCATTAAATGATACAAAGATCCCTTGAAGGCAAATGCAGGGACTGAGGCAGATGTCCTCAGTCATGAAAGTTCATACACAAACATACTGCAGATGGCTGAGGACACAAGATGCATGATTCTGTTGGCCCAAGAACAAGAGGAACAGACAGCTAGGGGAGAAGGAAAGAAAACAATATCAGATTAGCACCATGTTGATAGTAGTGCTGATACCAAGACAACGAATGGAAGCCAAACATCTAACAAGGACTCCTGGTACATTCAGGACTGGGATTTTTATTTTTAAGTAATATTTTGTAATCACATAAGGCTCAGTTGCCTCATACACACAACTAAAGTGAAGAGGAGGATTTATCAACCTTCATCATTAGATGTAGATACATATCTCCAGTGAGAGTAGAAAAAATTGTTAAGATTTGTTTTAGAACTAAAAGAAGAAATTGCATCCAGCCCCTTAGGAAATTGTCTGTCTCCTGCACATGTCTAAATATCAAGTCAATGTGCTCTAACTCTGTTGTAAGATTAAGTCCAGAGATCTGCTTCTAGTATTTTAATCTAATGCTTCCTGAAAAAAAGTAGTCACTGTAAGGAAAACCAATAAAAAATGCCTCTTGCCCACAATTTAATAAGGAGATTTCCACCATGGGTAAACAAATATGATCACAGAATACATCAGGCTCAAACTCCACCTAAAGGATCTGTTGTTTTTTTTTTTTTTTCTCTCTAGCAGCCACATTGAATCAAAGACCTGACCATCTTTTTTTTTCCCACGCCCTGAGTAGAATCAAATAGTCTTTTAAATCAAAAATAAAATTTTGTTGACTAAATCTGACTAAATCAGATCTTCTTAGAGCTTCAAATTTTTTCTGTTCATTGTTTAAAAACATTAGAAATAGGGGCTGGGGATGTGGCTCAAGCGGTAGCGCACTCGCCTGGCATGCGTGTGGCCCGGGTTCCATCCTCAGCACCACATACCAACAAAGATGTTGTGTCCACCGAGAACTAAAAATAAATATTAAAAATTCTCTCTCTCTCTCTCCTCTCTCACTCTCTCTTAAAAAAAAACATTAGAAATATTTTCAGTCATTTCAAGCTAAACCTACTAGTTTATGTGTCCGACAAACAACTTTTTTTTTTTTTTTGCAGAGCAGCTATTTACAACACTTAACATCTGTTCTTTTGAAACATTTCTATCACTCTAAATATATGTCATCCATTGTAACTAGGCATATGTGGTCTATAATTTAAAACCAGGAAATGGAAACTAAAGTTATTAGTATTTAAGTTGGTATCAAACTAAATAGCTTCCTTTGAAAGTGAAAAGATTCTATTTCATTGAATGAAGTTTTCTATTTTCTCTTAACTTTCATTATTGCAAACTTTAAATGTCAAAGAAGTTACTTTATTCTCAATGGGATATCAGAAAGTCTTGTTATGCATTTTGAAAACAATTATTAGAAAGTCTTAAAATAAATATTAATAGAGTAAAAATATTAATAGAGTTAATCAAGTTTCTATAATTTTGGCATCCCAAAATTTATCTTTTGAGCACATGGGTTCAGAATTCAGTTTTGATAAACATAAATCCTAAAACCCAGATCAAGAAGAGCAAATAGGGGAGGAAAATAGCACTGCATAGTAGGTCATCTGAGGAAAGCAGTGTGCCTATTCTATTTTTTCCTTTTAGTTTGATTAGCTTGGTATAATTATTCTTATTTACATGGTATAGAAGCTGAGTCGGGAGTTCTGCTAGCCTGGAGTTCAACTAATAAAAAGTGCATAGGATCTTGAACTCAAGTTGGTTTAGCTCTAAACTCCTGATTCCTATCCACCATGCTTCTTTTAAATAAGCAAAGAACAAGTACTAATAGTGATATATAATATCTGATAACATATGTGTGTCCTTACCTATTTAAACTAGTTCCTTTTAAAGGCTCTTTGGTGTTCAAAAGGACTTTAGTGTTAAAATAAAAATAATTCTAACCAAACCTCCGGGAGTATATAGTTTAATGACCAAGGTTCACCTTTAGACTATCTCAGAACATAAAGAACAAAGATGAAAACAGTTTACTCAGTGAATGTGTATTTATTTAATGACACATGGATAGCATGAACTCTTGGAGAAGTTAAAAGAACTAAAAGTTTTTCAAACTTCAAAGTAACTTCAAATTCAATTCTCACTTACAGACTTAACCTTTCTATTTCACCAATAGTGCTAAGAATTTTGCCTGACACAGTAGGTAATGCAAAGCACAAACAAGCAAGCAAACAAACAAAAAATTTGATAGAAATTTGTATTTGTTTTGCTATCAAATAAATAATAAATAAATAAATAAATGCAGGGGGTTTGGGCTGATTGCAATGATTATAGATAACATGGCTAACTTTTTACTTTTGTTTCTATTGCCTCAATTGTCCAAATCCCAGAGGTGAGTTTATGTTACAACAGTGTTTTTACAAAACTTAAAGATATCCTTTATTAATATATAAAATTATAACAAATACAATACACATGTGAGGATCATTGGCAGAGAGGGGAACTAGGGAGGAAGGAAACAATTAATGGTTAGAACCACAGACTTGCCAAATCATTCTGAATTATCACAACCCACCAAGACGCTCCTGAACTGTTTCTGGACAGCTCAAGAAGCTCCACTCAGTAGCATGGTAAGGTCAAAGAGTTTTATTTTTCCACATTTTCACTACAATTTTAGTAGTGAAAATGTGGAAAATACATTTTCACTACAATAGCACTACAATTTTCAAATTTTAACAAAATTCTTGTAATGAATATAACATAATAAAGAGTGCTAGGACTGGAAAAAAAACATTTAGAAGATATCTAGACCAATTCTCACTTGGTACAGGTAATGAAAGAATCACTTGTTGCAATAGTTTGAGGAAGTAATGAGAAAATTACACAAAATTAGTAAAGGAAATACAAATAAATCAAAAGGTAAATATAAAAAGAAGTTCAAGCCAGGCATGGTGGCGCACATCTGTAATCCCAGTGACAGGGGACGCTGAGGCACGAGGATCTCAAGTTCAAAACCAGCCTAAGCAAAAGCAAGGCTCTAAGCAAGTCAGTGAGACCCTGTCTCTAAATAAATTCAAAATAGGGCTGGGGATGTAGCTCAGTGGTCCAGTGCCCTTGAGTTCAATCCCGGTTACCCCTACCCATCCCACAAAAAAGAAGTTCAAATAACACCACAGAGGAAATAAAGAAAAGAGAACAGAATTTGCAACAGAAGTGAAACAGAAAACATTAAATTAGAAGGCTTAAGTCATAATATAATTACTTTAAAAGTAAATGTTTTGAAGAGACCAATTAAAAGAGAGTTCGGAGGGATGGATATAAAAGCAGGACTCAATTCTATGAAGTAGATTTACAAAAAAAAATTAACTTCACACATGCCACTATAAAGCAATTCAAGCAAATATTAATTTTGGAAACCAAGGATGACTATATTTGCATCATATAAAATATACTTCAGAGCATATACACACACACACACACACACACACACACACGTGCGTGTGCATATAGGTATATGTATATCTATATCAATAAGCTAAAAAATTAGTCATTATATATGATGTAAGGATCAATCCACCAAGAAGTTATAGTTATGCTAAATGTGTTTATACCAAACAACAAAGTTTCTCAATAGACAAAGCACAAATAAATAGAGTTGAAGAAGAAATAGGAAAATTCATAATTGTAGTTTGGGATTTTAAAACCTAATTTTCAGCAACATTTAGAAGTGATATATAAAAAGTAAGCATACTGCTAGGCATGGTGGCACATGCTTCTAGTCCCAGTGACATGGGAGACTGAGGCAGGGGATCTCCAAGTTCAAGGACAGTGTCTTAGGTAGACCCTGTTTCAAAAAAAAAAAAAATGCTAGGGATATGATTCTGTGGTACGGAAACCCTCGGTTCAATCCCAGGTACTGAAAAAAAAAAATAGTTAGCAAAACCATGAAAACACATGAGAACTGAAAACTGCTACCCACCATAGATTCAATAGACATTTATAAAACACCCTACAAATAACAGTGCCATTTACATTTTAATTAAATGGTCATGGATCATTCACTAAGATAGATAAAGTGCTCAGTAATAAACAAATTTAAAATAACAAAAATTCTACAGAACATATTTCTAATTATAAAAGAATAAAAATAGAAATGAATGGATAAAAGAAGACAGAAAAAAATTTAAACACTTGAAAATAAAATAGCACACTTTAAAATAAAAGGAAGACTCAAAGTGTGTGTGTGTGTGTGTGTGTGTATGAATGAACATTAAAACAAAGCATATCAATGAGTGATATGCAGCTAAAATTCAAATATAGACAGATAATTTCATTTTAGAATTATATTAACACTTATATAATTGTTTTATAAGAAGTAATACAAAGCACAAACCAACCAACCAACAAAAACTAAATTTTTGATGGTTATTAAATAAATGCCTGTGTTTTTAGCTTAAAATATTTAACAAAATTTTATGCAATATCTTTCAGAAAATAAAATGAAATTTAAACTTTCTAACTTATTTTATCAGGCATTCATCCTCAATACCAATTGACCCAAAAAGAAAGAAATGAAGAAAATGTTTAAAAGTACAAGAAAGAAAAAGAATACTTCATGGCTGTATCTCATGGAATCAGATGCACGGTACTTGACAGAATATTAGGAAATGGAATCCATAAATGTGTTAAATATATACCAGGGATAAAGGAGATTTGTTTGGGGAATGCAAAAGTTCAATATTCAAAAAGCATTCAGTATAAGCACCATATCAAGAGAGGAAAGAAGAAAATCACATGATTATACCAACAGAGGATAGAGGCAGGACATACTTGAAAAATTCCAATGCCATGCACTAAAAAAAAGAAACAAAAAGAAAAGAAAAAGAAACTTTTATAAAACTAGAGAGAAACCTTCTCAGTCTGAAGAAGAGCACTACAAAAAAAAAAAAAAAAAAACCCTCAAATCTAACATCTTGCCTATTGATACAGGAGTTCTTCCTCCCTGAGATTGGGACAACAGCAAAGATCCTTAATATTGTCCTGTAAATTTCAGCTAAGAAATAAGGAAAGACAAAGTAATTGAAAACATACAGATTGGAGAAAAAAAATTTCACAACTTTAAGAACACATGATATGTCTACATAGAAAGACTCCAAAGAATCTACAACAAATAAAAAATTTAAAACTTTAAATGAATTCAATAATATAGCAGAATATAAAACCTATACATGGTTTGAGGGTTTAACTCAGAGGCAGAGTGCTTGCTTAGTTTGCAGGAGGCTCTGAATTTGAACCCAGCACCCCCACAAAATTAATTACATTTCTAGGTAGCATCTTTCAACATGTGGAAACTGGAATTAAAAACAGTATTATTTATGATTTTATGTCATGGGTTGGATATGCAGTGTCCCTCAAAAGCTCACCTGTGAGACAATACAAGATTTGGAGGAGAAATGATTTGGTCATATCCTTAACCTAATCAGCGAATTGATTCATGATGGGATTAACTGGGTGGTAACTGGAGGAAGGTGGAGTGTGGTTGGAGGAAGTGGTTCATTGGGGCGTGGCTATGGAGTATATACTTGCATTTGGCCAGTGGTGTCTCTCTCTCCCTGCTTCTTACCCTCATGTGAGCTGCTTCTCTCTGCCACACACTTCACCATGATGTGCACTCACCTTGAGCCCCATGGAATGGAATCTGCTATCTATGAATGGAGACCTCTGAAATTGTGACCCCTGAATAAACCTTTTCTCCTCTACAGTTCTTCTGGCAGAGTCCTTTAGACATTGTAGCAAAAAATTCGATTAAAACATTGTACTAAAGAAAATTGAGTAATTAGACAAAACTAATACACAATATGTATGCTAAAATTTACAAAATGTTGATGAAAAACATCAAAGAAAACCTAAATAAAGTCAAAAGCTTATAATCATACAGACTGGAAAAGTTAACATTGTAAAGGTGTCAATTCTACCCAAATTATATATAGGTGTAATACAAGTTTTATCATATTATACCATATTTAATAAAACATTTATATGAATTATAATATTGATTTGATGAGTAAGTTTTATTTATGCCCAAGAGTACCAATTTGCATATATAAGCTTTCTTAATTTACATAATATAAGAGTTGATCTCCACTTCCTAAAAGATCTTAAGTGTGCAATAATGGAATTGTACAAGGCTGGATATATTTTAATGAATTCATATTTACACATATATTTTTATTTATTCTTTTTAGTTTTACATGAAAGTAGAATGTATTTTAACATTTAATTTATATTTAATTTTTTTAATTACATTTACACCAAAGGCTGAAAGGAATATTTTGGAGGAAAAAATTCTATGTGAGTCTTTGTGCTCCTTATGTATCTTTGAAGCAGAAACACTAATTGTCTTTTTTTTTCCTGGATTATCTCTTAAAAGATATTATTACAATGAATAACTTTGGATTATAGACATAATATTTTCTTTGGAGAAAATGGTAAGTTTGTATATTCTGAAGTATTATAAAGATAACATTTCCCTCTGAAGCAAATGTTAGACAGATTTATTTTCTGCCCATTATAAAAGATTGAGGTCCTTCAAATGTGGATTTTCTTCCCTTCAACACAAACCAACAGTGCATGTAGGCACTCTCTTTGATATCTATGTAAGTTGAGTCTTGGGGATCCAGTGCATAAAAGTGATGACACTTGGATACCACCAAAGAATGCTTTGTCACTGACCCAGAAACATCATGTGTTCTGCCATCTTCCATGACAGCATGTCAACCTAAACTGATGATGTGTAAGTAGGGTAAAATCTTATATTCTTTTTTTTTTAGTTTTTTAAGTGGACACAATATCTTTATTTTACATTTATGTGGTGTGGAGGATCAAAATTAGTGCCTCAAGCATGCTAGGCAAGCACTCTACCACTGAGCCACAACCCCAGCTCCTAAACTCTTATATTCTTAAGCAATTGATACTTCTCTTTATCCTCCAAGGACCTATTTACTTGGAACCAACCACTGTTTACCAAGGAAGCCATAGACACACAGAAAACCATGTATGAACATTCCAGCTAATAACTCCATAGGTCAGGAGATGAGAGCCAACACCAGTAAATAGGTATGTGAATGAATAAACCTCTAGAGGGCACCAACTCTAGATATTGAGTCTTCCATCTGAGGTCCAGCCAACTAGTAGAGATAATCTATGCATGTATAAATTCCTGACCCACAGAAAAAGAACAATAAGTGACTTTTAAAAATCATTTTAAGTCACTAAGTGATTTGTACAACACTGGCTAATGGGCTATTCAATAAAAAAATGAAACAAAAACATTTTTCTTTAAAATTTCTTGATTCTTTTGTGCACATGATGTCTGAGAAGAAAAACATTTCTCAGAATTTTTTGTCTTATTTCTGGTTTGGTATTTTCTGATTATTTAAATATTAGTAATTCACTTACCATATATGCATTTTTCTTCTTTCATAGGAAGAAAAGATACAAAGCTTTGTTGTTGTTGTTGTTGTTACTGTTATCCATGAAGATATTGCTTTAAATGTGTATAGCATTCATAAAGCAACTATGAATTTATTCTATGGGTCATGAAACAGTCCATGTGTTAGATTAGATTTGCCTTTACAAAACTCTCTAAATATTTTAGGGAAAATTTAATCTAAGCTAAACTCAATTGTAAATTATTTGCAGAATCCATACCATATTAATTGAAAAGGTAATATTGCTCAATCTTGTCCAATAATATATTTAATATTCATTCAACAAACACTATTTTGTGCTTACTAACCTATTGTGTGCTAGGTAGATATTAGTTATTTGATAAATGAGTTAGCAATAAAAGACTAAAAATGATAGTAATGTCAAGCTACAGCCTTCCTTGCTCAAATGATGCCTCAAACAGAATTAATTAGACAAAGGAAAAAATATTATTTGCAAATATATTTTATGGTTTAAAAATGTCAAGAACTTAACCTATTTGATTCTGTATGCACATACTAACCTTTCATGTATTAAAACTTAATTTTATTATCCTAACATATAATTTGATCTCAATACTTCAACATTCAGAGTGTATATACATGTGTACATAGGTATAATCTCTATAGTTAGAACCATGAAGTAATTTGAGTATTAAGGGATCACTAACCAAACATAAATAACAATATTGGAAAACTGAAGTATTCTCTGAAGTAGCATATCCTAATGAATTTTGACTAGTTTTTCAGTTTTTGTGTTGCTGAGTTGCTGAGATGAAATATATATTTATTATATGAAGCATACCTAAGGCAGTTAAACTCAGATAGTTTATCTATAACAATTTGTATTGGCTTCCTTCCAAGGTTTTTGATTTGCCATGTATGAGAATAAATGAGAACCATATGAAAGTCAATAAGTTCTTGATAGTACATGACATTCTGTGTTCTCTCATCCCTGATTTTAGCAAACATTCCAAGGTTTTGTCTTCCATCATTGAGGGTGATAGGCTTCAAAAATGTACGGGTTTTTTCCTTGGCTTTAGATAAGAATCCCGAACTTAACACACTTCCATAAATCATTGGTGTCGAAATCTGTCAGAAAATAACTCATGAGTCCTACTTTTTTTCCTGTGGTATTTGGTCTTTCCAAATTAGATTATTTGTTGAATGTTCAAGGGAACATGTTTGCTTGAAGGGTTCACCATATGTCAGACAAATCTCATGGTATTGAAATGGAGTTCACAAAAATGAAATCAAGGGTAACTGCCTGTTTCTTTCTCTATCATGGCAGTAACAATCAAAGGATTCCACAGAAATGTGCTTTACAAGCAGAATTACTAGAGTAACATTAGGCATGTTGAAAAGTTGCAAACTGGAGAGCTTTCAGGAACTTAATTCCAGAAAGCATTTCATAATTGTCCTTCAGATTTTATCCTCATCTATAATATTATACTGACAACTAACAGACTGTAGTAATTCAGAACAAGTGTTTCGGATTTTACCTGACTTCAGGTCTGCTTGCTAGCTAAACCTGTGTGAATATTAATTACTCTAAGCATCAATTAGTGTGTAAGAAACAATATACTTATTTTATAGGGCTGTTGGGAAATTTTAATTAAATGATACATATGAAGGGTTTTGTACCTGGTTAAAGCTCAGTTGACATTAGCTGTAATCTTTTGGAATAGCTAAATACAAAATTTATATATGGGTGTATAAATACATGTAGTAGATATTTTCAAGCAGTGCATTTTATTTTTCTTTATTGATGTTATTTCTAGTACCACTTTTACTATTTCTAGTTAGTGTAGAAAATTATCTTCCTTCAAAGAAGAGTGCTGATGGCCCCCTTAACAGGAAAATCTAATTCAGTTGTGACACGTCTGCATCAACTTGCAACTGATGTTTCCTAGAAAATTTTAGAGTGTGGACTTCTATAAACCTCTTAAATCTTTATTTCATGGTATACCACTTATTTTTTCAAATTGTATCTAGATGCTCTGGGTCCACAGAACGTTCATCCCAGATGCCCCATAAGAAGGATATGTTTTAGTAGACACGTTGATGTTATTTGTACATAGTAATAGAATAGAAAGGATCAGAAAAGCTTTGGCATTTACCTTGTTAAATTTTTATTGCTAAGCTCTGGTTCAAGGGTCTACTTAAACGACTTAACTGTGCTAAGAAAAAACAGGAGCATTGAGACCAATGAAATGAGTCCACAAAATTCTATGAAAATGAACCAGTTCTAGCAGAGATCAGTGTATTCAATGATCCAAGATATATTACTGGAACATTAACTACTTTTATTGACCTAAAGGAAATTCACACTTTTCTCTATAGGGAAAAAAATCAGGGAAATCATCCTTTATTATATTATCAAATATTGTTGTAATATCAATTCAATTCAAACTTATTAGGCACATGGCAGTGAGCAATAGGATCACAGTGATTTCCAAGGCACAGTTTCTGTTTAAAGTACCCTTGGTAGGATACTTAAAGTACAGGTGCTTTTAGTATAAGGTAGTAAGCACAAGGTTATATTGTCATACAAGAGAAAGTCATCTGACCCAATGCTGGGGAGATTAGAGTTGAAGAATAAATAGATCTTGCTAAGGATTTCACATAGAGAAACAGAAAAGTCAAAGGCTGTGATATGATGAAAAAACTGTGGCATATTCAGGGAAGCATGTGGGATTTAGTACAATTGTGTAGAAAGTGAGCAAGTTCTGTACAAATGGAAGAACAAGGAGATAAGCAAGATTTTATTCAAGACAGGTCTCATGAGCCTATACCAAAGAGTATTCTGTATTCTAGAAATAAAAAAGATTTATAGTTATAAGTGAACTTCAGCTCATGAATATGTTTTCTTCATTATTAGATGTTATCACATTTAAAATATATGAAAAAATGCTTACAAAAAATTCAGATTAGGAATTCTCTTGAAAAATCAGGATTTCACACTGGATTTGTATTGCCTTCTACTGAGTTGTTTTTGGAGGAAGGAAAGGTGTTTTTATGGGCCAACATACTCTTCACTTGCTTCATATGTTTATATAACCTGCCAGGCCCCTGAGGCATTTGAGTTTGTGAGCCTCCTGAGGGGGAACTGCAAAATTAAACTTGCTAGAATATATTAGTGTTGAAGAATGTGTTGGAGATATTAGGACTGGAATCAGGGATATAGTTTAAGGGATTCCTTCAGTAATCCAGACAAGTCAATGAGTGACCCCAGAGATGGTGGTAGGTGACAAAGGAAAGGGATGGAAGGAAGCCTTCCTGAGGCAGGATCCAGGTTCAAATGATCTGTTAGGCTTGGAAGAGATGGTAGAGAAAAAATGAAGATGCCTTTTAGTTTAAAACTTCAGAGTTGTCTCAGCCTAGGATCATAAAGAAGCAGCCACATAAAGAATAAGACCTACAAACAATTTTTTTTAAATAGAAATGCATGTGAAGCATTAGAAAAGGAAGAGAAAGCATGGGGAATTTCCTGACTCATACTATCATGGTCTCAGTTTTTCCCCAAATATACATGTTAAAACTTAATCCCATCTGTGGTCTTTTTAAGAAGTAAGGCCTTTTGGGAAGTGATTAAGTTCTGAGGGCTCCAGCCTTGTGAAAGGGCTGGACAGAAAAAGTTAGATCTCCTTCCCCCCTTTCCCTTCCCTTCTCCTCCCTTCCCCTTCCATCCCCTTCCCTTCTCTTCCCAACCTTTCTCTTCCTCTTCTTTTTCCCTTCTTTCTTCTTTCATGTGAGCATACAGCAGTCACCCCTTCTGCCAGGTGAAAGCTTTCACGAGACACAAAATCCTGATGGTTTGACCTTGGACTTCCCTGTGTCCAGAACTGTGAGAAATAAGTGTTTATTGTTTATAGTAACCTAGGCCCTTAAATTTGGGTACAGTAATGTAAATGAGCTAATGTACCTATGAAAGAAAAGAGCAAAGGATAAGGAGTTCAGACTGCATGCCCCTCTGATAAAGTCTTAGCAGATTGATTAGAGCATGAGACAGAAGAATGCTTGTTAAAGGAATCAAGCATTTGTGAAGAAATGTTCCCCTTCCTCTGCTCCCACTGTGCTGAGTCATTGACTGGAATCAACCAAACAGAATATGGCCTGGTAAAAACTATGCTGGGGATTTTGAAAGTATAGCAATTAGAGTTACCAGCTAATAATTCTCTTTGCAATAAACTGTCTTGAAAGATCTAAGCGGCGCTTTTCCATAGCTGACACAGATGCCATATTAGATTCATGTAATGAAAGAAAAGAGTTAAAATGGCTGCCTATAGAGAATCAGAAATGTGTGGAATTAGCATGAGATATTACTCATAAGCCTTTTAGAACTACCTGGTTCTCAGATAGTACACCCATGGAGTAGACACATTTCCAACCCTGTGACCAACACATTTGACAAGAATAACTTAGCCGAGGGAAAATTTATTTTGGTTCATGGTTTTATAAATTTAGCCCATGGTAGGCTGACTCCACTGTGTTGGACCCAAGCAAAGTAGCTTCTCAGGACATGGTGGCTGGGAAGCTTAGAGACCTAGGGGATGGAAATACAGGGAAGATGAACACTTCTAAGACATACTTCCAGGGACCAACCTCCTCCAGCCATGCCACACTTACCTGCAGTTATCACTTGGTTCTCTCAAAATAGAATGGACTCATTAGCTTACAACTATCACAGTCCATTTCTTTTTTTTAACTCTAAACATTTTGCATTAATGTAGGAATTATGGTGTATGGATATGTGTGTTCCTTTGGGGGTACTTCATATACAAACTACAGTAACATGAAAGTAAAAAGCAGTTTTGGCAGAGTTTCTATGTGAATACTCAACACTCTTTTGTTTTATATTAATATACATTAGACTACTTCATGATTTTTTTCAGTTAAGTATAGCAGTATGATTTCGATTCTAGGCAATAGAATATGAGAAGAAATTCACTTATAAGTAGAGTTCATAAAATCCACCCCATACTATCATCCCCTCCTCTTTACTGGCTGGAGGCAAATGATTCCAAGGTTTTACAGACTATGAAGAGAGTGTGGGCACCACATCATTACAAAGAAGTCCACCTAGCAAACATATACTTTGTCAAAATTTGTGTCAAATTTTTTACTCTAAGCGGATGATATTTTGGCACTTATTACAGGAGCTACAGTTAACTTAAAAACTGTGGTCCAAAATGAATATGTATCTGCCACAAATAATGATATACAGATCTTCATATTCTATCAGTGATATCTTTATATAAATTTTTAGCATTGTGGTCTTTTTTCAAAAGCCTCAGATTCCCACCTTCCAAAACTATTAACTTATTGTAATGGGCTAGTGCTATAAATGTAACAAACTCATGATCCTAAGTTAATTTCTCCTTATTCCCTTCTTCTGATAATTATGTCATTATTTCCAAATTCAGGATTAAATTTTGTTCCTAAATAAAATATGTTGATTCCTACTTTTCAAAATTTCTCACATAAAGTTGCTAAATTTTATTAATTCTCCTTTCTTTGTGCATCTTTATATGCTTTCCATTTTTCAAATTCCTATTATAATCATTCTGGTGTGTGTAGTAACATACCTAGAATACCAGGATAGTTTTCTAAAATCATACAGTTTACTTAACCTCTAGTCCTTTTGGAAATTGCCACTGCCACTGTCCTTAGAGCATATTGCAGATTAGTAACAATGGTATAAAAGAAGTATCTGTTAACCCATACTCTAGGGTATTCTAGGTTCTAGAGTAAAGATGACCTGGACATTGTTAGTCTAGGGTCCGAACTCCATTAAAAGTGGGCATTAGGAGAAACACGAGTTAGTGATCAGAAGGTAAACTAAGAAGGACTCTAAAGAATGAGTTAGGGAGGGTAAGGAGGAAAATGTTCCACCTTCCTTTTCTCCAATATTTAGGTGGGGATCAAAGTAGAAGATCTTTGGTTGTAAGGAAAGTCATGTATTCATAAAATATTTGAAGAAACCCATATGTGTGCTTGGCATGCAATCAATCCTGTATGTATTTTCCCCTTCTTATAGGCATGGGGCAGCTCTCTATTTTGTCCTGGCCTACTGACTGCCACCAAGAAGCATGTGAATAATGAAATGTCCAAAAATCTTCACTGCATCTTCTAAGTGCTTTCTTTGGGATTTGAAAATAGTGCACTGAGACCTTTGCAGCCCATTGCAGTGGACAACTCTTATTCATGGAATTGTTGCAAATGACTTAAACAAGTAACTTAAAGTTGGTGATAGAAACTACGTGGCTCATAACAGTGTTTACTACCTACCTAGCAAATGAATGAAGACATTCTTTTTCACTGCTCTCCCTTTACTTAGCTAATCTAAATTACTCTCTGCTCAACTTAACATGATAGAATGTTACTTATCCTTCAAGACAAACTCAGATCTGACCTGTCTTATGGCCTTTCCCTAAGTACTTCTCTCCCTGTGGAAATCCTGATAACTCAACTTAATTTGCCTATATAGTCAGATGACATTTATGATTTTCAGGTAATTATTTTATTAACTGGAATACAAATGACAAGGGTCTAATTTTATACAAAATATTCAGTGTTAAAGCATGTGGTTTGTAATTGTATTTGCTCATTTTTAAATTTTCATAGTGCTTTTCCCATGGAGAATTCATTAATTTTTTTCATAGACAATATTCTTTTTTTGGATAAGAACAACTTTGAAACCTTTAAACCCTGTAGAGTCTCACATCCATATAAGCCCATCCACTATCTGCAAGGACCAGCACAGTACTGAGTACCTACCATTCTGAGTAAATTATTTCCCTACCTGAACTGATCCAGGTTGGGGTTGTGACCCAAGGAAGACCTCAGTATTCTGTTAGAATAATTAAGTAACAGAAATTATTTCACAGGAACTGAAATATAGAATTATATTAACTAGAGTGCAATTATATTAACTATATCATGTAAGATATAGCTTGCAAATTAACCCAGTTTGGAGAAAAACACGGTTAAAAGAAGAAGATGCAGAGTGAGAGAATAATCCTAATGATTGTTTTTTAATTTCTGGTTACAACTGCACCTGTACAATTTGGGAGATGATGACATGAACTAAGCATTTTCTTGTTTCCTTAAGATAATTTTTTTAGTAAGTAATCAAAAGAGCATTGCCCGATATAGCTGTATTTATTAATTATAAATCATATTTACTGATTTTTTTACTAGCTTACTGATAATGAGATTGGCACAAAAAGTGGATTACATCATATAAATCCTTCCTTACTAATGGAAGGGGAAAAAAAGAGAAGCACATTCTTTGTAACTTGTATAAATTTCATTATATTACTGTTTAAAACGGCCATACTTTTGTAATTTTTAAAAAAGCTTCAAAGACCAATTCTGTATTCCAATCTGTAAAAATATTTTCATTATGTTTATTATAAAAATATAAATGTTTCCACTACAAATCATTTTACATTAGTAAGAGGCCATCTACATTGCACAGCACAAACTAAATGAGCAATGTTTTGAAAAGACAAGGTTAAAGTAAACACATATTGCTAACCATATCACATTTGTACATGGCTTAATAGATACCTAGTACAGCATAAACTGTGTGTTTTACCAGAAATAAATAATATGTATAAATCAAATTTAAGATACAAAACAGATAATATGGTACATGACATTGTGAAGGACTTGTGGCTTCATGTTTATTGAAAGTCAATGCAATTCCTGTACAAAGAGATGGCCATGAGTATTCTTAGTACCTCTACTCCACAGTTAAGAATCATACACTGCTATGTTTACATATGTACAGGTAAGAATTATGTAAAGTAAATTTATAAGAAGTCAGGTAGAAAAATACTGAAAAAAATGAAAAGTAATCATGAAGAATATTAAAAAAAATGAAAAGGTTGTATATACAACCTCTACTTGCAAATAAAAAAACACAGCCAAAATAAGTGCAATAGATACAACAATCCTCAATTTCTACTACTTTATGAAATGCACAGATTTTGTTGAGTATACCCGGAATAGTGTCTAAAAAATTAAATGCTACTCTGGGAAAAAATGAGATTGAAGTCAGATTTGAATCTCAGTCTAATATTCCAAAACAAAATACTTAATTAGAAGAATTTTTTCCTTCTGCTTCTAGCAGGCTTACCTGAAATGTTTGATTAATTTTATAATTGCATATGCCTTTTTAAAAAGTTCATGCTCTTACATATCCAATATAAAATTCTAATAGCATGATTTGACTATAAAAGAATGTTGTCAAAATTTGGAAAACAGTCTGACATTTTAAAAAACACAATCTAAGCGTTATTACACTATATCTACAATAGATTATTACTTGTGAATTTTGATCTGTTATTGGAATTTCTATTCCTTTAGTGTCCCATTTTGCATACAATCATAAATGTTGTAGCATTGTTTCATCCATTCTATTCTCATGACCTACGCATTCCTTATATCCATGACATTATCATATCAGCATTAGAAAGAGTATAGGTAGATCTAAAATGTTGCATAAGAATATATTGGTAGCTAGATTTTCACCAGGTACATCCTTTTGAATCTTAATGAACATGCTCATTGGTGGCCTTCATGTAACAGCTAAATCCCTAAAATGAGACAATTCTTCAATGCCTATATATTTTTGAGGCATTTGCTAGATGGCTAGCTATTTCAAAAGTGGTATGTTCAATAAATGCAAAGAAGTTCAAGGCTTCTATTTTTATACACCAAAATTACAATAGGTGTACTGAATGGAAGACGGTTAAAGATAATTATATGATATTGATGATAACAATGTTTAATTAATTGGTTTAAACCTCAGTGATACAGATGTGCAGTTTAATTATCATCAATTCCATCAAATTTAAGCAAAGATACTAAGTGACTTTTCAAAGTCAGTAAGCGATTTTTTCATTCATGCATTGGCCATTCGGCTATGTTGTCAATTAAAGCAACAATCTAAATAGCATTTCCGGTCTTTCCAGTGTAGCTATTCTCTGAGCTCTAACATGGCTCCTTCATGAATGGAAGGAGCTGATGGCTTCTGAGCATCAGAGCAGGAAAGGAATGTCTGGTTAAAATTCTATTACATGCAAGACAGTATGTACTAAATTAGGAGCATATGGTTTATAATAAATGGAGAGACAAAAATGAATGGGATAATTCAGACAGTGAGAAATTTGGTTACCGAATGAACAGGACAAGTGTTACATTTTTTTTTAATAGATATGAGTGGATGGCTCAGAATATCTGAAAAGAAACCCTTCATTCTCTGTGTCTTGTTAAACAAGTTTTCTACTGCTGACAGTTTGAGAGAGCATTTGGCACTTGGCTGTAACAAATCCAAATTAAATCATCAAGGCATAAATATAAAACAATAAAGACAATTCAAAAGAAAATAAATACATACTTTTTTTCAAAAATTAAGACACATTTTTACATGATACACTTAAGGATACTAACAATTAAAATGTATAGTACTTAAAACAACTACAAAATTCTTCTCTATATGCTTTCAACAGATAAAAGAGAATAATACGATGATAAGGTAGTAAATATGGCCAGATAGTTTGAGGTATAAACTCCTCTATTTTGCTTGTTTTTAAAGAAACAAAATACCTGTTACAGATTTCTTCTGTGTAAAAAAATATCACAAGTCTTTTCTTTTGTGGCTATTCATAAATGAAGCCATCATGTCCATTTTGTTATTTTACTTGTTTTGCTTTTGTGATAGTCAGTTTATGATCAATGGCTCTATGCTAGTTCTTCACCATTTTGTACTGAAGAATTTAAATGTAATCTATCAACTAATATTCAAAAAAGCAATTATCAAATCAAAATATACCCACCCACCCATTCACTAAATGATAGGGGAAAATAAAGAGTTTTTCAATTCCATTTTAAGGCATTTGTACTCATATATGAGTGTCTTATTGGACAAAGAACTTCCACTGGCATCTCCAGCATTATCATATGTCTATAGAGTGATGTCACATCTTCCATGGGCTTCTTCAGAAGTTCTTCACACTGGAACTGGACCATTCTTGGATTGAGTTTCTAGAGCTTTAATGCTACTGATGATCTTCTTCTGTGGCCCAACCACAGTAACACCAACCTTTTTCATGTCTCTGTAAAAAAAAAAAAATCTGATGAGAATCATGATTTCTTGGATAGTATATATAAACAGGAGATTTTTAATTAGTATAACTCACACAATTATATATCCTAGTACTTTGAACCTAAATTTCTGATTTTATCTCATCCTGTGTTATGTCTTGACTATTTTATCTGTATCTTGTGGTAGAATATAGACAGTGTGGTGAGTTAAATGGTGTTTTCATAAAATTTCTGTCAACTCGGAACTTGACACTGTGACCTTATTTGGAAGTAGGCTCTTTGTAGATGTAATTGAAACAAGGATCAAAATGATATCTTACAGGACTAACATGAATACTTAATCCAGGGAGAGTTTTCCTATAAGAGATTTTTTAAAAAGGACACAATGACAGAGAAAGGAAAGTTATATAAAATTGGAGACAGAGATTAGAGTTATATTTCAACAAAGCAAGACCATCAGAATTCAGGTGAAGCTGAAAGACCAAGGAAGGATTCTCCCCTAGAGACTTTGGATCTCATGTATTCTTGCTGATATTTTGATTTCAGATTTCTGCCTCCAGAATTATTAGAGAATGAGTTTCTGTTGTTCAAGCCAGCATGATAATTTGTAATTGCAGCCCAACTATTTTTTTTTTTAATGTATAAGCCCAACTAATACAGAAAGTCACACATGCTTTCTGGGGTTTTATGCACCTTGCCTAAATGAGGGCCACCTCTGGGACTGCTTTATCTATCACAGGTTAGAAGTCAGAAGTGAAATTGTATCGGTATTTGTACTTTGGTCTTAAGAAATTGAAGTCCTCCACTTTTTTTTTTTTTAAGAGAGAGAGAGAGAGAGAGAGAGAGAGAGAGAGAGAATTTTTTAGTATTTATTTTTCAGTTTTCGGTGGACATCTTTATTTTTATGTGGTGCTGAGGATCAAACCCAGGGCCCTGAGCATGCCAGGCAAGCGAGTTACCACTTGAGCCACATCTCCAGCCCCTCCTACACTTTTTAACTCTGCAAAAATTCTCATGGCTACAGAGCTGCCATGTAAGTCTGACTATCCTGAGACCAGGGCACAAGAGAGGCCATGTACAAACACTTGACCTACAGTCATTACAGAGGCCTGCTGTATACTCTTGTAAACAAAGGCAGACATCTGAATTCAGCCTCCATTTCCCCAGACAAGATCAATTCATTCATCTGCTAAATGCTGACATCAACACCAAAGTGAGAGCACTTAAAATAACCCACCTAGCCTCTGTCCAAATTCACACCCACGATGCTGGGATGCATGATAAAATTGCTGTTCTTTTAGCCTTTTAGTGTGTACAGCTATAGATATCTGGAAAAATCTCTTTATACAATCGTTTTGAAATAAAATAAATAACAAGCACATCTCTATTAAATTTTAAAGTTTTAATTTAGAAATTGGGCACTAAAAGTCTACAAAACATAAGGAATTTCATTTAAGGAATAAAAGACTTAGCTAAATGTGTATATTATGAACTATTTATTCCTGCCCCAATATTTTTTTCATATAAACATATCTTTGAGGTCTTTATTCAAATCTCAGCCTCTAATAAGGACTTTCTTGCCCCTCTTAAGACATATTATAAATTCTCCCTGCACTTGTGTCTGCACATCCTACACTCTGTTCTTTCTTATTTTATCCCAAAGGCTTTATTACCATGTAGCAAACTGATAGCCTTTCTTTCTGATTGGTTTTCTTTATTAAAGAATAAATGACAATATGGAAAGCAGAAAAATATTGAAATATACCATGCTAATAATCTGAACCCTGGAAAATTTGAGCATGGTGACTTATAATACATGTCATGATGCTTGGTCCTAATCTTCCCTTCTAAACTACAATATTCATCTTCAAGTAGTGGGGAAAAAAATCTGATGCAGAGAGTTTACAGTTTAATTTGAAACTGACTTCACCACTTCTTCACAGATACATCTCTCAAACATGCTCCTCGGGAAATTGTCTGCATAAGACTCTAAGATTCTGTCCAGAAACCCACAATCAGCAAACAGATCTATATTTTTTAATGTTTAATGCAAAAGATTATATTGGGTCTTGACAAAGGGATGTGGCTCAGTGATAGAGTGCTTGCCTGTCATACCTGAGGCCCCAGGTTTTATCCCCAGCACTATTAAAAAAAGAAGAGTGTATTAGACCTTGAAAAATATAATTAAATAAACTATCCCTTTTAGTCATCCCTTTGTTGATTTTCTTGTACCCTCTACTGTTTCTGTTGCTTGCTATAATATATTTTCTACCCTCCATTCTGCCATGTCCAAAATCATCCTGAATACCTAGCTAACCAGACGTCTCAATAACATGCCATGTGGGCTCTCCTCTTTTGTGTGATCCTATTCAGAAGAAGGATGAAAAAGTTGAAGACTGTGAAGCAGATAAAGACTGAGACCAGAGGCTAATTTGTTATCTGGAACTTCAGAGACAAAGGGACAGGGGACCACACTTAAGAAAATGGCATTATAGGGTGCAGAGTAAGGGCAGAGAGTAATTTATCTGGTCTTCATTCCAACACTTGATTCTCTTTTAGTTTTCCACAGCTCGTTGTCCCTCTCCCTTTCCTTTTCTCTCTTCCTTGCTCATTTTGACCTTCCTAAATTCATTTAACACTATGAAATAATACCTTAAAATATGTTTATTGAATAAAACTGCATACATTTTGAGCTTTATTTGAAAGGTAGATGAGTAATTTGCATTTTAATGAAATCCCTAAATTAATTAGAATATATAAATATTTCTTGGAGGGCAAAACTCCATTGACCTTTCTCCATGATTTCATCATCTAAATGGGAAAAAAGCAAAAGAAATGCAATATTCATCTTAGGAAACTCTTTAGGAAAATCTCTAGAGTTATTTGTTCAAGGGAGTCATTTTGGGAAGTTTCAGAAGCATTTCAGAATTGAGTCTGTATGGCCCAAAGAAAACAGAGATTGAAGTAATCAAGTTCCAACTTTAAGTCCAAGGCTACAAAAGGAAAGAATATCTCATTAAATTTTTTATTTATAGGATTTAAGGTGAAAATGTTGCCTGATTAGATTTACCTCAATTATCAGTGTATAAAGAACTTTCACAAATACTCATTTTTGTAATATAAAATAGGAGCATGAGGAACACAACATTGTGGTGACTTAAGGAAGAAAACAATTCCTTTTGAGGAGTTTCAGGGAAATACATGGGAATCTAACACTATTCTAACAGAAAAATCTGAGACATCTGCTCAGTATGAAGAAGAAACCCACAAGAGCCTAGTCTTTCCAGAAAAGTCAGCTTTCAGCTTGAACATTTATTTGTAGATTGTTCAAACACAAGTAGCAATGAAGGGAAATATTCTACACAGCCAAAAAGAGTTTAACGTCCAACACTGTACTGTTGACATAAGTATGTCACTCACTTAGAAGTATAACAAATGCTGCCATTGCATCTTTTTTGAGCAAATAGCTTTCTTACCACAGCCACAGCTTATAATGCTGACTCTATGTAAATTACGAACTAGCAGTTAATCTTATTAACAGTGTTCTGCCTCATCCACTTCAATATAGTGTTTCATTATCTAAAAGCTCTGAGTGTTGGTATTTTTTTATAATAAACATTTGCATAACTTTGCCTTTGAAAATCTGGCAATGGTGTGCAAATATTCAACTCTGTGCTTATTCTTTGTTATGCTTCTGTGCTCTAAAGCAGATGTCTTGTATATCATAACCCTAACTGTTTATGTTACTATAATAAGAATTTATAAAAATGTTCAAACGGGTGAATATATCCTGGGACTGTGTCTGATCAAAATACAGAAATTCAAAGTCTATTGTTGATTGGGTCAGAATTATATTCAACAAACGTTACCTTCCACTTTAAACAGGAACTCTGAAGCATGGTAAATAGATTAACATGAGTTTATATTCTGAGTTTATTTCCCCCTCTTCAATAGTAATAAACCCTTCCTGTAGATATTTTTGTGGTTTTATATGTTTCTGATGGAAATATCATAGCATAAATTATACACTAATTTTTGGGCACTTGTACCTGTATGTTTAAATTACATATTAATTTTTGACATCTAATCTGTTGTTGAGCACAGTCACTGTTTAAATAAATGGTTGACAACGTGATGATAGAAATCTATATATGTTCAATAACATTTAAATATTCAAGTATTATTTGGAAAAGATAAGTTTGAGGAAACTTGAGAGGTCTAATGGGTTTTGTTAATGGACCAAAGCAAAGACGGGAAGACTGAAGAAAGATGAACATAGTTTCCCAACAGACTGTGCAAGCAGCAACATACTGAACAACTTTTGATGTATCTGCCAAGTATGAACCTCTTTTTCGGGGGACATTTCTCCATCTTGCCTTCAAGAAAGGGCACCTACTAGAAACAGGTCCACGGACATCTCATATTTCTTATTTGGAATAAAACTGACAAATAACCACAAATATATTACTTTGAAGGTTCCAATCTACAAGTGAAAGTAAGCCAGTCCTGGATTCTTTCCTGGGGACTCAGAATTTACAGTTATTCCCTGGCCAGTTGAATGATAGTATGACTTAGAGTAGAGAAAGCCACTGTTAGCTTTGTGCATAGAAAATAGGAAAAGTTACTGAGCAACAAAAAGAAAAAAAATGATGCAGTCACGTTAGGAAATGAAGTAAACTGGCCCTCATTCATGTAGATATGAAGGATGGAACTTTCTCAGCTCTTTACTTTCAAGTGTCCAATTACCACATCTTATGAGTGATGACAAATTTTTATGATTACTCACTGGATTCACTAAATTCTATACAAATCCCCTTTGCTTAAACCCAGGAGTTTCTTATATCAAAAGATTCCTGATACCAAATGATCGCTGTCTCAGAAATATAGCACATTAAAATGGATTTATTTATGTAAAAATAACGTTATTATTATATAAAAACCATCATGCTACGTTGTCTACACTTTAAAATAAGAGCTTGGGTTCATGGGTGTATATGAACATCAGAGTACCAAGCAGTCACCTGTCCTGGGGCTCACTCATGAAAGGAAGAATCCTCCTCACATATTAATCTAGAAAGGTCACAAGAAGGTCCAGGGACCAGCCCAGTACATACAGGAGACACTGGGCTTGTACTTCAGAGGTATAAGCTATGTTTATAACACATTAATCCAAAACAGGTGTGTTCAGTAGAAAGTTCATCATCATTCATCCTTCTTAATAAATATTTCTTACTCTGTGGAAATCTTGGCTATGGTGTCACAAGAACTGTACTCCACGCCTGTGAAGATTTCCTTGCAGTGTGATGTCCGGACTCCATTAAGCCAGTCACCTGTCGTGCGGAAGGTAGTGATGTCCACATTGCTTTGGTCCAGAAGAAGGTTTGATGGCCTGTGAAAAAAGAAAATACCAAAGGGAGAGAGATCAGGACTCAGCAGAGTTGCCATGTGTCAAAATTTAACACCATCAGCAGCAGGAACTTCCAGATCTCACATGGTGTTCCTGTTTATTTGTGGAATTGATCTGCCATGAAGGCTTCATCTGTTCAAGCTGGCAGCCTGGGAGAAGACTGTGTAATCATGCTGTCTAAGTGCTCCCCTCTGGACTCATGACTGCTTTTGAAATCACTGAAGCTTTGCCAGTGAAAGGCATAAATATACTCATACATTTTTTTAATAATTCAATTTGTTTAATCATTAACAAAAAGGATTTAGGATACAGTTAGAGCATACACAAGACAAAAAATTCTTTGCTTTTAGTCTTACTGATAGTTTCAGTTGTTTCAATATTAAATCCTGCCCACTGAATGTTTACTGTGGACCTCGTACAGGTTGCTGTTTAAAAAAGTGTTTGAACAATCTAAGCAACACTAGAGTGGAACGTAAATTCAGTACAGATATAAATAATGTTACAAATGTCAATAATGGATAAATTGCAAAAAAAAGTAGAAAAGCAGTAGATAAGCAATAATAAATGAAATACATAGTTGACAACACAAAATGAATATTATATGATATGATGTATGGTATATATGTATATGTGTGTATATATTTATATCTATATATATATGCAGAGATATAAATAGATATAAATTGTGATTATGATTTATATTGTGTAATAAAATTAGCATTAAGAAGAGAGACTTCTAGAGTTGTTCTATGTAATGACAGATCTGATCACAAGACCTATGAACACCTGTGAGATCTGTTGCATCAAAAAAGCAGAAATGACATAGGAAATGGAGAAGACTATATCTGTAACCCTGAAAAGCCAGGAAAAGCAGCCTGCTAGTGAACTCCCTTTGGGTATTTTTTTTTTTTCAGCTTTCTGTGACCTTTTTAATTGTTCTTTAACTTATAAGACTCAGGCCAGTTATTGAGTAGACAATTAATTGACCTCACACTTTGTTTATTTTTTTTTCTCTTAAGGAAGAGAATGTGAGCACAAAGTAGCTATTAAGAACCCCCCTGGTCTCTCTCCCTCCCCCCCTTTTTTTTGTACTGGGGATTGAACCCAGGGACACTTAATCACTGAGCCACATCCCCAGTCCTTTTTAATGTGCTCAGTACTAAGCTAAGCACATTACAGATGTGGAGGACCTTATCCTCTACAATATTAGTTAGACAATAATTCTAGCCACCTTATGTTAGATGTGGAAGCAGAAAATAAAAATTATAATATAGGTTTCTTCAGGCAAAAGAGGCAGAATCAGGATTTACACATATGTTATTTTATAGCAGAGCCCATACTTTTAACCACTATGCTGTGTCATTCTGGTGAAACATTGTTTATATTGCATGCACCCTGTTTCCTCTTGAGCTTTCTATGATTCCATGATGTGGCCTCTTTGACTTTTACATGCCATGAAGTACTGTAGTTCATTGAATTGATACTGGAACCCTAAAGCCTGAGATGAATCCTGGGCATGACACCTGTGTGATTCTGAAGGCTTTTTATCTTTGGTTTTCTCACCTGTAAAATGGCGATGTTGGAAATAATACAGGTTTTCCACAATTGTAGATTAAAGGAGCACATGTAGGCTATACTTACAGTGATGCTGCTTTATACTGAGCATGCTCTGTAGCTGTTCATTATTCCAACTTCAGGTAACAAACTCAATGAAATGGTTTATATTTCTAAAATTTTTAAAAGTACATTATGTAGTAAATGCCACTGTATGTCAAATACTAGGAATGCAGTGATATTATTAATTACCACTTTGAGTAACTAGAAGTTTATCACATAATATGTACACAATAGTGCAACAACCCTGTCAAATTGGCATTGTTAGGGCCCTCATTAGAAAAATCAATAACTTTTATAAGCTCACAATGATTCCATAGCTAGTGTTTGTAAATGGATGTGCTATCCTGCTTTCTGGCATTTCAGTGTCCATTATTGTAATAAAATGTTATTAGCATTTTAACTAGATGCATCACAGCCTAATCTCTACTTTATAATTGGGAAGGTACATTATAATTTTTAGATCATGCTCTAAATCTGCATGCTATTGCCCAGAGCACATGAGAACTTGTAAACTGACTGCACATCTAGGTATTTATGGGGATGCATTAAAATTATTATATTAAAATGCCCAGATTTTAATGTGGAGTTTAAGGAAAAAAATGGTAAAATTGCATTTTGGTTCTGTTGCTATTTCCATATTCTGTGAAAAATAAAGATCAATAGCTATTTCTATCCTGATCATTTGTAAACTGAAGGAGATTTGAAAGTCAAGGATTTTTCTATCTTCTCTCTCTTTATACTAATCTTGACAACTGAGTTTCTTCTATATTGTATTTAAATTATAAATTTAAAATTTTAACTATAGAGTCAATAATTTATATTTACGTGATATGATTTAGTTTTAACTAACTTTAAGAGGTTATCTAAAAAGCAGACAAAAATCAGGAATATTTTAAAGAGTATTAATCTCCTTTTCTTTAGTGCTGCCCAAGAAGAAACTATAAAATATGACATTTAAAAAATTATTCCTTTCTGAAATATTTATGAGTAATTTTCTATGATTCTCTAAATTACTCATCTATAAAAGAGTCAAAGTAAATTCATTTTTTTGTAGTTAAAAGTTTTTTATCTTTTGTTATTTTCTGAAACACTTCAAGAATTACAAATATAAATATTCAATCCAAGTTCCAAAACTTACAAACTATTCTCTGATTGTTTTAGGATAGCTACCATAAGTGAAAAAGCTTTTGTCACTAGCAAACAGTAGATATAATATCAAGCTCTTTAGATAAGTCATTGAAACAGTAATTGAAGTTGATAGAAATAGTATTAAATAAAGTGTTAGAAAAATTTACAAGAATAATGAAGTGATGTCAAGAAATGAAACAATAGGATACTAAAATCCACAGGCAAGCAGGCACACTTGCGCGCTCGCGCACACACGCACACACACACACACACACACACTCATCACAGTTTCTATGTCAACAGTAGCTGTATTAACAGAACCAAATGTCTACTCTTAGTCCCAAGAATAGTAATACTTTTTTATTTATGGGTTTGTGGGTACAAAGAATCAAACCCCAGGACATTTATTCAGAATATTTATGAAGTGTGCCTAATAACAAAATGCATAATGTTTTCTTCTTAACTCAAAATGGTCTGTATTTTTAAACTCAACACTTCAGCCAGGCTCAACAAGAGTTTGGAGAAAATTAGTATAAACAAATTGAAATAGAACAGGACGTGCGGATTAGGGATTAGAGTGACCCCAACTGAGTTTTTCTGTTTATGACTTGGATCAAAGTACAACCAAGACAAAAAAATGACCTAAGTTAATGCCAGTGACCTCAGAATAACCAGCCCCGCAAAGTATCATTTTTCCACTTCCAGGATTTCTCTGGGGATTTCGAATAAAAATTGGTTCCTTTCCTCCTCTGAGAGGACATCTGGAGAGTTTATCAATGGATAGGAATTTGTCTCTCACTGTGAAGAGCCTGTGATGTCTCTTCATGCGCACCAAGGGAATCTGGGCTTTTGAGCAGCTGTGAGCCTTGCGATTTTTTTAGACCCAGCCCCAGACATTAGGTCTGAAGGGGAAATTTATAGGCCGGGTGATGTGCACCGTGAGCTCACACTTTTACTAGACAAATTAGATAGGTTTCAATCCATGCAGCTGTAAACGATGTCCTACAGAGTTCCACCTGATCTTTTACAGCTTTTCATAAATCAGTGCCTACTGGCCGCAGACCGCAGTCATTAAAAAGAAATCATGGAAATTACATGTTTGCTCAAGGGAAGCAAAAAAATAACTTTCCTCCCTTTCTCTCTCCCTCCTTGTGTTTGGGTTTGTGAATTATTCTTTTATGGGCTTTCATACTGCTGCATTAAGGAGGTACACATACATTTTCTTTCCATCAATCCCTATTTTAGCTATAAAAGGTTGCACACCAATCAGCATTACATAGTAGAAACAAATGTCAATTAACAACTGCCAATCCCAAGAAAATATTCTGATAAGGATCTTATTTCGATTCTGCCTTAGAATTGTGGATTGAATTATAAGTTATCCTTTTATAACTTTGGCCTACAAATGATTTTATTTTCTGGTATCAAAATAACGATTAACACTCATTTCTTGAATGAATAAGTATACACCTATGAAGTCTAGAAAGAGGTATAAATATGTTGGAGTTGCATGCTTTAGCACCATAATTGTTATTTTTGTTCTGAACAGTTTCAGGGAATATATTAAGTCAAAGAGTAATTTGGTTATTTTGACTTTAAAATTTAATAAAAAATGAATCACCTGGGTATTTGGTATATAGGCTTCCCTTAAAAATTTTCTGTATTATATTTGCTCAGAGAGTAAAGTCACCCTGTCAGTTTCAGAATCTGAGGTCAAAGTTATTGTTTTCAGAAATAAAGGCAGATTGTTTTTTGGTCATTAGATTTATCTCGAAGGATTATTATTTGTCAAACAGTTGTCATTCTAAAAAAGAATTATATTGTGTACTCTTAGAGATCAGAATCATTTTCCTAACATTTGTTTATTGCCATTAACACAGAAAATTATGAGTATTGTTTATTTTTGCTGCAAATTAATTAAAAATTTAAAGTTAGCAACAAATGCATTGGAACAATTCATTAAAATCATTTTAATTAAATTATAAATGTATAATTGGGTCTACAGAATATTTGTTTTATTTTTAAAGTAGTGTTTTCATTTTTAAAGTATATATGACATATCTTTCTTCATGTTAACCTTTCTTAATTTAACAGTGCAGCACTATTTGGTTTATTTGTATTGTTCCTCAAACATCACTCCCATATGTCTCTGAAGCCTTATTTATCTTCTAAAACTGAAACTATGTGCCCTTTACAAATAATTCCTCAGTCCCTCTCCCTGCAACCCATGCCCCTGACTCTAGACCAACTCATTCTACTTTTTGTTTCTGTGAATTTGACTTCTCTAGATACCTGATGTGGGTGGGACACAGTACTTGTCCTTTTGTATTATTTTGTATAGCAGTATTTTTTTTTGTATAGCTTATTTTGTATAGCAGTATTTTTTTTTCTTTATTTCCCCCCATATCAGATGGGTAACATTCCAAGGTTTAGAGGAAGGCACATCTCACCCAGTCATACACTTATGAACCAAAAAAAGGTCTTGTAGAAGAGCCTTCTATATCAAGATCTAATATTCATACACACACACACACACACACACACACACACACACACACTGCAGTGAATATCACCATCAGGTATATTCACAAGACACTTAAAAAAAACTATATAAAAAACCTTTAAGAAAGATTTCTCTGATTCCCAAAAGGGTGGGGTCATGGTAGTGGTATATTTGCTCTTTTATACATGTGTATTATGATTGTCTTTTTTCCACAATTTCTCAAAAGTACTATTTTTTCATCATCTAGTTACAAATAGATCTTTTAAAACTTCATGTATATCACTCTAAAGGAATCAAAATAGTTCTCCAAAAAGAACCCTTTTCATTGCTTCATTGAAGAACCTTTTTCTCAATGTTCTTTTTCTTACCTTTTCTCATCTTTTTATAACACAGTTCATTCTACCTTGTTTTTTAAAATTCCATGAACTGTAGTTTTCTGTAAAGGCTTAAATCTCACTCTAAGTCTCTGTTGTTTCTTTCTATCTAGTATTTCAGATCCTTGTTAATTGTAATTGATATTATCTTCCAAAGATCTAAATTGGGGAGGGGGTAGGTTTCTTTCTCTATAGATGGTAGTCAATACAATGTTCTCAGACACAAATGGATGTTTCATTTTTTGTTTTTTCTTTTAGGATTGCTATCCACTGGCACAGAATCACTCCACAGCCCTCTTACAAGAAAGAAAAATCTCCATTTGCTCCCACCACACCCAGTTATACACAACAGCAGCATTCAATGTTCTCAATTAAATTCTTGGCTCTTGTAGACATTTGAATTAGTGACTTATGGATTAAGTGACTGAAGCATTTAGAGGCTTCAGTAAGATTCTTGGACTCCAGGGCAACACAGAAGTGGCAAGAAAGAGATGAAAATTATAGTCTTGAATGTTGGGATGAGGGATAGCTCAGTGTCAACCTATCTGAAGCACCATGTTCCACTATTTCTAAGTTAAAGTTTCCTGATAAACCATGGGATATGAGGACTTTATTAGAAATTAAATAATAGTAGAAGAGTAAAATTGATTATATTTTATGAAAACAACATTATTGGGCTGAGATTTGGATGCTAAACATGTGTCTGTGGCCACTGTTTTTATCGCTGCAGAAATAATGTTCTAAATTGAAAGAATGGCTTTCATCTTTCTCCCTATCAACCCAGCACTGGTGATACAAGAGAAGCATGACATACAACCACATAGGACTTAAAATTTCTTGGGGGAGTGTACAGTTTAAAAGAAGACAGAGAAAAAGAGAGGCAGAGGAAGAGAAAGAGAGAGATGTCAGAATTCAGTTAATGATAAAGAAAAAGTTTATGGTACTTTGTAATAATGGCATCAACTCTCAGTTGTGTTGCTACAGAATGACTCAATAAACAATTAATGCAGAAGCTGCTTCATGAAAAAGACAGACACCCAGGAGCATCTGAGATGAGGGGAACATGTGCTGCTGCTGTCTTCCAGAATGCTTGGGTTTCTGGGGGAACTAGATATGATCACTGCAGCTAGAGCACTCTGCATACAAGTAGAGTGAGGGGAAAGTTAAAATAGCTCCCTCCTCTCACACCTTGCCCCTCAACCCACAGGCAGTTGTATAAATCAAACAATCATCTACTTCTCTTCCTCCGATGCCTTAATTGATTCCTCATGTACTTGAAAAAAGAAAATCCTCCAGTCTTCACGATAGCCAAGGTAGCCACAATTTCTCTGGCTTCTGTTTGCCTCCTTAGGTTTATGACCGACTCTTCCTTTCTCTTCTGCTCTGCAGTCTTATTATTCTCTGCCACCTCTTAGAACCTTCCAACATTTTTTCACCCAAAGCCATTTGTAGCTTATTTATCTTTTTCCAAGAGTACTTTTGGCGGATGGTGGGATAGGTGGTGTTTCTAAACACCTAGCTCATTACCATCCCTCAGATTTAAGTTCATATATTGCTTTCTCAGATGGTTCACTCCCAAATGACCCCTTTGTTGTCTATAACAGCCATCTATTTATTTCCTCCCATAATCTAAAATTGTCTGTTGTTTATTGTACATCTTCTATAGTGTAAATTCCAGAACAACAGGGACCATATTTGTTTTCTTCCTTGTTCTCCAGAGTCTACACAGGGTTTAAGCACATAGCAGGTTGGCATACTATAAGTATTTCTTGAAACACATGAGTAAGTGAATATTTAAATAAAATAAATGCTACTAATGAATCAGGACCTTTTAAACCATAAAAAGTAGTCTAGATTTTTTTCTAAGTATAATGAGAATTTAAAATTGATTATAAATGGGTGACTAAAATTATCACAGATATGTTTTGGTAAGAAAATTCTGAAAGTTATGTGAAAAGATGTTTGGAGCAGAGCAAAAATGGAAGCAGGAGGCAAGTCAGGAAGGTCCTTCATGGTCTAGGTCAGAAGAGCAAATAAGTTTAGAAGAGGGTTTCCACTGGGAAGGACAGAGATGGACCAAACCATTCCAGTGAACTCCCAGATTAAAGTGTGTGAGGCAAGAAAGGGGCCCAAGAAATGTTCCAGTTCCTGATTGGGCAAATGAGTAGTTTTTGGTGTATTCAACTAATGAGAAAATCAGTGGAAATATCAGGCTAGCAAGAGAAAATGGAATGATAAATGAGAGGGACTTAGAGGTGTCTGAGAGACCATTATTTAAAAGAAGTTTAACTGTAAAGAATGATAGAGAAGTATGTGTATAGTCTGCAGAGATATGTGGCCAGCAGAGATTACACTAACCAGCAGGACCTCCTCAATATTTCTGATGAGAATCACCTGGAGTTTTTTTCAAATGTCCAAGTTCTCTTTTCCTTTCCTATAGACTCCAAGTCAGTACCATGGGATAGGTGTACAGCTAACTAATTTCCCTAAATGCTTCTTATCACCAAGAATATGTCAGAAATAATATAATCATGACATGTTTCGATATCAAAAATTATATAGAAAGAAATAACCTTGACATATGCAGGAGAGAGGTGGTGACACACAGGAAAAAAAAGGGAAAAATAGATGGATTTGCCTCTGACAATTAGAGGGACACTCCATCTTACAATTAATTAGAAGAGAGGACAAAATGGGTAAGCACAGATTCCAATTCGTTCTTATTATGCTGTTAGAAGTCCTCATCTGATTGCTTTCTACTCTTTCAGTTAAATATATTTCAAGGGCTTACTGAAAAATTAAATGGATGAATAAGGGAGGGATGAATTTAATCAGTTATGAAAATTAATGAAATAATTATTGTTAAAAGTGAGAAAGCAAATTTTCTGAAGGAAAAGCACTTCTTGAAATGCTTGCATGGCAGGCAATGTGATATTTTTCATAATAACAGTAATGATTTGATATACCAAGTTTTGTGTATTAATGGCAATAAAGAAGCATAACATTCACCAAACTTTTATGTTTAGTGAATTAATATGAATGGCACTTTGTATACAAAATAATGTTTTTACATTCCTTAAAATTAAATGTATTTTGACAAAACATATGATTTTTTCAGGTATTAATGAATACATATTAGGAAAAAATTTTGTATAAAATATAATCTTCCATCATTTTTTTTTTGTGTGTGTGTGTGTGTGTAAAGAGAGAGAGGAGAGAGAAACTCAGTTAAAAAAGTATATGAAAACTTGGATGCTGGGAAATATTCTATTATACTATGATCTAATATTAAGACCATATCTCTAAAAATGATGTTGAATATCCCTATATCATATTACATAAATCAGCTTTATATTGATAATAAGATCCTATGGGCATGTTTAAAATGTCTTTTTTATGATATGAGAAAGTTAAAAAAAATGTTTTCTTTGCTATGATTACTAGTGAGTAAAGATCAAAAGAAATGGCTTCAAGGTGTAAAATGAGGACCATATGGCCCCAGCAAGGACAGGTTTGCTATCCTGTTAGCTGTTAAACTGTCAGGTGGATTCCAAAAGAATCTGTACTGTCTCTCCCTGTGAAGTTTAGAACAGAGATCCATCCTTATGGAATAAGTTACGGGAAGTTTTATTTAAAGATTTATCACTAACTTCAATTTTAGAAGCCACTAAATGTTACTTTCAACAAACTAATATTCTCACATACTGATAATAACAGTTTTTCCAGATTCCTCTTATTTATTTTATTCAAATATAATGGAAAAACTGGGTAGTGTATGCTCACTATTATCAATTCAAAATGAATTAAAGACTTGACCTTAAGACCTGAACCATAAAACTTTTAGAAGAAAACATAGGAGAAAGCTTCATGACATTAATCTTGGCATTTTTTTTTTTTTGGACATGGCCCCCAAAGCGCAAGCAATAAAAGCAAAAATAAAAATAAGAAGTACATCAAATTAAAAACCTTCTTCATAGCAAAGAAAATAATTTTCTTTTCAAAGAATGGAAAGGACATTCATAGAATGGAGAAGAAATATTTACAAATCATATGTCCAATAATGGGTTAGTATCCATAACTTATAATAAATTCATAAATGAAATAACAGGAATAAAACAAAAAACAAATAAGACCCCACAAATAACACGATTAAAAAATAGACAAAAGACCTGGGTACTGTGGCACACACCTGTAATCCCAGAGGCTCATGGGGATCACAAGTTCAAGCCAGCCTCAGCAACTAAGAGTGTCCTCAAGCAAATTAGAAAGACTCTGTCTAAAAATAATTAAATATAAAATGGGCTGGGGATGTAGCTCAGGTTAAATTGCCCCTGGCTTCAATCTCTGGTACTTAAAAAAAATAGATGAAAGTCTTGAATAGCTATTTTCCCAAGCAAGACCTACAAATGGAAACAAGATAGATGAATAGATGCTCAACTTGACTAATCATCAAGGAAATGCAAGTCAAAACTACAATGCTGCAGCAATTTCAGTTTTGACTATGTATCCAAAGGAAATAAAATTTACATTGAAGATATATTTGCACTCTCATATTCCTTAAGCCATTTTTACAAGTCAAGAGATGAAATATCCTAAATATCAACATCATATAAATGGATTAAAAATGTAAAAATGTGATCGATATCTCAAATTCAATCTTTAAAAAGAAGAAAACGCTATTGGGCATGGTGGCACATGCCTGTAATTCTAGTTACTCAGGATGCTGAGGCACAAGGATCACAAGTTCAAGGATAGCCTGGGCAACTTTGTGAGACCCTGTTTTGAAATAAAGTAAAAAAAAAAAAAAAAAAAAAGGCTCCAGACTTAGCTTAATAGTAAAATGATTGCCTAATATGTGCAATGTTCTCAGTTTATTTCTTGGAACCACAAAAAAATTTCATTTAAATAAATAAAAGATAACTGAAGTTACAGATATTGTAGTTGATTGTGTCAATTATTTTATAATGTAGATGTATGTATATCAGAATTCCATTGAGCCTATCATACCAGCAGCTCCAGAGGCAGAGGCAAATGTACTGTAAATTCAAAGCTAGCCTCAGCAATTTAGTGAGGCCCTAAACAAATTAGTGAGATTCTATTTCAAAATAAAAAAGTAAAAATATATGGACTGGGGATGTGACTCCATGGTTAAGCACCACTGGCTTCAATCCCTGGTACAAAAAAAATGTTAAACACATTGATCGCCTTAAATATACACAATTATTCTTTGTCAATAATATTAATATAGATAGAAAATAACACACACAAGCATGCAGGTGGGGGAGCTCATTTTTTTCTTTTGCTTCATATTCCAATGTTTCTTGGCTTCTTTCAGTTCTTTTTCCATTTAATATGTTGATGTTTTGTTCATTACAGATTTGAAGGTATAATTTTGATTTTCTAAAATATTGCAATATAATATTAATTTTAAAATATTGTATAAAGCATAGTTAATTGAACTTTCATGTCTCTACAGATTCTCTCTCTCACACACACACACATATACACACACACGAACACACACACACATACTTTAATCTTTAAACAGACAACTTAAAGTAAAAATCAAGGACTTTCCCATAATTTAAATGTCAGCTTTTGTTACCAAACTTTGTAGCAATGAAAACAATAGAGTAGTACAGCATTAATGGAAATAGCACAATTGAGACTAGTAGAGGAGTAACCGGTTATGTAAAGATCCATAGAATTGTAAAATACTGTGCAAGCCATTGGACTGAAAAATTCCATTGATTACATCAAGATATTTTGAATCACCAGTCCTCAAATCATTTAGTGTATAATCACAGCTAGAAGTCACAAATAGATCTGACATGCTTAGCTCACTAGTTGACAAGAGGAACGTTTTTAAACTATATATATAAAATAAATCAGAACAACAACAAAAAAAAGACCTCAAATGTACACACCATCATTAAAACTGTTTGTATCTTATGTGCATAGTCAGATCTACAATAGTAAACAGTTCAAATAGCCTTGGTCTTTTTAATTACTTTCATCTGATATGAAACCTCACAAAATTCCTCTCCTCTTCACCATTTCTTCCATTGTTCTTTGTAGATGCACTGTAGTTTATCATTACATAAAAACTAGTAAGGAAACTCATGCAATTCTTGACTGGAAGAAGTACCCACATGATTTAATGGACATGACACATTCAGGATTGCATCATATTCAGGATTGCATCATATTTACATTGGGCGGCTGTACTGGGATATACGGGAATTATTTCACTCTTAGTTTTATCCTTAACAGTATCTAGCACCATAATTGGCACTCCATATACATTAAAGAAATATTTGTTCAAAGTAGGGGGGAATTGCTTTCTAAAAATTGGTGTGATATTTTAACTACATTGCTATTAATCTTTTTTGAAGCTTTATTTTAAATAAAAAAATGAAGTTGACTTTTCCTTCCTCCCTTCTCCTTTCCTTCCTTCCCTTTTTCTTTCTTCCAAAAATGGAGAGTTATTGGAAAGATGTTGTGTGTGAGGTTTTCCCATTTCCCAAAATCTAAAACAAGCATGAATGTAGAGACATGTGAATATTAAAGTCATCTCAGATTTTCATCATTATTATCAACTAGCATGAGAATTCCTCCAAAAGAACAAGAAAAGAAAGCATAACTCTCCATCTTGAGAAATGCAAGTTTCAAAGAATGCAGTTGGGTGGGGGTGGGAGGTCATTCCCTTGGAGACAGCAAACGTGCACTTCAGAGTGCAGCATGCAAAATATAATGTGTCACCTTGCTGCTGCACTGGTGATGATCTTCAGACTGCCGGGATTCCGGATGAGCTTGTCCAGGATGCTGACAATCTGCTCAAACTTGGGTCTGTTGTTTCTGTCTTTCTGCCAGCAGTCCAGCATCAACTGATACAACGCAGCTGGGCAGTCCATGGGGGGTGGCAAGCGATAGCCCTCGTCCACAGCTTTAATTACCTGAGTAAGAAGAAAAGTTTCCAAGGATCTAAGAGGTTGGACTTATTCTATTTCTTCATTTAAACTGATAAGAATATTTTAAAATTAGATTCAAAAGTTATCATTTTAAATTGCCTAAAAGGATAATAGCTGATGAAGCAAATAATAAACTATTCATGGCTGGAAACATCACTTAAAGGAAGATCAAGTGAAAGAAGGTAAATTTAGGAAAAGTGTGTGCAAAGATTCGTTTTAGATTAAATTAACAAATGCCAAGTGATAAGGGGAATTTGTTGTTATACAGAAATAATTACTTGATTTTATAGGTCACTATGAAAATATATGAATGCATGCAAAGAAAATTCATATACAGATTTGAGCTACACTACAGTTCAAATGGTACCTACCAAATCATAGTAACTTCCTTTTTTGAAATCTTCTTTGCAACACAATTAAGCATTTATTATTTCATTAGCATTTTTATAATATGCAAAGCAATGTTTTTTAAACTTTATTGCACTTCCCTCAATTCTTGACTTTCTGATTCTAACCACCTGTGGTAAGGGCTGATAATTTGTATAAAAACAAATATAGATTCAAATTCTCATGCCATGTTAAAGTTGCTGCTACAGAGCTGGAGTTGTGGCTCAGTGATATAACCCTTGCCTGGCACATGTGAGGTACTGGGTTCAATTCTCAGCACCACATAAAAATAAATAAAATACAGGTATTTTTAAAAAGTTGATGCTACAGAGACTACACTTTGGGATCCACTGATATAGAGAGAAATTAGAAAAAAAGAGATGTGGGAAACTGAGGCCATTAATCCCAGTATCATTATGAAAAAAGTTTATTGGAGGAGCTACAGAAAGATTTATTTATCAAAATACATTAGAAACAATTCTACAAGTGGTAAGGAGGAAATCACTAAAAGCATTTCAGTTTGCCTTCTTTTGTATCTTTGGGATCATGCTCAAAGTTTCTGGCCGGAAAGATGTTGATCCCATGTATTAATAACGTGCTCTTAGTAAGCATTAGTAAAACATAACCTATTAAATTAAATTCCTTTAGAAAAATTATACCAAAGTAATAATAGAAAATTAAAAATTGTTTTATCTATTCAGAAACTTCAATTACTATAACTAAATTCATGTGCACATTTAATACAACATGGTAGAAAATTGGTTGTTTTGGTTTGAATTTGCAAAATAAAAAAAGTAGACAAAATATTGGAATAGATGTACTAATTCAATCAAGAAAGCATTACAGGCATGTATTTTACTAATGCAAAAATGTAGCAAAATATTTCAAATACTCCCTATATGTATATTATAGATAAATTATTTATATAAATTATAATATATACAATATAAATATATACAATATAAATATTTTATTATATATTTATATATTATATATTTTATGTGTGTATTATATATATATATATACACACACACACACACACACACACACACATATGGGTTTTCTTATTATCACTTATTTTATTACATTCTTATTACAAATGTTTCACTTTGTCTCATTCCTAAACCCCTGTTTTAGGAAAATATATAAAGCTGTAAAAGCAATTCAATTAATATCTTTGCAAGACTTGGAAATAGTTTCATTTCTTCAAAGTATTCAATTTCAATGTCACAAACTAGGAGCCACCTGGTCTCATTTGTTCCACTTCCTTGCACAGCTTGATCTTTTAATCTGAACTCATAACTCATAAACTACAAATACACACTTACATCCTGATTGGACATCTCCCAGTATGGTCTTTCTCCATAAGACATCACCTCCCAGAGAACTATCCCATAACTCCATACATCGCTGGCTGATGTGAATTTGCGGTAGGCTATTGCTTCTGGTGATGTCCACCGGATTGGAATCTTCCCTCCCTTTGAGAAAAAAATCACAAGAATGTAAATGGGTAATACATAGAACACATACACAAAACAATCAAACCTAATACAATGTGTTGTGGTATTTCTATTCTGAAATGGAACAGCAGCTTCTGATAAATATTTTGATATTCTATTTTAATATTCAAAGGAGCACATCACTTACAGCAAAATTACCTCCAAACAATTTGGGAAATTTTTGAAACCATAAAAAAAAATAGAAAATCACTTAACCATTGTCATTTTATTGTAACTATGGCATGTTAATTAGTCATTTGCAACCAAATAAGCTGATGTAAATGTAATACACTATGATTTTTCACCTCAGAACTTAAAGTGATACCACCTTTGTTGATTTAAAATATATTTATGTTAATCAAGTGATATTAGTTAAAAATAATTAATTAATATTTATATATAATTTAGACCATGTCTTTTTACATAAATAAATATAGGTATTCATTAAATAAACTCAAAAATATAGTTAAAATGTTACTCTCTCCAAATTTATAAACTGTCCTTTTAAATGTTACTAACACAAAGAAATGATAAATGCTTGAGGAGATGGATTTTCCAGTTACACGTATTTGCTCATTACATATTGGATACATGTAATGAAATATCACACTCTCTCTTTGAGCATGTACAATTATTATTCAATTTAAATTAAATATTTTATTACTAGATATAACGTTCACTATCTCAGGACTTATTTCTGGAGGAAAATAATATTGCCTATATATATTGTAGGAGCTATAAAGGTCTAAATTCCAGGAATTTGCTCTCAATTTACAATATAAACTTAATAAGGATCTACTATTGTCAGCCATGTAGGAAATACTATGCTAGTTACTTCAAATGAGACAATTACAAATAACATGCTGACCCTTTTGTTTGAAAAATGTCAGGCAAAGAGGCATGATAATTACTTGCTGTGAATAAGTACAAAAAAGAGAGCACATTTCTTTTCAAACTTGACACTGCTTTAAGGACACACTTTTCTTAAAATAGAAATTCTGGTTTAGGAGTTCTAGTGTAACCACTGTCTGCATTTCTAACAAGCTCCAGGTGATGCTGGTTCTTGTGGTCCATGGACCTTACACCGAGCAGCTATGAGGTAGTGGCAATTGTTGCGGATGCTTACATGAAATTTAGGTTTGGAGGTCTCAAAATTTCAAGTATTTCCTCTTGATTTTACAAAATCAGACTTACAGATGTGGCACTTAACAAAATCTAACCAGAATTCCAATGGAACCATTGGAAATACTTTCTCTTCCTTAAAGAACTCAGAGAATTAACAGAAGTCAAACAAAGCTATATTCATGGTACAAAAGGAATGAACTATTTTAAAATCAGTTACAGATACTCTGACATGTTCTTAGTGACCCTTCCTTCCCTTTTACTAGAAGCAAACTACTGAAAGTATATGAATGGCAGGTTAAAAAAAGTAAAAGAATAACAGAAAATCTCTTTCCATGCTGAAAATTCTTATCTATTTAGAAATAAAAGACAGATATTTGTCACCAATGTTCATTGTTGCAATTAAAATATATGAATTAGAATATACAAATAAAAAATAACAGTAAGCTAATGTCAGTCATGACCAAGAACCTGTTTTTTTTTGAAATTTTTTTTCAACCAGGATTAAAATGGAACACACCAAAGTTGTTTCATTCTTAGTCTTAAATCATTATTTTTCAGAAAGAATTGAGCATACTTCAATAAATTTCTTAAAATAACAAAATACTGAAAAGTGACCTTTTTTAGGAAGTAGATAGCAACACCCATATTTAAGCTTGGAAAGAATCCAAGTTGTTCTGAAGACAGATGTAAGGCTATTGGAGGAGTTTTTGCTGAGGCACCATGTCCAACTCTTCCTGGGGATCTTTGCTCTCCTGAATCTCTCAACTTGCCTTGGATTTAGTATAGTGCATTCTCTAATGTAGCATGTGGTTATGGATACAAGCAAACTATTTCCAGAAAGATTTCCAATCAGTTGCTATTTGCTTTCACCTGTGTAAATCTATTTAAAGATTGTTTAAAACGCAAAATGGGAAATACGTTTGGGAAAATGTGTAGTAAATTATTTTAATGAAAACATTACACTTTTGAATTCTTTTCCTTTCCTCACACATTTTGTAACAGTTGTAGTCTGCAGTGTGCATGCATGTGTGTGTATGTGTGTGCATGCACACTCATACACACACATACACCCACACACTTGTTGGTATAACAGCTTCTCACTTTTTAATATAATAATTTCTTATCTCTGAGAATGCAAAGATAATCATAGATTTAAGACCCTCACCATTTCCCTAGCCAGGCATCCTGTAAATGATGCTATCTATCCCTGGGTAAATTAGAAGGATAAAAATGACTAAGGGTTATTAATTATTACTTAAGAATTTTTCTCATTTTTAATGGATTTATAATATACGTAAAACAATGAATAAAATATCTTTTCCTTAATAGAGTACTCAACAAATGCTCTCTTCTTTCCTCTTTTGCAGTCCCTTCAATAGTTTGACACACATTTATTAGTGGTCTAACAAGTTTATTAAATGAGGATCTAAGGGAAAGGTCATTGTCAACTACAAACCAATATTCAAAGTTGTAATACTGGTTTTGTTGCTAAAAATCAAAATCATAATAAAAAGAATTTTTAAAAACTTCCTTACTTTCCACAATGATAAACATCAGTTCACCACAGCTTTAAATGAAAGCAAAATAAACCAACAGTGTACATATTTAATCTGAACTTCAAAAAACAAACTATAGAAGAAATTTCAAACCAGTAAAATCAATATGGAGTTTAATGGAAGGTGAGTGTTCATGTTATCACGAAGTCTTCAATTAAACAACAGTGTAGTTTTAAACTCATAATGTTCAACATTAGTAAAATGTTATAGTAAAAGTAGATCTTGTAATAATATCCATTGTTACAAGTAAAATTAGAGTTCCCAGACTCTCATTTGAAATCCTAAGTCTATGAAAAGTTGAATATATTATAAGGCTCAAATAATGAGCATAACTCACATGAGCTTGTACTCACTTCAAAGAAAGAGAGGTTTCTATTTAAATGAGTTATCTTGGCAAATGTGCAGAGTAGCCATTCAATAAATGCTCATTCATCTTGATTGAATACCCTTTCTCCTGAGTATATGGTGGCTTCTTGAAAACATTTCCCCTGCCTGCCTTCGTATTACTAGAAACCTTCCTACTTAAACATCCTGGTAAAGGATGAACTCAGATGCAAGATTTGGCAATTTCCCAGGCAGAATCCATCACTCTATTTTGTCTGATCCTTCCACTGCTTAAAGATCTTGCCTTTCACCTTCATTTTTGCATTCCCATAGGATAAAATAGAATGTGACTTTCTACCTGTCCTGTTTACACCTTATTTATTGTAAAGAAGTATATAATTCCATCAAGTTGGAAATTGACTTATTATTTTATAGACAGTAGATTCTACTAAGGATTTCTGATAATTCTCAACATTTTAAATTGTGCAGTACATGTTCAGGTAACAAATTGAATCTAGTATCTCAGAATAGATGTAAACATTAAATATGAAGACGCCAATATAAATAGTAAGCAAAAGCACAACACAATTTATTTTTTAAATGTTCTTGCATTAAAACGTTTTGATGGCTCAAAATAGTAGTAAATATAAGATTTACTGAGCATCCTATTTTTAGTATCTCTAAAACTTTGAATCTTTGCCACATATATACAAACTCAGCATTTACACTCTGCATATGCTTTTAAGATTTTCATTTCCCTTCATAAACAATATACATTCTACATCAATGGTTTCAATTTAATATTATAGTTATAACTTTAAAACCCTAAAATCACCCAAATAATTTTTAAAGTATTTCAGTCTGTGCACTTGGATACACTGTATACCCTTGTAGAATTATTCTAATTAAAAATTTAAAGTAGAATAACAAAGTAACGGTTAAGTTAAAAGATTAGCAGCTATGTTTTTAGTCATCAGTATTAAGCATGATGTTTGTTACTTAATTTAATGCTATGTAGATGATATTTTAAATTAGATGTCTTATCTGTAGAATCCCAGCAGAATAATGTTATTGGAATATATAAAAATGGGTTTTTAAGCTTAAATCTTTTATTTTTTATTTTCTAGCATTTAAATTATTTTTAAACTGATAGATAACATTGTTTCATTTCAAACATGATTGTTTGCAGTATACATACATTGTTGAATGGTTAAATCCAGTTAATTGACAAATGTATTTCCTCACATAGTTCTCATTTTTGTGGTGAAATATTTTTGAAATTATTTGAACATACAGTATATAGTCATTTAGTATAGTCACTTTGTGTATAAATGGATCTGTGGAAATTTATTCCTAACTGTAATTATGCATAATTTTAGAAATATCTCCCTATCCCCCCATGCATAATCTGGAAGCCAACATTCTACTCTACTTCTATGAGGTAAAAAAAATCATATATTTTTAATTCACATAAAATCATTACAATAGTACATATTATTGGGATGATACAATTATTCAATACATGTATGCATTGTGGAATGTTTAAATCAGATTAAACATTTTATCTCCTCCAATATTTATTATTGCTTATGGTCAAAACTTTTAAATCCTTTATTCTAGCTTTTTAAAAATGTGCCAAACACTGACCTGCATGGGATCCAGACTCACAGTAGGCCCGGGTCCATCCCCTCACCTGCAGACATTGGCTGGAGGTCAGGCTCCAGCACAGGAGCAACTCTTCTGACCAGCAGACCACCATGGGAGCTCAGGCCTGGCCCAGATCTGCCACACCAAAATACATGGGACCCAGGCCCAGGGTAGGTCTAAGTTTGCTACTCCCCACAACCTGGGAGCCCAAGCCTAACCCACTTCCATCTTGGGACACTGCAGACATTACCATATCCTTCCCCACACAGTAGCCCCTACTTTTTAAACAATAGACAGAGCCTATAAGCAGTTGCATCTCCCAGAAGGCATCCTGAAGACAGTGTAAGGCCCACCCTTTCAGCCCCATCTCTGTAAGATATTGCATCCATCTTGGGGCACCTCCACTATTATCTTGAGTTATCTCGGCTATTACCTCCACCACCTTTAGTTAGAGTAGCATATATTGAGGGATGCCAGCAGGGTCTGGAAGCCCAACATCAAGGTGAGTTACAGACAATCTGCATGGGTACTACAAGAATATAAGGTAGAAACTGTAATATCTCAGATCCACACTGCAAGAAAGGAAGACACATGGACAACATATAAAAACAAGGGAGGAAGGTGCCCTAAACAAACCAGGACATTATAATAACAGAACCCATTGACAACGAAGTTGATTAAATGTTAGAGAAGGAGTTCAGAAGGTCCATAATTAAAATGAGCTGTGAATTAAAGAATGACCTAAATGAGCAAATATAGGCAAAAATTAATCACTCCAAAGGAAAAAAAAATAAGAGAGCAAATACAGGTACCAAAAGATTACTTTAAGAAAGAGATAGAGACTCTGAAAAAAAAATCCAGTCAGAAATCCTTGCAATAAAGAAAACAATAAGCCAAATAAAAAACTCAATAGAAAGCATAACCAACAGACTAGATCACTTGGAAGAAAGAGTGTCAGATAATGAAGACAAAGTATACAATCTGGAAAATAAAGTTGACCACACAGTGAAGATAGTAAGAAATCATGAATAGAAAATCCAAGAATTATGGGAAAGCATCAAAAGACCAAATCTAAGAGTTATTGGAATAGAGGAAGGCATAGAGTTTGAAACCAAAGGAATGTACAAACTTTATAATGAGATAATATCAGAAAATTTCCCAAGCATGAAGAATGAATTGGAAAACCAAATACAAGAGGCTTACAGGACACCAAATATACAAAATTACAACAGATTTACACGTAGGCACATTATAACAAAAATGTTTAACATACAAACAAGGATAGAATCTTAAAAGCTGCAAGAGAGAGGAATCAGATCACATATGGGGGAGACCAATTCCTATCTCAGCAGATTTTCAACCCAGACCATCAAAGCCAGGAAAGCATGGACAACATATACCAAGCTCTGAAAAACAAATGGATACCAACCAAGAATCTTATATCCAGCAAAATTAAGCTTTAGATTTGATGATGAAATAAAAACCTTACATGATAAACAAAAGTTAAAAGAATTTAAAACTAGAAATCCTGCACTACAGACTATCCTCTGCAAAATATTCCACAAAGTGGAAATGAAAAACAATGATGAAAATCAGTAGAGCAAGGTATTACATTGAAGGGAAAAACTAATCAGAGGAGAAACCAAGTCAAGTTAAATACCAAAAATAGACAAAAAATGGCTGGGAAGACAAATCATGTCTCTATAATAACCCTGAATGTCAATGGCCTAAACTCACCAATCAGAAGACAGACTAGAAAATTGGATTAAAAAAAAAAAAGAAAAGAAAGATCCAACAATATGCTACCTCCACGAGACTCATCTCATAGAAAAGACATCTACAGACTGAAGGTGAAAGGTTGGGAAAAACTATACCACTCACATGGACTGGGGAAGCAAGCAGGGGTTTCCATCCTCATATCAAATAATGTAGACTTCAAGCTAAAGTTATTCAAAAGGGATAAAGAAAGGCACCACAAAAATGTGCTGTTCATTATTATTATATATAATCACTCTAATGTAAAATAGGATGCCAGAACATTTTGCTCCTATGTAACTGTAACTTAGTACCCACTTATCAGGCTTTCCCAATCCCTCACCATTTCCTCACACACCAACTTCTGGTAACCACCACTCTACTCTCAATGTTTATGAAATCAGCTCTTTTAGATTCCACATGTGAATGGTATTTGTGTTTGTATGCTTGATTTATTTCACCTCACATAATGTTCTCCAGGTTCTTCCATGATGTCATTAATGACAGAACTTCATTCTTTTTATAGCAGAATAGTATTCCACTGTACAAATATATTTCACATCTTCTTTTTACATTCATATACTGACACACCAACCCTGGTTATATTGGGTTCCTGACTGCCTTCCCACTCCCATTTTTTGTACTTATTGGGTACCTTGAGAACAAAGCTTCTCTAGAGAATCAGTGTTAACTTTTCAGACCAGATTATTCCTAAACTGAGGGCTTCATGAACATTGCCAAATGTTTTACTGCAACCCTGGATTTTCTTATCTATATTTTATTTCTAATCTCCAGTTGTGGCAACTAAAACTGCCTAAAGACAATATCAAATCTCCTGGGGAACAAAAGCATCCTTATTTGAGAGGTACTATTTTAGACGGGATGGGATGAATCTTGATCAGCAAAAGGAAATAGTCCAAATGAGGTTCAGGATTTATCTATGTTTTTATATAAACTAAGTGAAATGATAATTTGTCATCATCATATTCCTAGGGATATTTTTATCCCTTTCTGTACTTCAACTTCAGTAAAAGCCAAGCAAGAATTCAATTTGCCATGGTTAATATTCTAACATCTTAATTTTGATAACATAAGTATTCCTTCTGTTTTTTTCTCTTTATTATTATTTTTTCTTTTCTCTTTTTACTTTCCTTCCATTTATTCTCTCCTCCTTTTCTCCCCAGATTTTTATTGCCCCCTCCTTTTTGAAATGGGGATTTTATATTGTTAGTGAAGATTAAATTAATGTTATAATTTAAGCAACTATTTCATAGTCAGACAGAGCCATCAATGACCTATCAATTTATTGAGATAATGAGTGTTTACAGCAAGCACAAACACTATCTGTAGCTGCAAATGCATCAATAGTATTGGCATAGAGAGATATTGGATGAGTACTTGAGGGTCCTATTTGGTTGTGAAATATGATGAAAAAGCTGTATACCTTAAATTTTAAATTAGGCACACTGTACAATAAACTCTCTGCACTCAGACTGAGCATTTTTTTTTTTAGGTCTGAGACTAACAGACTACAATAAGTTCAATATTCAGAAGTCTGACTACCAAATTTTCTGCAAATAACTCATGATGGAACATATGTACTATTCTGCTTCTGATTCTGAAATTCCAAATTCCTCTTCCTTCCCCACCACCTACCTCAAAAAAGTCAAGTTCATATCACTTAGTTGTTTCTGTTTTGTCTCTATGTTCCAAAATTCCTTTTCTGGTATATATATGAACCATCCAAAAAAAAGAAAGAAAGAAAGAAAGAAAGAAAGAAAGAAAGAAAGAAAGAAAGAAAGAAAGAAAGAAAGAAAGAAAGAAAACTAAATGCTTTTCAGTTACTGCAAACAGCTCTTTCAATGAGGCATGCAAAAATTTGGATTTAATAAGATAATATGTCATTATTTGGCATATGTCTTTTCTAGTGCAGTAAAATCATTTGGTTTTCTTGTAAATTTTTTGATGAATCTAAACTTTGGAATTAGTTGGTAATTTAAACTTTTGTAGATAAAACACTACCAAAGACTTAGTATATTTTAAATGTACAACTAATTACTATAAAATAATTTATTAAGGTGTATGTTTGTCATATTTAAGCAGATTTTAAAATTACACATTTACTTGAATGCTCTCTATGTCCACATGTAAGCTCCCCAGATATTTATGTATTTGAGAAAAGTTTCCTATGGCTTGGAGTCATCCCAGAATCACAGCATATGGAGTGTATCTAAAACCTCAATTGCAGAGAGACCTCCAATTCAAACATAACATAATCAAAATTTATATGTCAAAATATACTATACTGTCATCTATATCTAAAAACACTAAGAGAAATATTAACGTTTGCTGCCTGTATTTGCAAGGCCAAACCTAGAGCTGGTTCCTCCCAACATTCATGTGTGTGTAACTAAGTAATTTGGAATAGAGACAAATGGGGAGATTTAGTTATTTATTTCATTTGAATTCTTAAGATTACTAGGAATCAGAAGTCTTGGTTTCTAGGACTACCCTTGCCACTCCAACTTCATTTTAGCCAGGTTGCTTAAGCTTCCTATGCAACTATATTTTTTATTCATAAACTAAGGCCAGTCAGGAATAAAAAATTAGACTACATGCTAATATTAATCCATTTCTTAAGAGAGAGAGAGAGAGAGAGAGAGAGAGAATTTTTTTTAAAGAATTTTAATATTTATTTTTTAGTTATCGGCGGACATAACACCATTGTTTGTATGTGGTGCTGAGGATCGAACCCGGGCCGCACGCATGCCAGGTGAGCGGGCTACCGCTTGAGCCACATCCCCAGCCCATATTAATCCATTTTTAACAGGTAAACAACTTGAATGTCATATAAATCTTAGCTCTTTCCCCCACATATTTTTACATTAAACCTACATGAATATCAAGAAAGCTGACATTTTCAGGGTTAACTATCTGGGCCTCCTAAAGATGGACTAACTTTGGACTAACAGCATATCTACTTTTATATTGTATCTGGTTTAAATCCTATAAATTCTTACAGAAGGATTAAAGGAGATGAATAAAGGCTGTAAGCAAAAATTGTAATGGTTCTTTGGGTAGAAGAATTATATAGTTGCTAAATTCCAATCCAGGATTAGGTTGGATTTCAAAACTATGTTTCCTTTGTTAAGAAACAGAAGTTAGAGTAGGAATCACCCAGTGAACCTGTTCTTGAAAGATCTTGCAATTCAGTTTTCTAAACTTAATGAATTTAGACAGTTTAAATGAGACATCTGGCCAAAAGCCAGAATGTTCCAGAAGCTTAGCTGAAGTCAGCTCATTTACTACAGGTTAGGGGTGCTTCAAGGCAAAGGATTATAATTGATGAAATGTCTGCATGTTGAGACATAATATCTCATATCTGCCCCAACTTTTTTTCTAATTATGTATACCAATCTTTCTTCACTGATTTAGGAAATGTTTTGCTGATTCATGTTTCACAATGCCTGTCTGTGAACTGTCAGACCATACTGAAAGTGACAAAGGACTCTGGAGAGTTTATCTAGTAAACCCTAAATAATTGAGTATTTAACCTGGAGGCAAATATTGGCCTCTCAGGTTAAAAAGTGGAAATGCAGAGATAAATCATTTTGCTAAAGGATGTACCATCTATCTATTATCAGGGACTAAATTTCACTCACTGTAGTAGACAACAAGGTGCAGGGCAATCCAAGAGAACTCCCAGGGGAAGCATCTATTTTCATCCCCAGTAGTTCAAATCTAAACACCACTGAGAGAATAGTTTCAGCAGATGTTGATTGCCACAAGAGATCTGAGATAGATGATCCTTTAGGTAGCAAAAGCCCATCCCTTGAACATTTGTGATTTTTCAATAATATATGAAATGATTAAGAATTTATTTAGAGTCAGGAAGATCTTAACATGGTAAGTTGCTATATGGAAAATGAAGAAATGAAACACAAGAAGTGAAACACAAATAAACACAAGAAATAAAACACAAATAAACAGTATTGATGTCATTTTCAGAATCACAAAATAAAATTTAAGGAATCTGATGTGTAATCTCTATCTTACATAAAAAACAAAACAAATATTGAGGGCTAAGTTTAAATAGATGTGTCAATATGGATTCAGATTTTTTCAGGATTCAGAAAAGTTTTAAGTGCCAAATTTTGTGTTGTATATATAGCAAATGCTAAATTCATTATTTTAAAAAGTTACAGAAATAACCAACTCCATCTTGAAAGAAAGAATAAAGCAGGAGACATTATACTACTTGACTTCAAAATATACTTCAAAACTGTAGTCGTCAAAGCAGCATGTTATTTTCATAAAAACAGACACAAAGATCAATGGAACAGAATAGAGAGTTAAAAGGTATACCTACATTATCTACAACCAACAGGTTTTCAACAAAGGTACTAAGAGCATGCATTGGAAAGGATTTTCTTTTCAATAAATTGTGCTGGGAAAATTGGATACCCACTAGCAGAAAAATAAAACTAGACCCCTTACAAAAGTCAACTGAAAATGGATTAAAGGCTTAAGTGTAAAACCTGAAATAATGAAACACCTAGAATAAACCCATAAGGGAAATGCTTCACTAGATGGTCAAGGATTTGGGGGGGTCAAGTCATGGTAAGTGCAAGAAACAAAAGCAAAAAATATCTGGGGATGGAGTTCAGTGATATAACACCTGCCTGGCATTTACAGGGTCCTGGCCTCGATTGCAAGCAATGGAAAAAAAAAGTCCTTTCCTGAAATTCAAAAATTATATGTTTTAAAGTTATAATTGGCAGATAAGTGATTTTTCATTCTGTTAGTTAAAACTAGTGGTTTAGCTAGTTGTAGATTGCTTGACTTGCAAGTCCAAAACCTGGGTTCAATTCCCAGCACTTCAGGAAGAAAAAAATAAGACATAATAAAAACAAAATACAGACAAAATTACATCAAAATAAAAAGCTTTTGCACAGAAAAATAATCATCAGAGTGCATAACATATTTGTGAGGTATACATTTGATAAGGGGTGAATATTCAGAATATAAAAGGAATTCCAAACAACTAAATATCAAAAAATAATAAACACCCAATTAAAAAATGAACACTGAACATTAACAGACATTTCTCAAAAGAAATATATACCTGGCCAACAAGTATAAGAAAATGTGCTTAACCTCATTATTTACCAGGGAAATCAAAATCAAAACCACAATAAGATACCACCTTACCCCAGGAAAAATGATTATTAATCAGATGACTAAAGATTACAAGTGCAAGCAAAGATGTGGAGAAAAGGGAACCATTGCATACTGTTCGTGGGAATGCAAAATAGTAAAGACTTTACAGAAAACAGTATGGAGATTCTTCAAAAAATTAAAATTAGAAGTACCATATGATGCAGCATTTCCATTACTGTGTACACATTTGAAGGAAATGAAATCTGTATACTGGAGGGACATCTGCACCCCTTGTTCATTGCAGCACTGTTCACAATAGTCAAGAAATGGAAACAACCTAAGGGTCCATTGATGGATGAATGGATTAAGAAAATGTTCTCCATGAACACAATAGAATACTATTCAGCCATGAAAATGAATATGCAACAACATTGATGGAACTGGAGATACTACTTTGAGGGAAATAAGCCAATTACAGAAAAATAAAGACATGTAATCTATAGGTGGAATGATGATGCAAAAGATGATGATGCAAAAGATGAAAGTAGAATGGAGGTTACCTGGAAGGTATGGTAGGACAGGAAAAGGCAATCAATGGGTAGTGAGTGACAGCTGAATTGGAGCAAGAAGTTCTAGTGTGCAACTGTACACTAGAGTGGCTATAAAGAACATTAGTGCCCTGTGTTTTTCAAAACCTTACAGGAAACTATTTTGAAAATTTTCACCATAAGGAAATGATAAAAGTTTTAGATACATATGTTTAGTATGATTTAAACATTACATTATATATATATATATATATATATATATATATATATATATATATATATATATTGCATTATATACAATGCAACATATATTTTATAACCTCATTGATATGTACAAGTTACTCCATTAATATAAATTTATGTACAAGTTAAAAATCTTTAAAACATTAGTCTGAAAAAAGTCTGAAATTTCAGCACTCTGAATATAGTTTCACAAGGAAGCAATATTATAAGTAAATAAGTCTGAAAATTTTATTTAAGGTAGCAGGATTTCTGTGTATTTGCAATGAAAAATAATAGAAATAATATTAGATCTATTATAACAATCAAAAATGGAACAAAACTTGAGTAAGGCTTATTAGTTTGCTGTTGACAATTGAGAAATAAGAAAAGATGAAATGTTAGGTTGAGATTCCCATAAATATCCACTGAGATATTGCTGATGATGCTGGGACCCTCAGATATCATGGAAATGGTTCCCTTGCATGTTTATGTTTAGTAAGTAACTGCTTGAAAAATGTGGCATCTCCAGATAGCAGGTTAGCAAATGAAAAGGAAAATCTCATGGGAACTGGCTGTGAACCATGACATAGAATCATGATAGAAAAGGGTAATAGAGAGGGAATGATTCAAATAACCCATCCCAGACATTTTCTGGAATCAGAAAAATGAGTAAAATTATTCATTAAAAATCAGAGAAAAATTAGACTTTAGTTAGCCTTGATATAAATTTTGTCCTCCTTCACTCTCATTAGTTCTTTTCTCAAATGTCATTTTATTGAGAAACTCTAATCTTCTTGTTAAAATGGTACTCCCTGCACATTGCCCACACTCCTTATCTTAGTGCTCTAAGCCTCTGCTTGTTGTTTATGATCTGAGTTCCAACATGAGAGTGTCCCCTTGAGGTCAGGGCTTTGTTTTGTTTTCTGGATCTCCAGGGCCCAGGCAGTGCCTGATGTGTTATATATACTCACATATGTGCTGAATAAGTAAATTAATGGTTGAAACATGTATTTTAGAGAAAACAGTTCCTGCTAAAACTGTACTTAATATATTTAAGTACATTTATATACCTCCTTACTTCAAAATTATAGTTTTGATTTACCACAAAATAAATGTGGATAGATGGATAGATTTTTTTCACACGTCGAAATGTTCATGATGTCCCTCAGTCTGAAACAGGTGGCTAGAAAATTCTAGACCTCTGATTAAGTTTTGATGAGACATTGATGACTGAAATTACTAAGTCATTTAGACTTTTGGGGTTTATCAGTGAATGACTTTACTTTGTTAAGCTACATATGGACATATTCATACTTATAACTCTTTTGAGTAAATTTGTGGTTGATATTATTTATTTTGTGTGAAAGTGTAAAATATTGTTAGCATATGAGAGTCACTAATTAGATATTTTGTTATTATGTGTCTTCATTCATGTGTAAATGATATATAACATATAGTACTTATCAAAATAATATACTCTTTTTTCTCATACCATCAGATCAAAGACCCATGTTTTCTAATATGTATGTTCTTAAAACAGATTGCTATGAATAAGAATATTTAACCACTTTAATGTATTTTTTCTTTTTATTTAAATGGAATTAAATAGAATAAATCTATAGTACAATATTTCTGGCATCAACTTTACAGAGTAACACATCTAAAAAACAGATACATTATCATACAAATTAAGAGACTTTTTTTTTTCTGACCAAAGACAGGTGCTCTGAATCAATATAAAAATCCATTGGAAAGGTTGTGCATGGTGGTGCACACTTCTAATTTCAGTGATTAAGGTAGCTGTGGTATCAGAATCGTAAGTTGCAGGCTTTCCTCAGGAACTTAGCAAGGCCCTAGGCAACTTAGTGAGACCCTGTCTCAAATAAACAATACAAACAAAATGGACTAGGGATGTAACACAGTGGTAAAGCGCCTGGGTTTAATCTCCAATACTAATTTACTAATTATACTACATCAAAACAGAAATAAAAAGAAAAATAGGGACTGGGGTTGTGGCTCAGGGGTAGAGCTCTTGCCTTGCATGTGTGAGGCTCTGGGTTCGATCCTCAGCACCACATAAAATAAACAAACAAAAGAAAGGTATATATATGTAATAATGTAAAATATAACCAAGAGCAAATCAATTATTTTTCTGAAACTTCCCTAAACAGTTCATGTAACAATTATTCTCCTACAATGAAATTGAGGACCTGAGAAGAATTGGATGGAGTGACTACACAGCATATAAATTAGATGAGTCTACACTTTCTATAACTTTATTCACTATAAAAAAGAAAATTAAGCACTATCATGTTGGGATTTTAAATTGCATATGTTTCAACAAAAATATAAAATGTTCATATGCATAGATATATGTATACATCTACACAAAAGTGTTTAACAATCTTCATGAAATAATATTTTATAAAAGGAATGACTGAAAATTTATTTCTTGTCTGTTAACATGTTTTTAGGAATGAAACAAATTGGTAGCCCAGGACAAACAAAAATAGGAAACTTGTAATAATTATACTGTGAGATTCACATTCTGAGAAGCCAAACACAGGAAATTATTTTTTATTATAAACAAAAAGTAATACTTTTTGAATTAAGTAAATAGGACTAATGTTCCAATCATTTCCATCACAGATAAAATCCAAGGATTTTTTCAAGATGATTTTTAGTCTTAAGGAGCAGCTAAAGGTAAGTTTTCAAGGCTATTTATTTAAAACATATCATATAAAACTATGTCATAATCCAGATTTATATAATTGAATAACTACTGAAATGTTTATTAATTTTAAGGCATTTTTCCTGATTAAAGAATGTATAATAGTGGTTTTCAAAGTGTCATCCAAGCATCTATGGGTCCCCATGAGCATATCAGGGGCTCTGTGAAATCATAATTATTTTCATAATAAGACTAAAACTTTATAGACATTTTTATGCTCAACATCCAATGAGTGCACAGTGGAATTTTACAGAGGTTGCAGGATGCATAGTTTAATTTTGCCAGGCATGGTGGTGCACACCTGTAATCTCAGTGGCCTAACAGGCTGAGGCAGGAGGATTGTGAGTTCAAAGCCAGACTCAGCAAAAGTGAGGTGGCCAGTGATGGAGTGTTCCTGAGTTCAATCCCTGTTACCAAGTGATGATGATGAGATGATGATGATGATGATGATGATGATGATGATAATAATATACAATATAAAGTGTCAACATTTGGAATTTTTGCATTAGTGAGAAATGTAGAAAAACAACTAGAAACAAACATTGAAAAAAAATCAAATCCTCTACATAATATCTTTATGGAAAAGAGAAAATTACACACACAAACACAATATATATATATATATTGCTATTTAAGCTCATCCTTTCCTAGCAGGCATACTGTTGAATATCTGAGAGGCAAGTGCAATGTGCTTAAGTTAGCATAGAAAGCAGCATGGGGAAATATCTGAAAAATTGTTTTAAGTATTGAGTTTGTGCATGTTCTGATCTCTTCAAATACTTTCTACAATTTAAGAATTCTTAAAATATAGAATTATCTGACATAATTTCTGTTACTCTAGTATCAGGCCTGTCACTCCCTTCAGATATTTTAAATATGGGGAAAAGGGCAATGCAGCTGGGTGCAGTGGTTCACCCCTGGAATTCCAGTGACTAGGGAGGCTGAGGTAGGAGGATCCAAGTTCAAGGCCAGCCTCTGCATTTTAGTGAGTCCCTAAGCAACTTAGTGAATCTCTGTCTCCAAAAGAAAAAAAAGAAGAAGAAGAAGGATGGGGATGTAGCTCAGTGGTAATGTACCTCTAGATTCAATTTCTAATACCAGGGAAAAAAAGGGATGGGAGATGTTGAGACCCTATGGCAGTGACATCAAATCCAATACCTCATGATTCCTTGTGCAATCATTCTCTACCTAAAGATAATAACTTTCAGATGAGAAACTGGGAAAGGGTTAATGCATTGAAGCACTGAATGCTAATTTCTGAATTGTAGAAACACAAGACCCTAGGTGAAACGTGTTATTACTTAAAAAATGTGGCTGCTTTATGAAGAAGATTAACAGAGTATGTTTATCCAACAAAAATGCCTCATTGCAGTGCTTTAAATTATGAATCTGCTTTTTCTGAAATAACCAAAATCATAGCATATTAAATATATAAGGTGGGTATCTCAGCTGAATAATACTGTTTTAGTTTGAAAGCAGATAAAACTACTATATATGTAATAAAATACTAGTTTTGTTATTTATTACACAATAAAACTTATTGAGATGGAAAATTTCATCTCAGTCAAGTCTATTTCCCAAAATATTATGTGCATAAAAAATTTTGATTATTGCTTTCACAATGTAGCTTTAAAAAAATTCCAAGAAGAGGAATTCTCCAAACACTTTTGCAATAACAATGTTCCTGTCATGTTCCCAATATGACAACATAGGATGGTGATTTAATTAGCTGTTTTGGTGCGTTTTCTTACAAAAGAATAGCAGCCTTGTAAATTTATATTCATATTACATATTTAGAGTAAATCAACAACTTATACTACACAAGACTTATCATGAGACATTAAACCAATGATTATTAAATTACTCTAAAAATGCAGATGTAAATTTCAGATTCTCAAAAAGAAGCCAGGACCACCATGGATATTTTGAGGGAGTTTTAAGAAAATTAAAAAAAAATGAATACTGTAGAATCCTAAATCTTTTGATGTGAATAAATCCATTGAATGGTGTGGATTTTAAGTGCCGTCTGATACTGAAATATCAGTGCAAAGAGCCTGTTGTATTTATCTCAGAAAAATGTTATAATGAGAAAATTTGAACAACAGTACCCTTCTTTTACTAAGAGCAAAAGAACTGGTCATTGGAACTCTTTGGTCCTAACAAAGTAACCACCTATGTAAATGAAACTCTGAAAGTCAACACAGTTCTCTTCTCTAGAGAGCAGATGATCTAGATTCGGGCTAATCTAACTATCTACCACTAGAGAAATTGCTCCTTTATATATAATAGAAGTCAAGATTTGTACTGGGAATAAGGATCCTCTCATTTAATAATTGGATATGGCATAAAATTTAGAACTTTATTGAACTTATTTAAATATAAGCCTTTATCAAGTATATTTATCAAAATTGGAAGTACTTTTTTAAGTAATGTGACAACAAGGACAATGTAAGCAAGCTTGGTAATTTCAGGAATTATTTTAGAAGCCTGTAGAGCAGCAGAAGGTTCTGAAGGATATCTTAACGAAGCAGAGTAGTTCTGATGAGATTAAGCACATTTTTCAGGACAATAAATATGTTATTGTTCAATACACTATGTTGTCTTCTGGGATGATAGTATAGTTATAAAAATGATGCCTTATTATAGAGAACTGGATGAATAATTTTTGTGGAGATCAGAGAAGAAGAATTTAATTACCCATGTTTTTCAATTCCATAAAGTGTTCAGAGAAGTATAATTTTAACCATTGTTATAAATTCAGTTAAACTAGCTGCAAAGTAAAAAAAAAAAAAACTATCTTCCACAAAATGCAGGATACATTTTTAAAAATATTTAATATATTAAAAAAGTGAATACACCACCTGTACATTTGAAAATAAGAAGAGCAAAAATTTATAAAGCCATTGAGAGTGTGCCAACTCTTAAGTCATGTAGAAATATACCAAGAGCACTGGGCTGCTGTATTTCTGTGGTTCTGTCACTATTGCTGAAAATGAAACTTAATTTGGCAAATTAGGCTCTTTGACAAAGTATCATATGGATGCCATGTGACAGTCTTGTGGTTGTTAACTGAGCTGTCAAGATAGATGATTTACAAAAAGAAGTGGGTTTTGTTTGTTTTTTTAATGAAGAATCAACTTTTGAAATCCAACCAAAACATAGCAGAAGTTTTCTGTCTTTAAGAACTATCCATTCTTTTGGATTGTCAGAGTGTGAGAAACAGGTGCTTACACATAGAAGGTCCCATTACCCACAATTCACTTTTGGTAGTTTCAGGTTCCTGCAGTCAAACATGATCCAAAAATATTACATGGGCACAGTGGCCCATGCCTGTAATCCCAGGGATTCTGGAGACTGAGACAGGAGGATCGCAAGATCAAAGTTCCAGAAAGAAACAATTCATACATTTTAAACTGGATGCCATTCTGAGCAGCATAATGAAATTCTACTCCATCCAACCCAAATGTTAATTATCCTTTTGTCAAGTGTATCCATGCTGTATTTCTTATTTGCCTTTTAGTTACTCAGAAACCTTTATTTTAATTAATAATGGGTAAGAATAAGTGTGCTTATAGTGCAGATTTTCCAGAGAAAAGATATAAAAATTATTTCTTTATGTAAAAAGTTGAAATTTCTCAACTTAATGGCTTAAAAAAAATACAACATAAATAGGGTTAAGTACTATCTGCAGTTTCTGGTATGCACTGGATATCTTGGAAGGTATCCACTGTGGATAAGTGGGAACTAATGTATTGCCACTAGAACTGCAAATTGATGTATCAAAGACAATTGGGGCAATTCAAATACCAAAAATTCTCACATATTTGTACACATTGTGATCCAGCAATTTTAATTCTAAATATTTATCCTAAAGAGGTAATCATAAACAGAGATGAACCATATATCAATATGTACATCAGAATATTGTTAATAATATTGAAACATTATAATTCTGTAAAATAAATAGAGCCTTGTTTAAATAAATTGTGTACACGAGTAAAACAGAATGCTATAATAATTAAATGAAATTATAAAAGTATACTTAATCATCTGAAAAATTCTGATTTTATATTTCAAGATAATGTTGAATTTATATATAAAGAAAGTACTGAATTGATAGATTAAAATGATTTTACATCAATACAATTTATTTTTGTAAAAATATGCAAAATTGCATAGAAAATATTTTGAATGTATAAACTGAATATGTTAATGTCTCTTATTCTTGGGTAGTATCATTAATAGTATAAGTTTTACTTCTTTATTTCTATTTCCTGAATTTTCTTCACATAAATTTTTTCTGAAGAATGAGATTTCACTGGGTGTGGTGGTCATACACCTGTAATCCCAGCGGTTTCAGAGGCTGATACAGGAGGATTGTGAGTTCAAAGCCAGCTTCAGTGAAAAGCCAGGCACTAAACAATTCAGTATAGACCCTATCCTTAAATTAAGTACAAAAAATAGGGCTGAGGATGTGGCTCAGTGATCAAGTACCCCTGAGTTCAATCCCTGGTAACAAAAAATGAGAATGGGATTTCAAAGAATTCTATCAAATATTGAAGAGATATTCAAATAGTTGCAAATTAAAAAAAATTAGATATAATTTTTCCTGATAAATAATTATTAAAAATAATAATACTTAGTTTTATCAGGAGTATAGTGAAGTGTACTTTTAAGATAGGCACAGACTGGCTGGATGTGGTGGCACTGGCTGGGTGGTGGTAATCCTAGGGGCTCGGGAAACTGAGGCAGGAGAATCGCAAGTTCAAAGCCAGCCTCAACAATTTAGTGAGGCCCTAAGCAACTTAGTGAAAACTTGTCTCTAAAAAAAAAATAAAAAGGGCTGAAGATGGCTCAGTGGTTAAATGCTGCTGAGTTCAATTCATAGTAAAAAAAGAAAGAAAAAAAAAATAGGCAGACTCTTTGACAAAGATAATCCACTTTTCAGAATGTGTTACAAGGATATCATTAAACCTATACAATTATGAATACTAACAGATTATTTATGTGTTTTTCATTTAAAATATTGGTAGTAGATATAATAATATTCACTTATTAAATAGAGTTTGCTTTAAAATATAAAACAAAGGAATTAATAAATCAAATTGTTAAGGGTGAGAACAAAGATTATTGACATTGAAATACACTCAAGAGGTAAATGTTAAGCAAAAAAACATGGTATAAAATGGCATACTGAATAATCCTGTTTTTAATCAACTGTATATATATAAGGATGAAGAAAAGTATGGGAATTCTGAGATTTTACCAATTCTGCTTACATAAGGTGACTGAACCATGATGAAAAAAGGGGAAAATATAATGTACCAGTATTTTAGGCATGTGAAAACCTTGCTACCTTTTTGAATAAATTATTAAACTAAATATCTAAAAATGACATTTCAGAATTTAGATATTACTCATCTTTTTAAGGGTGACCATCATTTTGCCCAAAACAAATAATATTTTAATTTTAACAATTTTTCTTTTTTTCTTTTTGGTACTCAGGATTGAACCAGGGCTACTTTATAGATGAACTGCATAACCAGTTCTTTTTACTTTTTTGAGACAGGACCTCGCTAAGGCTGAGGCTGGCCTCGAACTTGCAATCCTCCTGTCTCAACATACCAGTATTTTAATTTTAAGAGCTTTTTTTTCCTTCCATGGGAAACAAAACTGACAAAGCATTTTTATTTATTTACAAGTACACATGATACAAGATGGAAAGTGACGGTTAAAGGGGAGAAAAAGCCATGTTACTTACTCTTGTTGTATAAGCAGCTTCTGGATCATCCTCTAGAACACGTGAAAGTCCAAAGTCAGAAACCTTACACACCAAATTACTGTTGATCAAGATGTTCCGGGCAGCGAGGTCTCTGTGTACATATCCCATATCTGACAGGTACTTCATGCCAGATGCTATACCACGAAGCATTCCCACCAGCTGGATGACTGTAAACTGGGCATCATGTTTCTGCAAAACATTTCCAATATGCCAAGATATATCACTATAGCCAAAAAAATATCTTTTTTTCTTTAAAAATCATACATTCCCAAATTTGTAATGAAACGAATTATACATGTTTTAGCTCAAAGCACTCAAGACTAACAAGATGTGTAGAGAGATAGACAGATGCAAGGCTATAGCAAAATTGCATACAGGCTGTAATTCCAAAACTATATCATGTAATCAAAACCAGCTTCAAAAATAGAAGTTCTCCATTCTTTATATGATATGCAAGCTCTATCTCAGAAGCATTAAATTCAAGAACAAAAAACTGCAATGGATCTATTGAAGGTTTATACTATGTGATTGAATTTTCATTATTCCTTCTTTTACTTTATTTGAAGCAATTTTATAAATTGCTTCAAATAAAGTAAAATACTAAATTTTAAGTGATGATCACAAATAATTAGTACCTAATTAGGACAAAAATTATTGATTGATTTTTTTTTTGTATTTTGAATTAATCCTGAGTAATCAATCCTCATTCGTAGGTCATAAAATAGAAAGCAAAAGAAGACAAAGTCGTAGATGGAGTCTTAGATTTAGAAAAAACTTCCAATTCACTTGGATTCAAATAGAAACATACAGATTAAAATATATAGATAATACACTAACATGAAATTCTACATCTACATATATTTACTAAAACAATAATATTAAGTGAATGCCTATTATAATGGTTCAATCACCTGATTTGGAAAATGTTTTTGAAGTCTTTATGAAAATAATTTAAAAACTGCATTTGGCATGTGAATATTAAAGTAGGCCAATTCTCACTCCAAGACAATTTAGAATTTTCCTCCATGATTATTAATAACAGTATATATTTTATGTATCAAATTATGTATCATCTATCTATCTCAATTTACAAAGTATTAAAAACACTTTGAGGACAGAGCTATATCTTCTCTGATCCCCTACAGACTAGTGATTGCCATTGCAACTCAAGACACTGCAGACTCTTGAATGCCATAAAATTTTTGCATTTATTTGCAAATAATATTTGTTGAAACATTAAAATAAAGGGGAATAAAGAAAAAGGATGAGTACGGGAATTGGAAAGACAGTCGAATAAATCTTACATAACATTCCTATGTTCAAATACGAATACTCAACCAGTAAATCTCCACATCATATTCGACTATAAGAATGAGATCCTAATTAGAATGCATTTTACTCCTTGTATGTATAATATGTCAAAATACACTCTACTGACATGTAGATCTAAAAAGAATGAATAAAAATATAATAAAAAATTGAAAATGATATATCAAATGTAGTAAAATACAAAGATTGTAAATTTAAAAATAGTCTCTCTATATAATATATATAACAAATATATATTATATATATATAATATATATAACAAAATGACATCCCTCAATTGAGACTATACATCTTTTGCTTTATAGCATATGATTAGTTTCTGCGTGACAGCACTATGTGAAAGGTAGATGATCTATCTTAGAAGACCCAGAGGTTACTTATTTTAAATAAAGAAAGGGTAGTATTTCTGCATATATCAATGTAATTTGTGTCTTGTTTTAGACATTTTTTTTAATTTTTAGGTTTTTTATTCGGATGTGAATCTTAGCTTTACAAAATACCCTGAATAAGATTATACAAATTTGTTTTTTGTGTCTTTTTTTTTTAAAGAGAGAGAGAATTTTTTTTAATATTTATTTTTCAGTGGACACAACATCTTTATTTTATGTGGTGCCCCGCACATGCCAAGCGAGTGCTTGAGCCACATCCCCAACCCTGTACAAATTTGTTTTAAAACTGTATAAACCATTACCATTTGAATGCTGCAAGATAAGGATGTAATTTTACAGTTTTCTCCTGGCTATTTAATACAAGAAAATTTCAGTTTTGCTTAAATTTAGATTTCCAAGTTGCTTGGCATAATATTTGAAGGTATATCTAACATTTTATCAGCTCCATCATAAGTATGTATGTGTGTGCATACAAACATGCATATATGTATACACACATAATATTTTACTTACACGTAAGAAACTGTCCAAGGAACCATTTTCCATGTATTCTGTGACAATCATAACTGGTTTACCTAAGTATATGGTAAATAACAAATCATCATTATTACTGTCCAAATAATATCATACAACAAACATATATAATACACTTTTATACATCTGATGAACAAAAACATGTAAAAACATTCCTGTCCTCCAAACCTCACACAGTTGAAATCAAATGAAACAAAATCTATGTTTCAATAGAAAATGAAATTTAATAAAGAAAAAAAGAAAACTGGTTTCTAGAACAAAGGCCCAGACCTTAGATTGTCCAAGTCCCCTTATTTGGCATGGTTTTCAGTGAACACAAAATATGCTCTTTTCCTCCCTTTAATTTCATTTTAGCTAATTATAAAAATCAAGTGTTTTACATTTCATCTTACAATAGAATCAGGAATTCAAAATTCATTTTTCTCCCAAAAGGCATTTGCAGAGCTGGATGCTAAGTATTCTTTTTTGTGCTGTTTAGTTAGAAGCAAGTAAATAAAAATCTGTACATTTATGGATTATAGAAGAGAGTTATGTAAAACATTTGAGAATAATAATTACAATCTTTATACCTATATTCAATTAACACATTGGATTTTTTAAACACATTTTATATCTGAAAGGAAAATAAAACTAAAATTAGAATTGCTGTTGGCAGTAATTATAATAAGCATTTAGGAACCATGTGGCCTTAAATATGATTAAACCTTTTAATCCAGAATTTTATTGTATTTATATAGAAATTATTATGTGCAAAATACTGGTTTAATCCTTTTACATATATTAAACTACTTATCATTTCCATTTTACACATGAGAAAATTGAGATACCAAGATTAATTAACTTGCTCAATGAGTTAACACTAAAAATCAAGAGTTGCAACCTGCATACTGTACGCTGTCACTGAGGAAACATTTAAAATAAGAAAAAGTTTCAGACATAAAGATGATAAGTATACCATATATGAAGAGGAATGGATAGAATAAATGTTTAACTACAAGTAATGATGTAGCTCAATCTATAGTAGGTTCTATAGATTAGTTTATATTAGAATCACTCCAAAAACTGTAGCCCTTATGTAGTTGTTACAGTATAATGCTGTATGAACAAAGCTGAAAAAATAACTCAACTTTGATAGCAACTAGGAAAATAAATAATGAAAGACAAATATTTCAAAACAAAAAAGAAATTTCATTTTTTTTTGATACACATGAAATACTAGTAAATTATGTAACATTGTAGTAGGTACTTAAAAAGTTACAACATTCAATTTTACAGCATCAGTAGGCTTTATCAATCAATATTCTTTATTTCCTTTTTATTGCCTCCTTGCATAAAATCATTGTGAATTTAAGAAACTTGTTGAGTCACACAACTATTTATAGTCAAATATATTCCCAGTAAGGCTCTTTCTGATTTTAAGGCCTACTCATATTACTACATTGCAATTCTTTTTATTGTTGTTATAATACTTTAATTATAAACATTTCATGTTTCAAGATTGATGATCTTTAGAATATAAATCACAATAAGCCAAAATTTTAATTATTGAAAAAATTACTAGTATATCCTATAAAAAACAACTAGTTTCTAAATTACTTTTTTGTTTTGAAATGTTTGTTTTCCATTACTGATTCCCCTAATTGTTGTCTTAACTTGGACTATTAAAGAGAGCTATCTAAAAAATTTGAGAATGAATATAGTTAAGTATATGTTCTTTTCAGCTTTGCTCATATAATATTATGATGTAACAATTACATAAAGTGTTACACATTTATCTGGTTGATCTAATCATATATGAAAAGTCCCTTTAGTCAAAGCTTTGAGCCTTTAGAACTTGCTTTTTCCAAATTCTAACTAAAGTTTGCTTTCACAATATTCAGGAAGTCATGAAAGATTCACTCTTGGACCTCTGATGTCTCCTAAAAGACTGGTCCCAGAGACCCAACCTGGGATAAAATAAGTGAAAGGAGTGAATGGAATGAATGAGTGAATGCAATTTTCCATATGCATGCTCTCTGTAGATCATCATCAGTGTCTGTCTGTGACCCTTCCTCAATATAATTCTATGGAGGTTGGGAAATATTGCCCATGATTATGGAGGGTGATACTCTACTAAAGTTAAATGTATACATGGTTTGTAGTCACAGATACTTTGTCTCATACTACCGGTTATTATGCTTGTGTCCTACTCAGACATGTGCTTATTTATCTCTCTTTTCCTCTGGCTCTTAGTCTTATGAACATTTCATTTCTCATTAGCATGTCTAGTAGAATGTTTGGCAAGGGAAATAAAAGTAGCTAAAAAGTCAAACCAGTCAATTAAGTCAAAGCCCCGTGACCATTCACAAATCAGATCAGGCTGCATTTAACTCCCTAATTTAGGTATTTGTAAACACATCAGTTAAGATGGGCAAGTTTGAAAATGTGCTTTGCATTAAGTTCAAAGATTCTGAAATTCAAAAGTACAGACTTAGAATAAACAGAATTGCAAATATTCTACCTTGGAAAGCAGTATTTTATTGTCGAGTTTCCCTTGAGATCTTGATTTTGAGAAATAAGGTTAAAGAAAAGAGTCTCTGGAAGTGGTGAAATGAGTTTTAACATGCATTGGATGTAATGAGGAATTATTTATAATATGCCAGCTCATCTGCATATTATTTGGTGTATTTTTACTCAAGTTTGCATATTTTTTCATGTGTATTTTTATTTACATGATCAGCTCCCTCAATACAGAACTGTATTTTTTTACTAGCCTCAGAGACCCCAAAATATATCTGAGTATACATTCTAACCTTAATGAAAGAACTGTTCTCTGACTAGCTAAAAAGAAACTTCATCAAAAACAAGCAAAAAAATTTGCTAAGGAGTTTTGCTTTTGTTCTTCAATTGACTTATGAATATAAAGAGTATGCAGATATTTTATAATTATAAAGGAAGGAAAATCAGTCAGTTAGAAGAAGTTCATTTCCCCAACTATTTCCCCAATGGCTTAGAGACATTAGTAATCATTGAATCACTGCTTGATGACAGAAGAAATGTAATTCAAAATGTCTCAGAATTCCAAGTTCAGCACTATTTCACCACAACCTTCTTAACCACATATTTTATATATGTACATATATTTAGAACATATGTATAGATAGTCTGTTCAAATAAATATTTTTTGCAATTTTCAAAAATCAGTTTGCTGTTCAATATATTTATGTTGAAACATAAAAGTATTTATAAATTATTAAAATATTACAAATCATTCAATTTAACTTCACTTCTGAAATGCTATTAAATTTTGCTAATAACAGCAATTGTGCCTTTTAATCTGCATCTTATTTCAAAAGAATTAAGCACACTTTAATAGATGAGTGTGATTCATAAAATCAAAACCTTTGGATTTTAACATTAGCATTCTCTTATTAGATCATTTAATCAGAGTCAGGATGGAAAAAAATAAGATTATAAATAGAAGGGATGTTAATGGAAGTTGACAAAACTTCACTGTTCCTAAGACATCTTGCATCAGCTTTGATAAGAAAAAATGTTTTAGTTATATATTTTCATGTGTTATATCTAATTATGATAGAAATGTTATAATAAATTCAGGTTTTTCTCGGAGTTTCCCGTCTGATCATTAGAAAAATACAGCGCAATATTTTCCAAAATCCATTAAATCAAGGTATTGTTCTATTGAAAAGACCATTGATAAAAATGGGCCAACTACATTCATCTTCAGTCCTAAGTACACAACCTACCAGTGGACCAGTTACCATTGCTAAAATCATGTCTATTATAATTCCTCTTTTCAAGATCAGGCTGATAAGAAGTCTCTCCAAACCTTCCCCAACTAACCATACTCTCAACCTTAACACATAGAATGAATTACTTAAAATTTTAATTAATTCACGCTTAAGCTGAAACAAAGTTTAATATCTATAATTACAAAAATTGTGATCCCTTGTTTTATTCAGAGCTAAGTCATATAGTAAATGTTGTTAACGAATACAGTAATATGACCACATTCAGTTTAACTCTATAAGAATGATTTTGCTTTATACTTTTCAAGGTTTCTACCTTTTGTTTCCTTATCTAATTGCAAAGTTTAATATTTTAATATAATACTAAGATGAAATAGTAGCAGGTTTCTTCTTATTACTTTAAAATAAGTACTATCAATATTTAATTTTTGATTATGAGGTCTGTAGGTTTGTTTTGGTTTTGATAAACATATTGAGTAGACATATTTTCTATGAATGATATGCTAGTAAACATTTAAAGTTCAGGTGATTTTTGGTTTTCTGTGCCCATTTCACTGTTCCTAAGACAGACAGCTTGGATCAGCTTTGATGAGAAAAAAATGTTTAAGTTATATATTTTCATGTGTTATATCTAATTATGATAAAAATGTTGTAATAAATTAAGGTATGAGATGCTTTTTCTTCTATTAAAGTGAATGTTTGAAATTATTAAACATTAAACAAATTTTGCATTCTTGGAATAAACTAAACTTGGACATGGTTACTAACTTGTTCATATATTATTATGTATGAATTTACAACATTAGTATTACTGAATTTTTGTTCAGATTTCACAAAAATCTGTTTTACTTTCTGGGAGCAGTTGCATAGTTTGGTATCAAGATATAACTATCCTCATGACTTAGTGGTGTTTCTTTCTCTTTCTTCCTGAACATGTTTGTGTAAGACCAGATTACTCAGCTATTAAACATACGAATCTTATTTTATTTCTTCTCCTTTTAGGACAGTTACTATTTGTGCAAATTAGTGTTCTATAAAAGGTCATTAGTTGGGCTGAGATTGTGGCTCAGCAGTAGAGTGCTCAATTATCACGTGCAAGGCCCTAGGTTCGATCCTCAGAACCACATAAAAATACAATATAGATATTGTGCCCAAGTACAAGTAAAAAATATATTTTTTTAAAAAGGTGGTCAGTTTTTGGATTAATCATACTCTAACAAAATTTGTAAGTTGAATTTAATCTTCCAAAATAGCCCTATTAATTTAAATGAATAAAATACACAATACCAAATCCTCTTTTAATTCAAACCTGACCAATTCATCTAAAAGACATAGTGGATGTGAAAAAATAGATAGAAAATGTTCTTTCAACATGTAAAAGCAGCATTTCCTTCTTTATTTTTCTTTAATATACTAAATAGAGATTTTCCTAATGTAATTGATGTGGGTATACAAATAAACATATTCTGATCTCATTTATTAAACTGCAATCATGAATATATTATAGCATTATCACACTTTCCAAATTTTGTTATTCTAACAAACTACTTCTGTAAATTATTTATAAAATAAACACAACATATGTGTTGTCTATTAACAATATCATATGAGTGCAATCATGAGACAAGAGCAAAATAAGACTTTAACAGAGACACAAATGGTAAATTAAGATTTAGCATTGTTATTGAAATATAATATCCTATTTTAGCAATGTTCCCTTATTCTATGTGCAGGAAATAAGAATGTAAACATCACATATATAAGCCTTTGATACAATACCGAAACTGACTAGAAGACCGTTATATTTTAATTATGAGAGATTCTAATAATGTTTTGTCCATGACATTTATGTAAGGGTACAGTTGAGTTGCATGATATATATATTTTTTTTTCAAAAAATAATCCAGGGAAATAACATATATTTCATACAGTATAAAGATCACTTATCCATAAAGTATAACTTTTTCTATTTTTCTGAGCAAAATGTTGCCAATGGAAATTACTGTTAGTGTCTGAACATCATATAACTAATGGTGTGATGGCAGAAATATCAAACATTCACTGAAAACCAAGTTCCATCCTTTTGAACTTAAACTAAAATTGATAACACATGTTAGTACCTAGTTCTAAGCAGAGAATGTGCCCCCAGCTTTCTGCTACTTTGAAGATCAGAGACTCTATCACCTTCTCTTGTTTAAGACCATCAAGTTCAAAATGTACCATTAAAATTGTTTACGGCTAAATTCAAATAGAAAATATAATGACTGAATAACACACTTCTCTGAATGATTTGAAAATGAGACATTGTAATAAGTCCAGTATTTTCAAGCACACAATTGACAGCAATAATAGATAGAATTACCTCAAATAAAAATAAATAAATAAATAAATAAGGAAGTACTTTTACAAATTTTATTTACACAACTAGAATTACTGCTAATATGTCTAACTCAAACAGAAGTGGTAATAGAGATTTTCTCAATTCTCTGTCACTTAATGTATTATTACACAATTTCATCTAATCTTTAATGTATCTGAACTTTTATTCCTGTGTTACATGTGAAGAAGTGAGTATCTATGATTGGTTTGACTTATATGAGTTCTTTTAAGCAGTTAGGCTAAATCAGAATTTGAAATCAGATCCATTCAATCTAGGAACAGATATGCTTGTTTTTCTTTATTAAATGCAATTTTTTCCACTAAATTGTAAGTTCTGTATCACTCGTGTGTATATTTGTTTGTGTATTTGTGTGTTCATGTGTATCTGAACTATGCAAGTTGATTTTTTTTAGAAGTGGTATACTTTCAAAAACTATAATAACAGGAATAGAATAAATAACTCCTTTTGGAGACAAAATTGTCATGTTTATATATTAAATGCAACATATTAAGTTTATTGTAAAGAATTCTATTTCCTCTCTGTTATTATAGGGTGCCAGACTTAGAGCTTTTAAATACGCCACTAAGGAGTTCAAAATCTAATTCTGAGTCTAATACTCTATTATGTTTACAATATATGAGATGACTGGGATTTGTATAGTCGGATTTGGCAGCTTCTTACATACTTACTTGACCAGGGAGAAATATCAAGTTTAGAACTTTTACTTTATGTATAAGGCACTTGTGATCCATATTAGAAAGTTCCAGAATCAGACATGAATAAGATGTCTAATGCATAATACTTGCAATTTTTAAAAGTCATTCTTTTTCTTAATGCATATTTTTCTGCATTTTTTCTTGGGATTGTTTCATTGAATTTTTTCTGAATACCATTTTCATACTTAATTATTTTATGTTTTTATCGGAAGAAAATTTGCTACAGTAATTATGATAATGTTATTATGATAATTTCCTTATTTTCAGTAAACATATTTTGAGGGAACAGCAAAATATGAAGGGTTATTTTAAGCAATTCAGAACATTGGCAACAAAAATACCAATTTACATTTGTTAAAATAATAGAGCTATGAGTAAGCTTAAATTTAAAGCTGATATTTAGTTTGATAGTGACTTTTACCATATTCTTTACTTAGTTGTAGGCTTTGGAGAAGTTAGGTAATGATTCTGTTTAAGCTAAAAGGTAAGACTTCCATCACATAACTGCACGACTTTGAAAAATGCAATAACTTTAATTATTAAAACACTAAAGAAAAACCTATTTATAAAGATACTACTCACTCTTTTCTCTCTCTGTCCCTCCTTCCTTCCTTTTCTTTTTCCTTCTTCCTATCCCTCCTTCCTTCCCTCATTAATCAATTGTTTGTTCCTCAACATTGACAAACTAAGTTAACTACCATGATCCAGATTTTACTTTAATCCCTACTTTTGCCCTCTTTAGAGTTTATATTTTGCTTTAGGTATAGACTATAATTAATTATCACCAGAAATCTTTTAAAGTTTGAAGGATGCCTTGCTATGACCCACTTGTTAGGAAAGCTTTTAAAAACCAGGAAATTTAAAAAAAATAGTGACATGCAAGAATAAAGCACAGAAATCTGCTTTTGTTTACAAAGTAGGGAATAGAGGTAAAATGCGTAGAGTACGTTCCTAACGTATCTCTAACAACTTCTAGACAAGCTACCCTTGTGTGGTGAGCCGTTTCTGTGTACTGTGGCCGCCATTACAAGATGGCGCTGGTCTCCGCTGTAGTCTGTGACAAACAACTCCTTATCAGAATGAGTTGGCACGCTGTGACTTGGCACCCTATGAGAAAAGTCCATGTGGCAGTTGTGCATTGGGGCTTTATCTGCTTTATTAAGGCTGGGGCACACGGGAGTAGAGGGAGAAACAAGCTAAAAGACATGTCAAAACAAAGGCCTGAATAAACTGCTGAAGGAAGAATCCTGTGTCGTGTTTCCTTTGCTGGCGAGGGGTCACGGCACCCTTGTATTATAGTTGTTTGCTCAAATGTAAAAAGGAAAAGGTCATATCTAATTCAGAGGAAGAAGTGACAATGGAATAAGGCCATGATACAAAGTTAGTCCCATAACAGGCACTTCATAAAAGAAAGCTTGTAAATATTGAAAGAAGAATGGCCATATTAATACATATGAATTTTCTCTTTTTTGTGGGACTTTGGATCTGAAGGATAATTACATAGTAAAGATGTCATGGAGAACATTAAATGGCTAAATGTCATAAAATCCTAGTGATATCTGATACTATAATTCAATAGACATAAAACAGTATGGTCTTTCCTCAAAAGAACAATTTTCTCAATCCTTACCACTCCTATCAGTATCTTTAATTAATTATTAATTTTAAAAAGAAAAAAAATCATCAGAAATTATTTCAGCATTACTACTAAAATTGTCTGATTTTTTAGAAGTCCAGAGGCAAGAAAGACATACTTCTTATAAGAGTTAACATGGGCATAGTCTATGGTTAAATCATTCCACATTGTTAAGTTCTTTATTCTGTTTATTTTATATGAGAACTCAAAAGGAAATCAAAGTATATTTCAATTATACCATGCCCCCATGAAGAAGGAAATGCCTTTTTAGTCACACTAATGTGAGAATAGGTATTAGTGCCATTTGGAAAGTGCTGTATGTAATATTAAAGAAAAATAACATTGTGAAAAAATATAATGAATAATGTCTGTTGGTAACGATAGAGTATGTAAATATGGTGCCAATGAAATATCCCCTAAAGGATGCCAAATTCCCTGCCATATGTTGTCTTTCACTGTAAGGAGTCTGCTGCCAATTTCACTATTCTTCATCCTAGACTCTACAATCATGAGGAAAAAAAGTCCCAGAGCATTCTCAAGAGGTTTCCATTGGGATTGGATCCAAAAATCACAGATATGCCTCATGGGATCCCTTTTGAGCTTGGCTGGAGAAACCATCATGGAAATAAATTCAGATCTCTATCACAGGCTGTGAGCCAGAGCTTCCCCAGAGCAGTCAAGAATCCACCTGGGACTCTAGATTAGAACAATTTGAAATCTACAGAGAACCAAAAAAGACCTTGGGTCTACAGTGATTTCAATCTTTACAGCTCAGAAGCATTCCCAAGACGCCTATAATTTTCCTAAATGCAGAGGGTTAAGAGGGTAAAGATCTGGAAGCTGAAATGAAGCTGGTGAACAGTAAAAGACACAGCTGAGCTAGCTAGAAGTCCTGTGGAAACTGAGTCATTGTTTTACCTCACAACTCTACATTCTAGGACATTCTCACAATTCTCTCTTAGACTCTCTTTGAACCAGTATATTTAAATAGCTCAACCTCTCATTTCAATGGATTTTTTCCCAAGATTTTTAAAATGTAGACTAACATTGACAATATACTACTAGTTAAATACTTTAGCTCTATTGTCAAAGAAAGGCATTTTAATCCTAAACTGATCTTTTTTATGATAAGTTTAAAGATTCTAAAGATACTTTCTCTTTCAATTTGGTTTTGGTGGTACTAGAGACGGAACCAAGGATTTCATGTGCTGAGCATGTGTTCTAACACTGAGCTACACACCAGTTCCAGAACTAAAGATAGTTATGAAAAAAAATCAAAAAAATTAAATGATTGAATTGGGGCTTAAACCACCTCTGCTCAGCACACACAAAAGCAGGTCTTGTGACTTTACTTACTTTTAGTAACAACTCCTTCCAATCGAATGATGTTGGGATGGTCAAACTGTCCCATGATGCTTGCTTCTCCCAGGAAGTCTCTCCTCTGTTTCTCTGTGTAGCCCACTTTCAGGGTCTTGATGGCCACTGAAATCTCTTTTTTTGAAGGAAGTTTTAAGCGACCACTGCATACCTCACCAAATTCACCTGTTAAAATGCAGAAGAAAAGCAAAATGTAAGGAATTATATAATAAAAAATGATCACTATATAATAATTGTGTGCTTTAAATAATTTTACTGCAATACTTATGTTTTGACCCAAAAGATGTACAGTAGACCTCCAAATTATTCTGGAAGATGGTAAAGAGAGACTGCCTAGGAAATTCCAGGACATCCACATCCCACTGGGAAAATGGACCCTGTCAGAAGCTCCATATATTTTTAAGTGTCATACTATGAAAAATGTGATACAAAAAATAAAAAAACAAGAGGAAAGAAGTTGAAAGCTGTTATCTATCAAACTCTTTACCCTTCATGGTAAGAGCTAACAATATTCCAGAATAATCAACAGGCAAGAACAGATATTATGGGTTAAACATTGGATTGAACTTCATATGTTTCTGACTATTCTTTTTTTTACCAAGATATCCAATTTGTGTATATACTCAGGCTCTGTGAAAATGAGAAAGAAAGCATCTGTTATCAATTCATTTTATTGGACTATTGGTGTGTTGCATGATGGCCATACCAGCTATAAAGTTATCTGGGCTTCTGGGAGAACAATAATATAACAGTATCAAATAAAACATAGTATGTCTTAATAGAAAGAATCACTATAAAAATGTTTTTTAGATTCTGTGTCCTCCATGAAGAAGATGTCCTAAATGTACAATTAATCCAGACTGGGTTGAATGTGTGGTGTTGCTAATCTCTTTGATATAAATTGCCAGAACAGGATGGGCTTTGCCTTCCCTCCATAAATATACATTGGTATTGAGATTTGCCAGTCACTCTGTCACTAGATTCTGAGCTTCCACAGAGATCTGTCACATTCATTTTTCGGTCCCCACAGCTGCCTTAATGACAGTCACAGGTAGTGTAGCGCTACCCATAGAATACTCCTTGTTCACAACTCTTAATACTATGTGGATTGTTAGATCTCTTGTGCACCAAATTAAAAATGACTTCCAGCATTGAGAATTTTTTTTTCTTTCTGAAATAGGTTAAGTACATAATCAACATTATAGACATTTTTGGATGTCTATAGACTTAAATAATTTTCTTGGTCTCATCTTCTCACTTTGAGATTTCTATGACCTTCATACCCTATATCTCAGAGAGAAGTGAAATGACTCTCCCCCCATTTTTTTTCAATCTTACTAAGTGGTTTGCCTCACAAAAGTAGAGGTCCTGTGGCTTTACCAACTGCATGACTACAAATGACTTTCCTCTCTTCAGGAAACTTGCCCCCCCCCATTTTTTTAAGAGAGAGAGAGAGAGAGAGAGAGAGAGAGAATATTAATTTTTTTTTTTTTTTTTTTAGTTCTCGGCGGACACAACATCTTTGTTTGTATGTGGTGTTGAGGATCGAATCCGGGCCCCACGCATGCCAGGGGAGCAGATACCACTTGAGCCACATCCCCAGCCCAACTTGCCCTATCTTAACCCTTTCTTAGTTTCCAACTATATGACTCATGCTGCAACTTGGCAAAGTTAAAGTCCAAAAGCACTCACTGAAGCACTCATGTGACAAACAACTATCAGTTGGCAACAATGTAGTAATCACTGTGAAAAACACAGAGAGGTGATGGTATACAAGACAGCACTAGGTTCCTCTCTTTGAAGAAGTAGGGAGAAGATAACCATTTGCCAGCTATCCTGTTCTGTAGGATTATGGAGAGAAGTGGGGAGCAGAACTTGCAAAAGTTTACTGACTTTGCTAATTCCAAGAGAGAATACATATGAAGTTGTGGAAATACTATAAGAAGGAGAGTTACTATGGTGAGTTACCAGGAAATCATTTTCAGAATCAATAAGCAAGAGTAATAGTCCTTTTCTTACATAGGGTTATCTGAATGTTATCAGAGAGCTCCACTTCACTTTGTACAAACACTAAGTTTGAGAAAACCATAAAAGGTATTCATAATAAACTTTATTTTTTTAACTAAAGTTCTGTCATTATTACCTTGTAAAAAGGATTATGTTTTGGAATTTGATTGTCATCATTATTTAATGACATATCACTTGTCAGTTAACAGAAGAGATAGTACAAAAGCATGGTTAAGAGCATGAATCTTGGAGTCCAATTACCTAGGATCTAAATATTCTCAGTTCCCTATTAGCTTTGTGATTTTAAGTGGATATCTTAACCTCTCTGTGTTTCCATTTTCTTATTTATAACATAAATACACCAGTTGTTATCTACTTCATATGATGGTTATACATTAAAAGAAGCAATGTATGTAGATCCCTTGGAATAGTGCCAAACATGCAGTAAGTGACATCTAAGTGCTGGTCTATTTACTTCTTGGAGTTCAGATGCACCTTAAGAAGATTAAATCATCTATTCTACCTCTTAAGAGTTTCTGTTTAGATAGAATGGACAAATGAATACGAAGGTGCTTTATAAAATGTCAAATTCTATATTAATAGAAGAGAGTTACGGTGATGGTGGTGATGATGAGGTTTATGTCTGTTTCAGTCAGCTTTTTTTGCTGCTATGACTGAAGGACCTGAACAGAACAACTGTAGAGGAGGAAAAGTTTATTTGAGGGCTCAGGATTTCAGAGGTCTTAGTCCATAGAAGGCTAGGTTCCATTCCTTTGGGGCTCAAGGTGAGGCAGAATATCATGGTATGATTGGGTGGTAGAGGAAAGCAATTCATGTGGTGATCAGGAAGCAGAGAGAGACTTCACTCTCCAAATATAAAATATATACTCCAAATTCACAGCCCCAGGGACCCACCTCCTCCAGCCACACCCTACCTGCCTTCAGTTATCATAAAGTTAATCCCTATCAGGGTTAAGATTGGGTTAAGATTCTCACAATCCAATAATTCTCCTCTGAACTTTCTTGAATTGTCTCACATGTGAGATTTTGAGGGACACATCAAATCCAAACCATAACAGTGTCACAGTGCATAAATATCTGTAAGGTAAGCCTTTTGTAAGAAACATTTTGCCTCACTTGAGAAATAAATGGCAGGAACTTAAAATTCAAGTGAGTCAATTATAATCTCTAAGTGAAACACCTAGAAATGACATATGTATACCTGCTTCAAAACTCACAAAATGGTGTTTCAGTAATGCTAAATTTTAAAAATTAGTAAGTGATTTTTTTGATCAGATATATACCAGAAAACATCACCAATATATAAGATAGATATATTAAGTATTAATTTCATTATCTTTACATTTATTTAAAAGTACTGTGCTGAGAAAGTTTAGAAAGAGTGGGCAAACATAATTCCCAATATTTCCATCTAACAAAGTTTTATATTTTTTCAATTACTCTGCAAGAAGGAAACCTTTTAAAAGAATGAAAATTTATATTCTAACATTTCTAACTAAAATCACAGCCACCACATATTGTGTTTTGTCATTTGTTTGTTTAAGTAGAATGACCCTCTCTGACAGTAGCATAAGAGCCCACTCTTGACTACTTTACTGAGAGAAGCATAATAAAAATATGTACTGAACACAGCTTGTGTTTCAGGGGAGTGTTGTACATGAACTACCTCATTTAATCCTCACAACAATCCTAAAAAGGCAGTGCTGTGTTTTAGTGTCCAGACTGGGCTTTGAATAAACCACATTATGGTTTCTCATTTTTGTGTGACCTTAGTCATTCCAATGCTCAGTTATTTTTTTTTCTCATCTGTTGAAATGGAGACAGTAATACTTAGCTGAAAGGGCTAATAAAGTTAAGTATCATGTAAATTAAAGGCATAATAAACATTTTCTTCAGAAATTTTCAGGCTTTAAACTTGAAAAGTGATTGGATTAAGGGATAAAACTAGGAATTTTAATCATTATTAATTCCTCACTAAAACAAAATTGCTACTTTAAGATAGTTAATTCATGGCTCAATTTTATTTTGTCATATGCACTATGGGTATGATTTTTCTCAAGATCAAACACTTAAGTAAGAATTTCTGTATCACTTATTAATCCATATAAAATCTTCCACAGAAAATTAGAGAACCAACCCCCATACATAATACACACACAACACACACACAGAGAGACACACACACCATATGTATACATATATTCTTTCTATAAGTTTAGTTAACTATGAAATTACTGTCCTCGCCTAAAATGTTTATTCTAAGAATAAAAGATGGTTGCTATTTAATTTATATAATTGTTAAACATTTTTATAAATAACATACATAAATTTATTTTTTAAACTAAAAGGGTTAAAATGTAGGTAAATATTCATAAAACAAGTTTGGCATGAAGGGCTATAGTGTAACTCAGAGATAGATCCCTTACCTACCATGTGGGAAACCCTAGGTTCCATTCCTGTTACCACAAAAGTAAACAAAAATAAATTAGAAAGATTATTATGAGTTATTTTTTCTTGAAAGTATTGTTATAGAAATTGGCACATCCACATTCATTATATTATTATACAATTTTTCCTATTTTAGTATATATTTGAAATGTTACCAAAACAAGTTAAGATATTGGTAACTTTTAAAGTTGCAATTCCATATTCTATCTTGTAATGACCATCTCTCCCAAAGCTAGTCCAAGCAGTCTAGAGTTGTATGTGTGTTACATATTGCATTAATTTAACCGACCTTAAAGATCTACCAATTTGTGAATCGTATAGGCATAGCTTTATTGCTCTGAGTATAGTAAATACACATATTTTCTGCCAAAGCCTGAATATGGGCCATGTGTCTGATTATTCACAAATATATCTGAAGAGAGAAAGAACAAAGAAGATATTTTTCTGATCCTTAATGAGCATTGGGGATTATTAAGTGCTTCAGTGTAAGTTGACCTCTGCTTATCACATTTATCATTTATCAGATACAATTTTTCATAAGTGTGCTTTGTCACAACTCTGTGTTCTGGCTATCTGGCTCTGTCAATATGACTTTGCATAAATCTTTTACCAGTGCAGAGGGCTTCAGATTCCAAGGTTGCAGTGATGTCTGTCTGGCCTTCTGGACACTGGTTGAGTATAAGTGAGTTTTTTATCTTCTATCAGCCTCCAGTTAAGGGTGCAAAGACCTCATGCAATTTGTGATACTGCAGTTCCCATGCTGGAGAACAGTGCACTCTTGTGGGGCAGCATTAAAACCAGCCAGACAAAACCTTCTGCATCCCAGAGCACGAAGCAGGACTGCACCCATGAAACAGAGTAATTGACATATGTCTGCTTTGGCACTGGGTTAGAAGCACGGTGAAAGTGTATGTGATCTGATCTTAGATGGTAAAGAAAGAAGCGCCTACTTCAGTTTCCTTTCCTTGAGCACTGGTTTCATATTTTAATATTGCCTGTACATGTGAGTTTTTAAGAGAATAAGACATGAAGAAAATCAGAAAAGAAGCTTTAGAAAATCATCATTTTATTTAGATAATATAAATTACTCAAATTTTCCCTTTTGCATACAAACTATTGCTTGAATTTTAAATATTGTTGTGGCATACAGAAACCATAGAGGCAATTACATGCACATTTGTGCAAAGAAGCATCAGTCATAAATATATAAATATAGTACTTGCAGAAAATGTGATCTAATAGGTTATGCATAATTTAATGAGTTAATTCCTCAGACTCTCACTTCATCAACATAACTAGTTTTGTTCTGATAGAAATATTAAAGGGTGAGATGATGGTGCAAATCTCTTTGTTATTGAGCATAGTTCATTTTTGCTTTTGAATAGTGGTTTTATTTTTATGCATGTTGCCATATATTATGGTTATCCATGTGTTGTGTGCAAATACATAAAATACCATTATTCAATACATAGCTGAAATTTGTATTAGAAAAATGCAACTTCTATTATTAATCACCCCATGGATTTTTGATAATAAATGTATAATTGAGTTAACTAAATTTAATGATTATAACAAAAAATGTGCATAAAGACAACTTTAATCCAAATAAATTTACTATATAAAGTCAAGAAAGTATTAAAATGAAGTAGTTCATGTTACTTAAAATATCCTTTCAAAATAGCTGTGATAAAATTTATGCAAAGTGTGTCAGGATTTTATTTTTTGTTGTTTGCTCTTTTAATTCCAAAGTAGGTATTGAAATTCAAAAATAAATTTCAATTCCCACACATGTTTAAAGTGAGACACACTTTTATCCTGTTACCCCTACTTAGTCAAATAGCTTTATGACACATGATCAGCGTGGCCATGAGAAGACTGAGTCATGGCTGCTGCCGCCTCTGAAATTCAATAAATAAAAGGCAGCCAGGTCTGAGAGTCTGTAAGTCTGGCACCTTTGAAATCATTACTTACCATTAAATACCCCTTTTATTTGTTGCCTGTCTTTGATCATGAAATCTGAAATGCCACTTTCCCTTGCAATATACTCAGGCAACAAAAAATGATCAATCTCAGGTAGCATTCTTATTGAAAACTTGTGATTACCATCCTAGGTCAGTAGTGGGATTATTGAGGTACTTACCTGCTCCAACAACTTTGTCAATGGATATGTTGGTGGCATCCAATTCCTTAGCAAACTCATGAACTGCTTGTGTCGGGTCCTCATAAGTATGTGGGTCAACATAAGTTCTGAGACCTGGAAGTTTTACTGTTTAAGGGAAAAGGCATTATTTTAGTGAGATTTATAAAACTTTAAACTGAGCAAATTTTATGATAAAATATTGGCTAAGAAATTCTCCATCCCAATATGGTACAACAAATCTTATTTTTTTCTGTGAATAAACTAAAATAATAGAAATAATAATAAAAAATAATAGAAACTGAGATTTTTGACCCACATGTTTAAAATTTAAGAAAACTTATTCACAATGAAAGATAAAGAGCCACATGAGGATTTTTCTCTGCAAAGACACTAGAAGGAGAATTGACATACAAGAAAGTGGATCTTAAAAGGGTAAATCAACTATTTGATAGTATATAGCTTTTATGGACATTCACAATCAAAATCACCTACTGAAATTATTGATCAACTTTCATCTGTGGGTATGGGTATAAACACACCAATGTACTATCCATAAGCTAAAATCTTACATAGCTTTTTGACATAAAGGCAATATAAGCATTTTTTTATAAGCTTAATAACTGTGATAAGAAACTATGTTCCAAACATAAATTATGTATATATTTATTAGATACTAATTATTTATTAGATACTAATCTCCCTTGTTATATATTTATTTATTAAATTTTTCTGAAGGTGAAATTTTTCATGATGTTCTGTAATTAAAATATCAAAGACAAATGATACCAGTGAACTTGCTATCATTTAGAAAAATAACTCAGATAATTTGGAATTATTTCTGAAAGAAATTTCAATTTGATGAGATCAGTTAAATTTCATAAAAAGATTGTCATTAATGAAAACTGCAGTTTAAGGCTCACTGTATATCCACTAATAATTTTGATTGTACTTTTTTAAAAAAAATCTTTATTTTTTAGTTGTAGTTGGACACATACCTTTATTTTATTTATTTATTTTTATGCGGTGCTAAGGATTGAACCCAGGGCTTTACACATGCTATTCAAGCACTCTACTTACTGCTGAGCCACAACCCCAACCCAATTATACTTTTAATTTTGGTAACATTGATAACAATGCTTTATCAGGGAACATGGATGCTTGATAGTTATATATTTTTCATTCATTACATAAGTTATTGAAGATTTTTTTTCTTTTAACTCAACAAATAAAATCAGACATTACAGTTTTCAATATTGCTTTATAATGGAAGATTTCATGAACAGAATGGCAACTGAACACTCTATTGGCCAATGATACCTTTGAGTCAATTTTGTCTTTTGTACTAAACCACTCTCATCAGTTGTCCTAAAAAGCCTTTGGCACAATAAAAGAACTAGGGACTCTCAGGGACAGGTGTAAAAACTGTTTTCCTCAGCTCCTTCTTCAGATGACTTTGAGGCAGCAGAACTGGAATGGGAGGGTGAGGAGCAAACTAACTGGGATGCAGAACAAAGGCTGATAATGCACACTGCTGCTTCTCTGGTGTCCAGGCTGCTGCTATAGGAGAGCAGCACCCTCCAGCCTGAGGCATGGTGTGGATAATTTGAAAAGACACCACTATCTAGTAAGTCAACATCCCACGGGAATGGGGAAATTTAAGTATTGGCTTGTGCTTTGAGCAAAGGACTAACGATGGAGCTTTTAAAATGAGAACTCCACTTTGGGGAGTTTTTCTGGCTTGGATAGGTAAGCTCATATGGCAAGGAGAAAATTTACTACACAAATGCAAGCATTTAGTGTACTTAGTGATCAATGAATAACGGTGATTCTTTTTGTATTTAGTATTTTCATTGTTAATATTTATTTACAGTTTTCCCCTTGGTGCTTATGATGGAACCTAGGGCCTGGCACATGCTAGGAAAATGCTCTACCACTAAGTCACATCCCTAGTCCTATTTACAACTATTAATATTATTGAGGTTTTTCAGTTTTAGAGTTTGGGCTCACAAATAACATTTATTTTAAGCTGACAGATTATTTGCCTACTTCTTTCATGTTGTTATAATTTGAATCATAAATGTCCCCCAAAGACTCATGTGCTGAAGGATTGTTTCCCAGTTGCTAGTGATATTGGAGATGATGGAAATTTTAGGAAGTAGAGCCTAGTTAGAAGAGGTGGGTTATTGGGTGGGGGCATATCTCATCCCCAGCCCATCTCCCCCTCACCCCCATGAAGAAGTAGGCAACTGTGTTGCAGTCCTCCTTCTGCCATGATGTTTTGCCTCACCTCAGGCCCTAGCTGACCATGGATTGAAACCTCTGAAACTAAGCCAATGTAAATTCTTCATCCTCTAAATTGATTTTCTCAGGTACTTAGCAATAAAAAGTTGACTTACTCTTTTATGAAAACAGCAGAGTCATCCTTCAACACAGAGGTCTATTATACATTGCTATTATTACACTAAATAACTATCAGTAATAAAACATTTTACTCTTGAAGCAAGGCACAGATTAAGGAAAGCTATCATACATTTCTTGCTTTGGGGTAAGAAAAAAATGTACAATTAACCACAGAATTACTAAAATATGTTAAGAGGCAAAGTCTTATTAGATTCCTTTAGTTTGGTCTGTTTGGTTACATGTTAATATAGACACATGAGGTTAATGAGGCTATATTATATTTTGATATACCTCTACTGATTTAAAAGTAAGGTTAAAAAATTCTAGCAGTCTCTTCCAGGAAAAAAAAGTAACCCTTTAAACATTAAGTAAAATTATTATTTTTTTGTTAAATAATTACTAAAATAATTAAATTACCTTGCAGAATTTAAGAAAATCAATTCAAGAAGATTTGTTGGCATCAGAATTTACAAAGTATATGAAATGAATTGACTGCTCCATCTCAGACATTTTTTTAAAGCACTAACTTTACAAAGCCATCAAATGTGTTGTTAGAGTTATCCTTTAGTAACAATCAGCCTTAGAGAATATCTCTATTACTAATTTGAGAAGTGTATACTCACCTCCCCCCCAGTCAGTCATATTCACTTCTAGTAATTAAAATAAGCCAAATTGCTTTTCCTTCCAGATAGCATTGTGTGTGTGTGTGTGGGGGGGGATACAAATACAAACACACATACCCCAAGTAAAATGGTCTGTTCACCATGGGAGCTTGGCTGCTGATTTTTAACTGCTCGCCCCAGAGGTTCCGGGACTCAGGAGACTGAGGTTGCAAGGCACATAATCCCTTCACACCAATAATTAAGCGCAGTATACAGAGTAGCTGGGCTCTGTCATGAAACCCAGATAATAAACACATGCACACGTGTTAAGCTGCACTACTTTACAGCTCGTTCTGTGCAAACACAATAATTTACATTTCCATTTTACCAGCATGCATTGCCCCAAGGATAGCAAACATGTAAAAAGGTCCAGCCAGAGAGGGCAGGGGGACAGGATCTCAGAAGGTGAAACACATTTTGTTTCTTTTGAAGCAATATTATAGGATTTGTAATAAGGCTGGAGGGAATAGTTCATAGCTAGAGCTTTTTAAAGTAATACCAACTAAATGGTCTGAAATAAACCAGCTGTAGTATCGAGAGGCACGAAGTTTATGAATGCATATAAGTTACTTTATGTTTTTTGAAGCCAGGATAAAATGTCTTCATTTTTGTTGTTGTTAGTCTATCATGACGATATTATCCATTAAAAATTAAAATTTCAACTAACTGCACCATAAAAACCAACAGGAGACACAAGGACCTGTTCACGATTGGAATTTATCAAAGCACCATATTCAGAAGACTTATAGTTCTCATAAAATTAAGCAAATCAGCATCGTCTTGCTGTAATGATAATATGTTTATCAGTTGTCCAACTCTAAGAGGGATTTAATTCCAAAGAATGCAATTGTTCTAATTTATGCATGGGTATTGTGATAGATTCTTTGGACCAGTGGGGACAAAAAATGGAAAACAAGTATTCTATAATTTGTTTATGCACTCTTCTAAGACTTCTGTGCTGATAATGTAACTAATTTGGATTGATGTGTCATTGATATTAAGATAATAGCACTTTGGCTTTTTTGTGGATTTTCCCATAATAATTGCAAGAGATGGATAGAAAAAAACAAACAATGATTCTGCAAACTCTTACATTGTTTCATCTCACACAACTTTATATTTTAGCAAATACTTCTTTTTCTTTTTAACTTCCTTTTTAAGCCACCCCATGCATCCTAGATGTTAGCAACAAATAATCAAATTTAACTTAGTTTATAACCAAAGTTATCATTTTTTAGATATAAATCCAAAGGCTTACAGGAAGTACCATGTTGATCTGAAAGTAATTTTAGGAGGCAATAGTGAATGCCAGCAAATGCTTATAAGACGACATTAGCTGCACTGAGATATTTTAGTGCACATGAGCATGAGTGTAGTCTGTACTAATTTCCTGCTGTAAGAACATGTTATTCCTTTTAAGGCCACTGATTAGTAATTGCCACTCTGAGCGGAGCCATAGTTCTGAAAAACAAAACACCTGGAACGATTTGTTTCACCAGAAGGAAAAGAAAATGAGTCTTTTTTTTTTTGATGTAAACACTTAGTTACCTAAAAAGAGTATTACTTTTAGAGAATATTAAAATACACAAAATTGGTTGGTTTAAAATGAGGAGGAAAAGCGGAAAAGTGCTGGCTTTTCTACCAGTTGGATATCATATAACTCCAAAATAAATAGTTTATTCTCAAGCTCTTTCTTGGTTGGTTGATAAAATGAAGGAAAGCATTTCACATAAACAGAGGTTGTTTATATTTATTTGGCAGTTAGGAAGAGAAAAATATTACATTTAGATTTTAGCAAAGGACTAGTAATAAGGAAATTGAAGATATGCTTTGCATTTCAGCCACGCAGAGCTGACTACAGTTCTTACTGCTCATCATGTGCATTATTTGAATATAAACCACAGGTTACCCTTCACTTTAACTTAAGTATGCTGAAATGTAGCCATGTAAAAATTGCTTAATGCAAAGCCATGAATTTCCTTCTTCTAAAATAAATTTAATTTACTCTATTTTTCCATAAAACTACTTTTGAATTCTCTTTGTCAAGGGGGAAGCTATCCAATTATAAATCAACAACTGTTAAAACTAAAATGCTAAAACAAAACCAAGTTTAGAAACTTACAGTGCCCATTCCCAAAGTGAAGTCTTTTTTCATCCGCACCATGTTTTGATTTGTTATAGCCACAGAACCTAGAGGTAAATCAAGGGAACAGAACACATAAGGAAAAAAAATGCTGTAAAAAACGATTATCTAAGATCAGAATATGCAAGGCACAAAAAAAGTAAAGCTTTTTCCTCAAACAATTAAATGCTTTAGTGAAAGTTTATTGACTTCACATTCTCCAAATCCTAGGTAGAAAGCCTCTTTTCCTGGGGACCCTAGAAAGCTGCCTAATGAGGAGATATGGAGAGTGGCTTCCCTGCTGTGCAGGCCCCTCCAGCTCAGTTTTTATAATGGCCTTAGAATGTGTTTATAGTATTTTTTAACAACTACTGTTAGAATGAATGAAGGGTGAAGTCTCCAATGGTAATGATTAGTGCCACGTAGTGCTGCTGCCAGTATTTTTGGTGAGAAAGTGTCGAGGAAATCTAGGGTTATTGAAGTGGGAGGGGATAATTGGAAAAAGAAGGCAGACACTCGGAGTGGGGTCAAAAGAGAGAAGTGGTATGCTTGGAGAGTAGGCACAGGAATTAATGGAAAAAAAGAAAATCAAAACTAAGAGGAAAGGAAAAAAGAAAATGAGGAGAAAAGGAAAGACCCAGAATACAAATGCTAACATTGTTATTTGATAAAAGACTTTATTGACCATACCAAAATTTTACAGCAATCAAGGGCAGCAAGGAAAGCATGATCAAAGAACCCAGTCAATGAGACAAGAACTCACCTCCCAATCAAAACATATATGACGACGGTGAGGAGAATAATGGCCACTGCTGCTGAAATGGCAATCATTACCACTTGGCTATTTTCACCAGAGATGGAAAAAGCTGTAAGGTGAAGAGAATAAAAGAAGAAATGGACAGGTATCATCACATCATGTCTGACACATGCAGCAGAGCTTGTCAATGTGGCCCTGTATTCTGCTTTTACCTAAAATGTTCTTTAATGTTTGATTCGATACTTCAGAATTTTTCCTTTAGTGTAAAAAATAAATAAATTTCCCATAATTTGGATTGAAATTTATTCTACCTCATTAATAAATGAAACAGGCATTGAATAAGGAATTAAATACTCTCTTTCATCATCAATTGACACCACCTGAATACCTTCTGTGTGGAAGGTGCTGGACTTCTTTTCTCTATCCTTATTAGCAAGAAACTTGTTGGATAAGCCAAAAGGTATCAGAAGAATATAAAGAACAGGTGAAATGTCCCAGTAGGAACAGTAGGAAATGATAAAAGCCTTCTAATTAAGCTTGTTTTTCCCTCAATAAAATGTGATGTTTAAAAAGTGGTGTTTCATTGGCAGCAATACGGATGAGCCTAGAGAACACTGTGCTAATTAAAATCAGTTAGACACAGAAGACAAATGCTTCACATCTCACTTTTGTAAGGAATTAAAGAAAAAAAAAAGTCAGACTTGTAGAGAGGATTCATGGCTTCCTGAGGCAGGGAAGGGTTGTGGGGTGGGGATAGAGACCAATTGACCAAAGTATACAAAGCTCCAGTTAGATAGAAAGAATATGTTTTATGTTTTCAAAAACCTATTGCAGAGCAAAGTGACTACAGTTAATAAAAACATATTGTACATTTCAAGATTTTAAATGCTCTCACTATAAAAAAGAGACAAGTATGTGAAATGATAGGCATGCTAAGTGGATTGATATAATCATTTCACAGTGTGTACGCTTATCCAAACATAACATTGTACTCCGTAACTATAAAAAAAGTATTTGTCAGTTACAAATTGAAGCTAAATTGAAAAGGAAAAAAAAAGAGCAATGTAATACCTGACTCATGGACCTCAACACCTATCACCAACAAGCTCTCCCACATGCTTAGCTTTTGAAGTGGCCCCATTACTCATTCATTCACTGAGAGAAGAACTCATCAAAAATGGCCCAGGAGCCAAAACTGACATGCTGTCACTTTAGCTGCAAACTTAGAATTACTCTACATTTTTAATGTTTATTAAAAGTGCAAAGAACAAACTTTTGTGATCTGAAAATTCTTTGAAATTCAAATTTTATTGTCTCAAAGTTTTACTTATACACAGCCACATAATTTCTTGTGTATGAATGATTTTATGCTACAGTGAGCAGCAGCAACAGAGACTTATGTGCACAAAGACTAAAATATTTACCTGGCTCATCACAGAAAATATTACTGACCCCTCATCCAGAACAATGCTTCTCAAACTTTCATATGTGTACAAACCATATAGAAATCTTTTAGAAAACCAGTTTTCATTCAGTCAGTCTGGAATGGGGACTGAGACTGTACATTTCTTATGATGTCTCAGGTGATACTGATTCTGTTTGTGCCAGACCACAACATTTCAAGTATAAAGAATATAGACCTTAAATATGAAGTCACCTTGTTATATCCCTATTCTCATCCTTCTACATCAAGTGAATCACAAAATCTTCTTAAATATTCAGTTTCTACCTCCATTTCTCTCCTGGATGATTATTTAAAATTCCCAATTGGTCTCTATTTGTCTGTCTTTTCTCTTTTATTTTGCTACCTGATTACTGCTTCTCAACCATGAATTTGAACACATCACTCCTGTGCACAAAATCTCTGCATGATTTTCCATCAATTTCAGATAAAATTTCATAGCAAGGCATATAAAGCCATTTAGATTCAATTCTCTGTCTAAATTCCTAGCCTCAGCTGCAACAACCTCAGTAAGCATTCTAATCTCAACAGACTTTCTAAAACATAAGCAGTTCCTGGAACTACCTCTTTCATATGTTCATATTCACATGTGTTGTCTTTGTGGTAAAAGCTGATTAAACATGTGAACAAATTATGCTCAAAAGAACAGCAAAGGAGTCAGTCACTTGAATACTGTCATCACATCACAAGGAACCAACCCTGTATCTTTAACTGGATCACATCCAAATTTGGAAGACTTTCTCCAAACAGGTGGTTTTAGAAGTAATAAAATGAGGAAAGAAAATAAATGGGGTGGATAGGCTGTTAGAACTTTCCTAAGCATCTGAGAAAAGAGCTCCGAGTGTGAGAGGATGGCACACCATAATATAAACTGTTGCAAACACTTTATTCTGTCCTACTAGCAAACTCTTGTTTACACCAATGTGGCAGTCAGGAGAGTGTCTGCTCAGATATCCCTGCTGCCAAAAGTGCAGTGAGCAGACAGATTCCAGCTGCTGCACTTCAGGATCCAGGGTGCCCTTTACAAACTGACCATGATGGACAGGGCAAGGACAAAGAACCAGAGTCCAGCCATTCTTGTCCAATGCAAAACTCCTCAAATGGATGATCTACACTCTGGGGCTCCCCATTAGTTTTACTGAGACTCTAAGAACTGCTCTGCAGTCTGAAGCTCTTCCTTCCTGGTACTCACTCTTTCTTTTTAAATTTGCAGTGTGAGGGGTTTAACCCAGGACCTTATGCCTGCTAGGCAAGTTCTCTACCACTGAGTTACATCCCCAGCTCTTTTCAAATTTTGTTTTGAGACAAAATTTTTCAAGTAGTCTTGGATGACCTAAAACTTATGGTCTTCTTCTTCTTTTTTTTTCCATAGGTGACAGACATCCACCATAGTCTGAGACTGTTTGTCCACCACCCCCTTGTAATTTCCCATGCATCTCTCCATAGAACCCTTGCTCTTGAAATTCCATTATAGAATCTGTTTCTCAGAGGATCTGAACTATGTATGCCCTTCTATTGGATATAGATGTGTGAATAGTCTGTAAAATAGCTCATTCCAGTATTTCAAAGAGACTCCATAACATATAATGACTACTTTAACTCACACTTTTTATTTTGTACACTGTAACACTTTCCAAAAATTAGCAAGTGTTGGCAGGGCATGGTGCACGCCTGTAATCCCAGGAATTTGGGAGGCTGAGGCAGAAGGATAGCAAGTTGGATACTCAGGGACGCTGAGCCATATCCCCAGCCCTTTAATTTTGTTTTCATTTTGAGGCAGGCTCTTGCTAAATTGCTGAGGTGGCTTTGAACTTATGATCCTCCTGCCTCCAGCCTCCCAGATTCCTGGGATTACAGGCATGTGCCACCACACCCTGCTCTCTTCTCATTTTAATCTATCCTACATATATTGTTGTCTTTCTCTCCCTCAAGAAGACTAGTTACAAGTTCATTCTTATGAGCCAGATTGCCTAGATTGGTAGTTGTTTGCTATGAGACATGATTTGATTATTTGAGGATTAAATGAATGAATACAACTAAAACATTTAGAACAATGCCAGATACATAGGAAGTACTTAATAACTTACATATTGTTATTATGTAATTTCCCTGGTGAAAAATTTAGAACAGTACTCTATCTCTTATAAAAGTCTGTATTTTAATATACAGAACTCTCTACTTAAAGATTCTATTGTCTCTTTGTCAGGTTGCCTTCATGCCTTCTATTAATATTTTCCAAGAGATAAAGTTGATGCATATTCATTCCTTTTACTTTAAAAAATTTTCTTGGTACTGGGGATTGAATTCAGTGATACTCAACCACTGAACCACACCCCCAGCCCTAATTTGTATTTTATTTAGAGACAGGGTCTTTCTGAGTTACTTAGCATTTTGCTTTTGCTGAGGCTGGCTTTGAAATCCTGATCCTCCTGCCTCAGCCTCTTGAGCCTCTGAGATTACAGACCTGTGTCCAGCTCATATTCATTCTTTACCAACAATAAAAAAGAAGTTTTGTGGTATTTAGGAGTCCTAATTTAATTGTGCCTGGGGCTCATCTTATTGAAAAATAACATCCAATAGAATCTTCTAATTCCAAAGCTCAACTTTATTGCACAGAGTTCTTTAATTCTTTGAATTTTCAGATTACAGATACTTACAAAAACACAAAACATTGACATACACACTGCTGTGGAGCCCCCTGCAAACATTTATGTTAGATATTATTCTCTATTTCAGCAGCATTTGGAGTTGGGCCTGATAAAAGGTGCTTAGGTCACAAAGGCTCTGCCTTTATTGTTGGATTAAGGTACCTACTATAAGGGCTTTCTAGAGTATGCTTTTTTCTTGCCCTTCCACCCTCCACCATGAGAAACACGAAGGCCTTCACCAGGCACCAGATTCAGTGCCTCCACTGTGTACTTCTAGCTTCAAGAACTGTTATAAATAAACTCCTATTTTTTGTATAAATTACCAAACCATAGGTATTCTGTTGTAGCTGCAAAAAATGAACTCTCTTTTACACACACACAGACCCACACTCCACATACACACTGAGTGATCACTGTATCAGGTACTATTTTAACTACTTTAAACATGATAATTAATTTAACCAACATTTAAACCTCATGGAGTGACATGTATGATTTTCCCCAATTTCCAGGTAGGGAAACTGATGCAAGGAAGTGATTTTCCAAGGTCATCCTAAATACAAATCACTTCCAAAATACTTGCTCCTTCTACATCTTTCACAGCTTTCTTTGGTATAAAGCATACATCTTGGATTCAGGTTCTGCCCACTAAGGGTTTCTACATAATTGGTCTGTCTGCTTTTCTACATGTCATACTGTTCTTCTTGTTTTGGTAGGAGCTGTATTCATTCTAGGAAAATCCTTCTGTACTTCTGAACTCTGTGCTTTTTGTGAGTATTAGTGTTGCCTCTTAGCATGTGAGGGTGTAGCACTGGATTGGGACTCCAAACTTGGAGATTTTAGTTTCATTGCCCTCATTTACTAGCTATGCAAGCTTGGAAAAACACACAACTCTGTCTTACATCATGCATAAAAGGAAAGTATCTGAATAGTTTACAGAACAGGATCAAATGAAATGTTTATGAAAACGGTTCATATCCTGCCATATAAATGCACAGGCTCTAGAAACAGATCAATTACCCACCAACCATGAGACTGTGGGAGGCTTATTTAACCTAGTTATGCCTCAGTTTCCTCATCTGTATAAAGATGATTGATGATAAGTGCTGACATTCAATAAATAAGATATTTTAAAGCACTTAAAATATGCACTCCAATGGGCCTCCATATCTTTCCAATAAACCAAGATCAGAAAATATTATCTAAATGCTAGCTCAAGATCCATTATGGTCTACTTAAGAAATATTTGTGTTATATATGAGAACTTTTCACTTAATTTTTAAAAATAAAAACCAGAGGGGAAAAAAGGAAAAAAAAATTGATAAAGAAATCCAAATGACTTTTACATTTTTAAACTATTATCATAAAACAAAGCTTTAGAATTTTTATGAATATCATCACTTTGATTTTAAAATAAGAGAGTGGAGCTTGATTTTTGTTTTTCTTCCACTAAGACTAAATGCTCCCCCTGCTCTTTCATTTCTGCTTAAAGTCTGGAAGAATTCTATGGTGAAGTAGTAAAAGTAAATCGATTTGTTACAAAAATCAAACTATAGGGCTGAGGATGGAGCTCAGAGGTAGTGTGTGTGCCCAGTGTGAGCAAGCCCTTGGGATCCATCCTCAGCCCTTGGGGATAAAAACAAATCAAATGTGCAACTCACAGTTATTTTTATAAATAGAAAGGGTGAAGTGGAAGAGTTCAAGTTTTTTTTCTTATCCTCTTTTCCCTTCTCTCTCTCTCACTCAATGTAAGTTTTTCAAGAATAAAAAGTGGTGAAAATCTACAACCCTATAGGATTTAAATCAGCTACTTTTTTTTCCCTTCAGTGCTGATGATTAAACCCAGGACTTCTCACTACCTACGGAAGTGATGTAACTACTGAGCTACATCGCAATCCTGTAAAAATTGTCAATTTCTTAAGCCTCAGACACTAAGCTTCAAGAGAAGTCTTCTATGCATGAATGCTACTCAGCAATGTCTGTGGCAAATATGGAATAGATTGGAATTTGTTGTTGATTTTGCAAATCATCAGATAGCATGGAGTTCTAATTAATATCATACAAAATTAGATGGGGGTTCCAAAATATTCATGAACATACTAAATGTTTATGAAATGGTGAGCTGATTCTCTTACTCATCAATATGTGTCATTTATATAATAAGATATCATAAATATTTGCTTTTTCAACTGTGATTTGGAATTTTTATTAAATTAAATATGGATTTTGTTGTTACTGTTAATCCAAATATTCTTTTATAAGTTTGAAAGTCAATTTATAGTCATTTCAAAAGGAGGATCTTTCTTTGCATCACTTAAATTTGCAAAAAAAAAAAAACTTAGAATGACTAAAGTCACATTGCAATTACATTTGATTATCCAGTCATCTAAAATTTTTAACTCATTTTGAACCTTTTCATGGATTTCTACACCATATTGCATTTTGTATCGAGTGTCTCCAGAGTGGTTTCTCTTTGCTTATTTAATCCTAGGAGTTAGGAGAGGTCTTTATGGGTAGATACGTGTGTCTGTGGGCAGCAGCTCTCCTCTAAGTAGAACTGTTACAATTTTGCTGTGAACTTAAGATGTACAAAAGCATTAGAATCTCAAAACCTTGCAGAAGTTAATACAGCTCTTTGCTGTAAGCAGCATTCTTATTTGACTAAGGGAATGTCATAAAATATTTTATTAACAAACGTTTTTTATGATTTATGGTCAATTCTTCTACATATAAAATTATTATTAATAATAATGTGATTTTTATGTCAGGAACAAAATATTTAGAAAATAGAAAATATAGGTACCATAAAAATCATAAGTTAGGATGGTCAAAAGACATGACTAAATTTTTCTTCAATAATGTTTTGGGCATTCCTAGACCCTTTCAGGATTACCTGCTCTAAAGGGTGTCCATCTTTCTCTAGGCTACTTTATAACTATGAATTACAATGGAAGAAAACTATTAGTACTGTATATGATTTTTCTTATTACAATATTACAATTAAAATAACACTTGTTCACTAGAGATAATTGGTTTATTCCTAAACACACACACACATGCACAAATATGTACATACATGTGTATATGCATCTGTTCTAATTTTGCTTTAAATCAGTTTTAATTTCATATTTAGTCTCTTCATTAACTAGTTAAATAAAATATCTAGCTTGTATTTATTTCAAATTATCAGCACAGTTATGATATCACCTTCTGGAAATTATATTTTAGCAGAGTGTTTTTTAAATATTGAGTAAATTCATGTAAAGGAACGAAATCTTTGTTTTAGCCAAATTCATTAGCCAAAGTTGGGATCAACTGGACAGAATATCACGATTGCTTGTGAATATGAATGAAGAGATAAAACACATTTTAAAAATTCCTTATTCCCTAAGTTATACATAAGTGGATGTGATAAGGATAAAAACAAAATTAAGATCCTCATGGATCATCAAGTTTCTTGTCTGTGGTTAACTGAATCATGAAATGAACTTGGAACATCTAGATTGATAGGTGCTAGAAGAATTCTTTACATGAATTTACTCAATATTTTAAAAACACTCTGCTATTATATTAAACAAAGTTCCTCAAGAGGAAGTTATGGCTAACAGAAAACCAGAATCATTCCACACATTAAAATAAGTTTGATTTGTAAAAGAGAACAAGAACACAGATGCAAACCCACACAAATACAACACACATTTCTGCAAATTCCTAAAGTCCCAAGCAAGATACTTTCAATTTATCATACTAGGTGAAAATTTAGAAAGTAAGAATACAATAGCAAATACTTTGGGTAATAATCCTCCCCCATACATGAAATTGAAATAATACATACAGTCTGGGCTTGTTTCAAACTCGAACTTTCGGCTGTTGGTCCCATATCCAGCTGCTGTTCGGGCTCGAATTTGGAATACATATGTAGTATCAGGCTTGAGGCTACTGATTGTGACATTTGTGCCTCTTGCCCTCAAAATGGTATAACTTGTCTCTTGTTCCTGCTTTGAAGTAAGAAAATAAATCATGTTAATATGAAACCTTCATTATAATGCTATTGCATGATAAAAAATGAAACACTCTAAGTTGATTTTTTAATATTTTAAATAGAGCATATGATGCACGAAAAAGTTATGTCAATTATTTCACTCTTTGGGTTCAAGGAGGGAAATATTTAAAATAATAATATTTATAGACTTCCTAATTTGGAGGTTATGATTTGTGCTCTCCACATAAAACTGGAAAAGTTAGCTTTCATTCTTACGTGTTCCTGAACATGTGAGTGAAAATACATTCTCCTTGAAGTCAAAGCTGTGAGAAAGTTTCAAACTAATTCCAAGAAAAAACTTACAAAGAAGGAAATATCCTGATGAATTACACCTAATAAGAACATCATACTAAACCTCGAAAATATTTTTATTAATATAAAAATATTAAACATAAAGTCAAAATTTTATATGTGGTTCTAATTTCCTCAGTTTCTTTTGTATTTTGTGTAAGTCATTGCCATTTAGTAGAGACAAATATCATCTGATTGAATTCTCAAAATAGTGCCCCAAAAGGATTTCTTCTAGGAGATTCACAATTCCACATTAATAATAATGTTTCTTTTGTGTCAAGTCCTGTTTACAAAAATTGAATTTGGGCTGAATTTATTTTTTCTCTACCATATATAAAAATGATAATTAATTAATTACACTCTTTAGCTAGAGATGCTGGTTAGGTATTAGATAGCATTTGAGTTATTATATTAAATAATGAAGAGTTGAATGTATTTCTTCGGCATAAATAATTATTTTATTCATTTAAAAAAAGTATTGAGGAAATACCCAGAAGCAGACTGTGTCCATCATTTTTGAGACAATTAAGCATTCAAGAAATCTGGATCTTAAGAAACTAAAATTCCAGTAAAGCATTCATAATATTTCCAAACCCCAAGTATGAATTTGGGAATAATTTTTAAATTCATGTTTCTATGCTACAAACAAGTATTTATATACACATATTTAAGGTAATATCACATGTATGCAAGCATCATGTTTTTAAAAACTTAGGAAATAATCAATAGATTCAATTATTTTTTGTCTTGCATTGATTGCATAATGTATATTTTACTCTATTGGTAGAGTTTGAAAGAAGTTAAAGTTTTATGTTGGCAAAATATATTAAAAGAAGTCAATTGTATTTTGGACTTAGCATCTTAGATTTAAAGGTGTCATACTAGTTTAGTTATCTAGTCTGAATAAAGGCACAAAATTAATTTTCTTGAATCAACAATAAAACATGTATTCTTAAATTGGCTCACTATTTCTTGTTACACTTTTAAAAATAGGAGATCACAGTCACAAGAGTGATGGGCTTTACCGTAGTGGATGACTGTACTGTGATTATGGCAAAATAAAGTTTCTTAAGTTTCACCTTATTTTGATAAAAAGAGAATACCTTTTTCTTATAGAGAGGTGTATGAAAAGAATAGCATTATATTTGTGAACTACATTGACTCAATAAAGGATATAACTACTTAACACAAAAGTATGTTTATGCATTATGCCCTTTGACAACTGTCATTCTAATAACCCTCATACTTCTAACTATCCATTCTCATGTTGAAGCAGGTACACAATCATAGAAACATACTAAATGAGGAATCATGACTGTCAGGGTTCAAAACATAAACCTAATCCTAATAAATTTTGAGAGGGGCTGTGGGGAATTCATCTAATGTCACTATCTCTCAATTTTTCATTTTATAAAAATTCCTATTTACCAAATTTTATAATATGATCACACTGATGAATTTTAAATAATGCATGCAGAAATGTCCTGTATATATAAGTTGCATCTACATATATATAGCTACATAATTGCCCAACTTTTTTTAAAAAAATTCACTTTAAAATACTTTATAAAAGGCAACAAGTACACAAATGTGTTCTGTTCACATTAGCAGCTATAAAGTGAACCAGTTTTCATGATAAAGTTGAAATATATCTTGCTTTCAAACTTTGCCATAATTTAAAACTAGGGAGAAATAAGTGTTAAAGTGATGAAATATCACAATCTAAATTCTATGTATAAATAACCCTGTGCTCATTTTTATGATTATATTATTGAACCAATTTTATGATGTGAAGCATACTTACTCATCCACCTCACTTTCTATATTTTCCTCTACAGACTCAGGAAACGTTTTCGTGATCAGTTAAATAATGCAGTGTTTTGTTTTTTTTTTAAATTCATTCCAATGCTACTCTCTGTATTAAATGAAAATTATGCGACTATGAAGGTCATAAAATGAAGCTTGAGTCAATTAAATAAGGAATATTTAATCAGGAGACTAAAGAATCATTACAAAATTGTTAGTGGAATAGGCTTCTCAGTGTGAATGAACATAAATGTCCTGTCTATTGTCAAAATAAACTGGCTTATGTTTGGTAGTGATATCTTTGATGTTGTTTATTGTTGTAGAATAGCGGGTATCTGACAAAGTGGTTTCTAAATGCCTCTGTTCCTATAAATCAAAGAGGTCATATGACAAGGATATTAAACATAGCTCCTACTACCAATGTCAGTGCTTTCTTTTCAAGAGCACAGCTCATTATGAGAAAATAAGCTCATTCCCTACACAACTCAACCACATAACATTGTTTCCCCACCTTTTCATAGTATTTGACTTCATAGTCCAATATGATCCCATTAGGATGTTCAGGTTCTTGCCAGGATAGAGAGATGCTGTTTCTGGATGTTCGATCTTTCTTGATTATCATGACAGGTGATGGAGCTGAAAAAGAGAGGAGGGGAGCAAAAGTTGGAGAAAGGAAGATTATGGGCTGGGAAGCATGGTGAATAAGAGTAGAAAGAGAGATGGGAACCAGCAAATGGAGTCTATCATTGGTCTAATCTTTGGCAAGAAAGCATTATTTCCATTTCCAAGACCCTTGAGTATTAATCTAGCCCTATATCCAGCCCCAGCAGCTGGATTTTAGCCCTAGTGCATTCAAGCCTATGGAAAATGAGCTGAGATTTTCTTCTGCTGGTTGACTAGTGGCAAGTGAGCAGATGTTTTCAATCTGCTACTATAATGTAAGCAATGAAATATATTTGATATATTAAAAAAAGAACAAAACATTAGGACTACCTATTTGTTATAATGTTACGAAGTTATTAATGCCAGATTCCTCAGCTCATTGATAACATTTTCATATGCAACTCTGTAAGAGGACTGGAATCCATTATGCACAAGGAGTCCCATGGTATCCATAGGTAATAATAATATTTGTTGTATTGTGAAATAGATATGACTTAGGGTATATTACAGTAGATTTTGACTTCTGACAAAAATCTTTCATGAATAAAAACATATTTAAGAAAACTATTTTATATTTTGAATTTTAATTGCTTAAACATTGAATAAGAAATTCAATGAAATTATTGCTATGTGTTATGAATATATAAATATATTTTGAGATATCTTGATTGGATAATGGCAACATTTGCTATGGTTTGTTGCCTATTATAAAAAATATGAAATATAAATAGAAAGCAGCAGTGTAGGTCAGATACAATAGGATCATCTTCATTTCAAACTAAAGATTGAATATATTTTAAGTGATTTCTATTTCAAATTCTTCCATCAAAAAGAAAAACTATCTATGTACTTTGAGTTTTCAACCTCAATCTTGTTTACCAATCAAGTGAAATGCCTCACTGGAGTATGGTAGCACTTGGCCCTAATGGAATATAGCAAACCAAATTTTAAACACAAAAGAAAAGCTCATGAATTTTTATACATTAACTGTCAAATTATTTTCATTGATTGAGAACCAATTATGTTACACATTTTTTGCAAATCAAGCATGTTTGAAGATTATGTATTTACAATCTCCAAAGAAATAACAGTACAGGTTTCATATTTATTGACTTGATCTTTCTATGACTATCACATGATTATATTTGCATTTCAAACTGATCCTATGTATAAATGCTTTTTACCTTTATGTATCACTTTAAAGTAAAGCTTTCATTCCTCAATTGTGACTTGTACCACTTGAATTAGAATTTATAACAATAAATTTCCCATCCACTTGTTCCAATTATTTCTAAGATGCTGACACTCTTTTCTAATTAAAGTGTTGTTACCCTAATGGTCTGGAAATGAGGACTTAATCTTTTGCAAAATAAAAATGTAGGTTTTGTTTTTGGGGTGGAAAAATAAATTTATTTTTATTTCTTTGGAGTGGGTATTGGGGATTGAACTCAGGCGCACTTGACTACTGAGCAATACCTCCTGCCCTATTTTGTATTTTTTTTTTTAAAAGACAGAGTCTCTCTGAGTTGTTTAGCGCCTTGCTTTTGTGAGGCTGTCTGAACTGGCAATCATCCTGCCTCTTGAGCCACTGGGAATATAGATGTGTGCCACCAGGCTCAGCCAGTAAATTTATTTTCTTATTCTCATTTTAAATTTATTTATAATTCTCATTTTTGCAATTACTATCCTTTTTATGCCAACTAAAGTTATTTAACTTTCATCTCTACTTTTCATCTACTCAATACTCTTCTGTTTTAGTTCCCACATTGGTCTCAATCCCCCATCCTTGTGGTTTACTCTAAAGTTGCTTTAAAGCAAAAGATAAACTATTTTCACTTTATTTCACTGTATTTTCTAAGTCTATACTTATAAAAATCAATTTATTATCCAATTGTTAATGAGAAAATCGAAGTCACCAATGTCCTTGGAACCAAATTTTGCCTCTTTTACAAACAATGGAGAAATTCCACTAGTTTTTCTGCTGAAGCAAATCCATTAGCAGCATAACTTTTTTGATGTATGCTTGCAGAGCATTTCAAAGAAGCTTAGCATTGGAACACTTTCCTTTTAAACCCATAAAGTCCAACATTTAATTCCATACATCAAGAAACTGGTTCATTTTTCAAAATCATTAAAATACATTTCAGACCTGTGGGAAAATAACCAGGTATGGTATCTCTCCTTTAAAAAAAAGGGGGAGAGAGAAAATAATTCCTTTCAAACAAGAATTGTGACAAGGGTTGTATTAACCTTTTAATAAAAGCTTTGCAGGCTGTTTTGGGGGTCTGCCCAAGTTTTACTGCTTGTGCACTAAGCAAGACTTTATAACTGTTGAAATTCTTCAAAGGCCTTTGAGCAAGCTGCAGGCCCCTGTTGGACTGTAATAAATAACCTTTTGTAATTCCACACTTACTTAAGTAGAGGCAATTGCTCGAAGCTTGTGCCATCTCTATGTTAAATGAACCTTTTCTGATTGCTGCTTTTAGTCCCCTGTTAAGTCATTTGTTCTGCTCTTTTAATACACGCCCCTTATGCTGGCTAAATTTCAGCACATTTCAACCCAGTGCACCAGCTAGAAGCCCATTACTCTTAGATAAAGCTCATCAATATTTTAATATTAATAAATAATTAACAGAAATTGTTTTCTCTTGTAAACACGCTACGGAAAGAGATGCATTCCATGGACATTCTGTTGTATTAACATTTTTAAAAAAGTTTCTTAGAACCCCTTTTAATTCACTTATTGAAGTATAATTTCTTCATACTTCAGGCACTGTAACACAATTTATATTGTAAGCAATAAAGAGTCATATGGATTAAATTTCTTTCTGTTAGTCTTCAGGTACCTAAGGGAGATTTGTTCAAATTATGAATTATCAATTTTTATAGGATTTTTAAAATTTTTTTCCATAGAAAAAAATGGTGTTGCAATGTAAGAAATAGATGTAATTTGTTGTAATCTCACTTCTCTATTTTTGTTTTGTTTTGTTTTGTTTATTGAATTTGTGATTTGAAAGAATGCAGGGAGATTGCTATATGGAATGAAAAAAATATAAAACTTCTCTAAAACTGAAGAAATACTGGGAGGTAGATGAAGACAGTAAAAAAGAGAAAACATGGGTTTCTGCTGCAAATTTGCTGATACATAAGCTCAAACAGCAATTACTGCGGAGTCCTCAGTAGCCCATGATTGAGTTTTAATTATGTCCTTTTACCAGATCCTAAATAATAGATTACTAAAATGTTTCTCCTACTGAGAAGAAATTGATGACAGGGTAGGACACGTGAACTGGACCAGACATTTATGCAGGTTAGTAAATGGACAGTTGTGTAGGGGGAAAGAAATTAAGAAATTGATAAAACATTTAAAACAGAAGATAATAATTCATCAAAAGATATTATTATGAAGATAATAATTTTTAAAAAAATCTTTAATGTTTTAATGGGTAAAATACATTTTGTTGTATTGGTATTTGAGATGGAGATAATATTTGATCTTGAGGTTTTATTATTTTGGATACAACCAAATGCGTCCTTTGTAAAATAAAAAAAGAAAGAGATGTTATAGTTGGTAAAGTGATATTTTAAATTAAGTATTCCTTGAAAGGATCCAAATGCAAGGAAAAACAGTGAGAGCTGGAAGGGGTGGCTCATGAATCACACAATTAACCATTCTCCAGGCAGCTGTTTTAGGGTTTACACTGTGCTACTAAAACCTTCCAAACATAGTGAGTACTAAAGAAATTCTGACCTTGTCACTGTGGATCTTGCAATGGTTCTTGCAATTCATTGTTCCTTAAAATATGCCTTTGTCATGACAGATGACTGGACAGTTTCACCCTAAATTATCTAGCAGTATTTGCCTTTAAAAGCCGGTACCAGAGTGCTTTTCAATTTGTCTTCTAAGGAGACATAGCTTCTTACTACAAGGGTTGAATTGTTCACTGGGTGTCTTCCTCCCTATCTATCAATGACATGCAATGACAAGCAATGACAATCTCTTGAATTGGTAACAGGCGATGATGACTAGTTCAGAAGTAGAACAGAAAGAGAAATATAAGCCCTAACTGTTGGTAATTGAACCGAATTTAACAGTGAAAACATTTTTTTTTTTCCAAAACATTGTTTCCTTATTGATTTGTGGAAGAAGGACAAGATTTGGTCTCTTTGTTAATATAACTTAGGCCATTGACTATATCGAATGAAATAACAGAAAAGATAAATTACAATAGATAAGCAAAAATTCACCCCCAAAAAGGGATTCTGATGGGCTGGGGTTGTGGCTTAGTGGTACAACGCTTGCTTAGCATGGGTGAAGTACTGGGTTCAATTCTCAGAACCACGTATAAATAAATAAAAATAAAAGCCCATCAACAATTAGAAAAAGTATTTTATTTTTAAATTTTATTTTATTTTTAAAATGCTTCTCTGTAAAGTGACTGGGTTAGAAATGGGATTTCCATAATTTGTATTAGAATCATGTTTAGTACTTGTGTATGCCAAATCTACAGACAGACATGGAAGGGATTCATTATTTTAAGTCTGGTGTTTTTTATGCTATACTTACTATTATTTTGTAACTAAAATATGACCCTTCCTTAGAATCAGGAAGTCAAAACTCCAATATTCAACTCCTAACAGATCTGATTAGTTTGTTTTTATTGGGACCTTCCTATTTCTGGGTTGGGGAATTTCTAATGAACCTCTTAGGTATCTTCTGTGGTTTAGAGATTGGATAAGTTAAAGTAATAACAAAAAGGGCTCAGTATTTCTCTTCGAAGTGAGCCAAAGCTTTTAAAAATTATCTCCATGGGAAAATATCATGCAGTAAATGGTTGAAAGATTTTTCTTTTGAGTCAGACATTACCCCCCTTATTTTTCTTTAGCATTCTGTACAATGCCCACTTAAGAACATTTCCTTCTCATTTTTTTTTTCAGAACACTTACTTCTGTTAAATCCAGAAACACTCTAGGGTTTGATTTAACATAATCATTCACAGCTTAATGTTCTCCATCTCACCACCCCTGCCCTGAATTCCCAAACCTGGCATTCTCTCTGATTTCCTTTTTTGGCCACCAGCATTCCCATTTTTGCAGTGTATCCAGTTTGAGATTTCAGAGTGATCTCTCTATACTTTCAGCTTGCCATCAGCCCCACCCTCTGAAAGCTGATACTTCTTTGTTGGTTTCCTACTCTCTGGTCTTCAGGCCTTGGGTCAAAAGCTTGCTGTTTTTCCCCTGTTGTCAGATTTAGTGCCTTTCTTCTCAACCTTTTCCTCAATCTTTCCAGAACTTCCACTTCCTACACATTTTGACGATGTATTATTTTATAAAACAAATGAAACATGGACTCTCCCTGACTTCAAAATCTCATAATTTCATATCTAGCTTTTAACTGCTGAGCAAAAAATAAGCTCCAAATGGATGCTCTCAGGATCTATATTTTTAAGAGGTTGATTTAAAAAATGCTTAGAATCACAAGCATTTGAGAAATTTTGGACTAGTCTCTCATAAGGCTGCAACACACATACCAGCTTTATCATCTATTGCTCTCCATTCAAAGCTAAAGTTATAAAGACAATTTTTCTTTCATCTGTCCACATTTGTGCATGTCGTACTTCCTGCCTGGAATGCAAGATCCCTTCCATTTCCACCTGGAAAATGCTTCTGCTCATTACCTTTCAAAATCCACTGCTAATATAATCCCCTTATAAAGCTTTCCCAGTCCCTTAGGCAATAGTTAACCAGCTCCTTCCTCTGTTTTTTCAATAGTGCAGTTCAGCAGTACTCGTGGAAGGTATGTTTCAAAACCCCCAGTGGGTATCTGAAGTCATAGATGGCACTGAACCTTTTATTCATTACATGTGATATAATGTAATTTAAAAATTAGGAAAAGTAAAAGGTTAACAACAATAATTAATAATAAAAATTGATCGGGTCACATTATGCACACAAATACATATGCCACCATGAAATCCACTATTCTCTAAAGTCATCATGCACCAACAAAAAAGGTCTTTAGTATAAACTAATAATAATGAAATCAGTCAGGGTTAGTTGAACACAATCACTGTCATCTAATAACTCATACAGGTAGCATCTGGACAAAGGGATGACCTCTGTCCCAAGGGAATAGACTGGGATGGCATGACATTTTATCATATCACTCAGAATGGTACACAGTCTAAAACATAGCAGTTTTTTTTTTTCTGAAATCTTCCAGTAATATTTTTTGACTGCCACTGTCATCAGGTCACTGGATCCTAGAAAGTGAAATGATGGGCAAAAGAGAACTGCTGTAATCCATTCTCCTAGCATTTAATCCACTGCTCTGCATTATAATATTATTATTTTCTTGCCTGTATCTTCCCACTCTTAGTACTTCTCATTGTGAGCACTCAGCCTTCCACGCCCTGTATAGTGTCGGCTTTGTTCAAGTCTAGTACTACTGTTTCGTTAGCTTTGGAATAAATGTACAGTTTATTTTGTGCCTGGTCCCCTGAGCAATGAAATTAACATAATACAACTTGAACCAAATGATAATTGAAATATGCTTAGGAAAGAGGTGATTTTCTATAAAACTGTATCTTCTAAATTACATGGTAAAAAGAAAAGTAGTTTTCACAATCAAATCAGTGGTGCTGAAAGAAAACGATGTAAGACTTTTTGTAAAATTGTACATTTTGTAAAAAATGAAAATTTCTGACCAAGATTTCCTTTTGTCATTATTTGTTAACAGAGTACATTCAAGTTTTAGGTGTATCAGTCCTAAATTTCTAAAAACTTCTTAAGTTTTAATTATTGAATTTTTAAAACATCAATTAGTTTTAAATACTGGAGCCTGCAGTTATATTTTATAATCTTATCTCCCTCTTAGCATAAAGAAATAAAGAGGGAAAAAAGTGATAGAGGAAGGGTTCATTTCATAAATGATTATTTCAGGGGCTTATCAAGGTGGAATCACCCTGTTTTGCCATTTTCTCAATTGATCTTCAAATTTCTTTTGAAAAATAACAAATTCTCCTTCATTAATATTATCTAATATGTTCATGCAATCAGAAGAATCTTTGCATGAATCTTTCATGACTTTGAAAAATCTATGGAATTAATTATAGCTAAGTATAATGCCTCCATGCAAAAGAGTTTAATGTTTATAAGCAAATATTTTTAAAACTCATCATCCACTTGAAGTTGATTAATCTCTAAAATAAGAAATTATCTACTAGGAAATACTACAAATTAGAGAAAATAGAATTTTTCCATAAAATTATTTACTTTTGGAAAATTCAGAGTACACTAAGAAAAATTTATCATAAAATATTGAGGATATGTACACACATAAATACATACAGTATTAGTATAGTTTAGGGGGAAATGTTGCTTGGATTCACTAGGATATTAAACAAGATTCTACTCTATTTACATCCTTTGAAAGGATATGAGCACTCTTGACAGAGCTGCAGTCTGGGAGTTGAATGAGCCCTATCTCTGGACATCATATGTTGTAACATGAAGCAATCAGAGGACAGTTGTGTGTTTATGTGTGATTTTCATCTTACTGCTTTTCATTAACATACAAGATCCAGTGTTGAAGGAAGATCTTCTACTTTTAACATGAGATAAATGACATTCAAATGCACATATGACTTTATTTCTCTTTTTTATCAACTGCCTTGAAACATAAAAATTTCTAGACAAGTATCCATTTAGCTATGTGTTCGTTTTTTAAAATGCAATATTCATTATTTTATGTGTGAAAGTATATGCTGCATTCTACTGTCATATATAATTAATTTGAACAAATAAAAATGGATTAAAATAGTATATACTTTACAACTCCAACTATTTGCCAAAGCCTAAGCTTAGAAAAATATGTCCCACAGATAATATAACGAATCTACATAGAGAGAATAGAATCTTCCTTTCCAGAGAGACCAAAAATAAATAAATAATAAAATAATAAAATAGCTTGAGAAATTCCTGACATCATTTCAGTCTCAAAAGATCATAAAATTTCTAGAAAATACACCTTCACTTTGGGAGCAGAGATTTGTCTAGATCATGACTTTGTCAATGTTATCATTGGGAATAATTTCCTAATGATAATATTTAGAATATCTGCTTTTATGGAACTTTGACAGCCCAAGTCCTTGACCAATGTAGGATTACTTTAGAAAACATCCTCTGTTCATTTCCTGAATTCAGTGGTTTTCTTAATTCATTGGTTTCTACAAAATAAGATAAGAGTAGAAACATTCAGACCAAGTTGATAACAAAAATTTAGATAACTAAATATAAAATCTTAGGCGAAAAAAATTCAGACACTATCTTACATACAACTCATTAATATTGAGAAAGTTATTTTAGTATAGATGGTCCCAAAGATTTAGGTGAGATAGTTACTGAGTATTGCTGAAAGAAATGTGGTAATGGGAAAGGATGATCATGTAAGATCAAGAAGAAGTAAGTGCAGAACACATTTCAGATTAGAACTATGAGTGTATTTTTTTAAAGGACGGTAAGTAATATTTCTGTTCTGAGTCAGTATTATTCAGGGACAGAGCTGCCATATTCCAGCACAGGATAGATACATCTAACTCTGAGTGCTGGATGCTGTTGGGCTTCTCTGTGGGGCTTCTGGAAAAGGGCTTACTGCCTTTGATTAGCTGCAAGAGTGGAAAGAAATAGTCAAAATACAGCTTTAGAGCAGAAAAGGATTAACATTTACCTTTTGCTTTATAGACTATGATAAGAAAACTATTCTAAAAGGCTCTCCTGTCACTTGGTTCATATCCTTAAGTGGATCAGAAAGGATTAGAAGTAATCTGTATTTTATTATATTACATTATATTTAGAAAGGAAATAAAACATTGGGGCTGGGGATATGGCTCAAGCGGTAGCGCGCTCGCCTGTCATGTGTGCGGCCCGGGTTCGATCCTCAGCACCACATACCAACAAAGATGTTGTGTCCGCCGAGAACTAAAAAATAAATATTAAAAAATTCTCTCTCTCTCTCCTCTCTCACTCTCTCTTAAAAAAATATACACTGGTCTTTGATAAATAAAACTTTGGCACTATTGCTATTAAAGGGACACCAGAAAACAGTCTAAATTAGTGACAAATGTAATTATACCATGATGACTGTATGTTTGTCAAAGGTCATTAAATTTTACACTTATGACCAGTATAATTCACTTTGTCTAAATATTACCTCAATTTAAAAAAAGTAACAATTGCAGCTTGTGTCATTAGATTCAGTATATCATGGTATTAATTTAACCCTAAATATTATTTCCTGTATTCTGGATGTTTAGACATCTGGGGCTTTACTGACTGGGAAGGGTCTGTGTCTTTCAAGACTAGTCAATTAGATAAAGTAAATGACTGGCCAGAAGGTGCCTTTCATACACACAGTAGCCAATCCAAGACATTTGCTCTGTCTCTTACACTGGAGGAGGCAATATTCTTCTGTTCTCATGACCCTGGAGACAGGTGCCAGAAAGCCAGAGAAAGTCCCCATTCTCAGGGTTTCCTGAGTTATTCAAACTAGCCATTCCTGGGCCAGTTTACCCTGCTTGCCTTTCCCATGAAAACCACAGTGCGAACCCCTGTCTCTCCTTCCTCCTGCTTCTTCAACCTGATGACCAATCCTTGGGCTTCCCTTTTGGTCCTGTGTGGCATGGCATTTGTTTCTTCTCCTCTTGGTAACTATAACAAACTAATTATTCTTTTCTTATTTTTTTAAAATTTATGTTTTAACTAACATACATAAAAACAATAAATGTACATAGTTATGGGTTCCTTATGATATTTTGATAGATATATTCATTGAGTGATGCTTAAACCATGGTATACAGCTCACTCCTAAAATATTTATCACTTCTTCTTTGTGAAAACATTCAAACACTTTTTCTCTAGGTTTTTTAAATAAACAGCCTAGTTTCATTGTCTATACTTACTCTGCAAATGCACAGCAGAATTTCTTCTAAGGATAACTGAGTACTTATCCATCAACCTCTCCCCATAATAATAGAAACTAACCACTTTTTCCTCTGTAAATTGCCTTCTGATCTCTTACCTTCATCATACCTTAGTAATAATAAAACATATATTTTAAAATAATCACAATAATGAAATATAATCTGGAATTTTATTTTCAAACAACCAGAGGGAAGACCTTTGCTTGAGAGGGAGAAAATGAGTCATCCAAGGAGATACCTCTCATGTACACAATTACACTGGGTTACTTTTCCCTCTTCAATCCCAGAGTCTTTGACTTTACCTGTTTGGGCTGCTATTGCAAAATATCATAAATGTATAAGCAACAGAAATTTATTTCTTACAGTGCTGGAAGCTGAGAAGTCTAAGATCAAGTTGCTGGTGAATTTGGTATTTGATGAGGGCACATTTCCTAGTTCACGGATGGCATTTTCTAGTTGTGTCCTGACAGGGTAGAAAGGAAGGCGGCTCTCTGAAGCCATTTTTTAAATGCTCCTAATCCCATTCACACAGGCTCCACACTCAGAATAACCTTCCAAAGACCCCACCTCTTAATATCATCACATTTGTGATTAGGTTTCAGCCTATGTACTTAGAGGGGTCATGAACATTCATACCAGAGCAGACCTCCATGATGCAATGACTTTGATGTTTAATTTATACCAAAGTTTAAAACCAGCCTGTAGGAGCTTTGGTAATATATAGTTTCAGCCACCTTTTCCACTTAAAGAATAGGAACTTCTACATTTAAAAGCTTACTAGTTGAGGGGCTCCTATGTCTCTGATGACTAACTCTCATGATTGCAGTCTGATTACATTGTTAATTATATGGTTACACTAAATCACGAGCTAACACACATATAGGGAACTACCTGCTGCTGGTTGGTATCCCTCAGTCCTCAAACCTACAATTTGTTCAATCTTCGCTGGATCCTTTAGTTTTACATTAAAAACAATTCAAATAAGGGGAAAATGATGCTATGGTTATGGCTGAGCAGAATTCTTTTAAGACATCATGTACAAAATGTTTGGGTTGGATTGTTGGTGTCTGCATCACAAATAATAAATTGCTAACTTTAAGGTAGCAGTCTTTGAAACACACAAGCCACATAAATATAGGCACATATATGGTATGTGTTAGTTTTTCAACCCTCTGACAAAATGCCTGTAAGAAAGAAGAATCAAAGGAGGAAAGATTTATTTTGGCTCACAGAATCATAGGTTTTAGTCCAAATTTGACTGGCTCCATTGCTTTGGGCTTGAGGTGAATATCATGGTGGAATTGCAAGAAGGAGCAAATCTGCTCTCCTCATGATGGCTGGGAAGCCAAGAGTAAGGAAGAGGCCAGAGAGAAGAAATACCTTTCCAGGTCACATATTCAGTGACCCACTTTCTCCAACAAGCTCCACAGATAAGGTCAAAACCCTCATGATCCAACTATTTCCCCATATCCCCACCTCTGAACACCACTGCACTGGAGACCAAGACTTCAAACATGAGTCTTTATATCCATAGATACTTTATATCTATACCATAACACAAGTATTTTTGTAGATTCAATTGTGGCTTTATAATAGCTTTATTCTCATTTAAGTATATATTTTTGGGTGAGTGGGAAAACAATTTATTTGCTACTATAGGAATGAGAATTGTCCTTACATGTATTGCAAGCAGGAGTGAGAAATCATTTGCTGAACCCTATATTGGTGTATGAATCATAAATGTTTACGTACATTATCTCTCCTTGAATTTTTTAAAATGGTGGACACTACAGAAGTATGCATTGTTTCTAAATATTATTAATCACATTTAGGAAGCAGAAAAAAAAAGTAAGTGCTTAGCATATGGTTTGTATATGCCTGGAGCAGATGGCTTATATGTCTAGCAACACTACCCAAGTGCAATAGAGACAATTGCAGAAGAGGAGGTCCTCTTGAGAAATGATGTAGTTGATGGCTATTTTAGGGAGGTAAAAAACTCAACCCTTCCATAAGAGAAAATTCTATATAAAGTCTGTTCAAACATTTGGAAATCAGATTTTGTAAATAAGCTCAAAACTATCCAATTTACTCACAAGTAGAAATCCTTAAAAGTTTAGGGGAAAAAATAGAACAAAGAAATATTCCAAAAGAGAGAACAATTGTGGTATGTGACTATATAGAATATTAAATATTTTGATTACCATGAAATCATCTTTCTGAGAAGCCCTAATTCCATGTCACTGTTATGCCAGAGACTTATTTGCAACATAGGTATTCTCCTAAAGAATGCAAGAGTCTTTGTTAACTCAAAAGAAATCACCCAAATCAATTTTAAGTAAAATAGAAAAAAAGTTAAATATATTTGACAGTTACAACATGAATTTTAATATTCATTATACATCTCTTCCAAGTATGTATTCCAATCTTAATATCCATTATGCATCTCTTTGAAGTATGTATCCAAAACCCATCATTAAATTTGTAGCGTAATTTAACAAATTAAGAACTTATAAAAATATTTATTTTTTTCTAGTCTAGCTTTCTGAAAGATGCAGGTGGAGAATATGTTCATTTAGGTGTGTTTACAAATTTCTATAAACAAAATGAACGCAAGCAGAGATTTACAGATTTTCCAAAAGCAATTATGCCTGCAAAATTTCTCTTTGGGCTATAAAATCTGCTTTTCTATATGTATACTTAGTAATACATCCCAACCTCCTTTGTCCCAAATTCTTTCCTTTTCTGCCCCATAACTAGATTAAGAAATGCAAACATTTAGTTGTAATAAATAACTTTGTTCCCCGCAAACAGATTTTTTAAAAATTCAAGCAGAAGAGAAAAGGGGAAAATTTCAGATGCAGACTATCTGCTGCTTAATACCCATGATGCCTGTGGTTGACCTTTTTAGAACCACAAAGGTTTTATTAATTTGAAGACTTTTTGTCAAATACCTTTTTAGCTAGCCATGAATTCTGAGGCAATTCTAGCTCTCTAGTCCCATCCCAATAAGGAAAATACATAAATACATATTTTTACAATTATGAGTACTTCACATAAGCGACCTTAGAACTTTGAGAACTGGAGCTGATTAATTTTTACATGCACCATAAAAATTTTAGCACATTAAGAAAAAAAATAGCCTTAAGTTATTCCATTTTTGGATTGCATAAGTAAAGCTAAAAAGAAAATTATGTGGATACAAATATAGTTCTACTTGTTTCTTTTAAGGATTTGGCTTTCATTTCAATGTGGACATTTAGGTTCCTGCATTTCTAATTCTTTACTGCAATAGCTAACAGAAAATTGTCATTAGCCTACACAGAGTAAGCATTCTCAGACACAGCTGTGTAGACTCTGGCTTTTATAGGACGACATTACAGTTTAGCTAATATGTGTAAAGGTTCTAAACATTCATTCTCAAGCTTCCGAAATAAATTTAAGTCATTTTGTGTTAAGTTTCATTTGGGAAAAACTATATTGTATATAAAAAGACTCCTAAATTAGAATCTCTATTAAAAACTGACTTAAAAGTGCAATGATGGACTCACTATTATTTCATAGAGGGTGAAAATATTCTAACACTGATTTATGGGTGATGGTGTCATTAGTCAATAAAGTTACCAAAAACTATTGAACTGTACACATAAAAATGGGTGGATTTATGAGTTGAAAGTGTGCTCTAATAGTTATTTAAAAAACCCTAGATACAAAGTGTGTGTATGAGTGTGTGTGTGTGTGTCTTTGAATACATTTTCTCTACTGTGTTCCTTATTTTTCTTTCATAACTGTTGGAGCTATTTGTTGAAAAAAATTGCATGAAACTATTATATAGGCATTACAAAGTGTAACTAGCCTGGTCTGTTGGATTTCTTCAGGTACTGAAAAACAATAAACTAAGAATCATTATTATTCACAGTGTACATTCTGTGGTTTCGCTTTAGAAACATGCTTTTCAAGTTAAATTTCCTTCAAAATGCACCTCACCAGAAAAAAAGTGAGGGAAAAATGCTAGAGGCAAAGTTGGGACTAAGAAGTCTGGCAGTATAGCCTCTAAATATGGCTGGGTTTCTCTATGCATTACATCTAGAGGGGCTCACGGTTGGTTTTCATACATGCTGTTTGTGGATCTATGTGTATAGCTTACTTTCCTGGATAGCTAAAGTATGGTGCTTTTACTCTTTGCTAATGTCAGGAATAGCTAAATCTCAAATTGAATTTGAGTTCTAACAGGTTAGTTTAATCTCTGAAAGGAGATCCTGAAATAAGAGTCCAGAAAGACCAAACACTGGGTTCTCATCAATGTTTAAATTTTACAAATGAGTACATGTGGAATGAATGAATATTCCTTTAACATTTGTGTTCAACATAGGTCATTTCAATGTAAAGGTAGCTACACAGGATCACTATAAACTTTTTATAATCTTCATTCATAAAGCAATAATATATATGGACAGATTCTTAAGTGTTTCATGTAATTCACCCCTGTTTTCTAATGAACTGGAGGGAAATGAAATCAGATAAGAAAAAAATCAATCCAAGTAAAATGTAAGGTTTGAGTTAAAAAAGATCATGTCCTTGTTACCAAATCCCATAATTAAGCATATACAAAGGAAGCAATGACAAGAACTATGGGTCCAGAAGCGAAATGATGAGAAAAATTTTTCAACACATTCCTTGAAAAGTCAGCATGCTTTTACAAGAAATGACCAATGAAAGAAAGAAAGAAACATGCATGAAAAGAATTTTTTTCAGTTAACGTCTATAATTTAACAAAATAACAATATATTCAAAATCATTTTTGAAGACAAATTAAAAGACCCTTATTGACTACAAATTGCTAAGTACCAAAGTACATTTACAGAAACTATGAATACCAATGGTGACAAACTATCCCAAGAACTGCTGATGTAAAAATCAGAATCTGAGTGCTTAGTGTTGATATTTCTGTTGACTTTCAAATCTTAAACCAACATATTTTAATCCAATTATAGGTGGAAGAGATGCAATATGGAAAAGAGTCTATGTTTATATTTTTAAATATAAATACATAATTTTATTGATAGGTACAAATATTTAACAAAAATAGAACATAAGTTTTTTTAAATTCTATGGATCATCAGAAAATCTATACCAGTAAGAAATCATATAAACATAGTTGATATTTAAATTACATTACTAATGTAATGTAAAACCTAAGTGTATTAATTAAAAAAAAAACAATTTGGAAGATATATATATGAAATATCTCATATTTTTATTCCCATAAATATATGGGATATGTGGAATGTTGGTTACATTTATGGAAATAGATTTATTTGTTATTATATATTCACATAAAAATATATATACATAATTTATACATATAGCATATGTATATTATACATGTATAAGTACTGGCACTTATACACATTTTTATGCATATTTGTACATATTTATTATATATATTCTATATAAAGCTCAATTACTAATAATATCATATATAAGTTTGTATATTATTTAATTCTATTAGCAGTCTGAATTTTTAGATTCATAGAATAAGGAAATTTACCATTCCCTTTTGCATACCTTTGCCTATGTCCTTCATAATAATTAAGAAAATAAATATCACACAAGTTGTTTACCCTTGCCTGTCCTTCTTATGGCAGGCACTATGTAGGTGTGCTATTCAAAGTGAGGAGCAAGTGTGAGCGCAATTGCCCTTAGGAATACTTTACAAATTAGCATCTGTGATGGTCTAAACCATTTTTGAGGTGACCCCCAAAAGCTCATGTGTGAGACAATGCAAGAAAGTTCAGAGGTGGTGTTTAGATTGTGAGAGTCTAAACCTAATCAGTGCATTAATCCACTTGAATGGATTACCCAGGTGGTAACTATCAGTAGTAGGGTGTGACTGGAGGATGTAGGATACTGGAGGCAGGTCTTTGGAGTATTTTGTTCCTGTTGACTGGAGCTTAGTCTCTCTGCTTCCTTATTGTCATGTCCTGAGCTGCTTTCCTCTGCCATGCCCTTTCATCTTCATGTTCTGCCTCATCTTGGACCCAGAAAAAAGCCATCTATGGGCTGAAACTGCTGAAACATTGAGCCCCAAATAAACTTTTTCTCCTCTACATTGTTCTTATAAGGTTTTTTGGTCACAGCACAAAAAGCTGACTAAAGTATCATCTGATGTCCTGTTTCCCCCAAAATGCATATGGAACCTATCATCTCAGTTAACCTCTGAAGAACTTAAAGTACTTCTACCCATCTAGGATACCTAATTGGCATATTCTGTTGATGTTTAAATTACATATTTTTGTAATTTACTCTTGAGACCCACTCTCCAATTTCAAAATTTCAGTGACTTGAATTTATTTAGTGGAGAGCTTTATTTTGTCATCAGTTACTTTGTCCACGCACTTTAATTGGAAGTACTTAGACTAAATACTTCTTCACTAGTTTTCATTCTTAGATTAGCCTTTAGTTAATGACTGATGGGGAGTGTGTGTGTGTGTGTGTGTGTGTGTGTGTGTGTGTGTGTGTTTGTGTATGTATATATATGTATCTTCCTTTTCTCTTGGATGGGATAACCCTGAAGCAAATGTTCTACACTGGCTCTTACAGTTAGAAACACTATTCACTATACAGGAGCATAGTAATTTGATCAATAACTCATCTTTCAGTGGTTGTCTTCCTTTCCTTGTTTCATTTTCCTACTGTCCTACCTGTTTCCTGAGATTATTCTTGTACATAAACAACCAGTGCTCAAACTCTTATTTCAACATTCCCTTCATGGAGAGCAGAAATTAAGCTATCTTGATTTTTTTTCTTTTTAAATAATTTTTAATTTTTTTAAATTAGTAACACATTACAGTAGAATGCATTCATGCACTTTGATATAACATACATAGATGGGATATAATTTCTAATTTTTCAGAAGCAGCTACCTTGCATTTTTGAAGATCCTATGGGATACTGATGAGATCTGAGACAATTTGAATCTCTATTCAGATTTTCAAGATGATTAAATGATTTAGGTCTATTTTAGTCGATGTTCAGCTTGGCTTCATTTGGAAGTTTTGGCATCAAGTGGAACCACCGTTAAGGAAATTAAACTTAGATATACAAACATACAAGGAAATGTATACACAGATTTAACATGCACATATCTTTACCCCAGCATTATTGATACCTCAAACTCACTCTGGAGTTAAAACACAGATGATACTTGAAATTATTTGACTGATTGAACTATAACTGCTGGAATGAGATGAAGGATAGTTCATGGTACTATAGAGAAGTTTAGTGGGATCACATTTGTCCAAAGAGCTCTCTACTTTTATGTTGGATCCAAGCCAAGGTGACTGTTTTCACCTTTTATGCTCAGAATGCAGCATTCACAAGTTTAAGAAGCAGAACTCTTCATTTGTGGCTATTCCTAGGAACAGGCAAGCCCAAGATGTGTCATGACAATCTATCTTCAAACAAGAAGCAGACATCACATGCAGACTACAATGGAACTTCTTAAAAAGTGGAATATAGTTAGCAGAGCCCCTTGGATCTGTTGAAGCTCACTTTTGTTGTTGTTCTTTTATGAATCTCACTTATTTTTTGTTTTTTTTATGACATTGCTGGAATATCTCAGAGCATTTTGTTCAACTTTAGTTATTAATTCCCAGTGTACATTAATAAGAAATAGAAATTTCCTGGGTGGGAGAATAAAAAAAATGATGTCAGATAATCTTCCTCTTCTGATGTTGAGGTGCTTTGCAGGGATTGTGGGAAATGAAAAATTTTTTACTTAACTCTGTACTTAATTGAATTGTATTCACCAAGTTCACTGGTTTTCTTGACTAATACTGACTTTTAGAATTGTGCTGAAGGCACTCATGACTCTTCCAAAAACCTGTATAGGTATCTTGCACTGCAAGGACCCATTTTGTACCTCAAGAGGTGTCTGGTTTCAACTATTTGTAGTTCTCTTTTGCCAAATATTTGTAGTTGTCTTTTGCTTATAATGGGTGCATTTTCGTTCTATTCCATGATGTTTTTGCCATTTGCTAAGCCAGCCAAGCCAGAGGAAAATAGTTAGCTAAGTATCTTATATATGATAATATATGTAAGTATATGTGGGGGTATATAATTATACAGATTTAAGCTATTAATTTGTAAATTCATTTTAACACATCCTTTTGTTGTCTTAACAAACCTCAATATTTGTTATATAGTATATTATGTACATGATTATGTACTTTCACATATAAATATTATATATCATTATATCATTGAATCAAATGGACTCTATTTGTTTCTTACAGTAAAGTTCTAGAACCACAAATGAATGTAATCATGTAATAACATATCTTTCATTCCGAACCTCTCAAACCTTACAGAATGCAATTTAGTCCTACGTTATTGGGATGTGTTACAGAAACCCAGAAATAGAAGCCAGGACTAGCAATGAAAGTGAGGTAAAAATATATCTGTGAATAAATCCTTCTTGTCAATTCACACAAGTGAGTGAAAATTACAGTCTAGTAGAAATCAGAGAAAAAGGCAGTTAAGCAAGTTCCCTCTGGGAGAGACTTCTTCACAGCAGGATGATAATACCCCAGTATCCCACTGTCTAGCAGACTTCACTAAAAGAGACACCTGTCACATAGGAATTGAGATCAATGGGTTGACACAGAAATGTTCTGTTCTGACTCCCTTGATTCTTATTTGCTACTATAAGAATGTTCTGCAAAACCATTGCCATTTCCAAATTATTTCTTCCTAAGTTTTGCCTTATGAGGTAAGACAGATGCTAGGAAGATGCAGGGATATTTGCAGGCTTACATACAAATAGCCTATGAAGAAAAATATTCTACACTTTTATTAGTTTATTATCAAATGTATGGAAGAAATTACAAATTAGCAACAAAATTTCTTCAAAATAAAGATTAGATAACCCACAAGAAAAGCTCAATTTATCTCTTACATGAATATTTAGATATTATTTACCTTTGTTAAACCTTTACACCTGGAAGGACTTAAAATTAATTTTAAAGGACTTAAAATTAATACAAAGTTGAGTTCAGGAATAAATAAATACAATATTTCATAGGGTGACTCCTATTTTGTGGCACAGACATTTAATCAAATTGGAAAGTAATAAGAATAAGAATTGAAGCATTTTTATGAAGTGAAAAGACTAGAAAAGCAAAGTGATAAAATGTAGGGGAAGACCATGTGTTTTCTTACTCAAGATATAATTATTTAAACAAATTAGTGTTTTTATTCAGTAGTTCAATACAGACTCATCCTTTTGTGTTTAAAACTGTTTTCTGAGTTTTCCCTTTAAAATGACCAATTCCAAATGAGATAATGTACCTTCTTTTGAGAGTCAAATGTTAAATTATTCTATTTGTTTTATTTATGGTTTAAGGTAACTATCTCATTCATCAAGTATAATGTTCTCCACAGTCTTCAGGAGACAGAGACTAAGCCTTTCAAATGAATGACGATAAAGTGAATAGCTCCTGCCAAAGGATGAATCATTTGATTTAAAACACATTTGTAGAGCCAGTTTTGGAACTGTGCACCCTTGTTAATTTTCTCTTTTGTGATTTCCCTTCTCTCTGTAGGTTGCTAATCAAAACCAACATTGAGACAGTGCCAGGTTTCATGGAGTGGTTAAGAGCATTCCTAGAAGTGGCACAGATGCCAAGCCATCAGCTTTTTGTAATTAGAAGAAATAAAAAGTTTGAGCTAAATTTGAATAAAAGCTTTCTGTATTTTTAAAAGGTATCTTGAAATACAGAGGCCTGAATGTAACCATGAGGGTAACTGATGGGCTCCATCATATTTTAGTTATTAAGCCCCAAACTTGTGTCTGAGGCCTCTTCAATTCCATGTCATGATTAGGCAGACCATCAATTGCCTTGTATCTCTTCTCTTGAGACACCCTGTCTTCTTGTCTTCAGAGTCTACTGAGCCTGGCTACTTCCAAAATCTTCAAATGAATCAGTTTATATGTTTGAGGGCAGGTACTATCAATTCTAATTTTATTTGAATGTTTTAGATTTGATTGAAAATACTTTATAGTGAAACTTGTGCTGACATTTTTCTTCCCTATTTCTGCTGTAACAATTTTAGATGTTTTTAGAACTGAACACAGCTTTCTGGGCTAGGAGTAAATCACAGTGTCTCAAAATCATTAAACATAAAGTTGAAACAAAAAAATTACTGGAATAAAAAACAAAAACAAAAACCCCCACAAATATACAAACAACTAATGAAGGATCTTGCAAAAGTAGTTTTATAACAACTGTATAAAGTTGATTTTTCAGGAGATTGTTTTTATATTCTTATTTTATGCCCACTCCTGAATTGTAGATGTTTTGAGTAGGTGCACAAAGAAGATTTGCTTGAGATGCTATATTGTATTGTGATTATTATATTCTTCACAACAACTTCTTCATACTTCATTCAGTTCATAGCCTGTCTAAAGCAAAGTGACTTTTTATCTTTACCATATTTCCCTCCTTTCCCTTCAGAGTTGAAATAGGTGTCCTCCTTTCTTTCTATGTCTACGAGCTGGTATTGATTTTATTCCTTCTTACCATTCCTTCAGTCCTCAGAGACACTCTCTGCCTTGACCTAACTTGCTAACCCATACTTTTTCTCTTCTTCTCAGATGAGCTTCAATACAGAAGAGAGAGAGAGAGAGAGAGAGAGAGAGAGAGAGAGAGAGAGAGAGAGAGAGAGAGATGTCTGATATAGTCATCAGATTAATCGAGGTTGAAATATGGTTCAGGAATATCTGTGTAAATATAGTCATTTTGCCTCAATTCCCTCCATGGGAAATTTATAAAGAAAATGGTTGCTCTCCATAACTGTTCTTTTCATTCCAATTATTGGGGTAAATGTTACACAAATATCTGTAAAACATTACCTATCATGGTATTTTCAGAAACAATTAGCATTTGAATCAGTGGACAGAATAAGGATGATCTATCCTCACCAAAGTCAGTAGACATCATCATTCAAATACTGAGGATCTATACTGAATAAAAGGGAGTGGAAAAGTCATTCTCTCTTCAAAATCTGGAACATCCACCTCACCTACCCTAAGATACAGAACTACTAGTTCTCAGGCTTCCAGTCTCATATTAAATCACATTACCAGGTTCCCTGGTAATCCAGCTTACAGAGGCCAGATGTTGTGAGTCCTTGTCCTCCACAATCACATGAACCAAGTCCATTAATAAATCTCCTCTCATTTATATCTCTATATATCCTATTGGTTCTGTTTCTCTGGAGATCCATGATTATTGTACTACCTTATAATTGTTTTTAGTAATGATAATTATATTAAATGGGATTCAGAATATAATAATCACAGTGTGCTCCACCTAATAGGGGCACTTGAAATCCAAATTCTGCCCCCAAATTTCATTCTAAATTGTCTCAATAATAACTTAAACCATCCCAATACCTGATGACAGAGACATTTCTCTTGAGATCTAACTCTTAAACTCCAATATTGACATTTTCTGCACATCTCTCTTACTTAAAGCATACCTAAGAGTGCATATTTCGAAAAGGCTGAAATTAACCACTATGAAGGAGACAAATGTGGACCATGCCTGGATCATGCCCTCAAGGAACTTAAAGAACAATAGGGAAGAGTAAAAGCCTATAAATATCATTCTATCACAAATTAGAGTGAAGGGAAATCACAAGAGAGATATAGATACCAGTAATGTAGTGCTGTGGGAGTTCAGATATTATTTCCAAAAAGAAGAATTATGAAAAAATTAATGGAGGTGTTGGCATTTAATCTGGGCTATAAAGAATGAAGAACACATAAATGTATAAATACAGAATAAGTATGTTTTGGATAAAAGTGATCAAATTTGCAAAAAAAAAATCCTAAATAAGAAGAGTTATATTTATCTTAATAACCAGGAATACAGTAGATTATTTTTATAGATTAGTGTTAAGCCAGTTGTAAAGGGCTTTAATATATAGGATACGAAGTTTGACTTTTTATTTTTCCTTTGCATTATGGGCAACCATTATTTAGGTAAGCTAAGTTACATGCTTCTATATGTTAGTAAGATTAACCTCTCAGCAATTATTTCATCAGTGTTTTGCAGACATGGATAAGAACTGGTCTTTGAGGAGTCATGCAATCTGACAAGCAGGGACGGAGCTATAAGCAGAGTCCTGTGGGATTATGAGTGGCCTGGCTTACTCTGGTTGGGGAATGGAAAATTTCCTGCCAAAAATGAATTATGAAATGGTTTTTTGAGAGATGAAGAATCAGCTGAGTGAAGAAGGATAATAGAATTTCCTATAAATGGATACAGATTAAATAGAATTAAAAAGGCATGAAACTGCAGAGTGTGCCCAGGATTAAAAGGATCTGTATTGACAGCATAAAGTGGGATGGTATTAAGTGGCAGGTAGGTCTGGAGCAGGGTGTGGAGAGCTTTTATAAGTCCCAGCAAAGCACTTGGTGCTTTATAAAACTGATGAGGTAGAAGAGCAATTTCAGACTAGTAGTTATTATAATAATGCAGATGAGAGGTAAGAACCTGAAATTAATAACATCAATGAAGACAGAGAGGATGGTATAGAAATAGGAGAGAATATGTGTAGGTGGAATCAATAAGACATGATAACTCTCTCTACACCTTGCTAGACATTTGATTAGTGCCCACTGTGTTTGAGACACTAAGGAAATATATGAAAATGCATCAAAGAACAAAACAGACCAAAATTCCTTGTCTGATAAAGCTTATCTTTCTTGAGAAGAACTGAGGGAAGAGGCAAAAGAGACCAAGATTTTATAAATTGTGCCTTTTTTTATATGACTATTTCCTAATTAAAGACAGCTTGGATTCTAAGGCTGGCTCCTTCTCTTATGCTCAGCAACTATCTATTGCTGTTCTCAAGATGTCATACCTGATGCTATTTTTTTTTTAAATTCATATTTTATATCCCCTCCTTTTCTTTTTCAAATCTCATGATTCCCAAGTATAAAACTCATATTTATGTAAGTTCTTTTTGAAGCATCAGGCATTACTTGTCACTTGCTTACTTTTTATAACTCTCTGGATGAATAACCTGTATTTTGCCTTATTTTTATCATTTCTAAAATTCTCCATATTATCTTATAATGTGTTCTTCCTGCTCATGAGGTCAATCAACATATTCATCATCCATCTTATTTTCTACACTTGTTTTAGCTATCTTCATGTTTAAATGAGTTGCAATGCCCCCTTGGTCTTTAATTCACACCTGGTCTATCCATGCAGAGGATTCTGGTTTTAATTTCTAAAGGTCAGCTTCTCCTTCCCTCAAGTTTTATTCAGATCTTTATTTCCTCTTATTATGGTTATGGTTAGTTTGTTAACTCATTTCCTTTCTTTCAGCTTCATCTATTTTTCTAAGTCATAGGCCAGATCATGTCACTCTTACACAGAAACCTGCATTCCTTTCTGTCTGCCCCATCCCAAACCATTTATATCATAAGTACGCCCCACTACCCATAGAATAAATAAAAACACCTAAACCAGGTGAATACATTACATAGCAGTCTCTGCACAAAGATGAGCTTCTGTCAGGGGAAATTAGGAGGCAGAGACACTGCTCAAGGACACTGGACTGATTTCTTTACTCCTCATTCCTCTTTCATGGTTGGTATTAGTGTTGCTGAAGTGGTTCAGGAAGCAAAAGGGCTTGATATATGCAAATATTTCTTTAAACTTGAAGAGCACACATTCTTGCTGCAGTTTTTCCATAATGTGTGACATAGAACTGAGCACTAAAGAGCAATGGAGCAGCAAGATTACTCTAAGTTTCCATGCCTGGCAGGGCCATTGCTGTACAGAAAGACAGGCTGTTGCCCTGTAGAAAATCAAAACCTAGGGTGCAAAGCTGAGCCAAGACATATTTTTGTGCCACAGCCCATTTATTTCCATTAAGTACTAAATCCTGATCTAAATATGTTTGGAAATATGAGTGTGTTCCCATTATTTTTGTCAAACAAATTCCCCCATGATCATGCAGACATATACACTTTCCAGCCTATACTACCTACTGAACATTTGCCCTGCTGTGCTTCAGCTGGATGGCAACAATGATAGACAATGCCTTCTCAACCTCTCTGTTCTATTTCCTTGTTCATTTTGTAGGTACCTTTCATTGTTCACCTCAACCCCTGCCCCCATCAATAAAATCTTCCTCTACTCCTAGACTGGAAATAATCATTCTTGCTCTTTATTCTGATGCATTTTCTTTGCACACACTGTATAGTTAGCTGATTAAATTTTGAAGTATAAATCCCTTAATGGTAGCAAGTATGCAGTAGCTATTATGATATCTTCCCACTACATAACATAATGTTGGTCAGTAGCAATATTCAACAACTATTTTGCAATTAAGTTAAATAAATATAAAATTTTATTGCTATGAAGTACAGGTACTTCATAAAATAAATTTTGGAGCAATCTTTTAAAACAAAAGACTGAACAGAATGCAGAAGAAAAAAATAATTAAGTATCAGGTAATGCATAGTTTGGAATGTGGTCTTAGAGTTACACTGATTGACCACCTTGGCATTACTCTACAATAAATTTGGGCAAAAATTAACTACAAATGGTTATTCAAATCTTTTGCAATTTCCTGGATTCAGAAAATACTGATAAGATAATGGCCATATCTTTTATTTGCATAAAGCCTAGAAAAATGTGTTTTTTGAGGTCAAATAATATTATTGTATATAAATCTAGTTTTTAACAAAGGCTTACTCATCTTCTGTTTCTGCAAACTCAATATGTATGGCTAAAGGCCAAGTGGTTTATTGAAGCTCAAGCTGTCAAGTGAGGGAACTGTAGGTTTCTTCCTGTCTGCACATTTGCAATTGGGAAAGAATTTTTCTTTCCAGGAACTTCCTGAGAACTTGCTGAATAGACTAATCTGTAGAGTATTTTAGGGATCTCTATGCTCATTTTCAGAGATTCTCAATCTGTAGGACTGGCTTGGAGTGGGAACATGGTGGTGTGATGAAAGGCTTCTGAGTGATTTTGTAGGAATTTTGGGTTTAAAAATCACTAAGCTATGGGTTTTCATTAATAGCACTACCTAAAGATGATTGACAAGCCCTCAATTGCTACTAGTGACAGTCACAATACTGTCTTGGGTATAAGGACATTTCTTAAAGACAGGAAAGGAAGGGATATAGGGAAGACTGAGTTATTAGGCCCGATGCTTTCAAAATTCTATCTACAGGGGCACATAAGAAAGTCTTCTCCAAAAGGATAATCCTGGCATTTCTCTAACATGTGTGGTCTAGGGATTCATTCAAAATAGAGGCAGCCAACTATTCTTCTGGCAGAGAATTAATATTCCAAACATAAAAATAGCTCAAAAAAATTACTACCCCAAAAGTAAATAACCTAGTCAATAAATGGTCCAATGAGCTAAGCAGACATTTCTCAAAAGAAGTGATAAAGTGGCCAACAAATATATGAAAAACTGCTCAACATCTTTAGCAATCTGAAACATGTAAATAAAAACTATACTAAGATTTCATCTTACTGCAGTGAGAATGGCAGTCATCAAGAATAAAAATAACAAATGCTAGAGATGGGGGTGGGGGAAAAGGAACATATATACATTTTTGGTGGGATTATAAATTAGTATAATCACTGTGGAAATAAATATGGAGGTTCCTCAAAAGGTTAGGAATGGAATTACCATATGACCATACACCATTCCTAAGTATTTATTACCCTAAAGAATTAAAGTCAGCCTACTCTTAGTGATGGGGACATATCCATGTTTACATTAGCAGAATTTACAATAGCTAAATTATGGAATCAGCCTAGTTGACTTTCAATGGATAAATGAATAAATAACTGTGCTGTATATATAGAATGAGATTTATTCAACCACAGAAAAAGAACAAAATTGTGTCATTTGCAGAAAATGAATAGAATTTGTGAACACTTTGTTAAAAGAAATAACTCAGTGGTCATGTTTTTTCTCTTATGAAAAAAACTTCAGAGGAAAAAAGGCAGGGTATTCTCATGAAAATAGAAGTGAGAAGAAAAGAGGAGGGAACTAGAGGAGAGAGGAGGGAAGAAAAAGGAGAGGTACTAGACAACTAACTTGACAAAATTTTTTATTATATTATGTGCATGAAAAATATGTAACAAGGAATCCCACTCATATATTATTAGAATGCGGTAATAAGAATACTTCCTCTTGTTTACTAAAATAAAAGTTCCTTTTCTTATGCACATATATGAGTATACCACAATGAATCTCAATATTGTGTACATCCACAACACTAAGATATTAATTAGATTAAGTATATTCCATGCTTGTATAAGCAGATCAAAACATTCTACTGTTATGTATAACTAAAGAGAAAAAATTAAAAATTCAATAGAAAAAATTAAAGGTCCTATTAGAATTATAAGACAATAAAGATACACTTAGACACAAAAAACACATACAAATTCCCTGACATAGAGACCTCTGGAAGATTAATTTTATGTATCAGATTGACACATAAAATATTTTTTCCAGGTACTTGATCAAACACCAGTCTAGATGTCACTGTAAAAGCATTTTCCATAATAAATAAATAAATAAGTACATTTTGAGAAACCAGATTGAACTCAGACATTATGTGACTAAGGCTGAAGGCCTTAATAGAAAAAGACAAAAGTCTCCCAAGAAATAGGGAATTCAAATCTAGTCTGCCATCAGTCTTAAGCGTCTATAGCCACTCTTCATAGGATTTCAGCCTTCCATCTTACCCGGAAGGTTTTGAGCTTGTTAGCCCCCACAATAGCATGAGCTAGCTCTCTTCCACCCCCACCCCTCACAGATTCATTCTAGTCACTCTGTTTTTCTAAAGAAACTTAAATAATGTAATTCAAAAAGTGATTTGCAAAACTACTCATACACTTGAAAACTGTTTTAGAAAAGAGTAGACAGATACATGGTTTTATACAAGATAACATGGTAGAGCTATTTTCTTTGGGGTCACAGCCAAACCACCTTACTAATTTTATCACAGTTGAGAAAAATGAAGATTAAAATATATGCCAGTCTCCTTCTCTACTTAAATCCTAGTTTGAGTTGGTAAATATAACTGGTCAATGAGGGTGTGTGTGTGTGTGTGTGTGTGTGTGTGTGTGTGTGGATATATATATATATATATATATATATATATATATATATATGTAAGAAAATCAAAACTTCATCCACTGGGCAAATGTGGTTCGGTTGATTGTGCTGGACAAGGGCTAAAGACTGGAGACTTCTCTGTTTTTCTCCCATGTTGTGTGCAATACCCACCTGTCAATCTGGTGTTTATCATAAGCACTCAATCACACATGTCAAGTACATTCACCCCTGCCCCACTTTCCAAAACTCCAACCCCACACGTACAAACTCAAGTACACTCCTTACACAGTGTTCAAGGAAAATGTCTGCTCCACTTTCTGCACTACTCATTAGAGTGGCCAGATGAAGCATTCTGGTTGTAGCCTTTGTGACAGGAAAAAAACTGTAAACTGTGTGCCGGTGACTGCAGTTAGGATGAGAAGCCGTATATGGAAATATATATAGACAATAAAAGCAGCTGCCTGGCACCAACTGCAATAGAAAGGCAGCTGCTTTCTCTACAGTGAGGTGGAGCAAAGCTTACTCTTGGGCAGCAGTTGTTACTTCAGTAATAACGCCCCAGGCTAATTAATCCCCCATCATCTCCACAATTATTTGGAGAACAAAAGGAAAATGGCTGAGTTTCTCCCTGGATCAAGGACACACATAATGAATTTCCTTCTTTGAATGGTTCATTCCTCAAGATAGCAGACATGTTCATCTCAAAAACAAATGATCTTACACTTGATGAATAGCAACTAATTGTACTTGGAAAAGAGAAGATGGACCACCACACAATTTTTTTGAAAGTAGTAATTGTGGTCATTAATTTAGGAGTGGAGTCACCTCACATTGTTTTTCTTAAGGTTTCAATACTATTTTGCTTTATGAGTCTTTATTTGTTTGTTATTATTATTATTTTATTTATTTATTTTTTGCAGAGCAGGGAACTTAAGCCAGCACCTGGCACATTACCACTAAGCAAGCACCTTACCACTAAGCTACATGCTCAGCACTATAAGGAGTCTTTAGGTTCTTCATATTACAATTAGGATCTTAGGCAGGGAGACTGTCATTCTTTCGTCCTTTCACTTTAAATATTTTTAAGACTTAATGCTCACTTTGGGAACAAAACACATAAAATGCTAGCTTTTCACACTGCGTAATTGTAGTCATTTTATGTTATATTTAGATACCTCCTATTAGGAAGAAGTAACAAAAAGGGAATTTTTAAGTGATGTTCAAAGGACAATTCTCATATAGTTCCCACCCTGGTGGTTTTGTGAAACTCAAGTTATTTTCACCTCACCAGGCTAAGGGAATAGCAGGAAATGGGTATAGAAAAGAGTGACCCAGGTCTATGGAGGTGAGTGTTCAGAAATGCTCATCTTAGCTCCTGGAATCCTTAAAGGGAGAATTTCATTAAGTAAACGCAACCTTTCAGTATTCCCTAGACTAAACTGTGAAACATTTTTGAAAAGCAGAAAATCCTTATTTATGGTAGGAATGTTTGAAATTCAAAAGATAAATGCCATTCGGAATGCAAGTATGTTCTAGGTATCTAATATGTAATGGGACACAGCTGTAATAACAGCCACTGAAGCAGGGGCCTCCCTATATCATGTCATTAGTTGACTTGTTATAAGCCGATCTTCTAGCCCTTTTTATAAGGGCCACTGGGGTAAAAAATAAATATATCATGTACTGAACATCTGTGGTTCTGTCACAAAGAGTGACTCAGATCAAATTTCAACTGTATCCTAGGCTATACATAATACCCTTTAAAAAGTGATGCTTAGCAGAAAGTATAGACTAGGAACTCAAAGGTCTTTATTTCCAAAGGGCAAAGGTATGGGAAGACCTGGACTGTGCCTTGGATAACACTAAGGGCAACTCTTTTCTTACAATCCTTTATTTATTTATTTATTTTTAGTTCAATTATTTTTAGTTATGGACACTTTAGATAAGATTCTGAAAGTGGGTATTTTGTATGTGAGATGTTAACTGAGAAAAGAAAATACTAAATACTCAACTTATTAACTTAGTGAGCTTCCATAATTGTGAAACAGCATTTAAGTACATGCATTTATCAGCAGAAATTTTTGCCTGAGACTGTTTTTTTTTTTTAATATATCTATCTGATTGTTTTCATTTTTTTCTTTGGTCAGATAACAAATAATGGATTATCCTTTCAAAGTATCCATGAGAAGTAAATTAACTATTTGAAAGAAGAAAATTCTACCATTTGTAAAAATTTACAAGAAGCTTGATTTTGTAGAGAGGGCAAGGGTGAAGAGAAGGAATCCAGATAGAAGACATTTTCAATAATGTAGACATGACACAATGTGGCTAGGTGGTGCAATGGATTGGGTAAGAAATGGCACATTTTATAGAATGTGCTGGTGGAGCAAATGCAAGGTTTGAGGGAAAGAGAGGAGTCTGATGACTTCAATGGCTGTTATCTCAATTATCTCAAGGACTGAAAAAGATGGAGTTGCCCTTACCTAAAATAATGGTCTGGTGCTTTTCCATGCCATACTGACCCTACCAGCATGGTATTATTGGTAGCAGGCAGTGTAATACTAACACTGTTCCAAGTGTACCCTTGTAATTGATGAAAGAATCTTAGGCTTTACATAGACAGATATTTCTTATATAATTAGTCCTATTTTTCTAGTGATATTAATTTTCTATCTATAAGAGTAAACTTACTTCAAATACATTACTGAATAAAAAATGAGGCTTAATTTAAATATATTGTTAAGTTACAAGAGTCTTGGTGATAATCTCATTGAAGCATCATTGATAAATGAATAAATTTGGAATGAAAGCATCAAGGTGTTTACCAGAAATTGGGAAGTTCTGGTAGGTTGGAAAGACTTAGGTTTGAATTCTTCTCAACCACTAAGTTAGCTAAATGGAGCTACTTAACTACCTTCTTGAAAACAAATTCTACTGTACATGTTGGGAATAATACCTACATTACAGAGTGGTGTAGGGCCGAATGATATCTATAAAATGTCCAGTACAGAGTTTGCAAATACCTAGAATTCCACACTTGGTTGCTACATTAAATAATAAATATTTTCATTTTGTTCTCATTCAGTAGATACTTAGGTTATTAGGACAATTTATATATATATATATATATATATATATATATATATATATATATATAGAGAGAGAGAGAGAGAGAGAGAGAGAGAGAGAGAGAGAGAGAGTATATACAAATAAATAGATAGTATCAACTGCCCAAAGGTTTATCTGTACCCCAAATACATGCAAATTAGACTTATCCTATTGTATAGAATTTCTCTTCTCTGATAGATTTCTCTTTTGGAAACACATTTAAATAGTTTTTTTTTTAAATTTTACTCTTAAGGAAATGAGCAATAGCTTTTAAATTTTACAATAGACAACATTTTTAAACATAAACTTTCTAACAAATATTAGCAGACAAAGGAGTAAAATCTGAGTTACTAGTATGCTATCAGTGTTAATTCATGGATGTGTTATTGAGCACTATGATTATTCATAATTACAATGTTTATTATGAACATGTCTAAAATTTCAACAATTTCTTCATCTGAAATGAAGTGTGACATTCATGATAATTACTGTTAGTTATATTTTAGTTGCATTATTTTTTACTATATTTCATATGGTAAAGGTCTATAATTTTTTAACTAAGTATAATATGTTGTTCCATATTAATAACAGAAACCTTGGTTTATCAACAGGGTAGAGAAATAGTTAAATAAGCAAATCTGGTGTGGAGTGTTTCATTATAGATGTTTAAATATCTGTTCTTATGCAATTACTTAAGATCCTACATTTTTACTTAGTGCTTTCAAAAGATAAGATACATTCAATTGGAGTGACCATTAAACAACACATGCAATTATGATTTTTTTAAAGAGAGAGAGAGGAGAGAGAGAGAGAGAGAGAGAGAGAGAGAGAGAGAGAGAGAGAGAGAGAGAATTTTTAATATTTATTTTTTTTAGTTCTCGGTGGACACAACATCTTTGTTGGTATGTGGTGCTGAGGATCGAACCCGGGCCGCACGCATGCCAGGCGAGCGCGCTACCACTTGAGCCACATCCCCAGCCCAATTATGATTTAACTTGTACATAAATTAAACCATTTCATATATTTCCCTTCTACCTCTTTGTGAAGTTCTTTGGGATGCAAAACAGACCTATTACCTATGATATTAAAACAGTGCATATAGACTATGTGTAATAAGTAGGTTTTGATTCTAGCCTTTAGTAATGGCAGAAAATAAAGAAAACTTTTATATATGATTTTGTTTTATCTGTAAATTAAAAATAAATCTATTTCCTTGGGTGACTTCTTTGGGCTTCTGGTGCCTGTTGAAGTCTCCTGGCAGCTGGTCTTGCCTGCCTTTTCATGGCCAAACCAATCAATTTCATGCTGGGTTCTTAAAGCCTCTAAGATCTCCTGGACTGGGGGCTCCTTGAAGATAGCAACCACATCTTAATCATCATTGTGTCCACAGTGCAGCTAATACAATAGCAAGCTCAAACCAAGTGCTCCACTAATGCTCAGGAAAAGGCATGGGGGAGGATTAATCAAGTGTTTTTTTGTTTTTTTTTTAATTGCCAGGGAAAACCAGGAGTTATCCAAAGTTATTTTGATCTTTGAGAGTGCATCTGTTGCTAAATGTTCACTATATTCATTAAAGATACTAACTACCAAGAACTGATCACTTAGTAAGTAGCCAGGGCCATATGAAGTACTTCTATTTGCATTTGTTCTTGTCTTCATAACATCCCAATGTAGATGTGATCATTATTAACAAAATGAGATGGTTACGAATAAAACTACTCAAGCTTAAATAATTTACTTAAAAATAGAGGCTTTTTTTCCCCCTCAGTACTCTTAAGTTTCATAAACTTTTGAGGACTTTACTCTTTAGACATTTTATTCCTAGTTGATAAAGACACACAATTAACATGCACAAACCTACAAGCATACACATATATACATATAAATATTGAGTGACTGTAAAACCTTGTTTTTTCCTGTTGTTTTATATTAGAATTTTAATAAGCACATCTATCTTGTACGTATCTGAATAAGAATTGATGAAAAATAGCTTAGAATAGAAACATATCTCAAGTAAGATTGATGAGATTCATTTTTTAAACGTTTCAGAAATAAAATTTCAAATTAAAACAAATTATTCTACCATGTGAATTCAAATCAAAAAGTAAGTATGCTTTGTTCTAAAATGGTCCTTTAGTAGGAGTTAATGGAACAGTAGACAATGTATGTCAGATATCAACTATGAAAAGCCTTTTTGAAAACATTGTAGTAGAAAGAAAATAAAATAGGCTTTATTCATTGAAACTGACATAACGTTGCTTCTTCCTGGCATGCTGTGAATCTCTATAAATAACTGCAGCTTGTTCTCTTCCTTAGAAGATATACCCAAAATTACAATCCCCAGATGAAAAAGGATGATCAGGTTCTGTCTGTCCCTCTAATTCAAAATAGCTTGATGAACCAAACAGAAGTTTATGATGCAACATTTTTCTTACAAAGTCTGTGGTTAAAATGATTACTTTTCAAAGGTTTTTTTTTTTCTTTTTGGAATTAAAGTAAATTTACTAGAATGTACTTTAAAATAACAATAGCAATAACTGATGGTCCAATGAGTTAAAGTTAAAGGTTAGTATTTCTTAAGTAATTGAAAAGTTTTTGCCTTCTGTTTCAACATGATAGTGGTAAATGTTTATTATTTTAACTCTTTTTTTCTAGATTTATTCTTACAATATTATTTTGCCATCTGGTTTTTCCCTATACCTCTGTCTGCCACTTTAATCTCTGCAGGTGTCTTTTTCTTTATTGTTCCTTTATTTGCTTTTCTAATTCCTTTATGTTATGGGTGCATTGGGAAATCTCAGATGATCAGACCAATATATCCAAATTCTTAATTTTAAAAAAAGAAACTATATTTTCTCCAGACATGGCAACATGATCACAATTATGCAGGAGGCAGAAAGCAATAGCTTATTTAAGCAAGTCTCAGTTACTTATGCCTCTCATTTTAGTTAGTGTTCATAACAATGTGTGTATAGCAATTACTATTGTATCCATTTAAAAAAGGAATAAACATAACTGTAAGTTCAATCTAATAGCTGGTTAAGTTCATGTTTTAAAAAAATTGGGATGGAATCTATAAGCAAATCAAATTTTAAAATGCAAAAATGTGCACCTCACTATTAAATTGGAACACCTGGATTTACCACTCAACTTTTATTCTGCCCAATTTCACTCTGACTCTTAAACACTGTCTTCTTCCCATTATATCTGCTTCAGTTACAGGTAAATGATGAATTATTTTTCCATGAGCTTGTGATAGTTTGCATTAACTACTTGCCCTAGAATATGAAGAAAACTTAGAAGTGATAAGTCTGACTGGCCATCATAGCTGACCTATCCCGAGGTCCAAATCAAAGAGCAGGGACATAGATGAAACTTTAACTCTTTTTAAAAAACTTGTTCTCATTAGTTATACATGACAGTAGAATGTATTTTGACATATTACACATATATTGAATATAACTTTCCATTCTTCTAGTTGTACATGATCGGAATTACATTGGTTGTATATTCATTTATGAACATAGGAAAGTATGTCCAATTCAATCTATCTTTCCCATCCCCGCTCCTTTCCCTTCATTTCCCTTTGTGTAATCCAAAATATTTTTATTCTTCCTTACCCAGCCCCTCCTGTTTATTGTGAGTTAGCATCCACATAATAGAGAGAATACTTGACATTTGTTTTTTGGGGATTGGCTAACTTCACTTAGCATGATACTCTAGAACTCTCCCTGTTCAGTCTAACAGCTCTCCTTTGAAGCTATTTCTTGGACAGCATTGTGACCAAAGATAGAATTTTTCTTTTTTTTTGGTTCCTTATAATTAATTTTCTCTAGTGCAATAAAAATGAAAGACAATCAGAGATTATTTCTGGATAATAACAAATTGCCACAAGAAATGCTCTCAAATTAACATCAGTAATAGTAAATAAAATATAAGGCTATTTTATAAGTTTGAGAATTATTTTGTTCAGTTTTGGCAAGAAATAAAGCAATTCAGATTTTGAGCCCTTATCAGTAATACTCCAATCATGTGAAATCTTAATTAGAAAAACAAACACACACATGATCTGTGTGTCAAGAGGTCAAGATTTCCCATTAATATAATATCTTTTTATATTTATTTTTCGGAGTTACTTGATTTTGTACAAAGCTTCTCCTTCATGAGCCATAGAACTATGGTTTGACTATGGATAGGGTTCCCCAAATATATCAAGGTAAGGTTGCCAGCATTGGGAGATTCTGTGGACCTCTAAGTTGTTGGGCTTACTGGGAAGTCCTTAAGTTAAGGAGACCATACTCTTGAAGGGCTTTGTGGTACCCTGGTCTCTATCTCTCTCTGCTTCCTGAATGGAAGTATGACCCTTGATCTGACAGGGTCATACTTCTAAGACCTGGCATGATGTGCTGCCCTTATCAGAGGGCCAAAACAGTGAGTCAGCCTGATCTTGAACTTGAACTCCAGAATTGTGAGCCAATGAAGTAAATTGTTTTTACTTCATAAATGGCCTAACAGAGGTATTTCGTTATAGTGACACAAAGCTTACTAGTACTCATAAGAAAAGATACTTGCTAATAGTAATAAGTAACAGCTTTCAAATTCTGTAGTCACAGACAAGGCATTTATCCACTATGGCCATATAAAGTTACTGTAAGAATAAAGGTACATACATACATGACTTTAATGCAGTGCTCCTCATATCAAAAGGAGTTAGATCACCAACTTTTACTGATGAAGGGTAGAAAATGTGAACTCCCCATCTTTCCTTGGCATTCTTTTGCTTGAGGTTCATGTTGTGGAATTTCAGTACCCCTGCCTACCAGGATGCCTTACCTCACTGTCCATGTAGTTTATATACTTATGACAAACTTATGACAGATGGTCATAGAGTCACTTGAGATAGAAGTGTATTTATTCTTTTAACTGCACAGTGGTACTATATGGAGATAGTATTATAAAGTCAAAATACCAGGCCACATAATAATTATTAACACTGAGGAAATACTTTTGGATATGTTTAAATACAATAAAGAATTTATTACCATAGAGTTAGACAAGTGGTAGTCAGATTTTGTGTTTGGGAACAGAAAATCTTTTCCTTCTAAATAGTTGTACTTATTCAATTTCTCAATTATTTATATACAATGCAATTATTACCTAAGTGTTATATTTAAGATAACCTTAGAGTTATAGAGCATAGTCAAAAGATAAATCATGATGTTTGATGCATTTTAAGGCTAAAACTGTTCTTACTGGGAGAAATAGAATGAGAAACATTTCTGTAGAATAAACTGTTTTGCTCTTGGAAGAATACAGTTTAGATAAGACAAATTAGTACTCAATGGCTATTGCTTTCTTAATCTCTGAAGGCTACAGTTAATATATTTCCTACTCTAGCTGATTTGGAAACACCTTTAGGAGAGGCTGCACTTGAAAAAGTAAAAATATACCTCCACCACAGGTATGCTCCATTAGTATTATAAGGCTTAGATATGAAGACTGGACAAGCACTTAGTTTAGATTCTGGAAGCTCCCAAACTGTCCTTTGCTCATATTCTGTATTGGTATGGCTGTAAGCTCATATGAAGATTTTGGATAGCTGTCGTATTTTGAAGGGCAATATATGGTTTTACTTCTGTTTGGCCTCTTGCTCACCCTCTATGCCAGGATATGAGGCTGAAAGGCATCATTAACGTGTTAAATGATGTCACATGCTTCAGGGACACCATGATACATCCATGTAGAGTGATATTCCCAAATGCACAGGAAAGGCAGAAACTAAATTATCTTACGAGTAAAATGCACTGAGCAAATTATAATGTATATATTCACTTGCAATCTCTAGACCAAATTCATACCTCACTTGTTGAGAGAAATAAAAATTTAAAATTCTAATTCCTAGGATTTATTACTCATATAAAGAAACAGGGAGGTAAAGAAAGCATCACACTACATTGTTGAAGTCACATGATCTCTACTAGTTTGTGAGTGAACTTTTTACTTTTTCTCTTTAGATATATATGATAATAGAATATATTTTGACATATTATACATACATGGAGTATAATTTGTTCTAATTAGGATCCCGTTCTTGTGATTGTACGTGATATGGAGTATCACTGTGGTGTATTCATATAGGAACACAAGAAAGTGTTTGATGCATTCCACTGATTGTAACTGTGTTTTAATCTTCAGGTTTTCTACCATGATATTACAAAATGTTTTCCTTTGTTTTCTGAAATAATTCATGCTGACACTTATGGTGTCTAATTTTTTTTCTAAGTTGCATAATTTTGTAGGAAAATCCACCACTACAGGGGCCACATATGGTTTAATACCAGATCCAGCTGAATGCTTTTTCCAACTTTATTCTGAAATGTTGATTTTTCAGAAATGCTAAAGCATTGGTGGTTGTCTTTGACTTGAGATCATATATATTTGTCACATATATTTACGTTATTTCTAAATTCCAAGAGAATATAGTGGATGATCCTTTGCTCATTGAAATAACAGGTCATAAAACTAGGTGAGAAAGGTTCTAAAATTATTTTACATGATGAAAAATAGCACATGGTACCCCATTAATGTGTACAGTTTTTTGTGGTTTTATATAACATTAAAAATAAATTTGAAACATATTTAAAACTTGCAAAAAATGGACTAATTGATAAAATTATATTAGTAACAAAGTTATGAATTGTAGTCCCAGAATGATAAAATGCAAATTAAAGAAAATTAGAATTGGACCTTTAGTTCAATGCTTTCATTCTGTGGATAGCAATTTTTGACCAAAAGAAAGGAGAGGGTTTGTAAGACAAAAACAAGGGGTTTGTCTTTGATCCTTAAATAAAGTGGAGGACAGAGATCATTATGTCTAAAGCCAAGACCATGAATGCTTTTATTACATTGAATAGTCTATAAGATGCTACCTTCTTTGCATAAACTAATGGTTTTTCCATAGGACACCTAAATAAAATTAAATCATGTCATCTTTGTTTAAAATGATAGCATTATTTTCTGATAATTTTTGAATAGAGCACCAACTGTGAAATTCCTAGAGTAATATCAAGCACCTGAGAGTTCATGTCAATAAGTGTTTGTACCCTGTACCTTCATATTTGTTATCTGACATAAATTTATAGAAACATATTTACTTATTCATTATTATGGATAGAAACTACATTACAAATAAAAACTGGAGACAAACAGACATTAATTTGGTTTTGCCACAGGGAGATTAGTACAACAATTGACAGAAGTTGGCTAATATTTGCAGATGAGATCCTAGTATAGAGCAAAGCTAATATCTTGATTTTGATAAATTTATTGAAGTTATATAAGCTTGTCAAATTTTTTAAAGAAATTTTGAATGAAATATTTAGGTGAAAATGGTCATAGTCTCTTCAAGTAACTTTCAAATGGTTCAGAAATAAGAAATATCAATTTATAAAAAGAGATGGGGGAGAGATTGATAAAACAACTCTGATAATTGTTAATTTGGGGAAATTCTGGCCAAAGGTAGATTGATATAATGTGTGCTGTTATACTATTTTGTAATGTTTTCATACCTGTGAACATATAAAACTTTATAAGGTAAATTGCACACCTATGTGTAGAATTTCAATAAAATAAATTTTTTAAAAAGGAAAAGTCAACTCATTCTGGAAAATTGTTGGGGTTAGGACAGCATTCAAAAAATAGTAGGGGGAACTAAAATGGAATTTTAAAAAATATAAGAAATGTGCTTCTCTGGAACCAAAATTTCAAAGGTAAAGAGAGATAGTTTAGAAAAAGAAAATATTGGGGTGATATACAATGATACATATACAAGGACTCAAAGAACAAAGAAACATGTCTTTTGACTAATACACATTGAAAGAAACATGGTGAACTTTACCTAAGACTAAAGAAAGCTAAAGCTGTTTGTTCATTTAACTGCAGAATTCCAAGACAAAAAGTTTGAGGACTGGCAGTACTTCCATTTCAATGATCTTGAATCCAAATAAAAAAGGCCAAAATTTCCTGAAGCTTATTTTTGATGGAATTTATCATTCCAAAACTATAAAATATTATTTTAGAGTTGAAAATAATAATTAAAGATAATACTAATATTAATACAATGATTCTTCATTCTTTAATAATAATTCAGTCACTCAGTTGCAAGAATTGTACTTAATTGGCCCATCACCTGCTTATTTTAAGATCAAGCTACTTGAAACATGCATTAAAGGAGGGTACACTTTCTTCCATGAACAATGTTAATCTCCATTCAATATCCCACCATCTAATTTTCAATTTGCTTTTTTTTCATGCCCTCACAGGCTGATTTCCTTTTACCACTCAGGAAGACCCATACTCTCTTCACAGTGTAGTCTTCCTGTAATGCAGGGAACTCAGCTCAAAGATTTTGACGTGTGTACTTTTTTTTCCATGTAAACCTGTCTAATTTATTTCTAGTTTGCAAAATATATCTTAAGTCTGCTGTCTGAAAGTTTTCCCTAAAAACCTTGAACTACCACTTCTTAATTATATAATTACATACAGTTTTGAACAAACTGGATTCATTCAAATTTAAAAACTGTATTTGGATTGTGATTTCCTGCAAGATGGAAATATAAATATATGGATATAAAAGAAGCACTTCAACACATATGTTGAGGGAACACCTAAACCTGCAGCACTGAGTCCAGAACACCTGTGCTACCCCCGTGGACTGGAACACTGTGCTGTGGTTCCCAATCCACAGACCAGTGGCTCCATCCAAACCGCCTCTATCTTGGGACATTGCCACCACTGCAATAGCACCCCCCCCGCCCCCATGTTAATCTCCATCCCAAAACAACAGACAGGGCCAGGAGGCAACTGACCATTGAGGCACTGAATACCACAGTACGGCATCACTGAACAGGCTGCCTAACGACATTACACAGTCCATCCTTCCAGTCACATTTTGAAAGTAGTTGCCTTCATCTTTGTACACTTCTACCACCATCTTGGGTTACCTCCACTTCCACCTTTGCCATTTTTACTTGGGGAAGCTTCCATCTTGGGACACCAACTGAGTCTGGTACCTATAGTTTTCATGCTATTGCCACCACCAATTAGGGAAGTGGCCACTTCCATCTAAGAACAACAATCAGGACCTGGAAGACCATCGCCAAGTCCCTGTGGGCTCTATTGCACCAGAGCACAAGACATAAAGAATCAATAAATGGTATGGATTCAAACTAAAAAGCTTATTCTCAGCAAAAGAAACAATCAATGAGGTGAAAAGAGAGCCTACATTTTGGTAGCAATTGTTTTTTTCACACACAGGTCAGCTAAAGCACTAATTTCCAGGATATATAAAGAACTCAAAAAACTTAACACCAAAAAAACAAACAATAAGTGGGCTAAAGGGCTGAACAGACCTTTCTCAGAAGAAGATATATAATCAATCAACAAATATACGAAAAAATGTTCAACAATTCTGGCAATTAGAGAAATGCAAGTCAAAACAACTCTAAGATTTCATTTCACTCTAATCAGAATGGAAAGAATACAATCAACAATGAGTGTTGGCAAGAATGTGGGGTGAAAGGCACACTCATATGTTACTGATGGGATTGCAAATTGATGCAAACAATCTTAGAAAACTTGGAATGGAACCACCATTTAACCCAGCTATCCCACTCTTCGGTCTATACCCAAAGGTCTTAAAAACAGCATATAGCAGTGAAACAGCCACATCAATATTTATAGCAGCACAATCCATAATTGCTAAACTGTGGAACCAATGTAGATGCCCTTCAGTAGATGAATGGATAAAGAAACTATGGTACATATACACAATATAATATTACTTAGTATTTAAAGAGAATAAAATTTTGGCATTTGCAGGTAAATGGATGGAGTTGGAGAACATCATGGTAAGCAAAATAAGCCAATCCCCCAAAAAACAGGGGATAAATATTTTCTCTGGTAAGTGGATGCTAACCATAATGGTGGGAAACATGGGATGAGTGGAGGAACTTTGATGGGGAAGGTGAGGGGGAAAAGAGTTTAGGAAAGACAGTGAAATGGGAAGGTCATCATTGCCCTAGGTACTAGTATGATTGCACAAATGGTGTGATTCTACTTCATGTACAGAGAAGCAAAAAAAAATCTGCTCCATTTGTGTATAATGAATTGAAGAATACTATAATGTGTAACTGATTAGAACTAATAAAAATACACCTGTTGATCTGTTAATCTTTTTGCAAAAATCTCAGTGAAAAGAAGTGCTGAGCAGTATGATATTTGAATTTAAATTAATATATTTCAGTTCTCACTCTTAACACAAAACCAACCAAACCAACCAACAAACAACAAAAATAAAAAAAACACCTAATAACCCTCCCAAAAAATGGGCAAAATAATTAAGACATTTCTTAAAAGAAAACAAACACAAATGCCAACAAATACATGAAAAAACTGTTCAACATCCTTATCAATCAGGGAAATACAAAACAAAATCACACTGAGATTTAATCTCACTTCTGCCAGAATGCAATTACTTAAAATACAAATAATAACAACTGTTGCTGAGGATGTGAGGGGAAAAGGTATAATCAAACATTGGTAGGATTACAAATTAGCACAACCACTCTGGAAAGCAGTGTGGAGATTTCTCAAAAACCTCAACCATATAACACAGATATCCCTTTCCTTGGTATTTATCCAGAAGAACTAAAATTGGCATATTACAGTGATACAAGCACATCAATGCTTATAGCAGCACAAATCATGATAGCCAAAATATAGAACCAGCCTGGGTGCCTGTCAGTAGATGAATGGATTAAGAAAATGTGGTATGTATATACAATAGAGTTTTACTCAGTCATAAAGAAGAATGAAATTATGGCATTTGTTGATAAATAGATGGAACTGATGAACATTATGTAATGTGAAAAAAATAGACTGAGAAAATCAAGAGTGAAAAGTTCTTTCTCACACATGAGGAAACTATAGCAAAGTAAGGGGAAAATAAGTGGGGAGACAGTGTTAGATATCATAAAAACAAGGGAAAGATCAGGGGAGTAGAAGGTGACTGTAGGGGAGAGACAAGGGACAGAAATGGGGAGGAAATGTGGAATGAATCCAAGAAAATTACACCAGGTGCATGTACAAATATACCACAGGGAATGCCACCTTTCTGTCTATCTATAAAGTCCCAACTAAAAACATGTGAATGAGCAGAAGACAGACCAGTAGAATAGAAGAAGGGGAATAGTGGAGGTGGAAGGAAATGAGGGACTCTGGGGACTGAAATGGAGTAAATTAAATTCTATGTATGTATGATTATGTAAAAATGAAACCAACTATTTTGTATAATTTTAACACACCAACAAAAGGAAAAATAAACAAGCTTATCTTTCAAATGAGTAAATCAATAAATATTTGAGTAATTAGGATATGTTAGAAGGCCTTGTTCAAGTCTACAATAGAAACGTGACAACTCATGCCCATGTAAAATTTACATTCTCCCTAATAATTGAATTCAATTGAACATAAAGAGGAATTATTAAAATGAGGAAATTATTACTGGTTTTGGGGTTGGAATTGATATAGAGTGAGAGAAGAAATCAGACTTCAGGATTCAAAAGGAAGAGTATGAATGAGAGAACCAAAGGAGAAATAAAAATTACTCTAGGAAAAATCTAATCTTAGATTCAAAACTTAGAAAAAATATTGTGAGATAATGAAGAAGTAGTCAAACAATTTGTAATGTGCATATGCATTGTTGTGTGTGTATTGCCATTGACTTACGTGCATTTTCATCTAGGATGAAGAAAAAACTATAAAACAGATGAAAAGATAGGGACAGAATAGTGCTTGTTAAAGATGCTAGAAGAAAGGAGATTCTCTCAAGATTCAGTGTATCCATTAAAGAGTCCAAAATCAATGGGAATTAGTGAGCACAGATGGGAGAAATTAGATTTAGAGAAGGAGGAGATAGATAGCGTTTTCTTTTCTGTCTTCAATTTTATGGTCTTAGAATATTAGGAAGAAATAATTATCTGTGAATACTGAGGGAGTAAAGGATGAGATTAGGTCCTGGGAAGGGAGAAGAGGATGACATCTTTTGCAGAATCCTCTTAAGAAGCCCTGTGATAGTGACTGAGCATCAAGGACTAAGGTTATTGTGATGGGTTGTGGTAGATTGTCCCATCTTTGGCACTCTTTGTCTCCTAGGCAGTATGCCTTTTTTTAGCTTTGTGACATGAGTCACAGGATGGCAGAAATGAGTAGGGCAATAGGAAATGAAAGTGAAGTTGGGGTTGGGAGGCAATGCAGGAATTTGGTCTCTTGATGAAATATTGGAAATGTTTCTTGACTCTAAGTTTCTCCAGAAGTTAAACAGGTGGGTGGGGGGAGGTTGGGAATATATGCACTTCAAAATTCCTTAAATTTTTTGTTAGTATCCCTTCAGCTATTCTGAGAGTTTTATCTGCTATCAGGTAGTGAAAATGGGCAGACTCAATTATGAAGGCAGAGAATTAGCAGAGATGGATATTTCGCTAATAGAATGATTGTTTCTAGAACTAAAAGAAAAATAGACCTATTTTAAAGAAACACACACAAAACAAACAAACAAACAAACAATAAAAACCTAAAACTAAAACTAAAGGTAGCCATTTACTCCAAGCTATACCCTTGGAGATGTTTGCTTTGCACTCTCTAATTCTTCTGCTTCTTGTTTGAAGGGTGGATTGATGGATACAATCTTTCTATGGAAGCCATGCTTTTATCACTCGGACACATTTTGTGCAAGTATTGAGAGCTGAGAACTAATATCAGAATTTACGACATAATCCTTTACAATTTAGAAGGAGCTTTATCATATAGCCATCGCAAAGCTTCTACAATGTAATCAAGAGAAAAATCAACAAACTCAATCTCACAAACTAAATTACAAGGGACCCATTCACATTCACTCTTTATATCCATGTCAAAGATAGAGAGACTAGGAGGAATGTAACCACTGTGACATCATATCTGTCACAGCCATATCCTTCTAGTGGTAGGGAGGTTATTTTTCAAGGCTACCAGTCCATTAACCTTCACAAGAACAAGAATAAAGCCAAACAAAGAAACACTCCCAATAGCAATGGCATTGCTTCTAATCCTGCTTATATATCTTACCCTAGGGATTTGAAGATGAAAAAAGACCTCTAACTTTCCAGGCGCATAAATTAATACGGACACCCTGAAATAAATGTATCAAATGCCTGTGGTACACATTATAGACAAACTTGAGATGTTTTTAAAAATGGGAATGGGTTCAGGGAGAGTAACCAAGATCATTCCTGCTGAATCTCTGTCTAATGCTGTGATTTGTAACTGGGAGGGCCAAAGCATCAACCCCATTTATTTTTTAAGGTCTTGGCCTGCTCTTGGTTGCCACTTCACCTAGATTCATTCACTGTATATATTTGGAGCTATTAGTTTCCAGATAAATGCATTGTCAGAAAGCCAGAGGGGGATGATAAGATAGAAAATAAGGAGCTCTCACTTGTTTTTATACGGTTCTGTTTGACTTAAGAGATAATTACAACCCAGATTGATGCTCTTATTTTAAGCAAGGTAGTAAATCAGCTTGAAATATAGGATTTGGGAAAACCATTTGCCACATCTCTATAATTTGTTAAAATTCCTGAGTACTCTGTATATGAGAAACCATAGACAGAAGCAAAGTGAGAATAATACTGGGACTTGGAATCAGAAGGACACATATTTGAATATAGACTCTGATGAGGGTTTTATTCAAAATATCTGTCAAAAGACATGGCAGGGACAGGGACTCCTTAAGAGGAAGGATTGCTAGTGCAGGGCTCTGGAGACTCTCCCATGCAAAGATTTATGTTTTTGATTGCTGGATTATGGGAAGATGAAGCTAGAGCTGAGATAGTGAGTTCAGGAAACTAGTCAACATGTTTGAGAAATTAACCACTATAGATGTATTTCTATACTAACCTGCAGAAGTAGATAAGACTACTTCTTACCACACTAAAACTAGAATGACCATCAGGGTCCAGTCATTCTAGTCCATATATTCTCCTTAGATTACACTTATTGTGTACCATTGGTAGTTGAAATAATAACCTTGAGTCAGTCAAGAAAGAGAAATGAACTATAGTGACTTTTTGGTTCACCATTTGGCTGCTAGGAGACCTGTTTTATCTGATTGGAAACTAGTCTGTATGCTTTCCCTTTGTCTACAGTTATCAAGACACAGTCTGATATTCTCAGAAAGAAAGAGCAATTTCTAATGGAGGCCAGAGATACTTCCATAATTTAAGCCAAATGTTTAAAAGAAGCCTAGAATGTACTCAATCCTAGTTTATATTCAGAGGTGAGTCCATAATGGAGGAGTACACAAAAGAACCTGTGGATCCATTCAAAAGAAACTCAGGGAGGCATCCTTTCTCTATATGACACCCATCCCTGACCTGCCTTTTCACTCCAAAGTATGTTTTAATGCAAACAATACAATTGTGTCTTTCAATTGAACTGCTTGAAATGAACATCTAAATATGACATTTATAGCAACAATTATGAACAACAAATACTAGTTTAACTTTGCATAAGCTGTGTTGATTACAAAACTGCCAATTAACACATTCATCCCAGTTATCAATATTGAAAAATTATTTTCATATATAAAAGTGGTATCATTTGTATTTAAATTATCAATAATCTGCATAATTGAAATAATAACAACAAAAACCTCATAAGTAAAATCCATAAGTTATCTACGTAAAGGATTAAAGAGTGATTGAAAGAGTACAGTTTAAAGGCAGCAAAGACAGGAGAAAAGTTGGGAAGGTACAATAAAGGAATATGAAATGTTTGTATCCTTGTATAATTTTTTCCCTTTGATATTAAAGGGCTTTTGCTTATAATCTGCTAACTTAGCACTTTTTTAATTGGTAAAAAGAATTGTCAGTGCAAAACGTGGTTGGTGAAATCACATAGTATATCTGGAATGTAGTCAATCATTCCAGTTGTTTTACACAAAAACCTTTTCCACTGTGATTTTTCCTATCTCCATATTTTGAATTTATTTGCACAGAACTTATCTATTAAATAAAGTTGACTTAATTTCTTATTTTTAACTAAGAAGAGCTAAGAATTATAATACTTCAGACTTCTTAGGAGCATTGATAATTATATCAAAAATTTCAAATATAACTAAAGTTATTTACAATTTTAAATAAGCTACATAACCTCTTTGAACATCAGATTCAATATCTAAGTTCTTCAGAAATTCAAAACTATTTCAAGGAGCCCCATAAGTCCTATTTCAGAGTCCCAAATGTTTCATCTTGGCAACCATGGGTATAAACCGATTTTTAAATCACCTAACAACTATAGTTTATTGTCACTTGAAGAATTAAATTGAATTATTGAATGCACCATAACCATATAAATATGAGAGAAGACAAAATTTGGGGGGTCTTTCAATCTTTTTACAGTCTCTGCCAGAGCCCTGCTTGATGTGATGTGGTAGGAGTCAGAAGCATCCACATGTACTCACCAGCCTGATTAGTTGTGATGCTGACTGCAGCAAATTGTCGTGGCGGGGAGCTCAGTTTCGATACCCCATTAACGGCATCAATCTCAAAAGTGTAGTTAGTGTGTGCCAGGAGATCTGTCACTGTCACTGTGGTGTTGGTGAGTCCAAACTGTCGAGGGAGGAAGTGGACATTTGGGCTGCATGGCTCACACTGTTTTACATTCCACCCACATTTTTTACATATGATGTTGAAGGTAACATCTTTCCGGCCTCCTGTGTCCAGGGGCCAGCTCCAGTCCAGGATAACGGAGGTCTCGTTTATGTTAGAGATAACATTTCTTGGTGCAGATGGAGGTCCTGCAAAGTAGTTCAACAAAGATTAATGAGCTTCACTCCTGTTTTCTCCTAAAAGGGAAAGAGATAATTTACAATGGAACTGAAAGAGGTAAATAACCATCCTGTCTTTATTGTCTACTTTTAATTCATCCTTAGAGGATCCATGAGATTATGGACACATGGATTCAAGAGCATTGTCCTCCCCAAGCTATGAATGGGGGAGTTTTGTGTCAAGGTTGAGGATGCACTCACAAAGTCCAGCAAAGGAATTTACCACTAAATTCAATACCCCTGTGAATAGTTATGAAAACTTTAGTATTACTTTTATAAATCTTAGTCTTTTTCCCTGTGACCTGTGACCAACATAGAGCAAGAGGGAATAGAAATGTAAAAACATAAATCCTCTGCCTATAACCTCCCCTATCCTGTCAAGTACAATGCAAGATATTATAACAAGATGCAAAAATTTTTCTTTCTTTCTGGGGGTCCCATTGCAGGAAGTACTTTACAAACTAATTCATTCTGTGTGATAAATGTTGCATTTGTGGTGAGCCAAGCATGGAGAGTGAAGCAGAGAAAGCTTTCAATTTGCACATGGTTAACGGAAGGGAATGGGCAAATGCTTTAAACATACAAAAACAAAAACAAAAACATAAAAAACAAAACAAGAAGAAAAAACAAATCAAACATGGAGGCATGGGTTGCAGCAAAACTACTCACGGGTACAAGCCATGGATGGAGGGTCTTTGTCTGCCCGGAAGTAATTATTCTCACACCTGCAGTTCATTGAACCATCTTCGTGAGTAGAACTGTGAGGCGGGCACTTGGCACACTTCATGTTACCATCGGAAGCCTTGTAGAAGCCTGGTCGACAAGCTAGAAACAAAATGATTCTTTTAAAGTCCTGCGATAATTTTGTGAATGTATTTTGAAAATACGTAAAACAGATTTCAGGATGTTAGGGCATGAATTCATTTGAACATCAATCAATTTGCTTCCTTCCCTAATTCACAGAAGCAAATAATACGGCCCAGTGTAGTTTTTCCACATATACATTTGAATTTGCACCAAATGTTAAGAAAAAAATAAAAAAAAATGCAAGATTTAGATTATTTTGGCACTAGAGTTTGATGAAATTTCCAGCTTGTGTTTTCACAGCTTTACTTGGCATTGGACTATTTGTGGAGAAAATAAAGCAAAACCATGTCACCATGTGGTCATTTTCTTTTTTAAGTATGATGCAATGTGTATAATATCTGCACTGCTGTTAGAGTATATTACACGTAGAGTTGTTTTCTAAACGCTCTGAATGTATACAACTTTGTCCTACAAATTGTAAGCAACTGATGGAAGAAAATTATGACTTTCTGTATATTTTCAGATTCTTCAAAAAGGATTTTCTATCTTGACAGTATTGTCCCTCAACTTTTATGTCAATGACCTGTCCTTCACTAACTCTGTGTTATCTTCTTTCCTCGTGATCATATCTCTGCATAGCATGTTTTGTGTCAGCCCAATGGGCTGGTTATCAAACATTGATTTCAGTGTACCCTTTAGGATCTATCATCTGTTTACTGCTTTTACAGAATTATGCCTCTATTATATTGCTTTTGATAAGTAGTAAATTCAAAGTTCTGTATTTTTTAATTTATTCAGTTTCATAAAATATTAGAAGCTGAAATCATCATGAAAATCCTCACTAGAACTCTCTTAACATTCCTTTGAGAAAGAATTCAAATTCAGGTCTCAAAGTTCAGGTTTCCTGCAGATCATCTTTGGGAATCAATAATTTCAAAAACTTCAAAACTCACTACACTGAGATTTGAAGATTTATAGACCTAAGTATAGAATATGCCCTAAATATTCTCATCAAATTCTAGAATTTTCTTCTATCAACCTTTATACTTTGAACACAGTGTTATTTACATTCAACAAAAATCAGTTTGGACAAGTTTTAATACTTATAACCATTAAATATATTTCTAAAAGATGGTACATTGTGTACATACTATAATACTTTCTTACTGAAATATTCCTGAAATAAAATGTGGGAACTTCATTATCAAGATAAATTACTAGAGCAATACCATAAAATGATAGCCATCATCCTCTGAATCTTGTAGTTTTCTAGTTCCTACTAAGAATGGCTATTCTAGGCCTATTTTACAAAATAGTGAACAAATTTTAGTGTCACGTTGAGATCCAATTCTTCTTTCTTAACCTACAATTATTGAGGACTATAAACTTTTTAGCATTGTCCTTAAGAACTCTTTAGAAATGTCCACTCATGTCTCATATCCTATTGCCTCAGGCAGAAATGATATAAAGTATATAAACAAAATATGCACTTCTGGTTTCAATTTAGTTCATCATTGAGTGCTTTAAATTTGCAAAAGGCATTGCTGAGTCTTTAGAAAATTAAGTTGTGGTGCTCCAATGTACTTTGCCTTTTGTTTGCTTGTAAGTTTATCTTCATGTTTTCATTTGAGACTTTATGGTCTAAATATTTGACATTAAGTTATTTACTAAACAATCACTTTCTGTTAATATTGTAAATGGCTATGTGATACTTTTAAGTAGAAAACACAGTCACATAATCACTTCTTAGCTACAGCACAATTTTATCAGGATACTGATAAGAGCTTGAATATAGCTACATTTAATAAACCTAGAAATTAAAAACATCATTCAAACTAGTACCTAGACTTTATCCAAATTATGGCTAAATAATAAACTTAGAAATGATAATAGCAAATGCAGGTAGGCATAGACACAGAAAATTTAACAAATGTTTGTCAGGTCTCTGCTCTTGTTCAGGTTCTTTGACAGGCGTACAGATAAAAGTACATTTAATTCAATCCATACCTAAAGGGCCTTTTGCAATAGGAAGCAGGCAGCAAGCTATTAACAAACCATGCTGAACAAAACAATTCTGACTGGGAGATTGGAACGGACACCATAGAAGGTATGATATTTGAAAAAGACCACTAAATGAGAATAGGAGGTAGCCAGTAAAAAACTTAAATAAAAACACAAAGAGACCAGACTCAAAAGACAAACTGTAATATCTTTATTTCATGTGGAGAAATGTACCCAAAGTCAAAACCCTGATCCCTGCTTGCCATTGGAATTTTAATTCGGTTCATAATAATACCCAGCTACATTCTACCTTACTCAGATTTATTGCAACTAGGAATAAATGGTCAAAATTATGATCAAAAAGATAACCAAAGAAATAAAAACAAATCTGATTAAAGTCATTGAGATAAATTTTTCTCTTCTAAAAAGATGGACAAATACGAATGCTGCTACTGTTTACAAGATTCCAGCCTTGATTATGAACATTATGTCTCTCATTATAGCAGTGTATATATGACAATGAGGTAAAGGCCAAGAAAATCAGAGGAATGTGTATTGTGTGCTTGATGAACCAACAAACATCTCTATCAAGATTTCTTTTTGTAATATTTCTGTTTTAGTTGTAAGTGGACATAATATCTTTATTTCATTTTTATGTGGTGCTGAGAATTGAACCTAGTACCTCACAAGTACTAGGTGAACACTCCACCACTGGGCCTCAACCCCGGCCCCTCTATCAAGATTTCTTAAAAAAAAGGTGGTACCTACCTCTTAAAGTCACTGACACCAAGTGTTCTTTTACTGGCAGCAGAAAATATTCTGAGGTGATGTTAACAAATAAGAGAATTCAGTTGAGATATCCTAATTAAATAGAACCATAGCCTTAGTGACTCTTGGAAATCATATTGGTGTGTGTGTGTTTGTGTGTGTGTGTGTGTGTGTGTGTGTGTGAAAGAGAGAGGGGGGGGGGAAACAGACAGACATCTAGAGACACTGAAGTCTAGAGTGTTGAGACACACATTTGAGGACAGATTTTGCAGGTTACCATATTTGATAGCTATCTGATAGGCTTCAACCACCACATAATTGATATGCACTGAATGTCAAACAAATGCAAATATGATGCTAGAATCTGTAATGACATGTTAAATTTTAAGATACTTTTATTCTTTCCAACAGTTCTGTTAAAATGCCAACAGTTCTGTTAAAATGATCAGGGTAGATATTAGCTTATTTGCCTGGGCAGTTGAAGCAAAACCAGAAAGGATTGTTTGCCCAGGAGTATAGTTTGAATAAGGAATAGATTTTTCTGCCCTTGATTTTATATAAATCAATTACTAAACACAAATTGCTCTCTGAAAACATCATTTTCCCTTACCTACTCTAAAATGTTAATCTAACATTGAGGAATAGAAATCTAAAATTATTTTATTAAAAATGTAACATTTTCTTATCTACTTCTAGTAAGAACCCATTTCAGAATGGTTAATATGCTTCTGTATACACATTTACCCGGGATTTCCTATATATTTTATGTCAGCTTTGGGCAGTTTTGTTGGAAGAGCTGAGGAAATTTGTCAGGTTGAATATTAGGGTAACACTGTACTGGGGAAGTATACAAGTAAATTCTTCCTTTTTGATTTCAAACATGGTATTAGCATCAAACAGATATAAAAACCAATAGAATAGAAGGCAGAGAGCCAGATCTACACAGGTACAGTTATCCGATGTTCTGCAAAGATTCCAAAACATACATTAAAGACAGCCTTTTTAACAAATGGTTTTGGGAAAGCTGTAAATTGATATGTAGGGAAATAAAACTAGATTTCTAACTTTCATTCTGTGCAAAATTCAACTAAAGTGATTAGAGACCTAAAAATTAAACCAGAAACTTTGAAAATGATAGGAGAAAACAAAGACTCAATGCTCTAACATATTGACACTGGCACCAAGTTCTTTAACAAGATCCCTAAAAACAAATAATTAGAACCAAGAATCAGTATGTAATCAATTTCCAAAACTTCTGCATGGCAAAGGAAACAATAAAGAGCCTGAAGAGAGAGAACCTACTAAATGAGAGAAGACTTTTGACAACTCTTCCTTTGACAGGGGGTTAATATCCAGAATATACAAAAAAAAAAAAACCCTCAAAAAACTTAATACCCACCCCAAATAGCCCAATTAATAAATGGGCAAAAGAACTAAACTGACACATCTCAAAAGAAGTACAAATGGCCAACAAATATTTGAAAAAAATTTAACATCCCTAGCAATGAAGAAAATGAAAATCAAAACTACACTAATATTTCATCTTACTTCAGTTAGAATGGCGATCACCAAGATTACAATTAATGATGAATGCTAATGAGGATGTGGGGGAAAGTTGCACATTGTTGGAGGGACTAAAAATTACAAGTATTCTGGAAAGCAGTAAGGAGCTTCCTCAAATAATTAGGAATGGAACGGCCATATGATCCAGCTATACCATTTATTTTAGAGAAGTAAAATCACCATATTATAGTGATAAAGGCATATAAATGTTTATATCAGTTGAATTCACAATAGCCATGTTAGGGAACCAGCCCAGGGGTCCCTCAACAGATGAATGGATAAAGGAAATGTGGTTTGCATACACAATAAAGTTTTGCTTAGCCAAAATGAAATTATGGCATTTGCTGGTAAATGGATTGAACTGTAGGACATCATACTGAGTGGAATAAACCAAAATCAGCAATTCAGAATCCAATATTTTCTCTCACATATGATGGCTAGATGAAAGGGAAAAATGGGGCGGGGGACAGGGGTGAATTCTATGAAAACAGAAGAAAGATCAGTGAAGTAGAAGAAAGGAATAGAGGTGGGCAGGGAGGGACAGGAAAGGGGAGGAAAAGTGGAATGAAATTGACCAAATTATATAGTACATATATGAATATACTACAGTGAATTTCAGCTTTATGTATACCTATAAGGCTCTAATTAAAAAACTACAGTAGTTAGAAGAAAGACCAGTATGGTACAGGAAGGAAAATAGGGGAAAGAAAACTGGAAAGAGGTGGAAGTAGTATGGACTGAAGTAGAGAGAATTATATTTCAGTCATGTATGATTCTGTTAAAATGAACCCCAATATTATGTATAATGGACAAATAAAAACACAAAAATATTTCAAATTTCTCTAGTGAAACTAACAAATTTGAGAATATGACTAAAGAATGCATTTCCATTAATGAAATGATTATTCTGGGAGAAACACTCCAAAATTTTTTATATAACAAACTCACTTTTATATTTATTCCAAAAATAAATAATCTCTCTTCCTTGAAGCAAATCCACATGTGTCCATGTACCTATGATGCCTTTTTCATCCTTCAATATATCCTAATGCAAGCATTGAGACTTTATTTTCTAAGGAATATAAATACATGTGTTTTATTAGCTTTGCCTATCATTAAAAAAGAAAAAAACAAGGATTGCACCTTGAAAATATCTGCTTCCTTTCCTTAAAACTAGCTTTATGGCAATCAGAACTTTTTCCTCATTTAATCATTGTTTTATATGCTAAAGAGAGTAACACATCTAAAAGGAAAATAAAATCGGGTTAAGGTAAGAAAGTGGATTATTAATGTGGTTTTTCTTTTCCTACTATTCCTCAAGAAAAGTCCTGTTCTCTTATAAGAGAATACCAAAGAAAACAGAATAGACAAGAAAGGCAAATGAGATTTTAAAAATGAGAGATATACAGTGATGAAATTTAAATTAAAAAGTTCCAGCTACCTTGTCAAAGCCTCCATGGTATAGACCAGATACTAAAGCAATAGTTAATTAACCTGATGCCAACACAACAGAGTTCTGATTTATGTCTTCCCTTAGGTAATCCTGCAGTAAAGTTTTCTGTCAGTAAAATAATTAATAGATTTCAACTCCAGGTTAGTAAAACCAATTGTGATTAGACAGATTAACATCTTTTTAGTGTAGAGAAATTGCCTTTTATTGTTGTTGTTGTTGTTGTTGTTGTTGTTCCAGAGATATTTTATTCTACTGTTATAAGGGATATTTTTAAACTAGTTAAGCACAGCTGAAACTCTCATCTTTGCTTTTATATTTATAAAGCAAGGAGATATGATCCATGAGTCTAAGTTAATAGCTGAAAAATGTGTGAGGTAGGATCTCCTCAACCCCTACCAGGTATTATCAAGGACTTCTAGAAATCAAACTTGTTTAACTAATGGTTGAATTCACTTATTTGTTATCTTCACCTAACAGTCCCTGATTTTTCTTCCTTTTTGCCAGTATTCAGTGAGTTTGTAGCACTAAGAAAAAGCAAAGGATTAGGATGAAGAAGATACAAGTTTTTGATCTACTTTTTCCCACTAACTATGTGTTCTCTCAATTTCATCATCCTGGGGTGTTCAGACTTTTAATGAGGTGATGGGAAAAGTGACTTCTATAAATAACTCTTATGATCCATTTTTAGTAATTATGTATTCCCAGGTTAGATCCTGAGAAATATAGTTATAAGAGCTATTTCCTATCAATTTTATCTGTCCTGTATCTTCTCCACTGTCTAGCACCAAGCAGTTGAAATACTTTTTTTTTTTTTCAGTGTATGATTAGATTGCAATCATTGTCCTCTCAGGACATCCTTTTCCTCATTTAAAAAGTAACCTACATTGAACTAATTTGTCTCTAAAGATTCTTCAGGCTAGAAATTTTAAACTATTAATACTGCATGACCCAAGATTTGTAGGATTGCTTATGCTTTCTAAGTAGAAGGGGGAAAAAGGAGTATCTTCATATTTATCATTTCTGTAAGGATTAAAATTAGTCACATTTCTGTAAAGATTAAAATTAGTACACGTGGAAAAATGAGAATTCATACCCTATTTGAATCAAATGTATGATATGTCAAGATCATTGTATTGTCTTGAGCAACTAATAAAAAAATAAAAATAAAATTATTCATTAAAATTTTATGACAATAAGATGAGAAAATGAAGTTCTTTCCCAACTTAAAAGAAATGTAGTTGAGAAAAGAACAACAGGTTTGGCAGTGCTTTTCTGTATCAGAGCATTACATATTCAAACAATTTTATGTTTGGATGGAATGAATGATAAATTGACATACAAAAACATAATTCTCTATTACACTTTCACATTAACTAATAACATAATAATTGCATTTAATGCAACTCTTCCTATTTTGTACATTTTAGAGGAGAATAATTTGAAGTTTGGGAATCTTATGGCATGAATAAAAATCAAACAATGAAATTCTACCAAAATATTTGTATTAATTATTTTCAACTTTTAAATAAAAGATGATTTTTTTTCTCTTTAAGTGACAAAGAAGACCACAGTACTGGAAACACAACTTTGAAAGTAGTAATTCCCCATCTGTTAGTTTGCAGTAAGGATTTATTCACCTTTGTCCTGCTAATGCAGCTGTTAAATGCTGAGTTAGTGAGGTTATGCTTACTTGTTTGTTGAGCAAACCCCAAAACATATTGAAAAAAATCTCAAAATGGGTCACAGTGGAACAAATAGGATGAAGTCTTGCCAAATGTTAATTGTCCATTGAAAAACACTAACCCATGAATAAGATAATAGAAGGAAGCCAAAATAATACCAATTTGTTGTGGGTGAATTGAAAATATTTTTGGAACCTGCTGATTCCATATTTATGGAGGCGAAAGAATAAAACAGGAACTAAACACCGTGGACTTGTAGGTGGGTAAAATAACAAACTGCCATCTCAGAAAATAAAAGAGAAGTATGAAATAATTTTAGGATGAGAACTACCTATATGGTGAATAATAATTATAGAAGAGCTTCAAGATAGAATGCTGGCCTGGTTCCCAAGCACATAGCAAACTTTTCCTCCTTGTTGTAATTGATGGGTCTGAGCTATGCTGATACAGAGAATGGGTAAAGTTACCATAGTGAAAGAAAAACAAATGCACTTGGTAAACCATAGTAGCCACTGTTGAAAGAAAGTAGACAGCCTTTCAATTGCAAAGTGAATTTTGTCTCCAGTTGACTAATGTGGTTGACTTTTAGAAGAAACATGGTCCTCATTAAGGGTTAAAAGGCTCATTTCAATTTGAATTAACTTTAAATTAAAAAATAAAGCTATTGGTAAATAGGGTCCTTTTAGTATTCAGACCTTACCTCTGTACACACAGTCCTATATTACCAATTCCCAGCCATAAACACAAACTAATGACCAGAACCAGCACTGACTAAACAGATGATTTCCTGGCCTTGCAATTCCAGGCCTGACAGGGTCTATTAGCCTGTACAAGGTCAAAGCGACTGTTTATACCTAAAATGAGCTGCACTCAACAATCTTACAGGAACTCTATTCTTTGCCATCTGAATAGAGGTACAATGGTCTGAGGCATGGCCCAGGCATTTCAATACACTGGAAGTGGCTCTGTTCACTCATTAAACCCTGACTGCAATGCGCAGCATTTACAAAGTGATCAAGTGTTTCCTTCTTCTTGTTCCTTCCACTGTTCAATAAAAAAGGCCTAAGGCAAAATGCCATCACACCACTAAACACAGCAGAATCAATCACAATCTGGTATGGCTCAAAGATAGTCCAGTAACAAGACTTTATTGTATTTGTTGTTGTTCCATCAGATGGAGCAAGACAGGTGCCAGTAACACTGAAATATGTCCTGTGTGCCTTTACCACACACACAAAAAAAGGCTGAAACAGCCCCTGCTCCTAGGATGTGCTCATCAGCTTTTCTGCTGTCCACTTTCAAGGAAGAACTGAATGTCCTAAGAGCAACATTAGCAGAGTTTTTCTGTTCTTGATTGTCAACACTCAGTGAATGAGATCATTAATGAGAATATATATGTAATGATTGGGTAATGAAAGAGGGAGAAAGAAAATTGGTTTAATGAAATCCTGATATGGGGGATGTCAAAATGCCTAGAAACCAAAATCTATAATCAGGACTTAGTAAAATAGTCCAGAGAAACTTTTCAGAATAGTGCCAGAAGTCTTATTTAGACCATAGCACTGGAATGTCCCAATAAGCTATCCCTAGAGAGAATTTTGGAGGAGCTAAACCACATCTACCCCTAAATTCTCATTACCATGGATTAGCATTCCCCACCCAGAACTGAAATCCTAACTAGAGCCTGAAGACTGGTCACAATCAAGTGCTAATTTTTTAAAAATAATTTAATTTTAGAAAAATAGAATTAAGACCATTCATCACTCAGATCAGGAGTTTGGCACAGAAGTAATGAACATTTCAAATGCTGTATTTTCCCAAGGACCGATTATGTATGATTGCACAAAGAACATGTAGGCACTATGCATGTTCATCTACACAAAGATATATGACCAATGATATTTATAACATTGGAAAATTAGAAAAAAATGTTATTCCTTAAATTTGAAAAACAGTGAAATAAATAATGCTATATTCATACATGTTTGTTAATAAATGATGGAATTTTCATACATTTTTATGATGGTATTAATGTCTCACATGGAAAGAAGCTCATAATAGCATTACAGGAAAGGAACAGAATAAAATAATATGTATGTGATCCTATCTTTATTGTTTATTTATATTTTCAAGTTTGTCAAACAAACATTATCACTTATCTCATGACAAACCTAAGAGGTATTAAAAGGAAAATTACTACACATTACACAGTGAAAATAAGAGTCAATGAATGTGTATATGTAAAATTTGAACTCAGGGTACATGTCATAAAGATCTAAAATGCATAAAGTCTAGACATGCATATCTCCTTCCCACTCTCTTTGTTTACAAAAACACTCAGATCCACAAACACAAACAGTATTCATTAGTTCTTCTCTCATACTAAATATCCTTTGGAAAAAAAATGCTATCTGGGAGAAAATTATGGTTGACTAGCAATGGTGATATCCTGCTAATGTAATTTCACACTTTTGATCTCAAGTAATCATATCCTTGCTTGAGAAAATTTATATAGAAAAGCACAATTTTACATTAGAGAATTTAAATAAAAACGCATAAAATTTGGAAGACTTAGAGGAAAAACAGATAAAATGATGGAAATGCTACAAGGCACAACGAACAAATATTACCTCTCTCACTTGTATTGTTGATAATCTACTCTCCAAAGAAGGAGACTGTCATCTGGAGGTTTGAGGAATGGTACCATCATTGAATTTTATCAGAAGTTCTTCAAATTGACTCTATTCTTTACATAGTTTCTATTGTCAATACAATTGACAATAAGATTGTCAATTTGTATTCTGAAAAAATAACTCTTCAACTTTTATATTTATACTTTAATCCTTCATATAATACTATACACATGCTGCTCCATTTTATTTTTTGAGGTTAGTAAAATGAATACTGATGTTATGATTTAAAAGCCAATGGTTTATCATGTGTCATTTGCATATTATTTATTTTTCTATTATATAATATTATCAACTAGGAGAGGCTTACCACTTAAAATATTTAAAAGTATTTTAAAATTTCATGGGTAACTCATTTAGAAGCTAACAGAAAAGTAAAATTAAATGAGTTAATGTAATTTTAACAGTTTTTACCCATTATTTTTGTGTTTAAAATAGAAAGAAAAGGATTTCTGTTTTAAAAATCTTTTAAATCAACTAAATGGATATGAACAGATTTCACAAGAAAAATATTTAGGAAACATAATAAAAAAGGCTCAGGGAATTAGTAAAAACATTAGCCAAATGAGTCTTTAGGAAAAAACCCTAAGCCTATCATTTTTCAAAATTGATAAAAAGGATAAAATGTTCATAATTGTATTCAATACTATGTTTATAGATAACATTTGAATTTCACATAAAATGATTTCTCTCTTACTCAAAAAAATAATTTTCCTATTTGCATAAGAATACAAACATTTTCAAAGAAAAAACTCCAGTCTGTGAAACTTCAAATGTGTATCTTTTCTGATTTGTATGTCATAAATGGAAAATATCCCTTTTCTCCCAATTAAAAATTAAAGTTCAAGGACACTCCTCTATTATATTGAAGAATCTCATGACAGGTACCACACAATGCATAATAATATTAAAAGTGTTTTAAAATGTATTGCCTCAATATTTCTTTAAAAATTATTTTTAACTTATACATAAAAACATAAAATTGTACATTTTAATTGGGTGCCATGTAATGGTCTAATATGCATACATGATATACATGATATGCTTATATCAGATTAAACATATTTATCTCTTTACTGATTTTTTTTTTTTTTTTTTGTACTGTGGGATTGAGCCCAGGGCACTTAACCATTGAGCTGCGTCTTCAGCCGTTTGTATATTTTATTTTGACACAAGGAATTGCTAAGTTGCTTAGGGCCTCACTAAGTTGCTGAGGTTGGCTTTGAACTTTCAATCCTCCTGTCTTAGCCTTCTGAGCTGCTGCGACTATAGGCGTGTGCTTCTATGCCCAGCCATTTATCATATCTTCATGGCTAAAACTTTCAAAATCTTATCATTATATATACTATCTATAGCCAGTCTACTATACACTGGCCCTTCAGAACTTCTCCCACCTATCTAACTGTAACTGAACACCTACATCTTTCACCCATTCTTCCTTCCCTCTGGTAATCACCATTCTCTTCTAGGAGATCAGCATTTTTAGAATATATATAAAATCACATAGTACTTCTCTTTCCATGCCTGAATTATTTCTCTTAATATTGTATTCTCTGTGTTTCCAAAATGACAGGATTTTACTTTTTATGGCCGAATAGTGTTCCATTTTGTTTGATAACCACATTTTCTTTACCCATTCATCAGCTGATGGATACTTAGGTTTCCATTTATTGGCTATTGTGAATAGTACTGAAATGAACTTGAGGGTACAGATATCTCTTTAACGTATCGGTTCCATTTCTTTTGGATTACAATATTCCAAGACTTTAAGATGCCTTTGAAAAAAATTATTTCCTAAAGGGTTAATTTCTAAATATAGAGATGAACGTGTTTTTGTCTTCACAGTTATAGAACTTAACTGTTAATTTGGAGATGCATTGCAATACAAATGGTGAGAAAATTAAATTTATCTAAGAAGAGGAGAAAATTAAAGAGCAGGATGGAAAAAGATGAGAAAATATGATTAAAATACATTGTTTATAGTTGTCAAACACAGAGCTCTCTTATAAGTATGAATAACTGGGCCATATAAGGAGTTTGGAACATAACCAAGAGTCACAGTAGGAGGCTGTGTGCCATTTCCGTTCATCTGAATTCAGTGATGCCATGCTAGAAAGAACTAGACAAGAGGGAGAGAAAGGAGAAGCAGAATGGATGTGTCTTTGTGTGTATGTAATAAACATATCTGAGGTATGTGTGTGTTTATGTTTGAGTGTATGTGAGTTTCTCTAACTAAAATTGTCACTTCATTTCAGAGTGAGTATTAGGTTTTAGATATGAGATATCCCCCAAAAGAGACATGTGTGAGACAATGCAAGAAAGTTTAGAGATAAAATGATTGAGGTTTAACCTAATCATTGCATCAATTCCCTGATAGGGATGAATTTTTTTGTAACTTCTGGTGCATAGGGTATGGATGAAGAAGACAGGTATCATGAAGTTATGCATTTGGAGTATATATTTTGTCCTTGTTGATCAGAGCTCTCCATCTACTTTCTGATCACCATGAGCTGAGATGCCTTCATCCACACACTTCCCCATTAAAGTCCTGCCTCATATCGGGCCCTGAGGAATCGAGTCAGCCATCTATGGACTGGGACCTCTGAAACTGTAAACCCCAAATAAACTTATTCTCCTTTAAATTGTTCTTGTCAGGTCTTGGTCACAGCAGTGAAGAGGCTGACTAAAACAGTAAGGATAATTATGTATTCTTTATCATTAGTTTTTAGAGTTCTATTGATCAAGTGGAGAAATTCATTTAAGATAATTATTTATCTTCTTTTTATATTCTTCAAATTTCAGAGTTTAGATCTTGAATATAAATTTGAGGGAGATGAAGAACTGGGGAGGAAAATTTCCTGAGATTTTCACACCTGATCCCAGCAGCAAAAATTCATAACAGTAAAGCTGTGTTGTGCAACTTGCACCTGCTCTACAGTTCTAGCTACCTAGAGGGAATAGCTCTCATCTCCATGTAGTATAATAAATGCCTTTTACTGAAAACCTACTCATACCTATCATTACACGTGTGTTTTATTTCCATCCTTAAAAACAATCACTTGAGAGTGGTATTATCTATTTTTCTGAGGAAATGATTGAATCTTAATGATAAAAAGTATATTGGCTCTTTAACCTATTGTAACTAGTAATTAAATTTAAGTCTGAAGACTTTCCAGACATAGATACTTATGCATCAAGCTTTTTCTTTATTAAATTTCAACTGGTAACTAATATATGGTATTAAAACTTGAGCCAATACCATAAAAATAATTGAACAAATTTATAGGAGATGTGACGATAAAGATATAGACACATCTTCTAAGTTACTTGAGAAAATCAATTACCTAGTTTTATCCCAGTAACTGTAAATTCCATAGTAATTTTCCTCAATAATATTTCAGGCATTTAGCCAAGTAAATGGCTCTGATGGAAACAAATTTTAGCCATTAGGAGCAGGTTATGCTTAAATGATGTATGCCTGATGGAAAGGTATTTGTGGGTTGGATATCTTTGGATATCTGTCTGCTTGGCTTAGAAAGAATGGTCTACTTTTCCTATGTTATCTGCTGAAACAAGGTACTTCAAGGTGTGTGTGGGGGGGAATACCATAAATTGTTTCCATCCAAGTTTAAATGGACTGAAGCAATACCACTTTATTGCTTAATGTGTTAGATATGAGGCCCTCTCCACTAGCCATTGAAGCTAAAATGTTCAACTTTATGTAGTATATAATTAAAAGGTTATTTTTCCACTAAAGCATAGTATTTCAGTGTCCCTCAAAATATCTGTTGAAGAGTAAGAATATCAACAAAAATGAAAATATATAGCACCTTTTTCAAGACTTTGGGATAGACTTAAGGTACTTCAGGAAAGATTCCTAGGAAAATCTTCCACACTGCCCCAAATCTGTATTAGTCACTTTGATTATTCCTTTGGTACATTTAAGCAACAGATCTTAAAACTGAAAAAAATATTTATTAATTAAAACTGGAATCATACATCTAATACACTTGTAAAGTGCCTTCAACACCAACAAAAGACAGTGGAATCTGGACCATTTTTCTTCTGGAGAAATCTTGATGTCTTAGTAATTGCAATTTATTTGGTGATATATAGTAGGAATCTACATCTAAAAAGAAAAATAGTTGTTTCTTTTTTTAATGACTAGGTAAGTTCATGTTCAGTAATACCTAAAATCATCTAAATTCATAGTCTCTCATCCTAAAAACCTTCACATTTTACAATCCATGTGATTTACTGGCTGGATAAACATTTAAATTACCCAGAATTTCTCTTTCTAAATGGCGTGTTCTACTCAGTTAAAAATTTATATACCTTATAAAGTAATATAATTCTTACATATAAGCTAAAATTGATGAAATTTTCACATGTTCATTAAACACATTCTATCCTTTAAGACTCAACTCTAATGATGTGGTAGATGAGATAGTGAATACTTCATGGGCAGTTTTTGTCTTTGTATCATTCATACATGTTTAATGATTGGCTTGTACAAGGCAACCAATAAATTTTCAGGGAAGAATGGAAGTCTTTTCCATCTATTTGTAGCAATGTCCCATTATCATGTATACTTTGTCCAGTTACTGGTCTCACTCCATCATAGGCATCTTAATAGACATGGTTTCCTTTGAAATAATGAGTATTCTACTATGAATGAATTCAAGTTTCAAAATGCATTAATAGGAAAGAAATTAACCTGTTTTTGTAAATGTTTATGTGTTCCATTAGATGCTAAATATACAAATAAGTAATATATGTAACATGTACATATTATACAGTGATATCCACTTAACTGACAATAATCATCTCATATTTAAATCTGGAAATAAAAGATATTCCACAATTTCTTCTAAACATCTGTTTCTTTAAAAAATCATTAATTATGTCAATGTAAATATCCCCAAGAAAAAGGAAAATATAAGCTATCCTAACCAAAGAAACTATTTACAAATAAAAATATTATATTAAATTAGGAAAGGAATAAAAAAATTCATATTGAATAATAATATTTATAGTATCTACACTGTGTGTCTAACCTTAAAAATGAGGATAGTCACTTTCTATGATACATACAAATTACTTTATGTGATCTATAAAGGTAAAAGCAATAAGTGGAAGGCAGAGTATATGAATGAAATCTTTTAGATAGGAAAATATTGGAGAAGATACAAAAGTGAAAGAGAAAAGAACATCGCAGGAACAGAGAGAATGTGTGGGTCTTTAAGAAGCATGCAGGCCATGAAATACCTTGGTAGTTACATTAAGGTCTTTGTTTTAATATTAAACATGCCCAAAGTCATTAAAGGTTTCACCCATGAGATATACCATAATCAAACTGGCATTTCAAAGAGATTAGTCTTGCTTCTAGGGGAAAATACATTGAACTGAGTCAAAGATGCAATAAAGGATACTACAGAACTAATCCAAATTAGAGATGATATACATAGATATAGAAGTGATTAGGGACATAAAAAGAACTGTATTCACTTGAGAAATAATTTTTACATATTTTTGTTATTTTTACATGCCAGTAGAGTATATTTTGAAATATTATACATACATATAATAAATATAACTTGTTTCAATTAGGATCACATTATTGTGGCTCTACATGATGTGGATTTACATTGGTCATATAATTATATATGAGAATAGAAAAGTTTTGTCCAATTCATTCTACTATCTTTCCTACTAACATCCCCACTCCCTTCCCTTCATTACCCTTTGTCTAGTCCAATGAACTTCTAATCTTCCCCTCCCTTGTTGTGTATTAGCATCTACAAATCAGAGAAAAGAAGCCTTTGGTTTTGGGGGACTGGTTTGTTTCACTTAGCATGATATTCTTCAGTTCCATCCATTCACCCAAAAATGTCATAATTTCATTCTTTTTACAACCAAATAATATTCCGTTGTGTGTATATATGACATTTTCTTTATCCATTCATCTGTTGTAGGGCACCTAGGTTTAATCCACAGCTTGGTTATAGTAAATTGACCTCTATAAACATTGAAGTGGCTGCATCACTGTAACATGCAGATTTTAAATCCTTTGGGTATAAACACAGGAGTGGGATAACAAGGTCAAATTATAGTCACATTCAAAGATTTCTATCACTTGAGAAAAAATTTATATATGCTATTGGTTGGTGTAGGACTCAGAGCATAAGGTATCCACAGAGCATAAGGTACAACAAAGCATCAAGACCAACCTATTAAAGCAGTAACTATGTGAAGTGATGGAAGTGTTAATTTACATGGTTATTGGTTCATTTTATTATATAGATAGATATCAGTGGTTATCAAGTTATCGTGTTGTACCTCCAAAATATACACAACTCAATTTATCCATTATATCTCAATAAAACTGGAAAAATAAATCTGGATAAGCTACTGGAAAAAAAAAGATGGACGTCTAAACTTCATTGAGCAGTTGTGTACTATTCCTATTTCAAGTGGGAAGGAATGTTATTATGGTTTAAATCTACAATGCTCCCAAGTGTTGATATCTGGAAGGTTTGGTCCCCAGCTGGTGGTTCTATTTAGAGTTGGTGAAAACCTTAGGAGACAGGGCCTAGAAGGAGAAAGCAGTTCACAATGTGTGTGCCCTTGAAAGATGTAGTTTGTCCCTAGTCCCTTTCTCTCTCTTTGCTACCCAGCCTCCATGAGGTGAGCCTGTTTATTCCTTCATGGTCAACTTCTGTGATATTCTGCCTCAGCACCGGCCTAGGAACAATGGAGCCAGGCAACCATGGGCTGAAACCATGGAAATTGTGAGCCAAGATAAATCTTTCCTCCTTTAAATGTTTTTTTTTTTTTCGGGTATTTCATCACAACAACAAAAATCTGGTTAACACAAATAGATATATGAATAAGAACAGAGGAGTTATATTTTAAATATGTTGTATTCTCCATAGGAAATTCTAAAGAAATATTTTCTGCAGTAACATTTGTGGCATTTAGAGTATTTATACAAAGGAAAAAAAGGAAATAAAGAAAGAAAAGAAAAAATCAAATCCTTTTTATTGTTCTTTGTGTACAACCAGATATGAAAAATTGTGCTCTCTATGTGTGATGTGAATTGTAATGCATTCTGTTGTCATATATAATAAATTAAAATTAAAAAAGAACTATAAACATAGTTAAAATAAATAATTTTACAGAAGGCAAAAAAATGTCACTTAATTTTCTTTCTCACATAGTTTTTGGCTTATGGACAACAGATTAAATTAGTCAACCAAAATTTCGATTTTTTCATAGAAGCAAACATGATCAACCCATATATAACATTTCTATGTAAAAAGAATTTAATAAAATATTACTTGAAAATCATTCACATTGTTAACACTTATTAGAAAAATAAAGTGTCTTTACTGAATTGGGTGATTCATCTTAGATCATGACTGTTGATTTTGATCTTCATGATGTAGATACTTGGCTTCAAATATAGAGAATATGTATTCTATAAACTCCAACAAAAGCTGTTTTCTGCGCTTTTAATATATACAACTTATGACAAAATAGAAAAAGAGATAAAATTATAAAGCGATCAACAAATATATCATGACTATTAAACAATTAACTTCAAAACTGATAAATTATTGGGAGATATTATTTTGATTATTTTGATTATTTGATTTGGCATATTGTTAACTCTTAAGAGCACTGGTTCAAAGTAGTCAAATTTAAATAGAAACTCTGCCTCTTGCTATCTATGTAACTGTTTCAGTTACAAGGTATCTTCATGCCACAACTTCTTTGTCCATAAAATGGAGATATTAGAAGCACCCAGATAGGATTCTGCCAGAATTAAATGTTAGCATAACTCTCAAATATACATTAGAAATTAAATAGTGATATATATTTATATAAATAATTAAATACTTGGGTAATGTGTACATATATTTCTAAAACCTGTGACATAAATCCATTTACCAATATACTGAGCAACACTGAGCCACATTTCCCTTTTGTTAGTTTTATCCTTCAGAGAGGCATTCAATAGTTTCTTTTGTTAGAATATTATGTTACTAGCCTTCTCTGCTAATATTAGACTTTTTCATATAATTCACAAAAATACATTACAAAGCAGCATCTCTTTTCCAAGCTTGTTATTGATGGATTTGAGACAGGTCCCACTCAACAGTTCCAACTACCATTTTGTGAGCTATGAAATTTTCATAGATGTATTATGCAATATAAATTATTTCTAAAAATGTAGACAAATCAGAGCATTTTTTCTCTTCGGTGATCTACCAGTCCATCTTTTTATACATAGCTCACTAATGCCTTTACTGTCTTCTGAAATCTGTGTATTTATGTGTGGAAAGACCAAACTATGAGTTTTCTAGGGATGAGTGAAATGATTCCCTCTGACTTTGCAATTCCAAGCCTCTTTGCTTCTTTATGTAGGTTCACTCTTCCCAGCCTTACTATGGAGATTTTATATATATATATATATATTTCTAAGGCTACCATGCACACCAGCAAACACTTCCCAACTTAGCTACCTGACCTTCACATCTTGTTTTCACTTCTGGAAGGAGCCTTTTTTTACTAGGTTTCAAAACACATGTGACTTTGAAATCTTTAGTTTTTCTGAGTCTTATTTCTCAATAAGTACAGAACTGTGGCTAAGGTGATACCAAATCTTTCAACTTTTAGCCACTTGCCCAAATTTCTATCAGGTTGGGACTCATCAATTTCTCCTCTGTCTGATAGTTTTTATGACAGCTAATGAGAAGTAAAAGGCTAGAGCTATTAGTCCCAATCCTAGGGAATAAGTGTCTAGATTATGAAAACCATATTCACATGTGGCAATAATTGACATGCTCTTCTAGGTGATCATGGTATTATTTCCAAAGACTCACTGGATTCTTCCATAATTCCTTGGTGCCAAATAGGAAACTTTCTTGAATAAGATAAGTACATATTGTGTGGTGTGTGTGTGTGTGTGTGTTTGTGTATGTGTGTGTGTGTGTGTGTGTGTGTGTGTGTGTGCGCGCGCGCGTGCTGCTACTGCTTTTTCTCAATGAACTTTTCCAATGAATTCATTCAAATGATATATGAGAGACTTAACACAATTCTCCTAAAATTTTAGTCTGGTCTTTATAACAATGCAACGTTCAGAAATTCAATAATTCAGTTCCATTCCTTATAAGATACCATAGGTCAAACTAATAGAAGATAGCATGTTTACACTTTGAAATGCCATAGATCTAGGGGCACCAGCTAGGCTTTGCAAATGACTTCCCATCAAGCAGCTTAGTGCTTATTAATGCTGTCTGCTAAACTTCTTATCCTTTCCAATTTCCAAAAGCAGCATAACATTCAATCTGCTGGTATTCAGACATTTATTAATTTAATGTTTAGGGATTCAATTTCCTATTCAGTACATGTATTTTCAAAACCCGCTTCTTTGTTTCTGCTAGTTTCTGAGACTCTGTTACATCCTTTGTATTTCATTCCAATGTTTCTACTCACTCGTACTTGGTAATAAGCATTCCTTGCACCTATAAGTAATCAGCAAGTGAGAAAGAGTGTAGTGAGGTGCTTCTAAAGGAGCAGCATACATTTAAATTGTTATACCCACATATGCCAAAATTGACTTAATGAAATGGTACATGAATATTTTTAGAGCCGAAAATATTCTAATTAATTTGAGCTGTAGGCACAGCTTCCTTATTCAAATCTCTTTCATGGAGGAGGAGGGTACCCCAAATTGGAAGGCAGAACACCTGTGCTCTAGTCCTGATTGGCACTGCTGAGATGAGTGCTGTTTTACACTGAGGGAACTTCTCCCCAATCCCAGGGCCAAAGGGGCTGGTGGAAATAGACTTGACTCCAGATCTTTTCCCTCTACCTCACATGCTGCTTCTATTATGCTAGCAGTGTAGAATTTTAAGAGCAGCTAACAAATTGCTCTTGGGTCATTTTAACCTAGGATACATATGCTTTTGATAATATTTGACTCTACATACATGTGTGGATATAATGAATTCTGGGAACAATGTCATAGAACAAACCAGATATGAACTTCTTCATATAGACATAGAAACAAAAGAAGCAGGCACAATCGGCATCAAGTTAATATTACCTATCAATATCTCCTCTGTATGCTATTATAGGTGCAAGATTGACTTTTCAGTAACTAAGTTGAGACTGATTCTCTTTAATGGATCCTTTTTAAATTTTATATTATGTATAAAAAATCTTTAGCAACTATCTGTAGAGATAGATTATTTCTTACTTATCCAGGACCATGGTTTGAATATTCCAGTAATAATTTTTTAGTGGTAGTAAAAGACTTCCAAATATGTTTGGTGGTGGTACATAGTTACATTCATTGGTGGAATCATAATTACTAATTTTTAAATCTAGATCTGAAATAGGCATATAATGAAGTTTAAACAAAATCAACAACTCTACCTGTGTAGCAATATGACTTAAAAAATATTCACAGGATTGTTTTATTTAAAATCCCATACCCTAGAATAAATAGACTTCCTGATCTGTTTAGCATTGGTCTCCCAGGATTAGAAGATGATACAAGATGATTCAGTGATTACATTGGAAAACATGTTTCCCCTAAAGCAAAGATAATATCCCTGTAGTCACCTTTAGTTTCTTATCTCAAGTGTCTCTTTCATTTGCTGAATTTCTATTCCTTTGTGTCAACTATAACTTGAAAATTAAACACCTCTTGGACACTAGGGAATAGCTTGAGATGAACACTATTTTGACCACAGCTGGGGGCCACTGAAACGCTGCTGCAGCAGATGAAGTGAAAGCCTTAGGCGTCATGGGAAGATAACGGCAGGGAGTTGGCACATTCATCTGGTTTCCCCATTATTTTATTATTTTCTATTGGAATTCTTTTTGCATGCATGCATGCTTTTCTTCTAAATATCACCAATCACACTAGCAATAGAACACTAAGAATATAAGAAGCTTTTCTTCTAAATATCACTAATCACACTAGCAATAGAACACTAAGAGTACAAGAAGGAGTCATTCTTCCTAGAATTATGCGATTGTTTTCAATATCAGAAACTTTCTTGTGCTCAGAATTCTGAACATTTTAAACACAGTTATTGTGACATTGCTTAAATACACACATTTTAATAATAATAGTGTTTAAATTTTTTGTTTGCACATGATTGTGCATATATGTATGTGTGTATATATATTTCATTACTTAAGACAAACCTAAGAATATTTAAAATTCATTTCTACAAGTGTTTATGGGAGGCATAATAAGAACAAAATGTTACACTATGCTACTGAAAGCCACTAATCTTTAGTTTTAAGGGAATTTTCATGATAGTTTGTACTTAAAAGAGAAGGAAGATATTTTTAACATTTTATGGCATCAGTTTAGAAAAACTGAGACCCTCATTTGTGACAAAGGATAAGTTTGTGCCCTAATAGGACAGCTTTATCCTTAGGGCTACTCTGGATAAGATTTTCTGGGCTGCTGTCAACCTATAAACTTCATTTTTCTCACCTCTGACTAGTTCACATGTGGCCACCCTTGCACATACTTTAATCCTAGTATATTTCATCATCTTTATCTCATTTTGAGGTTCTTCGTAACATTACAGTTTCAATTCACTGAGAAGAGACATTATGTCTTATAGATTTTTGTATATTCGATGTCCTAACACTGCCTAATACAAATGAATAACAATATTCAGTGAGACAAGTTTATTACAATGCATATGTACATTCATATATGTGGTGCATGTGTGTGCATTTATACAATCCAGAACACGTGCCACAATATTAGTTTCCTTCTCAAGCCCTGTTCTCCATTTTCTCTCTCATTCAGTCTCAATCTCCACACCAAAAAAGTTCTTAAATTCTATAGGAGAAAAGAATATACAAGAAAGAACAATGAGTAGAAATTCAGAAAACTGCTTACATTTTGGAAACTATAGCAGGTGCCGCAGTCTGGCTGGGCACAAATCACCGAGTCACCACAAAGCACTTGTATGTTCAAACAGGAAACTTTATTGCCTGAACTCCAACAGCACTCCATGCACACGCCCCGGGAACTCCACGGAAGGCCACCATGTGGCCCCTCTCCGCCACCCCACACCCACCGGAATTCCCTCCACCAGAACTTCACCAACCAACTTGAACCCCCCAGGAAATCCCCTGGAGAACTCCAAAGTAGTGGGCACCTGAGGCAGACAGCAGGGGTCTATATACAATTGAATCAATCCAGCATCATCTTAATGGCTCCCCTCTCAACCATTACTTCTGGCAAAATGCCAGGGGCCATTCCGACTTGGCTCTCAACAAGCAGGAATAAGTGATACTGAGAATGAATTATAAGAAGTGATGAATGGGATGTGTAGATATTAGAGATTAATAATTTCAACAAAAGTATGCCTGAGAGTAGAATGCTCCTAATAAAATATGTGTTAAGTATAAAAATCAAGGAAAGGTGAATTGAGCATCTCATCTTTTATCCTGTATGACATCAACATGTGTTGTTCTTGGGGGAGGGGTGGTTGTGTAATTCTGATTTCACTAAACTGCTTCAACAAGCAGGAATAAGCCATTCTTTAGAGGTTTCATTTTCATAATATTATACACTGTTACTGCCTGGAACTTCCATAACTGAAGTTCTACAATTAGATTTCTGATGAATGTATGCCCCTTTTGGGGGAAAGTGATGCACTTAACCATAGGTAGCATCAGCATAACCTTTCTGTATTATGCTGACGTAATATCTGATCATTTTATGTGAAAACTGTGATAGGTAATCTGGTCATTTTGTGCAAATGAATGAGGGGCCTGGATACATTGGGAGTTTATTAGGAAAAATCAAATCATTCAACTGAAAATGACCTGACATAAAAATATTTTGAAAGACAACCAAGCTATACAAATTATTATCATAAATACCTCTCCCACTAAATTATCTATCAAAGGATGTGGAGTATATTTATAAAACTAACATTCTTAATAGCTGCTAATAATGCACAAAATGATACCTTAACATCTCTCTCTCTTTTTTTTTTAGAGTCCCTCAAATTCTTTTTTAAATTTTTTTATTGGTTGTTCACAACATTACAAAGCTCTTGACATATCATATTTCATACATTAGATTGAAGTGGGTTATGAACTCCCAATTTTACCCCAAATGCAGATTGCAGAATCACGTCGGTTATACATCCACAATTTTACATAATGCCCAATTAGTAATTGTTGTATTCTGCTACCTTTCCTATCCCCTACTATCCCCCCTCCCCTCCCCTCCCATCTTCTCTCTTTACCCCATCTACTGTAATTCATTTCTCTCCTTGTTTATTTTCCCATTCCCCTCACAACCTCTTATATGTAATTTTGTATAGCAATGAGGGTCTCCCTTCATTTCCATGCAATTTCCTTTTTCTCTCCCTTTCCCTCCCATCTCATGTCTCTGTTTAATGTTAATCTTAACATCTCATCCTAGGAAGAAGATGGTATTTTTTTTTTCACTACAGAAAGCATGATTTCCATTCATCAACAGTGTGGTTTTATAAAATATGTCTTCAAGTTATTAAGGTCTTTTATGACTAGGTCTGATTGTAATATATGATGTTACAAAAATCAATAATAAAATATTCATTTGATCCAAGATTTTCCCAAATTGAATCTGACTGGGTCATGGTAGTTGGCTGATGTCTAGAATTCAAGTCATATACTATATTATTGATGCCTGTCAAATAACGGAAATTGTTACAAATTAATTCATCCCTAACCTAATTAACCTCGGGTGCAATATTATATGCATTCCTAACAAGTACTGTTTTGCTCTGGCCATAAAACTAGAAAAGACGATATTTCAACCTATAAAATCACCTTCTAAGCCACTTAGAAACCTCAAAGATTATTGCTTATGTAAAAGTAATGAAAAGAATGCATTACCTCACCCATTGGAATTATTTTTAGTGTAATACAAAATGTTCACTAAAATTTTTTGATCATAAAAATAATCTTAAGGAAAAAAAGACTAATCTAACTTTTTAACATTGAATTGATAGAACACATTAATATTATAGATTAAATTTTTTAAAAATGTATACATTTAGGGTTAGAAATGAAAAAGCCTTAACATATTTTGATGTTATAATGTAAATAATGGTTGTCTTCTACCAAAAAAATCCATATCTATCTATATCTATATCTATATCCCATATATAGATATAGATATTCACTTTTCATTCTAATGTATTTCAAGATACATTTATTGCTGTATGCCTGGAGATCATGACTGGTCTTTATGAAATCAGAAGGTAGGTTGTAAATTGCCTTTTATGACATTTTGCTGCTGTTTTCCTCTTTACACATACCTCTCACTACCCAGTTTGTCAATATTATATTCTTCCCATTGGCAACGCAAAGACATGTTTAAACACACCATGACCTGAAATTTTCGTATTCTTCAACTCTGTCTCAGATTTTCTCCACATAAATATTTATCAGTCTTTTCTCTACACTTATGCTATACCTCCTACTTTTCTTACCACTAAACAGCAAAAAGAAAGACAAACTCAAGAGAGAAAAATCTAACTGTGGAGAGAGGTTTTGAACTATTTTGATCTAATTTTCTGTGACTATCATTTACTATCACACTGCAGCATTTTTCCTCTAATTATGGTCTCAAATTTCTAATTGTAGATTAATTTGGTATTTAGTTAAATAGAGTTTAAAAATGAGGGCAGCCCTAAGCGGAAGTAGAAAGGGCAGGGAGAGTGGGGCTTTGCCAGTAAATGAACTTGAAATAGTTATTCAACTTCTCTGAACTCAATTTCCACATGTGTGCAATTAGTGAAAAAATGTCTTCTTCAAAGTGTGCTTGTGAACATTGATATAACCATCTATAAAGTGCCTTTATATATCTTAAGGAGATATTGAGAGTTTTATTATTGCTTCATTACATTTTACAACGAATACTTCTGTTCAATATTACCATTTTCAGTGGTATTTTTAAAAACATGAAGTGTGTTAAAAATCCAAGAATATCAAATTCTATAAAAGAATTTCAAGCATTACTAAAGGAGAAAGGTGCTACATGTTTTAAGGAGAACATTTTCTTCTATCTTCAAAATCTAAGACAGCAGAAGATAAGTACTTTGCAATTGATTTCTAGTTTAATAATAAGGAAAAAAGATATAATTATAGATATGTGTGGGGGACAGAGTGAGAAAGAGAGAGAGACCCCTGTATTGCACCAGATGTTGTCCAAATGCATTAGAGAAATAGGTCTGATAAAAACTAATGTGAAATGATGTCCTACTGATTGGAATGTCATTGATGCCATGACCTGGTGTTCTTGACACCACAGTAGAAGATCAAAGCATCTTTCATGGTGATAAAGCTGGCAATATGGATTGGAAATAATGCCAGAGAGACTGATTAAGTGTTAACATTCCCACCTGGTGCCATGAAAATGGCATACAACATTCATAATTCAGGGTGATTTTCCTCCCCTGGGCTTACTTTTGTGCCAGCCACAGTATTCGAAATAGTACTAACAATGACTTTTTCCTTATGATATCTACCAGGCAAGAAGTAGGAAGACTTCTCTTACCCTATGATTCCTCCTATGTTTATAGTATGTATCAAAAAAGACACTTCAAGTGGTCACAAAAAATATGACTCATACATTCTCCCTGTCTCTAGATCTGTGTTGACACACACTGCACTCAGGCTATGCCTTGGCTGACAGACACCTAACAAGATACACTTTTCTTGTAATACTTTAGAGATGATTCAGGGGACTGGCATCTGCATTGTTATTTGCAGGGAATAATGGCAACTTGAAAATGGGATCTGGAAATGAAAACAAATCTTTCATCCCCAACTAAGCTCCATCTTTCATAATAAGACTTGTTGAAACCTAACATCTAAATGTCATCTGCATTTCTCTATGAAAATACCTATAAGGCAAATCCAGTAGCAGGTTGGAAAAAAGGGATCCAGCCAGAACAGCTGCCCTTACTTGATAAAGAGGACAACTCTGCTTTTTTTTTTTTTTAACTCTTTTTTACAGTTTTTATCCGTCTTAAATCAAAAGAAATGGTGATATTCACTCAAGCTTAGGGAAGATTCTCTTGAAACAAGATTAAATGTCATTGCTAAAACAGATCAATGGTAACACATTTCTGTGAGTCACTATCATCCATAAGACAAAACAGCTTTTATTAATTGAAGAAAGTGCACTGAATTGTTCTTGTGCACTAGGTTCTGAACTATAGACTCACGCCCATGTCTCATTACATAATACGACTGTGTCACAAACATGTTCCCCAATTACTGCCCTGTTCACTCTGTTGGTGTACACACATTGCATCTTAACAAACATAAAATAATAGGCATTTATATATGTTCATTCACATGTTACACACACACACACACATACACACACACACACACACTTTTTTTTTTTCCTAATAACTTCCATCAGGGAGTAATTTGCAGGGTGTACCCAAATGATGGAATGATGTAACAGGTATTTCTATTACTAATTTATAAGATTTTAGTCAGGCTTTATGGTCCATTTAAAAGCACTATGTTTATATTTTGTAAGCTGCCATCTAGGTGCCAGATAGCTGAATGCATCTTATGTTACTGATGAGGTCATCATTGAGCAGCATGCTGAGAACAGCAGGACTAACACCAGGCTCTGGAAATGAGGCAGCCATCGAAGTGTGTCTTCATTTGTATCCTTTCATATTTATTTCCACAAGCTTTACTTTGCAAACAATGTGCTCTGGATCTCTGATTAGCACATTATAAATTGCTTTGCATTCCATCAGAATTGATCCCCTCTACATTAAAGAACCCCTATTGCTTTTGAAAAAAAAGTAAAGTTATTCAACCTCACAATTCTCATGATTTATATATAAAATTAGTCACATATATTATTTTATTTTATTATTGTCTTGAAACTGGGGGTTGAACCCAGACACACTTTACCACTGAGCTATACTGCAGTCGTTTTTTTTTTTTTTGACACATAATTCCTAAATTGCTGAAAGTGAGTCTATGTTGCTGAACTTGGCCTAAAATTTGCAATACTGTCTCAGATCCCAAATTGCAGGGATTACAACATTTGCCACTGTGCCCACTAGTCATATAACTTTAGTGTCATCATAAAATAAAACAAAATAAAAATCTTATAAACTACTTTAAAAATTAGAAAATTAATTTTTATATAGGCTCAAAAAATATTTTGACCTTGTGCTGATAATTCATGGTAAAAGGGATAACAACAATTCACTAAATTTGAAATTTTACGGTATAATTAAGTTAAAGAAATTGATATTACAGAAAACACATAACTCATATGAAAATTCTGTTGTAGTATAGTCCTCAAACAGAATCAAATGGAGAAAGGCATGTCAAGGCTTACTAAAATGAAGAACAAGAGTGTGTACGTGTGTGTGTGTGTGTGTGTGTGTGTGTGTATAGGTTTGTGTGTGTGTTGCGAATGTGAAATCAAAATGAAACTACAATTACCTCAATTCTAAACTGACACCACCATAATGTCACATTTAGAACTTATCAGAATAATTTATAAGAAATATATACCTCCTCTAATAAAGAGAATATTTCCTTTTATTTTATTGATGACAGCTAGAAACTGTAAGAGTAGGTATAACTTAGTGGAAGCCTGAGAATTTTTGTTTATATTTTTCTCTCCATAATATTCCATAGTATATATTTTCTTTCTCAAATTACTTAAAAGTCATATGACTGGTTAAAATAAACACAGGACTGCAAATTTGGTTTTATGACATATATGACATATATTGCCATAACAGCATGGTACTCAGTTATATTTGTGAAATTTTCCTATGTTTAACCAGAAATAATTCAATACTGATTTGAACTAAATAATTTAGAGCTTATTGTAATACTGCAATAATTTAAAGATGTATATCAAATCACTGCAGAATACACTGAAAAGTTAACAGAGTTTTGGTTTAAAAGTCAATAAAGGAATCAAAATGGTAATTTCTGTGTTAAACTCTTGGTGTGACAACACCCAAGAAAGTTTAAAATAGAAACAGAAGGACAAAAAGTATTTAAAGAAGTAGAACACCTACAGCAAATGGCAAATCTAAAGCCAAATATATAAACATTTATATTAAATGTGAATGAAGTAAACATTCCAAACATAGTAAATTATGACATTGGGTTAGAAAAGCAAGATCCAATTTATTTTATCTATGAAAGATAGGGTTTAAGTTCAAAAACATATTCTTTAACAAAAATAAGTTCAAAATGAGAAGACAAATATATTTTATGTAAATAGTAGCATAATAGAATTGGAGTAGTAATATTAACAGGAGACAAAGAAATTAATATTATTACAAACAGTGAGGGGCATAATAAAGAGATCATCAATATCGTAGAAAGAAATAACACTTATAAATGATTTTGGACTTAAAAATAATTAAAAAAACAGGAGACAAAAATTGATAAATTTTAACAGAGAAGTATAAGATTAGAAATATTTAATATTGTTTTCATTCACAAACCATGATTGCCCACATAACCAATTCTAAGGAATCTACCAAAAGTCCAAAACAAAAAACAAAATTGCATAAAAATGAATGCACCCTGATATTTTCAATTTATCTCTAAATAGCATCCTTCCCAACTTCATTAAAGATATTTTTAAGAATTCGTGGAATTTATGAATAAAAACAAAATATAAGCATATTATAATTCTTAAGTGCTTTAAGTTCTTCAGGACTAGTATTAATATATTATCTTATTATTGTTAGTGTTTTTCAATAGATGACTGAAATGTCTGAAAGAAGTAGAAGCAGAAAACATAGAATAATATGCTGACCACAGGAAATTGAGGCCCTAAATGTGAGAACCCTTCTAGGCTACACACCTCTAAGTTTATGATTTTAATTGCTAATTACATTCCTTTAAGGATTTTGTTTTCATGTTGTATATTCCTCTTTTCCTTTCTTTTTCAACAAAATCGTGCCTAAATGCATCATTACTACTCTACAGTATGCTTGGCCGCTACACATCAGAATACTTTTTCCAACATTAAATGAAAAATATTCCAAGTCATATTTGCCAGCTATGAAGTGTTGAAAATATAAGTGCCTGTGCCAAGGAAGCATACGTTGAGGTCAAAGAGTCCCTTGGAAGTATTAATGATATAGACACTTAATACACAAGTCCAGAGTTGGCATTTGCTGAAGAAAGATAATCCATAGTTACTAAAGCAGAATAGCAAACATTAATTTTAAGAGACAGTTGATGGCTTGGACCACGAATCTCCAAATTCTCTTGGGTCTTTTGGAAAAGAATGTTAAACTTGAACACATCTAAAAGTTCTGAAAAATCTCTTGACTCAATTATGATTATAATTTGTTTCTTTCCAGTTGAAGCAAATGATATACATGGAAACATAATGTAGAATGTTTAAATCCTCTCCTATTACTTGAATCATGACATTGCCTTTTGTCCTATTTTAGGCACTCCTTGCATGGTTTCTCTTAGATTGCTGGTTAACACAGTAAATGTCAAAAGAAAGAACAAAGAAATGGTAATATTCAGTAGAAAGTTCATTTTTCCAAAATGTCAGCACTCTTTTGTCAAAACTAGCCATTAGGAGAACAAAGGAAAATGTGTTGAAATTAAAAGTTTTGATTTTATATTTCTTCTGTTTCTAATGCATCATCCAAAATTAGTTTTATTTATTTATTTTTTAAATGAAGAGGGTCATAATATATGTCTGTTTTTTTTCTCCTTAAAAGAATAGTTAAATAACAACAGCAACTCTTTATAGAATCCTTCCTACTTACCAGGTATCTCCCTGTCATTTGGTTTAATATTCACTACAAACTTATGTCATAGTACCACTATGAACCCTATTGTATAGATAAGAAAATAAATGCCAGAGGATGAAGTCAGGAGAAGGACCAAGGCATTTTAGCTCCTGAGATTTTGCAACAAATCACTATGCCAAAAAAAAAAAAAAAAGAAGTTATAGGTTGAATTAAGATCTCTCCTCTTTTGTTTTTAACTATTGTTGCTACTTCATATATTTATCATAATATACCTTCATTCCATTGATATCATCTAGGTTTTGAAGACAAATAGCCAACAAGTCAAAGGTAATGAATTATTGGAAGATTCATTTTGCTTATTGACCTCCAGGAGTTTACTTCTAGTTAATACCTATTAACTAGATATTAGTAATGTCAGATTCTATTAGGCTTATTTAACAGACTGTAGTCCTGCCTTTTGCAGGGCTGAGTAACTAAGGTTTCTGGAGAGTGTAAGACTCAGGCTATGAAAGAGTAGTCTGTGTCAAGACAGACAGGAGGTAAAATAATTCATTAAATTCACCTCCACAAAGTGTATTTTACTTAACCCGTTAATCAATTTAAAAAAGACACACTTTAGAAGCACCATATAATTACTAACTTTTTTTAGGAAACATTCCATGACTTTTCCAAAGCACTTTGATATTATTCTTTGCATTTTAAAATATAAACTGTGGTAATGTTTTCAGTTTCTGCTTTTACTTTAAAACTGTTATATTGTATCTTTGTCCAATCCCTTAAAATTAGTGCTCACATGGTGCATTACTGTTTTGATTCACTTGATTTTCCTTTTATATTTCTGTTTCATATACATAAAGAAGCCTGGTTTGAATTGCTCAAAGGACTGTACAGGTACCAGCTCATTAAAAACTCTGCTGAGAGAAGACAGTGAACTCTTTAGAAATTTTTCCTCTTTCTATTTGGAACAGTGAGTTTAAAAGCCTGTGAAGATCTCCCTGTGAGTTTTCCAGTAGTGATTTGACTTAGTATTAAAAAAAATCCTGATTCTGAAGTGATGCATCCATTTTTCTTCAGAGTTTTAATTCACAAGATTGGTGACTTGTAGTGATAAAAACCACAGGAGAACAGGGGACAAAGGCGACATTATGAAACAGAAGACATTTTTTGTGTGAAACATTTTAATGTGTGAAAAGAAGAAAGGAGGAATGGGTCCCAAGATATCATGATGTCTTCTTTAGATTTGCATTCAGATTTTTCCTGAAAATTTAGAAATTTGACTTAAATGACTTCTGATATGGGGAAAACAATCTTGGCAGAGAAACCCAAAATATTCCTATTTGAAGGTTATCAATAAATTAACTATAACAACAACAACATTGGCAAGGCTATAGTTAGTGCTCTGGGTCCCTTAGATTTGGAATTGGCTAATAAAAGTGCAGAGAGAAGTGGTGTGTGTGTGTATGTGTGCATGCGCGTGCACACACATGGCAGGAATTTTAAACTTCAAGGCAGTAATCACAGAAAATTGCATGACTCTGTGAAGCTAAGGAGACTCTTTTGTTCTCCCACATTTCTTCCACCTGTACTCTTGATCTGCTCCATTTTAGGAACTGTCAATACTGATGCCTGTTGTATGTAGTAGTCTCTGTTCTAATGGTTCAAAGGTAAACTTGAGGAAAAACTTTTTCAAACAAAAGCAAACAAAATAATATCTGCACTTATTCCCCTTTTCCCTATCAAAAAGCTGATGTAAATTTACTTTTCTCTGTCTTAAAAGTAATTCTGAAAAGAGTATCCTCTTATATCTGTTTATTTCCCAACTGCTACAAGTTCAATGGAACCCTTTGTCTAATTTCAGAAAAAAATTCCAGTTGCCAAATCCAAAGACATATTTTTGGTACTCACTTTACTTGATATTCTATGCAACATTTAGTACTTTATTTTTTTTATCTTAAAAGTTTTCATAATTCTGGCTACTCTGATACTGCTTTCTTGATTTACAGTATAACTTCTAGAATACTTCTCTGAATATTCCTCTATGCTCTCATTAAGAAGGAGTGACCAAACCTGTGCAAAGTTCATCTGAGAAAAGACTGAATGTCTTTCTTCCTGAACTCATTGCCTTTGACATCAAATCCATTTTATATATGCATTCAGTATTAATATTAATTTAACATTAACTTAATATACACAAGATTATTGAGTGTTCTTCAAAAATTTTTATTCCTAGGTCCCTTTACACAAATCTCACCATTACTCCACAAATCTCAACACCTAATTCTCACTAACTACAAATGTACTATATGGTTTATGTTATTTGCTGATTTAAATTCCTTTTCTTTGCTCAGGAATTCAGTTTGAAATGGGAAAAAAAAAACTCTTCTAAATTCTATCCCATAGATAAATTGTCCCCTTTGACCTGCTCTTACTTACACTTCTACTACTCCAGGTAGAATTCTTATTAAAATTTTCTCTTCAACATACTAAGTTGCTCCTTATACCAGTGTTCCTAATGTTCTTCTTGCATGCCTGTCTCTCCCACCTACCCACATGCTCTTATTTAGAGCCAGCTCCATCTTCTAATCTCCTGTTCAGTTTTCATCTCTGATGGTCTCAGTTGACTCTGGTGCCTCCATCTCAAACTTCTTTTACTTTTATGTATGATTTACATGTATTGTTGTAATATCATATTATCAAATTGTTTATAGCATATAGCCTAGTTTTACACATTCATAATTTTATTATCTGATGTTTTTCATGTATAGTTTGTTTCTTTTTATAGTTCTACAATCAAGTCTTTGAAAATTAGGATTCATTTTTAAAAAAATATTTATTTATTTTTTTAGTTGTAGTTGGACACAATATTTTGTTTATTTTTTTGTGGTGTTGAGGATCAAACCCAGGGCCTTGCATGTGCTAGGCGAGAGCTCTACAGCTGAGACACATTCCCAGACCCTGAAAATGAATATTTATACTCTGATATCCTTTCATAAACTTCACACAATTTAGCCAAGGGATGATCATATCATACAGACACCAAGATTGCTTAGTTGTTTCTTAATTAAAGCAAAGAACATTTAAAAGTCACATCAACCTCATTAGATGATTCAGGAAATCAATATGCTTTGAATGATTACCCTCTATGAAGTCAATTTTCAGTTCTAATAACTGCCAGATGCTATTGTAAATCACAACTTTCAGAGTATATGACTTATGTGTTTTATTCAGCCTATATATTTTAATCAACTTATATGACTAAAATTGCTATATTAAAGAAAATTTGAGAAGCAAATGGATGAATGCTAAACAATTCAAAATGGATGATCTTGATGTGATAAACACAAAGAACTGTTAGTACTTTGATCACTAAATCAGTGTCCCACTTAAGGTAATATTCTTTTGTAGTTTACCGTCTGATATTTTCCATGATCTTAACTGATATACAAATGCTTTTGAAAAATAAATAAAACCTGAAATTTTGTATTTTTTAGACTTCTCTTTATTTTCTGAATAATCTATTTGATAGAGTTTGCTTCCTTGGTTCCTTAGTGGGCTTCACAACTCTTGAGTTCTTTGAAGCAACATTCCATTCTGTTCATTTGACAATCGTGAGGTTGCCTCAAAGCTGGTTATGGATGCTGGCTACCTAGAATTTGGTGTCCTTCTTTAAAATATTCAAAACATGTTTAGGCTTTCTTGGTCCTTGGTCTCTTTAATTTTTTAGCAATATTATAATTATTTCAACATAGCTAGAGAAAACAATTTCAAATGCAACGTAAACATAGAAAGCAAGCTTTGTAAACCCATGCCATAATCAATGCTTCATGGGAACTGGAGCATACCAAGCTCCCTCAAATCTAGGACCATTATGCATATGCAGGTTGAGTATCCTCTATTTATACTTCTTGGGATAAGAAGTGTTATAGCTTGCACACTTTCTCAAATTTTGAAATATGTCAATACACATAATGAGATAACTTGGAGATAGGACTTAAATTTAAACTTGGAATTCTTTATCTTTTAAAATTGTTTTTAGTTATACGTGGACACAATATCTTTGTTTATTTATTTTTTTATGTGGTGCTGCAGAATGAACCCAGTGCCTCACATGTGTGAGGCAAGCGCTCTGCCACTGAGCCACAACTCCAGCCCCTTAAACATGGAATTCTTTTAGGCTTTATATATACCTGGCGCATATAGCCTAAAGGCCTGAAAGTCATTTTTTATAATGTTTTTAGTGTGCCTTGCATTTTGACTGAGACATGCATGTCACATGAGGTCCATTGTGAAATTTTCTACTTATTGTGTCATGTCAGTGCTCAAAAATTTTCATATTCTGTAACATCTTAGAGTCCCCTATTAGGCATTATCACCTTGCATTAATAAGTTGTCAAAGTGCTTACTGTTCCTTTAAATTTGAATTTGTAAATCTGGTTTTTGAAATTTGTAAGAAAATCAGACCACTGAGACTTTTTTCCTCATTTCTAACCAAAGAAACCCTGAAAGGTGCTCCATCTACAAAGGATTATCTCCAATTCAAAAGGACTAACTTCATTGTTGGCAAGTGTCCATATGACAAAGTAGTGGAAGACATAGCTGACTATTCTCTTCTTTCAGGCTAGCCAAACCACAGCTTGCTTCTGATCAAATAGATCCAAACCCACAGAGCTTTTCTGAGTATTAGTCACAATTTTCTTTGAATGCATGGCTAGACTGAGCTTAGAAGAGCCGGCCAGAAAAGGCCAGAGAGTCTGACAATATATCAGACCCCAGTTTTACATCATTAATTTTACTGCCATTATACAACTCATATCATTGTTTCCCAAAGGTCTGAACCAAAGTTTGACTATAATTTGTCATTTCAAATTTTAATATGTCCACTAAGTACTTTTTGGTGTACTTTGTTAAGATGGCTCAAATAAGAAAATTAAATTTTATGAAAGCCATTGTTAATATGAATTACATTCTAACCACAAAATATTTTTGGTGTCATTGAACATCCTGTACTTTAGTATTTCATGATGATTTCAACAGAATTAATTATCTTGTCTTGAGGTGACTTCAATACCATTCTCATAGTTTAATGACTAGTATAAAATCAACATAGTATTATGATTAAGGAAATGGGCTTCAAAACCAGTTACTTCAGTTAGAATTGTGGCATCATCAACTGAAAATATCACTGTGTCTCCTTATACCTCAGGTTTGTCATCCTCCTAATGGGGCTGAAGTACACACTTCTTCATTCTGTGGATGTGAAGAGTGATCATTATATAGGAAACTAAGCACAGAGCCTAGAACACAGCAAGCCATTCAAAAACACTGGTAATGACCCTGCTGATGGTAATCACGACAGGTTTATAGCTATACCTGGGAAGCCATGTTGTTCAATCCATCAAATATAACTGCACATAAGAGTGATGTTTTTCTTTTCTGTCTCTTCTCTTCTAGAAAATTAAGTTTTTAATGCAAATTACTTTCATTCTATATAATATTAGACCTGATATTTTATTGTTGATTTGTTAGAAAAATAAGGAGGAAGAAATCAAGTAGATTCAATTCCTCCAACTTTTCTTCTGGAATCAAATCTGAAATTGGAAAGCAGGAACAGCAAGGGGTTGATATGCTCCATACTAAATATAGCAGCAAATACCATGTCAAAATAAAGATAGTAAAGTTTTCCTTCTAATAACCAAAATCCCCAGGTATACAGTAGAATGACTAACATTAGGAGTAAAGGAGATATTGGGGATAAATTTCAGAAGTCCAAGAAAGTAGTAACACTGTAACTATGTTTTTCTTCTACCATACAAAGTAGACACACACACACACACACAAAAAAAAAAAAAAAAGAAGAAGAAGAAGAAGAAGAAGGAAAAAAAACCACATGATTCCTCAATTTAGAACACAGGATAAATCTAGAGATAAAGTATACAGACTCTCTCCTATTAACAGACTGGTTTATCATGTAAAATCATATTTTAAATAAATTGGTCATCATGTTGAAAAGTATACAATCATAGGGCTGAAATATTTATTCAGAATGGGAAGATAATTACAAAAAGCAGAGTTAATAAAGTAAGAATAACTTGTAAGAAAATGGAAATTATAATAAGGGTTAGGACAATTCTTTAACAATAAAAATGATTCCTGGTGCTGTGGTTGTAACTTAATGGTAGAGTGCTTGCCTAGAATGTGGAAGGCACTGGGTTCTATCCTCAGCATCACATAAAAATAATTATATAAAAATATTTAAAAATGATCTGTAATGCAAGAAATAATCCAAAGTTGTCCCCAAACTACTGTGCAATTGAAATAATCAGAAATAAAATTGGAAAAAAAATAATGTATTAAGTTAATAATCTTTTAATTATCTGACAGAGGAGATCAACATCAAAATAATCATTAACCTAATGACACTCTGGAAACATTTTCATTTATAAATTCAATAAATACTTATTAAATGACAACTGTGCTCCATAATCAAGTTCCTTAGGATTCACAAGCAAACAAACAAACAAAAAAGAAACTGCTGTCACGGAGTTTATGTTATAGAGTCCACTGAGCAGTGAACAGAGGAAAGGAAAATAGAAGGGAAGGAAATAGACAATAAATCATATGTATACCAAATAGGAGCTCAATATTACACATTTGAAAAAATAGTAATTAATACAGGAAATAAAAAACTCAACCAGAAAGTTACAAAAAGAAAAGTAAGAGCAGATGTGAGGGGAATATTTTGAATATAAAAGTTTCTATTCCCTGATTGGAACAACTATTTAAGGACACTGAGGGTATTAATCATGCATATCTGGATGAGATTCCCTAGCCTCATCAACAACCAGGGCAAAGCTAGGCATGAAGGAATGTTCAAGGGACATCAAGGGTCACTGTGTTGCTTGGAGTGGTGGGACTGACAGGGACAATAATAAGTTCCAGAAGTCAAAATGCCCATGGTATTCCAACTCTTGTTAGTATTTTGGCATCTACCTTGATAAATAGAAGAACAAATGGATAGTGTTGAGCAGAGGAGAAACAAGAATTATCTGATTTTGACAATATAATGCTGTCTTTGTTAAGAATAAAAGAGAGAAGGTTAAAAGTTGATGCCAATTGAGCTAAACTAGAGTTCATATTGCTCTCAACCAGAAGTAAGGAGTTTGCTGCTTTTAAAAGACTAAGTCTGGCCAAAGTGCAAATGATGTTACCAAGGCTGAAGATGATTCCAAAAATTCAAGGTCTTTTAAGTCTGCACACCTGACTGAATTGCAAAGCAGGGGAGGGGACACTACAGGATCTAAGAGTTCCCTTAGTGTTTGACAATTGAAAATTAGAAAATGGTCAAAGATGTTCAAAAGTCTGAAAATCAGTGAAGAATGAAAAAATATTTGATTTTAAAATCTTCACTGGGATGGCATGAGGGATGGTTGGACATAAAAGAAGAGAGGGCCACAGAGAACCATCTGAATTATTTGTGTATGGGGAGAAAGTTCTCTATATTGAATTTACTTGCTTTCTTTCTGATTTGGAAAGTCCATTTTTCATATGTTTAATAAACATAGCTGATTAATTTTTTAATTCTAAATATATTGTAGACAATACTGAAAGCAGTATGACATAGCAATTTGAGACATTAAAACATGTCTCAAATATCCTTTTAAATGGGATGGGCTAAATTGCCCATGTCATATTTTTTTATGAGAACCTTGTTTTAGTCAGCTGTTTTGCTGCTGTGACTAAAAGACCTCACAAGAACAATTTTAGAGGGGGAGGAAAAAATCATTTGGTGGCTCACAGTTTCAGAGGTTCAGTCCATAGACAGCCAGTTCCATTCCTCAGGGCTCAAGATGAGGTAGAACATTTTGGCAGAAGAGTGTGGTAAGGGGAAGTGGCTTACCTGATGATCAGGAAGCAGAAAGGGAGGCTCTATTTGCCAGATACAAAATATGAACCCCAAAGCATGCCCCAATGCCTATCTTCTCCAGCCACATCCTACCGGTCTTCAGTTACCACTCAGTTAATACCCATGAGGGGATTAATTCACTTATTGACTTAAGGCTTTCATAACCCAATTATTTCACTTCTGAATTTTCTTGCATTTTTCACTCATGAGTTTTTAGAAGACACCTAATATCTAAACCATAACATTCTACTCATAGACCCCCAAAAGCTCATCTCACAATGCAAAATACATTTAGTTCATTTCCAAGAGTCTCCATGGTCCAAAAGTTCAGGTCAAAAGTCTCCTCTGAGACTCAAGGCAAACTTGCATCATGAGTTCCTATGAAAACATAAGCAATTTGTAAGTATTTACTATATACAGGTACAAGGTAAACATTTGCATTCAGAAAAATAGAGATAATATAAAGAAGGGGTGGTAACAAAGAAAGACTGATATCCAGGTAGGCAAACAAGTCCAAGTTCAGTAGCTACACATCCATATCTGGGGCAGAGGGCATCATGCTGTTTTCTACAAAGGGCTTGCGTAGCTCTACCCCTATAGCTTTGCTGGTGGTAGTCCACGTGGCCTCTCTCTTGGCTTGTTTGATCAATTCCTGCAGCCTTCCTAGGCAGTCATTTCATGGTACTACTGGCATTTCCTAATCTTGTGGGTCTCTACTGAAGCTTTGGCATCCTCCTCACGTCTCTTTGCATCACCCTTGCAGGAGCTGCTCACAGGGAATCCAACTATGCAGCACTTTGGCCTCCCATACCTTCTTTTGAAATTTCAGCAGAAGCTTTCATGATCCCCTAATTCCAGCATCCTGCATTCCTAAGAACCATCACTACATGGAATCACATGGTTGACACCAAGATCTACCACCATCTCCAGCAGTAGCAAAGCCCTCCAGGTACCCTGGCTGTAGCAGGCCTCTGAGTGACTGGGGGGTTGAGCATGGTGAAAAACATCCTAGGCTTCCCTGTGCAAGTAGAGTTCACCAATCATCTCTTCTCAAAGGAACTTTTACTTTCTTGAGCCTGAGATGGGTGTGGTTCTGCCAATTTCTGAGATGCCCCCAAGCCATCTTTCTTATTTTCTCTGAGCATCCTCTTTAGCATTTCTCTGGTGGCACTAATGTCTTTAAAAACTGCAACTACCTTAGCCCCAGTTTTACCCCCACCTTTCAAGTCAGAGTTTTTCAAATATTTCTCCTCTCCTTTTTATCCTGATTATCACAATAAGTGGCCAGAAGTCACCAAAAATACCCACGCCACTGCCTGAATGTTATGCTGCCTAGTAATTTCTTCTACTAAATTAAGAAGACAATCACTTTTAAAATCAGCCCTTCAGAAAGTCTCAGGCCATGGGCAAAATGTAGACAACTTCTTAGCCAGAAGGTAACATGAATGGCCTTTAGTCCAGTTTCCAACAGAGCCCTCCTCCTCCTGTGAATCTTCATGAGCCCATCTTTATAGTGCACAATCCAATTGGCATTCTGGGCATATAAGCTCTTACCGGAATCCACCAGTAATCCACTTATAACAAATCTAAAAATTTTCCAACTTGCATCACTAACTTTCCAAAATTTCCCTTACAATTCCAGAAAGCTCCAAAAGCTTTTAAACCACACAATTAGGTTAGTCCCAGCAATAACCCCACTTCTCGATACCAATTTCTGTTTTAGTCATCTTTTTCACTGCTGTGACTACAAAACCTGACAAGAACAATGTTAGAGGAGAATTTTATTTGGGGACTCATGGTTTTAGAGGTCTCAGTCCATAGACAGCTGGCTCCATTCCTGGGGGTTCTAGGTGAGGCAATACATCATGGTGGAAGAGTGTAGTGGAGGGAAGTGGATCAGAGAGCAGAAGGGAGACTCCACTTGCCAGATACAAAATATATACCCTGAAGGCATGCCCCCAGTGACCCACTTCCTCCATCCACACCCTACCTGTCTTGGGTTACCATTCAGGTAATTCCCATAAGGGGATTAATTCACTGATTTGGTTCAGACTTTCATAACCCAATCATTTGTCTTCTGATTATTCTTGCATTGTCTTACCCATGAGCTTTCAAGGGACAGCACAACAGAGTTTATAGTTCTAGAGTCCTGTATGGGAATAATGGAAATGTATGGCAACCTAATCCAATTTAATAAATGATCCCTTCCCCCTCTCTCTTCTCTGTCACCGTTTTCCCTCCTTTCTTTTCTTCCTTCCTCATTCCCTTCTTCTCTTTCTTGATTTCCCTCCTACAGATAGTGGAGTTTAAGATCACACATTTCAATTAAAGAAGAAATATTTTAAAGCTCAGTGCTGGGAAAGAAGCTTTTGAAGGGGATAAAGATGAAAATAATGAGAAAGAGCAGATACAGGAATTACAAACAGAATATGGGATACAGAACATGGAGGGTAAATGTCATTGATAAAAAATATTTTAAAAGTCAGGAAATGCAGTTTAAGCAAAAGCAAAAAGAAAAGAATAAGTTCAGATATTACCATGCATGATCCTCTAGTAAATAAATGTTGCTACTGGATTATATGGTAATGTTGTTTTTGAAATTCTAATGTCATTCAGAACAAGAGAGATAAAATAGCAATTGCAAAGAGGTAAAATGGAAAAGAGTATTGGCATAAAGAAACCTACAGATTCTAAATTCAAAAAATATGAAAACATTTTAAAGATTTTTAGATGTCTTAAAATATGTGAAGAGAAGGCTATTGGAAATATAAACAGCCAGGGTATACACATGAAATGAGTACCATATGGCATTCCATTCACATACATTAACTTTCACCACTTTGCTCTGGACTATGATTCTGTAATTGTTTCCACCTAGTCAGTTCCTATTCTCACCTTCTTCTGAATTAAGATAGAGTCAGACTTCTTAAATGGATATAAAATAAAAGAACTTTTTTGACTTCCACAAAGCAAATTGATTGTTGGCCCTTGACATCGAATAGAATAAAAGTATAAATTTCTTTATACTGGTATAAAACTGATAAAAGTTTATCAACAAAGTTAAAGGAATTATTAGTAGGAAAAGAAATCTCATGTCCTACAGAAAGCTTTTAGTCTCACCTAAGATTTAAAATAATGACCTAATTGATTTTATAATATAGACTAAGTAGATTGCTATTTTAATAGTGGATTACACAACTTTTCAAATTTTAATTGAAACTAAAATCCAAAAGGTGATACTATGACATCCCTTAGGATAAAATATATTTCACTTTAAAGTAGTGATTTTGTTTTTTCTTTCTGAGATAAATTTTTCCCAATAAGACAAGACTTGTCCAGTGGCCTGGGCGGTGACCATTTTTGAGGTGATAGGACAATCACATTTTACATATTCATTTATTTTACTTACTTGAGTACACCCAAAGTTAAAAATGTTAGTACTTTATACAACATCTGTTTCAGTTTCCTCTGGTCCTAATATATTTCCTAAACTCCACACATGTTCTCTTATAGAGTTTATCAACACCTATATCATAATGGTGTATGTGTGTTCATTGTGTTCAACTTAATAAAAAAAATTAAATGGAGTGCATTCTTTTTCATGGAAATTTTTGGAACAGAATACAATTTCACCCTTAAATAAGAATTTGATATTTAAAGTTTACTTAAATTCACAGCACTTTCCACTCACCTAACAATTTATATTTACATTAAGTTTCAGAAGACTAAAATTATTCTTTGAAATTATTCTTTTAGTTGTTGAAACCATAATAAGTATTCTGCATGGAGAGTTGAAATACTTAAATAGGTAAATTTGGTTGTCATATGACTCAGTTCAACTGATACAAAACTTAATTTCATTGTTAAAAGGAACATTTATATTCCTCTTTGTGTGGTTATGCATTTGGTCTCTGTCCAAGATGAACTTAGTAAATTCCCTTTTGGGGGAGTATGTGTATATTTGCTACAAGGTGATATCAGCTTTATATCTGGGGAAAAATCATCTTGTATATAATTTCAAATTATTAAAGGTGGAAAACTGAGAAGGCTGCACATTTATTCTACAATTGCTAGATGGGAAATATTTTTGAAAATCCCTTTTCACATTACCATGGCAGACATTTTATTAGCCACATGAAAAAATACATTCCCCTCAGTGACTGATTTTTTTTGCCTTTTTTTTTTTTTACCCTAAATGGGCTTTCTTATTTGTCAATTTATTTGAGTTCACCATATTTGCCTTTGCATAATTCTTAACCACTAACAGAAGTAAAGTTCACCTTAGGGAAAAAGTAATGTGTTGCTATTTCATTTATTCAAAGGATGGCCATCGGTTCTAAAGGCATGTTTTGGTTCTGTCATGGAAATGTCAGCCACACTACTTTATAACCAGGTCGTGAAAATGAGGTGACTTAGAAGGGAAGGAGAGTACCAAAATATGGAGAAGTCTCTGGAGAGCAGGTATGGCTGCCTGGTAAGAAGTCCCAGGCTGTTTGTTTTATTTGAGAGCCTTCCCTGTTAAGAAGTCTCCTTCACCACACAGGATTTCCTTTACTACAATAAATGGCAGACACTACACTGACTTAGTATATGTTGGTACAGAATATATGACTTGTGGTCAAGAACTTGAACTCTAATGTCAGACAGTGAAGGTTAAATTCTGGCTCCCAACCTTATTATCTGACTAGCTTTGGGGAAGTTTTAGACAATGGTGATAACTGTTAGGAGTATTAACTGAGATCATGTAACTGCTTCTTGTGGTGTCTGAAACACAGTATGTACCAAATTATTTAGTTCTCCCATTTTCTTTTCTTTGTGGGTGTGTGTGTGGGGGGGGGCTGTACGTGTATATTGTTTTTGTGTGTGTATAGCACTGTTGATATAGCAAGCTGTACCTATACTGGCAATGCAAAATGAGCTGAAAGAGTAATGCACATTGATATTAATTACCACAGTTTTATTAAAGGTAAAAAATTGAAGTGAATTGTTTTCTTAATAGAAAAAGCAGCAATCCACCATACAAAATAAATAAAGACATTACAGGATTTGAGGCTGTGAGTATTCCTTGTCAATTAAAAGATTTACTGAATGCCTAGATAATAAACAAAATGAAGCAATCATAATTACTCAAAACATAAATCCACTTTGGATCAAGTAAGTCATAAATACTAATGTTCATGTTTTTAAACTCTTTTTTTCACTTAGGTTAGGGGATGAAACATGACATGACAACAAAACCAAAACATCTTCAATGCCCAAAAGAAAAACTGATATAATTGATGGATAAATGTTTAATCACACTATATGTAAACACTCTCTGAGATTCTAGACAGGCATAGCTATGGAAATGCTTTTTATTTAAGGCTATCAAAATTTTTCCAGAAGGAAAATATCAGTTACATTTTCCCATTGATATAAAATGTCTGGCTCCTGTTCAACATGTTTTCTCTAAAACTATGCCTGTTACACTTTGTTAATAATTATCTATGTAAGGAACTATGTTCTGCTGTTGAATATGTTGAAATTAAAATCTTGTTCCCAACACTTTCTTTCTCTCATATTGGGCAGAAGACTTGTGTGAATGTCCTTATTTGTAAACTGTAGACAATTATAAGGATCATAAAAGAGCTGTATTGAAATAAATTACTTTTGCACAGTACTTACATACACTACACATTTAAATGTTTTCATTTATTGATATTTTATTGTGCTGTCATTATTTCTTTTTCAATTCATTTATTTAAATTTTCCAGACTATGTTGTATGGATGTTCCACTTTCCTGTTAATATTTTCATATACTTTTTCATTAAGATTTTAGTTCTGTTAGAAATATTTCCTTTTCTTATTACTACATATAATCAGTCATCAACTACTATCAATTTAATGTAATACAATGCCTCTTACATCTGTTTTTTCAATGCATTAGCAATACATTAATTCAGTGTGGATAGGAATAATAGTTATTTTTTTTTACTAGTCCTCAAATAATTTTCCTTGTTATATATTCCTGAAAATTCTTTTTCAAAATGGATTTCATCATCATATTGCAAGCTTATTCCAAAAAATGATAATAATTTACTTTTGCCTCTCTATAAAAACAAACAAAATTTCTGAAATCTGGTATTTATATATTCTTGTTCAAATTTATCATCATCTTTCTTTATTCTGTGACTTAAAATGGTCTTTTCATTGATCATTTGTAAAACATACCTTTGTATGACAGTATTAAACTACAAGAAAAGATATTCTCTAAATATACCATACAACCTCCCCAAATCTTGCCAACTACAACCATCACTGCAAGGCATCTATAAATATATAATTACCTTATGTTCTTCTTATGTTAAATTTTTGTCTTATAATCCACTTGACAGTTAATTGTATATTGATTTAATTTTTTCTTTAATATGTAATTGACATATCCCATGCATTTTACTCCATTTTAAGATTATTTTCAACACATTTATTTATTTTTAGCATTTTTTCTTTCTTAACATCTCTAATATAGATTTAAAAAAAAAACACAACAACTATTTTTAAGGGAATTGATAATACATTTCAAACTTACTTCTTGGTTATTTGCCAAGACAAAGTAACAGGGAATGAATACATTAAAATGAATGAAACAACAAAGCAGGCAAAGAAACAGAACAACAACAACAAAAATGTATTAAGCAGTTTTCAAGATCTGAATTTCAAACAACAAAGAACAGTGATCCTTAAGACAGGGAAATGGAAATGAAAAGCCTTGTGGTGCAACATTTGACAGCCTTGAGCATTTCCAGGCTGTTACACAGGGAAAAGGAACCCAAATAGGATCCAAAAAATTCCCTCATTTCAGGAGATAAAGCTAAGAATCTAGGGAGAACAAGGTGATGAGGGTTCTCTGACTAGAACACCAGAGAGGAGAGAGTGGCACAGATAAACGTAAAGGGCATATGCAAAATATCCTCCTTCATTTTCCAGGAGAGCACCATTCAATCCATGGGGGAGAAAACCTCCTGAGGCCACTGGGAAAAGAAAGAAAGAAAGAAAGAAAGAAAGAAAGAAAGAAAGAAAGGAAGGAAGGAAGGAAGGAAGGAAGGAAGGAAGGAAGGAAGGAAGGAAGGAAGGAAGATAGGAAGGAAGGAAGGGAGGGAGGGAGGAAGGAAGGAAGGAAACCCAAGTGTACAAGAAGGATTAGATTTGGTGCTTTCACAGGTTAAATCTGAAACTCCAATTGTGTGTCTTTGATTGTGAACTGAAAAATTTCTTTAAAATTTTAAATGATTGAAGAAATAAAAAACATGTTATTCTATAACATGAAATTTGAATTTTAGTAAATAACTCTTAGAACGTAGTCATGCATACATATATTTATGACTGTTTTCACACAACTGCAGAGATTGTGTATAGAGCACAAAGTCTAAAGTATTTACTATCTTGCCCTTCAAAATAAAGTTTGTCAAATAATTGGCTAAGCAAGTCTATGATAGCAAAAGAAAGTGAGCTTTAATTGATGAACTGGATTTCATCAAAATTTTAAATTTTGTTCTTCAAAGATTCTTTAAAGAGAATGAATAGCAATTAATAGGGTGAAGACATATAAATGAAAATCAATATTTGGTAAACAACTTGTGTAAAGAATTAATAAAGAACTTTCAAAATTGCCTGATTTAAAAGTTCTTCTCCAAATAAATTAATAGATATGACAAAAAATACAAATGGAAAAGAAGCACATGAAAGACAATTATCATCTTCAGTTTTATGGAAATTCAAATGTAAACCACAATGAGATTGGCAAAAATTAAAAAGACTAACCATATTAAGCAATGGTGAGGACATAAAGAAACCAGAATTTGCATTTTCATCTCTCTCTCTCTCTCTCTCTCTGTCTCTCTGTCTCTCTCTCTCTTTCTGTGTGTGTGCTCGAGTGCACATGCGTGTGTAAAAGAAAGAGAGGAAAATTGAAAAGAATAAAATGAAATATTGGGAACTTTGCAGAGAGTTTTAGTGTGAAGTGTAGGGACTTGAAGTGATGTACTACACTTTCTATAGACCAAATGTTGCTAAGAATTTTTTTAAATGGTTGAAAAACAAAATATTGGGTTAATAAATAACCGGATCAAGAAAGAAATTTTACACAATGTGAGGTGTCTTCTGTTTTCATGTGAAGTCCTCAGTAAATTCATTCTTCTAAGTTCCTTATTCTTTTCTATAGTCCAGTAGTAATCTTTTGTCTTTATTACAGTGATTTCTAGAAGGGATTAGTGTCTACCTACCAATTTTTCTTGAAATAGTAGAAGTACTTAGTTTTACTAGTCTCAGAGAGTGCAAAATCCTCACTGGGAACCAGAGCATGAGGATCCATCAGTTGTGTTAATCTGATTGACAGATGGGTTGCATCATCTTCTTTCTACAGGCAATGATGCCACTATACATCCAGAGTCATCTTTCTTTAAAATTAGACCAAGGATCATTGGACTTTCACAAGTTTGTTGAGGAAGCAGACTGATATTGTCATTTAGCTTGTCCTGCTAGCACATAAACCTGACTAAACTTCAGCCTCACTGGTGGAAATTTCTGATCTTTTAAGAGACAAGTCATAAAGTAGAGCAAATGGCCCTTATGTGTAATCTCATGCTACATCACACTTTAACGTCCTCAGGTAGTTACAGTAATAACTCTTCAGTTGTAAGTGCCCAAAATTGACCATAAGCTATGTTTTATCTGCCCTGTCTTATTGATTTTTATTACTCAAGAACTCTGTAAATAACTTTCATCCTTTTTCATCTTTTTATTATTATTATGGAAGGCTGATCTATTTAGCATTAATTTATAAAACACATATACATCTTCTCTCTGTGTTATGTGTTGGGAGCCAGCGACCGCACCCTGAATATGGCGCTGGTCTCTGCTTCCACTTCGTTAGCGGTTAGAGTTGTTAGAGGTAAACAACTCCTTGTAAGGCTGTGGGCTGGGCTCTGGCCTGCTTCGGCTGCACTGTACCTATTAGACTTTCCCGCGTGGTGCTAATTCATTGGCGGGGCTGGGTACTTAAGCTAGGGCAGACCGACCACTCTCTCTCTGGTTCCTGTTTTCTCATCATGATTCAAAGGTCCTGAGTAAACTGCTGAAAGAAGAATCCTGTGTCGTGTTTCCCTTGCCGGTGAGGGGTCGCGACAGTTATGTATTTACTTACCCCTCTTTCTCTTTTCCACAACACAAAATTTTCAGAGTATTTCTAAATCCCAAAATACCACAGATTTATTATACTGTATAAATTAGTATAGTATAGACTTATTTTTCTCTATAATACCAATGAAGAATGCAAATGTGTGCAATGCAATTGTTCAGCTTTCTAATTATTTCATAGATCATACACAGAAAATCCTAAAATCAAAAGTTGGAAGGACATACAAGGAGTAATATATAGCAATCCCATAATGTTTAAATGACAATATTAGCATTATGATAAAGAGTTTTGGTGATTTACTCAAGGTGAGTATGTGTTTCACCTGTAAGTAAATAATTCAGAATAGCTACATGCTCTAGTGGAGCTCACACTGAGTCTGTCTTTACTTCTTCATTAATTAAACAGTTCTAGTGATGACTCATGCATTATGCTAATTACAAGGGTTATACAGAGAAATGGGAAGAAATCTAGTCATTCAGGAGACTGAAACCTGACACAGATAAAAGCTAGCCAAATATCATTCAACTTGATTGGCTCTGGGTATTCACACTTCATTGCACAAATAAATATGTCATTAAAATACATAATAAACAAAATATTCATGACATCACATTTAATAATAAATGGCTATGGGTTGAGCTCAATTTATTTCAATTACAAAATCCATTCAATAAATATAAAAAGGAGGAAAAAATGCCTGATAAATCCTTTGATAAGGAGATACATTTTGTCTAGATTTTAAACCAATCCATATATGACAAGGCAACAATGAGACAAATTCATCCTATGGTTCCAAAACTTTTAAAATCAGGGCTTCGATTGATAAGAAATTGTGGTTCTTATTTACAGATAGGCTTTCAGCCTCATATTCAAAAAGATAGTTTTGCTGTTATCAAACTATTGATTATAAAGTGCTTAAATTATGACAAAAAAAACAAGAATAATACTCAGGAGCTTTTAATTAGCACTAGTTATACTTCCATTTTCCTAACTTACTATTATACCCTTTTCAAGTTTAATGCCAGTGGGTATGGATGGGGGTATGTATGCCCATTCTTTGTATACTTCATATGCTGCCTGTGTAGTAACATCATTTCCTGGACACACAAGTTTGACAGGACCACACTTTTAACACTATTTTTATTTGTTGGTCCATCAGAGAGGAGTGAGGAGCATTTTAGAAGAAGTTTGGCAGAAATACTCAAAATATTGTTGAATCAGATCTAATTGTTTAAACTAATTAGATATTCACTATTTTAATAAGCTCTTAAGGGATGATATAACTTTTTTTTTATCAATACTTGAATAATAAAACCTCAGCGACAAGTTTCCAGTCAGAATACAAAAACAGTGACAAAATTTCAAGAAAGAAACTTTTAGAACAAAGCGTAAGAACTGTCAACAAGATGCTGATAGCAACCTCATAGTATATATGATTTGACACTGTGCTTGATAAAATACTGGCAAGTATTCAAAGGAGGAATCCCCAACTGAAGGCAAAGCAGCATGGTCTGTTCCACTAGGTAGTTCTAGACTGGGCATTCCCTGCTGCTTTTAACCCAGAAACCTAATTTTACACACTATGACTTCACTCACCAGAAAGGCCATTTGCTAACATGTAACACAAAGGGTTTCACTTCTATTAATCAAACCTGAGTGGAAACAGGAAAAATGGTAGACAGTCAAGGGGTAGAATCAGAACATTTTGCTCCTGCTGCACATTACTCTTTGTGTGTTTCTCTCTTGGCCCTGTCACCCTGTCCTGTACGTGTACATACTCACACATAGTTAACCTTTTGAGTTATACCCTGTCACTTGGAAAAATTCAGGGATTAGATAAAATTTTAATTCATAACATGAAGTCCTATAAATAAAAAATTAGAGAAATTTAACAAGTTGGGCCAAGGCTCTTAAAAAACTTGCCTGGCACAGTCATCTGCTTCAGAATCCCATTATAAAATAGGATGTATTACTTTAATATACTACATTTCATTTTTTTTTCATTTTCATCGAACACCCCCAGGAGTAAATTCTGAAACTATTAATTCTCAGCCAATATTGAGTACCAACTTTAATACTAATTTGGCCCACAGTAGGGCAACTTAATTAGTATTCCAGGCTATCAGTAAGAATAAAGAATATAAGGTAAAAACAAACAAAAAAAAGCTTCTTTCTACTTAGTTCTCCACACTAAAGAACACCAGATACAGAAAAGTTAAGCTCTTTGCATCTGAATTATCCTTGATGATATGTGCATACCACTTCCTCACTCCACTACCAAGATCATGTGCACCACTTCTTTGTTCCACAGTTCCTTAGCTTGTAAAATGGTTGTCACATTGTAGTTACCTCAGGGTTGTTGTGATGACTACGGGATCAAACAGGTAAAGAATTGGAAACTTAGCCCTGGATAGCAGCTGTAGTGTGCACCTATGGCAGGAGGATTGCTTTAGCCCAAGTGTTCAGAGCCAGCCTGGGAAACATGGTGAGACCCAATAACAAGTAAAACAAAACAAGCCGGGCGTGGTGCCACAAGCCTGTAATCCCAGCATCAAGGGAAGGCTGAGGTATAAGGATCACAAGTTCAAAGCCAGCCTCAGTAAAAGCTAAGCACTAAGTAAGTCAGTGAGACCCTGTCTCTAAATAAAATACAAAATAGGGCTGAGGATGTGGCTCAGTGGTCAAGTGCCCCTGAGTTAAATCCTGTACCTGTCCCCCAAAAAGAAAAGAAAACAACAAAACGTGCAACATTGTCAGTCACATAGTTGGTGTTAAATTAATGTTATCTGTTACTATGTACTTGTCAAGTGAAGATTAACAAGTACATCCCATAAGGGATGCTTTGTTATCAGCATAGGTTGAAAGTAGAGTATTTGATCAAAGGCTGGGAATGTAGCTCAGTGGTATAGCACTTGAATAGCATGCGGAAGCCCCTGGGTATCAGAAACAGAATTATTAATACCAAAGAACATTTAAAACTGTCTGGAAGTATTTCCATCATTCTCAGGTTAAATAAACTGACTTTCTATTTTGAGGCTTAAACTTTATCCTGACAGTTTTCTAAACCATAATGTCTCATTTTCCTTAATGCTAAAGAAATGCAATATCATTTATGCAACTGTAATGGTGCTTTTGAGTTTAAAATGCATAGTAATGTTCAAAGGCTTTTATAAACAGTTTAACTAATGATAGGGACCTTTTATTGAGTTGTCATCTGAGAACACTGCTACTTAATAGTAGATATTTTCCTTTGGCCCAGAAGTATTGTTCAAGTGTGTATCTCCATTGGCTTTAAAATACCTACAATAATGGAATCCTGAAGTATATAAAACTTTTCATCACACAGTAGCTGCTGTGTTGTTCACATGCTCACCCCTTAAAACAGATATACCATATGTTCTGTATCCTTTCAAGGATTTGAGATAAAGTATGAAAGTGACTATAAATGTCAACATTATACAGCATCATAGTCCCATAGTTGTGTTGGGAAGGCATATTACCAGTTTAAGGCTATAATCATTTCTGTCCTACCAAGTAGTGGTATGAAACATCCATTTAGAAAGATGTTTTGCTCAGAGAGACCATTGTATTGAAAAAAAATAAATGTGCATACACTCTATATACAACCTCAAGAATGTATGTGAGAAATTATTTTGCACCATGATAATTCTTAGATGAAACATTGAACACACATGTTTTCTTTAAATTTTATTCTTTTGTAGCCTTTGGTAGTCATATTGTGTTGGAAAGCATGCATACTGTTGGACATTTTCTATTTTATTTTAAAATTATCAATTCTGGCATATTCTGCTGTCAAGCGGACATAGCTGTGTAACTGGAATAGTAATCTAAGTTATATTACCATATTCAGACATATTTCTAGCTGTCATAGAAAATGGAAGATGGACAATTTGGTGCTTTTTTCTTCCTCCTCTATGGAAAACTCAAGGTCAATATCTCACTCAGAGAGAATACTGAGTGGGAAAAAAGGAATGATTGAGGTAGGATTCAAGACCCATTTGTGTCAAAAGCTACCTAGGAAACTTTGAGCAATGTCCTCAGTTCTTTCTCCTATAGGTGTGGACTTCAATATTAAATTTTTTTTCTAATTTAAAAAAATGAAATGCTAACATAAATATACTTGCTTACTTTAAAAAAATTCTTTCTTGTGACTTTTGTTATTTCGGAAGGGAGTTTAGTAAACTTGTTTGCCTGTACAATATTTACTCCCAGAATAGCATGGTTACTACAAACTGTAGTAGATCTCTCCTTCTGAGCTGATCCTGTGCCATACCTTATCTGGGTCAGCCTGTGAACTCCTCCAAATCCTGTAGATATCACACTTTTATTAAACTCACCCTTAATATTTTTTTCCTACTGAGGATTATCTACATAATGATTAAAGGACACCAACTTGAATACCAACTTTGGTCAGATTGGTATATAATCTCACTTCTCTCACTTTTCTCCAAGGCATTCAGCATCTCTGTGCCTCCATTGTCCTGTCTGTAAATGAGGATAAGAATAGTGCTTATCCAAACTGCTTTTGGCACTCAATAAATATTAGCTATTACTTTTCCTGTTCATAAATGATCTGCAATTATATATGTTTTCTAAAAGCAACCATATATTGACAAATTAAATTGTTAGCTTAACAATTGTTTTCAGGTTAACAGTGAATTGGGTTCTATCAATAATGCAGACCATGTTCCTGCTCTCTTAACACTTACTTTCCAGTGGAAGCAAAAAGATGCTACCAAGGAAATTAACAAATGTATGAGATTTCAGTGAGGGCTTCCTTGATAATCTCTCTTAAATTTCATCCTCAGTTCCTAAAACTTCCTGTTCACCATGTATGCTTCACTTTTCTTTACAATATTTATAACCTGCTAATCTATCTATTTTGTTATATTGTTATTTCTTCTCACTGAAGGTCTAAGCATCATACTAGTAGAGAGTTTGCCTATGTCATTCCATGCTGTATTGAGACTACATAGATATTTGCCTAGCATGCAAATATCCTCACAATATTTATTGAATAAATTTTTAAAAAATATAACATAGACCAGGAAAGCTTCTCTAAGAAATAATATTTCTTCTAAGCACTAAGCATTGGGGGAAGGAGGGAGGTAGAGAAGGAGAGAGAGGGAAAGAACTTAGACAATCTGAAGAGAGTATTTTAGGCAGATCGAGTGACCTTAGAAATTGTCAGTCATTGAACAGAGAGAAGAGTGTCATCAAAAATAGTTCCATTTTAGAATAGTTATTTTAATTTGCATATTAGCAAACAGGAAGAAAAATGTTCGAGTAAATTAAGTAAGAAGATGAAAGGTAAATAGTAAGTTCTGAGAAGGAGTGAAGACACAGAGTTCATTTGAGGATTGCTAGGCTGTGGTCAGAAGGTTTTAAAGTCAGGAAAATGAAAATTATAAAATTAGGTTGCTAAGATTTCATATCTGAAAAAAAAATGAACTGTCTATAAACATTTCACTGTTTGAATTTAGTATTTTTCCTTTTAATCTAAATATTTCTGAATATTGTAAGTTAGTTATAGACATTTCATAGCTAGTAATGGTTTATTTTTCTGAAGGCTTCTAATTAAATAACTGTATTCATTTTCTTTGGAATATAAAAAAATCAAAATTGGTATTATAAAGAATACATTCCTATACCGATAAATGTGGGTTTGGGATACAAATATGACTTTTTTTAAATTTGGAATTACTTTGATAACAATTTTATATATGTTCAAATTAAATTTTGTTGGTATATCAGTGTAAATTTAACCTTTTGAGTAGACAATGGATATCACTGAAATTGTGCTAATATAAAACTGACATACATAAATAAAATATCTTGGACATGTGGGGAAGATGGCGGCGGGGAATGAGTGAGCCGCTCTGTGCTCCGCGCCACCGCCGCCGCAGCGTATGTTGCTGCTTCTTAAAAGAAGAAGTAAAGATCATTAAAGGAGATCTGTCTACAAGGATTCAGCACCGTGTCAAGAAAAGTGCCTAGATGGAGTGAATCCGCCACGACTTCAGCGCGAGCAGTAAGGCTGCAGCCCCCGAGCTGCTGGGCTCCCTGGGCCCCTTCTCACTCCCCTCTCCGCCTCTCCGCTTCGCTTCTCCCCCGCCATCTCTCCTCCCACGCTCACTCCCTAAATCTAGATCTCAATCTCTTTCCCCCACCCCACCCGCTCTCTCGCGTGCCCAGTACCCGGCCCTCTAACCCCTTCAGCTGCACGGGCATAGGGAGAAGTAAACTGTCAAAATACTGTTCGCTCAGGACCACTAGGCACGGTTGAGCTGAAGTGGACCCCGGGCGAACGGTCTAGCCTTCTCAGAACACACCGAGCCCGAATTGGCTGCATTCTAGCTCAGGTTCGCCTGCTTCATGGACTCAACACTAATGATCCCGCTGAAATAACTAGTGGGCCCGCCTGAACTCAAAGAGGTAAAAGCCAACTGAGCACCACAGCCAGACCCAGGGAATCAGGAGTGACGCAGGACTAGCGGCGCAGGACTCCCAGCTATTGCTATCACCAGTGCTGACAACAGGTCCCTTGCACCAGCTATCAGGGGAGTTGCTGCTACCTGAGGGCAAACAAATTCGCTGGGGGCCCTCAGCCCCAAGCCCTACAAACTTAGGGTCTGAGGGAGGCAAACAGAAAGGGTGTGCCCAGGCACCCTTGAAAACAGGGCTCCCAGGAGCAGCAGACCTGGCGTGTAGTCAGTATTGTGGTGAGTGTCACAGGTGAGCGGGGCCTGGCTTGAGGAACCACAAGAGAAGGCCCTAGGCACTCAGGATTAGAGACCCACACAGTCTGGGAAGAAGAGCTGAGGCAGAGTGATTGGTTCCCACCTATCAAGAAGAAAAGCCTGGCCCAGTGGGCATAGCTCCACCAACTGGATGAGAAGTTAATCGAGCTATATGACTGCATTTATTATTATTATTTTTTTTTAACGATTATTATTAGTATTTTTTTTTATTTTTTTTTTTTATTTTATTTTCACTTTTTGTTGTTGATGTAGTTGTTGTTCTTTAACGTTCCTATTAATGGTTTCCATTTTTTTAAAATTCTTTTTATTTTATTAGTATTACTATTATTTTTTAAACTTTAATTTCCATTTTTTTACTATCATTATAAAATTTTTTCTTTTTTTCTTTTTTTTTTGGTTTTAAATTTTTATTTTTTTTCGTTTCTTCTTTCTTTCTTTTCATTTTTTTTCTTTTGTCTTCTCACTTCTTTTAATTTTCCTATTCCACCTTCCTTGAATTCTACCTGCCTACACTCATTCTCTTTAGTGACTTCTTCCCTCCCCTTCTAATATCTCTCCTCCCCAGTATCACACTAATTGGAGGAGGATCACAGCCACTACCTGCCCTGAAAGGGTGATTTTTCAACTATACAAGAGCAATATAATTAAATAGAGGGGGAAAATATCAAAGACACAACAATTTCACCAAGCAGAAAGAAACGCCAGCAGTATGAAACGACAAGGAAAGAAAGGACCACAGGCAATGCAGGTCAACTCAACTTTAGAAGAGGTAATAGCTGCAACAGATGGAATGTCAGATAGAGAGCTCAGGACATACATGCTTCAGATGATCTGGAGTCTCAAGGAAGACATGAGACAGCAAAATCAGACAATGAAAGATCATATTGACAAACAAATCCAGGAAGTAAAAGATCAATTTCACAGGGAGATAGAGGTAATAAAAAACAAACAAATAGAAATACTAGAGATGCAGGAAACAATAAACCAACTTAAAAACTCAATTGAGAATACTACCAGCAGAGTTGATCACTTAGAAGATAGAACATCAGACAATGAAGACAGAATATTTCAACTTGAAAAGAACATAGATAGCTCAGCAAGTCTACTAAGAAAACATGAGCAGAACATTCAAGAGCTATGGGATAATATCAAAAGACCAAACTTAAGAGTCATTGGGATACAGGAAGGCACAGAGCTCCAAACCAAAGGATTAAGCAATCTATTCAGTGAAATAATACAAGAAAACTTCCCAGACTTGAAGAATGAGACAGAATCCCAAATCCTAGAAGCCTACAGGACGCCGAATGTGCAAAATCATAAGAGATCCACACCTAGACACATTATAATGAAGATGTCCAACATACAGAATAAGGAGAGAATTTTAAAAGCTACAAGGGAAAGGAAGCAGATTACATTTAGGGGTAAACCAATCAGGATAACAGCTGATCTCTCAACACAGACTCTAAAAGCTAGAAGATCATGGAATAACATATTTCAAACGCTTAAAGAAAATGGATTCCAACCAAGAATCGTATATCCGGCGAAATTAAGCTTCAGATTAGAAGATGAAATTAAAACCTTCCACGATAAACAAAAGTTAAAAGAATTCGCAGCTAGAAAACCATCTCTTCAAAAAATCCTTGGCAAAACATTACAGGAAGAGGAAATGGAAAATAACATTGATAACCAACAATGGGAGGTAGGACAGTAAAGGGGGGAAAGTAGTCAAAGAGGATAACAAATCAGGTTTAGTAACATCAATAAACAAATATGGATAGAAGAACAAACCATATCTCAATAATAACCCTAAATGTTAATGGCTTAAACTCACCAATTAAGAGACACAGGCTAGTAGAATGGATCACAAAACAAGACCCAACAATATGCTGTCTACAGGAGACGCATTTGATAGGAAAAGATGTACATAGACTGAAGGTGAAAGGTTGGGAAAAATCATATCACTCATATGGACCACGGAAACAAGCAGGAGTGTCCATACTCATATCTAATAAAATAGATTTCAAGCCAAAGCTAATCAAAAGGGATAAAGAAGGACACTTCATACTGCTCAAGGGAACCATACACCAACAAGACATAACAATCATAAATATATATGCCCCAAATAATGGTGCAGCCGTGTTTATCAAGCAAACTCTTCTCAAGTTCAAGAGTCTAATAGACCACCATACAATAATCATGGGAGACTTCAACACACCTCTCTCACCACTGGACAGATCTTCCAAACAAAAGTTAAATAAGGAAACTATAGAACTCAATAACACAATTAACAACCTAGACTTAATTGACATATATAGACTATACCACCCAACATCAAGTTGCTACACTTTTTTCTCAGCAGCACATGGAACCTTCTCAAAAATAGACCATATACTATGTCACAGGGCAACTCTTAGACAATACAAAGAGGTAGAGATAATACCATGCATCTTGTCTGATCATAATGGAATGAAACTGAAAATCAATGATAAAAGAAGAAAGGAAAAATCAAGCATCACCTGGAGAATGAACAATAGGTTGCTGAGTGATCAATGGGTTTTAGAAGACATCAAGGAGGAAATTAAAAAATTCCTAGAGTTAAATGAAAACACAGACACAACATATCGGAATCTATGGGACACATTGAAAGCAGTTCTAAGAGGAAAATTCATTGCTTGGAGTTCATTCCTCAAAAAAAGAAAAAACCAACAAATAAATGATCTCATACTTCATCTCAAAACCCTAGAAAAAGAAGAGCAAAACAACAGCAAAAGAAGTAGAAGGCAAGAAATAATTAAAATCAGAGCTGAAATTAATGAAATTGAAACAAAAGAAACAATTGAAAAAATTGACAAAACTAAAAGCTGGTTCTTTGAAAAAATAAATAAAATTGACAGACCCTTAGCCATGCTAACGAAGAGAAGAAGAGAGAGAACCCAAATTACTAGCATACCAGATGAAAAAGGCAATATCACAACAGACACTTCAGAAATACAGAAGATAATAAGAAAGTACTTTGAATCCTTATACTCCAATAAAATAGAAGATAGTGAAGGCATAGATAAATTCCTTGAGTCTTATGATCTGCCCAGATTGAGCCAGGAGGATATAGACAACCTAAACAGACCAATAACAATAGAGGAAATAGAAGAAACCATCAAAAGACTACCAACTAAGAAAAGCCCAGGACCGGATGGGTATACAGCAGAGTTTTACAAAACCTTTAAAGAGGAACTAACACCAATACTTTTCAAGCTATTTCAGGAAATAGAAAAAGAGGGAGAACTTCCAAATTCATTCTACGAGGCCAACATCACCCTGATTCCGAAACCAGACAAACACACTTCAAAGAAGGAAAACTACAGACCAATATCTCTAATGAACCTTGATGCAAAAATCCTCAATAAAATTCTGGCGAATCGGATTCAAATACATATCAAAAAAATTATACACCATGATCAAGTAGGATTCATCCCTGGTATGCAAGGTTGGTTCAATATACGGAAATCAATAAATGTTATCCACCACATCAATAGACTTAAAAACAAGAACCATATGATCATCTCGATAGATGCAGAAAAAGATTTCGACAAAGTACAGCATCCCTTTATGTTCAAAACTCTAGAAAAATTAGGGATAACTGGATCATACCTCAACATTGTAAAAGCAATCTATGATAAGCCACAGGCCAACATCATTCTGAATGGAGGAAAATTGAAGGCATTCCCTCTAAGATCTGGTACAAGACAGGGATGCCCTCTCTCACCACTTCTGTTCAACATAGTCCTTGAAACACTGGCCAGAGCAATTAGGCAGACGAAAGAAATTAAAGGCATAAAAATAGGAAAAGAAGAACTTAAATTATCACTATTTGCAGATGATATGATTCTATACCTAGCAGACCCAAAAGGGTCCACAAAGAAGCTATTAGAGCTAATAAATGAATTCAGCAAAGTGGCAGGATATAAGATCAACACGCATAAATCAAAGGCATTCCTGTATATGAGCGACAAATCCTCTGAAACGGAAATGAGGACAACTACTCCATTCACAATATCCCCCAAAAAAATAAAATACTTGGGAATCAACCTAACAAAAGAGGTGAAAGATTTATACAATGAAAATTACAGAACCCTAAAGAAAGACATAGAAGAAGACCTTAGAAGATGGAAAAATATACCCTGCTCATGGATAGGCAGAACTAACATCATCAAAATGGCGATATTACCAAAAGTCCTATATAAGTTCAATGCAATGCCAATTAAAATCCCAACAGCATATCTTATAGAAATCCATAAAAGAATCATGAAATTCATATGGAATAATAAAAGACCCAGAATAGCATAAACAATACTAAGCAGGAAGTGTGAATCAGGCGGTATAGCGATACCAGACTTCAAACTATACTACAGAGCAATAGTAACAAAAACAGCATGGTACTGGTACCAAAACAGGCGGGTGGACCAATGGTACAGAATAGAGGACACAGTAACCAATCCACAAAACTACAACTATCTTATTTTTGATAAAGGGGCTAAAAGCATGCAATGGAGGAAGGATAGCATCTTCAACAAATGGTGCTGGGAAAACTGGAAATCCATTTGCACCAAAATGAATCTGAATCCCTATCTCTCGCCGTGCACAAAAGTTAACTCAAAATGGATCAAGGAGCTTGATATTAAATCAGAGACATGGCATCTGATAGAAGAAAAAGTTGGTTATGATCTACACGCTGTGGGATCGGGCTCCAAATTCCTCAATAGGACACCCATAGCGCTAGAGTTAACAAATAGAATCAACAAATGGGACTTACTCAAACTAAAAAGTTTTTTCTCAGCAAAAGAAACAATAAGAGAGATAAACAGGGAGCCTACATCCTGGGAACAAATCTTTACTCCACACACTTCAGATAGAGCCCTAATAACCAGAATATACAAAGAACTCAAAAAATTAGACAATAAAATAACAAATAACCCAATCAATAAATGGGCCAAGGACCTGAACAGACACTTCTCAGAGGAGGACATACAATCAATCAACAAGTACATGAAAAAATGCTCACCATCGCTAGCAGTCAGAGAAATGCAAATCAAAACTACCCTAAGATACCATCTCACTCCAGTAAGACTGGCAGCCATTAGGAAGTCAAACAACAATAAGTGCTGGAGAGGATGCGGGGAAAAGGGCACTCTTGTTCATTGCTGGTGGGACAGCAAATTGGTGCAGCCAATTTGGAAAGCAGTATGGAGATTTCTCGGAAAGCTGGGAATGGAACCACCATTCGACCCAGCTATTCCCCTTCTCGGTCTATTCCCTAAAGCCCTAACAAGAGCATGCTACAGGGACACTGCTACATCGATGTTCATAGCAGCTCAATTCACGATAGCAAGACTGTGGAACCAGCCTAGATGCCCTTCAATAGATGAATGGATAAAAAAAATGTGGCATTTATATACTATGGAGTATTATTCTGCATTAAAAAATGACAAAATCATAGAATTTGGAGGGAAATGGATGGCATTAGAGCAGATTATGCTAAGTGAAGCTAGTCAATCTTTAAAAAACAAATACCAAATGACTCCTTTGATATAAGGGGAGTAAACAAGGACAGGGTAGGGACGAAGAGCTTGAGAAGAAGATTTACATTAAACAGGGATGAGAGGTGGGAGGGAAAGGGAGTGAGAAGGGAAATTGCATGGAAATGGAAGGCTATCCTCAGGGATATACAAAATGTCATACAAGAGGAAAGGAGGGGTAAGACAAGATAATACAAATGGAAGAAATGATTTACAGTAGAAGGGGTAGAGAGAGAAAAGGGGAGGGGAGGGGAGGGAAGGGGAGGGGAGGGGGGATAGTAGAGAATAGGACAGACATCAGAATACATCAGACACTAGAAAGGCAATATGTCAATCAATGGAAGGGAAACTGATGTGATAAAGCAATTTGTATATGGGGTAAAAGGGGGAGTTCATAATCCACGTGAATCAAACCGTGTAATATGATGTATTAAGAACTATGTAATGTTATGAACGACCAATAAAAAAAAAAAAAAACAAAGTTAATATAAAAAAAATAAATAAATAAAATATCTTTATTATAAATCTGACATGGAATAGTGGTATGAAAACCCATGGATGTTTCTTGAATTTTTTAAAAAATTATTTTCTTTTGTCTATTTGTTGTATGTGGTGCTAAGGATCAAACCCAGCGTTTCACACATGGTAGACAAGCACTCTGCTTCTGAGCTATAGCTATAGCTCTCTGGGAATATTTGTTAGTGAAAGTTGTATAATTGAAAATGTAAAATTTTATTTTAAAGAATTAAAAAAGAGATGACTAAATGTAGTCCATTTGTTTCACTATATTTTTTTTGTTCAATTTTAGTGAATATTTTTGTACAAGGGGAAAAATAATTTTCAAGTCTGTAGACTCAACCAAGTGAGCACAACTATATGTTTCTGGAACATTTTGTTTTTATCTCACTGTGCTATATAATAATAATTTGCATTTAAAGAGTCTAAATATGAAAGAAAAGAAAGGGAGAAGAAGGAAGAAAATTTCCTTGGGTGATCCAGCTATTGTTCTTCAGATGCACAAGAGCTCTTCTTTACCTGTGTGGCAATGCATGTGTAAAATGACTTTCTTTGTCAAACACAGGTAAGGTCGGCATCATTGAAGTGCTCTGCTGGGGCTCAGTGCCACATTCAACAATCTTAAAGTCAGTCATCCTAAGAGTTAAGAATAGAAATTATATATTTTCCTACAATTCCCAGCATGATTTATGCCAGACTCTGATTTCTCCTTCTACCTCAGAATTAACTTAATCTGATTTCAAACTATATTTCAGGGTGGGAGGAGTGTTTTTTAAAGAAAAAAAAAGTGAACTGGTAAGTGGCATCAAGTGTTCTCAAGATGGAAGCTCTTGTGTCACTCAACTGTCCTGAGTTCTCTGTAGGTAGCTTCCTGAAGTAGTGTCTCATTTTTACTAATGTCTTGCAGGTGGGCCCTACCAGTGTGGCCTGCCAGGTGGGGCAGTGAGGAAATAGGGCATCTGAATCTAAGACTTTCAAAAACACCCACATATGCTCCCACAGATCTTCACTAGGTAAACTACCAATGATTACATTGTGGGAGCAAAAACTGAATTTTATATTTTCACTTTTCAGTATGGGAAAAATGCACATTTACATAAATTCTCTGACACATGAGGATTTGTTAATTCTTCCATCCAAAATTTAGCAGAGATGTTTACTGCAAAGTAGAAATACATAATTGGATTTTCCTTTTTCCAGCATTATTACTGGTAGTGTACTTAGTGAAGATCTGTGGAAACACATATGGGTCATTTTGCCACTCTCTCACTTTCAGGGGCTCTCTTTCCTCACTGTCTTCCCTGACCAGTCCCTACTGGAGAGAAATCAGTAATAATGAGACACTATGTTTTTCCTTTGCTTCAGGAAGCTGCCTATAGAAAATGCATGACACGTCAGACACAAAAGAGCATACATCTTCAGAAAACCTGATTCCACTCATCAGTTTATTTTTTATCCTGTTGATTTTACTTCATTTACAACAAATTCTTCCTACTACCCATAATGATTAGTCCAAACTTGTTCATGTCCTGCTATTTCTTCTGCAATTGAATTTCTTACATTGCACTCCAAGCATAGGTACTTGTATTGATTGGATTTTTAAAAAATTATTTTGCCAGGCTACTTCTGCATCAAATAAAGTAAAAGAACTGTCTGTCACTTGTTAAGCTGATATTTATATAAACACTGATATGGCTCAAATTCCATGAAATGAAGGCATAGACTTTCAATGACTCCTATTATTCATGTGTCACTTAACTTGACCAAAAAAAAAAAAATCATCATGATTCCAAGAACATTTAAAAAATCATAATACATTTTACTTTTGTGTGGAGTATTATATTTCTCCATAAAAAGTAGTTTATTGGCTGCCATCCATGCATGTTTCAATAATTCACTCATTTCCACATTTATTTACTTGTTATATTTAAATTCTTGTATTGACACTTAAAATTGATTATGAATCACTTAAAATGCCAATATAGTAAATAAAAACATAAGGGAAACACAGAATGCAATTACATGGAATTATGACCTGCCTGTAAAGCTAGTGAATGATGAATTCCCAAGAGAATAGATAAAACAGAATTGTTCTTCCACTGTGTAGAAAAAGGATGGAGGAGAAAAGGATGGAAAAAGGCAAGAAAGGAATTCTTAAATGCAAAGAATGCATCAGATGACCTACACTTCATGTACCTTGACCCCAGTAAAAAATGCTTCTAACTGTTCAATAAGAATAACTTCTATATTAAGGAAAAATAATCAATGTTCATAGTTATTTCCCCATAACCCAAAACAGTGAATGGCATGAAGTGCTCCCTAAATATTTGTAGAGTATCAACCTAAGTATCACTTCTCAGCAACCTTTCAGAATATGTTATTCATAGTAATTATCACAACTCTGATGAAATCATTATTCATGTATTTTTTTTTTCTCAAACATTGACAATGCCCCAGAAGCCAAGATGGTGCTTGTAAGTATTTACCATAATATTGGACTTTACATGTATATTTGGCCCACAGTAAATGTTCAGTACAACTCTGTTGGGTGAAAGACTGCAGAATGAACCTTCAAAGGTAAACTATATCATCTGTGCCTCAGATAATCATTATAATTTTATCAGCTTCATTAAAATTTACACACATTAAAATTTATACATCTAACAACAGTTAGGAACAAGAATCGAAAAGACTTTGTTATCATTTTCTTACACATATATGCAGTGTTTAGAAATAGTCATAGGTCTATTTCCTTTACAGCAGATCTGAAATCCAAAGTATTATTCAGTATAGTACCTTCTCAGTTCACTACTACTATTGGAGAGATTCAGGGTATGTAAGATTTGCAGCAGTAGGGTAAAGTAGAAAATTTAAGCATGATCTAAATTCCCCTCATATCCCACATATTAGAGAAAAAAGTTGGATCTGCAACTAAGCATGTTGGGAATATTATTTTTATATTAAAATTATGTTTACTCTTTATAGTAAATACAATAAAATTCATGTTATTTAACAGTAAATATTTGGATAAAGAAATAATGGGCTAAAGAATCGATCTTTAGATGTATAAATAAAGTATGGTTGGTGAATATTTTAGAGAACAATATTAATAATTGAGACCACATACTGTAATAGAAGTGGTAACAGTTTCTAGGTTAAATAGAATTACATTCATGCCTTGGCTCAGAAATTGACTATTGTAGAAATGAGGTGATAGCTCCAAGCTAGAATGCTTGCCTAGTATGTATGAGGTGGTAAGCTTGAATCCAGCACCACAAAAAAGGAGGGAAGAAAGGAAGGAAGGAAGACAGAGAGGGAAGAAATGAGGAAGGGAGGGAAGGATAAAGGGAGGGAGGGAGGGAAGGAGGGAATGGGTGAGACTTTTTTCATATGCTTAGATAATATGTTATCACAATGACAGATGTTTAATAAACAATACCTATTGTTATCACAAGCTATTCTTCTAAGTAAAATATACACATTTAATCACAAGAATCATGATTGTATAACAGGACCTAGCTGTTTTAACAATATTCTATTTCTACTTCTGGGAAAATAACTCAAAATTTACCCCAATTAGTGTTAGAAATCAAGTTGCAGTATTTTGAAGTCAGCATTACCAATAAGTATAATACATATTACTGTGTCATCTTTACTAGTAAGTGGTATGCCTTTGGTCTACTTTATGGCTTTGCACATAGGTGCAGCAGGCACAAATATCATGCAGACAGTTTTGTGCACCAAAACCCTGCCATGTACCTACGTTGATGCAATATTCAGCACAACTGAAACCTTATTATACCACACTCGACTCTGAAAAGCAATCATCCTCTACAGAGTAGTTTTCTCAGTACTGATCGATGGAAATGGAAACATTTCTTGTCACTCTTCAAGGGCTTTGATTTGTATAACCTGTATAACAAACAAGACTCTTGATGACAGTGTCCCTCTTCACCCAAGGCCAGCTCCATTTTTCTCTTCGATCCTCTGGAGCCTTTTCATTGATTACTATTAACTGTGAGATGCTCTTTCCACCTGAATCACAGAGCTGTAGACAGAGAGTCTATAACCATTTATTTTTGAAGTCCTATTTAGAAGTTAATTTGTTTGTTACCTGAAACAGTATTTTTATAAGGTAATATTCAGAAGCAATTATGAAGTAGGATTCTTAACAATACTCCATTCTTTTTTTTTCCCCAGGAAACAAATGTCTGAATGTTAATAATTTATGCCGTTGTATCAAACTTATATATAGCTAATTTGATATATTATTTACTCTGTTTCTTGACAATTTGATATATTATTTACTCTGTTTCTCAACATGCACAATTGCACACACACAATAAGAGTTGTTGAAATATTGTTCACATAATTTTATTTTTCCTTGTGTTTATATGTGGAAGGAATGAAACAGTTCACATATTAGGATAATAACAGAATATTGCCAGATATGATAGCTCAATATGTTTAAAAATGTTATTTCTATTATTGAACTAAATGACTCCTGTTCATATTATTTTTGTTTAGAACTACGTTTCCCATTGCATCACATAGTAAAAATGAGAACTTGATATTAGTTATTGTTATTTCTCTTTAAATCCTTAGCAAAGAGAAACATAATCAAAAGCTAATGAGGAGATAAATCAGTAGTCAAATGTGTAACATGGCTGCCCATCCCTTATTGTAAAACTTTATCAGATCAATATTGGAGCATGCATTCTTGCAACAGATGGACTCTTTAAGGTGCCCTCATTTGTTTTTGTTTTTTCTTTAAGTCAATTAACCAAAGTCTTGCATTAAGAATCAATTTATAGGTTAGATCACTTCACTGAATACTAAGCACATGGAGTAATATCTTTAAAACTTTAGTATCATTTATTTTTACCATCTCTTGAACACATTTCTAAGGCAGTAACCTAACTGATCACTAGTGTACATAGATATAGCTAATTCAAGAGATATAAATATTAAAGCATAGAAGAAGTATTTGTTACTAACCTATCATCTATCTATCTTTAGAGTGGTAAACAAAATATGTCAATTTCATTAACTAAAAATACTTTAAGATTCCTTCCTGAGGACAAGAGAACATATTTTTTTTCTACTTGAATGAGATTTTGTGCAACAAATGTGTTAATATAAAATCAAACAAAGCAAAACAAATCAAATTCCAAGAAAACAATGGTATAACTACTTAATTGCAAAATGATTTGACTATATTTGACACAGCTATTCACTTGCAAAAAAAATAAATTTTAAAATAAAAGGATACTCCTGGAATTTAAATGATCCAAGGTCTGCTCTGTTAACCCTCCCCCCGACACACACACACATAAACCCAACTATATACACATTTGGTTCAAATTTTCTCCAGTTTAAACTAACACCAAGCAAGTTGCATACAGTCATAAGACTCCTCAAGTTATGAGGATGCAGTTCTAAACACACTTAAATATGAGCTCAGCAGCACCCTTCCCCCTCTAAGTGGCTCTTAGAGTAATGAAATCTATCCTTTCTTAAAAAGTTAATTTGCACTCATTTTAGAGCATTCCTTCTGGGAAATTAAAGCAAACCTCTGGAGCAATGAGCCTAGTCATTAGATATTCTCTACCCCAAAAGCTGATAGCTTATAGATTCAAATCTTAAGCCAGATTTGTCAAGGTCTGAAAAGAGTGGAGCAACCTCTGTTTCATTTCATTTCAAATTTCTATACCTGAGGTTGTGGGTTAGTGGCAGCAGAGAGTAGGAATAAAAAAATAAGGACATTTCAGATGAAGTCCGCAAAGTAAGGGAAGTCCACAGGCCTCCTGGAATGTCCTCCTGCTGAGACACACATGGCATTCCACTCAGCCCATGAAGCACCGGATTGTTTAGCGATGGCAGACACTGAGAGCAAAGGGAACCCTGTGCTGCCAACGTTTTCATTTAATGAAGTTAGTAAACTAATCATGTTTCCATGACTCTTCCTGACAGCTTGATTTCCCACCTGAAAGAGCCAAGCTTCTCTGGCTTCAACCACCTACAGGGCAGAGAGCTGCTTCTCAGGACTCTTGTGGCAAGATGCAGGCTACCAGTGTGCCATTGACCCCAGCAAACCTGATACCCTGTCTGAATAAGGTTCCAATATGCCTGGGATTAAGAATAAATCTTTTAAAATGAAAAGGAAAGCAGGAAATATATATAACATACTAGCCTTTGGGGTAAAACTCCTCCAAAAGAGAAGTATTTTGACTCTATTTTAAAGGACTGCTGGGGAATTATACATGTTTTTAGAAAGGCATCTTGTAAAAAGTCGAAGCCCATCATAAAGCTTGTAAAAGCAAAGATCTTTGTCAAAAAATAAAATATATTTGAAACAAACCTCATGAACCATTTTTGTAAAGGCAGCTGCAGCCAACCTCCTGATGGTGGTATGAAAAGTAAGAGCTGAACACTCCATTGAAACTACATTCACCCTCCAAGTAGGGCCCAATAGAGAATCATTGTGTAAAAGATTTTTTAAAAGGTGAAAAAAGAAAAAAATGTTTTAAATAATATTAGCTAATGCACAGGGAATTTTCATAACTAGGAAAATGAACAGTCTCAGGACATTTTTAGAGAAAAGGCACCAGAAATCTAAAGCATCACATTATGATAACAATTAGAATATAATGGTATCATTATATACATATAAATGGGTGGTTTAGAATTTTAATATAAACCTATAAAATAAATGCATGTAAGGGTGTGCTGTAGTGTGCTATAGTTTTAGAAATGTATCTTGAAATGCAGCAATAAAAATACCAGAACGATTCTAGTATTGCCATTTAGTTCTCAGCTAAAGTTTTGTAGTACAAGCTTACCTGTTTGTCCTTCAGACTTTTCTGCAAATTTGGATTTAAACATATTTAAATAGCAAACATTGTCAACTACCAAATCCACATAATAAAGATTTCAATAAATGAAATATCCATTGTAATGTTGGCTACAAAGTATTCAAAAGCTTAAAAAAACAAAGCTTAAATAATCTTTTTAGACCATTATATTATAGTCAGTTTAGATACCATTACATCTTTAAATGTACATTAATTATTTCACTTTAAAGCTCCTAATTAAAGAGTGTTTTTAGTTTATAATAATAATTATTATTATTATTTGCAGTAAGAGGCTGAAACCATTTATTTGGAAAAAAAAAGTACCAGTTTTCAGAGAAAATGTATACTTTCATATTAGTCTACTCCTAGGACATAAAATTTGGTAACCCAGTAGCAAAGAGAAGGATCATATGACCTCTGAAGTTTTCCTTATTCTACATGCAATTAGCTTTTCTTGGGAAGGAGTGCAATGGGACAGGCAGTGCTATTTTATGCAATTAATCATGAGTTTTATAAGATGACATCTTAAAAGGTATATACTTGTTGAAAACTGTTAAGTTGATCCACAATATCACTCTGAAAAGTAAAAGAGAAAAGTTGCTATGATCTATTTAAGTTAATATTGCAGCTGGGTAGCTTTGAAAATGACTGACTTTCAGATATCCTCTTTAATACATAATGTGTCCTTTAGTGCTACAGAAAAATACATCATTTCCTGTGTTCTGTGGGAACCTAGGCTTCCTGAGAGGGCTATTCAGATTAGAATCATAAATCTTTCTCTACAGAAAGCCTGGTAAAGCTTACTTTCTTACTCAATCAAAGCCATTTCATATTTTTTCTCCAAATAACATCTAAGCGGAAGCGAAATGACTCTTATCAATCTCTGATGCTTTTGACTCCTGTGTTTTTAATTTATATGCACATTTTAAATTGCCATATTAAAAATAGAAGAGAATAAGTTATCTTGCAATACTGTATTATCAGAACTTTAATTAGGAGCACTGTGGAGAAATTTGCAAAACCATTCTCTTCACAGTCAGGCATCCATTTAAACACTCCTTCCTACTCAATCAAAATGTATCCAGGTTAAAGAATTTGCTAGTGACAGGTTCAATCAATAATTTAAGGCATCCCCACTGGGTACCATACAATGTTTTATAGACATCCTATCTGATAAGGAAGGGAATTAAGAAAAGGTGTTATGGGCTTTTTCATGCTTATTCTTTAAAAGGATGATGCATTTTTATGGATGGCACTCTGTGACCTTGATAAATCAATCAAAATATGTTCTGAAGTAGAAATTACCTATATACAATTTGAGAACATTTATAGAAGATGCATGTCCTTGAATACATCTACTTTTTAAATATAGGCATGGCTATATTTCCATCTCCCAGGTGTGTATTTTTGTGGCCTCCATGAAAGGTTTTTCCTCTGCTTTTCTCCTCAGTCCTACTACTATCTGCTACCTATGTTATGGATTTCACTTCAGACACTTTCAACAAGCCTCCTGAACATAGTTAAATTTATATCCTGTTTTTGTAGGAAAAAAATCCTGTCTTGTATTGAACTGTACTATATTCCTTTTAATTGAAGAAAGAGATTTTACTGCACTCATTATTTTAGTACCAGCTCCCAGCAAAATTCATAACTCTTAGTATGCCCTCAATGGATATTTATTCAATAAATAAAAGCCAATCAGAATGTTTCCATGATACAGGATTCAAACACTTAAATCAAATATGAAAAGTTGTATAAAAAATGCACAAAGTAGAGATTTTATCCTGTCAGTTCTCAGTTATATAAAATATTGAAACATTTCAACATTTATGAGAAAATTTGGGCCTGGGACAAAAACATTGATGGAAGTGTACATATTTGCATTTTGAAAAACATTTTCACTTATAACATCAAATTTGAATCTCTTAGCATCCAGGAGAGATAAGAATCCTAATCCTCACATTTTATAGATGAAGACTTGCAGTCTTACAATAAATATAAATTAAATATAAATATGTATTTATATAAGTAAATTTATATAAATAAATACATATTTATATTTAAAACCCACGTTTTCCCTGATGCACACTATAAAGATTTAGGGCAATCTCATTTCCTTAATTATGAGGATGCTGAATCTTGGATAATCATAGTTCTAGTGCTGATCAATTTTTCTTTCTTTTTCCCTGGTTTCTTGATATTAGGAAATGTCAGTGATTAAAAAAAATCAATCTCTAGGAAAAGATTGTGTTGAATTCACATCCTTCCCCAGAGAATTATTTCACAGCATATTCAATATTAGGAATTTTATTCTAAATCAATAAAAACTTGATTTATAAAAAAATGTATGAATTTTTGAGTCACTTCAACTTGAACTTCAATTTTATTTAAACTATGTGCTAGTTGTTTGACCATAAGCAGGACATAACCTCTTAAAGCTTCAATTTTAGCATTAGCAAAATTCTGAATGTATTAATGTCTATGCAACAGTATTTTGAACTATAATGTAAATGTGAAGTGCCTGGCACATATGCGTGCTAGTGAAATTGAAGTATGAAATATGATTGATGCACATGGGCAGGAAAGACGAATATATCACTCATTTGATCTTTGTACTGGGAGAAGTGGTTTGATAAGGGATTATGAATGACTGCTGGCCCCGGTTCTTAAATATTCTTAGTTGAGAGTCTTTTCTAACTCTTCTGGGTTACCATTGTCAATCTCTGCCCAGTCTTCAAAAGTGCAGAAAACTTTGAAACAGAGTCCCAAGCAGGCATTCAATTCATTATGTCAAAATGATAGCTCTATCAGAGTCTTGATTTTCAGCTCTAGATAAGTTTTTTTTTAATTATAACCCAGCTAATACCTCATTTGAACATATTTTCTTGTTTTATATTCATTCACAGAAATCTGTGGTTTTCGGATTAGAATACTATAACTTATTGATTAGAAACTGCTAAAATTTAGCATGTATCAATAGACAAAGACCTTGATGGCTTTGCTTAAGTGAATCATTCTTACTCTTTTCTCTAAGCATGCTTGTGTGTTCCTTAGGAATCATTGAGTTCAACCAGTTAACATTGAGTATTTGCAATATTCATAAAGTGCCAAATAAAATGGTCACCACCTGACAGAGTGGGTGATTTTTTTTTTTAAGTTTTAAAGAAAAACAAACTTACAAATTTTATAGGGAGGGAAAAGAAACACTATATGTCGGGGTATGGCTAGAATAGGAGGTTTTGAATAAATACAAAACAACAAAAGGAGTGTATCCTATCGTGGATTTCATATTTTCAAATTTACCTACTTGCTAACACTTATTTGCAACTCAAAAGTCAATACTCAATGTTTTTTGGTCATTTTTAGGCAGGCCAGAGTGGTAAAATACTAGTCACCTATGTGCATTCTCAGCTGAGGTCCACCAAGGCAGCAGACTTCCTTATTTTGTTTCTCACACTGTGAACAAGTGTCTGTTTAGTATCATGTCTTTCACAGCTTCGTGCTTTCTTTGGTGATTTTGCTGAATAAAATTGCCAGCTAGTGTTCCTAATTGCAAGATGGCTATGATATGCCTACACAGAAAACACAAATAACTGTATTAGAAAAATATTCCTTCAGAGGTGAGAAGGATAGAGAGAGTCTGATCAATAGGAACTGTGTTACAGTTAGGAGCAAGAAGATTTGGTGTGTGACTGTACAGGGTGACTGCAGATAACAATAAATACCACATATTTCAAAGAGCTAGAAGAGGATATTTTGAATGTTTTCATCATAAAGAAATAATAAATATTTGAAGAGGTAGATATGTTTAACCTGATATAAATGGAGTATATATAAAGATCACATAATACCCCACAGTTCTAATACACAGTTTTATATTTTTATTTAACAGTTAAAAATAAATTAATTTAAAAAATAGAAAGAAAATATTTTATCTTGCATGAGTTTTATATATGATTTATACTATATTTTAATGTTAATGAATCAAATATATATTATAAAAGGTATTTTAAACAGAAATATACGTAAAACAAGGCTATATGCTAATTGGTTGCCAAAAATGTTGGAACCAGATGCTGTCAGGAATCTAATGGTGTATTTCCCCATAGAAGCAGCAATTTAAAGTTTTGTGACTCTATATAAAACAAATACCAAGAATAATGACAATTGATCATGTATGCTATACCTTTGTATTTGTAAACTATAAGCATAGTTTTAACCATCTGTTTTCCAGTTTAAATCATCATTATATCAATCATGTTTATTAAAAGGTTTTTTCTAAGCTAGATTTTAAAGATGAGCAATTTTTAATGGAAATAGGCAATATTTAATGGAAATAGTCTATTCTTCTGTTACATATGGTTTCATCTAAATATGAGCAGTGAAATATAAAAAATGAATGCAGAAATAAACTTGATAGATAAAATGACAATAACTTATATTCTTATAGCCTATTAAAGCCCCTTACTAATCCTTATTTGAACCTCTTTGTTAGGTATTTACCAGTGTTTCCATCTTAAAAAAGAAAACAATGAGAGACATAGAGGGACAAAGCAATATTTTTAAGAGAATATGGCTAGAGCTAAAGGAGTTAGAATAAGTACAATGGAATATTACTCAGCCACAAAGAAGAATGAAATTATGGCATTTGCCAGTAAATGGATGGAACTGGAGACTACAATGCTAAGTGAAATAAACCAATCCCTAAAAACCAAAGACTGAATGTTCTGTCTGATATACTGATGGTAACTCATAATATGGAGGATAGAGTAATGAAGAATAGGAGTACTTGGGATTAGACAAAGGAGAATGAAGGGAAGGGAGGGGGAATGAGAATAGGAAAGACAGAATGAATTGGACATTACTTTCCTATATGCATATATGAATACATGACTATGTAATTCAACATCATGTGCAACCCGAAGAATGGGAAGTTATACTCCACAAGTTTATAATATGTCAAAATATATTCCACTGCCATGCATAACTAATAATAACAAATAAAAATGAAAAAAAAACAGAAATCAAACTTTTGGCTCACAATGCTTACAAATATTCAGAGATTACTTGAATATTCATAGTCCTATGAAAACTGTAATTTGTCCTGTAAAATAGATAAGGAACACATTCACTTTCTTTAAGGAGCATATAATCACTTCACTTGGATTGTCATTTTATAATAAATAATTAAGTCAGAATTCATTTCGAGCCAGACATAATGGTTCCTCAAATCTTTCACAGTGACCATCAGAGGACATTAATTTTATAAAATACCTCCAAGATCTGTAAGTTTACTTTGAAACCTCTTTCCAAGTGGTAAAAATCAAGTTCCTTTATTCTCTCCATAATATTCTGACTACCCACTGTTTTTCCTGGTTACTTTTAACATGGCAGTTGGTGAGTGAGAACATGGACAAGGAGGGTAAACATAAATATGGATCAGGTAAAAGAGTGGAGCCATGTTACATATAAATTATTTTAGAGTATTTAAGATGCAATTCTCATGAGCAACTAGAAAAATGGGAAGTATGTTTCCCCTTATTTTTTTCCTCTGCACAGTTACAAACATACAAGAACACTTAACAATGTGGCACACTATCTGCCTCATTTTTACTTTTTAATATCTATCAATGGATTAAAATTCCTTGACACTTTCAACAGACAAAAATCGAAACACTATACCATTTGTAAAAGAGATAGTTTTTGTTTAAAGGCTGTTCTATTTTTTGTATGCCTCCAGAACCACTCTTGTGTGGCATAATAGCTAAATTACATAACTAATCACATTTATATTTAAATTTTAAGTAAAATTTATGGTTTAGTTTTTAAGATAGTAGTCGAAAATCATAAGTACAAAGTGACTCATTTAATAGTGTTTTCTTTGCTTTTATTTCTCATATTTTCTCTTTGTTCTATGAAGTTATTTCTTTCTCCTTTTTCTTTTATCTTCCTCCCTCACCCACATTTCCCCCTATTCCATATGCTTCTTTTGTTGTTTTTCTATTTTAACATATTATATTCAAATACCAACTATCTCAATGGGTGAGAAAAAATAAAGGTAGATAAAAATAGTACATATTTTGATTTTATATATTACCAGTGAAATGGCTGTTTTGAACTTCAATCCAGGAATCTAAGGCATGTTAGAGGTGTTGAGGTCTTAGAACATCAAGGTTGAGTCAAAGCCAAGCTCCTGAAGGTCTCTAGACTCCTCCCCATGAAAACCAGCTTTACAGAATTTCAGCCATTAAAAAAATTGGAAAGACATTTTCTATGGACACCGTTCAGGAAAATACTCAACTGTGTTACATGCTACAAAGACATAAACCTTTCTTTTGATTGTTTTAAAACATCATCCTGGTTTGTCATTTCTAATTAAGCCTTTTTTTCTTCTCATCTCTTTTCCTTTCCTTTTCTTTTTTCTCTCTTTCTCTTTCTTTCTTTTTTAAGTTTTTTTTTCCTAACTTCTGGTGTTTTCTTGGAGATACAAAAGGGTAGTAAAGTGGCTTTATATTTAAAGTTATAATTTCCTTAATATTGTTGGACTTAATGATTCCTAAAGAATAAAAGTAAAGATTTTGTTGTTTTAACACTCAACCAGAATATATAATAATATCAGAAGTAATATGTGATTAGTTTATATTTTGTGTATGCATAAACTACAAATACACATTATAATTATCATTTGAGTTTGCCTACTTAATTAATTTTTTAAAAAAGTGTTATTGCTAGAGCCCAAGAAATATTCTTAGGGAAGAGCCCATGGATTTATTTGCTTTTTAATTGAGGTACTGATAATTTTTATCAAAAAGTAGGAAAAAATGACGAGGAAAATTTGCAGAAATAATATTTGAAAGTTGATATTGAACTTATTGAATGAGACACAGAAACACATTGGTCATGTGTATATCTTTAGTCATGTTTTACTGACTTTAACTAAAAGAAAGCCACTCAAAAGGGGCACACATTTAAATGGTTATGGGGAGCTGAATTCATGTTCAAGCTATATAACTTAATACAGTACACATCTCTTGCTAAGGAAACAAGGCACAGAGGGTCAGGCTGGCTGTAGATCAGCAGAAGTTGCCCACATAGTTAACACTGTTAGTATAAAAGAACAGGTGGGCCAACAGCTGGCCCAAGACAGACAAGCACAAACAAGTAGGGGGAAGAGAAAAGTCCCTGTCAAAAGAAGGGTTGGAAGGGATTTCTGAGCATAAAAGTCACAGATAAACCAATAACCTGGTCTTATGTTAATTAGTGACTGGCCGTAATAATGACTAATAATAGTAGTATTAATAAAAATACCGAGGAGATCCCAAATACTGACAATTTACTAACTGTTAGGTGCCATGCAGAATGCTTAAATATATTAATGTCAATGAATTTACATATATTTACTTATTGCAATACCATAGATAGTAAGATTGAATTTTGGATTTCCTATTCACAGATAACTAGTGATCCGAAGTCTACTTTATGTAAACTTTTAGTTCTCTTGTCAACCCCATCAAGGGGCTATGTGCTATGACTGGAAGTCAAGTTTTAGAGATAACTCAAATGCAGACCTTGAAAGATTAGGGACTTGAAAACACACACTTCATAACTGAGAGTTCTGTGATTTGAAATCTGGATGTCTACTCTAGAAATGATGTTCTAAAACAGTGCCGCTCAGGCTGTAGCACGTCAAAGTCACTGGTTAAAACACACAGAGCTGGGCCCTAATCTTAAGTTTCTAATTTAGTCAATCTAGGGTAGAAATCAAAGATTTGCAATTTTCATATTATCCGTGCTGCTGGTTTGAGATTGATTCATACTTAGAGAGTAATGCTCCAAATCACTACACAATCCTCTTTCTTGAGTTTGGCTGCATCATTTGAATTCTCTGTACCTCTCAATCTTTCTTTGTAAAATGGACAAAATAAGTTTTCCTTATAGGATTGTTTGAAGGATTAAATAATTTTCCCATGTAGTTCTTAAAATTGGATCTATCACATGATCATATTAAATACTTATTATTAGTGAGTAGACTTACAAATGTAATATTTTAATTAGGTTATGATGTTTAAAACAGTAGAGAAGTAGAAATAGTCATGCCATATAACTATAATAGTCTTTCAATTCTAACCAATGCTATTGGGTTTATCTTATAACTTGTATAAAAAAATACAGCCTTACTTTGACCTCAGGTTGTTTTTTTCTAACTTATAAATAAGAAAAATCATATCATTTACCACAAGACAGGAAGGTTGAAAACATAACTTGTAAAAATTTTTACAGCACTTTGTGAAAATAATGGAGTACATAAAAGCTAATAATAAATCTCACCTTCCTCAAAGAACGTTGTAAAATTCTAATACTTCAGCTGATTTATTGCTATAGCTAAAGTGCTAAAGGTTTATACAAGATTTTTTTCTGAAAAAAAAATCAGCTATTATATTAATATGTCATCTATACAATATATAATGATCTAATTGTCTACAATCCTGAAAATACATTCAATTTCCTCACTTTTAAACACATCAATTATAGAATGAAAATTGTAGTGGTTTATAATAATAATAATAATCTATAATATTAATGACAACAATAATAACAATAAAAACTATGAAAAACCAGGTAGACCACATATATGAAAAAATTTAATAAAGGAAAAAAGTCAAATTTGGAGGGATTAGAAACATGAAGTATCTCTTTAAAATTTTTGAGAATGTAGTGAACTTCTTAAAGGTGAGTGATCCTTTCTTATTCTAAGCAATGAAGATTAACCACATGAACAGACATATCTTTCAGCAGCAATAGCTTTAGGAAACATGTGTTTCCAGAAAGAAGAAAGTCAATCTACTAGGGGCAGTTTGAAGCTGGTGTGTCTTATTAAACTAAGTGTCAGAAGTTGTGAATTTTAATCCCTTCAAACACTACCCTGTGCTGCTGACTTGTGTGGCCCAGGGCAAGTGAATTGTTTCTTTTGGCATCTAAATGCATCCTTAGGAAAATGGATAAAGTTACATTAACCTACCACAAATAATTAACTTCACATATTTTCTTAACCTGCATCAGTAATCACATCCTAGCCATTAGAAACTGCACATTATCTTTTCCATTATTGTAACCATTTGGAAACTTTTCTGAAGGTTAACTGAAATGAGACCAGTAACAAAGAAAGCTTCAAATCAGTTAAAATTACTAACAAAACATACTCATGGCCTAATGGAATACACTGTTTCAAAACAAAATGTTATCATATCAATTTATCTGGTATTCTTTTCTCAAACTTAAACTTGTGATCATCTCAGAAACTGATAAATAACATTCCAGTATAAAATTTTAAATCTTTTCTTGGTCCCCATTTGTTCCTCTTTTCTTATTTTTGCAGATTTTTAAAATTTATTTAATTTAAAAAATAGGTATAAACTCAAGGAGAAATAAATCAGTGATTGACTTTGTATTATTTGGACATAACCAGTAGAATTTTTGTAACATCATTTTCAAAACATTAATTGACTTTTCCCAGGCTTTACCATTAATGTATCTCCCTCCAAAGTGAAGGACTCTGAATGCTCATTTGGAAACATCCTTTCTTTGCAATTCAGCTTCCCTGCTTCTAGGAGGAATGGCAGGGCTGTGACTTCTAAGTGTCAGTCAGTAGGTGCCAAAGCCTTTCTTTTTAATGAGAATGGGATTCCAGACTGAATAAATCAAGTTTCTCCCTGCCTGCCTGAGAGAGTAACATCTGAATTAGCCACAGTGTAAAATAACCAGGGATAATTAATTATATGCCTTGAGACAGTCCTCATTCACTTCTAATTCAAATACACACATCTTTTTTATAATGTAGTTCCAAAGAACATTGTGGTGATGCTCAACATCTTCTTAAGTTTCTTGAAGTTTCTATTATTATTTACTATAACTTTTATGTTAGAATCTTTGGTAAGATAAACTTACCTTATTCCCTTATTATGTTTTGTTCCCTTCAACTTCTATTATATGTTTCATTCCATTTCAATTTTATCTCTGTCATAGAAAACATTTAATTTTTCTTGACCAATTTATGTATACTCTGCAAATTGTCTTGTGCTCTCTGAGGGAAAAAAAAGTGGATCAAAGCAGAAGATGTTAGAAATTTGTAGGGGATCATAGGAATTTTCATTTTTTTTAAATGAAATGCTACTTTTTATCTTTTTAAAAGGCCATTGGCTTCCAAAAGCCTTAGCACTTTCATAGGATAGTTGGATAGGTGAATGTCTGTTTCTTAATAAAATGGTACAGGAATATATTAAAAGGGTTTCAAGAGTATCATTTTGTATTTACTAAATGATCATATTTTCATTTGTTAATTTTTGTTATATATTCTCCTTTGTAAGGTATTTTTAGCAATTGCCTTTAGTATAATCATATTTTTATAATCAGAAGAGTAAGAAAATAAGAAGTATGAAGAGATTAATAAGATAAAAATATTTAAAAAAAAGAAAATCATCCATGATGATTGAATGTTCTATTTACTTAAGTAAAACTTATATTGTTAAGGTTGGAGGAAGAATAGGAGATCATTTATAAACATTTGCATATAAAAATAAGGAGACTTTCAGTTAAAATCTGTAGGGGCAATCGAAATCACTGATTTACATGTTGCGCCACAGTTGAATTTAAAATCTTTAATTCAACATTGACATTCCTAAAATATAAAACAGAACATTCTGAGGTTTTAATAAGATGAAAATAAATCCAGCTACATGAGCACTAAGCTGCTTCAACAAACAATAACTTCCGATTAAAATTATGACCGCATACGAGATAGTCAATAAAATTATGTAGGGAGCCAGTCAACATAGGTTCAAATCCCATCTGTTTTACTTTAGTAACTGTGACCTAGGATAAGTGACTTAAGCTCTAGCTCTTATTTTCCTTTTCTGTAATGTGAAACGAATAAAAACATCTATTTCATAGACTTTCTATCAAGTTGCTACCTCATTAATGTGATTCTTGAATGCTAATATTCGAAGGGGAATATTGAATAGAAAGTTTTCACAAAATTATCTGGTCGGGGATTTACAATTTCTGTTGATGTAGGTCTAAAGAAATACTGTAAATTGTAATACCAGTTTTGAGATATTTAGTCATAAGAAAATTTTGTTGCATATTTTATTTATTACAATTATAATTTTGGAGATGAATTGACACTAGAAATTAGAGTATACTAACAACAACAACAACAAAATGTTTCAAGAACCTAATTGATACTCTGTGCTGGTTTTGATGAAAATAGCTTTTAATTTTAAATCAATTTCCTAAATATATGCTGAAAATTTTAACTCCTTAATTCCAAAAACTTAAATAATTAATACATATCAAATGAAAGCTAGCTTCCATTTTATCTGTATTATTTAATACAAAATCAGGTATTTTGTCTATGGCATTACTTTAACTTAGGTTAGAGTCATATATTTTATAAAGGCAAAGTTCCAATCATGTTTTTATTCATTAATTCAATTAGTATTTCATGACAGCTCAGTATATGACAAGCATGCATGCTTTAGAGATATAATAATAAATAATTAATACACTGTGTTCTCGTAGTGTGAATTCTACTTGGAGGAATAAAATGTAATCAATTTATTCCAGAAAATATTTAATTTATAAATTCCAGTAAACAAAAATGCAAATGAGCATTTAGATGAGAATATATAAACAAAGGGAACCCATCTTCTTTGGAACATGTAAGTAATAGTTCAATTAATAATAAACATGAGTGGGATTTCCCTGAGCATGCAGATGCCCGGTCAGCCCTGCTATAGGTTCCCCTTCTTACCAGATGCCTCTGGGTAAGGTGGAAGAGGAATCTGGTGAGAAGGGGAACCTATAGCAGGGCTGATCAGGCATCTGCATGCTCAGGGGACTGAACATTATGCTACATAGGATGAGTCTCAGGTCTGGAATCCAATAAAATTATCCCTGATGTGTTTTGGATGTGCTTGGGAGAAGTGATCCCTTTCTTCCTTCCAATTTCTCCCTAGGACAAGGGGAGTGTCAATCCCATGCCAGTTCCAGCATTGTATTTCAAAAGCAGTTAACATGCTTACCATGTCCAGAGGTCCACTGATGCCCCAGGATAGATCATTCTCAGAGTCTCATCCACAATTGATTTAGAAGAGATTTGGGGATTCTTGAGTGGTTGCTATTTAGATTAAAATTTTGGACTTAAGGGTTGATACTGGAATGAATCAAGACATTTTGGAATGTTGGGATGAGTTGCATATGGAATGGATTGGATGTGAATTGGGGACCCAGAAGGCAGAATCTACTAGGTTGAATAACATCCCTCTAAAAATTCATATACAAATGGAACTTCTAAATTTAACAGTATCTGGAAATTGTCTTTGCCAGGGTAAATATAGAAGTTAATAAAAGGTCATAGTAGGGTGACCAATAAATGTAATGATATCCTTTCAAATTGGTCATGTGATTACCACATGATGTTTGAAAGAAGGCCATATGAAGACTGAGGCAAAAACTAGAGTGATAATAGCTGAAGCCTAGTATGCCAAGGATTGCCAGCAACCACATGAACCTAGAAAGTGACAAGGAAGGACTCTTCATAATTTTCAGAGGAAGCATGGCTGTGCCTGTACTTCAAGTTCAGACTTTTAGCATCCAAAGCTGTGAGAGAATAATTTCTGTTGTTTTAAGTCACTGGGTTTGTAGTCGTTGTTACAGCTTCCCTAGTAAAATAATACGGCTTCTCAGCAGAGTAAATACTTAAAAATATTTTTATTGACATCAGAGTAGAAAGTGACTGCAGGGTCTGTGTAGAGTAAGAATTGACTTTCTTTGTTTAGTAGGCTAAGCAGATGAAAATATGACAGTTTCTTCTGAGGTTAGTTACAATATTAATTGGGTATTAAAACATTTGACTTTCACATGTTGCATATTTTGTGTGTAATCAGTTTGTTTAGACATTTAACAAAGTAAACAAGTTAAATAACCTCAACAATTTATTGAAAAGACATTGTGCATTTATGTGTGTGTGTGTGTGTGTGTGTGTGTGTGTTTGATGTTTAATGGTTAACAGTAGCATAGCTTTAAAAAACGACTAAATTTAAAAAATGACTGAAAATTATTTTCAAAGAAAAATGTAAGTACAATACACCAAAGTTGTCAATGAGTCGATAACTGGTATTTGTGGCTATTTTCCTTTGAATAATTATTCTCCGGGTAATTGAATTTATTTTAGCAGTTTGTAGAAATTAATTTTACTTACAAAATATTTATTTTGAGCACTTATCAGATATGGGCCTCTGGCCAGGTACAAGGCCACAGGAGAGAACAAAAGAGATTTTTACCCTGGCCTTCACAGAGCATGTGTGTCAATGGAGAGGAGACAATCCACATAATTTAGAAACACGTAAAATTGTAAGTTCTACACAGAGTGCAGAAATGGAGAAGAACAAGTAAGAGTTCATATTCAATTCAGGGGTCAGGGAACAGCTCTCTTTGCAGACAGATGGCTTTTAATTGAAGGCTGAAATGTTAAAAGGTGCTGAACATACAAAGAACAATGTAGGATGTCAGCATTCTGATGGAAAAAAGTGCTAGTGCAAAAAGTCTGAACCACCAGTTAATTTCTAAATGCATCAAGAGAAAAGTATTTACTAAAGTTAAAATAATAAAGTCTAATAATTCTAAAACTGTAAATGTAAAATCATCTTTAGACTATTTTCAATTTTCAAACAAGAATGTCCTTCAGTCTCTGGTGACTGAGCCTGATAGCAACAACGTAACTGGCTTCCTTTGCCATCTCATCATCCACCAGTAATCCTCACTGAAAATTAAATGGCGTGGTAAGAAGAGCAAGCTGAGCCAGCATGCCAGTGTCCTTTGTTGGAATATAACACCACAGAAGGAAACGTGCAAAGAATGGATGACAGCAGGACATCTTAGCAGCTGTGATGTATTGGGCAATAGCAGGACAGCCTCAAAGATTTCAGGAGAAATATTGTGGATGCCCAAAGAGTTCTAACTGGAAACAATGGGGGACAACAGCCTTTCATGAATCACCCTGGTGTGGAAGTCAGCACAGAGGGAGATTTTGACTGTGTGCAAAATAAAAAGGCAAAGAAAAACGTAGTATTATGTTCTATCAATAGTGCCTGCAGCGGCGAGCTGAAGAATACTATCTATTTATTTTGCTCTTGTTGGAGTTTTAACTCAGTCTTATACAAAGAGATTTTGCACAGAAAAAGAATAAAACCAACAAAAGCAAAGGGTAACTTATGGACTGGAAAGATATGCTCTAATCACATATCTGACAAGGAATTAATATCCAAAATTTATAAAAACTCTTAGAATTTAGTAGCAGAGAAACAAATATCCCAATTAAAGAATAGGCAATGGAGTTGAACAGACATTTCTCCAAAGAAAACATAAAAACATAGTCAACATATACGGGAAAATGTGTTGGACATCATAATTTATCAAGGAAATGTAAATTAAAATCACTCAAAGTATTATTATCTTATACCTACTATTATCTCATATCTATTATGGCTTTTATAAAAAAGACAAGAGATAACAAATGTTGGTGAGGGTATAAAGCAAAGGGATCCATGGTGTAACTGGTGATAGGAATGCAAATTGGTATAGTCATTATGGAAAATGTATGAAGGATCCTTAAGAAGTTAAAAGAAAAAAAAAACACACAAACAATTGTAGGACCCAGAAATCCTTTCTGGGTATTCAAAAAGTGAGAAAAAAAAAAAAACCAACACCACCTGGTACAGATATCTCTGAACTTTTGTGGATATGTGTATATATATGTATGGGATGAAGAATTACTGGTGGATCAGTGTCAGTCTTCAAGAGACTAAAAGAGGGAAGGACTTGTGTGTGTGTGTGTGTGTGTGTATGTATATCCACTGTTATCACACACACACACACACACACGCACACACATGCACACACATGCACACTTAGAGAAACAATATTATTTGACCTCAAAAAATACCTTGTCATTTGCCACCACATGGATGGTCCTGGAATATATCACATTAAGTGAAATAAAGAACAAGATTGCATTATCTATTTATCTCATAGTACATTGTATCATCTCACTTATCTATGGAAACAAGGATAATAACAAACAGCCAAATTTAGCACTCACCATGGGCAAGATGGAGGAGGAAATAGAGAGATGTAGGTCAAAGGATATACAGATAGGTAGAAGGAACAAATCTAGAGGTCTAAATTATGGCATGAAGATTACAGTTAGAACAATTGTACTATTAAGGATCCTTGCTAAAAATCTTTAAAAATCAACTAAAATCATTTAGTTGCTCATTACAACAGAAAGAAAGAAAGAGACCATGGAAAATGACAGGTATAATAATCAGTTTCACTATAGATTGATGGTATTTATTATTACATATATCCACAAATATACGTAATCCTCAAATATACACAGTAAAATTTACTTTATAAGAAGAATATATTCTTCAAATAAATGTGTCTTACTTATCACACAGAAACTTCCATTACAAAGGATGCCTATTAGATTCCAAACATATTTCTATCATGAGACCCTGAGTTTGATCCCCAGAACTACACTTCAAATTTATAGAATATTTGAAGATAGATAGATAGGTAGGTATACATATATATCTATATATTGATATAGATATATCTTTTGTTTTTCCAAATATGACATTTTACTTTACTTGCTTCATAATTCTACACTGATTTTATAGATAGTCTGTTGTTCTTTTTTTTTCTCTTTTTGCTGAATCATTTGAAAATAATGTGTATACATCATCACAATTAAAACTAAATTTATGAACAATCTAAGTACAAGGGTATTCCCACAAGCACATTATTATCACATTCAAAAATAAAAGTATTGATACTGTATTAGCTAACAGATGGCACAAATTTTCCAATTCTCTTAAGAATATTCTGTAATAATTTTTACATCAAAATTCCAACGGGGATCACACATTTCAGTTGCTTGCCATTCTTTGTCTCCTCTAACAAATATCTCTGCTTCCCCTATAGTTCCATTTGTTTTGAGGGTCTTAAAACCTACAGACTGGTTGCCTATGTAATTTCCTACAATCTGGATGGATTTTTCTGATTATTTTCTCATGATTAACTTTCCATTGGACACATTTGCAAAAATGTGAAATAAAGGATTAGCCTACTTCCTACCACATTATATCATGAAACATATAGTGAGAGTTTACCTCATGAATTATGCTAAATTTGTTGAATAAGTTGGGGTAGTGTTTATTGAATCACTCCTCATAAAAATAATGTTTCCATTTTAAATTAACTTCAGGAAAAAAACCTCTGGAGTGATACCTAAAGTTCAATTTCATATTCTGTTCTCAACCACTTCTAACTGGTAATTTTGCTGATACTTAGCTACATTGAATATTACATTGGTTGGTGAAATACAACACATTTATGAAATAACCTTTTATCAAGATGTGCTTTTTCTCATCTCATTCCCGTGGCCTTTTATTTAGAATCAATATGGACTGGAGGATGTTTTGTAATGGTGAAGCTTACATGAGTCTTATGCTGTTTGTTATTTTTATTATTATTTAAGTTGTTGTGTTTTGTGTTTTTTTTCTGTCATTTTTCTTTTGTCAGTTGAATTCTAGGTTTGGCCAGCAGGAGCTACTTCAAGTCCATTTGCTATGTTTCCATTGGTCTTTGAATATTTTCTGGCTATTGAACCACCACCTACTCAAGGAACACCTGTTTGAGAAATGGAATCAACTATTTATCGAAAGTCTCTTGTTCCTCTGGTGGAGAGTAGTAGGGACACACTTGATTACTGCTTTGAGAAGGGAACAGGAGGAGAAGCACACAGGGCAGAAGCAGGGAGACAAGTTAGTGAGCCACTGCAAGACACAAAGAGACACAACAAGACACAGAGGCACCTGGGACCTAGTCACATAATTTCATACAGAGGGAAATGGTTGGGGTTTTATTATATTGTAAAGGTAGATTCCTTCACAGATTGGATATGAAGTCAAACAGAAAGAGAAGAGGCAAATGTACCTGCAGGTTTGGGGCCTAAGCAACTAGAAGGATGGAATTGGTGGTTGGGGGGTTATGGGATGGAGTCAATATTTCAAGGTTGTGTGTTCCTATGTTTGGTTTTTAAGATATTTGAAGTTGTTGAAACACAGAGAAATGAAGTAGCATTTGAGCTACACAGCTCTACTGATTCAGAGAACTGTTTCTTTAATAATTATAATCTGTGTCCATAAGTAATGCACCATTAGATTGTAAAAAGAAGTTATTTGTCAATAGTGTCCATTTTTTTCAGTAAAGGGATGTGCTCATAATTATTATGATTCATAGAAATTTAGATTTGTTGACATATGTTATATGATGATTTGTTCTAAGTAATCCCAGTATTTTTATATACTTTTAAAAATTTTTTGGTACCAGGGATTTAACGCAGGAACACTTTACCACTGAAGGACATCTTTAACCCTTTCATTTTGAGACAGGGTCTTGCTAAGTGTAGGAGGTTCTCACTATGTTGCTGAGGCTGACCTTAAGCTTGAAATTCTCATGCCTCAGCCTCCCAGGCCACTGGGATTAGGAGTGTGGGTCTAGCAATTATCCCACTATTTTACAATAGATTTCTGTACAAGAGGAGGATAAGAAAAGGACAACAATGTTGCTCAACATTGCTATTAAATGTTATTTTTGTGAGAGTCCTCAGCAAAACTCTATATTTAAAAGTCATACAATGAGAAGAAATTCCTTTAGCCCTAATTGAACATATCTGGAGATATACTTAGAAGACTAGATTATAGAGTTTTATTTAAAGCAGAGTTGGACAAACTTTTTCAATAAAAGCCAGGTAGTAAATATTTTGAGCTTCGAAGGCCATATGGCCTTTGTCATAAATATGGCCATTTTATTGTAAGAGCAGCCATGGAAAAATATAAACAAACTAACATGTCTGTGTTTCAGAAAATTTTTGTTTACAAAAACCTATGGCAGGTAGGATTTAGCTCTCTGGCCATAGTTTGCCAAGCACTAATTTAAGGGCAATCTCAATTAATTAGAATGGTTGAGAGCTGACATCTGATTCTGTGGCTCTGACATAGAATTTGGTTGAAGTAAGAATGATAAATAGAATAACAAAAACAACCCACAAAAGTTTATCATTGATAATGAAATACATAAAAATACATACAATAATGTGCTACCATAGACTTTTATCTTCAGGTAAAGTATTTTTAAAATCAATTTTCAAAGTTTCTGCTAACATATAAGAATAGTTTATAAAAGTTATTTTACATGGAAATTTACTATGCAAGGATTGTTTTTTGTTAAATTTCTGAACTGGAAATTCTTTTACAAGTCAATTGTTTAGATTTCAGAAAGCATTTTTCCCTTGATAATGTTATAATCAAAAATTTCAAGACAAGCTCACAAATGTTATGTTGTTATGCTGTTGAATTACTAAACAACTCTTGTGAGTTTAGAGACCTGGTTTAATTGGAAAGTTGTCTTATAAATACAAACTACAAATGCAAAGTAGCAAAATCTCCTTCTTTTCCATCATTCTGTTCCCGACTTGAAAATATGTTTTCCCTTCATGAAACCTCTTATTGTTATAGAAATGAGACCTCTTGCCAGTTCTAGTGGATAGTAAAACTTCCAGCTTTTGTGGCCATCAGTAATTAAGAGACATTTATAAATGGGGTATTCACACTTTGAATGATGGCCTTAGTTTATTAAGTGATATCAATATATTGGTCCATAAAAATAATTTGCTTCACTTATATATATTTTAAGCAATAGAGACAAGAAATTTTAAACTGTCATAACAAAGAATTTCAAGAGTCACTAAAAATATAAGTATAAATTTAGAATTTTACAACCTCTCCTTTTATTTAGAGGTAACAATATTCATCACAAGACTGAATATATGAAGATTATTCTGTTTTATCAATGCAGACGAAGGTGATTTCAGGTATATATTATTATGTGTTGACATCAGTTTTTAACTAAGTAAAGCAAATTGCCAGGTTTAGTTCCAAAACATTTTAAAAGGAGCTTATATAACTTTACATTGTTATTAAGTATCAGGGAATAAGTAAAAATTAAACAGATGGCTTTGGAAAGGAAAATCATTTAAATTCAAAAGGTTAAAAGAAAAGTATAAATACTGCTTATCACTTTTTAGAAAAAATTTCTATCAAATTGTAGGTATCAGTGATCAAGCAAATGGCTTTATTTGGTATCACTTATGAGAGATCTAATTAAAAAGTAAACATTCTTTTCTTTCTTATGATTTTTACCCCTAAAATTTTAAGCATGTTTAAAATATGGAAAGGAAACAAACGTTTCAACTCCTACCCACAAAGATCAAAATTCAAGAGCATGATATCATATCATGTACTTTTACTACTGTTACAAAAAAGTCTTCCTATTTTCTGTTTTTTATGTCAACCAACCAAAAGTTATTATTTTATTTTTGAGTTTTTCTTTAGCTAGAAACTTCCTTTTAACTCACTGAATTCAGTATCTAAGTCAATACAAAATAAAATTGTTACTTAAGAAAATTTATACATATATGTGAATCTCTAAATTGCTCCTGTTTTTAAAATAATACTTTAAAGTTTACATTTTTGCAAGAAACTGACAACTGATCTCCACCTCCTGGATGAGCCTTCCTTTTCAATTCACATATGCATATGCTTTAAAGATCAAGCTGTAACAAATTGTTCATAGATGTTAAGGGAATGGTGGAGTACTTTAATGATTAAAGGTTAAGCTAACAGGGCACAGTTTTGAGAACTTTCCTTCTTTTGCTTTAAAGGAAAGCATAGCATTCAGGTGGGGAGCAAGGCATAGTGTTAATGTGAAATTTTTGCATCATTCAATCTCATAAATTCATTCTTTTTAAATAAAATCTTAAGAGTTTCTCAAATATAAACATATTATATGTGTTGTCCATCTTAGTCATGTACTTGAGGGATTTTATCCCTAAAGTGAGGTATAGTTAGTCGCTGGCAAAAGAAAAAAGTGATAATGATAAAATTTACTATAATTTATAGTTATTAACAGGAAAAACTGTGCTTCCCCCCCCACCCCAAAATGTAAGCCTATAACTCCTACTGGGATCAGAAGTATCACTTGCAGAACTCTTTTAACCAGTGTTTCACCTCTCCACTTGTCAATGCATAAATCTTTCTCTATTGCTTGGAATAACTAAATGACATCTGGCAATAGGAATGACTAAGTTGGGAGCAGGAAAAGCAAAGTTAGTTTCAATTTGACTACTTAAAGGAGCTAAATGCAACCAATATTTTACCAAACAATTTTGTTCTTTTATGATATTCAAATACATAAAAGGAATTATGTTTTAAATATAAAGAATATTTATGCATGAAAGTCTTAATGATGAACAATGAAACTCCCTGCAGACCATTTTGTGCCCTCTGTTGACATTTATTAAGGTAAGAATATGGCAATTTCAAACAATATTAAGAAACATAAATGGACATAAAATTCAATGTTTTGTAATTATAAAATACTTTGAAAAGTATCTGAAATAGAAAAAAGTTCTGAAGGAGTAACTTTACATATGGTATAAGGATTTTTTAAAGAAATATATTTTGCATCTGTACTTTAGGCATTTTCCTAACACAAATAGCCAAAAATATAAAAATATCTCTCTTATTCTGGAATTTAGTCTAGCATAATATATATTTAAGAATGGTCAAAACCAGTTTAGGAATTCAACATTTCTCAAAGAGTTCAAAAAAACATTAATTATCATTGTTCTTGGCAAGCAAATGTGGAAATTTGGAAATGGTTTACAGTATGAGAAATATATGGAATCACATTTACCCTGCAAATATTTCATGTTTCTCTTTTTAAAAAGTTCCTATAACTTTAACCTGTTTTTCTTCATAATTTATTATTCCTGAATAGAAGATCTTATAAAAACCTAGACTCAAAATAAAATTCATGATTTTATTTTATTTTTCTCTTAGATTATATATGTCATGATTATTTTTATCCATATATGTTTAATTTAAAAATTAAAATAAAACTAAATACTGCAGTTAATAATGACTATACAAAACATTAAAATATTGATATCCTGAGATATTTGGAGTGATAAACTGCCTCATTACATTTTTTTCTATTAAATACAATGTATGGCTATAATGTTAATTGATTTTCACATTTGTATTTTGTACCCTTTCTATACACATATGTGAAGTAAAGCAAGATCATGCCAACTTGTTAACTTCTTTGTAAAACAAATTAATAAAAATTAAAATGTTAGAAAACAAAAACAGGCTAGGTGTGGCGGCATACACCTGACATACCAGCGACTCAGGAGACTAAGGCAGGAGCATCATAAGTTCAAAGCCAGACTCAGCAAAATTGAGGCATTAAGCAACTCAGTAAGACCCTGACTATAAATAAAATACAAAATAGGACTGGAGATATGGCTCAGCAGTTTAGTATCCCTACATTCAATTCCCATTACCCCCACCCCCCAAAATGGTATCTGGATTTGAACTTGATTACTTCATATATTTTATCTTAACAAGCATGTAAAAGTTGACTGAGCATTGACTTAGTGATCAGACTGATTTGTGTTCAAACAGAGTTGTATACTTCCTGACTCTGTTACCTGGGAGAAATTATTTAATTTCTTGAATACAGTTTTTATCTTTATTAATTAGATTACTATCACCTACATTCAGGGTTGAGGTGCTATGTAAACCATTTCTAACCCATAATAGATCTCCATAAATGTTCATAATATTTCTCATACATATTATTTTCAATGTTTACATATCACAAATTCATTTGGCCAAGTGTTATTAACTGTGACGAAAATATTTATCACTTTCTATGAGTTATTATATTCATCATTCATCACCTTCACCTTCTTAACAGAAATAACCACATTTATTAGACAGACTTTTTTTAAACCATGAAAATAAGTATCTTTCCAAAGATACGTTAATTCAAGAATGTTTGTTTTTATCTCGATTTTCCTGTTTTTTTTTTTTTTTGCTTTAATTTTGTTTATTTGGGAAACTTTCACTTAAAACAAAAACAAACAAACAAACAAACAAAAAACCAGTAGTTTGACAGAAGTATGTCCTTAACATTGATGACTGAATATCTCAAGGCTTTCAGCTTTTCAAGGGCAACACCATCATACCTGACTTTATTTGTCTGCTTATATCGAAGGCTAAATCTTGCTTCAAAATTCCAGACAATTAATTCTTCATCTAACTTGAAAGATAATTAAAATTTTCTAACTATACAGGCTCATGAAGAGGGTTGCAGAGCATACCTGAATGAACATGACTGAACTTTGTCAAGTTTGCAGTCTTAGAGAACATATCACCAGGTGTTTATTGAATGAAATTTTACTAACTTATTGGAGTTATAGGGTCAGTGGTTTTAGACTTAAAATATTAAAAAATAAACATGGCAGAATTCTTATATCCAGAAATCACCCAATAAAAGAATTAGTAGAAAAAGGACCAACTAATAGGCAGTAATGTCTTTTAAGGAGTGTTGAATCTTTCCAGAAAATCCCCAAAATAGTGTATCCACGTTAGTAAACTCAGAGGGCTCTCCAGTTTGGCTTAAGTACAATTGACCCTTCATGTTTGTGGGTTCCACATCCATGGATTCAACCAACATTTGAACAAATATATTTGAAAAACCAAACATTACATCTTTACTGAATATCTACAGACTTTCAATTTTCATCATTCCCTAAGCAATACAATATAGCAATTATTTATATACTACTTCAGTTTTATTAGATATTTTAAATAAACTACAGATAATCTAAAGTTTACAAAAGGATGCTCTTAGAAAATATTTCAGAACAGGGTCACCTATCACTGAACAATAAAGTAGGTAAAATCTACATTTAAACAACTGGCTGGTCCACAACCAACAATTTTAGAATGCAATCATATTGACAAAGAAACCCCAAATTTAGTAGTCAAAAGTAGAATGTCACAGTTCAACACCTAAAGAAATTAAATTCCAAACAGGAATCTAGAAAATGAGATGATGAAGCAGGACAATCCAGAGCCACTCATAGCATATATGATCCTGTAAAATAATGAGCAAGGATTACACAAAAACAAAAACAAAAAGAAGAAAAAACAGGGTCTTTCCACTGTAATAGATGAGGACAGTTGTTTCAACAATGGAAGGTCACCATGGTAAGGACAATAGGCAGATGAAGAAGATACACATCTTTAACTTCCTGCCCCAAGAATCATTGATCATTTATACTCACAATTTGTTGCTAAGAACTACTCCCTTGACCCAAATCTAAATGCAAGAGACACTAAGAAATAAAGATTTGCAAATAGATTTTTGGTGCAGTTTGAAATGTTTGTCACTTGAGCTAGAAAATAAACTAACAAAGTTGCTTATTTCATGATAGAAGAAAGTTTATTTTCCCTGTTTAATAGAACTTGATATATACAGTATGTTGTGGATTTGTGCTCATTATTCCTCATTCTTCCTTTAAAAAAAGAAAAAAAAAAGAACAAGAAATTCTGTAAAACAAATTGTTTTTTTTTTTACTCAAATTTGCACATTCATTTAAAGGGTTATCTAGAAAGTCAATCTCTCTTCTGGAAAAATCTCAGGAAATTCCATAAGTGAATTACTACCAGTTCCCAGTGATGAAGCTACAGGGATTCTGGCAGAAATGCAAAAGAATCCGAATTGACTATCATATTGTTGAGCCTTTATAACAATGCAACCTGAAACACAGACTACATCTGGCTTCCTGGCAGATGAAGTCATGTATATTTTCCTTATCATTTATACCAGCTCAACTATTTACTATTATATCCAAATGAATTCCAAATGCTAAAGAAGTTTTGGAGGAATTGCAATGTCAAAGGATAAAAGAGAAATAAATATGGTGACAAGGTACTGGCTATTAGAAATTCACATTTCCACTTGGAAAAATAGTCTTGTAGACCTATATCATGGAGATTAGAAAAGAATGGGAGTAAGAAATTACTGAACTGCAGAAAGGCAGACTTTCTAGAATGAGTCTGGTACTCAGCAAAACATTTTGATTCTTGAGGAATTTGGGGGGGGGGTCACATGCTATAAACTCTGAAAACATTATTTTCATATACAATACCTCAAATAAAAATGAACCAAAATTTTGTGGTGAAAAAGTGCAGGGCCTGGGGATGTGGCTCAAGCAGTATTACACTCGCCTGGCATGTGTGGGGCACTGGGTTCCATCCTCAGCACTACATAAAAATAAAATAAACATGTTGTGTCCACCGAAAACTAAAAAATAAATATTAAAAAAATTCTCTCTCTCTCTCCCTATTTCTCTCTCTCTTAAAAAAAGTGCATGAAGAGATGTTGCAATTCATGCAAGGAAATTATTATATTTTTCATTAATTTATATTGAAGAGTAAGATAAATAGTAGGTTAACTTGAGAGGACACACTAGCAAAGAATTTTTATATTTAGTTTTATTTTAATTAGGAAGATACAGTTTCTCATCAACAAAGAGAACATGCAGAAAAAGTAAAGTTAAGGAAATTAAACAATATAAAAAAGAATCAAATAGCTAAAATTCCTTTAAGCATCTATATTCCCCAGGTTTTTTACATTAGCACTGTGAACAACGTCCTCTGTCTAGAAATGTATCTATCTCTGTATTTTTAATGAAGATCACAAATCTACATGTCAATCATATCTTTTACACTGAAGTTTATACTCAAGTTTCAAACTAGCTTTGCTGTGGTTTAGATATGTTCTTTAATACCAAAACTCAAGATAAAACTCCATTTGCAATATAACAGTATTGAGAGGTGGCAAGATTTTGAAAGAGGTATTTGGGTTGTAGAGATTCTGTCCTCATAAAGAGATTAATGCAGTTGCCATGAGAATTTGTTAGTCATCTTGAGAGTGGGTTGTCATAAAGTATCTGGCCTCTTCTGTATACTTTCACTTCTAGATCCACTCACTTTGCTTTCTATTTTCCACCATGAGTTGAAAAAGCATGAGGGCTTCATGCATTTGGCCACCCAGTCTTGAACTTTCCTGCTTTCAGAACTAGAAGCCAAAAACACTTTTCCCCATATGTTATTATAGCATTAGAAAATGGACTGAGGCAGCTTAATATTTACATTTGGATGTCCCGCAATGTCTTTCAATGAAAATACCCTAAACTGAACCCAACACTCTTTTTTAGTTTTGCTTCCCCCCCTCTATGTTTATTTCCTCTTATCAGAAAATTGGATCACCTAAACCTCTTTTTCCCTTAAGTAACCTATCTTCCTGGAGATCATATTCTATGTACTTTTTTGGTCTACCACTTTTTAGTTTTATAAAACCGTCTAGATAAGGCTTTTACCATTTCTTGATCTGATGACTATAATAGCCACACTTTTTGTCTTTGTCTTTCCTTCCACTACATTTTCAATATGTCAATGGTTTGCTTTAATACAAACACAATCCCAAACACATTGCTTCCCCCCAAAATCACCTCTGTAGATACACAGAACTAAAGCTCCTAGGATACTATATGAAATACTAAAGCTGTTCTCTGCCTTTTTCTCAGGTAGCATCTTTCACCATTGTACCCTTAAAATTTTGTTTCTGAAATACTAACAACTTATTATTTTTGCTTACCTTGTTATTTCTTAACATAAGAACTTTACCATGAGATCATTTTACTTAAGTTTCCCTTATATAGTTTCACCTTTTGTATGTCTGATTATCTCCTCTGAGCTCTTCATGTTCAATCTTATCTTTTCTTTAAAATTATTCTCCAACTTAGGCAGTCTTTTTCCAGGCTGGAAGAATAGTGTTTGCTTTTCTTCTTCCTAATCTTTAACTTCTAAACTGGGAACTCATTAAGAATAGTGACTTGGTCTCATCTATTTTTTCAGTTATCCCAGTACCTAGGGTAAATACTCAATTAATATTTGTTGAATGAGTGAGTACTTTTATTCAGAGACACATCAAACACCATTAGCTTTACAACCATACGCTAACACTTGTTCTTGTGTATGTGCTATGTGTGTGTGTGTGTGTGTTAGTCTCATATCAAGCACCAACAAGGAGTTCTGCAATAAGAACTTCAAAGAAAAGAATCTACTTTCCAAAGGACTTTAAACCAACATTACTTTTTGATTAATGTAAAGAATGTAAGGGACAAAATGAATAGTATATTTAAACACAGTAGCAATGAATTTGTGAAGAAACCCAGTGTACTTTTTCTTACAATCCATATTCCTTAGCTGATATACAAATTTCTGTCAAGAAAACTGATTGAAGGTATGTTTTATACAAAGGACATGATAGCAATTGTCATCCAGTAGATTCACACATCAAATAATTGAACTGCCATTGCCCATGGAAATGATGGCAACTTCATTGTGTTCCCTGTAAGCTCTTTGACACAACCTAGTGGGAGGGTAAAAGAACTAAGTCAGCAAGGGGCCTGACATATTCAATAGAAGATTATGGGACAGACAGCTATGTCCTGTGCCACATTAAAACCGTGTGGAAGCCATCAATATGTTACTATGTCTTCCAAAGAAATAACTCTTTAAACTTCAAAGTTTCATTAGAAAGAACAACATTTCAACTTCATGCCTTACTTTTTCTAAATATTAAAGCATATCAAATAAAACAGTTCCTAATAGAATTGAATGAATTGCAAGAGTTTATTTTATACATTACCAAAAGGATGTTAGATTTTGCATATCCAAAATATTATATCTCCCATCATAAATAATAAGTAAACTTCAAAATTTCGTACTGCATTGGAGGTGTGATGTTTCTCTGCCATGTTACAATGTTCAGAATCACATGATTTAAAATGCTAAGACAGCAAAATTGGTAAAATCATTTATCAAGTGAGAAAAATATGTCAGTGTCTCAAATGGTTTCTTTTGAAAATTCAACATTTCTATGGTTTAAATTGAGCATATCACAGTCATACCACATGAGAAAATAGTAGAGACGTACTGAGATTTCAGTAAAAGAATTTTCAAGTACCCAACTGTAGATCTAATTTATTCTCCTGAGATTCTCCATGGTAGTATTCCTAAATGATCTTATACACTACAAGGTTTTTAGTAACCTTATTATTATCTTACTTTTATAGCAAGGAAAAGAATTAGAAAAACTGTCCTTGTACAATATGACCCACTTCCCTAAAGACTTTTTAACCTGAAGTAAAATCCATTTAACCAGCAAAGAGTAGCCCTGTGATAACAATAGCTGTCAGCTGGATGGCCATCTCCATGATATACACAGGCATCATATCAACCCCAGATATTCTGAAATACTGGATTTAATTCACACATCATAGAAGGTGTTGCAGATTAATCTTGCCATTGCAATAGGATTGTTCACAATTATGGGAGAAAACTAAATTTTGATAATTGTTTTTCCTTCCCAGAGTAATCAACAGAGAGGACCTTTTAAATTCTTTCTTCTTTCATAAAATCAATGGCAAATAATCCCTTTGGTGATAATATTATTTTTCATATTTATAATATCAACCTATTTTAAGATACAGAAAGTCATTATGTAACAGTTGATAAACATATGTATATATAAAAAACAGCATAATTCTAATTTTATTATTAATTATAAATGATTCAAAAGAAAAATAAAACACTGCCATATCTTCCTCTATTCTGTTACTTTAAATATTCGTCAGATAAGTATACATCTAGATATTATAGAATACTAGGATTTATCAATGTATTACATTTTATTTATATATTAAGTGAATGTATCTATTTTCCTGAGGACATAAAAGACGTTTAAATACCCTACTTTTTTAAAAAAAGACTGAGTGTGGAATTATTATGAGAGTGGAGTTATTTCACCTTAAGAAATAATGATATGAAAGTGACTCAGAACAACTACACACATCGACATTCTGGTTTGGTTGCCCATCATCTGTTTCTTTAAGAACGACCAACAACACTTGCCCTTTCTGCAATCTTCTTTAATAATTCAGATTGACCTGAGGGACACTAAGTATCAGGAACAAACTGTTCATCTAGAGGGTTAACTGCAATTGAACTTTGCCCAAAACCAATTCCTTCAATTGCATTTCATAAGAAAAAGTGTCACATCATTTCAAAAAACAAATGCTTTACACATAACCAGAATTTGGGAAAACTAAGAAGCCAAGACCTCCTTCAGGATCATTCAATTGGGTAGTATTTGGCTGAAGAACAGCTCATATTATGCTACCCATGATGTGAATATTAATATCACTATTACTGATATTGATACCATGCTGGCTAAGATAATATTTTAAGGGCTGGGGATATAGCCCAGCAGTAGTCAGTTTGCTAGCATAGGTGAAGATCTGAGTTCAATCCCCAGTACTGAAGAAAATAAAATAATATTGTACAATTCAGACTTTCTAGTGATTACATGAATGCCTTTATAAAAAAAAATTTAAATGTTATGAAATATATTTGTTACAAGAATTAGTAGTTTTAAAAACATTTTCAAAAGTTCTTATCATTCTTTAGCTGGAGAAAATTATTTCAACTATGTTGGATTGACAAAAATGAGTAATAAAATTAACTCCTTTTAAAAATTACACCATTTAAATTTTAAGACATTAGCATATAATCCAGTTTGATTCAGGTTAGACACATAAATAAACATAAAATATAACAAATTTACTAATTTTCCTTCAGTTTTAGTAAATATGGACATTTCTGGAAACCTAGTTGTATAATTGGTTTAAATAGCTATTAGATTTAGGTTAAGTCTTTGATTATGACTCAACTTCCTCCTAATATTTTTCAGAATTCAAGCTAATATATCAATAATGTAAAATAAAATGATTATTATCAAAATGCAAATTTATATGAGATGACAACATTTTCATATTTTTAATGCAAAATTATTAAATTTCTAAGACACAATCATGGTACCATACTTGTGAATTATAAGAATAAGCATCATTAGAGTACTCATAGGAGAAAAATGTCAAAGGAAAGGATGTTTTTCTTCTCAAATGGAATTCTTATTTTTTTTCCTAAATGATATCGGTAAAAAAAGTGCATGAAACGTAAGTGGTAGAGTAAATGAAATTTGGGAGTAAGAAAATGCTTATCTATTATCTATCCAAATGATTTGAGTCACCCCCTGATTCAAATACATTCATTACAGAAAACATGATTTACAATATAAATACCAAATCTAATGTTGCTGTGTACAATGGAACATTTTTTTTACCCTTAACTTTACAGCAATTCATAAGTGACTTGAAGCATTAATATTGATGTGTGACTCCTAAAGAAATGATTGCTATTGTTTTTAACAGGAATAGTCCATAGATTTTAACCTGTAGCGGGAATGTTTGTCTCAGTAGAATTACGGATCTTGACTTGAAATTGCTTTAACAGTCATCAGCTCATATTGCAGCATTTGTAGCAATTAGACAGAAGCAGCTCTCTTCAGACTTTGAGCTGGATTACCAACTCTGCCAAGTATGCATTTCCTTTCATATCCTCATTGATTGGAAAGCACCTTTGAAGAATCAACCTAAGTTTAAAATTGGTGTTTTATTGCTCTAAAGCAAACTTAATCTTGTTTTCTGAAGCAGAAAAGTATAATTTTATTTACTGACCCATATAACAAATATAAGTCTTGAGATTTATAATTCTGCTTGATGACTTGTTTAGTTTATCTCTAGGGAGGAAAAGCAATCAAATTATTAAATCATTATAGGAAATATTTAGTTTGTTTCTTGGTATATATTTTCTTTTTATATTTGCCTTTGAAAAGCAAACTCATAATGAAATACATTACTACATTTTTACTTAATATGTTCTAAGGCATAACGGATTATATAGATAGAAAAAAGGAAAGAGTGTGCATTGCATTTTCTTGAAACTATGTAGACAGTACTTTTAAAAAAAGTTGACTGATAAACCTTCTAGATATCTTTATATTTATACAGGAGAAAATAATAGCATTTTGCAAATAGAGATGTTGTGATTAAGGGCATACATATGTATCTTCATACATAAAAATATATGGTAGAATAACAAAAAGTTATGGTAAAGCCTAACAAATGCTAGGTATTAGCCATGGTAGTAGTGTTAATTAACAGATAGTGGTGGTTTTGATACAAGTAGAAATAGTAAAGACATTTTATTTGTTGTTGCTACTGGATATAAATAGAAACACTTATTTCAGGATAGTTATTACTAAAATACGGAAAAATCACCACACATAGTAAATATTAGCAGGTAAATATTGGGTTAGGGGCAAATGACCTCTACTTTCAATTAACTAATTAACTAATCTTTAGCTACTAGATGTCAACAATGATTGGAGGATTCACTGATTAGTATGTGGTATGAAAATTCCCACTAGACAATTGGAGTCATTTGGGTTCTGAGTGAAATAGACAATCACCTTTTCCTTATTCTCCCTGAGGAAAAACAGGAAGTCAAGCAGGAGAATTATTGACAATTACATTGTTATCCAAGGACTTTTTAAAATTCATTTTTGGTTTTTGAAGTTTAGATTAAACTAAGCTGCTTAAAATTAAAGACTGACAGTACCATATATAGGAAGTTATAAGGTGATAATGTATTCTTTAAAAAATACATTTTTTAAAGGAAAAGATGAATTGTGTTTTTGTAAAATAAATCTAAAAATTTGTTTTATCCTTCTGCTTAGTTTTCAAGGAGCATTGTGTTTTAGATATTTGTGAATTTAACCTTTTAACATTTTTTGTTCTCAGAACTTGCTCTATAATATTAAAATCATTGTCTCAAATCAGCTTGTCAATATTTATAATTTCAAAATAGAGTATTTTGAGTTCTTTTTATTGATAAGCAATTGCCAGTAATTCCTATTATTTTATTTTTCTTCTACCATCTAATTAGACATACAGGATTATAATCTTAACTAGATGGAATGTAAATGAATTTTATTTATTTCCTTACATTTTCTCAATTCAAAAAACTCTCTTAAATGAACATGTTCTATGAGTATAATTAGAAAAAAACATTTAATTTGTAGTAGATATAAAAACATCCTATATTAAGAACATTAAAAGTAGGGTAGTTTATGTATTTGGCTACCATAAAACAGAACATTCTTAATTGTGTATCATAAAATCTAAATTTTTTTATTCAAAAGTGGATTTTGCTTTTTAAAAGTTGCATTCCAAACATGCATGAATAGTTTCATAAAACTATATATACTTCAAACTACCAGTAGTTAAGCTTTGTTTTTCTACAAGTTTTAATTGCATTAATTATACATTCTCTCAATAAATAGTCCATGAAGCAAGTATTATCGTTACTGGAAGCCTGACAGAAATCTGCTTGGGAAGTTGTTTTACAAACAAATAGAAAATCTCATTCTGGACCACATCACTACTTCTATACAGAGAGTCCATACAGATGCCATAGGAATATGTTATTTCAACCATCTGACCTGCTTTTCTCCCAGAACGAGAATGTCCAGAGGAGCAGCCCCTGTTTGGCCCCACTGGGGTTAGATGACAAACTCTTGACCCTTCCCCCTGAATGTGCTCAGTTGTCAGTTTTGCCTGCCACAGCTGTTGGTTCTTCCAGAGGATCAGATGGCCAGAATAGGTCTGGAATAGACCTATTAGCATCTCAATACAGCCTCTCAGTTCCCTTTATTATCGTTCACTCAAATTAATTAATTTTTAATTTTGTACTACCTCAACTATTATAAATCAAGCCAGCCAGAGAGACAGAGAAGCATACTGAAACAGGAAACTGTGTTTTAAGTCAGAGACTCAAATTATGCAATCTGTTATTTGAAGATCAGAAAAAATAAGGCGAATCATCCTTTGCAGAGATTACTGAAAAATATTTTTTTGATGAATTATGCTCCTTTCAAAAGGTCACAAAAAAGAGAGTAGTGTTGATAAATATCTGTGATATATTCAGACCTATAAACCCAAGTTGTAGGTTCAGAAAAATTAGTTGATTTCAAAAAAGTTCCTAAGAATTTCCATTTCTTTATTTGAAAGTGACATTTTATTTTAGTTTTAAAATATATATTTTACAAACAATAGCTTTGGTTTAAAACTGAAAGTACCAGCAATAACCATGTAGTACTGCTAAAATGTAAGATTCATTACTGCTGTTCTTCTTCTTCTTATTATTATTATTATTATCATTATTATTTTGCTTGCTTGGGTGGGCTCTTAAAGGAACATCTTCAACAAGAGAATGACTTGGGACAGAGAGTCATATCACATACAAAATTTGTGTTTAAAAATGTGGAAAGCAATGAAATCATTGGGAAAATATCCTTCTAGGTTTCTTTATCTTCCAATCACTTAACTTGAATTTATCTCCAGAGTAAAATTTATATTAAGAAAGCATTATTTTGAACAGAATAATCTTTGAGTAAGCACTGAAAGCTTTTGATATTCCATAGTTCAATGTATATAGTTATAAGCAAGAGGGTTTTTCTTTTTTACTTTGAGCCACAAAGGCTAGAAAGACCAAAGATTAAAGATGTTAAGTCACTTCTGAATGCTGTGTAACTTCTTACATCATATTCTTAAGTAAGAAAATATAGCTAAGTTTGACATGTATTTACACCATGCTGGGTATGATTTTTCTTTTTAGCTTAATATAAACTTAGCTGTCTGAGACAGAATACAATTGGTTTCTGTTTCTGAAAATAGTAAAGGGTAGATTCATTGCTACCACATAACTCTCAGAAAGTTTTCTTTCCCCCTCAAATATAATCAAGTTCCATGGTTTAGTTTATTACAAACACTTGTGAAATCATTTAATTTTAAATATTTGCAACTGTTTTACAAGTGTTTGCTACTTAAAGTTGTAGAAAAAGAGTAAGTAATTTGTTGAAGTTAGGAATGCAGTAAAGAAAGATCAACTCCATATTTCATACCAGTACTTCACAAATTTTCCTGGAAAATACTGATTCCTACAATCTACATCGGTTATAAATAAATTACCATGAGTGACAACTGTCCACATTTAAATAAACAGTAATATAAAATGCTTTCCTAAATGAACTTTTTATGTGAGATCTGCAGTAAAAAAAACAAAGTTGATGTTGATTGTGGAACAGTCTTAGTCTTGATTCTGACAAAAAGCAATAACTGTAAAATATAATGTTGAATCCTTTAGAAAAAAAATTGGAGTTATCTACTTCCAAAATTGGGTTCACCTGCAATAGCAAGATTTTTAAGCTACTATTAGAATGAATCTTTTTTTAAGTTTCACAATCTTCTGCTGTTTTTATTGAGATTGTTATGCAAATTCTTTCAATTGGTTCTTTGGCAGAGCATGTTAAATTCACTGCCAACTGAATAGAAATTGGCCTCACGTTTCCATCTGGCGGCTCCATGTTGTGTAATCTTTCCCCCCTTAAAAATATACTTTCCTCCTCAGTATTTGAGAATATACCCAACATACTAATGAACAGTGAATATCAGGTATTTAAAGAATGTACTGGATGGTGTCATCACTCTTCTCACTGGTGTCTCAAAAAGAAAACTTTTGTTTTAATTCTTGATATTACTCTAATGATTTTTTGAATTCTTGACCTTACTATGATGGATGCCAATTAATCTTTTCTTCTTATAAAGGGTTTTAAGAACAAAAACTAAATCAACTTTATTCTCACATCATCTTACAAACTTCAAGGTTGGTCATGATTTTACATAATAAATAATAATTTTTCTTGTGTGCAAATAATATCTGCCCACCAACAACCAATTTCATACTAGTCAATTGAAATCATAGGTAAAAATGCTTATAAAATAGCAAGCAAAATTATTATCTTTGTGACATTTACATTAATTTACTTTCATTGAAACTGAGTTTTTAGAATTAGAATACTCAAAATCATTGGCTTATGAAAATCTGTTTTAGTTGGCTCAGATATGGCCATCATATGTATGTATGTGTGTGTGTGTGTGTGTGTGTGTGTGTGTGTATATATATATATATATATATATATATATATATATATATATATATTTGTTTAGATTTTTTATAAATTTATCCATCTATTTATTCATCACTTTGCTTGTCTGATAATAGATTAGAAGATGTGAAACAACATTTTTACATTTTTTCAACCTTTTAAATATATGACTTATGAATCACAACATGTATATTTCCAAGTAAATATTTGACTATAATATCTCATTGCTTTTTACCTACTTATCATTAATGATATTGAACACTTCTTTCCATATTTATTGAATGTATACATTGGTTCTTTGCAGAAATGTTACCTTATGGTTTTTGCCTACCTCCCGTTATTTATTAATATGTAGAATTATTTTACATTTAATGTAAAATACATTGAATGTGTTTAAAATACATTCTGGAGAATTTGTTTTTAATTTTTAAAATTTTCTTAAAATGTAATTTGATAAAGTATATGTATTTTATATAAAAGATATTTAAATGTTAAAAATTGAGCAAGGCCCTTAAAGTATAAATGAAATAACTTAATAAAATATATTAGTTTTAATAAGTGTAGATATACCATGTTCATAGATAAGAATAATATATTGAAAAGACACCATTTTTCCTAAATTTACCTCTGTATTGAAAAATTCCAATCAAAATCTCAACAGGGATTTCCATGGAAGCTAATATATTATTCTTTAATCTATGAAAGAATAAAGGTGGGACTTATGAGTAATATTATAGACTGAATGAGAGACTTGCCCTTTCATATCTTAGTACACATTATGAAGCTATAGTAATTAAGGGAGTGACCTAGTGGCACAGGTTTAAATATGTTGATGTAAAATATATCTGCTGGTTGGCTTAAATCTCTTATCACTTGTCTTATAATGATTTAATTTTGTCTCTTTACAGTGTCAAAATAGTCCTCAAAAAAGGGCTGGGGCTGTGGTAGTGCACTTGCATGGCATGTGTGAAGCACTGAGTTCGATCCTCAGCACCACATATAAATAAATAAAATAAAGGTCTATCAACAACTAGAAAAATATATATATGTGTATATATAGAGAGAGAATCACTAAAAAGGTACTCATCAAGAGTGTACTTTTTTGATAATTTTTGTATTAAAATAGGTGTTGTTAAATATCAGGAGAACATTTATCTTTAAGACAGGCCAAACAAAGCCCATTCATTCACTCTAATCTTGTGAAAAGATTCACTATCTCCTAACTAAAATTCACTACTGAAATTAACCTCTAGACATAAGTAGTAATCCTCATTTCCAATGAAGAAAATGCTAAGTTTTATTGATCTCTATAGGTTCAAAGTACAACCTACCAAAATTTCTTAATCTAGTCATAATAAGTAGACATAAAATAAACAATGAAATATATGTACAAAATTTTTACACAAATTGATTGTTATACAATGCTGTGTAGTTTAAATAATACTTTTCTACATGGTTTTACAGATATTTACAAGACTTTATTGATTACAAAATGTGAAAAGAATTGTCACGTGAAAAAATGAATAATTTCAAAATTTTTTGTAAGCTCCACTATACACCAAATTCTCCTGTTAATATTAAGGTCTTATATAATTGCCTTATTAGCACAATTTTAGTGTGTTTCTTATTCCTTCTTATAGAGTATTATTATTACCATAAACATATTTAAATTGATATTTCATTTATTATCACTTCATGGTGGCAGCTTCTTTAGTTTTATGGCATTGTTGAATTTATACATCACCATGTTTGCCTTGGGTTTATCTGAGATGTCAAACCCTTAAAGCTGTCACTATGGAGATTTACCACACAGATTTGTGCTCTCTTATCAGAACCTTCCTTCCACTGTTCTGCCTGCCAATTTTACAGCATCTCAATTTCAAGTTCCCAAAATGTCATACATTTCTTCCTCCACAAAGGATAAAAGACAATAGATAACCCTAGTCACTTAATTATTGTAAGAAATTTACTTGTTGTATATACATGTTATATAAGCCATGGGAAGACCTTTGAAAGAAAAAATAAAAAGGAAAAGAAAGTGAATTAATTCCCTGTAGCTAACCACATTTTGAAATGGTAAATCATCATTATACAGAACTACACAGTGTCACATTCCATGGTGTTTTTCCATATGAATATATGTTTAAAAATACAAAGTGATTTCACTTAGGAGGTTTAAAGATTAACAGGACATTGAAATCCTGGCACGAATTGAATTACCAGCTATTTTTCTTTCATGTCTGTGAATTTTGACCCATACATAATTTGCCATCTTGAGGGTAAAGGTAGGCCACAAGAATAACTAATTCCATAGTCCACTAACTTAATAGGCACACCCTGAAGAATCGCAGTAATGAAGAACTACTCCTTTTAATGTTTTCTCCACCAAGGAATTTCTATAGAGTAGAGAAAGGATATCTCACATTCTAGCTATAAGACTAAGTAAAAATGCATTTGTAAATAAGGCCAGTAACACTGTTTTATTTTCTTCTTAATGGAGCTTCTATATGATTATACTTATTATACTTCTATATGATTATAATCATATACTTCTATATGATTATATAAAGTATAATCATACTAGAGTAAAAGAAAAGCATCTTATATATCACTTGAATAACTTGTGAATTCTCTTTAAATATTACTGACAAAGTCAACTTAGAGCAGTAAACATAAATTATTAAATAATAAACCAATTATTATTCTCATTAAGCAACTTAAAGCAACCTTAATACCTCCTTTACATGTTGACAGATCCAATGTGCATTCATTTATCTTAATTGTATATTACACTGTTTGTCTCAGACAGAGGTAGCACCATATTCTAGTCTGCCTAAAACCTACAGTCAACTGGAATTGAGAACCCTATAGAATTTTCACTCTTCCTTTGCAGTCTTTAAACCAACAGCAATTCAGCACATGAGAAAAAACAACAGCCGGTGCTAAGTTCTTAGGGTCTGGCTCAGCAGGGAGGTAGAAGCAGAAAGTCATGTCAACAACAATAACAATGAAAACATTTTTAAAAGCTTTGATCTTATGAATAGGCTCAGTACCAAAGGCTAGGCCTGCTGTTCATGACTTAACAACTGGTCAGAAAGGGCAGACAACCTCATTTACACGTGCTAGTTCAATGCCAAATACAGAAAAGTGGGAAGACAATGTGGATCTTTGGGTAAGTATGCAGTTAATTTGACAGCACTGTCCTTACATCTACTACACTTAAAAAAAAAAAATGCTACCAGTAAATAAGATCCTCAGCTTTCTCCTTTCAATATCTTCTAATTTTTACGAACTTCATCTTTAGATATAGAGTAGGAGAACAACATATGACAATTACCCAAGACAAAAATTTTATTCTCCTCTTAAATTCTATTTTATTTGTCATCTTAGTTGTCACCATATTCATGTGAGGGAAACATTTGTCTTCTTAATTTTTATTTGTTTAGTATGTTTTTTTTTTAAATTTTTGTTTGCAGTTCTAGTCATCAAACCCAGGACCTTTCACATGTTAGGCAATTACTATACCACTGAGCTTCATCCACAGCCAAAGATAAATAGTTAGTCACCAAATATTTATAATCTCGCATATTAGATAAATTACTACATTAGGAAAAAAAAACCCTAAACTTGACCATCTTTGGATATAGTGTATGGGTTCATTTTTTTTTTCATGCCCTGAAATGGCAACTCTTATAAATATTGAATTTGGGTACAGAAAGAAAAGATCACTGATGGACTTGATTCAGGAACTTGAAAGTTCATTGTGGAGGCTGAAGCAGGAGAATTGAAAGTTTGAGGCCAGCCTCAGAAATGTAGTAAGGCCCTAAGGGACTGAGATGAGGCTCAGCACCCCTGTGTTCAAACACATTTATCTCCAGCTAAATCTTTTTCAGCCTGAAATACAGGATTAGAAAAAAATTTACACTCATTTTAACCCTAACTGTGCTTACAATTATTTGGAGGGGAGGTATTTAAATATTCTCAAGTTTGAGGGACCATTTTATATAATAGTTAATATTGTTAATTGTCTTCCATTACTTAATGTGCCATAAAATTAGGCAATATTTTCTGTGCTAAAATCAAATTATTACAAATGCTATTTTCCTCCTAGTTCTTAAATGTTCCCATAAACCTAAAAGTCAAAAATATTGTCAAAAGAAGATACACTTATATTTTTTACAAAAAACTAATCCAAGACAAGTATGACTTTCTTCCTTTTAAAATAATTTATAGTCTTTGATATCTTCCATGAAGCCTTTTTTGCAGTGTACTCTGTTCCATCTACCTGCCCTGTCTACCCTGACACACCTTGCAGGTAACCTGTCTTCTTCACATCTAGTAGTCTGGCATCCAAATGCTCTAGGCAACAAAGCTTTCTTCAGTCTTTCTACCCTGGCAGGCATAGGTCTTCTATGTCTCCATCTGAGATTTTGTATTTCCATTCTGGAATATGAACATTTGAATTAAACTTCTTAAATATTTTTTCCCAGTGAAAGTAAACCAGTGTCATTTTTATCTCCTAAGTTTTACTAAACTGTGGCCCTGTTGTGGCTCAGGACATGATATCCTAAAATACAGCATTTTGAAGTGAGCTGAAAGACTACTCTCTGACCTTCTCCTTCCTTATCATTAGTCATTCCCTTAGGTGCAATAACACATGACTGTCCATTCTTCACAAAATACAAGCAAACATATACACAGTTTCTCCTGTGCCTTTGGATACCCATTTCTGAAGGTTGCTATGTCATGTGAAATTTTGATTAAATAAATTTGTTATGATTTGGCTCATGTATCTATTTTTTGTGTGTGTGATAAGGGTGTCCACCATGAACCTTGCAATGGATGAGGAAGATTATTTTTCTCTCCCTGTAATCCACTCTACCAGAAAACTTGTTAGAAATGTAGAGTGTCAAACCCCCTGTAATAACTGTGGATTTAGAATCTGCAATTCTAACAATAGCCCCAGGTCATCCATTATGCACATTAGTTTTTAGGAACCTAAACAATCAAACAACAGCATCTAAACATTTTGCTTTGATTTAGGATAATCATAACTTTGGCTTGATGATCAAAATCATGTAACATTGTGCTTCCCCATAATTTCTTCAGTAGCTTTATACTACTTTTTTCATGCATGCTACATAAAAACTTTCAAACATTTAACCCCAAATAGAATGCCTGAAAAAAAAAAATTAAAATCTTTGACCTGCACTCCAGCCCCAACATAACTTTGCTCCCTTGCATGCAAGTATATGACAATGGTACAGTTCAGGTAACTGGAATATTTCTGTGGTTGGGTGATAGATGTGATAAGTCTAGGCAAATTTCCTATCTTCAAAACTTTAAGAGGTCATTTTCACCTACCAAAATTTAACTTAAAAATTACCCCTTTCTAAAGAGAGAAGGATAAATTAAAACATAAAGAAACACTCAGATATAAATTAGTAGATGACTAAAGGAAGTCTAGTAAGAGTAGAGGAAGGAGAATGGGAGAGTGAATGGAAGATGGGAGGAGAAAGGGATCATGAACTGAAGTGGATTTCCATGCATGTGTGAGTTTATCAGGATGAATCCAACTACTATGTGTAACTATGTGACTCTAACTAAAGTAAACCATTACCCCTGTCCTGAAACCTTTCCTTTCTAATTAAGATCTGATACTAACAAGGTTGGGTGAGCTGGGATAATTTACTTAACTACTCTGGATCTTTATCTTATCAATGGTAATACAAAGTCATTGGGCTAATTCTGTATGTTTCAAACTTTTATTATGCACATAAACCATAAAAAATTTAAAGCCTTTATCTGCAGATCCATATATTTTAAGTTGACATTTCAATGTTTCCTCATGAGTGTAAATAATTGGAAATGATGTAATTTTCAGCCTATTGTAAATATTGACATTTTAAAATAAAGAATTTACACCATTTTTTAAGTGCACCCAGTGGACTCTAAATGTCATAGTGATTTTATACTGAATATCATTCATGAAAAAAATAAATGATTAAGTTCTTTTTTACTGATCAAAAATTGTATATTATTTCTTTGTTTTCCTTGTGTTAATCTTTTTAATCAGCACACCACTAAATTTATTATACTAAGGAAAGATATTTTCATGTTTGAATATTTTTTATTTTGATAAATTTATCATATGTTGCAGGAATAAGATATTAAATTTAAAATTTACAATTTACTTCTTTAAGTTATAATGCTGAAAGGCTGCAAATTAATTTCCTGAAGTATGATTATAACTATAATTAAATAACTGATAAATAAATAAATTACTGATCAAAACTATGCAGATTTTATGTATTTTTAAACTGTTTTTAATTAAAATTTAATATATATTTAACCAATCAACACATAAAAACATAAATTGTACAAATTATTGGAGTATCATTTGATGCCTTGATACATGTATACATTATTGGTTTTTATTAGAAATGTTTACCAAGATGAGGTAAATTTTTCTTTATCTTCTGAAAATAGATAATACTTAGTGCTATGTAGTGAGCATCAATTGGCTGTCTATATTTCATTGCTATAGATGTAAACCTTGGAACTTTTGTTTGCATAAATAAATGGTAAGGAGTGGAAATAGTTTTCTTATAACTGTGTGACTTATTTCTTTGAACTTGGGTTTTATGTTAAAAACCAGAGTAATTAATCATTAAAGCAATTTTTACTGCTTTACCAAATGACAATTTTATTAGCTCTTTCTTCAATATGAAAGCAAAGAATTAAAAACCATTTGACTTGAAATACAATTGATATCGATTCCCATTGTTAATGCCAAATTTTAAATTCTTTGCTTTGCAAAAGATTATATCCTATGGACAAAGAGCCTTATTAAAATATCAGAAAGGAGGGAGAAATGCATTTCTTCAGACAAGAAAAAGGAAAGGGGAATTCATACAGGTGAGTGTGGAAAGAAAACTAACTTAAGGGTTTGGGGTTAAACAGAGTTGATTCTCACACAAGTACAACTAACCACATATGAAAGTTGAGGATATAAAAAATGATTTCCTCAAAAATATAAATACCTACATATCTCTTTCAAAAGTCTCTGTGGATTCTCAGTATATATGAACTTCATTTTGAAAACTGCTGCTCTAGATATTTGTGAGAACTTTTCAGTTTGAAAACATCTGTGTTCTTGGTTACAGGTACCGAGTATGTTTCCACTTATGTGGTACTTATACTTGTGTATGTGCTCAGGGGTTACTCCTCCACTGAGTTCCAAGTATCTTGAGAATAAGAGCATTCTTCACAAGTGTTACCTACTTCTCATTGATTTACATATTGCTTTGAAATTAAAACTAATCAATATGTGTATATAGCGTGAAAAATTCCTAAAATCACAATCAGACATAGCACACACCTTGTCAAATTTTGCCACATTATAGTGTCTTTGATTGTTCCATAAGCTATTTTTAAATTAACACTGCCTTGGTCTTATGCTTCCTAATACTTATTCTTTAACCTGTTGAATGACAAGAGCATATTACATAAGATGAGTGTTTATATATATATATATATATATATATATATATATATATATATATATACTGTATTTATTAAGTCTATTTATGAAAAACACAAATCAATCCACTGTAACTGTGTTGGTAGACTGTCCCTTTCCTATTTTATACAGTTTTTTCAATGAACACTATAATTCAGTCAAGTTTTCATCTCTCATATTCTTCTCTTTTCTAATTTTGTGCACCACTTAAATATACATGGTCAATTACACACACTCTGTCCATGAACATCAACAAATGAAGTGTTCTCAGTAGAAACCTTTTTGTTTTTTGTTATTTAAGTGAATCTCAGTAGGCATTTTGTCTGGGGACTACATGTCTAAGAGCAGTCATTTCTAACTAAGTACACCAAAGTCAAAGTTACAGCAAATCTACTTTGCAATGTTATCACACACGCCAAACATAATATTGAACTACTGACAAGATGACTGTTATGCAGAATACACTATAATTAACCTTGTAAATTCACTGTACTTATAGCCCTACATGTATATACTTTGTGAAAGAAACCACAGTGCTGAAAGCAAATGTGAAATTCACTAAATGAATTTTTGGAAGCTTAAGTCATTTGACCTTCCCAGCTTAAACAAGAGTTAGTCATTCTTGGATATGGGACATTAAAAACAAACTGCCCAAAATAATAGCCATCATGTTCTGGGATATCCTTACTCTGAATTATTATTTTAAATTTCCCTGATGTGTTTAAGTAAATAAAAATAATAATATTCAGTCTCCTGAGATCACAGGTAAAACGATGAATCAATTACCCTCCAGTACCTGAGTACATACAAATATGGGGACTCACATGTTGTTCCTGAAAGGGTCCTGGACTTGAGAAATTTTGCTCCAAGTTCCAGGATTTAAATCTGTATCATGACTCACAAATACTTTTCTTAACATACTGAACACTGACATAAATATTCCACCTTTGGTGACATTTAAGTTCCTTATTTCAATTTAATATTTACCTAAGAAACACATAGGAAATAAATTATGATTGATAAATGGGGAATCAGAGGCCTGAAAATGATCCTTGGGGCTTTTATTTTCAGTGCCCAAATAAGACTACCTCCAAAGTCTCGGTCAATTTCAGAATATCCAAGAGGGAGGCTATTACTTATTTCTCAATAGCAATTTGAAGCCATTCACTTAAAAACAATTTGAAGTCACAATATTTCCTAATGGGAGAATTTCTATTTGAAAATAAGGGAATAAATAAAGATACTTAGGAACTACAATTTAATAATAGTGCATATATGAATACACATGCTACTGAGGACCGTTACCAGTTATATATTTGCATGAACATTAATTTTCATATGAAATCAGTGGACTCCTGAGTGCAGAATTCATTGAATTCTCTTTTGAGTAACCAAGTTTATTGTGTAATATGTATGTGCTGTGTGCTCTCTCTCTCTCTCTCTCTCTCTCTCTCTCTCTCTCTTTCTCTCTCTCTCTTCTCTCTCTCTGCCTTATTAAAATCTTTTCTCTGCTTTCCTACCTTTACATACAAACATTATCATACATAACTCTGCACCTCCCTTTTGTATTTACAATACTATTAAAGAAATTGAAGATGAGGGATTTTAATGTGATTGAGTCTCAGTAATCATGCTTAAATTTCAAATTTAATGACATTTGTGAAGTAGCTAGTTGTCTGGTACTGAATAAGAACTGGTTTTAAAATGATATTAAAAAACAAAACAGAATATCAAAGAAAGGCAATTCTGAATTTATAAAGAATTCAAATGGTATGACATGACTTGTTTTAAAAGAAACAACCCTGAACCATGTTAGACAGACCATCAAAACCAATTATGGAACCATGTAAAGTTATTTGATTCTGAAAAACTATCCAATCATGGATCAGTTGAAATTCTAAATATGTTTAAGAATTGAAAATTTCTCAATTTAGATAGAGCACAGAAAGGTTGTATATTTTAAGACAAATTCTGTACTGTTTACTTAAATTTTATTTTGTTTAATTTGATCTTTTATTTGATGTATGCTAAACCCTTGGCTCTCTGACTTCCTGGATCTTTTAGAAATAAACTTTTAGATAGTTTACATTTCCCCATAACTAAGGATTTGTTCTTACTATGATAAAAGTTACTTAAGCATTTGTTCCATGCCATGATCTGTATTGACTACCTTGTACACATCTCACATTATCCTCCCAATAACACCATAGTAAAAATGGCATTTGTTGTCTCTTTTTATAGATGAGAAAACTGGAACCCAGAGTGGGTAAGTAATTTGCCCACAGTCACACAGGCTACAACCATGATAAAATCCAGACCCTCTGATTCATATCACTTATATTGAAGAAATCAAGGATGCTCTTCATCTTTATTTTCTGTGAAGAAGACTTTGTAAAATATATAATGACTTCATTTCCCTACTACAGTTAAGTAAGCATAATTTAAACATGTATTAATATTTCAAGACCACAAGATAAATGTCTCAACTTGGTAGGTACACTCTGCAGTGCTGTGACACAGTCATAGTTTACTCAGGGAAGACAATGGTCCCACAGTGGTCCCAGGAGAGCATAACTTCAACACATGTATATGTTATCATGACCCCTGAGGTTCTAGTCCTATTACCAGGTGGTCAACTTTGATGTTTACTATACTCCTTTACACTCTTTGCCACTTGACAATTTTCAAATTTTCATCTTCTATGAGCTTTGAAGCCATATTCACTGAAGCAATATATGTGCCTGATGTAAATTAGATTTTGTGTTCTTCAGTGTTCCTGAAGTGTTTATCTCACAGTGTTCTTCCTATGAGATAAAGATGAACTATGGCTTACCTATAAAATGTATTTGCCACCCCGAATTCCTCGCTTGACAACTAGCAAAGGTGTTTTCTGTAAAAAATTCTTGGAAACACACACACACACACACACACACACACACACACATACACACACACAAAACAAAACAAAAAACCCTGCACCTTTTATAGACTTAGACAATATATTAGACTATTATGACATAATTTTATAACCAGAAATCATCCTAAAGAGCACTGAAACTATTAAATTAAAAGAAGTGTAAAAATACAGGAGTGATTGAAAGATATATTACAGTTAAGAAAATATAATAGTTCCCTCCAGTTTAGTTTCATATACAATGTAACTTTAGAAAACTGTTTTGAACATCCCAAAAGCTTTCAAAGGAAGTAGAGTACCCACAGAGGATTCTTTTAATATGTTCTATGACTCTCTCAGACATAGAATCTACCAAATTTTAAGACAATTCTTTTTATCCTTAGAGTCATTGAAGCAGCCGCATATCATTATGCCCATGACTGGGCAATGAATAAATAATAGTAAATAAAATTTGACTACAAAATGGTAACTCTTCAAGTTTTGGATAATAAAATAGATATTTCAGGATAGATCATTCCTGCTATAGAAAACTTGATAATTTCCAAATTCTATTTCATCCTTTATTTGTATTTCTTAAATAATCATAGTTAAATAATAATTTAACTAATATTTTTTTCTTTAAATTGAGAAGGAAGTATCATATATCATAGTAGTTTTTTTTTTAGTATGAGTCATTAAGAACTCTTAATTTCCTTGTCAATTGAAGCCTGTGCCTTTTAAAGATGTATGTACCTTTAACATAAATTAATGGCTACTTCTAACCACTTTCTTTTTTTTAGATATAAAAGCAATTACCTTCTTATTACTTCATCTTTGTAACTTTATTTTTAAAAAAAGGTCGAAGAAATATTTACAGATGCAGTGATGTAAATCAAACCAGATTTAAACTAATTTAATAGAATTTTTTTTTATCATTTTATTTACCTAATATGCCAGTGTATCTGTCCTAAATGTTTCAAAATTCTAATTTTCTAGTTGACTAGTATTGTTGATGAAGCAATATTTAGATTACGAATCTCTTATAAAGCTGATTTGGGTGGGTGCTCTATCACTGATTTTCATACCAACCCTTTTCTATTTTATTGTGAGGCAGTGTCTTGCTAAATTGCCCAGGCTAGCTTTAAACTTGTGACCTCCTGCTTAAGTTTCCTGAGTCACTGGGATTATAGGTATGCACCATTGCATTTGATTGAAGCTTGATTTTTAAATAGATTTTATGGAAAATGATTTTTATAGCAATAAGAGATGTAGTAAATTCTTGGAATAAAAACAAGTGAGGATGTAACAAATGTTCAAGTTCTCCTTGAACAAGTGTCCACCATGTGTGCCTCCTTCCAGAATTTATCCACATTTTTCATTTCACCTTCTCTGTCACATAATAAAGGAATGAAATATTAATAAATAAAAGCCCATCCACATTCACATAAGAGTTGTACCAATTGTGTACAGATTTTGAGTCAGTACTAAAATTGTACAAAGGAATAGAAATCACAGCTGCTCATCTCAGAAAGATGTTACAATTCATAACAGTAAGAAAGTTTGCTTTTTTTCATGTAAAATATCAGTACTTATGTTTTAGAATGATATTTCTTAATTATATTTAATACTATGTTTTACAGATCTCTCTGAACTCATATAAAATATTCTAAGAGAAGCAGAAACTAAATTTACTCAGAGGTATAAGATATTGTAATAAAATAATATGAACAAGTTATAAATGTAAAAAGTCAAGCCATACCATCATCTTTCACTAAGGACTCATTAGATTCTTTTATGGTGGAATTCAGATGGATACCCAGCCATGCAAAACAAGTGTAACCCCACCAACCCTGCTGGTAGGTCTCAGGTTTATTGCTGAGCTAAAAATGTGCAGAAACTATCTTTTACCCATTGAGCTGACAATTCCTCTGAAAATGTGACCCATGCCTAAAGTTTACACCGTGAGTTTGGCTGCTAGCCAATATGAACAATGTTTAAATTTCTTTATGGCAACTCAATGAGCTTTCAAACTTTCACCTGCTTTACGTACCATGCTTAATAAAAAGCAATCCAAGGTATTTTCTCATTTTTTTTTCATCACTAATTAGAGTAACCATCAGCCTCAGAAAGGCCAGAGACAGCTTTTACTTTCAGTAGCTCTGCCACTGCCCTGGGAGGACAAAAGTATGCCACCTATCCTCATTGCAGATTTGAATAAAAAGCAGTGTATTTCTTGTCATGAAAATATAATAATCACAAATATAATAATCATAAACAATAAAAGCCCTTGGGAATTATTTTTGTTTCTAAATAACATTTTATAGGGGTTTCACTTACTCAAGGAAATAGTTGCTATATGATAAAATTTTAGATTATAATAGTTTAAAAAGTTAAGAAATTTTATAGCAACACAAAAGTTTCTGATCTGTAACACCAACAGCAATCTCAAAGAAAAATAGTTTTACCCATAATCCTTGTTTGAAACAACATAATCAGTTACTTAGGAAGTATGTACATTTTAAGCCACATTGATTTACCTAACAAGCTGCAAAGATTTATTAGTATGTTCTACCTCTACAAATTTTGGGACTTACACATATTTTAATTTTTAACTTATTTTGTTTGCTATCTCACTCCAAAAGCAATACACAGAAATATAATAAAATATTCAAAGTGGGCATGCTAGTCTGTAATCTCAGCAAATAAGAAATCTGAGGCAGGAGGATTACAACTTCAAGTTCAGTCTAGAAAACTTAGTGAGATTCTTACTCAAAATAAAATTAAAATAAAAAAGAGCTTGGGGTTTGGAATCAGTAGTAAAGAGCCTCTGTGTTCAAACTGGGTTTAATCCCCTGTAACCCCCCCCCCCACACACACACACACACATAAAATAGAATGCATTCAACAGCACAATGCCATTGTACTATTTGAAGTTCAGCCCAATGTTTGGTTACAGATTTTACTCTTTTCATTTTTCTTTACAAATAAAGAATTTAAAGTTGATTTGATAAGAAAATATTTAATCAGTGAATATACAAACATACTAACTAAATTGTACTAAGTGTAAAATGTATATGGTTATACATAATATGCACATACATATACTTATATGTATCTCACATATTTATATATTTTATGTATGTTGTATGTCTGTATACACATGCATGCATGTATGCACATACACACATAGACATTTATATGCATATATGCGTTCATATTTATCTGCATATGTAACTTTTTTATATAGCAGTATTTGTGAGTTAAAAAAGTATCTGTAACAGATATGTCAGCCATCTCAAAATGCATTCCCAATCTGCCTCTTGGAGATCTGTCAAGCTCATAATGAAGCATATTGTGCAAGCTTACATATTGGGCGCATAGCGAGTGTCTTTCTGAGCCCTGGTTCTTCACTCACCATCATCTCCTATCAATCATGTACTCAGCAACAGCAGGGGCAATGGAAATAGAAGCATAGGTAATTAGAGGCGTGACTCAATTCCACATGCTCAGAAATTAAGGCCAGAGATTCCCTGTGAAAATCTTTTTGTTTAGTAGTCCAAACTAATTCTATGTGGAAGCAAGAAATGTTAATGAATATAGAGTTCTTGTCTCCTTAAATAACCACTATCAATTTTTTTTTCTCAGCTCAAATAACCAAACTCTCTAGTAATCCCTTCGGTACTGAGAACTTACAAGTTTTCACATTATTATGACTTAAAAAGCATTATTAAATCAAAATTGTTAGCCTATTATATTATTAAAAGTACTGGGTTTCAGGATCAGACAAGTCTGAAATTCCACTCTGCATTGTGACACAGGACAAAGTAGAAAACCCTCTAGCATTATGTCTAACAGGGATTGGGGATGTACTTCAGAGGTAGAGTGCTTGTCTAGTATTTGTGAGTCCCTGGGTTCAATCTCCAACATTGTAAAAACTAAATAAATAAACATTTAAAAAAATAAAAGAATTGGGCTAATAATATTTACCTTAAAAGACTTGTTGAGCCTGAAATGCTATTTTAATCACTGATCACATATATAAATGGCATTTAAAATAAATTTCCGATTTTTCACATTTGAGAGAGGATTTCCACAACTTAATATAGGATAAATTATTATAGAATATATTTTAAAATGTGAAGAGTAAAACAGAGAGGGCATATAAAGTCAGAAAATAATGTAAGTTGAATATTTTAAATGTAAAATAAAAATGTTTTAATAATGTGAGTTTAGTGTTTTAAATATATGTTGTGAGGGCATATCTACATATAGGTATATCAGATATAAGAACATATCATTCTATGCTCTTTTATAAGGAAGGCAACATGAAAGCATGACTATTTTGTTAATCAGATTACTAAAAACAAACTAGTCACCCATAGAACACATACAACCACTACTGATATTGAAACCAGGAGTAAATGTCCATTATGGGTCTCAGAGAAAAGAGCCAGTGAGGAGTTTGAATAACATCCTCAAAAGATTCCTGGAAGTAAATTCAGCTTTGAGCTTCATAGGCTACTTCTAAAGGTACAGACAGGAGGCTCTCCTGTCCCTTATTTTCCTGGCCTTCTCCACCAAAGTGGCATGTGGAATGTTGGTTATACACTATTGCTCTGTTTGGGTTTCAAATTTTTTTTCATCATTGACTAACTGTGACCTGGACAACTGTCTAGTATCCAGCTTCTTCTCATGTGAAATTTGGGTGTGATGCTATCTACCTCATAAGTTGCTAGAAGGATCAAATGAAATGCCAGGCTCAGTTACATGCCAGAGGAAAGAAATGGTGATATTTGAATGAAGAGCTGATTTTGAGGTGTTGCTCTAACTTTCAAAGGACACGTCCTACACTTATGGTATGGGAACTTTTATACTAATATTATTAAAAATATATATATATGTGTGTATATATATATTTATTTATTTATATATATCCTGTAATATCCCAACATTCACCTGTCATTTTTGTTTTAGTATTACATTACATAACAAAAGCAATCAAACAGCAGATCTGATTTCTGGTTACCACCTCAGAGTATATTAAAAACACACTAACTCCAAAGCACCTATCTCAATTGCCTAATGAAAAGTCCACAACATCCAAATGCTTTGTCTTTTATATCTCCTTTCCCACGTTTGTTCACATTCTCAGTTCTTGCATTACCCAAGTGCCACTGATCATAGGGTCACTGCTTTAAAAGACCCACCTTGATAGGAATATAGGAATATTCTTGCAATATTTATTGCTTCTCCCTGATTAAGAATCTTAATTTTGATTTGATGTGCAGAGTTGTCACTTTTCAATCATCTAAGTAGGACTTAATATGCCTCCATGGGTTACAGTAATTTCTAAGAAAATCCAGAATAAATGAGCCTGAGTTATAATCTCAAGATGCTTGAGCCTTAGTTCCAACTTAGGCTCCACTAAAGTGTAACATGAATTTTTATCCTTAAAAGAAAGAAACTTTTATTCTTACAGGGATTGTACCTATAATTCCAGCAGCTCAGGAGGCTGAGGCAGGAGGATTGAGCTTTTAAAGCCAGTTTAAGCAACAGAGGGGAACTAAGCAACTCAATGAGACCCTATCTCTAAAACCTACAGAAGAGGGCTGGGGATGTGGCTCACTAGATGAATGCCCCTAAGTTCAATCAAACTTTATTTATGTCCCCTAAAATCTGAAAGTTTCTTGAGTGCAGAGAATGTTCTGCTTTGTTCAGTACCATCTTCACAGGGGATGCATTGTGCAGAAGTCATTCATAAATGTTTATTGAAAAAAATGAGAAGATGAAGAAATATTAACTCCATAGGGAATTACACCTCTTCTTCATAACATTTTAGCAGCACACTTTCATGATGCTTTCCAGATTTTTTCTTATAAATAGTATATTTGTTTCTTATTATAAATTCAATTCATATTCCCCTGCAGAATCCAAGATGCTTGAGAGAAAGAACATGAGCATCTTCTATTCTCCATTCAATACATTAATGAATTCTATATGCTATAAACATTCTGATTGACAGATTGAAATATTTCATCTTCAATACAGCAGCATGAAATAGATAGCAAATGAATCCAAATGTCTGAAATACAGATTTTCCTCTAGAGTAACTAATTATGAGAGAAAGAAAATATTCCTTTCCAACCATTTATATACACATATTTGTTCCTGAATTTCAAAAACTTTACATATTCCTTATAATACAAGTGCATAATTATACAAGTGCATTATTCCCTCATTCTGTAGCACACCAAAAGCTGCAGCTGTTCTTATTTACAGCATTTGCCTCTACCCCATTGTGGCATTGCCCCTGACCACTGAGCTGAACATTCAGAAAGTAGTTTACATTCAAGTTTTAAATATTTGAAGCTATTCTTATTCTTTCTTCTCTTTCTTCTTTCTTCATTCCTTCTGCCCACTCTTCCCCAACCCTTTTCTCTCTTTCTCTTTTATAATTTAAAAATCCTGTGCCTGACTTATGGCATGGGTTTACAGGGGTTATGGGCCTCTTGATCTCTTTGACTCGTCCTTCAGATCTCTGGTTCTTCTCTCACAGAACCACTCTATGTTTAGAAGTCTTTAACATGATTATGTTTCCAAAAGAGCAATCAACAGCTATATTGTACAGGATTACAAGAGGAATGGTAGGAACATGACCAGAGTTTATAATTCTTCACTGTCATGGATTCTCTTCCTCCAAGAGGCATCTATAAGTGATTACAGAGTTATCTGCCAACAGGATGTTTTGTCCCCATCCTGCAAGACGAGAAGTTACAGCAGAAGAGGATACACAAAGCCTTTCTAGTCATCTGATTCTTTCCAAATGGCCTTACTTTAAGAACACTTTCATCAAATATAATCCAAACTTAGACTTCTCTCTACAATTGTTCTCTATTAAAGTTCAATGCCAGCTGTCAGAGCTGTAAAGTAAACCCTTATTAGCTCTTATAATTTCTACTCTGGAACTAATAAGGGATTGTCAAAACTCTAAACACAGACAGAAGTTGGTGAGATCACAGGCAAGAGGTGGGAAACTGCTCAGTGAATCTGTACTGACAAAAATAGTCTCTGTGAACCTGTAACCAATGCATTTCACAGAGCCCAAGAACCTCAACAATTAGGAAAAGACCTTGTTTTCAATCTTATTCCCCTTATTCTGGGAGGGGCTAGTTAAAAATGAACAAATAAATAATTTATAATTTGTAATGAAATATCAAACTCATTTTAGATTTGTTACATGCAAACTAAAAAGGTTCACATTGCATTCTTCATATTTTAAAATACAGAAGCTTGGGTGATATTTTAAAGGCTAGACAGAAAAAGTGTAAATTTAAAAAAAATTAAAGATATTTTCTTCACAAAAGACATAGATTGTAATAAGTTTTTAAAAAATGCTTTAACAATGTGGCATGCATCAATCAAAAGCAAGAAAGACTTTGTACATAAAATACTTTAGGTTAAAGAAATGAAATTGAAAGACTTCCTACAGGGTCTAACCAGGCTTGATGGTAAATTACTCTGCTACATCCATGAACTATCTAAAAATATTACTTATTAATATGGAAAAATATCTGTAATTTTTATATTTTCAACATAACTAATACTCTACCTCTCACTGGGAATGGGACTGAGATATGTCTTTTTTTGGAAAATTTGATTTAGTTTATAGATGAATTGACATTTAATAGGTATTTAGAGAGCATTCTGCTAAACAATGTTCTGATTTTCTTTTGGAAATGCAAATGAAAATGCAATGATGAAAACAACTTATTTCAAGTATTTTCAGGATTACTTTCCCTTCTGCAACTGATATTACATATCCATGTTGCAATTTCCCATAGTGAGTACTTTCCTGGGAAACTAATCTATACATCATGATAGTATCCCAGACAAACTACAAAATGAGAAGTTATTTATGTTTTCTAAAGATTACAAATTTGCTATAGAGAAATTACCTGAATTACTGTTTGCACATTAGAAAGACTAAAATAGATAAGCATCTGAAAGCTCGACTTATGTAACTTAAGAATAATAATTATAATAAAATGATGATTTGATACCCTTAAAGCAGACACACTGCAGTGATTTGAAAAGAGGTGGCTGTGAACTAAGTTAGAACCTTAGGAAAATATTTTAATAATAACCTTCAAAATCATCTTTCAGTCTGAAATAAAGAGGAAATGTCTTACTATTTTTCCCACTCTATTGGTAAAATTATATAACCAAAATTATACCATATAAAAGAAACCATATTTTACTAAAACACTGTAAATCTTATTTAATTCTAATTCCATGAGAAAATGGTACTAACATTTATAGAACTGCTTTTGATTTTTAACGTTTTTATATTGGTTCACTGCTGGTCATTTAATTTGCTTGTATTCATTATGAGGTACTTAAATGGCTAGAGATGAATTGTTCTACTCCCTAAATTAAGCAATGGTTATATGTCTTCCAAATATGTTTGCAATTAAATTGTCTCTATTGAAAATAATCTTATTTGTAGTAATCATAGCACAAAGATTCATATTTCTTTCTAGTACCAGAAACACACAAATCCATGGTTTAAATGTATACTCTTTATTTTTATACAAATACTCAAAAATAAACTATGATAGTTAAATTCACAAAGCAAATACATTCTGTTACTATGCCTTTCTTTTTATACTTGAAGGAGTTTTTACTTCAATTACTGTAAAGATAGGGCACTGATATGATTTGACTGAAGATTTTCAGTAATATCATATAGTAATTCATACAAGCATATTGGCATGTACTTCATACCATTTACTCTGTTTCTCCACTATCTTTATATTATCTAGGTGATTCTTAAGTGTACTTAGTAAAGTACCTAAAATAAAGCAAATAGATGTAGTCGTTTCTACAGAGTCAAGTACAATGGTTCAACAAATATAGTCGATATTTGTGTATGTATTTCTGAGTCGCATGATTTCTTCAACTCAAGAGGCAAGGATATTATTTATGTATCCCCCCTGACAATCTATCCTAGATTTTTGTATGATAAATATTGAGACATCAATATAGTGTGAAACAATATGGGTTTAATGTCTTATAAATATAGCATTTTAAAAATTTCTTTATAGACATATGTTTCCTAAAATATATTTTCTTAAGTCAGTTTTAACCTGAGAGTTTTATTGAATATGTCTATCTATGAATTCAAGGACACTTTTAAAAAATCAGTGGAAAATACCCATGATATGAAAAATAAAAGAAAATGATTCAAATACTAGAATAACTGCTATTTAGAAGTAGAAAGAGAAAAGCTAACAATAAAATAATAGAAGACTAGCAATCATGATTGATTAGACTATGAAGTTTCTTCAAAAAAGAAAAATTCTGTTTCAAAGAATGAATAATCAATATATGTCTATAAACTTATTAAAGGTATTTTCTCACTCTTAAGTTCTTTAAGAGCTAATGTAAGGAAAAAAAACTCACAAAACTTAATGAGTGATTTTGTTATATATAAGTGTTTAAACTCAGATTGTACAGAAAGGAAGAGGTAACACACTTCAATGGTGCTTCTGATTGACACAATGCACCTGTTTGCCATTTGAAAGTTCTCTTTATTATTACTTACCAGTGGTATTTTTTTATTAAAATCAATATGATGTTAGAAAAATCATGGGTGTATAACTGCTAAAGCAAACGTGGAAATGGAGAGCTGTCTTTGTAAACTGAGGGAATTTAAAATTAAAAGTCAGAAACCTTAAGTTTTAAGTAACATTTTTATATCTCAATGCAGTCTTTAAAGAATGAGTCAGTGCTTTCAGTGCTTTCAGTATTAGCTGTGTAGATTTAAGGGAAAAGAATGTCTAATATTTCTGCATTTCCAAAAACAGATCTTTGCTATATTATATGTATGGTTATTCATAATTGATTTTTTGTAACGCATAAAAATAACTTTTATCATAACTTTCTAAAAGATAAAAATGTATCCTTCTAGCTACTTTTAAAGTATTGTTATTCCTTTACTTCAACTATTCATTAATGACAGTTCATATGAATCTGTACTTTACTGTTGCAATTAAATGCAATCTAATAGTCAAATATGTTCCTTTCAAATCACATAAAACTTACATCTCTATTTCAGGTCTTTCTCAATAGCCTAAGGAATTTAAAGATAAATAATATAACTATGTTTAAACTAAGATGGGCACTCCAAAAATATAGAGATAGTATAGAAGTCTCATAGAAATTGTTCATTGAATAAGGATCTAATTGAAAACTTAGTCAATTAGTCTTCTAGGTTCTAGGCACAATGTTCCTAAGATGGATAGTAGTGGTCTTTTCCCTCAAGGAATTTACACTCTGGCAACAAATGGAAGGAAGTGCTGAATTCATTCAAACATATGAACATCTTGCAGAACTAGGTTTTATGGTTTAAAAATGAGCTGTTCTCAGGAAGCTCATGTGTGAAACAAGACAAAAATGTTCAGGTGAAATGACAGATTATGATATCTTAATCAATGAAGTCCACTTGAATGAATTAACTGGGTGATAACTGTAATGAGGTAGGGTAGGGCTGGAGGAATAAGGTCACAGGGGCTGTGCCTTAGGGGTTTATATTTTGTCCCAGGCACCCTGGACTTTCTCTCTGCTTTCTGGTGATCATGTCCTGAGCAGCTGTCTTCCACCATGCCCTCCACTTTGATGTTCTTTTTCACTTCAGACCTAAGACAGTGGAGTCTGCCTGCCCCCTCCCATGGACTGAATCTCTGAAACAGTGAGGCAATGTTGTTTTCAGGTCCTTTTGCTCACAGCTAGGGAAAGCAACACAAGGATACCAGTGATTATTCATGCAGACTCAGTACTCAGTAGGTGCTGAGAATATTCTACTTTTCTCTAGCTTCTTTGTCAAAGCAAGAAGAATCCTTAAAACATTCTGTTATGGAAAACTTGACAGCTGCTTTAAGAGTTTCTGAACTGACAGAGAGGTGAGTAGAGAGAGATGTTGGTATCATAAGTCATGAGTAAACCAAACATAATTTTGGACAGTCATCAAGAAGTCTAGATGTCTCCCTACATTATACCAAAACACACTTTTCTATTAAGCTCCTAAAGTAAAAGAACAAGGAATAAAGTTAGCATTCCACAATGAATGTAGAGAGATAAAGCACACAGCAACAGATTCTTCAGTGACATTAATAAGGTATTTGGTGCACTGAGTCTAAACAAAGCTTGTATAAGCAGGAATATTTATAGTAACCTCCTGCTATCTGCTTCAAATATAATTAATTGGGTATATAAAAAGCCATTAGCATTCTCATTCTTTCTTCACAAACTAAACTGAAGCAGATAACATAATTCATTAGCCGGAATAAAACAGAATAAGGAAAAAAAAAAGGATCATGTTTTTCCCTTGGAATTAATGCAAAATTTCCCTACACTTTTTTCAATCTTAAGAAGAGAAAACTAGTAGAGTTATGCTGGTGTCTAAGATTGGGAAGGGTGAAATAATCAAGTAAAATCTTGATTGTCAGTGACTGAAAGCAAATGGCAGATAATTTAAGTTTACTAAGTCACTTAATATTTAAAAATTTCAATATTTTTTAAAAGAATTTTATTGACTTCCTCTAATAACTACTTAACTTGTTATTGACCACACTGTTACCATCCTGCAAGATCCAGACCTAAGGAACATGGCTCAAATAAGGTTTAAGCTATACACGTGGTAAATCAAAAGAGATGCCACACTTTCATCTTTTGTTAAATATAAGAAATGACTTACTTAAACAGAAGCTGTACTTACAAATGATATATTAGAGAAACTTCTAGCAATCACAGTCTGATACATTGTTTTTTACCTTTCTATTAAACTTCATATTACTCCTTATCAGTTTAAGTTCATAAAGTTATTTTTCATGTACATTTCTAGTTTGCCAAAATTACATTAATAAGTAATCTTCATCTTTCTGGAGTTAACTTTTTCCCTGTTTGCAGTTTTCTTGGCATGCAATTCCTGAATGATTCTCTCCCTCCCTTTACTTCCTCCCTATAAACATTCTTTGAAAGAAAGTTGTACCATTTCCTACTCTTTGCTTACTGTGGCTGTCTTCCCTCACCATACAACAAAAACAAAAAGAAAAACCAGTAACATAATAAAGCATGTTATATACAAAATTTAAATTTTCATAACTCATCAACTCCTATTCTAATACTTCCTATCCCAATTATGGTAGTAGCTTGTTTTCCAATTTAAACCATTATTAACTTAGCTTTGCTTAACACATCAGTTTAAAATCTATTCTTCAGGTACAGAGACCAACATATTTTTAAAACACAAACACACATAGGCGTTTTTGAATTATAAACCCAACTAATATATCATTGACAGTATTCATTGTTTTCTTTCTAATTATCAATACATGACTTAGCCTATATCAGGGACTTAATAAATACTGAACATTTAGATATACAGTCAATGGATACTTTCTAATATTTTTTCTTATTTCAGGAATACTGGCCTGCTGTGAAAGTTCACATTATACAGAGCAGATATATGATTCCATGTTTAGAATTCTGGCATTGCAGAAAGCTAGCTTTGTTTTTATTTATTTTTCTAAAACTGACAGATGTATTGTTGAACAAAATTTTTTATCAATGTGTTTTATTCTTGTCAAGTAGAAATTGTCACATTTTCTTCATTCAGTTTACTGAAATTTAACTGTTCCAATTACCTGTCTAGATTAGAATTCATAATATTTTGTTATTAAACTGAGAAGATGACCTAGAAATGAAGTTTTTATTGTCTTTAAGATGTTCCTATGGCACAAACTCAGAAGACAGCAATCTGATTGGACCTCAATTCATTTTGAGATTTGTAAGGTAATGATTTAATAAGCAAATTGTAAATCTCATTGTATATTTTACCTTTTATAATGTATAAGTTGTATAAGATGATTAACCTTTCCTACATTAAAACTTTCTGAAAGCAATAACAAAAAGAGTCCAAAATTCTTAACTCAGGAGCTTCCCATAATTAATTATCAATTCCCATGATTAATTTTGAAATCCTGAGAATTAATTGTTTTTTTTTTCTGCGACAATGACAAGGCACATTGTACCTCTTGTAGAAGATTTATTGGTCTGTCTAGCATTAAAATTATTAATTTATCTAACTGTCTTTCATACCAGATTGTGATTTCTTTAAAGTTAGATACAATGACTTATTCATCTATATTTCTCATGTGTCTGGCTTTTGATTACTTTGTAGATACAGATAGTAAGAAATACTGATTCAATTAAATTTACTAGGATGTTTTGCATAAGATGCTGGACAATCCACATATTCAGAATTTACTTGATATCACCCTAGTCTAAGCTTAATCTTCCCCTCAAATGATCTTTTGGCTGGTAATTGCTCCTTCTTAAAAAAAAATCTAAAAAGCAAAACGATGTGACTTAGATAAGGTTATATTAACAGATTTCTTGGCTATTTTGTGACAAATTTTTGTGGCCTCCTTACACTTCAAACTTGAGCTTGTGGGGTTTCCTCTTCCACACTGAGACTGAATCCTAGGAAGCATGTGGGTAATGTGAGACTGAAGCCTTTGGAGCCAAGATGCCTGGTTTCATCTCAACTCCAGGATAAACTTACACATGAAAGGCAAGATGATAAACCTATGACACTTTTGTTTTCATGTTAAAGTGGAGATAGTCATAGTATGTCCATGATAGGTTAACTTTGGAAATAAATGCGGTAGCTTATTGACATTAATTGGCAATCAGTGCAGTGCTGGCATCTAGCAATGGATTACTTAATGAATAAAAAATATATATTTGAATTATCCATAAATTACATAAAATGAAGTAGTTATGTATTAAATATTTGTTTGTACAACTTTCCAATTGCTTTTGAAGTAAATCTTCATGATTTTATTTTTTAAAATTAATCTCATAAGTAGCATATAACACAAGTAAATGCATCATTGAAAAAATACAATTCAAAGTGTAGTATAAAGGTTTATGAATATAAGCAAGTAGTAGCTACTATGTTGTTTCAATTTTAAAACCTTTGAAATCAATTTACTAATAATGTATTAATGATGAATAAAATGAGAAGTGTGAGGCAAGAGTGTGCCATTTGTTGATTTGATTTATTCCTACAAACCATGTTCATAGTTCTATGCTATGTTCTGTTTGCATTTGAAATAGGAGAAGTTATATATCAAATATATTCTTCCTCTTTGACATGGCCTTGAAAAAAGTGACTTACTGAATGGCCATGACCTTGACACGACTATTAAACTCTATTCCCTTAACAAATTGAAATACAAAGTATTAAAATAGCAAGATTCCCAAAGCTATGTACTAAGGTTCTCTTCTATATTTATACATTTAAAATACAAATAATGTTTTCAGCATGTTCAAGCCTAAAATCTTGCCTAATGATAAATGTCTAATTTTGAAATTTATGATTTGCTATATCACATCTGATACATATAGTTTTGCATAAAGAAGAACTTTTATTTTATATCAAGTAGAAACTTATTTTTAATAAAATCAAATCTGATGATAGAGTTCAGCTTCTCTAGTACTATAGTAAATATTAAATATGCATTGCAACTGAGGAGAGACACAGATATTATGCTAGGCAATAAAAAAGGACAAATAATGGAGCAAAATAAACTTTTAAAAATTATGCCTCAACTAAAAATAAAAATTGTGCATCAAATACTATTGAATTAACCCTAGATTTTTAAATATAAATAATTTTCCTTACAGCAACAATGATATAAATACCTATTTGATAGCAATATGTCACTAGGAAAAAATACATATTTTATTGTGATTAAATAGTTTTGCTATGAGATTAATAAGTATAAATATAGTCCTCAGTGTATCTAATTTTGTTGCCTAAAAGACAAAGCTTTCTTCTTTTAATTGGTACAGAGTTAGACTACCATATATCATCAAATATGAAAAACTTTAATATAACATAGGACATCCCTAGGGGGTATAGGCCAGCACCACATAATCAAACATGTTAATATTTCTGCACAAACTAGGAATATACACATCAAGATATATATACAGATAGATATATCTTAGTCTTCAAATAGACTCTACTCATGTTTTGCTGGCAAGTGAACACAGACTGGGTTCATTTCCTCTTGCTATGTTTCAATGAACTCACAGGTAAGAAATACCATCATGAGGGAAAGAGAAGGAAGGCTCTTACCTTGACACATGAAACCTCTTTCTTCATAACCAGCGTTGCAGGAGCACTTGCCAATGGGCACAAGCCACTCGCCTTCAGTACTGCAGTACATCCTGGGAGGGTCTTCCTCCTTAGAATTGTTGACACAAGAACCTCTAACCTCCACCAGAGACTGGGAGTCCATAGGTACTGTGTCTGGAAACATAGCCAGATTCTTTACTGTGAATGGGCACTTTTTGAAGTACACTCTCACAGAGACCAAGGCAACACAAGCACCAACATCTTGAAAAGCCAGGTAAAATCCCTTTTTGTTGACAGGACCTACTTCTCTAATCTCAGTGTTGAGTTTAAGAATACGATCCCCAAGATCCATCTGTGTGAAACTTTCGTCAGCTGCAATGGTGTCAATCTTTGTAAATTGATGCTCTCGGAATTTGACCCCATGATCATCATCAGACTCCATGTAGTACAGGTTGAAAGTCTCCTTGCAGGTTCCTAAAACCAGTGGAATGCTATTGCAGTCCCGAAGAGTGAACTTGAGCTCCACATAGATCTTCTGAGCTGAGTTCCTGGGGACCCAGTTTGTCCTCAGCCAATTATTTTGGCTATGATCCATGACATTGCACACCTGATAAGTCCTGATGGGTGTGTAATGTTCATCAACACCACTGATCTCTTCCCACTGAAGAATCAAAGAAAAAGATAGGCAGAGTTAGTGAACTAAGCATAATGAATAATAAATGCAAGACCAGCTCTCAAAGACATCACAGGAACTAGAGAAAATCAGCAGACCCTTCTATATTGCTTATTTTAATTGATGTAGAGCAATTCCATAACTGTCTAGTTTGTATTTTTTTATAATTTACAAGGTTCTATGAATTCAGTGACACAAGTAATTTATAATTTGGATGAACACACTTGAATTGCACTGCACTTTGTTGGATATTCAGGAAAAAGTAACTTAGCAATTGATGGAGCCTAGCCAAACATTCAGGATCAAAACTCTCAAAATGAATTGTCTACAATGACATTATGTTATGGTTTATGGTTTTGTTGTATATTTTTGCTTTTGTTTGTTTGTTCAAAAAAAAAAAGGATGGAAAATACATCTTACAAAAGTCCATCATTATTACCCCTGCCCTGTGGCACATGCCTGTAATCCCAGTGACTCTGGAAGCTGAGGCAGGAAGATCACAAGTTCAAGGCCAGCCTCAGCAACTTAGTCATGCTCTAAGAAACTTAGAACTTGTCTCAAAATTAAAAATAAAAAGGGCTGGGGAAATGGCTCATAAGTAAAGCACCTCTGGGTTCAATCCCCAATACAAAAAAAAAACAAAAAACAAAAAAGTTCATTATTATTAATCTTCTCCCAGTATGGGCAAGGTTGTGGTAAACTTTAATATATGAAAAAATGAAGTGAATCTAAATTATGTCATTACTGTGTGTCTTCATGCATGACATTTTTAAAGGTATTCAATCATTCCAATGTGTCCATCTTGGGCAAGTTATAAATATGCCTCATTTCTCTGCATGAAAAACTAAAGACACAGTGTAGTGAATATGTCAATTCTTAATGACCTTTATCCACATTGAACATTTACAAGTCAAGAAACATAATTTGGTTTGGTTAGTATTGTTGCAGTAGGTAAAATTATACTCTTTTCTCACTGTAAAAAGACATTAAAAGTTTCAAGATTTCAAAACAGCCAAGGAAGTGCTTTTTGGGATCCTTATGACAGATTTTGAGAAGCTTTTAATTTAGCATAGTAGTTTTATATGATACTTATGGTCCAAACACTTTTATACCAGTTGTTTTCAACTATTATCCTTGTGTCTACATTTTTTTTTTTTGCCATGTCTTATTTTGCCTACTGCTTCCAGGAAATAATGTCTTTCTCCATTTGAGTCTTCTATGGCTCCCCATCACCTCTTTATATTAGCATCTGCACTTCTTAAAAAACAAAAATGATCCCAACCAATATGTTAATTTTTCTAAAAGTTTGAGTAAATTGAGTAAATAATAAGTTCCACTTCTGTCAATCCTATGTTCTTGTCAGTAACTCTGTTATTGTTTTGGGGATCTATGTTGGATCCTCTGTCTTTTATTCTCTTTTTTTATGATACAACTTCACTGAACTAGGCTTTCTTCTCTTTGCATTCCATATCCATGCCATTCATAGAAAATAATTTTCTATTATACAGTTCTTATTAACTATCCTATGCATTTCAATTTTGATTCAAAATATGTACCAAGGTTAGTTTAATTTTATATGTACTTTCCAATTTTGACCTCTTCATTTACTATGATATGCAGCAGAATAATTTAACCTTTTGGAAAATAAGTAAAATTTGATTTATTCTTCTTATATATATATAAACCATTTATGGAAGTAAAACAACATGAATTTCTTTATTAGAGAATGCTTTAGTGTTATAGATAAATAAAATCTTTGTAAATTTTATTATATGTTCCTAATTTTTCTCCCACTATTAATTTTCATCAGCAAAAGCAGATTTTAAAAATATGCTAACTAAATCAATAGCATATAAAGTTTATATACAGTGTTTCTATTTATATATTTAAATAACACATAGGAGTTTCAATCTATGACTTCTAATAAAAAATGAGATAAAATGTTAATTTATCAAATTGATGGGCATAACAAATAAAGAAACATGGCTTTTATTTGACCTTTAAACTTCATTAAGGGATAAATAAATTATCTACCTTATGGTGTTTGAATTATTAAAAATAATTTGTGGATCTCATCAGTGTATAGAACACAATTTAAAAACTTCTAAGTCTCCCAAGCTCTTCTACCAATTTACAAACAAAATAAGTAAAAAATATTTTAATATCCTTTGTTAAATAGGAGTTATGACAGAAGACAGGCATTTATTTCTTGAGGCAAAAATCGACTCAACTTCATCTTTTAATGTAAGTTCAGTTGAACAAAGTAACAATTGGGACTGTTGTAGGAAAGCCTAGAAATAATATACATGATATAACTGTATCTTATTATAATCAAGAAAAATATTCACATCATATTTTAATAATCACCAATATGATTCTTTCAAATATTAAGTCTATAATGCATTTTATAGGAAGGTTTTCAGAAGAAATTGTACAAGGAAAGTATTTGATGTAAGGGTTTTTACACTGAGGTACCTACAGTGGTAATGTTACATTCAAATTAAAAATTGAAGTCTAAGTTCTCTATAAGGAAGAAAAGGAAATGAACAGGTTTGGTATTTTAAAATCTCTAGTGTTAAAAGTGAGTGCTTGTGGAGTCATCTTATCTCTACATTGGTTTTACAATGGCATCATGAGAACAGAGCTAGCAAAACCTTCAGAGAATAAATGCCTTCTGTGGTCCTCTCGCAGACAATAGATCAAGACACTGGTATATAAAAATAAACCGATTGACTTTACATTTTTAAAGTCAAGATTACCGAGTAAGAATTGATGAGTTTGTATTTTGGCTGATGAATCATTTGCAAATTTCTTCTGCTATAAGTATCATTCTCCCAGACATCAAACAGAGCACATTATGTAGAGATTATCATAATTTGATGTAAGATATGATTTTAATTATGGAGCTCTCATTGTAGTTTAACTTTGGCAAGCTATCACAAGTCCTTGAATGTGGAGGTATAAATTACAAGAAGATAATGCAAACAACACCAGCATGCTTTGCACATAAAAGGTTGCACAGAGCAATTATCACTTCATTAATTTGTAATGAAGACCAAATTGCCTGTAAGTGATTGTGGCTTGCCATCTCTGACCACTTGCAAAACCAGGAAGTATCTAACACTAGTGTTTGTTGAGGACTAGAGACAGTAGAAATAAAATCCCTAAATGAGCATTTTTTTATTGCTGCAGGAAAACAAAAAAATCATTGATTAAAGCTGTTTCTATAGTAGTATGCTTTATAAATTTAAAAATAATCAGATTTACCAAATCTTTCTAGTCTCAGAATTAATATATAATGCTCATAAATTATTAGAGATACGATACTGCTATAATAATTGTTCTAAGGCAGTGGGTGACATGCAATCAATCACATATAGAATTTGACAGTAAAAAGCATCTTTCCCTTTGATTTTCTAATACTTAAAAAAAATCTCCAAGTTTGTCCAAGAATCTTTTTTTTCTTTTTCTGCATAAGAGGACACAGATTTAGCAAAATCTCAAAAATATTTTTAAAGCTTGAATTTTCTAAAATTAACAATTCTGAGATTTATTTGGCTTCCAAATTCATACTCTAGCATTTCTTATTAGATCACAGGACTAGAACCAAGTTCATATATATACATTTTATTTTTCCAGATTTCCAGATGATTGCAACTACAAGAAACCCATGTATGCAGACTTCTTCTCCTCAGAGAGACATTCTGAAATTGATTTCCAGTAGCATAATCACAAAAATCCTCTGTAAAGTTGGTGGGTGCATACTAAGGAGTCTCTTTATTTATGTGTTCTACAGAGCAAGCAAATTTACTTCTCACTGGACCAAACATATATTTTTGATGGAAATATAAATGTTGAATAATTAATTGGTATTCAACCTATTAACTCTCAGTTTTGTGTACTTCAATAAGAGTAACTATGGATATGTTATTATTGTTGATATTCATTCTTTTCATGAGTAATAGGTTTAACTAGTTGCAAAGGACAAGAGTAAAGGGAAGTCCTAGTTATAGTTCCTTTAAAGAGGGAGACGCTGCAATACATTTAGTGTTCAGACTAATAGGATAGGAAAATATGAAATGAAAACAATAATTTCATGATTTTCCTTTTAAAAGTTACAACCAGTTTCTTATAAATTTGCAGATGATAATAAAAAAGAAAATTATATCACTGATATGCTTATATTTAGAATATCAGTTTTATATTTCAGTGGTTAATAAATTGTGACTTTGTGCTTTATAAAATGCTAATTATAATGAATCTTGTACCTATAGTGATATTAAGATGAGTTATGGTATGACTTTATCCATTCACATTTCACATTCCCATGTTTCTTTCCCCTTATACACAACAACACCCATTGCAGAAATTTAGTGTTCATTCCAGAAACTTGAATATTTACCTGGGAACAACATTTTAAGAATGAAGATGAAAAAATTTCTTAAAGCAAGGATGCCATCTCAAGTTTCAGGTACAGATATGACTACAAAAGTGATTTGTATCTATTCATTCATAATTTTTTGTTAGTCCATTCTAGTCTCAAAAATACATCTGCATAGGCACACCATTAACACACATGGGTATTATATAAAATAAAATCATTGAAGTATATGAAACAACTGAGGCACATGAAGAAAATGAACTTCAGAACTTGTTTTGAATTTTGTAGGTGAATGTCAAATTAGACCATTATGTTTGTGGTAAAGTGATCAGGAAGAGAGAAGATGTAGACTTGATACTGAAAAGTCAGCATCAATGAAAAGATGTGGTCCAGAGTCTTACTATAGGAATGTCCTGAAGGGACTTTCCTGGTAAGGTAAGGCCAAGATTTTAGTAATTGTGACTGCTATACATTCCCCCACCCACCTTTAACCTCTAAGTATTTGTTTTAGTCAGCTTTTTCACTGCTGTGACTAAAAGACCTGACCAGAACATTTTAGGAGGAAAAGGCTTATTTAGGGGCTCATGGTTTCAGGGGTTTTATGGTCCACAGAAGGCTGGCTCTATTTCTTGGGGCTCAAGGTGAGGCTGAACATCCATGGTGGGAGATTGTGGCAGAGGGAAGCAGCTCATATCCTGATTGGGAAGCAGAGAGACTCCACTGGCCAAATACAAATATATATATCCAAAGCCACGCCCCAATTCCAACCTCCACCAGCCACACCCTATGACTTCAGTTACCATTCAGTTAATCCCTATCAGGGGAATAAATCACTGATTAGGTTAAGACTCTTACAACTCAATCATTTCTTCTCTCAACTTTCTTGCACTGTCTCACATGTGAACTTCTGGGGGACACCTCACATTCAAACCACAACAGTATTAATTGGATTTTGATAATGGTATTAGAACACAGGAATACAGGAAGGATAGCCGACTGATTTTAGTAAACTATACTGAAAAGAGATTAAAAACAAATGAAGAGGTGAAAGGACCAGAGAGTCAGCACACTGGAATAGAATGACACAAGGTTCCTGTTTAGAATCTCAGGAACACTGGACAGGCCATGGTAATTTCTGCAGCAAACCATTTGTAATAGGATGCACACTATTAAAGATGCAGTGTCTTCAGAAAGCTTGAGTGTACAGGAATCCTCTATGACCCCTTGCCTTGCTTTCTCTATTTCTACATTACTTTTGATTTTAGTTATTTTTCTCCTAGCTGGGTCTCAGCATTCCTGTATGAGGATTGCAGAGCTGTTTCCACAACTCTTTTGGACAAGTGTTCCATATCTTTAACTACAGTATGCCTAATTCATCTATTTCAGTGATTCTCAATTCTGACTAATGATTAGCCAGAGAGCTCTATAAAATACTGCTTCACAGGGCCTTACCTACACTAACTGTTTTGTTTTGAAGTTTTCTAGGTAATTCTACCAAACTCTTATGCTGTTTATCAGTGCTAGTTATCCCTTGACAAACTGCATCTTTAATAACTGATTTTTAACTTTATTGAGCTCTGTCTGAAGAGGTACTGCAATATCAGCTTCCTTTCCTTCTGGATTCCCACAGGAAGTGCCTAAAATGTCTGCCCAACTTTGTAACATAGTTTTCTGCTCATTTCTTATCCCATCTGTTTTTCACTCCAAATTTGCCAAGACCCACACGTGCCCTACAGAGACACCCACCTGAATAACCTCATCTTCTGCCTCCCATAGGAATTGTAAGGTCTCACCATAACAAACCAGGTAAATATAATCAGAGTGTTCTATTTCTAACTAGTGGTAAATGTGAAACATGTGCATCCCCCAAACACATAAACAGTGTGTGGGTGGGTTATTTTCAATAACATGTTTCTACTAGCATGAATGAAAGACAGTAAGTTTTTGACATGCTGCTAATTTTGTAGTTTGCTACAGTTTTCTTGTTTCCCACTATGATTTTCTGTGGTGATCTGTCATTTTTAAAATGCATTGAAAATAGCAGTTTTATTCAATTCTGCATGCATGTATCAAATATTTCTATGCATAAAGCCTAAATTAGAAACTGGATAACAAAAAGAAAAAAATGATTTCTTATTATTCCTAAGCTGATGGTAGAGGAAACTGTCACATAAATCATGATGACCTGCTCTCTACTTGAGGAACTGCAAGCAGCTGTTGGGAAAGGAAAGATTATTACAGGATGGAAGGATTCAGAAAGCTTTAAAGAAGAAGAAATGGAAGGAAAGATGGCTAAAACTTCCACAAGTAGAAATATGGGGGAATGCAAAGAGAGAAAAAAATGTGAACAACCCAGGGATATGTCTTAGATGGTGCCCTAAGACATAGGGCACCAGGCAGGGACTCTGAGCAATTAGAGAAGAAAGGCCTGGGAAAATGTGAGCAATACCAACCAACTTGCCCTTACTGATGAATCCCATGGCTAACTCTGGACTAGGAATTTTTACCCCAGAGAAGTAGGAGGAAATCCTCAGAAAGACCACTGTAAAGACACAAATGAGTGTTGTGAAGAACATGACCTTTGTTGAATGAAAAATTACTTGACATTTCCCAAAAGTTTATAAAGAGTTGCACTAATTTTTATGAATGCTTGATGGATAAATCCATACCTTCAGAGAGTAACACAACTGATGACATTATAAATTTTTGGTTATTAAGACAATAGAAAGATTCATACTGACAGATGCTGTATCAACAAAAAAATTCAAGGCATATCTATCTATCTAGATACATATAAAAATAAGTGAATTTTTTATAATACTTTATCCTTCCAATTATGTTCTCATTACTCTCTATACATCCCCATTCAAGAACATTCATTGCATATTTATTGATTAATTGACATGCATCAAGTTCTATATTGATATTATAGTAATAAAGAAGATAGAATATCTCTTTTATGAGGAGCACATTGTCTGCCAGTTAAATCCACTGTTATTTTATATAAGACATATGCATTCATTTCTTTATTCATCATTATTTTTCTCTTACATGGTCTCTGGTTTGGATCAGCCATCTTTCCCAAGCATCTGTGCCTAAAAACAAGTTAGAACCCTATAGAGATTGTCTAAAATTAAATGGCATTCAGTGTGCCAAATGCCAAACATATATAATTAACAAAGTACAGAAGTGTGCTTTTGGTTTCATAAGACATTAAATTCTAAAAATCAGTACTTTGGAGAGTTATGCCTCAGAGAGTGGCCTGAGTGAATATAAGAACTATACTATGTTTATTAAAATAAAAAAGGACTGGGAGACAAATTTCTAGAATATGTGCAGCAATATAATTATGCTATATTTTTTTAATTGATGGGAAAAATAATTTTGTAAGATAAAGGGTCTGAAAGCCTGGAATATGGTAGAGCATTAAAAATGAAAAATGATGGGAAAATTCTTAAAGACCTACCCAAAAAGGGAAAGTAGCCAAGGCATTGATGTACAATGTAGTTATGATATGCTAAAATATAAAATTTACCATGAGAGACTATATCTAAATTTAACACTGTCAAAACTGTTCAATTAAATCTGCTATTTAAAATGATTTTCCCTGTAAGGTAAAGAATGTCAGTATTAAAGGAACGATAAGAGGAGTATAATTTGTAGTATAGAAGATTGATTTTTTTAAAATGATGCAATATCTATTTAGCATGTAAAGGAGATTTCTAATTTTTAAAATATTCTTTTTAAAACTATAACATTTTACTGTTTACTGTTACCTGAAAGTTTACTGTTATCTGAAAATTATTTTATCAAAGAAGTCAATATAGCTAAAATATCATAAATAAACCATTATCTGTTCACTAAAAGTTAAAAAGTAAAGGAAGTGTTATTAACAGTCACTAGAAATTTACTCACTCTGTCTTCCTGTTCAAATGTAGCCAAATTACTTTACTTTTTATACAATAAATTTCTCTTAAACATTAGGGAGTAGGACAAGGAGACTATCACGTTTCCTATTCTTGGAAAAATGTTCAAGGTGAAATTGCCCAGTAAAAAGGTAATTTCAGAATTCAGTGTAACTGCTTGAAAATAATGGGAGAAAATTCTATGCACATTGGCTTAACTTGTCTAGACTGAAAACGGTGCTAAGATGGACATTTACAGAATTGTTACAAATGGCCAACTACTTTGAAATTAATGCATAGCAGTGACAGCAGTACATTTCATATCAGTTGTGAGATTCATGTAATTTCCTGCTATGATAATGGGTCACAGCCACAGTAATTCATAGCAATTTACAATATACCTGTGGAGCACTCACAGTGACGGAAATGAAATTAACTCCTGTCACCACAGAACATATGTTAAGTTTTATAGATCTTCAGATAGCAAGTTTATTTTGAACAAAATAAGTGTAATTCTTAAGAACATTCCCCTGAAAGTAAGCTGCTTTATACCATCAATTTTAAAGCTATAAAGACCTCCTTTGCTGCTTTTCTCCCACAGGGGTAGCAACCCTGCTTTATATAAACATTTTTAATCCCTTGTCCATTAAATATCTTGGGAACCCAAGATTTAAGAATTTAAGCTTTGAAGACACTCCTAGAGACCTGTATTTGAAACATAGCTTTGCTACCAATAGCTAGAAGATATAATAAACTGGGACTTAACTTACCATTTGTAAAATGGAATAAATAATAGTAAACACTATTTAGACATGTGAATAAAAATAGATTGTCCATTTACAATGGTTGTAAGATTATGTATAACCAAAATTATTATTCTGCTACAGCTGGGTTAACCAAACATGTTATTGGAATACACTGGGAGTTTATTTTACCTCTTATAATACAATAGGGATATATTTTAAAATATTTCCTATTCTTTTTTTCTTTGTCTAGAGTTTCCTTAAATGTATTTAAAGTCATTGCAATTTCTGGCAACTGAAAGTTTGCTTTACTGTTCAGAAATTCAACAAATAACATTCATGACAAAAACTAACTGAATATTTGCCTACTTTACATTTTTATTATAAAATGAATAATGCTATCTTCTATTTACCAAAAGACTGCTCTTGGAAATCTAGTAAAAATTTTGCCAACAGTATAAACAGATGCTGGATAAAGAAAATGTGGTATACATACACAATGGAATATTACTCAGCCGTATGAAAGACTGACTTTGGGACATTTGCTCATAAATGTATGGATCTGGAGATTATCAAGCTAAGTAAAATAAGCCACCACCACCCCAAAAAGGGCCAAATGTTTTCTCTGATGTGTGGATGCTAACATACAAAAATGGAGGGAGGAGAAGAATAGATATTTAATGAATCAAACAAAAGGGAATGAAGGTAAGAGAGCCAATATGAATAGGAAAGAAAGTAGAATGAATCAGACATAACTTTCCTAGTTACATATATGAATACACCACAGTGAATTTCTACATCAGGTACAACTCAAGAATGGGATCCTAATTAGAACAAGATATACTCCATGTTTGTATAAATATGTCAAAATATAATCTACTGTCATGGATAATTTTTAAAAAACAAATAAAAGTATACAAGAAAATAAAAAAAGACTGGGTATGTGACTCACTGGTTAAGCACTCCTGGGTTCAACCCTGTTACAAAAAAATATAAAGAAGAAATGAAAGGGGCAAGGGAGTAAAGGGAGAAGGGGGAGCTGTCTTTTTTGTTTTGTTTTGTTTTCCCAGTAATAACTGCTCGGAAGTTTCTGAAGCCCAGTTTTTCTCTTCCCATCTTCTTTTGGAGAAGATGTTTTTATTTGTATATTATATTTATCTATAATAGTAGGTTCATTGTAACATAATCATACACACATGGAACTTAATTTCCTCCATTTCCCCATTGTCCCCAGTGCTTCCTTTTTCAATCTCTTTCTCCTTCACCCTATTCCCCTTCCTCTCCTCTAGTGGACTTCCTTTTCTCCCTTTTCCAGTGTTTTCTCTCCCTCTCTCCCCATTTCCTTCCTCTCCTCAACTGGTAGTTGTGTTTCTTGAGAGGAGAAGGGATTTTAAAATAATGGTCCAGGAAGTCTCACCCAAGAAGTTATCTTTAAATAGAGGCTCATGGCAGTGAAAGAATTTATGGATAAATACTTAATAAAGGAATATAGGCACATTAGGAAAGAGCATTCAGAGTAAAGGAAACAGAAGTAAGAAGCCCCAGCATAGGGAATCATCCTGTTGTGTCCTACAAAGAGGGAGGTAAAGACTTTGGTTGAGGTGGAAGAGGAGGCAAGGATTGGAGGGCTTTAGGTCCAGACTCAGAATCTGAGCAGAGGTTTGACAGACTCACTTTTTAATGGAAACTATGGTTGCTATAAAGAATTAGAGAATTGCTAGATGATTACGTGGATGGTTTGAGCTGTAACGGAGTTTTTCTTTCTTATTGCTCAAGAGTTTGGGAAATTGCTTTTACAAGGTTTTGCACGGAGTGGAGAAGGAATGGAGGCAGATGAATCAGAGCTGTGGTTAGCTAAGGGAAGGGAAATGGGAGCTCGTGCACTTTGTTCATTATTGATACCTAGCACCCAATGTGTCTCACATAATCCAAACCTTGATTGAGGAAGTAAATGATTAATTTCTGAATAATAGCTATATTTCAGAAGTAGGACTAGGATATGGAACCTGACTTTTACTTGGAGAAAATTGAGAATCTTACAATGACTCTGAAGTATTAACCCACTGTTTGATAATCATATTGATTATGTTTTTGTTCAAGGTAATGGACTTTCTAAGCATTGAATCATTTTATACTTGAATGTCCTGTGCAGCTCTATTGATTCTACTAATGAACAACCAGTTCCACAAATGAGACAAATGACAGTAAGTGTTGGGTGTGGAGGGTCAATAATTTGCTCCAAAACAGTTAGCTTGCAAATAGTAGAGTCTGGATTCAAACTCAGCACTCTTAGATTACAAAGCTTTTCTATTTTTGACTAATATGTCTTTGTGATTTGTAAGTAATTTCATTATCTAGGATGGGTAGCAGAATAGGTGGAAAAAGTCTAGGGAAAAAGAGGGCAGACTTGTTTAATACAGTCACAGTCTGATATGTCAACATAAAACACAAAGATGTTTTCAAAAGTGGAGAAGTTATCCAAAAATCAGGAAAAAAAAGTTGAGAGGAGAAATTTAGATTTGGGAGCCAAATAATTAAAGCTTTGGAAATACTTAAGATGATTTTAAAAAGAAAGAAAAAAATGTATTTCAGACTATTTTGAAATGCTTATGAAAAAGAATAAGATGAGTTGAGGAAATGAGTGGAAATATTATATAAATTGGGCTTTTGAAGTATCCATATTCAAATGTTGCCACATCAAAAACTTTTTCTAGTTAAGCATATTATTTTCTTCTGGAAAAGGAGCAATTACATAGGTGGGAGTGGAACAAAGAGAAACAATTCAGAGACACCAGACAGAGAGAATTTGAGAACTGTGTAGCTGTTATGGAGAACAGTTCAAAATAAAACGCATGTGGTCTGAGAAGAATGAACAAAAAAAATGTTTAATGTTATTTATGTAATAGGATTATAAAGAATGGTTTCTTAGGAAGCAGGAGTTTTTTCCAAGAAATCATGGAACTGAGGCAGAAATAACGGAAAAGTGAAGACAGTAATTATGGAGTTTTAAAAACAATTCACTTAATCTTTACCTGCAACAGAGGTGAATTTCCTGTTAAAATATCTTGATTATTAGTGGATTATTGTTGTACCACAACTAGATTTAGTATTAATCTTTTCTGCCTCACGCAGGGTGACTATAGATAACACTAATGGGCTGTGCATTTCAAAAAAGAAGAAAACACTTTGAAAGTTTTTATCATAAAAAAAGATAAATGTTTGAGGAGATATGTTTAACTTGATTTACACATTATACTCTACATGTATCACATGGCATACCATTAATATGTAAAATTTTTATATATTTTATATGAATCCAAAATAAATTTAGTTTAAAACACTTAAGGATGAATGCAATTGAGATTGGAAAAATTGTTTAATGTTATTTATGGAACATTTATATAAAAGGTATAAAGGAAAAAAATTTAAAAATAAATGTTGTGTATTCACAACATTATTCAAAGAAAAGTATTTAGTTCAATGTCAAAATGATTGACAATAGGGGAAAATTTTAATAACAAATTAGAAATTAGGCTAATAAAATTTTAACAGTTGCCTGGCACCCTGGTGCATGCCTGTAATCCCAACTCCTTGGGAGTCTGGGGCAGGAGCCTCAGCAGCTTAGTGAGGCCCTAGACAATTTAGTAAGACTGTCTCTAAATAAAATATAAAAAAGGACTGGGGATGTGGCTCAGTGGCTTAGGTTGAGTACTCCTGGGTTCAATTTCTGGAACTAAAAATATAAAAAAGAAATTTTAATAATTATCATCCCAATAAAATATGGTATCAATTGAGATAATTATTTTTAAAGCAATAGTTTAACTTAAAAATAAGTGAATGGAAAAATTATGGTCAAATATTTAAATTGAAAAGTTTTTATTTTATTTGCTTACACTTTAACCATTTATTTATGTGTGGTATCTAAAATGTTTCCATATTTTATAAATGACAAACATAAACAGAAAGTATTCCAGACAGTATATTATTTTGCAGTTTCACATATTATATTTGTATAAACCAAAATTATATGAAATTATTCTATATGAAATAAGTGAAAATTTGCTCAATTATGCATAGAAAAGAGTTCAGAGAATATTCATAGATAAATTTAAAGTTTAGGTATTAATACTACCTGTGCCAAAATATAATTATTTGGAACTACTTCTCTAAATTTCACTTCACATATTACAGCTGATGATTAGTTTCTGTTCTTCTTATCTAATTAGGCTATAGCTGGTATATTTTAAAGCACTTGTTCATGCTAGATGAGGAGCAGAGTGACTCAATATTATTTTACTAAATAATACTGTAAATAAAATAATTATTATTTTACTAAAAAAATATTTTACTAAATATTATTGAATCCTTCCGCACATAGAGCCACACTGAGTTACAAAAGATTATGGATGTCCTGCAGTCACACATCAAGAAGTGATAGGGACACAGTTTGGAGTCACACACCCTAACTCACAGACTAAGCTCATTAGTAGTTTGCTTTGATGTGTCTCACATTTCCTTATTGTCTTGGTTTACTTTGGATTTGGAGGTTTCAAAAGACACTTTGTGCTTCTCTTCTACATATAGCACCCAGATTCCTCAATTTCTAGCTCTAGTGCTTCCTGGTGATTACCCAGTGTTCAAAGACTTCCTTTTTTAAGACCCAACTCAAATGGCATATCATCTGCTAAGATTTTCTTCCCTTCCCTCCAAGATGAAGTCATTCACTCCTCAGCTGTGCCATTTTTCAATTCCTAAATATTTCTACTATTGCATGTATCACCTAGTACCACATTGATTTATGTATTAGCTGTCCATCACCATAATAAAATACTTGAGAAGATCCATCTATGAAGAGAAAATGTTAATTCTGCTCATGGTTTGGAGCTTCCAGTCTGTGAGTGTTGGTCCCATTGATTTAGGCCTGTGGTGAGGCAGCCCTTACGGGAGGAGTGAGTGGTAGGAAAAAACTACTCATTTCATTGCCAAGAAGCAACAGAGAACCAGAATGGAAACCATATCCCACAGTCTTCTTTAAGAGCACACCCCACTGACCTAAAGACATCCCACTAGGCCCTACCTCCTGATGGTTCTACCACCCTGAAACTAAGCCTTTAATACATGGGGATTTTGAGGAACATTTCAAATCCAAAATATAGCAATTTTCTTGACCACTTTTCTCCAAAGAGGTTATAATCTCCCTGAAGGCAAAATAATGATCTTTAAGAGTGAAAATTGGCTTTACATCTGCAGAATCAAGTGTAGTGCTTAAAAATGTACATACTTGAGAGAAAGAATTATATAAGGGTATAAATCTTAGAACTTCAATAATTCAGGTTGTAGCCATATTTGTAGACAGGAGCTATAAAAAAGGTAATTTGATGAAAATGAAATAATTTTGGAGAGCTGTGGACCTTATAAAAAGAGGAAATTTGGATACAGAATGATATCTAGGGAAGATGTGGAGACAGAGGCAGAAACAGACATCTCTGGAGGAAAGTGAGGGACCAAGAACACAGTTTTCTCTCAAGACCCTCATAAAGAATCAACCCCTCTGACACCCTCATTGATATCTAATTTGGGAGGAAAACATATTTGTTGGTTAATCTGTGGTTTGATCTGTGGTATTTTTTTACAGCAGCTCTAGAAAAAAATATAGCATTTTATCACTTTTATGCACTATTTTAGAAGCTCAGCATTCAAATAAAGATTGTATTTACAGATGCCCATTTTTTGGTTGATATATTATATTGTAAAATATCTGGGTCATCTGTTTTTGTAGATTAGGCTAGCAAACAGAAGAGTTTGAAAATAGTTACAAAAAGAATTTAAGATCTTTTGTTATAATAAAAGAAAGTATAACATGATTTCAATAAGATATAGAAATTAAGTCAAAGAAGGCAATATGGCCCTTTGGTTACCTGCTCATGAAATTCCTCAGGGCAAGTGCTGAAGTCTCATGCTGCTACCAAAGGAGGATATTAAATGGTGTCACAAAGGAAGAGTCTTAGAGTTCATGTTTCTGCACAGTGAGATCCCTGTTTTCAACTTCAATCTAATTTTTAAATTATGCTTCCCAGTAAAAGTAGCTGAGTTTAAAATTTTTTTCCCATTATAAAATCTGGGTGGAAAATAACAGTGCTGATTAATAAAGTAAGATATATTAATAATTAATTCATAACATAATGGACAAAGCCAATATCTTATCACTAATCCATTGCTAAATGTAGAGTACTTACAGAAATTTTTCCTAAGAATTGCTAATGTGAGAAAAAAAATATTGTAAAGCACAAGTTATGTATCAGGGCCACTGCATATGAGGAAATGAAGAACTCAATCAATATGTTATGGGGAAAAGGACATTTCAAAAGAAACATGGCTCAGAAGAGAGCTTAGTTGCTTATTATGGTTTCAATAGTACATTTGGGTTGAAGAATTGGACATTAACACTAATGCAATTAAGGTTTGGACATTAATACTAGAATTTCATTTTATATCAGTCAGAGTCTAAGTTATATTTCTCATGTAGTCTAAGATCAGTCCTCCTTGTTGAGTTCTCTTCATGCTTTTCAGAAAAAAAATCTCACAAACATTCCCTTATGAAATTTTTACAAACACTTTCCAAGAAGACTCGAATTTGTTTTATTATTATACTCCAGGTGCCAGCATTTTGTCTAGGTACATTAGACTCATTCAAAAGGATTTTTGAGGCTCTATTATGAAACAAACACTAGCCAAGACTAGGAATAGTACAAATTAAAAAACACAAACAGCAAATTCCCAAGCTCCATGGACCTGTGTTCCAAAAGAAAAGAGGAAACAGTCTTCAGTGAAGAGTGAAGGAAGAGGAAGGGACAGTACAGTCACAGGTCAATATTCTGATAAATTGTCATGGGTGAGATCTCAATGAGATGCAGAAGAAAAGTATTTATCAAAATGGGAAGAGTAACTGCAGGAGGATTATATTTGGAGAAAGAATACCAAGGTATTTTGAATACAATAGTTACGAATGCCTCCTAAATATCCAAATGAAATGACAAGCAGCAGTTGTCATCAAGAATATGAAATTCAGGTGCACAATGAAATCAAACATATAAAAGAGGAGCTATCAAAAGATAAATGATGATATTATGTAGGAAATTACTGAAGAGAGAATAAAAAAAATGGAAGAAGCTTCTGGAATTTTCCATTGATTAACATCAAGAATACTGGGAGAATCTAGCAAAGCAACCTTAGAAGAAAGAATTAGTAAAGCAGGAAAACTATACGAATACTGCCAATAAATGAAGAAGTTTCTAGAAGGAGAAGGTAAGGTAACGATAGCTTTGTCAAGTGTTCCTACCAAATTGAGAAAGGTGGTATTGACTGAAGACTGAGCCACTGCATTTGGCCATGTGGATAACACCAATATGCCTATTAGGAAATGAGTTTCCCTCTGCTTACTCTGTCTGCCCACGGTCTATTTTCATTTTCAGTAACATTTTTATTGAGGAAGAATTATGTGGATACTAAATGGAGAACTATACATAAGAATAAATCCATTAATTTTATAATATAAATTATTCAATTATATATATATATATATATATATATATATATATATATTAAAATAAATGAAAGCAAAATGCTGCATATTAATGGCTTCCTTCTTAATCATAATAGAGTAACCTCTTTCATATTACCCATTAAAATGTTATATTTCTTCCATTTACTTCATTTTATTTAGGATATGCTAGCTATGAGACATATATATGTATATATCAACAAATATTTTCTGTGATAATAAATTACTTCTAGGAAGAGAGATGGTTAATCAAATGAGATTTTCTAGTGTCATTTGGATATTTATCAATTTAAGTTTATTATTCAATTTAAATTAATTAACACTTCTTATATTGTAACTGTGGGAGTCACTTTCCAAATATTTATCTGTGTTAGTACAATGAATATGTTATAAATTTATTTATTATACACTAAGTATGTTTCATATATATTTGGTTTTGAGACACTAATTTAATGCAATAACATGAAAAATGGCTTTCATTTAGTGATTCAACAAAGGTTGGGCATGTACATGAAAATTTTATAAAGATAAAAATTAAAGTATGTAGATTGTGAGACAGTAAATTCACCATAAAAACTAAGAATGTAAACTTCATAATATTTTTAAGTTCAAAACACTTTTGTTGTTAACATAAATCTGAGAAAAAAGAATTCGAATTTTATTAGAAGAGGAAAAATAGAGCAGCAATTATTTCACATGGCATAACTCAGGTCTTACAAATGGGGAAAGAGAAAATTAAGGATTAAAAACATAGCTCAGGTAACAAAATTTCAACAAATTCAATAAACAGGTGCATAGCGTATCATTTCCTTGGTTTAATAAGTCTTTGAAATGCTATATTCTACACAATGGAATTTCCTATAGAATTCCCGACTCACAACATGTTTTTCTATTGTCGTTTACCTAAATACTGAATACACTGTGGAATCAGTACCACTAAGCTGAATGAAACTGTAAAAAGCACCAGCTGGTTGTATTCAAAATGGCACTTGTCCAGGTCTCAAATGTCTTATTTATATACAATGGAATTCTGCCAGCTGTTTAATATTGAGGGCTAATAAATGTAATTGGCAGTACTACACAAGCACAACTAACAAATATCAGAAAATACTTTTCAATGTGAAGTTTGACTTGTTCTCATTTCACATAATTGAATTTGGGACAGTGGAAAATGAGTTTAAAGCAGTTTTGCTTTTGAAATAATAAAAATACTTACATTTTTAAAAGAAAGAAATGTAAACTTAGCTGTAGGTGAGTTGTAAGCTTACCATCTGGTCTACATTTTATTAAAGCTGGGGCTTGTACTGATAGGTTAAGCTTACACCATCATGTGGATGAACAGAGGTATTTAGACTGGTCCCTGGGCCTCTCAGACAAGGTGAAGGGTATTAGGCCCTTGAAGAGGTCACAATCTAGTGTCAAGATAGATTACTATCTCATGGTAACACAGAGAGATTTTACCAAAAGAAATTTATATGAAAAATAAAACAGATTTACTAACTGCCAATAAAAAAAAAAACAATGTCACATTGTGATATAGGTTTTCATTTAAAAAAAAAAGAAAAGAAAAGAAAATACACATGTACCACTTGATGGGAAGGAAAGAAAAAAAGGGAAACCGAAAGAAAGAAAACAGTTCTTTCTAAAAGTCAAAATATGCAAAACTTTTATATTCTTTAACTTTGAGTCATGGACAAGAAATTGACCTTAAGATATCACTTTTCAAAAGATGACAGAAATTTTACTATTGTGATATTATTTCTTCTAACAGATTGATTTTCCCTGGAAATTACATGTATGTAACAGAATATTAAATGACCCATGTGTGTAATAGACTATTAAATCAAAACCATCATCTGCATACATGTGAGTATATGAAACAAGAATGGTCTATGTGTAGAGCAGAAAAGGAGGGCTGGGTGGAGATGCTGAAGACTCACATGAAATGAAAACTCAGGGCACATAACTGCAGAAAAATAAAACAGTATTTAAGTTTTATCTACTCCATTATCCACCAGACAGTTAGACCTGCTCCTAAATCAAAGATCATCACACTTCAGTTTCATTTGTTAGTGATACTTGTTTTCGAAATTATATACTAAAAAGCACCATAGTGTTTTAGTTTAAGTTCTTATCATGCATTAATTATGGGTGCACAGTCACATACTCTCTTCATAGAACATATATGTAGATAAAGATAGAGCTCATATAGAACAATCCAGAAATAGGGGGAAAAAACCCATAAAATTGGCTTTTGTATTTCACACATAGAAATATCAAGAACATGCTTTCCCAACTAGAGCTATGAATCTCCCTGTTGGTAATAGACACAAGATGAAAAAGCATTTAAAGGATTTAATCCTGGTAGCAGTATTTTCCAGACTGATATCCTAAAATTACTGCTACAGTCCCTTTTCCTAAGCCCTTATCTTCCCATATGATTCTTCATCATCATCTTGGAAAAAAAATTCAACCTCATTAGAAGGAAAAAATGTAAAAAATATTCCATTTCAAGGGTTTTGTTTCATTTTGTTTCAGTAATCAAGAGGGATCCCAGGAATTCTGGTTTGAAAAAGTTTAAGAGGCAGGAGTACAGTATCTTTCATTGATTTTTAAAGAGCTTTTTAGCATTTGTATACATTTTGGATTATACTTCTGAAAAACACAAGAGTTTGGTTGTTCCAGGGCTTATTTATTTTAAAAGTCCTCCATTGACTGCTACTTTGTAATTTCTGCATATGATTATTGAAAATAGAATCATTTATGGCATATCTAAACTAAATTCAAAACAACCGGAATGTAATTAGATTAATGCCAATGTAAACTACCAGCTCAATGAATGGAGGTCTTTTAGCACAAAGAAAATGATGATTTTGATGCCAAGAAATCCCAGTGGCCTGTAACCTACTATAAGTTACCATAGCTGTGCAGGGGCCTCCAGACTGATGAAGTCACTCAAACAAATTACCCAGGCACTCCACTCCTTCTACACTCATATCCTCCTGTTCCCCTCATGAATAATATTTTCCTGAAGGGAACCGGTTTATTTCAATTACTATTTGAGACTAAGTTAAGCACGAATGACCATCAACCTTTGCCAGTAATCTCTTAACTACTTGGTCTTTGAAATTTTTGAAGAATACCAATAGCCCCAAAGCCCCAAATATTGCTCTGAATCACGTGAATTTTTAATGGGAATAGGTCAAAAGTTTTAAGAATAGTAAGAAACATTAGTTAAAACTGTTTATAATAATTGTACAGTTGAAATGTTTTTTTATTCATAGGAAATTTAATTGAACATTTAAATTCTAATGATTCCATTTAATCCACAGACTCTCATAGGCTATTACAGTTATGATTACATTCAAGCCTAGAGGTTTGCAAAGGAATTTCAGATAAGACAACAGAGTAAAAGCCTGTAGGTACTTCCCAGTACCAAAATAATTACAGCTGCTTCATGAACCATGAAAAATATGTATAAAGAGCTGCAAAGTTCAGCATTTCTGTTCATAAAATAAAAATTAAAAAAAAGTTTTTTTTAAAGAAATCATAATCTTAATAGAAAAAGACTAAAAATTCATATACATTGTTTAAACAAAACTTTTGATGTGGGGAGTAGAGTAGATTAAATGACCACAGGAAAACTGGAAGCAGAGTGTGTAAATGTGTCATTCAGGCAGGTTATTTCAGAAACTTAGGCAATGAGTAAGTAAAGGCCTAAGGGAAAGAGAATAGGGGAGTCATAAGATGATTGAAAATATTAAAATATTACAGCCCTGTGGGCTTCACATACCCCTGTGATACAGTTAATTTTGACATATCTTTGGGTTCTTGGTGGAGTGAAGTGAAAAGTTGATTTCAGGTGTGAAAAAAAAAAATAGACCTTGCCTATCCCACCCAAAGCATAACCCAGGCTATCAAAACTGCAATCAAACACATCTCAGGTCCTCAGTGTAGCATGCAGGGGAAGAAGAATATACTAGAAATTTAATTTGTGTTTATGTGGTGCTATTTTAAATTTATGCTTAATTTAAATTTTATGTGCAATATATTCAGAGATGCAAGTATATATTTAAAAATTAAATCTATAAGTATATAAATATACACATTGGGAACTCAATAAATTATTTTAATTATCAGGATATATCATTAAAAAGTTTAAATGGTTTTCAATTATACTGGAAATCTGACTTCAAGAATCACCTCCCTGAATCTTCAAATTAAAATCACATTTTACAACTAGTTTTCTTTTCAGATTAGAAAATGTCTGACATTCTAAGAAGTTTCAGTGTCCATTTTTTTGTACTTGTCATCAAAATAACAAGTTATTTATTGCAGGTAACTTTTATTTAAAACATTTTTAAAACTAATAGATGCCATATGATTCTGGAAAGCATTGATGCATGAATTTATGTATTACATAGAGATGGCTTTGATTTTCTAAAGTTCTCTTACAAAAATAGTTTGGGGAACATCTTGCTTCCTTTACATCGTTAAAGACATAAAAAATGTTAAATTCGTGTTGGTTAAATCTCAACTTTCACATACACATAGGCTTTTTCTAGAAAAAGCAAAAAGATTACCCACATTTATACACTGCAGACATAAATTTAACACTTAGGGGGAAAGGAGCTCATTTCACCTAAGATACATTCCTAAGTACAAATTTTTTTATCTGGGTAGATAATTTGTTAACTGAAAAAAATTCAACATTTCTCCTTTTCATGGCATAGCATAATGTATACCTCTTTAAAATTATCTGTTCAAACTACTAGAAATGCATGTGAGCTATAGAAAGAGTCATCTGAAGCTATAAAATTTCCCACACAGAACTATCAGTGTGTTCCTGCCTCTTCTTTCTAAAAGGACACTCTGAGCCGTTTGAACTTCAGTTACTTGGTCACTATCCTTGATGAATAGCCATATTTTCTGTACTGCACAGAATACACCACTAGCAATTATACATTCTTGGGCTGATCTTTTACAGATGTCAAGGAAAGCTGAGGAAAGAATGTTCAGAATGGAGTGATGGTCAGGACAGTAACATGCCACCACTGAGTATGGCATGTCCTTGTGGTGTAAAACCTGTATTTATTTTTCAATAAAAGGAGAAAAAAAAATCTGCTTACAGTCAATGGAGGAGAAAAGAGATGGAAAAGAAGAAGAAAAGAAGTTATGACAATGTGATCTGTAAACAACAGAAAAACCATAATAAAGTAGTACTAACAAGTAAGGATGGAAATCATGTTTTGGGAAGTGTCCACCACCACCTGAAGAGTTTGACATGAAATATTTCAGTAATCTTCACAATTCTTAACGACTCTAATAGCATTTTGCCTAGCAATGATTAAAAATTTAAATAAATGAAAAGTACTTCTTACTTTGGAGACTTTTACTTAATTATCATTATTTGGAGGGTTAACTTTGAGGCATGAGGTCTGTGTGATCAGTAGCACAGGGCTCTGCTTAGAAGGGTCTCAGTTTGGTGGAGGGTTCTGCAGCCACTATCTTGAAACAGTTAATTTTTTAACAAGATATCTTTGTCATTCTTTGTGCCTCTAATTATGTATCTTGTCTTGATACCTTAAAATTCTGGGGACAACACTAAAAGCATTGTTCTTTATGATTATATATATTACAACACTAAACTTGTGGACACTCAAATTTAAAACACCACAGTGTTTAGTACTCCAATGTCTGTCTCCAGTACTGTCTCCAACATATTATGTTATTTATTGTTCTGTTTGTTTGGCTGCATCATTTCTGAGGTTGTTATTGTTAGCTACCAAATAATTCTACTTGAATGTGTGTTCTACTTGAATGTGTGTCTCTTAAATATTTTAACGAGCGTACAAAACTGAGCTGTATGACACAGTTTATGTCTGATGCATACAACAATCTTTGCAAAACAACAATCTTTCAGTAGAAATCAGGAGAGTCGAATGTATGGCATTATGTTTTTATGTACATTTTTGTCATATTTACTCAGCAAGACAATAAACTCAGCAATTACATATTCATTAAAACACCCACTATATTTTTGAAGATGAGGTAGATGACCAATAAATACATGTAAAGTTACTGAATTTTTTTAAAAGAATGAAAGAGAGAGAGAGAGAGAGAGAGAGAGAGAGAGAGAGAGAGAGAGAGAGGAAAAGGAGTTGTTTAAGAAACTGGGAGATAATTTTAAGTCTACCACACATAAATTGCTTGATTACAATAAGGGAAGGCTTATGTTTAAATAAAAAGAAGATTTTTTCAAAAGTACAAATTCCAGTTCTAATTAATATATATTAATGAGTGTGTAAAATATTTTTGGTAGTTTACCACTCAGTTGGTTTGTCAATATCTTCCATTTCCATATGCATTTAACTTATGAAAAATGTATTTCTTTCTTAAAAAGTACAGGTTTGTCACTTCAGACTTTCATAGAAATAAGTCTATCTTTTCCTTAAAAATAATGGTAGAGAAAAATAAATGACAGAGCTGGAGTCTCAGAACCTTGGAAACAGTTCAATTGTTTTATCAGCTGTACCACAAAGGCATGCAAACCTTAACCCTCCTTGGCCTTGTCTTGCTACTAAATTGCTGCTTCTCATACTCTTCCTTTTGCATATATGAGAAAATGCTCTTTAGTTTAATATGCTGATTGCTGTAAAATAAGCATAATGTCAAAATAACATCTGACCCAAAGCATCATAAAGCTGTGGCTTTCTAACCAGTGCTCCTGTCATATGGCAGTCAGTAAATATACATACCATAAATTTAGGGGTAAGGTCTCATCTTTCTCTTTGGGGAATTGAGTGTACACAGACTTGAAAATCAAGAGAAACTAACTTCTGGCTCTACTTATGGTATAGTGGAAAACTTGTAGAAGGAAAAAAAATCAGATTTTGGAATTGTATAAAGGACAAAACTTAAACATTTCCACATTCATGTCTGGTCTACCTAATATATTTTAGAATTTTTTTAACACATACTTGCTTTGATATATTATAATTGTTATATTATGCATTTGTGGAATTTTAGGGAAATTACTCATTCTGTTCTAGAAAAAAGTAAAAACAAAGAGAACAGGTTTTCAAAACACCCTCAACCACAGATCACATTCTTCTACTGTGACTTTTCTTTGATAACTAGACTTGATATGAATATACAAACCACACTTCAGCTATATTTCTGCATATTCAGACATTTAAATTACTTAGCTTCTAAGTCTCAGAGTATTTAAGAAAAAAAAAATCCTGCTCTCAGTGAGACACTGATTTCATGCTGTGACAAGCTCAAAAATGAAAACAACTACACACATGAGAGGGTTTTTCACCAAACCGCAGCACTAAGCACAAATGAAACCCTGCTGGGAGCATGTATCTACAAGTGTGAGTGTGTTTGACTTGGTAACACGCATTTGTGACTCTGTGTTAATAGGAAAAAGTAAAAAAATTGAGTCAGACAAGGATTCCATTGTCCATAGTGTTTGAAGAATCTTTTTTTTTTTTTATAGTTAGAGTTTAAAAATATTGGCAACATTTGAACGTAACACTTAGCCTTGGCTCAAAGTCTGTCTTCACTTCAGCTAGCCACACAGTTCCCTGTCATGCCCTGCCAGTGACCTCAGTCCAAACAAAAAAGATGAGAGGATTCGAACTTTATGCTCTGACATTCCCCTTGGACTAGTCTGGACCAAAGATCATAAAGAGTGTAGCTATGGATCATAGGATTTCTTTCTTCCTAGATAATGGAGTATGTGTTCTATTATATCAGAAACGAAGTCAAGTAGAGGTAACACATTCTTAAAGCTCTCTTCCTTTTCCTTTAATTAGACCTATTTAAACCCCATTCTCTGACAATCTTGTCTACACCCCACTCCAGTGTGATAATTGAAGGAAGGATTAGTGAGATCAGGGATCAGTATTGCAGCAGGAAACACACTAAAAAGAGATGCATTAAACAGTATTCCAAATCAATTCCATTCCAATATTATTTCATAATGTTTGAATCTTTGAAAAACATGATAGTGCTCATGAAACAAACATTGCAAGAAATTATGAATAACATTTCTAAAATGATTGGTTAGGTGTAAAGTAATTTTTTTTCAAATTAAAGGAAAATTACTTAATAATAAAATGTGATTACATTTTGTACCCCTTGCTTTTAGAAACACATGTCACACACTAATAATACATTACACATCTTGTTTTTATACCACAAATATTTAGTAAGTTTGATTGTAAAGCAATAAAATTATGCCCTTAACCACACAGAAAAACATTAGTTTCAAGAATCACATACCACAGATAAGCATCAACTGATATAAAATATTCCATTGTTTTCCCTTATTCCTTCAAATATAAAATTAATTTTTTATTTGTCTCAGAAAATAGAAGATCAACTAGTCAATAGGCTTTAAAATTAGAGAATACTTTAAAATATAATAGTTTTGAAAATAATAAATTATATTATTTGCTATTAAAAACAATACCTATAACAGAAAATTTCTGTGTTTCTATGTACCTAAAATATCTAATGCAAGATGTGTCCTAATTCACACGCTTCATAGTAATGTCCCATCTGCAGTAACAAACAAAGAATTTATTGGAGCTATTATACTTCTGAGTATAAAAGTTCATAACAAAAATGTATTTAAAAAACAGCTGATGCATCTTTGTAAATGTCATAATATTCCATATCCAGACTTCAGTTTCTAGTTCCTTCATTAGCTATAATACATGTATAACTAAAAAATCAATGCTTTTATTTCTTTATACATAAATCCATATTTCTAAAAATTAAAAACAAAGAAAAAGGAACCACCAAAATGAAAATCAAACTCATTTATGGCATAAGTTCATGTATACATACAATATGTGTATCTTGATTATAAGACCTCAAAATACTCTTTACTCCAGATTGATAGCAGTTTATGGATCATAATGCTTGAGAAAATGTGACTTGTGGGAGTTGAACATAATAATTGTATTCAATATTCCCACAAATGAGATGAAATATCAGATGGCAAAATCCAAAATAAAAATATAAATATATATGACTCTAGTGTACCCCTTGGGATATTCCTCAAATATTTCTAGTTTTTTGAAGGACTATTTCCATTTTCTGTATACTTATATTTTTGCTTATTTCTCAAGTTTCTCTTGAAAATTATGGGTGCAATAAGTAAATTAATCAGTAACATTTACTTGAATATCCCACCATCTAAATAAAAGGAAGAAAATGAGCAAAGGAACAGAGATAAGAAAAAGAAGAAGGAGGATGAGGAGGAGGAGGAAGAGGAGGAGGAGGGAGAAAATTGGTAGTAGTAGAGGAGGAGGAAGAAATAATAAAGCAAGAATCAACAGTGAATAAAATATAAAACACATGGAGTGTTGTGAGGACCATGGTAGAAATCACCTAGAGGACATACACAGGGTGCTATGATTAAGAAGGGCATTTAATTAGCAATCACTCATTTGAAATAATAGCTTAGAGATTTGTTCTTTTTAATTTTCTTTTTTTTTAATTTTCAACATATTCTGACCATTTGAGTGACTTTCCAAAGTGCTTTTATAACAAACTCAACTTTAAGTCTAATTGTTAATGTCAAAAAGTTTTGACAAAAAAAAAAAAATGAAGTCTAAAAGAGAAAGGGAGAGAACTAACCCTTTGCATCTGCAGTGTGCTGTCAGCTTCTGTCAGTCTTTGAAGTTGTTTACTGAAACTTTACCAATGGGAGAGGGAACATCAAATCAGAAGAGAGTAGGCAGATGTATGAGAGATAAATCTTTTTTATTGCCAGAGTTCTGAATGTGGACAGGCAATCCAAGGCATCTGACTTGTGGTTGCTGCTGGAAGCCCCCCAGAGATTTCAACACTCAGTTGTCAGTGCACACCAAGGCATGCACAACAACCAGACAAGTGTCTTTTGCAGACTTGATGTATGGAATTGCTGGCAGGTAACAGAGCAGCATTCTACACAAGCATAAATGTAAAAGCATTTGGTAAGATATGTAATTGGATATAAGAAGGAAAAATTACTCTTAAAATATTACTTTAAAATATTCTAATGTTCATGAGAAGTTATACACCCAAGATACATACACACATATTCATACACACACACACACACACACACATGCACACATACACACACATACACAATGAGGTCTTTATGCTATGCTACATGTAAGCATTTATTATGGCCTTGCAAATTAGTCATTCATCAATGTCTACAAAAAGCTTGTGTCCATGTATGTGTGCCTTGTATGGGTGTTTTTTGTATTGGTTATCACATGAATGCCTCAAACACAAAGAAAAACATCTCTATACCTTTATTTTACTTTCCATAGAAAATTGAAATTACACATTTTGAAAGCCATTTAAATTTTTTATTCATTCACCTTGATTCATTTTTCTATAGTATATCCCATTTAAATTCCAAGGAATTTAGACAAATGCCAACAGTATTTTATTATGTATTTAATTATATAATTATGGTTGAATACACTTGGACTCTATTATTCTAAATTATTTTTTACGCAGTTAGTATTTATAAAATATTATACAAAAAATCATTGCACATGACTGTGAGATATGTAGTATTACATTTATTCTCTAAATGAATTTATTGAGAGTTTGAAAGATTAAGCGGTGGGTATAACAAAAAAAGAGTAAATAGAAAGAATATATTTCCAAGTCAAGTTTTTGAACTTCAACACCTATAATGTTTCTATCGTGAGATGTAATTAATATCACTTAATTAAATTGTATAGAGATTTGTATCACAAAAAATAGCATGAGAATGAGAAGATGTTAGAATAAACTATAATTTCTGTTTGAAATATTGGAATATATCTCAAAGTATTCTGGAACTTCCATAGAAAAATAAAAATTGAATTTGAATGGCTATATATGGATACACAAGATATAATTAGTTAGGGGCAGTGATTGGTAAATAAAAAAACAACTTGAACCTAATGAGGAGAAATTAAGTACTAGAGAATAGAATTATCTTGCTTTTCTCCTATTCTCTTTTTTCTTATCTTTTTAACATTAATTTTAAAGTATAAGAAAATAAGAGATCACTGATAAAAAGAGGAAATTTTTAGTCGCAACCTTTCATCTTAGGAAAGTATTTTAAAGTGTGTGAATCAAATGTTTATAATGGACCTATTTTGATGATGAACATTTAAATATAGAGGTTTAAAAAATTATACTATAAAAATAAAAATTTATTAATTTAGTCAATCTTTAAAAGTTAACATTTCAATAACTCCTACACACTGACATATTTATGTTTATCAATTTTTGTGGTTCAGTATTTAAAAAGGATGTGCTATAAAAAAACTAGTGCTTTAAACAACTCTACAACTTTAATAAAGTAGAATAGAGCTTGTACTTGGAAGGGATCTTGCAATCTAGGCATTTCTGATATAAAATATAGCATAAAATATTAACACTTTTCCAACTTAAAGTGGTTCCAAATTTTCCTGAAGCAAATTGTACTAGTAAATACAAATCATTTTTACTACACTTTGAATGATGCAGCATTGGGACATGTACTCCAATTTTTTTAAGCAATCATTAAGAATAACATCAAATAAAAAGTACATTTTCAAAAACAATATTCTATTGCCAAATACAAATAGTCCTTGCTTATTTCCTCTAGTGAAAGGTTCAGGGTCAAATAAAAAATTTTTTCACCTTTTTTTCTTTACAAAACCTATTGTCATCAAATGTCCAAAGTTAGGTTTAGTTAAAAAAGAATTATGCAGAATGGAATATTGTTATTATTACATGCCTCCAGTTACATTGATACAACCAAGCTATCTTATAAAATGCTCAATGTTTTTTTCCCATTGGAAATGGAAAAATTCCATTAATCAATTTTGAAAAGCTTGATTTAATTAAAAAAACAGAATCAGAGAATCTTTTAATCATTAAAATATAATTTAATTAACTAATATACATTCTTTCTTTCTAAATTTCCTGCCTTCATAAGATATTATTACCTCTGTAGATAACATGGTCTGATAGGTTTCATAATTTAACTTGATGTTTAAATAAAAAGGAAGAATAAAATTTCCCTAACATGTGTGACTCTAAGACTGTTAGCTCTAATTTATGACTCTATAATTAAAGCTAATAATTAATTCTGATTTACATTCAAGACAGGGGTTCCTTTTTTAAAAAAGAGAGAGAGAGAGAGAGAAACTAGTTAGAATCAATCAACCTATGTAATTTTGCTTCCTGGAGTGATATGCAAATTATCTAAGTGCACATGCAGTTTAGAAATGGATTAAAAAGCAGTCCCAAACAGACCCAAATACCCACAGATAATAAGCCCTTGAATATACTTTAAAATCTAATTCCCTAATAAAAATGATAATTAAATGCTCATTATGACCACACTCACATCTTTGTCTTGATCAGGTCTATTCATATTGCTTGCTGATTATGAAAATTATATACTTCCAGAAACAAATATTCTCATCTACAAATTACTGTTGCATAAATATATGAAAACACCTAGGTATGAGAACACCTGTTGCCCCAGAAAACTTGATAATGAAGGCATAGTTTTCACCAATAAAAAAGCACAGAATTCTTGGTTACTTATCAAATATGAATATGAATTAAATTATTACAATCATAACTCCCTCCCAAGAATAAGTTTTCTTAAACATTTATGGGAGGCTCAGAAAACAATACTCTCCAAATCATGTTATTCTAGCATGCTGAGAACTTTAAACTAAAGGACATTGGGAGTCCTCAGAAGCAGCCTTAGAAGGAAGATAAGTATCTTTTTGGCCTCATGCCCTCCTATCTTCTTCCCTTCTTTTTCCCCTGAAGTGAGTCCTAGAAACCAGAATTCTTCTTTTGCCAGATTTTAATATAAATGAGAACCACTCTTCCCTAAAGACAGCCATAAAAACCAGGAAGGGCACTCTCTTCCTTTTCCCTTCTGCCTGGAAGACCCTCCTTCCAAAGGGTCCTGCCTAGTAGGAAATGCTACCCAGAGACCATTAAGGATCTGAACAGGCAGGAAGCTGTATTTCCCCTTTGTGTGTGAACATTGCATCACATTCTTTGGTCCAATCACATTTTGACAGAGCTGTCTAATATACATGGGACCTATCTATAAAAACAACTTTTCTTGGACCTTGAGTCTTCATTTCTCAGTGCTAATCTGTCATGTAACATGTTATAGGAGTGAGTGTTATAGGAGTGTAGGCTATGACCCTTATGCATGGGGCAAGGTATCATGCCTTCCCATCCCTACATTACAATTCTTCTTGCGTGTGTTTTTTGTACTAGCTGAAGACTTTTTTCTTGAATGTATATTCAATATCAACCTTCTTCTCTCAAAACAATCACTGTGACACTCATGAATGCAACCTGAGCAAGAGACACATCTTTAATGCCCAATGACAAGTGCCCGTCATTTTTTGATGTCACGTAATGTTTTATTGAACACAATGGTTTAGAAAACAACAGCTGATGTTGAAGAAATAATTTTTTTCTTTTCTTAAATTGTGATAGTGTATTATTTTTCTATGTGGCTTAAAACTAACCAATATTATATCAAACCTATGAATTGCCTAATAAATGCTTACTATAAAGTCAAACAAGAATAAGAGCCATATCAGCAACTGCTAGGAAGAATATAATTAAGCTGTTCAAAAAGGTAAGCAGAAACAGTGTTTCTTATTGAGTTTTGAATATAGCTTCTCTCTCATTTTTTCACAATACAGTTTAAAAGGATGACAAATCTACTTTTAGAATTATTAATTTTACACTGTTTAGAAAAAATTATACATTTAATAATAATACACAACTGACACATTGTCTTTGTTCTAATATTTCCCTCAGAATATTAAATTAAATGTAATTTAAAACTGTGATCCAGCTGGAAAAAAATCACAAGGTACAAAATGGTGAAATAAGGCTAAATTTACTATCTAAATGGGCTTGACAGATGACTGATCTGCTGTGAGAAGTAACACTGAAGATTTATTGCTTACCAAGAGCAGATGTATAAAATGTGTTTTTGGCCTTTGGACTTTTCTAAATTAATTTACATCTATAGAACATCTATGCCAAGAAATATTCTATAAGAAAAACAAAGATACAAATTAGGTTTATCCATCATTAAATTCAATACTTGATGCTTTCATAGTAACAGTTCACATGATACAACACTTGATTATGAAACTTAAAATATCTAGGAGTACAGGGGAAAATATCCCATTCCTTTATCAACAGATAAAATTATAGATATACCTACACCTACATATGCATCTATTAAATATGCTTACAAATTCTGAATAGTAAAATCTTTTATAATTTTAATTTAACTTCTTTCATTAAGATTCTTTTTGGATGGCGAAAAATACTCAAAAAATTGAATCAATTCATAATTCCAAGGTCAGGCCACTCTGTTCATTAACATAATCTAAAATACTTCAAAATATTGTCTTATAATTTTTTACTTTATTGATAGTGCAAAGACCAAAAAATGAAAAGTAATTATATACCCTTTGATATCCACATCTCTTGCATTTAATTGGTGTCCTTTTTTTCTTTGCAATATGGACTAGATCACCTTTCTGAATGATGTGCTAGTGGTCACTCATTTTCTCTTTATCATTACCGTTTCATATAAAATCAGTCCAATGATAGGGAATATGTTCCTCCACCTAAAACAATTTTTCTTCTCATAATTTTGCGCACATATTATTCTCATATCCTCCAACAGACGCACTCACATCAAGTGACCAATGGAAAGGTTAAGTTAGAGCAAGAGAAAGCATTGCAACTAATTAATATGTCAGAGGAGTACAGCTCAGCCAAAAGAGTTAATGAAGCTTGCTGAGGACACATGTGGGTCTTTTGTAATGCAGGCCTGACTGTACAGGCTAGTTAGGTTAAATTGTCTGTCAGTTACTGGCCAGTTGGCCACCACCTGGCTGCTTAGGCCTGTCTTTCCCCCATACCAACAGCCCTCTTCCCAGCTCTCAATGGCAAGCTGCTGCCACTAAACATCTCCAAGCCTCTGACAAGGTTTGGGCACACAATGGGCTCCTGACATGTGAATGAAGGGCCAGGGCTACACTCTGAATGGGGAAGATTTTCCCCATTTAAACTCATAATGTTCACAACAGTACCCATAAAAGAAAAAGCCCATCCTTGGTGTCAGGCCATTAACATTTATAACAATATGCTAATAACCTTCTAGATTACTTTCAGTTTCCAAGGACATTTAAATACATGAATTGATGGCTTCAGACTTGAAGGGGGTGGTGGGGGAGGAAAGAGGAAGGGACAGTTGGTTAGGGAGAAGGAAGAAACAAAAAGTAGAGGGAGAAATTGCAACCTATCTAGTAGAAACTACTTTCCTAGCTTTCCACCCAAATAGGGGCCTTCTGTCTATAGAAAGATAATAGTTAGGCTTAAAAAATGCCCAAGGGAAATTTTTATCAAAAATGGGCAAATCTCTACAAGGCCTGTATTTAAACATGACTACTCTGATCTTAAGGTGGCTCCTGATTCTGGTAAGTCAGGACATGAACCTTTGTTTTAGTGGTTAGGTGTCGCCTTTGTTCAACTGCCTCGTTTTTTTTTTTTTTTTTTTTTTTTTTTTTAAGGATTTTCATAGTAGATCCTTGAACATCTGTCTTAATAACAGACTTTTAAAAATGTAAAATCATATCACAAGGAAAAATATGCCATTTCCAAAACAAGCTCTACAGTGATACCCTGAAGCAATTTAGAAATGTGTAAACAAGTCTCACTAATGGTAGAAATTGTTTTCTTCCCCATTATCATTTGCCACTTCTATGAAATAAAATAAATGTAAAATGGTTTGCAATATTATCTTCTACCACATTCATTCAATATAAGCATCAGAATTAAGCACCAATTTGTGCTATCATAAGAATAAAAACCTATCATCTTCACTGTCTGCTACATTGTTCATCAGAATTCATTGCTTCTGACAGCAGCACTTACTTGAGTACTGATTAGTGATATTCAGTCAATTTATTGTTCCCATAGATTTAAATATTGAACTGTGGACATAAAATTGAATCTTCCTGGCTCCTGATGAAGAGGACTTGGAAAAATATAATAACCTAATTTTAAATTCTGTCACAAGCAACATACCATAGAAGTAGGTAAACTTTCCATATAACACACTTTATTGGGTAAAATACTTTCTACGTTATACAGTATTTTAAACAATTTTTTTAAGTTTAGAACATTGAAACTCACATGAATATCAAGGCTAATTTATACTAATGAGTAAATGAATGTTCAGGAAATGGTATTAAAGTGAATCCTCTTCTTAGAGTTGAATCTCTTCAAGTTTTGCTCACTTTATCCAGCAGATCAAAAGTATTAGTGTGCCATTTTTGAAAATAATTATAAAAAGAAAACATTTGTTTTCAAATTATAAATATTATGAAATATCAAAAAAATGCTTAATTTTAATGAATAGTTAGAGGAACAGCAAACTAACAAACTTCACTCTAGGCAATATTTATAACTGAAACATTATCACATTTTACAATGTACAAAGTGCTTTCAAATATATTGTTCATTTTAAGGGTCTAAAAGTTTCCAAGTGTTAGCATTCTATAACACCATGTTGAAATTTATTTTTTATTATAAATCATTATTGAGTATTCAATACTTCTGTTTGGGATTGGGGATCTCACAGTTATAGTTCCTACAAAAAAAAAAAAAACACTATCACAGAAGACAACTGTAGAAGATAGCAGTTCATATGTTATACACTCTTTGGGTGCATCTGACACCCACATTGTGTGCATTCCAAAGAGAGTCTAAAATCCATTATTGGATTCTGTTGTTCATTTCAGCCAGGGCCAAGAGCCAGGTATTAGTTTCCTGGGAGATTTGATCTAATGTAATACTGTATAGCAAACTATTTATTAGGAGAATGAACTAAAGCTATGTCACAGACTAAGCCAAGTATCTCCAGGTTTAAGCTTTAATAATTCTATTCTGTGAATAAGTAATTCTTTTATGAGGCATAAGCTCAATTCATAAGAGTTGTTGACTCTGAAAGCCATTCATTTGACTATGACCTGCAGTTACCTTATGGAATTACCTTTAAGGATTACATTATGGGATTACCATTAAAAAGGATTCATTTTAGTACCATTTCCTGGACATTCATTTACTCATGAGTGTAAATTAGCCTTGATATTACATGTGGATTAACAAAGTCCTTTAGGTATAGTGAATTTTTGGATACAACTTCTGCTATCAGAAAATGTGAATCAGAAACCAAAATTAAGGCTTTGAAGTGGTGTTTACATCCCAGTGAAACAAGATAAATTACATTGGGGGGTTCAAAACAAAGAATAAAATTGCAAGAGAATGAACTTCAGAGCAACCCTTCTTTTTATGGCTTTGTGATCCTGCAAAATCAGGTTTTTCAAATTCAGAGGTCTATCATTCTCTATATGTATGATATCTGATAATACACATACAAAAAAAATAGATGGTCACATATGTTCCTTTTCCCCTCCATATTTAGGGGGAGTTACATAAAAGGGTTGTTTAATTGAAGATAAACAAATTAGTTAATATATTTTATATGTAGATTATTTAAAATTTCATTTAAGTATATATATACAACTTCATTTAAACAATTTTGACATGTTAAAAGTCATAAAAAATGATTACTGAATTAGTTACAATGTCTCTGAAGCAAGCTAACATTCAACTATAATATGCATATGTAATACAAGTACGATTTTTTTTCCTACCTGAAATGTGTATATGGTACCTATAAGAAATTTGCAAATTTGGATGCCTTTACAAGTAAAGAAAATAACATCTAATTAAAAGAGTGATAAAATGCAAGTAGGATAGATTTTTGAGGTTTTAAATTGTATTCTTATACATTTAAATTACTTCATGGTATTAGGAAAAAGTAGTCTAATTTTATACTCAGGGGACCCAAATGGATGAAGCTTTTTCATCAAAACAAAGATTGCCTGGCTGTGTGTCCAAACCTCCAGCCAAGAGACAATTGTCTTCAGACAGAAACAATTGTCAGTGTTTATTCTACTGAAGAATGTGAATATATTGTGTTTCTGAATATTTGCTTAATTAAGAAATGAGCTTTAAAGAATTTGTACACAATGAAGTAAAAATACAACTCTGAAATTTTTACTTCAATTTTTCTCCTCCTTTATCTTTTGATACTGCAGAGAATTACACAACTATTTCTATCTCAACAAATTTATTTATTGCCTTTGAAATTTATTTTTATACTAATAAATATAAAGATAATATTTCAGGAATAGGAATGCAACATATAGATAAATATTTACTTTGTTATTTATAAAACAGATATTTAGATAAATTACTAAGTATTCTATGTATTACCTATTTAAAATATATTTGAAAAAAACCTTACATTTGGTTTATTACCCATACTTTTTTCTTAAATATAGGTTTGATCTAATATACTATGAAAAACTTTCCATAAAATTTATATTTAATGAAATTTTCTTAATTACTATGAAATTATACTTAGTATATCCACAGTTTCAACTCTCAACACTATATATGCAAACATTAAGTATAAGTAAATTAGGAATTAGATGTTTTAAGGCCATAGAAAGCTCTTTTTATTTTGTTTTTGATTTTAATCAAACCCTTTTTATGGCAGAGGACTTTAGAAAGTGACTTAAGAAACAACCTATGAAAACTGTAGGAAACAACATAAACTCCATTTTCAGAGATCCAAAACAAAATACCACAGTTGCTAAAGTTATCTGCTTCCTATCAAGACCCATGTTTGGCAAAAGAAGTAGTCAATTCATTCATCATTGTCAATGCACCAGTACACTAATTATTTCAAATTGTTTCCTCAGCCAGAGGTCTAGGACAAATCAGGCAAGCCAAAAATAGCAGTTATGAATAATTATGCATAATTTACCTCAAGGCCTGGGGCAGTCTATCATTAAAACTTTTACTTGCCACTCTGTGATCTGTGCTAATTGCAAACCTTAAAATTAGTTCAAGGTTGTCTTTTTATCCAATGTTCAAGCCTTCTTCTTAGTGACTTTCTGATACTTTGAACTCTTCATATAAAATGCCAATTTTTTGAGGGGAAAAATATATATATATATATATATATATATATATATATATATATGTATAAATAAATAAATAAATAAATATTATGAAAGTTGAAATTCAATGAAGGTATTTTTAACTTCTTTTGCAATTCCTAAATTTTTACAAATGATATAAATAAGAGGCATTATAAGTCAAAACTTAGTAATGAGCTACCTGTTCCCACAGGTAGCTCATTACTCTTCTGCTCAGTTGAAAAGAGAATGGTTTTAGCAATATGCAAATATTTCTCTTCCACATGAAGTTAGTCCTCAGATAATCCCTGTACTCTCTAAAGGGAGGGACCCTTGGCATGTGATGTTCACTTCAATGTCCAGTACAATTTGACTTTGACCTTTATTTCAGACAAAAACAGAGACAACTTCGACTTTTCCCACTGGTGTCACAATTTCTAATAACTTAAAATCTATATAGTAAGTTTAACAATGAACTAAAGGCGCTGTATTTTAATATGTCTTTATTCCTTGTAATTCTGTCTCTTCCCACATAGGGGAATAGTGTGGATGTATTTCCTCATTTCCTTTCTTCATTTCTTCTCCCACCCCTTCAAATGAACATTTTGTAGTTTTATCTTATCTTTCTTATGGAAAAAAGAGACATGTTAATTAGAGATAATATAGAGGTTCATATATTTTAAATTATCTTACTTTTATGTTTTCATGTTTATACAAATTTTTACCTTTTATTTCATACTCTTGACTTCAAGGTCATGAAGACAGAACACTAAACTGTCACCTTGCTGAGTTATTTGCTTTGTGTAAAGCAAAGGATGCTTCATTTCATCTCAGACACATTTCCAAGAGAAATAGGCCAACATGCAGGAATGTTTCTACTGGCTATGGCCTGTCAGATCAATGCTGCACTCCACTCCTTTTTAATCACCTACCACACTTTCTAGCATTCCCTCTTGTACATAGGTACTGTTTGTTAACTGATGGCTCTTAAAAAGTCCTTCACTCAAAGCATCCATTCAATATTTCCAAATCAATTCAACTGAAGGATATATTCTGTCTATTCTATAGACCTCATTTTGAAATATTTCAAGAGTCAAATTTTTGATGAAACACCCTGTCAGAAACTCGTTACAAGTGGAAGGTTTGAAGAAGCACAAGAATAAAGGAGAGCAATTCAGAAAAACCTGGTAAATTAGGGAGAGAAACGAAAAATGGTAATGATAGAAAATAATTGATTTATGATCTGCATTACAAAAAAACTCTGATTGTTATTTTCTACCTTTCACTCTAATAATAGCAATCATATTGCAAGATTATCTTTCATGCCAAATGCATACACACACACACACACACACACACACACACACACACATGCTCGTGCGTGAAAACCTTAAAAACAATACCAACAATAAAAAACAATTACCAGTGTCTCAGTTATTTCAAACACAAATTCATTTAAATGATTTATTATGTTTAAAGGACAGTATTTGTGCTGGGCCTAGGATTTTGTTATTATTGTTGCCCTCAGAAATGGTATGATTTAGTGAAAAATTTTTAAAAAACTGAACAAACTGTCATAAAAATAATTATAAATTATGATAAGTTATATGAAAGAGAAGCAAAGGGAGAAAGAGAAGAAGAAGATGTTTGCTAAACCTACTTTAGATAGTGCATCATGACATATTTCTGATATTTCAGCTGAGAATTAGATATGTAAAATATAGCTCGCCTGATAGAGAGGATCTTAGAATCTGGAGTTAGATCACTGGATTTTTAATTCTTTCACTAATTTGCTGTCAATTAGCCTTTGAACAGATTACTTAATATCTTTGGCTTGGGCTTCATCATCTGCAAAACAAAGATGATGATAAATCTAAAACAAACCTTAGCACTTGAAGGATCAGGGAAAATATTCGGAAACTGTGGGAACATGGTGTGAAGGCCCTCAATGGATGAAACCATTCAGTGCTTCTGAGAAATATGGAAACTGAGAAATTCCACCAAAATTAAAATTCCCCATGTGAACACTCCATCACAGGGTAGAGATGAAATCCAAGACAGTAGGAGCCCTATTATCCAAGATCTAGTCATCCTTGAAAAAGAATCTGTAAACTGTTGTGCAAATGCTAATATCTTACTTTAGAAGGTGAGCATGTAAATATTCCAGATAAGACTGGCTAGAAAAGAAGGATATGCACTTTTTTTTGAGAAGTTATAACATTTAAGATGCAAAAGATAATTAGTGTAAGATTTGCAGTTCATATTGGTTACTTTGATTGTCCTATGAAGATGTTAAAGAGACTAGGCCACAGAAGAGCACAGCAGCTTGTATTCCATATGTTTGGGCAGTGAAAAGATGTACAGGACTATGGTGGCAGTTTGGGGGGAGAAAAGAATTTGACCACATTTAAAATGTACTTGCCTTTTACTGCTTTTATTTTATTTTATTTTATTTCATGGTATGGGGGATGGAACCCAAGGGTACTACTCTACTCTTGGGCTACATTACCAGCCCTTTCAATTTTTAATTTTGAGACAAATTCTCACTCACTTTTCCAGGCTGGCCTCCAAGTTGGAATCCTTCTGCTTTGGCCTCTTGAGTGGCAGGGATTACAGGCACACACCACTGTACCTGGCTTGTACTGCATTTATTAAAAAACATTATTATGAGAAGAAAGGCTTATTTGGAGAAAGTTTTATTGATGACAATACAAGTTAAGTGGGTTTTGTATGATAATATTTCATTTTAATTCTGAGGAAGAAAGATCAGTTTTTGAGGAATAGTTAAGACACTTACACATTTTCTTATTTTGTAGATATTTTTAGTTGTAGAAAGACTCAATACCTTTATTTTATTTATTTATTTTTATGTGGTACTGAGGAGTAGACCCAGTGCCTCACCCATGTCAGGCAAGCACTCTACCACTGAGCTTCAACCCCAGATCAAATTGTCTTATTTTAAGTGATTTGTTCTTTTTTCTGTCATCTAAATTTCATAGCTTTTCAATTGTAGGTGGAAAAGATGAAAGTTTGGATTTTCTCATGAATCCCAGTGGGAGTGTCTAGAATGTTGTTGAATCAGGTTTGCTTTCGAAATGTCTTCCGCATTAATCTGTTTTATGTTTTTAATCCCTTAGTGATTAAAGTTAGATGTGACATGTAGGAACAATTTTTGAAAGCCAAGTAATTTGACTTGTTTTTAAAGTATTGTATATGAGAACCCCAAATTATTAATGTCATACTTAAAGACTTCCTGTTTGAATAGTCCTACAAAATGGTCTCAATGTGAATACAGAGCTACAATTTCACTTTAAGAGTCCTGATTATCATCAGTTAGTTTCTTCTATTAGATATGTTTATCTACAGTATGACTATTTTTCTGGGTTTTCTGAGGCATTAGCATACCACCAAACAATCTATTAATAGTAATTTGGTGCTCCCAACAGAGTAAATGAGGAAATATATATCCTTTCATTGAATATAATCTGAAGATCATATTTTGCCTGTTTGAGTTTTTTCCTCCATGAAAGTCATAAACACATCTAGAGTTTTGTGTTGAAAGATTTGTGGTAGGTCCACAGGATGATAGAAAAACTAATAGGATTCACCCTCAAGAGGGTATGGGTGGAAACAAATCCAATGAGCAAGAGAAGCTATAGATTAGAAGAATCAGGAGATATCAGGTATGGAATGAAATCTGGAAAATGCCCCTCATTGATTTTCCAGTTGATTCAAGCCATGATATACACTATACAAAAGTACCTTGAATCCTTTTAAAGATGGGGGTGGATTTAGTCCAGACTATCTAGCAGGCCCAAGCATTTCTAAAAATTACCCTTATTTGCTCTTCTCCTTTTGAAATGCAAACTGTCTGCACAATTCAAAATCATCACTGGATTAACCAAATTGTTCTAATCCAATGAGAGCATTTGATATAATTTTCTCTACTGGTCTGGAACTTTTAATGTGGACTCCTCCCCCCAAAATGTGGCACAATCAGATTTAATAAAGACCCCATTCCTTAACCTGCCTCCTATTTACCTGGATGAATCCATCAGGCCTTGTTCATTCACTTCAAATGGAAAACTTCTATTGTTTTCTCTCTGCTCACCCCAGTCCCTTATTCTTTGATGAAACAGTATAAGTTATTCTTTCGCTTGGTTTTGATTTGTTAAAGAACAGTTCATGTTCTCAACCACCTAGTATCCATTGGAGACCCACCACCCATTCCAGAAAAAAAGAAACCTGAGGTCCTGGGAGTGGAGTTCAGATAATCACAATCAGTATTTTTTCAAGGTATACACAGACCCATCTTTGTGTACTTCTGGAAGTACACAATATATACAAAGTATACTTCTAGAAGTATACTTTGGAGAACACAGGAACTCAAAAAGATCATACATTTTTAAAAATATCTATGAATATAACATATTTGGCACAGGAGATGAACAGAGTATGGTTAAGTGATACAGGACTATGGTTGAATAGTAGAAATAATCTCAAAATTTCTATGACACAATAGGGTGACTATGGTTGACAATAATTAATAGTATACTTCCAAATAGCTAATTGAAAGGATACTCAATGTTTCCAGCACAATGGGAAAAGTACTGGATATTAAAATTACCCTTATCTAATCATTATACATTTTACACATGTATTGAAGCGTAACACTGTACCCCATAAATATGTACAATTACTATTTCAGTTAAAATTCTAAACATTTAAAAAAATGGAAGAATGACACAATAACACAACAAGGACTGCTTAATGAATCAAAGATATATAAATGAGATGCCCTGGGAAAGCCTCTCCATTTCTTGTTTCCTCCTGGCACCAAACCAAATTTTATAAAACTAAAAGTTAATCCTGTAAGTATTTCTGATTCTTCTTTAGTACAGTGGGTAACTACAGGTTAAAACTATCTATGATAAATTTCAATTAACTTGAAAATTATGAAAGTAAAGAGATAAAAATGCTTATTACCCTGATATAATTATTATACATTACATATTCATATTGAATTACCATAACAAACCCTATAAAATCTATAAATATTATGTCTTAAAATAAATACAAAGTAAATCAAGTTATAATTACAATTATCATCATCCTTTAAAGGATTATTGCTGAATCCTTGCTGTAGGAACTGAGTGAAACTGTATAAAATGTAACACTTAATTCATATAATATCCTCATGGAATAGGCATCATCATCACCATCACACACTATAGATGAAACAACTTAATAGAAGGGGCAGTAGAAAGGCTTAAGTATAGGTCTGCCTGATTCTAAAGCTATAACCATTCCTATAATTTGGCTCATTTATTGTTCTCATGATAGGATGAAATATCCTGGTAAACGTTTGCTTTAATCACATCTATTTTAGTGTAAATAATGTTTGTTGAGTGACTGCATCGGTACTTGAGACTGATACTACATTTGGCTACCTGGGCATCTGTTCATTGAAGGGGCTGGGGCACTCACATCAGCTTTCAATTCTTTCAGTCAATGCTTCAATTGCACAGAACAGTCAGCCCAAAGCTTGCCTTTCTTGGGTTGGCACATGCCATGATTGATCTTGCACAAATGAAAGGGCCTGGCCATTTCAGCCCAATGAAAGATCATCCTGAACACGGATTTCAGCTCCTATACTCTGGCAAGGATAACCCCCTCCCTGGGTCTATACCACAGCTCTCCAGCTCCTGCCCACTCCTGCTTCCTTCTTCTCCTTCCTCAAACATGGATCCCAGAGGTAAACTTTCATAAACATTCAGAATGCTACACTGAATCCGATCTGACCCTCAACAATGCAGAAGGGAGGAGAGGTTGGGAAAGTGATTTGTGGGCAAGAGGGGAATGTGGAGAACAGCACTGGGGTGAGCAATAGTGCACAAAATGAGCATCAATCAGATCATTTAAAAAAATCCCTAGTTCTCTGCATTTGCCTCTGCATAAAACTATTATCATTCACAATAGTTGAAAATGTGATTTATACATTATTTATTAATTCAATAGTTTATTCTATCTGATCTGAATTCTTCCAAATATGGGGTGTTTGTTTACATACTCCTGCTTTCCCTACTTCTGAAGTACAAATTCCAAGACGCTACATACCCAGGACCACTAACTTTCTATCTATTGTCTCCCTTTTTAAGTAAAACTGTTGTAACAGCCCCTTTAAGTATCAAGAACTCCCACCATAATGATAAATATGGGTTCATTAAATTAATTCCCAATTCTTGTATAAATCTTCTACTTTTGATTTTAAGTGAATTACCTTACTTGAATGAGAAAGGTCATTAAGCAAGGCAAGTTAAAAAAATACAAATTATGAAAATTAAGCATTTTTTTCATACTAATTGATCCTGACAAAGTGGGAAAGGAAACTAATGCTTTCAGGGATTGCAAGCCAGGCAAACTGCTACAACTTAGAGGGCAGTTTGATAACAGTTATGTTTAAATGCACAGAAGTTTTGACCCAGTAATTCCTACTGCAGGCAGTGAAGCCAGATATATTTAGTGAGTTTTAAAAGGATATTCATAGAACATTCAAAGTATATTCATAGAAGTCAGGGTTTGTGTTAATTTAAAAAGGGAGGATATAACTGCCCATCAGTAAGGAACTAATTAAATAAATCATGCTACATACATAGGATGGAATATGGAAACATAAAGAATAGGGAAGCTCTTTATGTGAGAGATCTTCAGGATACATTGTTATGTTTCAGAATAGTGAAGCATGGCAAAACATGATTGAAGGCTTCATTTTATATAAAAGGGGTATTACATTTAAATCATGTCAACATCACACCAGTCTTACATACATTTAAACATAAAACAAATAGTATTAACAGCCTCTGGGAGGAGAGATGATGACCTGTTGGGCAAACTTTTCACTACATTTCATCCTATAATTTTTGAAATTAAATCCACATGAATGTGTTATCCCATCAAAACAGACTACTCTCTGGTTCTGATATAACAGTTCACAAAGTGTGGTTCAAGGAGATCAAAACATTTTTGTAGTAATATTTAGATCACCCTTTTCAACTCTAATTGTCTCCTCAGTGTTCAGCAGAGTTTTTCAAAAGCTCCAAGATGTATGATGACATCATTCTCTGATTTTTTTACTTCCATCTGCAGGCATATGGGCATCTTTGATGAATTAATAATTTCTTCAAATTGTTCAGTTTAATTCCCATTAGAATGGGATGGGCTTTACCCACATCAAATTGAACAATCTCATAAAGAAAGTTTTGTTTGTTTTTTAACTCAGCTGATTTTTGTGATGTAAGAAATATTGTTAGATGAAGAGATCACAAAAAGTAAAACTTGTGCAAGATTCCATATAAAATGTCTGAAAAACAGTTAGCAATGAAACATACTATGTCCTTAACAACATTGAAGAAAGTTTATAATTCAATATCAATTAGGGATGGGAATTGAGAGAATACAAGTTCACCTGTATGTCATGATCCCAGCTAGATTTGAGATAAACAGATTCAGAGAAAAAGAAAAACAAAATATACACAATCCAAAGTTGATTTTCTTTGGAATAATATAAGGTTGTTATTTATTAATGAAATTTTATTTATAATTATTGATGAATACTGACAATTTTATAATTTTTACAGTACTGGGGAAGAAACCAGGGACAGTGTATCACTAAACTACATCCTTGGCCCGCCCTTCTTTTCTTTCTCTCTTTTTGTAATTTTTTTTAGTTCAGATGGACATGTTACCTTTATTTATTTTTATGTGGTGGTGAGGATCGAACCCAGTGCCTTACATGTACTAGGCAATTGCTGTACCACTAAGCTATAACCCCACCTCCTCCTCAGCCCTTTCTAAAATAAATAAATAAATTTTGAGACAGGGTCACACTAAGCTGCTGAGGCTAGCCTCAAACTTGTGAACCTCCAGCCTTAGTCTCCCAAGTTTCTGGAATTACAGACATATGCCACTCTGTCTGGTTCAATTTTATAGTCTTAAAACCCTTTCCATAGGTCCTTTAACAAAAGTCTTAAAACCTAAGGATTACCATAATTCTATGTAAGAAACCAATACAAACAAGATACTCTACACTACTTTTCTGTTTTTCCATATCACTTGTAAACTTTAACATTTTACAAGAAATTTATTTATAATATCAATACAATATGGTAAAATTTGACATATCATACACATGGAAACAGAGAACTACTGAAAGTATACAATACTCATTATGATTATTTAGTAACATTATTAATTATGTCATGTCATATATTTTACTCATTCACTGTATTTACAAACTGTCTTCACCTGATAAAATGTAAGGAGATTGATTGCTAAGATTTTTATTCAAACTTCTGCAGTATATGTTTTGGGAAAAAGACTTTGAAGTGTCAGTGGGATTACAATATTACTTATCTATTCAAATCTAATATAATATTTGTAGTTTAGTGAAAGAGCAGAGAGAAAGAGGGAAAGAGAAAAAGGGAAAGAAAGAAAGGGAGGAAGGAAGAGGAAGGAAGGAAGGGAGAGAGGGGAAAACTCAAAGCCTATGCAAAGCCTAGCTGGTGTTCTGACCTTTCTTAAGGAACCATGCTTATATTTTTACACCAAATCTCACAAATCCCCTGTGAAACTAATGATATGCTTGCTTATATTCTAAAGTAAAAATTAAAACAATAAATATGATAGCAATAATAGCAATATTATTACAGGTCATAAAATATTTGTTCACCTTGGATTCTGGGGAACTAAACCTCTACCTTCTATATTTTGATGTACAATGATCAAATTATATATATATATATATATATATATATGTGTGTGTGTGTGTGTGTATGTGTCTGTGTATGTATGTGTATATATATATATATATATTTTTTTTTTGTATGTGTGTGTGGGGGGGTCTTTTTGATATTTAGGTGTTGGGTTCATTGAATATTCCCACCCAGGTCTTTGGGTAGCTTCAGTAATGACCCAGTGTCCACTGGAAGCCTTGTCAGAGGTGATGCCGTGGTGACCGTATCCTGGGACTAAAGATAGCAGTGATTACCTCAATTTCACTGAGGAGTTGTGGTGATATTTGCTGTGGCCCTGATGGTATCCTCCCCAACTTGAATGCTGCTGCTTGCTCAGCTGGGTTGCTCATGTTCCTTTCAGTAAATTCCTTTTCTGATTAAATCAGCCTGAGAAGCTTCCTGATATTTACAACTAAGAACTCTGGTTCATAAAAAGTGAAGCCAATTTTGTTAAATGGAATTGCAGTTTGTTGTGAAATGATCAGGGTTACAGAAATGACACTAAATATTAAATGCACAGTAGATGTTTGCTAAATATTGACCTACTGAGTCAGTGAAGTCATATCAGGAATATTTGAAAACATACCAGTCAAATTAGTACCAAAAAGAAAGCTAATGTGTCAATTAATTAAGTAAACAAAACCATTTTTCTCCTACAATATGTTTTTAGTCTAATAATGAGCAAAAAAAAAGTACTTTCTTCTTTACCCACCCCCTCACACAGTTTTTTTTAAGTTAATGAAATTAAGATCAAATACATTTATATCTTTTACATGCAATGGCTCCCTAGTTTCAGTTTTCAAATAGAACTAATTTCAATTTTGAAAAGCAGTTTGATTCATAACTCAGGTTTGATTGTTGATCAGGGCTCCTGGAACACTAGGCATCTTAGGTATGTTTGGGTGTTAGCAGGTGCTGCTGAGAAAGAGAGACCCATTGTCTGAGAAACAGTGTGTGTGTGTGTGTGTGTGTGTGTGTGTGTGTGTGTGTGTATAAACAGGACTTCCCAAAATTTCTGAAATATTAACATGGTTGATGATTATAAATCTGGAAGAAAGAGCCTTAAAAATTCACATCTTATAAAATTTTTTTGTCTTGTTTAAAAATTTAACTTCAATCATTTTTTTGGAATAATCCATGATTTCAGAGACAAATTTGAGAATTCTTAACCAGATGAAATAGACATCCAATAAATAGTATATTTTTCATCTCCCATTTTTTTTTTGATACTAGGGATTTAACTCTGGGTACTCAATCACTGAGCCACATCTCCAGCCCTATTTTGTATTTTTCTTAGAGAAAGGGTCTCACTGAGTTTCTTAGCACCTTGCTTTTACTGAGGCTGGCTTTGAACTCTTGATCCTCCTGCCTCAGCCTCCCAAGCTGCTGGGATTATAGGCATGCTCCACCATGCCTGGTTTTATCACTTTTTACTAGGCAGCAAAACATAAATCCCTGTTAATTTATAATTGCATAATTGAGAAGTGAGAGAAGAGGCCATATTAATAGAAATAGGGTACTGTGTACCATTCAAGGAAATCCTCAACAAAGTGAGGTGTATATAGTGATATATCCATTTCTCAAAAAGCAACTAAAAATATTTAGAACCTTCTGGAGTTAAGCTGTTTAGTTTTACTTCCCATCTCCACCACTAACTGATTGTAAAAACTTAGACAACTTGTTTACTTTCATTGCACTTTGTTTTTCCATCTACAAAATGACAATAGAATATGTCCCCTAGTATCCTTGTGTGGATTAAGTGGATTGATATCTGTACACCATTGGTATACATGGATCTACATAAATGTGTGTTAAACAAACAATGGCAAACTCTTCCAACTGAATTAGGTAGAAAAGACAGCACTAACTTTAGCCTTTCATGTAACCCTCTCAAGCTTTTTCATGTCAATTATATTTAAAATTTCAACCCTACTTAAGGATTCATCCTATTTCCCTCCCCTGATTTCTTTGATATTTTTGCTTTTCTTCATATCAAATATCACTACCTAAACATTATTTAGTTTATTAATGTTGTTTATCCTCTGTCTTCCTCACCCCAAAGGATAATTTATTTTCTTTTATTTACTACTATATCTTCAGAGACATGTAGAGAAAAAATCCTGGGATTGTTACCTGCAGGATAATTGTGAAATCAGTATAAGTACATCATGAGCCCCAGAAGGTTGCATTTCTGTGGCTGGGTTTCTGGTTCCCCACATTATCCTTTTACAACAACTGACTGCATGGATGGAGCAGTATGGTTACTGAGATAACAATCAACTTAAGCACATGTTCCAGAACCCAAAGGAAATCAGAATAAACACCTAAAAGAAATGTGATATCCTATGCTTCTTGTTCCTCTTCCTTTTCCATCAGTTTTGCAGGAGATCTGGTTTTGTGGAAGTGCACTATAGGAATTTGCTATAAGACTTGTGCAAAACAGCTGAAGAATGAGAAAGGCAGGCTGTTAGAGTAGGTCAAATGGAATTCATTTTAATTTAGCAATGCTTGTAAATTATTTGAAAGCTGCATTAAGGAATATCTGGCATTTGTTCTTAAATGAAGACAGCTACTTTAGTCTTAATTTTACTGAGGCAAAATTTAGGAATGAGTGGTTCAACCAGAAAGGAGTAGAATTTGTTCAGCTAAGACTGGAACACTGGATCCCACCACCTTAGTGTCCTGGCTTTTTTCCCAGTAGAAAACTTCACTTCATCACAATTTCACTCTTGTATATCTGCAGACCAGAAGTGTCCATGAAAGTTTATTCTATTCCTTCAATTTTTGGACTCTACACATTAAGAGACAGACACCTTGTTTCTGCCACATTATCTGGATTCATGTGTGAACTGATGCAGTGTCAATTTTGAAACCTGTCCAGGCAACAAGAGGTGTCCTGTTTTCTGTCCCAGGCCATCTGGCTGCCCTTAGTAACAATTTGTTCAGGAAAGAAAAAAAAAAGTGCATAATGGACCTGAGCAAATATAAAGAAAAAAAGGAAGGTGATGCTACCAAATGTAGACAAAGAACCTTAGGATTTGATATATCTACACTTTTCACAGTCCACTTAAAAAATAAAATGTAGCTGTCTTCCAAGCGTTAATATCACCTACTTTTGCATGCTAAATACCTCCAATAATTTGCAAACTATCATTCCTATTCTTGTCTAATGGAAGAAATAAAAAGTTTCATTAAGAAAGAGGGAAAAAAAGGAGCAGACACTAGAAAACCAGGCCTTGAAGTCTGACTTCAAAGTTGAACAAAAACCAAAATCAATGAACTAGCTCTTCTGCTGGTTTTGAAGATATCTGAGCTTGACATGAAGGCCTAATTTGGTCAAATGCTATCAAAGCACCCTCCACGCATATAATAAGAATGAAAGCATGATACACTAAACAAATTGCTTTAAAAATAAACAATTTATTGGAGGCCAGTTACTTGCTTGTCCTTTTATAACATGTTTTCAACTTGGTCTAATTTTTTTTTCTACTTTACTCTTGTTTAACACAAGGAAGTCCTGGATTTCTAACATCCAAATAAACCAGATGTGAGGAACACCCAGTTACAAAGGAAGTGCCCTCACAAAAACAAAACTCACATGAAAGCAGTTAAGACAAGTTGCTTTAGACACATTTTTTCTATCTCGAAAAGTTCACTAGTTATTTTCTTCTTTCTGATAAGACTGTGCTCGTGCTTTTGTTTGTTCATTTTTAAAAATCCTCTAGAACTTGCATGTAAACTGTATCTTCTTCTCAACAGTGTCTAGTAAATATATCGCTCCAAATGGCCAAGTTTACTAGTTTAACAATCACCACGCTGTTCATCACAGAGAGGCTGTTATTTCTTTCCCTTTGGATACTTACAATCTGTTTCTTGTAAAGTTGAAATGAGGTTGTTTTCTCATGTTGAAAGAACTGACAGCTGTAATTACTCCTACCACTGCAGTACACTTGGTTCCCAACATGCAGCTACACGCTGAGTATGAGCGTGAATCTGCTAAATGTTTCCAAAGATGAGAAAGGGTAATCTCATGAAAGAAATCACTAAAACCATATTTTTACACGCTCCAGAAAGCTCAGCCCTCAACAGACAAATGAGTTGTTTGTAAAATTTAACATTTTTAAACTATATATGGAAAGTAATAATTTTTGTTTTATTCTTTAGCTTTTATAATAGTATTTGTGAAGCCTGCTACTGGGGAAAGTGTTAACCTTTTCTTATTCAGAATCTGCAATAAGAATCCAAGAGCCACCTTAAAAATGAAAATATTTTGCAATCATAAATTGATCTAATCTAAAATCTTGTTTAAGCGTTTACTCTCTCATAGGTAATACCATCTTTGGTTACTATTAAGATTGGTTAAATATTAATGTGCTTTGGGGAAGATTATGAAATCATACATATTGTCAGTGCTTGGCACAAGGCAATGTTCAATAAATGCTATTCCAAAGAAAACCATAGTTTATTTGTTTCCTAGACTTTGAGGAATCTGTTTTAAATGTTACAAATTAGGTAAAACTGTAGTTACAATGTGAAAAAGAGTTCATGCAGTATTAAAGTGGAAAAATATAGAAGATCATTTATCATACTTTAGTGCTTATAACATATTGATTTTATGTACATTTGGGGGCCTATTCGTCCTGAAAGACCTTCAACCTGGAAATCATGACATACATTCATCTTTTCATGTTTAATATACAACACTATCATACACATGCCCAGTAGGTACTTTTATAGAAGTCACTTGGACAAACTTCATGAATTCTTTAATGAATTTTTTTTCTTTAGAAAAGCTAACAAAAATCTTACAAATATTTTAACACAACTTAACCTTTTTTTTACACAATTTAATGCAAATTTCCTATCAATAAATTCTCTTTTATATGCTAGGTAGATGAAAAGCCATAACTGAATAATTATAATTATATTTAATCTTCTGGATAAGAGTAATATTGAAAATCAATTTGTTCTGGACTTTCCTCATTTTTTATCACTTTATTTCTAAAATGCAATTTTATTTTCTTCAATAAATGCAAAATAAAAAGAAACTTTAAAAGAACAAAAATTCAGATAAATTGTCTGTAAAGAATTTTAAGTTAAGGGTTGCTGTTTATAACAACAAAGAAAATCTAAGAAATTATTCCATCATTATTTAGACTTTAAAGATTATATATCTACTCTGTTGATGTAATATGAATAAATTAATTTGTGACATTTTATAATATTATATTAGTATTATATTAGTATTCCTCTAACATCACAATCTTTGTGTGTATGATCTTAGATACTCTAGTGTGATTTAAAGAAAGTTGGCTGAGTGTGTCAATTATTTTGGACAAAATATATGAATAACTGAGAGTTTCAAATAAAATATTAATTTCATTTTGTAGTTCCAATCTTTTGAAACCATAATATGTTTGATTTTGAAAACTCTGTATTATACTCTGATATCTTGACCAATCTACCAATTATAAGCAGTTGTTTACAAAATGGTTATCAAATGAGTGAAACTTTTCACATGATTTATCAAATTAACCCTGATTTGATCAAGGAATTTAAAACATATTTGCTTATAGCTGTTCATTAAACAAAGCAGTTTCAGAAACTAGGCCCCAAATTAGTATTTTTAAAATTAATAAAAGTATGTTTTTTGTGGCCCATTCACATGGATTCATTATCATTACATTAGCCCTACATATCACATTGATATTGATAATATTTTCTCAAAAAAATGATTAGTGGAGGGCATTTTTCTACATTTATTATCTTCTCAATTAATTGGTGCATTCTACAAATATTTACTCAGTGATCACTTTGTTCTGAGTCATAAGAATATATCAAGAGAACAAAAAACCTGTTCTAAAGGGAAAGGGAACTTATAAAATTATGATAAAAATTATTATTATAATTTTTGTAATGATAAAAAAGGTAAATAGAGAATATTACGAAGTGATAAGTGTTATAGAGAAAACAAAAGTAGGAGGTGATTGTTAAAATTTGTATCTTTCATGTCCCCTAAAAAACTCATGTTACATGGTACTGGAATGTTCAAAGTTTAAATGATTATATTATAAGAGCCATAAGCTCACCAGTGGACTAATTCATTTGATAGACTGGAAACCTGAATAGACTCCTAGGTGGTAACAGTAGGCATGTGGGGTGTGGCTGGAGAAAGTGGGTCATGAGGGCATGACCTTAGGATTTTTCTTGTCCTTGGCTCCTCATTCCCTCTCTGCTTCCCGCCAGCAATGAGCTGAAAACTTGCCTCTAACATGCCCTTCTGCCATGGGGTTCTGTATTATCTCAGGACTAGAGTAATGGAGTTGACTCACCATGAACTGAACCTATGAAACCCTGAGACAAAATAGACTTTTGCTCCTCTAAATTGTTCTTCTCAGGCATTTCTGTCATAGTGACCAAAAGCTGACTAACACAGCAATCCAGGGAGTATTGGAGAAGGAAAGAAATGAGTACAAAATAGAACAATCACAACAAAGGAGTACTATAAGTAGACATAATATTTTTAACAGGATAATTCTCCTTTGAACAAAATTGTAACTATTACAAAACCAGTACTGAAGCAGGAACCCAGATTTTGCAATAATACAGGTAAAATATTGGTGGTGGTTGGCCTGGATGGTAGCTTTGGAGGTCATAAGAAATGGTTATATTTTTTATTTATTTTGAGATCAGAACCAACAAGATTTTCCACCACTGCAGCTGGAAGGTGAGGGAAGGAAGAGTTAAAACTGACACCAAAGTTTTTATCCTGAGCACTTGAAATGAAGAGGTGGTCACTGGCTAAGATAAGGAAGACTACAGGAGAAGTACATTTTGGGGTTAGGGTACTGAGAAAAAGAGGAAATAAAAATATAATCAGTTCAGTTTAAGATGAAGATGTTAAGGAATTTAAATACATGAATCTGCATTTCAGAGAAATCTAGAAATGAAGAATGAAGAGGCAATAGCAAATTCACTGCAGAACGTTTCATTAGAATGAACATATTGAAAGCAGAAGGCCATGATATCTTAGAAGTGAGTAAATATGAAACGTTCTCATTCTCATCTCTCTGACTTCTACACACCCTTCAAGGCAAAGAGCAAATTTTATTCTAAATTCCTTTATGTTTAATGATCCTAGTTCACAGTGGATTTCTTTATTTTCTGAATATCTATCTTTCCTGACATAAATACCAATTATTACATACATCGTAGTTAATGTATATAGTATAGTGCTTATTGCAACTATTCTTATTTAAATGTAATTTATTATGACAATTTAGATTTAGATTTTAATCTTCCCTAGCTGCTGTATCTTACAAATATACACATAATATCCATAAAATAAAACAATTAGACAAAATGTTTTTTATATATTTTATAAATAAATAAACTTAACCTTGAGTGGGTTTCTAAGTTTTCCCAGCAAATAAGTTTTAATAATGCTGGGATTTAGTCTCTATAATAAATCATTAAAATCTCCTATCAACATATATAATGCCCACATTCATCCTTTCATTTATAAACATATACTAATAATTACTTTTCTACACATCACATTTATTTTTATATGAATATGTTGCTATAACCATAAGAATAGTTTTCACTTTTACCACATTGTGTTTTAATTCTGAAAAAAAAAAATTTGGATGGGAAATGTAAGCATATTCTTTTAAAAAAGTATAATTAAGTGTTTGAAAATTGAAACAATCACTGGCAGAATAATGGCATGAATTCCAGTTTTTTTTTTTTTAATATGTAACGATATTTCTACCTAAAATGTTTAACAGTGTGAATATTTTAGGCCCTGAGAATTCTTAAAAACAGATGAATAAAATCACCTAGACATCCTGAATGGTCCTGACCCTACATTAAAACTTCCATATGTGAAAGGAGGCCGGGTGGAAAGAAAGGCCTGTGCAGCATCTGAGAGCCTTTAATCATAATGAGGGGCCACACAAGCAGGGTGTTCTAGGTTTACCAGAGCACACAATTAAGATGCCTGATAAGCCCCATGGAGATGTGACTTAGGTGCATTGTTCTGTCTCTGATCACTTGTTGGGGCAGAAATAGGATTTGGAATTGTGATAAGATACAGTAGCAAACACATGGATCTAGATTAATATGGACACCATAATGACTATGCTTACTTCTGTGATACTCATAAAAACTGAATTAGATTACCAGTGAATATATATGAAATAACATAAACATATATATAATCTCAAGGTGGAACAGGAATTTCTATCAAAAGAAAAAATGCTATGAAATAATATTGCATTGGTGAAAATGTTTGCAACATGAGAAATTCAATTTTAAATCAAAATTCTAAATCTTCAACCTCAGAAGAGGGGAGGCTTCTCCCTATATCTTAGAGTAAAGAAAGATAGGTAGATGAATCACTGCAAATAAAATTTGGAAGCATTTTCCTACTTCAGCATCAGAATGTCCAAGGTCACCAAATGGATTTGGAAATTTTATGTGGTAATATTTACTTTCTGTTTCTCATTTGATTCCTACTACTGCTAAAATCATGTTTATATAGCAAATGTAGAATTTGTATTCTCAGACACAGACTCATATTAGAATTATGTTATTTTCCTACTATAACATATATTTTGGAGAATTATATTAATTTTCTAAAATAACTTTAATTAAAAATTATGTTCTACTAGTAGTGATGAAACCTGGAAAATCTTATTTAAGGTGCCAGGTCTCATTTTCTTGCAGAGTTTAGAAGTAGGCAGTTGGGAACTGCTATGGCAAGTCCCTCAAATCCATGAGCTGGGGTCTTCCCAACTCACCAATACATTGCCTCCAGCATGTGGCTTCCATCATTGCACAATTGCCAGACTTGCTATACAGCACCTTCTTAGAAGCCCTTCACCTCTACTTACATCTCAGTGTTTAAAACTTTTTCATATGGATACACCTTGATTTGAAAGAAGCTGAATAATATATTAATTTAGCTGGGTACAGCATTAAGCTGAATAAAATTGGGTTTCTCTACTAAGAAGTATGAATTTTTGAATGAACATTTACACACAGATGATTTTTCAGTGGTGGACAATCCAGCCATGATAGTTAGATTTCCCCCCTCTGCTGCTTTTATGAATCATCAATCACTGCACTTACCTCACCATGCTTAGTTTGTTGGCAATATAGCTTTCATTAGCAAACTTAAAGTATCTAGCATACTTTCTTCTACAGGATCTGCTCCTGAGCACATCACAGGAGAAAGTATTGGAATTTACCTAAAATGTTGGTGAGGATGACTAGAAAAGGTATACTCATACATTGCTGGTAGAATTGAAAATTAGTACAACTACTCTGGTCAGCATTGTGGAGATTCCTCAAAAAACTAGGAATAGAACTGCTACAGAATCTAGATATCCCATTCCTAGTTATCCCATTCCTAGTTATATATCCAAAAGGTCAAAAATCAGCATACTGTTGTGATACAACCACTTTGATGTTTATAGCAGCACAATTAACAATAGCCAATTATGGATTCAGCCCAGAAGCCCATTTGCTGGTAAATGGATGGAAATGGAGAGTATCATGCTAAGTAAAAACCTAGAAAATCAAGGGTGTAATGTTTTCTCTCATATGTGGAAACTAGAGCAAATTAGGAGAAAGGAGGACAGGAAGACCACATATCATTATATAGGGAAGATGAGTGGAGTAGAAGAAGGAGATTGAAAAGGAGCGAGAAGGGACAAGAAAGAGGAGGAAATGCTGAAAGAATTTAATACATGCCATGTGTATATATAAATATATCACAGGGTATTTCACTGTTATGTATAAGTAGAAAGAACAATAAAAATAAGTAAATAAATGGGCAACAAGAAGATCAGTAGAATAGCAGCGGGTAGAGAACAGAGAGATGGAGGGAGTAGAGAGAAGAGGCGAGGAATGGGCACTGAAATCATTTCATGCATGTATGATTTTGTAAATAAACCCAACTGCTATGTATAACTATAATGAGCTAGTAAAAAAAAATCCTGGAACTGTTTTAGTGAATAGGGTACATTTAGTAATATTTAAAGATTATGTAGATTCTCTTTTAAGTAGAACTGAATATAACTTTTGAGATTGAATCTGTAAAATCAAGAGAGACATATCTGATTTTAGCCAGGTATGAAATTCCTCCACTATATAAACTTCTGCAGTTGCCTTGGCATGATATTCTTTATTCAACAGAGTCTGGAGATCATGGCTCCTACTGCCATCTATGTCTCTTTAAAGAGCTGTGACCTTTAATCAGGATGTATTGGCTTCAAAATTGGCATCATGGAATTCTTCTCTCTGACTTAATAACTTCAGGTCCCAATATTGACGTATGTTGCCAGTGACCTTATAATGCATCATGACACCAGTTGTACTATATTTTCTGTTTGAAGGTCCTGGGAAGGATAGTGGTTTCCTCTCTTCCTTTCCAGGTTGAAGTACCAATGGCATGAATTGCAAGTAACACAGGTGTGCTCACCAACTATTTTTATAAGTACAAGAACAACAGACCATTCCTGAGAAGAATATGGTGCGAAACAATACGTGATTAAATTGTCAGATGTTCTAAAAGAGTCACTTTTATTCTATTTTTTAAAAGTTATCTATACTTTCTGAAGCACATGTTGCCACAAATTTAAAAATCACGACTTTTTAGTCTCTGAATATAAAAAACCTAGAGAAATCTAAATGTAACTCAAATGTGCACTTCTGTTTTATGAAAGATGGAAACATTCTGTGTAACTTTTGATATTGTCAGGTAATCTTAATTTATTCATAAATTCTTTTCATTTGCTCTTATATACATTTTCTTCTCACATCTTGTTTCTTATACTTATCAATAAAAATTTTAAATCCAAAGGAAGAGAGAAAACAAGACAGGAGTCTTTTTCTATAAAATAGTAAATTCATAACCACTAAGATCCAACATCTTTCAGATACATTAAGAAAAGGAACTATATTTGAAACAGCCCTTATTCTTTATAATGAACTTTCTATCAACTTTCTCATATGTCCATATTTCCATTTTCATACATATTTTAGTTTTCAAGTGATAGATAAATAAATGCAGGGACACATGTCCACACACACATTTGCAAGTGTATTTGGGTATGTGGGTGTTGTTTACTGATATCTGATTTTGTCAGAATGTACAATTGTTTGTTTTCTTGTAAAAACCTTAGTGAATTCTAGGCCTTCTGCACTTCTGAAGCGTTGCTTATCATTCCTTTCATTTCTTCCAAATGTCTTTTTTTTTCTTTCTCATGCCCCATCCATCTTTTTTCTTTGACTTTCCAAAGGTAAAACAAAAGAACTCTTCTTTCATTTTACTTTTCCTTCTTTTGGACTATCTATTCAAGGTTACTGTTAAAAGGATTTGATTATTTTTTTTTACTAAACTCATACAATCACTCTACTATTTCAAATGTTAGTTACTATAGATTGGATCTTAAATGCTCCTCAAATGACCATGTATAGAAGACTCAGTTTCTAGTCCATGGTGCTATTAGAAGGTAGTGGAACCTTTATAGGAGTTGGGGCCTAAAGGAAGGAAGTTTGGTTATTTGGGATCTGGCCTTGATGCGGATTTAGGACTTTGGACCTTTCCTCTCTCTTATTTACTGGCTGCCAAGACATGGACATTTTTTTCTATCATGTATTCCCACCAAGATGTACTGCTTCATCTGAGACTCAAAAACAACAAGCCCACTTACCATGAATTGAAATAGATATAACTGTAAGTAAAAATAAGTCTTCTTTTTAAGTCAATTATTTCAGGTAATTTATGATAGTAACAGAAAGCTGACTAACACATGTAGCCTGGTAGAAGTTCTTAGGTCACTGGGAATATGCTCTCAGGGGATATTAGAACCTGATTCCCTTCCTGTATTATGATCTTTACTGCCTAGATTTCATGAGGTGAGCAACTTCCTCTTTCACATGCACCCACCATGATGCACTGCATCATCACAAACTCAGAAGTAACAGGGCCAAATGACCATTGAATAAAATCTCCAAAACTTGAGTCAAAATAAACTTTTCTTATTTTTAATTTGATTGTCTCACATATTTTGTTACAATAATACAAGGTTATTTTTGTCTTGATCTTCTTACTACCAGCCATTTCCCTATTATGTGTCATGGCAAAAGTTCCTCAAGGTCAAGTACTATGATTTGGATCTGAAATATCCCCCAAAAGCTCACGTGTTGAAGGATCACTCCTCAGTGAAACAATAATCCAAGGTAAGGCTTTTGGGCTGGGGCTGTAGCTGAGTGGTAGAGCAGTGTGAGACACTGGGTTTGATCCTCAGCATCACATAAAAAGAAATTAAAAAAAAAAGATATTGTGCCCATCTACAACTAAACAAAATATTTTTTAACAAAGAAGGGAATTTTGGAGATAACTGAATTATGAGAGCTCTAACCTGATCAATGGATTAATATGCTGATTGATTAATTATTCAATGGCATTATTGAGAGGTGGTCGAAGTTGTAGAAAGTGGAGTCTAGTTGGAGGAGTAGGTCATTGGATGGCATGTCCTGGAAGGCTATATACCTTGTCCTCATCCACTTCCCCTCCATGCTTCTCTTCAGCCATAGAGTGAGTGGCTTTTCTCCACCATGCTTTCCATGCCATTATGTTCTACCTCACCACAGGTCCAGAAACAATGGAGCCAAGAGACCATGGATTCAAACCTCTGAAACAGTGAGCCAAAATAAAATATTTTCTCCCTTAAATTGATTTTTCCTGGGCATTTTTGTCACAGTGATGAAAAACTAACAAATACAGTATTAGAAAGAGAACTCAATTAGTATAAAATATAGGGAGCACATGGAGAAAGACTACTTTTGTACAGAATTCAAAAGTACATGCTATAACTAGAAGGATGCATAATGAAAGCAAATAAAAACTTCTTACTCAGGAAGACATAAAAGATACTTAAATGCATGAAGTCATTCTGAAAAGGCTACATTCCCTATCACTACAAGTACATGGCATTATGGAAAAGGCAAAACTAATGAGTCCTTAGAAGGATAAGTGGCTGTCATAGAGGAATACGTTGGGGAAGAAATGAAAAGACTGAGTACAAGGGACAGTGAGGGTGGTGTAACTATCATGGTGGGTACTAGTATTCATCAAAACCAACAGAACTGGCTGGTTGTATCATGGCACATGCCTGTAATCCCAGTGGCTTGTGAGGCTGAGGCAGGAAGATCACGAGTTCAAAGCCAGCATCAGCAAAAGTGAGGTACTAAGCAACTCAGTGAGACCCTGTCTCTAAATAAAATACAAAATAGGCCTAGGGATATGGCTCAGTGGTTGAGTGCCTCTGATTTCAATCCCTGGTACCAAAACAAACAAAAAACAGAACTGCACAACACAGAGTCAACTTTAATCAAACTATACACCAAAGTTAATATAATGTCTCAATACTGGTTTATCAATTTTCAAAAATGTACCATAGCAATGCAAGGTGTTAACTATGGAAGAAACTGTGGAGGAAAATGGCAAATGTATGTGAACCCTTAGTACGTTCTGTTGAGTTTTTTAATAAACCTAAAACTGCTATAAGAGATAAAGTATATTTATTTAAAAAATTTACACTGATGACAGTCTAATTCCTACACGGTAAATTGTGTTACCAAATAGAAATTGCTGGAAGGAAATTTTCTTACTAAATACATGTGTTAGCCTTAATAAAGGAGCAGCAAAAAAGGACATGAGTGGAAAGATTGTTGAAATATAAAAAAAAGTCTCTAGTATAGCCAATACGAATATAGCAATGTGAATTTCTTAGTTTTATCAAATGTACCATGGTTATATAAGATCATAACATTAGAGAAAACAAGATGGAATATATGGAAACTCTTTGGAATGTCTTTTATACTTTTCTCTGTGTGTAAACTCATTCCAAAATTTTAAAAAAGCCAGCATCTCTCATCATGAAACAATTTAACACTATAATTAAAAGTCTACCCCTTATAGATCATGTTGCACTATAGCTCTGAAAGCTGGAGGATGAACAAGGAGATGAGACACTGGTATTCTAAGCTAGGAACTCTCTGGGCAGGCGATATTTCTTATTTTCTTTTGACTTTAAAATGTCTGTGGAGGAAGTGCCTATTAATATTCAGTGATGAATTCTTAACCTGGTAGAATCAAATAAAAACAAAGATCTTCCAAAGACCCCTTAGTAGCAGAGCTTATGTTATATTAATTACCACAACAGCTTCTACGTCTACTTACATCACTGCCTAAGAAGAGACTGCCTTGTATATTCCAAGAGAAAGAAAAAGGTAATACCAGAAAGTAAAGAGAAGTCTGGTCTGTGAAAAACAATGATACGGATTTTCTCTCAAACCTTGTAGCTATACTGTGGAATTAAATACTTAAACATTTTACTACATATAATGTCAGTTCTGTGTGTGTGTGTGTGTGTGTGTGTGTGTGTGCGCGCGTGCACGCGCGTGCATTGGTGCTGGGGATGGACTACAAGACTTTGCACAAGCTAGGCAAGCACTCTACCACTGAGTGCTACCTTTAGGGCCTCATGGCTTCTTTTGTACAGTGAAAGTTTTCATTTTTATAATTAGTTATTTTGCATTGAATATTCTGTAAATAGCATTTAGATTCTTCCATATTAAGACATTTACTAGTTAGCTGAAAGATCAAAAGGGGATCTCCATATCCTATTGTTGAACATATTACAGCTGGTTAACTTTTCTATCACTTTAAATTTTTAAATATAATCTTTATTTAGCATTTTGCTGGGTCCATACTACTTTTTGAAAAAAAAAAAAATAGGCCTTTACTGAGGAGGTTCCTGAAAGATTTGATGAATCAGTTGTCTGAATCAGCATACTAAACCACAAATGATTAAAAAAAAAAAGAAAGCTACATAAAATTTAAAGACACAGTTGGCCTTTAAAATTAAAAAATTCCTTCTTTGGTATACAGGATTTGATGAAAAATATTCAACCTATTTTTCTGACACTTCAGACGTATGTGTTTCCTCAGGATTTAGGTAGTGTACAAATACAAGTAACATACCAGTTTTGATTTTAAGTAAAAAATTAATAATCTAAAATACTAAAACATCTCTTGATTTCATTCCAAACATGTTTTGGGCAAAATAAATGTTAGTATTCATGAAACTAGAAAAAAGTAGGTCTCAGTTACAATAATTAGTTTACTTGTTCATGAGTGACTTGAGATGTTTCCTACTGTTTTTGTTTTTAGTTTTGTTTCCAATACTAGGGATTAAGCACAGGGGCACTTTATCCCTGAACTACACCCCAAGCCTTTTTTATTTATTTTTTCTTTAGAGAGAGTGTCTTGCTAAATTTCTAAGGGTCTCACTAAATCGCTGAGGCTGGCCTCAAATTTGTGATCCTCCTACATCACCCTCCTGAGTCCCTAAGATTACAAGCAGGCACCACAATGCCTGGCTACCCTCTAATTGTCTATATTCATTTCCTATGGAACATTTTCTACTATTGAAAATAATTACTTCTCTCCTGTTTAAACATTGTTGAAAATATGTTCCTATGTCTCTGATAAGAATCATAGTTTCTACAAATTTTATGTCTATCAATTCAATGTTTTTCAAAAGGTAAATGGATATTGAAAGAAAAACAATATGACAAATATTTCCTCAAGTTATTATTATTGAAAATTCTGTTTAAACCTCTCTCTTTTATTTTTTAGTTACCTCCTCTTTTTTTCAATATTTAATGAGTTTGTTTTATTTTTTTAGAAATTACCAATTTTAGAGTGTAATATTATAACATAAAATTAATATTGGGAAAAAACTATTACTTTTAGTTTCATATTGTCATCTGCTACCAAAATATCTATAGTTGGTGTTGCTAAAATCTTAAAAGTGTATTATATAATCTCCTTCAACTGCCTGTGGTCATATATGTAAAAATTTAGTCTTGAGATCTTCTATATTTTTCAGTACTTTAGAAATCATTCATAACGTGGGAGCAATGAAACAATTCAAATGTTGAACAGCACTAACTAGATAACTTCATGGAATTGTGGTGGAACTTAAATGTCATTACACAGAAAGCACTAGAATTCATAATTTGTGTTATATGTGTTGGCTACAGACATGTATGTAGGTATGTATATATTCATGCCTAGATATGTGCATGTGTGTTGGGGGGTCAATAACAGGGTATTTCAGAATTTATTCTCAATCTTCATTGACCATCTGCAACATGAGACATGATCACATGTCTCCTCTTAAGTTCATTTAATTTCTGCCTTTTAGACTTTCATAAAACTAAACTCCTCATTAAATATATTTGCAGGTAAGTGTTTAATATATATCTAGGATTTTAATTCTCAAGGCATCTTCCTTGCACAAGAAACATTAGCCCTGTGATCTGTATCTACCTTGGTGAAATCCTACTGTTGATTCTAATGTCATTAAATTTGGGAAACTCTGATGTAGAAGCTAAAATATGCATCAGTTATCATCAATCACCCATATATTATGAAAATTCTCCTGAGTCCTCTGTCTCCCTAGTACCTGTATCCAGCTGATATTTTTCTTTCAGAACAGATGTCCTAAGCGACCTGGTATCCTTCACCTGCCTTCTTTGCCTTGCCAAGCCTCTTCTCTGATGACCTTTGTAGATGATCTGTTTTTTGCACCTCTAGTCCAAGTGCACAGAATAAACATCTTAACTCCCATATTTCTTAGCAGTTTTCCATTAAGATAGAATCTATGTGGCTTAGCATGATATATGAGGCTCTTCATGATTCAGGCTGATATTATAATTATTTTTCTTTTTTTTTTTCTTTCAGAAACTTCATCCTTTACCCTGCTATGCTCTGTTTTCTGATGACCTGGGCCATTTCTCAAAACACATAGCTGTTCAGCCTGTACTTAGTGTCTGTGGTGCGCAGCCATGCATACCTGGTAAATTCCTACTCATCTTATGCTTCCCAACCTCTTAGTATAATTTTCCCCGACTCATGTCAAGCAGAATAATCAGTAACATTACTGTATCTCTTGTGAATCTTAATTGATTACTGTAATTGTAGCATAGTTGCTAGTTCACAAATTATTATCTTCCACCAAACCTAAGCTTCCTAAGGCAATATCTTAGTTACTTCTTTCACAAGATTTTGCACAGAGGACTGGTGATATGTATAATATAGAAAGATTGTTTCCATTCCTTCTGCTGTTTCTAGGCACCTGATACTTTTCCAGTTATTTAAAATTGGGTGGACTCACTTTCTTCTTTTTAAAAATGAGAGTAAAACTTCATAGAATTGTGGTGGAACTAAGTGTCATTACACAGAAAGCACCAGAATGCATACACAACACATTATAAAAATATTAGGTATTGATATTGTTTGCATTCCTACTTTCTGTGATAGTACCTACCTCACAGTAAGAGCAGAAACAATTACTGAGCAGTAGGATGAACAAAGTCCAAGCTACTAAAAATTTTAGAAGCCATTTTTATATTGCAGGAACTATTCACAATTGAGCAGAAATGACCATCACTGAGGCAAATTTTTCTGAACCACAATTTTCTGGGGTTATAAAATCCCTATGTATAGATTTATCCTTTAGTTTTTAAACTTTGTTGAAGAACTAACTTTTTACCTTATATAAGTATCAAATTATTTTTTAAAAATACCTATTATCATCATCTATTTCTGAAAAATAAACCCAATAAAAATTTAGAAATTCTTTTAGCCATTTAGAAGACACAAAACAAATATAACCATGTGTGGACATTTAAAATCTCAAAGATTTACTGGCTGAAGGATATAACATCTAATCCTTCTGTCTTAAGATTTGTCACATTAAAATAATACACTATTTTTTAAAAAATACCCCCAAATATTTATTGCTTCTTATCAAACCTGAAATCATGTAATATTTCTTTTGGTTTTGAATTAAACATTTAAGATACTCTTTTGATGCAAGTGGACTTGGATTTATATTTGAATCTAATCTAAAATCAATTTCTGATTGTCAGAGAATAAGTTAAGAATCTCTAGTGATCAACTGGCAGCTTAGTCTCTAGATCATGAATCAGGGGCAGATGAGGAGACAAGCATGAACAAGAATAGAGAGCTAATTATGATTCGATGCTACCTGATTTTCCTTATGGGTTTATGAAAGATTTGCAGTTTTAAACTCCGGAAAAAAGTGGCTCTATGCTGACTGATGTGTCCTAAGATATGATTATTATTTAGGGTGCTGAAAGGAATGAGACACAGGCAAAATGGAACCACCATATAACTCAGCTATACCACTTCTCATTCTATATACTGAAGAAATAAAATCATCTTACTACATTGACACATGCATATGTATGTTTATGGCAGCAAAATACACAATAACCAAACTGTGGAACCAGCCTAGGTGTCCATCAACAGACAAATGAATAAAAAACTTTATTCAGCCATTCAATGAATTCATAGGAAAATGGATGGAATTAGAGACCATCAAGTTAAGTGAACTAAGTCAAACTCAGAAGGTTAAGAATTGTAGAATTGTACATTTTCTCTCATATGTGGAAACTAGAGAGAAAAATGGTAGGGAAAAAGGTGGGGGTGGATCTCCTAAAAATCAAAGGGAGAGCAACAGAGGAAAAGCACCAAGGTGTGGGAAGGAGGCAGGGAGGGAGCAGGTGCAGAGGGAGAGTGATATTAGCCAAATTATATTGGGTGCATGCACAAATACATTTAAAAAATCCCATCAATATGTAAAACTATAATGTACTGATAAGAAATGTGAAAAAATACTCTGAAGTATAATTTAAATCATATAATCTTGAATACTCAATATTATCTAAAAACCAAGGCAGAGAAGGAAATAAAAAGAGCCTAAACCAAGACCCAAAGAGCAATGATGTGACCTTGGACAAGTCACTAAGACTCCCTGAGCCTCAAGCTGCTTGTCTACATAATAGCAAATTGCACTAGATGATTTCTACAGTCTCTGCTGCCTCTAAAACCAATTATGCATTCAAAAATATTGTACTTTTCCAAATAAGGTAAATTTTCATTGCCCTAAATGGAAAATTGAGGCAGCTTTATCAATAAGCCTTCTCACAAACTTTTACAAACAGTATTTTTCTATGGCTTATGACTACATTGTTGTTAGCTGCCAATAAGACACTAGGCAGATTTACATTTAAAATTATATCATTAATTCTACTTCCAAAAGTGACCATGAAGCACATTCATCCAACATGAGAGGTGCAATGACATGTGGATGCAGGGATTTCCTAAATGGGCATAGTTGATTCATAATGTCCCGAACTTTTAAATTGTATTGGAAAATTTTGAGTAAACAATGACCATCAGCTTTCTTCACTTCCATTGCATAGAGTGAGCATCTAATCATAGATTGGGAATAGAACTTATTTTATTTCATCACTTGGCAACTATTTTCTCTTCCTTCATTGGCTCAGTCTCTCTAGTAACTGGATTCATGCTCTTGTTACTTTGAGAAGGGAGGTCATCATTTTGCAGGCACTTGAAGTTTTGCTTATTTTATTTTTTTGTGGGGGATGGGGGTACTGGGGATTGAACTCAGGAGCATTCAATCACTGAGTCACATGCCCAGCCTTTTTTTTTTTTTTGTATTTTATATTTAGAGACATGGTCTAAGTGAGTTGCTTAGCACCTCATTTTTGCTGAGGCTGGCTTTGAACTTGCAATCCTCCTGCCTTGGCTAAACCCTTTGGATTACAGGCATGTGCCACCACACCTGGCTAAATTTTGCTTACTTTTAACATTAAGCCAAAAGCATGTATACTGATATTGTCATAGGGAAGGGAAACTTAATTACTTCTATGGCTAGAGTACCTTATGCTCTTTTTTCTTTTGTTTACCTTTCCTAGTTTCCTTGCGTCTGCTATAGTTCTTACATCTTTCTTAGTTGTCTAAATCTACTCTTTGTTGTATGTTTTCATTATAAAAATGACATGCTTAGAAGAAGGATGGGGAGGAGAAGAAGGAGGAAGAGAAGTGGAGGAGGAAAGGATGATCAAATTTTAATGCTCCTTCTGAATATCTTAGGGAAAAAAAGTGAAAATTAACTATTATGTCAAATCCTGAAGATATATAATGAACTGACTAGAGAGCCTGCTCTGTATTCTTGTAGTACATCAAGGAAAATTCCACAATGCTTTTTCTGAATCCTATCTATTCTTTAGTTTCACTATGCTCCATAATCACACATAAAATCCATCATGATATGATCTTAGTAACAGTCTAGGAATATCTCATAGTCATTTCCCAGACAATCTCAAATTCTAGGCACTACTTAAGGGAAGCTTCATATTCTTATCCAATTTCCCTAGCATTTAATTCATGATTATTCTAATCTTTTGGTCTCTATGTCATATATTTTTTCATGAACAATGGATGTCAGATATACACAGTATAAATACTGCATAATTATTTGTAAATACTGCAGATACTAAATAGTTCAAACTGAACTCCAAGATTACATAAGAAATTTGATGATCTTGAAATGAAACCCTGTGACAAATTGCTAAGAATAGATTCCTCAAGTTTCCAGTAAAACACTTATTTTCTCTTGCTGTGTGTTTATTATAAAATCTTATATTTCAGAACAGCAATGACTACATTAATCATGAATCATCATCCACTGTGCTGTATTAATTGGGAAGTTCAGATGAACTACAGCTCTGAATCAAGCAGCAGCTTAGTATCTAGTAATGTGTGTTTCATTACATCAGATAATGATTTTCAAGCACAGTGATTCTAAAACTTGAGCAGTATCAGAATCACATGAACAGCCCCCCCCCCAAAAGCAGACCACTGGGTCCTACCAGGGTTTCCAATGTAGCAGGCATGATTGGGATCTAGGATTTTCTATTTGAACAACTGCTGTCTACAAATTTAGAAGTATTTTGTCTGTATTTTTATCTGCATTACTGAATGAATGAAAATGATTTGTGAAGTTAAGCATAATCAGAAAATCCAGTAAATTAAGCCCCCTTGATTTTTTCTTCTTATGTGTCAAATAATGGAGATGAATGATTTTAGCAACTTCCACAGGAATTACTGGTGATAATATGTTTATGTATAATAACTCCAGAATAAATTGAGTACCATTAGCATACAAATTAAGGTTTCAGAAATACTTAAGGTGGTTTGTAGATATCATAACCCTTCAATGTTCTTAAGTCCAATGGCTATCATTTGAGTCATGGGACTTATATAAAAAGTGCTTTGCACCATATTTTTTACAGGCTAAATTTAATTTCTTAAAGAATTACTTTCAAAAGAAATTAACCACTTGAGTGTAATAAAACTAAAGGTCAAAACCATTAATTCCTAAAATTAAAAAAAAATACTTTAAATAAGCAAAACTTGGGGGTATTATTTTGTTTACAAATTTTCATTAAATTCTTCATTTACACTTAAGAATGAACTATTTGAAACTCGTTTCCATTGGGTTACATATGTTGATTTTCTTCCCAATATATAAACAAATACTTAGAAGCTAGAACATAGTATTTATCCTAAGTATGTGCTCTATAAAGTATTAAAGAAAGAGGACATTTCTTAGTAGTGATGCAACTTATATTCAGTCTGAAATATACTATTTGGAATGTCTAACAAATTTAATGGATAATGAACTGATTACAAAGTTTTTCATTTAAAAATAACATTTCTACATTTTGGTTACTTTTTAATAACTGTCTTTTTGACCAGAAAGTTACCCACATCTGCAGTTGCCCCCAAAAAACAAAGCTTAGTGTCAAAAAATTCCTTAGATTAAAAAAATTTTAAAATACCACCTATATGAGAAACCAATAAGATGCAAAAAGTAGGTCTTTGGTATCACTTTTCTAAAGCTAGTTAAAAAAAATACTGAATGATCATAGTGCATTTATGAAACATTCAAACATTCAATCCAGAAAGGAAAATTATTTGAAAATATCTTAGCTTCTTATTTAACTTTAGTGTGAATGGATATTACATGAAGATAACATAGCACAAATTAATTTTTAATAAAGTGTGACTAAAACACACATAAATATAATTCAACTCTTGTTTACTTTGTATACCACAAAGTTATATGTCAAATTAAAAGATACAAAGCACATTATGTGTTTAAAAAAAAAATTCCAATCTATTTCCCAGAATATAAATAGTTTTGTAGTAGAGAAGATGATTCATATAGAAACATACATTGTGAGCTAGAGATGGAAAACTTACTTCCATTTTTTAAAGCACTGGATACATAACATTTTAATTTTCATAAACTAAATGATGTTCAAATACATTCTAATCTTGCCATTTTCTACAATTTATGCACAGTTTCCCTTCTTTCACTGTGCATTTTTTTCAGAAAGGTGAAAAAAAGAGCTATAAAGCCTTGTTATGTTTTTCTAATTTGATCAGACATCCTTCTTTGAAAGGTTAGTATAGTAGGTAAAAGTGACATGTTTAAAATAGAGACTGGGCAGAAAAATTTCAAGTGACCAAGAATCACATACCATATGTGTCAAAAATTTGATCTTCCTGGATCAACTATTCAGCATAAGTAGAATTCTAACTATGGTTCATAAAGGCAGAATTCCCAGGTGGTTATTGCTGACACACAGTTGTCAAAATATTTTCTCTGCATTTCAAACCTCATTCACAATGTGAAAGCTAGAAATTGAGATAATTCGAAGAATCCAGATTTCACAGATGCCAGTAATTTCAATATTGAAAGCAAATTGTTTTTACTGAAAAATATAAAAGAAATTATTTTTTTAAAAAGTATTCTTATTATTTCTACCTCTATTTATGATTTATTCACTTCAAATATTTCTGATTTTCCTAAGTGGAATTTATTTCCAGGATTCTGGCTTTTAACAACCAATACATTTTTTTTCCCAATATAAAGTTGGCTTCATCTAGTTTTATTATCAATTAATTTCCAATTCATGGGCTGTAATTAGTTTTTAAATATATTTAATTAAATACTTCTGCTAGTACTAAAGATGTTACAATAAGATGAATATAATAAATAAAGATAGATTACACAAGTATAATTTTGTATATATGTTATGGGTTCAATTAACTGTATGCCTTTATGAAGAAAGAGTGAAATTTAAAATTGATACCATTTAAAATAACAGAGTGGGATCATCAGACTTTTTTCAACATATATAAAATTTGTTTTAAATTTGTTATTCTTTTTTATAAGATTTTATTAATTTTCAGACAATATTAACTAATGGGAAACTAATACAGGAACTCTAAATGTTGCAAATAAAAGAGAATTTCATGAAATGGGAATTGTCCTCATGGTGCTCACAGTTTCCTGGCTAACAAAAATGTCAATCAAATATTTGTGTTCATGTATAATGGTGAGCTATGGAGGAACAACAGAAAATAATGTGTGAGAAGGTAGATGAGCTTAACAGGTGTTATGTTCTAGTCTGTGTCAAGGGACAGAGGTGTTGAGGGTGGGCTTGTGAAAGGACTATAAGGTCTCTATGAAGGACCAAATTCAATCTGAAATCTGAAATATTAATATTTGAGGAAATTCTAATCACATAGAAATAAACTGGATAGCTAACTACCACATTTTGACTCCATCTATTCAAAATATAGTGTTTAGGTTATATGCAAACTTAAGTCTGCAGATTTAATGGAATAACAATAATGCAATGTCAAAGACAATGTGTTAGATTCTTAATTGATGTAGTGGTATTTTCTGGAACCGTATACAACACTGTCGATTTTCCTTGTCTTAAATGGAAAATTCAAGACTTTAAGTATAGACTGAGATTTAAGGATATCTATCTATCTATATCTATCTATATCTATTTATATCTATCTATCTATATACACACATATATATATCATAAGGGTATATATCAATAAAGAGTATAGAAATAAGAGAATCTCATAGCTTGTGTGTCTTAGAATTAGAAATGTCATTTTTATAACTCTTTCACATGCATTATCATAGATTGTCAAAGATGTACATGTGTATATAAATATCTCATTTGTTCAAGTCTCATTAGCTTTAACATGCTGTGAATTATCATTATTCCTTTTTTAAAACTGAATACAAATGTTTTTGAAGGTTAATTGGTTTGCATCATATCATACATCAATAAATGATAGAGTCAGACTTTAAAAGCAGGTGTACCAATTCTAAATGATGTGCTTATTCTATTTTAGTGCTTTGCTTATTATCGATGACATTTTACTAAAGCACTAAAAGAGTAAACCTGGGAAAATACAAATATCATTATAACATATAATTGTGCATTGCTATAGCCTGGATTTAGACAACAGGATATTTAACCAGAGATAAAACATTCCATTTTGTCAGGATGCCTCTAATTTGAAAATAAGATAAATACTAAGAGTGGCTTTTAAAAAAAAGAAAGATGATTCTTGCACATAATTTAGTGGTTCAGTAATGCCAGGGTTCCTGTCTGGTTCCTCTAATTCTCACTGGGCTCTGCCTTTTTGCAGCTACTTTAGATCCTGGACCTCACATGACATGCTAGAGGGAGGGAGTTCTGGTCCTCACCCAACTTCTATCAGAAGGAAACTCTTAGAAGTGACTGGAGTTCTGGTCCAGTCTAACTGCCTTCACTTACACTTGCTTAAACCAATCTTTGTCAAAGTAACTATAGTGGTCATGATTAGCGCTGGGATGAATGGACATTTTCCCCACAGAGCTGCAAAGGGGCCAGTTTCCAATACCACAGAAAAGGGGTGAAAACCTGAGCAATAGCCATGTTTTACCAGCCAAGAGAAATCAGGGAACAGACATTGGGTGGTCAACCAACTGTCTTGTCTCCACCCAGAGAATGCTCTGAAGAGCATTATTATTGCTAAGGCATCAATAAATAACTAAGGAAATTTAATTTCACATATGCTAATATTGATGTTTTTTTTCTTTTATCATACATATATGAAACTCATTTCTGACTGCTTTTTTTAACTGGACCCTATCTGTCTCATTGTCTTCTCCATATTTGAGTTCCTTTCATTGAATCCTGACTCGTGATTCTTTTGTACTACTTAATCAGCCTATAAATACTATCCTAAGTGAAGATTATGTAGCTGTACTTCCCTGGGATCTTTCTTCTTGTAATGATGTACAGATTAAGAAAGTTTACTTGGTGTATTGATCTTATCGAACAATCAATCAATAAAACTTAAGTATCTATTCATGTATAAGCAATAGGGTTTTTTCCTCAGGTTGTGATCCATAATATGGATAGGCTTCTATAAGTGTTGATTTTCCTCATATCAAAGAATACTAAAGCTTTTGAATTGTTTATTGAACTTTCTGAATATATATGCAGTATTCAACTATTATAATTCATAAGTCTCTAAGGTCTAGAGAAATTGTTGTTTATGCCTGCTTCACAAAAGTGAACATAGTGCCAGAAAATATCTGTATCAAATAAAACTTCCAATGAAAAATGACATCTCAGATATTTTCAGTTTCCAAATTTGTATGTTAGTTTCATGACCTTCACTTCAAGAAAATCAGAGTTACATTACATTTACTCCCAGGTTTTTGTCCAAGATCTAAACTTACATATAGTATCATACTTTCTTACCTGATTTTCTTTAAAATTTGAAGTACTGTTTAGAAATTCAGATGGAATTACTCCTCAAGAAATGCATAATTATAAAGTTTTAGAAGGAATATTTCTTTGAGGAAAAGGGAGAATTGAAACTAAATACATGAAGGAATGAACTACTCTTGGCTGTTTTTCCCCAAATATCTTAATTTTATGTAGCTTAGACAAAATAATTATTCTATGAATGATGCATTTCAAATTTAAAATCTTATTTCCACAGATTTGGAATTCAAAACTTCTAATTAGAGTATAATTGGGAGTTAGGGAGGAGCTGGCATTCCTCCATATCTTTAGGAACCCCACACATCTCCTGATGGAGCATTATTGTTAGTCCTGGAATTTAAGGTTTCACTACTTCTGCACTATCATTTTGGAACCGATTATTCTTTGTTCACTGTAAGATGCTTAGCAGTGATGCTGGCCTCTTCCATTAGATGCCAGGAGTGCCCCTGCCCCCTGCTGTGGCAAAGGATGTCTGCAGACTTGCCAGATGTCCCCAAGAGGTAAAATCAATGTCACCTTTCCTTGCATCCCCTCCTCCTGCTCTAAATCACAAGAACAGGATTTTCTGGAGTTGAGTATGGGGTAACATTGTTACTACAATATTTTCCTCTGAAGTTGATGTTCATATTTTAGTTAGCCTACAATCAGATGAACTGCTTTTATTAGCATTAATTAATCAAAACAATAAGAAGTTTAAAATTGTTTCCAGCTATCACATGTCATTTTCAAATCAAAGGTATCACAATTGTTTGAACTATTATTTCCTCTCTAAGCAAAATAAACATAAAATGTATCGGTCCTTGTCATACGGAAATGAAGGAGATTAGGTAATAAAAAATTGATTGTATTTAAAGCCACAAATAATTGTACAAGCGAGGGTGTTAAATACCACACCTAAATTTCCCCTGGAGAGATCTCGCCCAAGAATCTCCCTTTCCTTCCCCTTCTTTCCTTTCTCCTTTCCTTCCTTGTTTCCTTCCCCCTCCCTCCCTCCCTTCCTCTCTCCCTCCCATTCTTCCTTCCTTCTTTCCTCCCTCCTGTCCCCACCCTCCTCTTGTTCTTCTCCTTTTATTTCTATCTTTTTGTTTTTCTCAGATTTGGGGAGTATCATAATTTCACAACCAATTGGAGAAATTTTCTTTTTTTTTTTCCCCTGAAAGTCATAGTGATAAACTTGGAAAGATTGGCCAGCTGTTTTAGGCGAATTTATTAGAAGAAATAGGGAAGGCACAGCTGCAAGATGAACAGAGGAAAGCAATGAAGAGGGAGCCAAATGCTTGAGGGAGCTCTCTGAGGCAATAGTAAGGGAAAAAAAGAACTGGAAACTGTTGACTGAGGACACCATAAGAGATTCTCAGGCCATAAGGAGGTGGGAAATAGGTCCAAAGATGGAAAATGTCATGAGGTAAGTTATTTTGAGAAGTGTGTCTTAAACTTATGTGTTTAAGAATCACCCCAGGAAGGAGGTGTTGAGACCAAGATTTCAACTCTGGAAGTCTGGGACTGGGTTGGGAATAGGCTAATACCAACCCAGAGTCCGTCCCACATCCCTGGCTGTAACAGCTTGAGGTAGTACCATAGTGCTGGACATCTCACCCTTGCACCCAACCTATCTCTTGATGTCCACCCTATTTTATCTATGAAAATAAAAAAATATGAGAAACTGTGGAACTCTGATACTAACAATGAAAGAATTTGTTTTTCCCAATCCTCAATGTATAGAAATATGTTATCTTTGCACTTTCTTTAGAGAAAAACATAGGTAGAATATTGTTTTGATGTGCATCTTTCTTTTCTTTCTTTCTTTTTTTTTTTTTTACAAAAAAGTGTGTATTTCTATTAGCAGTGTCATTATGGTTTTTGTGTTTTTTATATCGTTAAGCACTGAGTATCTAGGGCATATTATCAGATGGAGTAATGAGAAACTCAAATTTCTAAAATAATTATTGGGATTACATTTGACTTTTAGCTGCTCATTTTAAATGAGTTTTCCAGCTCAATCCTGAGTTTCGATTCATTCTTTATAACAATCCAGACAGTGCATTAATCCCAATCATTTGATTCCTTTTACACCTATGGGAAAACCAAACCTTGGCGTACTTCATACTCTTCTCTCCAAAGCAACTAATGAAAGCCTGAATGTAGGTTTTGGCATTTTGTCAATGTCAAGGTGTGCCAGAAAGAGAAACAGATACAAAGATGACAGATAGATGAAGTATCCTTGATGGAAAACATCCGCTTGTGAAGAAGCTGGTAGTGTGTTTAGACATAAGAATCTAAAGACTGAACACCAATGCTAAGTGAGGCATTTACAATCACTTTTAAAAGAAAACTATTGGAAAGGGAGAAAGAATACTTAAATTTGTTACTATGACAAATATTTCAAAATAGCACTTTTCATTTCCTGAAAGCTGCACTAGGAAACAAAAAGGTGTGTTTATTATACAGTTTTGTAGGAAATGAGAATTTTCCAAATGTATGACCTGCTTTTTATTTAAAAAGAAAACAGAATATATAAAGTTTTCTCTCTTAAAAGCTTCATTATAAATATTTGGGGCACCAAAATACCATATACTCAAATACTCTGTGCCTGGCTTGGTAAATATTAAAGATATGTAAAAAAGCATAAAATTTTAAATTTTAATTTGTATTTTTCCTAAGTTAGATCCCAATTGTAAACTATTATTCACATGTTGCATATATTTTAAACAAATAAATCAAGGCAACATCAGTTTATATTGTTGAAAAATAAATTCAACCCTACACACAGTAGTCACCAGGGTTGATTTTAAGGTCATGACTTTGGAGATTTACCATTTCCAAATACACACTTCCTACATATCTTGAAATTTAGAATGTCTTATCAATTCACTTATTCCGAACTCATCACAAAAAAAAAATATTAGATGGTCATACATAGGTCATCTATAACATCAGTAATAATTAAAATATTTATTTGATCCATTCAAGCAACTGATAAATTCAGAAAAAAATACTTTGAAGTTCTCAATAGTTTTATGGGACACAAATATTAGGTTGTCCTTGTCCATATAATAAATACATTTATAGTATAATTTTTCATCAGAAGTATAATTTTCCTTCAGAGAACACATTAATACTTTCTTCTGCTGCCTACAAGAGGCAATGGACACATTCCCTTTTAATAATTTATAAACTCACCCCATGTGATGGATAAGAGATCCAGCCTAGCTCCCCTTGGATTGTTTTTGAATCCAGTAGATTCACTGAAAAAAAATACAGAAACACAATTGAGAACAATGAATTATTATTATTGTATTTTTTTTTAGTACTAGGAATCCAGGGGCATTCTGCCACTGAGCTACATTCATAGCCCTTTCCTTGCCTTGGCCATCTGAGTAGCTGGGACAAGAGTAATGAGTTATTTCTGTTTGTTCCTATTAAATTAATGATGTATACTGATGTTAATATTGTTGTTCAAAAATGGAACTGTTCTTTTTGATTATAAGTGTGTGATAAGTATATGATGAGAATTACAAAAACCAACATCGCAGAGGGAATATTACAGAATGAAAAGTTTCTATGGCTTTTAAATTTGTTCACTAAGATAGGCTTATATTTGATATATTGAAATTTTCTGACAGATTATTTATTGATTTAAAGAAAGAATTAAAAAGCAAAATAGGAAAATCATTAATTCTAATATGCTGTAAAGTATCTGCAAAGACAATTAATTTGATAAATCTTCATGATTCCCCCATGGGCTAATGTCTTTTTATATGTTTACACAATTAATCAATATCTCTCGACATTCATGTTCATATTGAAACAATATGATCAATACCAAACACATTATTCTGTAGTGTTTATTTTTAATAACATACAAGTTATTGACTTACATGTAATAAAGAAAATGCTCAACTTCTAATTTCAGGAGAAAACAAAACAAAAATATGCTTTATAATACTGCCTATATAAAGCTTTGCTCATTTAAAGAAGATATTATTACTCAAAGGCTTTAATGAATTTATTCAGAACTTTGTGTGAGTTAGTAAAAAGTCTTATTCCTAATCAATGTTAAGAGATGAAAAGTAAGTATGCATATTTTTGCATTTTTATAATTATTTAATGAAAAAGGCAAACTATTTCTTTACAATACAGGGTATTACTTTGTTATGGAGTACAAATTAAAATAAAACAAGTTACTTTAAATATAATTCATAACAAGCAAAAAACTCACTTTGATCATCAATCCAATCTGATCTTTTAAATAATGGAAACAATGGTTTCACTTTATTCTTCTTCTAAATTAGAAAGCAACACATGACTCATTAATGCCAGACATAAAGGAAGGTTACATAAACCAAGTATGTATTATTATCATGAACCAGAACAGGCTATATATACATTCAATAAAAGAATCATTTTGGGGAGTTTCATACATACACAAATTAAAATAAATTAATATTAATTAATTATTATTAATATCAAGTAATGTTCCCGACATTATGCAACAAGTTCATGTGTTTTCCAATACAAGAAAAGCATAATCCTTTCTTTAAGCATCTCAATTAGAATTTTACAAAAGAAACATTAACCATACAAAATATTAAGAAAAAGGAATAAGATATCTGATAGACATTCATGTCTTGAATTTTCTAACACTATAAAATTTTAAAAAGAAATTATTTGGTTGTCTTGTTTGTTGATCAATAAAGTGAGTATAAGAAAGGTTTTAAATGATTATAATTTTTTAAAATATAGTCCTCAAAGTTGAAATCTTTCTTTTGCAAGTGAAGGAAAAACATAAACTTACCCTATTATCTTAGAATTTTTTACCAATTAAAATCTTTGAACTCATTATAAATCAATTCCAAAAAGAAGTAATTTTCTTTAGAGAAGAAGGTAGTCACTGCATGGATTACATAGAGTTATTTTCATAATTGAATTATATCCCAAGATATCAGTTTGGAAACTAGCAGCATACTTCATTACATTGCAATTTTGTCTCCAAAGTGATAAAAAAGCCCTTTACTGATTAATCAGTGTTACAAATTTTATTTCAGATTAATCAGTGTTAAAAAGAATTTTGAAAATATTAAGAATACACTCTCATCTTTGAATTAAACCATATTGTCAATATTCATTCTGATTAAAATATACATAGTTCAGTTGTTGGTTATATCACAGCCTTCAGTTGATTTCTGAGTTTGACATAGGATTTGTATAGTGGAACATGCAGTGACAATATTCATAAATCATTAGATCATATTAGCAATGTTCTAAAAGCTTTGGTTGAAATTATCATTGTGGATATGCAATAATTGAAATGTATTAGATGATGAATATATATTTGCATGAATATATATCATATGCTAAGATGAATGGCTGATTTAATTTAAATATTCATAACCAGAGAAAAAAGTATTCAAGGCAAAGAAGATATGATTATCACTTTGTATTTACTCAGTAAATAATTCATTGGAATGTAGTTTGTTAACTGAGGATCTAAATTTTCTTAAGTTTTCTTCTATGATAGTGGTGATAGGAAAAGAAATGTCTGATCACATCTGCCTTTCGTTTCTACTTAAAGGAAAACAGCTAAGCCAAAACAAAGTAGAGCATATGGTCAATTAAAATAAGTGTAGTGGATGAATTAAATCTATTTCATTACTCAGAAATTGAATTTTAATGCGCTCCACTTAGCATAAGTGAAAAGAAAAAAAAGAATTAGCATTACTCACAATTTTGATTCTGTTGTATTTCAAAATTTAATGATCACCACTAGGTTATCTCACAACATGAGGATCAAACAGCATAAACTCATTTTAAACCACCGTGAATTTGTAACATACTTTGTAGACCAGTGTTCTCGTAAAAGTGTGTATGTACCAACAATTCAGTTTTCGTTTCTGAATTGTGTTTATAGTCAACCATCAACACATGACCTAATCAAGAATAGCTTACAAAAAAACACATTTTAGAAGTATTTAGCTTAGGTTTATAAGGTACCTTTTATTTGTAGCCAAATAATAATAACATAATCTAAGAATTCTAAACACTTTAAAGTGAATAGCTGCTAAAATAGGACTTCAGGACTTCCCAGGATACAAACCTCAAGTCTCCTGGGATTTTTTTGTATAGCAGTCCAAGATTAGCATAACTGAGATAAGAAGAACACAAAGTCAATGGAATTTGAAAGTAAATCCTTAAGTGATTTCCCTGGATACACTGACTAAATCTCAGGTTACAATATATCATCTTAAACCACACACTGATACAGCTAAGATACTTGGTCCATCATGTTTTCCCTTCTCAAAACACATGCAGATCTGATGGCTTCCTCTCTAGTTGTGGCACAATTCAGATGCCAGGACAGAGAGGACAGACAAGTCAACCATGTTTTACAAATATGACAATAGGTCAGTCTGAGTCTTAAAGACATGGGGAGGGATATTTCGATTTCTGGAGCACTTGTGTTCAGGATAATGAATCTTAACAAAAAGTTAGGAAATAAATTTTTAGGGTTGTTAGAAACATATAGTTTAATTCTTTAATGCCTGTATTATGCCAGTTATTTACCAAAGGTATAAATTGTTCCATACCATATTTTATACTCTAATGATATGATTTCTAAATGTCTTTGGTGCATAACAGGAAAAATATTATTCCATTAGTTTCACAATACAAAATAGGGCTGGGGATGTGGCTCAGTGATAGAGTGCTGCTGAGTTCAATCCTTTGTAAACCCCCCCCCCAAAAAAAAGAATATTTTCTATTTAAAGAGCTATATGGAATATATTAATTTTTAAAATAAAGTGTTTTAAGTTGAAAGCATTTTAAATTATATTTACGTTGATGTAAGAACCAAGTGTTTATAAGAACTTTTGGAAAGGTCATTTCTGCCTCTGATTTTTTATTGCTATATTTCCCAATGCAGTGGATTGTAGAATTGTGGATTTTGGATGAGAGTCATCTCCTCTTTTCTTTCCTGTCCTCCATCACAATGCCAAGAATCAATGGAAATTCATTCCCTAAGTTTGCTAATTTTCATTGACAATGTCATGACAGATTGTCTACAACAAAAATTTTATACCATCTTCTCTTCTTACTAACCGGAATGCACTAAGGCTATTATAGAGACTCATTTATTCAAACAAGAGTTTGAAACAATTGTTCTCAGTTCATAAACAGATTAAAAATTCAAGGTATAAATTTCTGAGTTTTCACTCTTAGAAACTCATTGACACATAAAGATTATTTTGAAAACATTTCAAAATTCTGATTCATACTGGCCTTTCATTCATTTAAAAAGTCTGACACTCAACTAAGTATTCACAACTTGAAAGATTGTTTAAGTGCTACAGATATACAGTGTTAAAGGGGTTAAAAAAATTAAATGCCATAATTTCTTCTTGAAGCAAAAAATCTTATCAATTATCTAATAGCATTTGATACTTTTGTAATTATGCTATAGCTGCATTTTCTGAAAATGTTTTTTATTTAATTATCAGATAATAACTTCAAACAAACAGTAAGCTTTATAATAATAGATATATTTTCTTATAAATATATTTATAAGATATATTTTCTTATAGCCAAGTAAAAATAACTATAAAACAACTACAACAGAAAAAAAAAGTCAATCTTTTCATTACATCTAGCTTTTACTAAAGAAAAATGGTACTGTATTTTCTATACACACAATCATTGTAATTGTACAAGCTACATTTCTTATATACTCATTTTTATCGTTTTCATCACTTTCTGTTATGATGAACAAGAATCCTTTGATGTAGGTTACAGAGATCAGAAGGGTTCTTCAATCTGCTTCTAAATGATACTTAACTATCACAAATAGAAGAAAATGATACAGGAAGGAATGCATTTTGTTCTTGGCTTTGTAATTTTCTCTGTAGTTTTCTGGTCAAACATAACATGGAATTAAGAAATCAAGATTTATTTTCTGACAGAAGTCCTCCAAAGTCAACTTTTCAAGTTTTGTGTATTTGCTAGGGTATGCCATTGAGAAGAAATTTAGAGAAGTGAAAGTTTATTGATTTCAAGTGTGTTTATTTCAATTTAATATTTGTATACTTTACATATTATTAATTGCTCCCATGGGCTTTTTACTTGTATTTACTTTATATTTATCTAAACATAATGAAAATATTTTTAGTAGATATAACGAATATTATAGTTCAAAGATAAACCATTATAAAATGTTATTAAGACTAGTAGTAATCACCTATCAATTATTTGCAGGTAAAATTTCCAGTAAACTACATTAAATTTAACAGAAATCTTGTACCTGGAAACAATAACTTAAGTCTATTTCTCAATCAAACGACAAGGTAAGATAATTATTTGAGTTAATGAAACAGAAAACCTGAAATGCTTAATATTATTTTATGTGTATGAAAAACCCCTTGTCACATGATATCTTAATGGTTTATTTGTGTGATCTAAGAATATCTCTGAACAAGGTGTTGTACTATCAACTTATTATTATTAACTTTTCCTCCTAGGCAATAATTTGGGATTTACTTCCACACAGCTCTTTGTTATAGAAAAAAATTGTAATTAACTGCCTTATCTAAATCTGTGCCAACAGCAGTGAGAACTCCTTGGAGCCAAAACACAGAGTCTCATGGTGAGCTGTCTGTGTTTGCAAGACTAGAGAGGTTCAAGGAAATAACCAACCGAAGTTGTACTTGAAACCTGGACAAGCAACAAATGTAAAAAATGTATTGTTCTTACATTTCTCCTGTCTTTTAATCAGACAAATATTAAGACCACACTGATATCAATACTGTAATGGAGAAAAAAAGCTATCAAAATATCAACATGGAGGATGTTCTTAATATAAATAATTCTTTCACATTGACCAGTGGGGATATTCTACTGCCAATGAGTTTTTAGTACTGACAACCTTAGCTTTAAAAACAGTCCTTGGAAGAGCTGGTTTCTTTTTTTCTGTGTATTGTCAACTGATAAATCAATCATTTAGACAAGGAAAAGGTGTTCCCCAAATGGGAAAATGTCTAAAAGTAAAAAAGTTATAGTTTTATAAACAGCATTTTTACAACATATATTTGTTTTATAAAACATTTTAGGAATAAAGCAACTTGTTTACTTCTAATTCAGAAAGACCTTTTTAAAGGATTAAAGTATAAAATGAAAACATATTGTGCAACTATGATACATAAATAAACATTAAGGTAAATAGTAGTTGAAACTTAGCATATGCATATTGCCTTTGTCTCAAAATCAGGAGATCTTGGTAATTTTTTTATCAGATTTTCATATCTTGATTATCAGCTTTCAAATACTAAAGAGAAGCTTCCTATTCACACAGGGTTTGACTGAGAGCTGTGTAAACAGAATATGCAGATTGGACTACAAAACAACTCTAATGAAGTATTAATTTTAGAAATAAAAATATTTCTCAAGGTCCTTCATATATAAGGATTAAAAAATTTAGTTTAAGAAACAAAAAGTGTAGTCATGAAAGAAAATTAAGTTGCAATTTAAAAATATACTGTGGATATTTTTACAACAACACACATTTTATTTCAAAGAAGCTCATTGCATACTAAATAAATTGGTAAAGTATCTGGAGAACTAAAAATCAGAATGTACCTGTGAGTTCATCACATTTGGGAGAATAATTATATGTGGATATCTAAAGTGTCATATATTATTTGCTTTGCTTATGATAATACACAATTGACTGATATCAATATAAACCCATACATACATATGGAAAATCTTCAAGACATAACTTTGGATCTTTATAGTGGGAACACAAGTTCAAACAATGTGTCACATGTTTATCAATTATTTCAAAACTCTTGACACTTTTCAGATGTTTTAGTATTAGGATGTTAATGGAAAGCATCAATCTTAGTGCTGGGGATAGAAAACTTTCAGTTTAGCAATGAAAGAGAAGGTAGAGTTCAGAAGAACTTCAGTGTGGTTTTTCTTCTACTGTAATTATATTACGAATAGGAACTACATAACATTCTATTTTGGAATGGTCCTTATTTGTTAGTCACATGTTTTTCAAATGCACACACAGAGACACATGTGGATGTTTATGCACTAATATAGAATTGACATTTACCTTAGAAATGTGCTTATTAAGAATCTACCTAAATATTCCTCAATATTCTTATTGAGAATATTTCTGGGTTTTTTTTCAAAAGTGCTTTTTTGTTTGTGTTTATTATACATTCACTTAAATTACTTTAAAATTTTTCTAGATTCATGCAGTAGAATAGTCTGAGTTATAATCATCTCCACCATATGAAATGAAGAAAATAATTTAATCTCCTATTTCCTTTTTATGAACACAATATTAGTATTATCTTTTACTTCAAAAAGTCCTCCTTGTCTTCCAGGGACTGTTTTATCACCTGAATTGCACCCGTATCATCTTTTTAAAATTATTTTCATATCTATGCTCTATAACACAATTTTTATAAGTATTCATTTTTATTGGTCATTGTCCCACCAAAATCCCATATTGAAGGGCATAGAGCTTGCCAATACTTATAAACTTACTTTACAAAACCCAGAATGTAAATAAACCTTAGCTGTATACTCTTTGGTAAATACATAAATACAAATAATAAAATATAATATGAAGAATGAGCTATTATTATGTAATAAGCAATTAATTATATCAATATTTTTCTTGGCTCACTTTAATGGTTTTTAAACTTTCAGCTTTAAAATTACATTAGAATTCCAAAAGTTTCACTAGTTGCACTAGGTTAGTAAACCTACCACAAACCTGGCCAAATGTAGAATAAAATATTCTTCATTTCCAAAAGATCATCTTTAGAAAGGGGAATATAAAGGGATACTAATAACTTTATATGTTCTTAGATTTTTTTGTCTTATTTTACATAGATTTTTAAAATACTGAACATTTAGTATTATTTCAATCTTCAATTTTAAAAGTAAGAAAAAATTTCCCTAAAAATATATAGATGTTTAAGAAAAACAGTTGCTTCTTAAAATAGATGGAAACTCTTACTGTAAGCATAGATTAACCAGTTCAGTGGGCTGAAATGCATATAATTGTACTTGAATTTTTAAAAAAATAAGGATAAACAGAGCTCTATAATTTAGATCAGAAATGTTGAGAACACCATAATAAAATCTCTGACTTCATCTTTTTCAGTAAATGAGTATTAACTTATCTATGCTAAAAACAAATAGCAAAAGTAAACCTTACTTTATCTTAAGAAAAATACTACTACTTTTATTTTTTCCCCTTTAAATACATTTTCAATACTTGGCAATAACTAGATTTGATGGAATTTGCCACACTTCACAAAAGGAAAACCACACATTTTAATTTCTAATTTTCTTTTCTGATGATGTCAGTTCTTTTCTTTCTGCTAAAATTCAAAATCCACTTTAAATAGCTTTGGTATATTCAAGAAAAAAAGCACAATTATTATAGAAAACCAGAGGGACAATAGGGAAAAAATGAACAAGATTAGACAGTGATAAATAAACAAATGGTTGTTTTTTTTCTTACCACCAATTCAGATTCAGAATAATTATTCAGAATAATTCAAAAAAATAGAATTTTATGTCAACCTCAGTCTCTAGAGATATAATAATCCATAAAATTTTGACCACAGTGTGAGACTAGCTCAGTTATATAAGGGGACAATTCTTTTCAATACACACACACACACACACACACACACACATATGCCTTGCTTGGAATGAACTTTTTCTCAGACTGATGTTGTGCTTATTCAGAGGATTAGTTAAAGAAGCCACAAGGAGAACATTGTAAATTAGCTTCCAGTCTAACTTCCACTCAGGGTGAAGACTGCTGTCTTTTGCAATAAAAGAATGTATCCTAAAATCTACATACTTATATCAATTATTAAATTGGGTTTGAAAATCAGGAAATAAATGTATGCTAACTACTAAGGGTATGATCCCTACTTCCCATTATTCTGAAGTATCTAAGGAATGTTAAAATTTAATGCGGATTGAAAATCAATCAACTTGATCACAGGCAAAAAGTAAAAATTTAAGAAAGACCTTATGTTATTAGGAAGAAGGGGAGTTTTACTATCTACTGGACCAATAGAGTTTACTTGTCTATTTTTCTTAGCTATTATTTTAAAAAGATAAATTAACTTCCTCATGATGAATATTGTGGAAAATGTATGTTGAAAGAATTTTGGTGCTGACTAAATGGACTTTTCAGCCTCAGATTGACCCATGTTTCCCCTTTTGTTCCAGTGCTTTTGGGGCTCACACTTTGTCTTAGAAGACAATTCAGTTTGGAGATATTTAATGTTTTTTTTTCTTATTTTATTTATTCATTTACTTTTTAATGTTAAACGTGAGTCTTTTTAAGATTCATTTTACATCAATATATTATAATCAGTTTTTCTGTAGTATGTTATCTTATACAGAATTAGCTCTCCCATAAAATTTAAAACTTAATAATAAAATACTACTGTTTATAAATTCATATTACACTCTTTCTTAGAATTAGGTTTTAAAAGTAAAGTTTACATTTCCCTTCATTTGGGGAAGTTCCAAAAATCTATATGTAAATTTTTAAAAAATCAAAAGGTAGGGAAAATATTTATTAATACTCATTTTCCAGAGCAAGAAAGAAGAAGTTTGTTGTTGATAAACCTTCACTTTTGCTTAAGGAAAATGTGTCAATAACTTGAATGACTGGATAATTCTTTGGGAACAAAACATTAAAAAAAAAAACAACAACAACTTATTTCCCCCTTGCATTACAGTGAAAAAAGAAAGATACTTGAAAGCATTTTCTGATTTGTAAGCCTGATGTCATCAATATGCTATTTTTGCTCTTTGCCAGGTTAACAGAATTTATAGCAGCAATTAATGCAAAACATATGTGCTGAAATACACTTGAAAAATATAATTGCCCCAATTCAATTTGCTACCTTTCAAAATGTTCTTATAGCTACCCTTTCTCAACACTTCCCCCTGTATAGACTACAAGTATTTTTATGAAAGAGAAGATAAATTATTAAAATTGATTTTCTCATCCTAAGTAATTTAAAAATTATCCTCAAAATTGGCATGAATTTCTAAAGGAACCACTGCCTTCATTTTGGATCACTTTGGATTTTCCCCTCTTACTGACCTTTGTGACAAGTCCAGTAGTTAATTCACACTTCATCTTTATTACACCTTTGTTCATCTAAATAAACACTGGTTATATTGACGTATTCCTCACAATATCTGGCTGTAGAATTCCTGACAAAATTTTTCTAGGATGAGAAAAGGGGTGTTTGTGTATTAGAAAAGGAAGACAGAGGTAAGATTGTGTGAGAAAAAGGCCTCAGAGACATTTTCTCCTGCTCTTCAGTCCACATCAAATTTCCTCTCAGTCGTTTTCTTAGTATGTCTCCCCCCCCCACACACACATAATCATAACTTAATGTGTGTAAACAATTTACAGTTTTGAAACACTCTCACCTATTTACTTTCCTTCATTTTCTCACTACAAAATACTATTTCTGTTATTTACTGTTATTTCTATTTGACTTGTCTGTCACAAGACAATTAGGTATAGTCATTGGGATTATGGTTAGCAAGCCAAATCCCAAGGATTTGTGGACAGAAGAAAACATATGAAGTTAACATCAAAATACAATAGGGAGTCTGGTTCAGGTACTACTTCATTATGCTCAGTATCTCAGTTAAACCAATTGAGGTGTCATAACTATTTTAGGTCTGTTTTAATGATTGAAGAATGTCCGTTAAGGAATAATGATAATATAAAGGAAATATCTTTTAAACCAGTGGACACTTCAGTTATTTTGTCAATTTTAGACACAGGAATCAGGGCATATTTAGTCTTAGAATCTACTGAATTCAACAATTCTATCTTGTGAACAATGAAGTTCTGACACAACCATAAAAATATCCACATCATTCTACTGCTAATGCAACTTCATGACTCCGTTTCCTGAAAGCCCATTCCACTTTGACTCTCAAAATTAGAAAAGGGAAATACATATTTTAATAAAACTGGCAGTCAAACATGAGGCTTTAAAATAAAACAATTTTCGAATGTGTATTGAGTGGGTTATAGAAAACACCTTAGCAGTCACGCACGAAGGACCTAATGGGTGGATGGCATCGGTAGGTAGGTGGTTCTAAAGAAAACTGAAGGAAAAAAAAAGATTCCTTGTTTTATAGGGGAGGAAAGAGAAGGGGTGTTCAAAAGATTAAAAAAAAAAAAAAGTAGCAAAGAAGGGTCAGACAACAGCCGACAGGACAAGGGGCCATCTCATCGGGCTCCTGTGCGTCCCAGTTGAGCAAGAAGAAGACATGCTTTTCCACCTTGTAGGGAACTCTTACAAAACCTATCTCCTCCTCCTCCATTTGTCACCTAGAGTACTCCTGAACGCGGATGGGAAGGACTGAACTGAAAAGTCTGATAGCAATAGGGGAGGCCGCGGGGCTATCACAGATCTCGGGTCAATCTATTGCTCAGGTCACGACCTGCCTGTCCTGGTTGAGTATCCTGCGCATCTGGGCGGGACCCCCAGGTAGAAGAATCCAGGTGGCGAACGCGACGCCACGCTCTCGCAGCGCCAGCAGATCCGCGGCGGCAGGCAGAGGGCGCACGTTTGCTTTTTTACCCGCCCCAGCCTCCTCCACACGCTCCTGTCGGCGAAACTTTCCGCCTAGGCGCTCGGCAGGGTCCTACAGGCGCCGGGGCAGAGAGTGCCGGGCACTTTCCACGGCTAGCGAGAACACAGATCGGTAGGGCACCCGGCTACGCACCGACCTGGACCAGCCCGGGCGAGCGTAGAAGGCTCGCTGCGCTCCAGGAATCGGCTTTTGGCAGCCTGTCCCGGAGATACTAGCGCACAAAGAACTCACTGTCCCCGGAGGGCGGGGACTGGGTTCCGCGAAACCGGGGATGGGATTTTACAATCTGATGTTTAATCTGAAGCGGAGTGAGAAAATAGTGAGTTCTTGAAGAGCGAGGACACTCTTCTCCATGCACCACTGAGCCTAATGGTGAAGGAGAGTTTGTGGTTAAGACACCCTGAGGGTGGGTGTGGTGGCAGCAAGGAGCGGTGATCATCTCTGTGTGTCCTCCTTACAGTCACTACCCGAAAAGCTCTTGGTGATAAATTTCTCAGGGCACACTTTTGGAATTTAATCAATAGTGCGTTAGCAAATGTGGGCGGTATGACGCTAGGAATAAGACACTGTGGCCACCCAGTTCATGGCGAAGATTATTCACAACAGTTTGTTTGTACAGTGCTGCCACTTGTTTCCCCCCTCCTTCCTCACCTATTATTCTCATTTCATCATGTTGGTTTGGATTATGTGGATTTTCACCCTTTGCTTTGACTAGAACAGCAGGACATGGTTTGAAAATGAAGGGGGAGGGTGTCCACACTCAAGGCTTCCAGTTTAATAACATCACTCCAAATTTGAAGCTTTATTTGCTGAACTGGTTTTGATTCCATCTACCCTCCACATGCATTCGCCCAGGCATTCAAAAGGGGAAGCACCTTTTGACTTCAACTCTTAAAACTTTGCTGCACAAAATATTTACTTCTGGGTAAAATATCAGAAGCATGTAAACTTGGAAGTAGAGATAAACAAATGCAAACCTCCCCCGCTTTTTTTTTTTAAGTGTGCAAGATTTTTAAGGGATTTAATAAAAGTTGATTAGCCAGATGTTTTAAATGATAAATGTCTGTCTTTAAAGCAAAAGATTTATACATTAACATTGGCTTTAGAATTATTGCACTGCTCTACCTCTTCATCTTTCTAGTCAACATTTCTTTTCATTTTCACAGACTTTTTTTTTTTCTTTGTAATCGACCACGCTTTTTTATTTCAAAGAAAGCTGGTAGGAGCAAAACTAAAACTTGCTGACCCTCAGACTTTTCCTGGAGAAAACCTCCTGCCAAGTTCCAGGAACTACCTGATACCAGAAAGCTGGTAAAAGACCTACAGAGTGAAATCGAGAGGAGCACATGTATCCACACCCCCAATACAAGAAGGAATGTCTTCCTAGACAGACGGATTTATGACTTGGAAGGTTTTGAATTTTATTAATATCATAACATTGTTTTTATTTATAAAGTCACTAAAGAAGAATTAGTGAAGGTTTTCTAACTTTTTGAGAAGTAAATTTCTAATCCTGCTTTTCAGTATACTTGGAAGAATAATGTATTGAACGTTTCACACCACCAGTCAAACCTTTATTTGAAAAATCTGTGGAAAGCTACTTGCACACTTGGTAAAAGCCCTTTATTGACCCCTCCCCCTAGTGATAAAATCCAGATCTTTGAAATCAGAACCAAAGAGGGGACCCCTGAATTTGTTCTATTAAATCTTTTTTCAAACAGGAATGAAAAGAACAGGTTTATAAAATATTTTACAGGAAAACTTTGTACATTAAAAAAATAAACATAGATGAGGAACTTGACAGAAATTTACTTGTAAAACTTAGTGTTCTTCCAAAATACATATTTCCCCTTACATTTAGTATTTATGCCAAACAAAAGCATTGGAAAATGACTCAAATCAAAGGTAGCCCACATCAGAGATTTCTTAGTAAGTAAATGTCTGTAAAAACTTATCGAGTTTTGATGATTTGTGGAAAGTTTTATTAATATTTTCTTGAAGATTTTATGACTTGGAAAATGTAACTCTCAGGAACACTTCTTGCTGTTTCCATTTGCATTGAAGTTAGTAAATCAAATATACTGTGGAAATATGTTTCGCCTTTAAAAATCCTTTGCATATGTAACTGATTATTTTATATTTAAAAATTGCATATATTTTATTTCAGAAGAATGTCAAAGTTTCTGAAATGCTTTAACCATCTAGGGATATTTTTAAAGAAATTTTTTTTTGTAAAAAAAGCACTAAAATTGATTGGACCATTAAGGAAGGCACAGAAATTTGAAATTCAAATATGAGTAATATAGAAAAAAGATAAAGAATCTTACTAAATCCACTTTTTAAAAAAGAATTTATTAAGAGTCCAGGTAAAACTACTAAATCATATATATGACAAGGAGCAATCATAATTGAATTCAATTAATAAAAAACTTTATGTGAAACTTTCTAGGCCTAGTAAACAACATTAAAACATACCTTTAGTTATGAGTATATATAATATTTTGTTTTAAAGTTATATACATATAATAGTATTAATATGTTTTTCATTGGTTGCTCCCAATTTCTAGTATTTCATGTAAAAGACAACTTTATATAAAATACAACCATGATCTAACACGTGGCAATGGATTTTATTATATGTAGTTTCCCTTTTATAGTTCCAGTCACTTCTGAGTTAAATATATATCCAACTGACTCTTTACCTTAAAAAGGGGCAGAAAATTTTTATCAACAATAGTACCAATAGTAAAAACAAAAACAAAAATAAAATAAAACTGAGAATGTTGATAGTTATAGTAAAATTGTTTTGTATTTATAAATCTGTTTTTTATTGACAGAACATCTGATATTTAAAAGGAATTTTAATTGCTCATTTATGACAAGGACTGAAATGATGTGGAGTGTAAAACCTAAGAATGAGGAAAATGGGGATTCAAAGTGAACATTTTCTCCACTTGAATTTAGTATTATCAGTATTATTTTTTGGAAGATATAGATTCAGAATAAATTAATTTCATGATAGATTTTGAGAGGTTACAAGAAGTTTCTTCTCAGCACAATCAAAATATTATCCTAGCAATTCAGATTGTCAGTAAAAGCTTAAACAAATTTGCTGATAATCCTGTTAATGACCTAGGTCAAGTGTTAACTGTTGTGGGTTATAAAATAGTGAAATTAAGGTTTCTTCTACCTTCAGGCAAATAGCGCAGTTATAACTGGTGTGTATGGGTGGGGGCAGGGTGTAGTGGCAAGCTATTAGAAGAACTATTAAATTACAAAAATGTATAATGCATTCAATTATTTAGTCTAGCATGAAGAAATGCTATTAAAAGCAATTGTAAGTCCTCTTCACAAAAAGCACTATAAAGATGATATGATAGCTTACTTCTGCATTAATGGTTGAATCACAGTATACCCTTATTTGAGGATAAGTGTTTATATATATGAAAAATGATGACAATTCATAGTGAGTTTAAAAAAGGGGGAAATCCATTGTTCAAATATTTGTTGTCTTTATCGCTTAACTTCTCCTCAGAAGAAAGCCTATATAATTAATCTGCAAGTTTTACTTTTAAGCTTTACACACAGAGTCTCCTTTAATACTTAGATTTATGTTCAAGGAAATGCATTTCATAGCAACAATGTCTTGGCCACTCAAATATAAAAATTTAAAAAAATAAATGAAAAAGTCTTTCAATATAAGTAGTGTATAAGTATGTGGATTTAATTTAATTCATTTTCACTTTGAAAACTTTGATTTTCTATGCAAGGAGCTCTATGAGTGAATGTTAATACAATTTTATGAACACTTATGGGTAGAAAAATGATTTAGTGTAGTCTACACTGATGAATAAACAGTGCATTCCAGCTTCAGATTGCTTCAAAAGTATTAATGTGTTTTAAAAGAGTGCTTTATCCAATTCTAAAAGAGGTTGCACTAGTGAGAGTTGAAAACTTTACTTTATGTTAAGTTTTAATCCTTTTCCAAAGTTGTTTATTTATTTATTTTTACCATTATAACTATCCATCTAGTCTGGAAAGAGGGAGCAAATCTGTGAAATTTCTTCAATCAAAATGGTGTAGCACTCAAATTTTGCCATAAACAGTAATTCATTTTCCATTGCAAGACTTTTCTTATGTTGTGAATCAGACTTGATTAGATTTTAGTAGTTTTGATTAGTTTTTTTTAATGAAGTTCTGGTTAAGTGTATGGACCAGTTTTTGTTTTAACTGATTATTGAAATTATGAATATCTATTATCACTTAGATGATCAATGATAGAAAGTATCATCTAGGATTATTTTCCTGAAAACATATTAAAAATCATTTAATTATTGAATAGAAAAATTCAAAAACTTTTTCTAAGTTTTTTTATCATGGACTCAGAGCAGTTTAATATTGATAATTAATTATCAAATTTCAAATTTTAAAACAACCTCACAAGGACAACTTTGTTTGGGTTTGGTCTTTTATTTCTATCACACCTAACTTTGTAATATATTCCAGAATTTATTCTAGTAAATACGCCATAGTAAATTTCTAGCACATTTTCCATAGTGTCAAAATATAATTTTAAGCATAATATTTGAAAGGCAAACTAATATTTTACATTTACATTTTGGTTTCTAAAAAAATGTACCAGAAAGCTACATTAGTATGATACATTTTATCATTTACCCCATAAATGAATTTTCAGAAGCACTGCTGTCTATTCAATTTACTTTGTTAGAGGATTTGCACTGAAATCTTGGCACAAACTTGGAATCGTCGCTTTTCATACTATTCAACTGAACTACTAAGAGCCAAACTATTGGATTAATATTTAAAACCCCACTCAAATATTATCTAAGTTAAATCATTCATTTTAAGTTTTGTTTTAAAGCTTCCTTCCTTTCATCATATCAGAAGGGAAAGGAACCATTCCCCATAGTATACAAACTTGAAAGAACAATCCCATTAACAATAGACAGATAAACTTTTATCCAAGCAAAGTAAATGTAATTATGTCTATTTCTGAGTTTATTCACCTTCCTATGTTCATATTGTTAATGTGTACCTTTCTGTATAATTATATGCATTATATACCCAAACATACACAAGGTGTGGCTTGAAATCAATTAGCACATGATTATTCTGTCTCATTAAATTAATATTCATTAATTTTACATAGGTGTGAATAAGAGTAAAGGGTCATTTTATCTTTTGCAATTTATGGAAAGGTTACATTTTTCCACAAAAATGATTCTCAGCTATGTTTCTGTACATTATTAATTAATATTCATTACTTAATGAGTTTATATACATTTTATTTGAAAAATACAATGTATCATAGTAATGTGTAAAAATAATACAATTTTTTTAGTTATTATCCATATGTGAGTATCTTCAAAGAGATAAAAAAATCTCTAAAAACACCAAGTTTAACTTATTGGATATGTTATTCATTATATAAGTGACTATTCTTGGCTTTCATTTATGAAGAATGATTAACAGTTACTTTCAAATAAACATTTTAATTTGGCTTGTTAAAAAATAGTCATTTAAGGGCAACATTATTTTCTTTGTCCTCACATTTTAGAATTTTCAATTTCTGTATTAAAGCCATATAAACATTAACAAAATCTGCCAAATTGATAAAAGCAGTCTAAGAAAGAAATCAAACTGCTCTGTTAGCAGTGAAAGTAGGTCACCAAACAGGAGAGGCAGTTTTTATATTTAATGAAAAAGTTTACAAATATTTTGTTTTCACTTGTGCTTTTTAAATAATGTATCTAATATGCAACAGTATTGGCTCGGCAATTTGGACTTTTGGTAAATGATATATGTCTAATGTGGTGTCTGTACATCAGTTGCTCAGCATTGATACTTGAAAAATAAATTGTTAAATGCTATTGTTATACATTCAAAATCATTAAGAGGAAATCAACGTTGTAAGTGTTGCTGTAAAGTAATCAATTATTCAGGGAAGTCTGTCTTAAGAGTTAGTAATTGTATTCACAAATCATTAGGAATAGATTGCAAAAAGCATACAGGAAAAAGGCAACATATCTATTAAGCACATAATCCTATAAGAAAAAAAATGTTGTTCTTAGGTTTGCACTTTATTCCATAGAAAAAGAATGAATGCCCATTACAAGGAAAATAAATAATCCAACATAAAGGAAATACTATTTGCTGCATATGAACATTCTTTCTTCATTTGTTATTCAGTTATTTACTACATCTACCCAGAAGCTATCCATTAATCATTAAATGCATTCTCCTATTTGTATACAAGACGGTAAACAAAAAGAATCCAACCTAAGCTTATTGTAAATTCCTGCAAATATTACTTATGTTAATGTGGCATATGCTGCTCATTAGAACCTGTACCATGGAACAAACCATTGCCTGGCGGGATACACATCACTTTAATACAGCAGTTGTAATACACACACACACACACACACACACACACACACACACACACAGAGCTTCTACAAACTGATTTCCCTTTAATCCATTCATAAATGCCAGTTCTAAAGTAGGGACAACCTGTCATGCTTTTAAACATTCAACACAAGATGTTTAAAAAAGAACTGAGATTTCTGTTAAACTTCTCAGAGTACCACATGGTCATAATTAGAAAATAAAATACTGCCTTGGCTATTTGGCAATTAACGTGCTGGGTTGTAAAACTGGAGGATTTTCTTTTTCTTTCTTTCTGCTTCAAATTGGCCAACAAGGTAATTGCTTGAATTGGTATCAGATTAAAAACACATTCTGAAGGTTTAGCCAATCCCAAATTATCTCCCAAAGTGTTTTAAAAGACATCCGAAAATAAAAGCACATCTTCCGCTGACTCTCAGAGCCCACTGCCTTATTCCGAGGCACCTTAGTGACGTGCAAAGGCTTGGGTGAGAACGTGCTCCGAGGAGCCTGCCCGCGGGCCGGGCTGCGCGCTCGCTCGCCTACCTGGCTTACCTTCATTGGAAGGCTGGAGAGTCAGATCCCCCAGGCAGCTGAGAACAGAGCAGCTGAGAAGGAGGAGGATGGAGAGGTGACAATCCATGTTGCTGGTGCAGAGGGCAGTGAGAGGAGCATATCTCCATGAAGCATGCCACTGATGTGAGGGGGAGCGCTCTGATTGCTGGAGAAGTTACCATGCTCCGCTCGCAGGCTGATGTCAAGTTTGACACTGGAGATAAGGAGGAGTCTGGCTGCCTTTCCGCGAACCTCGCTCAGGGACTTCGCTGGGTCCTAGCGCCGTTGGAAGCGGGCGCTGAAGAAGAGCAGGAGAGCTGGGTTCCCAGACAGCTCTGAGGCACAGCAGATCTGCTGAGGAAGAGATGGGTGGGTGGAGGTGGGAATGGGGGGCGTCGCCAATGGGGTTTTCTCCAGAAGTTGTGATGGAGCAATGGTGGAAAGTCGTGGTGAGGGGAGTAAAGCAGCTCCTATTTATTTTCAAAGGAAAGCAGCTATTTTATTGTTTGCTGTACATGCTCTCTAGCTTAATTTCCTGAAGAAATCAGAAACCCTGACAAGAGCGTCATATGGCAGAACGAGTGGCTAAGAAACTGGAAACTGAAGTGCCAGAGAAATGTCTCTTTAAAGAAAAAAAAAAGTGTGTGAGGGAACTTCATTTTAAAGCAATAGGGATGATTGTATAATTAAAAAGACAATTTGGGTATTCCTTTACTATGTTCAATGTGATCATAACTCTCTTTGTGGCTCAGAAAGACCCTAAGAGACAGTCTAGATCAGAGTCTTTCCAGTTCTACACCAAATGGTATCAGAACTTTTAAACAGATTTGGCACAATGGTTTCAAGGAACATAGGGTGCATTAAATTTTCCAAACTGGAAAGTAACCTTCTATATCATCCTAAGGAGGTGAACAGCCCTAGCCCTAAGAGTGCATGCTGGTCAACATTCAGCCTTTTTTTTTTTTTTTTTTTTTTTGTGCTGTAATATCAGTGAAACCTAGAGCTCTTAAAAATGTCTCCCTGCCTCACTATCCTGGCAATAGGATCTCTTAGTTGTGAGATAAAGGATAAATCATGCACAGCTTTTTAGTAACTGATAATCTGTTAATATTTAAGTACTGGCCTTCTTAACATTCCAAATACGATGGCTGAATAATACAGTCCCTGTACTTTCTCATTTATTTTACACTATTGTTATAAGCAGTCATTTTTTTATTCTCCTCATTGAACAATATAATTGCAATGTATTTCAGCCAAATAATTTGCAATTTATATTTTAAGAACTGTTCTCACTTAACTTTAACATATCCCCCAGAAAGTGATTACTCACATATCTTCCCACCCATCTCTCTTCTTATGCTGAGAAAACAAGACTATTATGTTCTTTGCACAACTCCAGAAAAGTGTGTTGACAACTTTAAGATTGGTGATGAATTTTAAAACACTAGGAAGTGGAATCTAAATAAGAATTAGAAAAGGTTCTGATAATAAAATGTTTATTTCACAAAATTATGTTTTTAATGAGAAAACACAATTTTTACTTGTATTTAAACTAATAACTTATAATACAGTTTGTTGGGTGGATTAGTGTGGACTGGGGGGGGTGAAAGAAGAAGCCAGGGGGAAGAGAGTGACCCTGTTTGCCTTACTGTGTGTGACTTATTTGTGTCTCTAATTTCTTCCCACATTATGTCACTAGAGACTATAGTACCCTAAAGTGCCAAGTCTGTCAGATTTGAAAATAATGAACAATGCTGAACAGAGAAAACAGAGGTTATTGCAGCAATGTTTAAGTCCCAACATGATAATGACATTGTTCTAGGCTTAGATATGATTTTCCTGAAATGAAAAAGAAGCTAAAATATTATTTGGAATTGAAAAAGTTTAAGTATTTTGAAAAAAAATTCCCATGTGCTGTCATGAATATACATAGGTCCCTGTCGCATTATTTCTCTTTTCACACTTAAAAACTGCTTGTGCTTGCGGAAAGAGATATTCATGTTTGAGGAAAGTTTAAAAAATGGTCAAAATCAGTCAAAAGCAATATCTGGCCTGGGAATATAATATGAATTTTATCAGATCTCTCAATTTTAGATTCTCTATTCCAAGAGGCATCAGTCAACGAGTGAAAATTCTCATAGTTTCAGCATCATTCTTGAGAGATGTTAAAAAGTTTGCTGACAGAGAACAATTCATTTGGCCACAGTAAGGATAGAGAGGTGAGAGAAGGATAGCGGTGAGGGTCCCATGTTTTTTTTCATAAAAGTGGTTGTTGAAATGCAACTTGAAAGGTTGGTAAATGTTAACTAATTAGAGAATGATTCAGAAGGTGCTGGAGGTGGGCAGAGGGAACATTAAAAACCAAAATAGGAAACAACTGACATATTGAAGCACAGAGTGTTTGTGGTACGAAAAGCTGCAGGATCAGAGGAGGTGGAGGAAGTAAAGAGTGGATGGGGACAGAGTGCAAGAAAATGTTCTTCCAAGGGCAGATTGAAAACTGTGCAGATATTTTTATGCCATATGTCATTACTTTTAGAATATATTCTAGACTAAAAAGGAACTTGCCAAGATGGATCATATCTGACTCTTAGAACATTTTACAGATATCATAGAATAGTTTGTCTCCAAGGACCATGGGGTGTTGAAGGAGCTTGAATACTTATGAAAAGGTGACACCTTCTTCTCATAACATGCTCATTGAACCTCTGATTCTCTGAAGTTGAGACCACAGAATCTACAATCAAACCAGCTTCTCAGATGATGTTTGTGCTCCTTAACTTTTGAGAACCTTTGCTGAATGGGAATCTGCGAAAAGCAGAGTTTATCTTGAAACTGTTTTTAAATTGAACTGATAATGATAAGAATCTGAACTAAGATCTTTCAGAAAAAGGAAGATGAAAGAGGACATGAGAAGACTTTCTTTAGGTGAAACAAGCAATATTTTCCCCAAAACAACTGGGTTTGGGACACAACTCAAGTTAAAAGCTAAAGGCTATTTCCCTGGAAGAGATGGAAATTGAGAGTAATCTAGAAAGGGGTGTTTTAAGGAAAAGTGATCTTAGAAAAGATAGTGAAAATGAAAATAAGCTGTTTAGGGCAGTGACATATACCTCTAGTATCAAATCACAGATGATGCAGGCAGAGATGCAGCTACTTGGGCTTAGGCTGCTGAGTGATGTGGAGCAAGAGACACAGTATTTACTTTGCATTCCAAAAAGATTATTTTGACACATGTAAGAAAAAAAATGGGGGAAATGAGAACCAAAATATCACCATTATGAATGAAGAGACAACAGAGCAACTCTTTGCAGTAGGACAACCAATATCATGCAGAGGTGACCAGTGGGGCTCCTGAACCAGACCAACCGAGGTGACCACCTGGCACTGTCATCATTAGTAAAGTTCACACAATGACAGATCCTCTTATTAGAATGTTGTAAGGATCATATGAGATTTGGGATGGTACGCATAAACTGTTAGGCTAGTGTTAAAAACACTAAAAGCATTCAGCACATAAAAAAAAAAAATATGATCCAAAGGAAGGTTTAGACTCTACAATATTGAGAACTGACAGTGGAACCATAAACCATATCATAGAAATGGGGGTAATGGCAGATCTTAAAAATGGATTGGCTGTGAGACATGGGGTACATGGAAGAGGGCTTTCATTTTCCAGTGTGAAAATCAATTGGCCCAGAACAAAAACTTATCACACCAATATTCAAAAGGCAGAAAAAAATCCAATAAGATATTGACTGAAAAGTGACTAGATCTGATGACTTTCTGACAAGGCTGCCTCTGAATCTGCTGCCCTCACCTCTATCCTTCTCCTTCCTATTGTGCCAAACTAATTGCTCTCCTCTGTTTATTGACATCATTATTCTTCACATCTATCCAGAATGGTGCTTGGAATATGAAAACTTTTTACTTTTTTTTTGTCTGATATCTTTTGACCTAGAAAGTCTGTGATTGAAAGATCTTGCAATCGTGGACTTTACATTTATAAGCTGGTATGGTTAGGATGTCTGATGTCCCCGGAAACTCACATGTGAGACAATGCAAGAAGGTTCAGAGGAGAAATAATTGGGTTGTAGAAGTCATAACCCAGTCAGTGATTTAATCCCCTGGTAGGGATTAACTGAAGTGGTAGGGTGTGGATGGAGGTAGTGGGGCATTGGGGTGTGGCTTCAGTGTAATTGTATCTAGTGAGTAGAAACCTCTCTTTCTGCTTCCTGACCACTATGGGAGCTGCTTCCCTCTGCCACATATTTTTACCGTGATGTTAAGCCTCAGGTGGAGCCCCAAGGAATGCAGCCAGCCTTCTAAACTGAACTAAGACCTTTTAAACCATGAGCTCTGAAAGAAACCTTTTCTCCTGTAAAATTGCTCTGGTCAGATCTTTTAGTCACAGCAGAAAAAAAGCTGACCAAAACACAAGCTATATCATGCTTTCTGTAGCTTTCTTGAAACATGAATATCTCTTCCACAGTAAAGGTTTCTTCTTTTCCTTTTTAAACATTTTTTTTTTAAATTTCACCTATTTCCATTGTTATATGCATATGTAATATTTGTACTTTTATGGGTTACAGTATTGGATTCAACAAATATATAAAACATGCAATAATCAAATCATGGTAATTAACATTTCAATCTCCTCAAATATTACTTTACTTTCTCAGCCTCTGGTAACCTCTATACTACTTCCTTATTCTACAAGATGAGCTTTTATAGCTTCCATAAATGAATGGGAACATATAGTATTTGTCTGTGCCTGACTTATTTCACTTAGCATAATGTCCTACAGTTACATCCATGTTGCCACAAATAACAGGATTTCATCTTTTCTTTTAGGGAGCTGAATAATATTTCATTTATATATTTGTCACAATTATTCCTTGATAGACATCTAGACTTATTTCACATCTTTGCTACTGAAAATAGTTCTGCAATCAACATGGGCATGCAGGTATTGCTTTGATATACTGACTTTATTTCCTTTGTGTGCATACCTAGTAGTAGCATTGTGAATGAAGGTTTGATGTTATTGGTGGCAGAAATGTTGGTAGAGAAATGGTGCTGCAAATTTTATTAGAAAACAGTAGTAAATGAAAATTAAAGAAGTGAAAACAGTAAGTGTACTACTCATCTAAGAATATAAATTCACAGAAGACAGTCTTAAAGAGGAAAAGCAAGATCTAGTAGGAGCATTATAAAATGGAAGAGTCTCATACATTTCTGCCATGGGCTTAATAGTGATGCAATTAATTGACAAGAAGTACAATGTATCAAATCTGGGATGTGGAGGAAAGGTTAGGGAGGTACAAATGAAGACAATCAAGATTGAAGTTTAATATAAAATAAATAGCCCAGAGGGTAAGTCAGAGAATTAACTGTAAGTTAGAAAATATTGGTAAATCCATGGTAACTTAATCCATGTGAGTGAATGAACTTCCTAGAAAGACCATGAACAGTGAGACAAAAAGAGGACCCAGAGTCCAATTCCAATTAAATACAATACTCAGAAGCAGGCTTAATTTGTCATAATATATTGGAGTATATATTGTAAAAGAAAGTTAACCAGATAGTGAGTCAGAAAAAAACAATGGAGATGAAGCTTCAGGAAGGGGACAATCAACTTAAATCAGGTAAATTAGATCATGATTAAAATCAAAATGGTCATTTTAGTCAAGACCATGAGATTGGGAATCTCTTCCCAGAAAATTGGGTATAGAGCTGCAATATACTTCAGAGTGGTCTACCATTTCTTACAGAAAGAATAAAATATTAAGACTTCATTGTGTTCACACAGTAAAAAGCAACAATAGGGAAAGTATCTCAATGAGTTTTCCATTATACAAATAAAACATAGAAATAATAATATGGAACTTTTACAGGAAATCTTTGGTTACCTAAGTCTCTGAAGGTATGAGAAGAACAGCATAATCTAAGAATCTTCTTGAAGTTCAGTAACTTTTTTCAGGACAATTACTAAATTTTGGATTCATGAGTAGTAACAGTTCCTTGTACAAATTAAATCACTGTATTTTAATTGATATCCACTGAATTCCTATAACTTGAATCTAAACAGGCAAGTTTATGCAAAAAAATTAGTATGACTGAACTAATTGAAAAATGCTAACTGTAAATGAGAAAGATTTCATCCAATTGTTATAAAGCTGTCAAAAGAAAAGTGGAAAAAAATAGATCATGATTGCAATTTGCTTGTTAGAATTAACAAATGTTGTTTCAAGCACATTCTTATATTCACTCTTATCATTATCTCTGAAATATTTCTTCACTTTTTAAAACAAACTTTACTACTACCATTATTTCCTAGTCTTACATTTCTCTTGCCAAAAGATAATCAAAACAATTCAGGAGTTCATCTAAAAATCTAACATAAATATCCCAAAGCTCTGAGCAAACTTTGAGCAACAGCATATGGGGCTTGGTGATGAGAGAGAGAAGGGGTGGGGGCTTTGTTTGAGATACAAGCTATATTATATACTATACATAAATCTATTTCTTGATAAATAAATATTAATACACTCATGTATTAATATGCATACATTTCCACATACAATTACATATTAAATATTGTACAGCATGACTTTTTTAGATGCAGAACCTAATTTATTAATCTAGGACAGGCTCTGGGATTCTGCATTTCCAGAATGCTCCTATGTGATGTCTTCTGTAAGTCTGACAATATTTTGCATGCAGAATTGAAGAATGCATATAATTTTTTTGGATATTTAAATGCAAGTATTTAAAGCCAAATGCAATGAAAATAGATGGATCTACCAATTCAAACTTATCTCCCAGTAAACTTCAAGATAAACCTACTCAAAAAGTAGTTAAATACTGTTGTATCCTAAATTCCTCTGTTCTAGAAAGTATGTAGTCAAGACTATGCCATCTTTACTGTGAACTCTTATTGCACTTTTATCTAAATCACTCTTGGAAATATTTTATCATTTACTGGTTTGCATTAGTATAACTGTTTCAAGCATAAGAATTGTTGGCCCAGTATTTTAAGTTCTTGAATGACAAAATAGATACTCAACATTTGTTAGAATAATGACATCACCATTCAGCATAACAATATGTAATAACTTTATTTTGTTTCGAACATGCTGAACTTGTGATAATAAGTTTGATAATTTCTTCGTCATGCTATATATGTATTAAGATACCAAATTTAACTATCCAAGGAGATTTACAGAGCTTAACAAGCATAAGAACCCATTGTAAAAACAAACTCACAAGGTAGTGCAAAATAAATTTGTGTTTACAAGAATTAGGAAACACAAACTTTCATTTTCATTTTCTCAGTGTATTGTCATGTTTCAGTAAAATAAGCGATACCAACAAGGTCGTTTGATTAAAGGGATTTTTTTTTCTGGGATGTCATAACAGATGATATATTTGTGGTTCAGTTAAAAATGTAGGTGCATTTAAACTATTTTTTCACACCAAGGAAAAGGTGGGAAAAGATTATTAAATGCTCTGAAGTCGTACATTTTGAGAACACGTGGCTTCAATTTTGTCTCTAAAGTATCTCATAAGCCTGAACATAAAATAGCATTACTCAACACAGCAAATTAACTGATTAAGTGCTTGTCTAACCATACTCGTTAATTCAGCTGAGAACTGGAAAAATAATCCATATTAAGTCATAGAGGTCTTATATTCAACAGTGTCAAACATTTGTGATTTTTCACGGATGCTCTGGTTTCTACAAGTGCCCAAATAACCTCACCTGCTTTTCTAATTTGTCTGCTAGACTATGCTGTGGGTCAGTGATCCCTATTATGTCACGTCAATACAGTTATTAAACAATGATAAATAACTAAAGATGTGGCAGGTAGTACATATCTTAATGTCAATCATCTGTACCCATGCAGCATTTTCCAAATTAAAGTGGAAGCTACTTTTACTTCAAACTCTAGTGTATTATAGAGACATATTTCCTTAGGTAAATAAAATCATGTATTTTAGACAGATGACTGAAACTCAAAGATAACTCAATTTGAAACACAAATAAAGGCAAAAAGCCTTATACGTTAAACACTTAAAATAGTTACAAATACAGTGATAATACACTTTTTTTTAGAGAAATGATTAGAGTTTTCAATTCTTAATTATGGCAATGAGAACATTCAAAATGTGCATGCTGTTTTTATTCCAAATGTGTTGAATTTTCAATTTTTATTATTTAGTATAGGGAGCTCAAATATTCAGTAAGTTTTTAAATGTGTCTGAGTAAATCTCCAAGTAAAAACTTGGACCTTTTTCAAATTTTCAATTTCTGGAAAAAAAAATTAAATACAAGAGCTGGAATAAATTTACAAGAAAAGTTCACACACAGGAAGCCAACTGTTGAAGGTACCATTACATCTAAACTAATTAAGGAGTAATATATGTAAATACTCACTTTACTTGATTTCATAAAAGAATTTTTAGTGTCAAGCACCACCCCCCAAACCCCCTTTTAGAAAACTGTGATACACCACACCCTCCACTAGAGGGCTCTGAAGAGGCAGCAGCCAGGACAACTGAAGTTCAGGTGTTTGGAACTATGCTTTGACACAGATCACTGACAAAAAGGCCTTCATGGGAATTAGCACAATTTTATTTTTATTTTTTCAGTTTAATTAATTTGCTGTTTGGTAATAATTTTAAAAAGGTTATGGATGTGTATGCACATCTCTGGTTTATCTTATCATGTAACATTTTTGCCCTTTTCTTACAAGGATACTCTAATGAATTCATCATTGCCCTGAAGAATCATATTTGATTCCTAGTCCAAGGAAATAGAACCACTTCTACACTAAAAAGTCTACACTAAAAGGTTCAGAAATGAGTGGCACATTTTCTTTCTTATCATTCTCTTTTATAAGCAGTGTTTTCTCATTAAATTTCCTCATTAAGAAAGTTAATGAGACTGACATGAATAAAGACATAGTCCATTACAGATATTTTCTGGAAAAATGATTTTAGTAAAATTACCTGTAAATAATAAGGAGATTTAATAACATTTACAATGAAATAAACAGAATCTCTAAAATTGATAGTCACTGCTTAAGAAATCCCTTTAATGTAGGAACAGAGAGAACTTGGATCAACCTATAGCAATTATGGTAGATGTACTGTGGAGAGCAACATTATAGAGAAACGGAATAATTGTCTTAGACTTCAAAGGTGTAAACTTCAAGAAAGGTTGAAAGAAAAATGGAAAGGCCAAATTTCCAAATCCTTTTTTCACAGCAATATACCAGACATTCCTGTGGAATGTATCTTACATTCTCCCATCAGTAAAAGTGACTTATGCTAGCATGATTTTCAAAAGGGGCATGGTACACTCTTTGAATAGGTCTAGACAAATCATTACTAAGGTGATCTCTGAAGGACAACATGCCTAGCTAAGAAAAACTAATCTATTTTCTAATTCTATTGTAAAAACTTGTAATCCTTTTTTAAAAAAAATATCCTTCAGAATGGATGTTCTGCACATCTTCCATAAAATTTAACAATATTTTTGTCAATATTTTAAATAAGGATTACATTTGGTGGGTCAGTAGTTACCATTCATCATCTATGGATTAATATGTCAAACTTAAGAAATATTATATTTATTATGATGAGCCCAGTGAAATACAGAATCCTGCACTGTTAAAATATGTAGCCTACTGTTAAATCTGTAGCCTTACAGATCACCTGTCAGCAAAGTCTGAGCCTGCCAAAAGATGACTTCATACAAAATTCTATGTAATTAAGCAAATAAAATGCAAGTTCCAGGAGAACAGAGATTTTAGTATTTTTTTTTCTATTATTGTATTTCCAGCATCTAGAACAATGTATGACACATAGTAGGTCTGCAATCAATATTTGGTGAGTAAATGAAAATTAATTCAAATTCATGATAATATATTTAAAAATCTATTTAAAGTTTTATTTTTATTGTTATGCTTTGTTTTTTTTCTAGATTCATTTTATGCCTGACTTCAATATTCTGCCTATTAGTTGGCAGTTTCATTTTTCCTTTTTAAATACTTTAACATAGTCCAATAACATAGGTACAAGAAATTAATTACATGGTGTGTTAGCTAGCTTTTTGTCACTGTGACAAAAATACCTAGCAAGAACAAATTAGAGGAGGAAAAGTTTATTTTGTCTCATGATTCCAAAGGTTTATCCAAGATCAGCTGACACCATTGCTTTGGGCCCAAAGTGAGGCAGAACATCATGCTGGACATACATGGTGAAGGAACACTGCTTCATTCATGGCAGGTAGAAACAGAGAGAGCCCCAGGAAAGATGAATTCTTCCAGGGCATGCCCCCAGTAGCCATCTCCTGCAACCATATACCAGCTGCCAACAGTTACCAACCAATTAGTCCATATAGAGTAGGATGGACTGATTAGGTTACAACTCCTATTACCTAAACATTTCACCTCTGAACAGTTCTGCATTAATACAGGAGTTTTGGGCGGGTATTACTTCATATTCAACCCCTTAAACCTAGCAATAAGTTATTAAGCTTTCTCCTCTTGTATTTGAATAAATTAGCATGAAAAGTTTTTTGACAAAATGTTAAACTAGTAACCCTATATTTTCCCTTTAACAACATGGATTACTAGTTGACTAAAAATTACTAAGGGGCTTTTAAAATGGACTATTGACCCTAGAGAGAGTTAGCCAGAAATTAATCTTAAGGCAATCAATCAACAAACAATATACATTATAATATTCTATATATTAATTTAACTTATTTAACAATGTTAGTTTTAACTTATCATTAAGAAGATTTTACAGAATAAGGGAAACAAAGCAAAATTCTAATTTCACAAAATATTGCAAATATTTTCCTTCTGCAAAATTATTCTTTCTCTTTTATTTTAGTTTTTGATATTTAGAATTCTTAAAAGGCAATGTTTTATTTTATATAATTTCTCCAAAATAGGAAGAAGGGCGTTTTTATATGTTAAGCTTCCAACAAGCCAAACTTTGTATTGTGCCCTAAGTCTGATGTTTGTATAAATAATAAACCTCCCATGTATAAATGTCTTAAATGAATGCAGAAATAATCAATGATTGTATTCAGTCTAATTTCAATTAAAAAGACAACATAAGCAATGTAGGGAAGAACAAATAAGAGAAGTAAAGATGTTTCTTAGATAAGTGAAAATACTCTGTATGATATCATAATTGTAGATACATATCATTATATATGTGCCTCAAACTAAAGACTATAAAATACCAAGAGTGAACTCCAAAGTAAACCATGAACTCTGGGTGATAGTAATGTATCAATATAGGGCACATCATATGAATAAAGGGACCCTTGGTTAGGGAATATTGATAATGTGGGAGGCTATCATGTGTGGGGTTAGGGAGTGCACAGAAATCTCTGAACCTTCCTCTTAATTTTATTGCGAACTTCTGATTTTAAAAAGTCTATGAAAGCATTTAATGTCCACACTGTTTAATTTGTAATTTTAATTAATTATACATTGTGTACGTGATATTCATTTAAGGGGCATCAATATTCACCAAATTGTCAATACTTTATCATTTTTTAAAATTTTTTCTTAGTTATAGATGGACACACTGTCTTTAAATATTTATTTAGTTTTATGTGGTGCTGAGGATCGAACCCAGTGCCTCAGGCAAGCACTCTACCACTGAGCCAAAACCCCAGTCCAATACTTTATCTTTAAAACACAAAATACCACAGTGTGGCAGGTAATGAATGTAACATTTTATTTACAGAAAAAGCCTGGTTGGGAGTCATGAGAATTAAAGTCCTAATTTTTCCTAAGGACAGAAACAACAAGAAAAGAGTACCACACACATCCTTTACGTTGCCAAATATGCGCATGTGCCGCCTCATATCTATTATACAGTCTTTTACATGTTTATTTTCCTCATCAATCTACAGTTATCTGAACCGTCTTTTATATTCACTTGCACTTTCTGTCTTAAAGCAATAAGGGAAGAACATAGAGAAAAAAAATAGTGCACTATTTGTGAGGTTAAAAGAGAAATCTAGCCCTTTCATCTTGGTTAATACAGTTATTCAAAAATTTAAGAAACAACAGGGCCAGCGTGGGTAAAGAAAAGCTTTCTAGTAGAACTAAAAACAGAATTCAGCCTGTTTGATGGATAGTTTCTGAATACTCTGGAGACATTTTCCAACTTGGAAAAAAATTGAGTCCTTATTCCCTTGAATGCTTCTATGCTTCATGGAACATTGAAGTCCGGGAATAAAGACAGTGCATGAAGTTTTAGTAAGTCCTAGTACACCAAGGTGGTATTCAAATAAACCTTAGCACTTGAAAATCTTGAAACAGACTTCGTCAGGTTGTACTGCAAGAGGAAAAAAGAAAAGTTACAAAGAGAAAAGAAAAAAATCTGGAAGATTCATAATACTCCCCAATTATCCTAAAATCCAAAATAAAAAGTTTTTAGAGAAATAGGGTCAATACAATTTTAAGTGACAGACAAAATAATTCAATTCACTTGATAAAACATCACTTTCTATCACCTTACTCTGCATGTAGGAGAACTTAAAAACAATTTAGAAATTTTCACATGATCTCATTATTAGTACCTTTTGAGAAGGCCTTTATAAAAATGCAGTTTGTATTTTCACTTCCTTACTAATTATCTGGAAAGTCACAACTTTGCATGTTTTCGAAGGAATGCCAATACTGTTGCAAAGGTCCATGTTACTGCCTTCTAATGAATGCCTTCCAGAGGAAGGCAGGACAGGATAATTAGGCCATGATAGGCAGCAACTAGCACAAGAAGTGAGGGTGAGAGTCAATGTTCAAGCTCAAGACATACAGAAGCAGGAACTCTTCAAAGCTAATTAGGTAGCAGGCCACAATCACAGATCAATAGACACATTTGATATGTGAATTATAAGGGTAATGTTTTCTAATGTCTTAGTGATCCTGTGTTTTTCTTCTAAACAAATTAATATGGCAAACAAGAATAAAGTAATAACATAAAGTTTTGAAAGTGTCGACATTTTTTCCTTTTGAAAGTTATCACTTGGACTGGGGATGTGACTCAAGCAGTAGCGCCCTCGCCTGGCATGCGTGCAGCCCGGGTTCGATCCTCAGCACCACATACAAACAAAGATGTTGTGTTCGCTGAAAACTAAAGGATAAATATTTTTTAAAAATTCTCTCTCTCTCTAAAAAAAAAAAAAAGAAAGTCGCTTGTCAGGTGTAGTGGCACACACCTATAATCCCAGCAGCTCTGGAGGCTGAGGCAGGAGGATCACAAGTTGAAAGCCAGACTCAAAAAGTTAGTGGGACCCTGTCTCAAAATAAGAAATAAAATGGACTGGCATGTGGCTCAGTTTACCCACCTCAGGGTTCAATCCCAGGTATAAAATAAAAAGTCAGCTGCCTTAGTGATTTTGACTTAAGCTCATTTCCTAAAAATAATAATTTATTTATAAGTTATATTTTCCTTCATGGATTTAAAAATTCCATAAACTCAATATTCTGAAATTAAAATTTAAAAAGTATTAAATGAATGTGGAAATTAAAATAATATGCTGATTCATTAAATATATTCATTTGTTATTTGAAATTATACTTCTAGTTTATATATCTTGAGACAATTTTAAAACAGCTAATCTGAAACAGAAATATATAATATGCTACATGTTAATTCAGAGCATTCAGAGAGGGTATTGAACATTTCAAGGGAAGAATCAATCATGTTTAACATACCCCTCAAAACATTTCTACTGAAAAATGGAATTCCAGGATTTTCTTCAGTAAAACAACTCTGAAAAATTGTCAAATTAAATATTCCATTTTCCTATTTCTCTAGAAGGATATTATAATAGTTATTTTAGAATTTGAGCTTATCTTTGGCTTAAATTAGAGGGAGAAAATCATAATATTAAGAAACATTAGAGGATATATCTCAGAAGTTGGTTTGGATATTTAAATGTAAGTTAATGTAAGTTGGATATATATATATATATATATGGATATATGTATGTAAATTGGTATATATATATATATATATATATATGATCTCTAACTAAAAAAATCATCTCTTATTAACAACATTGAGTTTTAAACTCATGGAGCTAAAAATTAACTCTAATGTCATGAATAAAGTTCAGTCTATTAGCTATAACTCATCAGTAGAGTTCCACTGTTTACAAAAGATATCTAAAATTTAATAATCCTACTTATCTTCAAGGGATGTGTTATAAGACTCCAGTAGATGCCTGAAACCATGCGTAGTACCAAATCCTATATGTCCTATGTGTATATATATATATATATATATATATATATATATATATAGTCATATATTTCTATATGCATTTATAGATAAAGATATATATGACCTCTAATAAATTTTAATTTATAAATGGGGTATAGTACTGTGACAGTTGATATGCTAACTCAGATGGCCTAACTATTGGAAGTGAGTAGACTATGGCATTCACACTGTGAATAGACTGAACAAATGATGATAGACATCCAGGTGGGATGGAGCAGGATGGCACAAGATTTCATTGCCTTTCTCAGAATGGTGGACAGTTTGAAACTTGTCAATTTTCTACTTTTAGTATTTTCCATCTAATAAGTTTGGACCACAGTAGTCCATAGATAACTGAAGGTAAAACTGCAAATAAGAGGGAAGGACTATCCATTACAATAGTGGTTACCTATTATTATTATTATTATTTGTTGTTATTTATTTATTTATTATATTATTTTACCAAGTATAAAGTTAAATTTTATTTTAGGTTATTTTTATAGGAAAAAAGTGAGTATAGAGTTTGTCATTTTCTGTAGTTTGAGGCTACTTCTGCTTAAGGTCTTTGAATGCATCTCCAGTTGAGGTACAGTCTACTGTATTAAGAAAAGATTTTCTTCATTTTTTTTTCTTTTTTAAATTTTGTTTTATTTTTATTTTTGAGACAGTCTTGCTAAGTTGTAACATGAAAATACAATAATATTATGATTTTCTACTTATAATTCAAAAATTGAGATGTGCTAATAATGGATTCAGTAAAAATATACACTCTTGGGCTAGGATTGTGGCTTAGGGGTAGAGCGCTCGCCTAGCACAGGTGGGACCAGGGTTCGATTCTCAGCACCCCAGAAAAATAAAGGCATTGTGTTGTGTCCATCTACAAAAAAGATTCTCTCTCTCTCTCTTTAAAAAAAAAAATATATATATATATATATATATATATGTATATATATATATATACACTGTCCTAGAATTTTGAGTCAAAGGATATCATAAGCTTATTTAAAATTTATATTGTAGTATTCCACAGATTATACAGATGAAAGAAAAGACTCAAAGTCCACTAATTTAAATGTTAATCTCCTTCAAAACACTCCTCACAGAAACACCCAAAATAATGTTTGGCCAAATATCTAGGCATTCTGTGGACCAGCCAAGTTGACACATAAAATTAAATATTATAAGTATCATTAATTATGATGCTCGCTACAGTACAGCCATTTAAAAATTTCCTTCCATCAGATCCAGGAAGTTCCCTTCTATCTTACAAAGGGGAAGGCTTGACCATGAGACAAGGTTAAATGGTATCAAATGCTTTTTCAGCTTCTTTTGAAAGAATCCTATGATTTTTGTCTTTCATTTGATAGAATGAGTTACAATGGTTGATTTAGAAATTAAAAACAAATTGATATTCCTGGAATGAACCCTTCATAGTTATGCTATTTTTGACATATATTTGTATTCAGCTTGCTAATATTTTTAGTAATTTCCATATATGCACATCTATAAATGATATTAATCTATAATTTTCTTTTTTGTTGTTATATTTGCTTGAGGATTTCGCATTCAGGTTATCTGAGTCTATTAAAATGATATTGCTGTGTTCATTGTTCACTTCTTCTCCTTTCTGATAGGGTTTATGTCTAATCCTTTGAGCATTTAATGGAAGTCATCAATGAAATTAATTGGGCCCAGAGTTTTCTTTGTGAGAAAATTTTGCAAAATAAATTAATTTCTATAATTTACTTAAGTTTTGTTTAATTTGTTTCAGCAGTGTTTTATGATTTCCAGTATAATTGCCCTTTATGTCTCTTCTAATTATTTGATTAAGTGGCAAATAAAAATTTGTACTAATTTTTTGTCATATTTCTTCAAGAAATTAGTCCATTGCACATAGTTCTTGATTTTCTTGGCCCATCTGTTCAAAAAGTAATATAATTTATTTTACATACCTTTTAAACTATATTAACTTTTCTTAAATTTTTGGAACATTTTTAGAACTGTCACTATTTTTATTTTATGAGTGTGCCTCTCTGAGAAATGTCCAGTGGTTCTTATTGGATTTAGAAACTACCCAAAGCCATTTTGCTAATAATGAACACTTCATACAATGGGAATAGCAAAATCTTTATTACTGTTTTATGCCCACTTCTAAAATTCTATAACTATGTTGATTCACATATAGATTCAGAAAATGTTTGAAAGATGAAAAGAAATTTACAGGTCATTTATTATAAATCTATCCTTTTTGTTATTTATCACTAAACCAGCATTCTGTTCTTGCCAACATATTTTTAAGCCTAATTATTATGCCTGACTCAACAGACTTAAACGTATGTTTGGCAATGATTCCTGAAAATTAACTGATGAAGGTTCAGAGAAAACAGACAGTATAACTCATAGCAAAAGTGTATTTCAACTACATGCTATAAATAAAAAACTAATTAATACATGCAACCAGAAAACATATGATGTTCTATGTGTTTATTTCTTGTCTTTGTCAAGGTAAAGTAATCAAGAACAATAATAGCTATACTTATTTTTAGATTGTCACTGATTCACTATGTTGGGCTTAAGGAAGATTGCCTTATTCCATTTTTTTTTTTTTTTTTTTGCTGCTGCAACAGAATACCACCAACTGGGTAATTTATAAACAAAAGAAATTAATTTGGCTCATGTTTTTCTAGGCTGGGAAGTTCAAGATTATGGTAGCAGCATCTGGAAAGCCCTTGCCTGCTGTATTATCCTTTGGCAGAAGGTGGAAGGGCAAAAAAGCACACAAGTCAGAGAAAGAAAAAGGGGACCAACCTTACCGTTTTATCAGGATCATGTGCCCATGGTAATGGTATTAATCTACTCTTAATAGCAGAACCCTCATGACCTAATCATACTTGAAGATTCTTTCCTTCAACATTGTTTCAATTCAATTAAATGTCAAAAGGAGTTTGGGAGGGAACATTCAAAGCATAGTAGAGATTGAACAATTCTGTTTCAAATTTCTCCAGCTGAAACACATATATTACTCATATGTTCATTTCTTAGAAGATAATAGTAAACATTTTGGAAAACAAATATTACCTATGTTTGCATGAAGGATCTTAAAGGAAGTTTTTATAAATGCCTTCTTCATGCTAAAACTTACAAATTAAAAAATTATTTAGGACACACCATTATGATCTTCAGGGTCACATAAGTATCTATGATACTATGTTGGAATTTAAATATATAAAGTGAGTTCTTGACCTAGAAGTATTCCTTTTTTCTTTTTGTTCCTTTTCTTTATCAAAGACAGAAAATAGACACAAGTACTCTTCCTTTCCCCCTTATCAACACAACATGAAATCACTAATAGCTGCTCCCATTTGTCTATAAAGTCTAAGGACAATCTATCCTTGAATTGCTGAGAAATGCACTACTGTCCTAGGAAAAATGTCTACTATATGAGTGCTATTTCCTTACTCTCATAGAACCTGGTCTGAATCTGACAAGGTAGAGTATTCTGTTTGCAACTCCTCCAAGGTATTTGATTGTCAAATATGCAAAGTGAGGACTTAGTCCCATTGGTGACAGACTCTTGAATCAAATTTGAATTGTCCTCTATTCAAGCATTTTATGCCATTTTCTCTTTAAAACTTTGTGATTATGCTATTCCTCTATTCCAGCATGTTTATTGAGAAACTTAATTCTCTTATTAATTCACCCATTTAAAGTTTGCAATTCAATGTTTTTAAAGTATACTCACAGAATTGTGCAACCATTACCACAATTTCAATTTAGAACATTTTAATGGTTTCTAAAGAAACCTTAACCCATTACCAGTCACTTCCCAATTAAACTCTCTGAACCTCCACAGCTCAGTTGTAGGCAATCACTAATCTATTTTCTCCATCTTTTCATTAGTCTATTCAGGAAATTACATAAAATGAAATCACACAATGAGTGGTCATTTGTGACTGGCTTCTATTGTTTATCATAATAAATTTGATCTTCATCCATGTTGTAATATACATTAACATTTCATGTCTTTTCATTGACAAGTAATATTTCATTGTATGGCTGATGGCTGTATCACATTTTTCTATTAATTCATCTGCTGAAAAACACAAGGAATGTCTACAAAAGTTCATGCACAAGTTTTTGTGTGGATAAACGCTTTCCTTATCCTTGCATACACATCTAGATTTAAAGTTGGTAGGCTACAAAGAAATTCTATAGTGAACTTTTTGAGGAACTAAAAATCGCTCTCCAAAGAAGTTGTACTTCTTTACATTCTTACTAACAATGTATGAGAGTTCCACATTTTTCCACAACTTAAAATGAGACCTGTTGTTGCTCAAATATATATATATATATATATATATATATATATATATATATATATATATAAATTATATATATATGTTAATATATATATTATGGTGGGTGTGAAGTGATATCTCATTGTGGTTGTGATTTAGGTTTCTCTAATGATTATTGATATGGGCATTCTTTATGTGCTTATCATCCTTTTGAACATCTTTCTTGCCTATTTTTTAAATTGCATAACTTGAATTTTTATTATTAAACAATAAATGTTTATGTATTTTGAATACTAGCTATCTCCAAATATATTAATACTTTCTTCCATTCTGAGGGCTCTCTTTTCTTTTTTTCTTTTTTAATATTATCATTTGTAGCACAAAGATTTTTATTTTGAATGCCAACTTAGAAATTTCTTCTTTTGTTGCTACTGAATTTGATATGATACCACATACTAAGAAACCATAAAGTCTATGGTCTAATTCAATGTTGTGAAGCTTTACTCCAATGTTTTCTTCTAATTTATTTGCAGCTTAAAGGTCTATAATTATTTAAAAAATAATTTTACATAGTATATGAACAGGATTAAAAAAAATTATCCATCTTAATTCTCTGCATTTGGAAATCCAGCTATTCTAACATGGTTTGTTGAAAAGAGTATTCTTTCTTCATTTTATTACATAAGCACCCTTTTAAAAATTATTTCATTTAAAAATCATTTGATACTAATACTTCAGATGTTGACTACCATGGCATTCCCTTCATCATCTACTTCTTCCCTCAACTAAGTCCAAAGATAATTTCTTTGCTTCCAGAAAACAGACCATGTTATTCTAAAAAATATAATATCTTTCATCTCCAAATTCTTCCTATAATTAAAAATTGTTTCCTTAGAATGAATAAACAGGCACAAAGTAAAGATAAACACCCCTTGAAGCAAAAATCTTACTTACTGAAAAACTGAGAATGGCTTAAACATTTGAAAGTTTGATTTGTTTTTTTTAAGCCACAATCAGTACATATCAATTTTTAAAGATATTAAATGATAGTTTTCTTAGATCACTGCTTCCATTAATCAGCTTTCTATTAACATGACAAAATATCTTAGAAGAAATTAGATAAAAGGAGGAAAGATTCATGTTGACTCATGTTTCAAAGGTCAATGGTTGCTTGGCTCTATCATTTTGGACCTGTTGTGAGGCAGTACCTCATGGCAGTGGTACATGGCAGAGGAAACTTCTCACCACCTGGCTGGGAAACAAAGAGGCAGGGCGGAAGGGACCAGGATTTCAAAACACCCTTCGAGGCCTTCCCCCAATGACCTACTTCCTCCAGCTAGATTCTACTTCCTGAAGTTTCTACCATTTCCAAACCACATCTTCAGCCAAGGTCCAAGCATTGGATTCATGTGCTTTTGGGGAACAATGAAAATTCAAACCATAACACTATTCAGGCTACTGTTTACTTGCCCTTACTTTTCTACTTCCAAGAGTGGAAAAAAATCAAATTGGCTATCCAATGAACTAATATCACTGGGAGTTGTATGTCCCCTCTCCAAAGGTAACTGATTCTTTCCTTTATCACTGTAATACATTTTTGTCCATGGAAGAGTTTAGCTAGTTGCAAAGATAATTTTTCCAGAGGAATATTACAGGATTTAGTAAACTTTCTAAGTGTGTCTTTGGTTGGATGATTAAGGATCAAAGAGAAAATACTGTGTATATTTAAAGACTTCCTTTCCTCACACTACAATGCTGTAAGAAAAGCATTTTCAATTTCAATAAGGAGCAAACAAAAATATGTAACTCATTACTGCCTGTGTACTGTCCTATGGTTTGGCAGCAGAAGTGCTAAAAATGTTTGTACATCTTCCTTTCTTTTCTTGCTATTATATCAGAAACACAGTCCAGTTTGTTTTACACAGATCTTAATCTTAGAAATACAGTTGCCATGTTAGTTGAAACAGTCTGGTCCCTAAAAGCCTGCCATTTATCACCTAAGGAATGTTAGAAGATTTACAGTAAAATCAGCTCTTAAAGTATGAAAGATGTGCAATATCGATTGTGGTGGGAACAGCAAAAAGTCTGCATTTTAAGCAACTTTGTCTGCCTTGAACGTCAGCAGATGCCATTGATGAATCCCAAATAGAAACATGGGAGATTTATCCTCCTCCATGCTCTCTCAGCCAACATTATCCATTCACTCAGGAGCACTTATGTTCCTGGAACAAGAACAACAAAAAAGAAAAGGCTCTTGGAGTGCAGCAGGGAAAAATATTTCTGCCCAGGGAAAAAGAAAACCTTCACATTACTGTATTTAATTTATAGGGTATATACTGAAAGACATATAATTTTGTATTTAATCCTATCAGGGAATGTTTTGTTGTAAAAAATCCACTTATGTTCAAATAAAACAATTTCAGAGTAACTCCCAATATCCAAATATTGATCTTGAATATAATATCCACTATTTGTAATAATTTAATATAGGCTTTCATGAAAATTATAAAAAGTATGAAACAAATTCTGACTTTAGTTCTTATTCTAATTTAGCATACTGAAGAGTACATATGGCACAACTCTTATTACTTTACCTTAGCTAAGTTTAACAAACAAAAATACCAACAGTGTTAGACCACAAAGTCATGAAAATCTACAACTATGAATACTTGAGTAAGAAATTATAACTCAAAATGCAATCACTTGGGGCTGGGGATGTGGCTCAGGCGGTAGCGCGCTCGCCTGGCATGCGTGTGGCCCGGGTTCGATCCTCAGCACCACATACAAACAAAGATGTTGTGTCAGCCAAAACCTGAAAAATAAATATCAAAAGTTCTCTCTCTCTCTCTCTCTCTCTCTCTCTCTCTCTCTCTCTCTCTCTCTCTCCCCCTCTTTAAAAAAATGCAACCACTTGGATACCAACAGCATCAATATACATTTATGGAATTATTATATATTCTCTCTGATGTATTAGTTTAAGAACAAAGCTGTAGCATCAGTTTTTATGATAACCTTTCACAAAAACAACGAAGATATCTCAAAGGATGTTCTGAAACAAGTAATTTCTCTAGAAAAAATGTTATCATAATATTTATAACAATAAAACATAAAATTATGGTATTTGCAGGTAAATGAATGGAGTTGGAGAATATCATTCCAAGCAAAGAAAGCCAATCCCAAATAACCAAAGGCCAAATGTTCTTTCTGATAAGTGGATGTTGATCTTTAATGAGCTGGGAACATTGGAAAAATGGAGGAATTTTAATGGGGCAAATGGGAGGATGGTGTGGAAAAGGGGAATGGGGGCAGTGAAGTTTGTGGAATGAGGTGTACATTCATTTATGTACAATGAATCAAAATGCAATATATCTAATTAAAATAAATTAAGTAATGAAAATTCTGCACAGAGCAATGGTTAAATAAATACCATGTGAAAGAAGATTAAGCAAATATTAAAATTATACTTTTTCCATGAGAATTTAATCATATAAAAATATTAATGATAGAAAATATAAACAAAATCAGATTGTCAAATTATTGCATTAGCTTGAGAATTTAAAAATTAGATTCATGTGCAGAGAAATAGGTTAGAAGGAATTAAGAAACAATAAAAAATTAACAAGTGATGACACTGGCTGGTAAAATCACTGGTAATTTTTATATTATTTATGTGCATTCTTCCTTTTTTACTTTTAATGCACATGTACCACTTATAGGTAGAAAGAATGTTGTATTTACTTTCTAATGCCAGAACAGATAAAAGAAATCAGAACATAATTAAAGCAGCTGGATCGTCAGAGGGAGCTAAGTATTCTGTGGTCTTTCCCATAAAAGCTCAAATAATAGTTATCGTTCTGAACAAGTAACAAGATGACTCTTGCCAGGAAACAAGAGGAATGTTTAGTCTCAAGAAAGAAAGATCTAGATACTTGCAAGTCTACTAAGTAATTCTAATAAAACCAAATCCAGGTAATTAAATTTGCTATATTGAATATATATATACACACACACATACATATATATTCACACACATATATACACATACATCATCACATAATTCAATATTTATGTACACTTATACCTACACATAACAAGATTGTGTGGTTATACAGTCAACCCTCCATATCTATGGCTTCTGTATCTATGTATTTAACCAACCATGGATATAAAATATTTGGAAAAAATTCAAATTCTACTGAACATGTACAGACTTTCTTTTGTCCTTATTTTCTATAAAATCTTAGGATAACAACTATTTACAAAGCAGTACAATTAAAGATGATTTAAAGTACATGGGTGGAAGTGTGTATGTTGTACGGGCATCTAACACTATGTTTATATAAGGGACTCTAGATTCTGTGGATTTTGGTATCTGTAGGGGTCTTAGAATCAGTCTCCTATGTATTTCAAGATGTGACTGTATGTGTGTGTGTGATTGTGTGTGTGTGTGTGTATATATATATATATATATATATATATATACACTTCATTATATATATATATATATATATGCACTTCACTCACTGAAAGATTATATATATGTAATATGTATGTATATATGTTTGTGTGTATGTATATATATATGTGTGTATGTATATATATATATGTGTGTGTGTGTGTTGTGTGTATTTATGTGTATGTGTATATATATATGTATATATATTTATAAAAATATAAAATCTTTTAGTGAGTAAAGTGCCCTGACAGCCAATATTAGCTTGTTAGCTTGTAGAATAACGTTTCACTTTAAAATGATGCAAGTTGCTCTGTTTGGGAAGATGATCACATTGGAAACAATTTGTAAAGCAGGTTTGATGTACTGGGAAGGGTTCTCCCCTAGCCTCACTTCCAGGAAAGGCAGAAATCTTCTCTTTTCACCATTAGCAAGTCCAAAGTTTCTCTTCTCTGGAGTTCCTCTAGCTTCAACCCTACTGTTCTTTATAGTGTGTCTCAAATTTTTTGGATTTTATTTTGTAGTTTAAGAGTAAATACTTCCAATTTCCTCCCTTGGAATTTTTATTTCAATATGTCTGCTCATTTTCCCTTAAACTTCAGGTGGAAAGTTCTATTTCTTTCTCATATCTATCATTGGACTGTTCCTTTCATCAAGTCCTCCTCTACAGACACCTTTCCAGACTAGTGTTTCATCCCATTTCATAGTCTGTCTTTTTTGTAAGTTTCATCAACTCTTTTTTGATATTGGTTCTTACTCCCCAGAAGTAGTCTCTAGAATGTCTACAACTGAGAAAATCCTTTGTATAATCCATCATTCTTTTTAAGTACAGACACATACCATCACACTATTATTGTATATTTAACCAACAATTGTTGGAAACCTAGTGTGTGCAAGACATTATTCTGGGCACTGGGAATATAACATTGGCCAAAATAGAAGTCTTAGTTCTAGTGTATCTTACATTTTGGATGTGAAAGGGACAAGGGAAACATGGATCTTTAATGTATCAGTTTGCAATAAGTGTTATAAAGAGGGGACCAACTTAGTAAGTGAAGGGAAGGAGCAAGTTATTTTTAATCAGGTGGCCAGGAAGTCTATTTGCTAAGGTGATATATGTCAGAAAGATCCAATGGAAGGCAGTGTGAATACTTGGGAAAATTATAGCAATTGCAAATGTAAAGGCTGGAAACAGGGCAAAAGCCTGTGCATTTGTACAAGGAACACTAGGATATTCATGTGGTTACAGCAGATTAGACACAGCCGTTTTGGGGGTGAGTGGGAGAGATGAGTACAGAGACTTCAAAATAATGCTCAGGCTCATAGGCCTGTGATAAGAACTTCATATTTCATTTGGAGTAAGATTGGAAGTGTCTAGCTAGGTTAGGGCAGGAGGATAATGTGATAGCTCTTCTCTTTCTGCCAGATTTCTTGAATTTGTAATCCACTTTATCATCCCAATTTACTCATTTTTTTTTTACTTAAAATTGGCTTCTTCCCTTACTGTTTTTGCATCCATGGATTTAATGAATCACGGATATAAAATATTTGGGAAAAAATTCCAACTCTAGTAAACATGTACAGACTTTCTTTTCTCCTTATTCCCTATAAAAACCATAGATATAAAGACTTAACAACAACAATTTTTAATTGTATTTTTTTTATTTATGTTCATTCTTCCTTACAGTTCAACTAAGACTAACAACAACAACAACAAAATCACCAATATACTTTTTTTCCAAATGCTTTATGGCCTAGCACACAGACAATCTCTCTCTCTTTGGCCCTTAATTGTTTTTGTGCTTCTGTTCTTTATAGTTTCTCAATTAAAGTTAGCATTGGTTATCTCTTCTGTACTGATTCCTACTGGCATATTTAACGTGTTACTCCTTTATTAATAATAATACTCAAATAGTAATCATGCTTATGTGTTCTACAGAAACACTGTCTTTTAAATCTATCATTGACATCTCTTCTTTTAATTTACAATGCTGTTTTCTTTTCCTTTGGAGAAAATTTATTTTCCTACACCTGTATTCAGGAATGTCTTCTCATGTTCCTCCAGGAAACAAAATCACAATAATACTTTCATTTCTGTAAAAGTCTGATCTCCTGTATCATTGATCTAAGATTATGTTGCTCCTTTATTTTCAAAAGAATAGAGACTGATCCTCTAAGTTTGGTATTTGTGGTCTTCAACAAGACCCTGTCCCATTTTACAGTTTCCACAACCAAACATGATTGAACCCTGCTCACAAACCACTTTCTCTCTTTTCTATTTTTGTCTCTTTACTTGATTGATCCTTCCTTATCTTTTCCATCTTTCTCTAACGCAACATAATTGTCTAGTATAATTTACTGCACATGTAATATTTTAAATCTTCAGTTATTCATTTAGAACTTATTACTGCATTTTCTGTGAGCCAAGATTATTTTATTTATAAAAGTAGTTTTCCAATTTATATTTTATTACTGACATTAAATTTATATACATAATTTCATTAGAAGCATTTTAAGCATCAGAAATCTTTGGCTTTCATTTGGGTTGCTCTTGGGTCTTGCACATAAGAACAATTCAAAAATTTGATTTTTAAATTGAACTGAATGAAGTACATATCCCTAACAGATCAGTTATATGACATTTTTATATACCCACAACAATAATAACAGTCCCAATTATATGTTGACTACTGTGATAAACATTATTACAATTCACAAATAATACTTATATTTTCTTATTCCAAGTGATAGTACAATTGGAACTTACTCAATATCTTAATTATTGACATGGCTATATAATATTACCTCAGCTCAGATATATGAATAGAAGTGATATATCATTTTCAGGAGTTATGGAAAAAAATTGGTTTGAACTTCTTTATTTTCTCTTCTTCTCTTGATGAGCTATAAAATTCCAATTGGTAGATCTTCCACCAGCCTGACATGTTATCAGCAAGAAATAAAACTTGCTAAATTAAGCAACAGAAATATTCGTGTTTTAATACAGAATAAACTAGCTTATAAAAATAATGCAGCCACTTAATTTTAGCTCTTTTTACCATTACTACTAATGAACTACTACTATGAACTGTGATATAGCTTTATATAAGTTCTCATTTAATCCTAAAAAAGAAACTACTATTTATCTGCATATTTTCTATTAATACAGAGTTCCAGAAAGGTAAAACAATACAGTAAAATCTGCATAGCTATTAGAGTGGGAAATCAAGTCCTCTGAGCTATGGATCAAGTCTTTAACTGCCCTGGATCATTAGGTCCTAATTTTTTATTAATTCATTCTATAATTATGATGCAGTACACATAGTATGTAATGGGTCAGGAGGCAGATGGCATGGATTGAAATTTCAATTTGCCTCTCATGAATTGTGTATAGGACTTATTCTTCCTGGGTCTTTGCTTCACATTGTACTATGGGACTACAAATGATACACACTTCATAAAGTTGCTGTGGAGATGAAAAACATTTATTATGGAACTTAATACATTTAGATATTATTCTTACCACTTATTTTATCCCAGATACTGTCATTAAAATATCATTACACCATGTTATCCATAGATTTTGTTCTCAAAGAGAAGCTGACAAACCATTAATCACAAACTGACATAACATTATGTAGGATGAACAAGGAGACATATGCTGTGCTCACTCACATTTGGTGTAAACCCTCTCCAGACCAGACTTTAAAGACAATGTTGAGTTTTTGCCTTTGATATTGATGGGTAGCCTCAAAGCAGGAGGTGAATGGAAAAGGTGAAATGACAAAGTGGACTCCAGCATTAGTTGTAAGATCCAAACTACCATAAGGGAACTCCATGAGTTCATGAGGTCATGCATCAGCTTGACCCATGACATGAAAATAAACTACAAAACCATCTCATGCAAACAAGGGAAGTATTTAGGGTAGATCAAGCATAATTATTAAAGTATAAACAATGACTTATTAATGCTATTGTGTCTATATTAATTCTGTAGCTCAATTTCTTAGATATTTAAACAGGAGGCAATTTCTGAAGCTATGTATAATAAGTTCAAAATCTTATAGACTCAACTTAATGATGGGACCTCCTTGGAAAATCCAAAGAAGAAGTTTGTTTTTCTGTCAAATGTTCCTTCTTCCTTATAGTATATCATAAATAGTAAAATATGAATGGTAAATATTTGAGAAATCAGTTTATACATTGTTTTATCATTAATGTAGCAATAGGAAGATCTGTGATACATTTTGTAAAATACACAGGTTGGAACAAGATGTGGCAGCCTCTCTGAACAGTTCCAGTCTGATCTGAAGACAGCCTACTTCCTTCCTTAGCAGCAAGCAGAGAAAGGTGAGACTGAAGGTTACAAAGAATATCTTTGGGGTCCACTGTTATAGAAACTATCACTTGTTCCATGATGATAAATGTAAGAGGATAATTAAATGTAAAGAATTCCTTATTAAACAAATATTTACTAAGCATCTACTCTGTGCACGCTTTCAGGTGCTTCACAATGATGATCGCAAGATTAGATTTGGGCTGTCATGGAGTTCAAATTCTCCTGGGAAAAGAAGACATCACAAGGAAATAAATAAAGCAGACCCAATAATTATTTATAGTGTTAGAAGTGTTATAGAGACAAAACAGGGTGTTGTGTAAAGAAGTGTCTAGAGGACTTTTTCTTTTTTTTTAAGGCCAAGGCCTTGTGCATGATAAGCAAGGGCTCTGCCACGATCTAAATTCCCAACCCCTAGAGGGCTGTTTTGTCTGAGTGAATCTGCCCTAAAGTGTTAATACTTGAGTTGAGACGTGAATGGCGAGGAGGTTGTGCACATGTGAATAACCAGGGGAGAGTCTTCACTTTATCTAATTTTAGAACATTTTCAACACCTCAAAAAAAAAAAACTTTATATACTTTAGCACTTCTGATTTCCATCATTCATCTTCCCCAACAACCCCCTCCCACACAGAACAATTTGCCTTATGCAACTATTAATCCATTAATCTATGTTCTGTCTGTATAGATCTGCCTATTCTGAACATTTAATGTAGGTAGGAGAATGTAATATGGTATCTTTGGTAATTGACTTCTTTTAATTTAGCAATGTTTCCAAGTTTCATCCCCATTACAGTAGTTTATAGGTATTTTAGTCTTATTTATGATTGAATGATGTTCCTTTGTGTACATTCTTTCATCAATGAACACATAAATTATTTCTATTTTATGGCTATTATAGATAACGTTATTATAAATGCTTAGGTGCAAGTGTTTAGATGGACATATGCTTTCATTTCTCTGAGGTAGATATCTAGAAAAGCAATATCTGAGTCTTATGATAGTTCTATGTTTAGTATTCTGAATAAATCAGAGCTGCTGGAACTGGAGGGTGCACATTCAAAAAAGTTTAGTCATCATATATCTGGTATCAGAATTGCTTTTTGACAAAGCCGATAGGACCCCTCTATTTGGTTTAGAAATCTAACAGCATTTTTTTACATGGCTCATGGCTTTAGAAGGCCAAAAACTAAAGCCCTAGTGCTGATCAGTATTACTTTGAGTCTATTATATTGGTTGTGTTCATCACACTCAAGCAGGTAGAGACACTGATTTCCCTCCTGATGAGAATGGGGCATGGTCATGCTGCAGACCATGTTAAAGAAGAGATATTGATTTGGACATCTTTAATGATACAGTCTTCCATGATGGGAAAGTTAGAAGGTATTGGAAAACTCCAGGGGAAAAAAAAATAATTTGTACACCCTGACCGTAGAAGATTATTCACTGCTAAAAGGAAAAGAGGCGTAGAATGATAAAGCTATGGAAGAAACTTAAGAGAAAAAAAATCTCAAAAGGTACTATATTTCAAATATATGAAATTCTAGAAAAATTAAAAACTAAGAAGACAGTAAAAAATCAACCAGAGGTTGTGGGGAGTGAAGGATGAGAAGGCAAAGAACAGAGGGTTTTTAGCGAAGTAAAATATTTGGTATGATACTATAATGGTGAATACATATTATATTAAATATTGGTCCAAACCTATAGAATGTACAACACACACAGTGAACCCTAATGTAAACTATGGACTTTGGATGACAATGACCTGTGAATGTAGATTCCTCAATTTATGTACCATTTATTGGGGGATATTGACAATGAGAATGTATGTTTAGCAGCAAGGAGTATATGGGAAATCTCTATACCTTTCAGTCAGTTTTGCTGTGAACCTAAAACAGCTCTAAAAAATAAAATCTTAAGGAAACCCATAGTAGATACAATGGTAACTTAAACTCGATTTTTGTTTGCAAAAATGAAGAGAAGCATAATATTTTAGAGATAGGACTTCCATAGGAAATAGACATGTCTGTAGTATCAGCTACTTTGGAAGACTGAAGCAGGAGTTGAAGACGATCCTGGGCAACATAGAAAGAACCTTTTCAAAAAAGAGGATCCCCTAAGTTAAATGCTTTAGTAGTTGTGTGATTGAAAAGGTTTTTAGTGTATCTGAGTAATAATACAGGGAGGTCACAGTTTAGGTTTGTCAGTGTATAAGTCTGTGCGATAGTAGTCAGTTTGGTGTTTTACATTTTTAGTATGATATGCCTATTTCACATTCAAAGGGAACCTCACATACGCATTTGAACACATAAGTCTGAAGTTCAGAAGGAAAATAAATAGGAGATAAAAGTTTGTAGATGTGCCAGCCTTGCCCTGTTTATTCTCAGATACACTTATCACACTTTCCCTGTTCTGCTCTGCATCACAAGTGGGTTAATCACTGTTGGACGTGTTTCTTGTTGGGTCTGGCCAATGGAAGGCACTAGTGATAGGCTGAAAAGTCAAAGAATGGAGAAACAAGGGTATTACTTTCACTCTCCATTTTTCTTATGTAATGTCTCTAGCTGTGGTGAATATCCTCTGGGGTCTGGTTCCCACCCCACAGTCTGGCTGTGACTCTAGTTGACATCTGGTAAACCCCTGGATCTAATATTTGACAAATGGCTCTACTTTCTGATTTTTTAGAGTAATAGCCTAGCTGTTGGTAACATGTCAGTTTCCTCATCCTCCCTGTTTTTTCTTCTTAGTAAAAACACCTATGTACCATTCAAAAATATTTTATTTAATCCTTTACAGTTTTTTTTTTCTTTCTGGATTGGACCTTAAACTGATAGTAGTTATCAGCGTATAGATAGTACTTGAAGGCATGGGAAAAATAAGTTTAACAATGACTGTGCTGTGCATCAGAAAACAGCACATATAAGGCAGGGTTTTGTCTGCTTTTCAGTGATGTATGTCCAGGTATGAATGTTATGGTTTGGGGGTGAGCTGTTCCCTGAGAGATCCTCTGTTAATGCAGGAATGTTTAGATTATGAGAGCTGTAACCTAATCAGTGGATTAATCCATTTGATGGATTAATAATTTGAATGGATTAACTGGATGCTAACTATAGGCCGTGGTGTGTGGTGAGAGGAAGTAGGCCAGTAGGGGCAGGGCTTTGGGTTTATATTTTGTCCCTGGTTAGCAGAGCTCTCTCTTTGCTTCCTGATTGTCATGTGCTGAGGGCCTTCCCCTGCTATGCCCCTCTGCCATGATGTTCTGCCTCACTTTGGGTCTATAGCAATGGAGTTAGCCAACCATGGCCTGAAACCTCTGAAATCATGAGCCAAAATAAACTTCTCATCTTCTAAGTTGTTTCTGCCAGGTATTTTGGTCACAATAAAGAAAAGCAAACTATCACAAAGGGCATAGAATAGTATCTAGAATTTAGCTTGTTGACTAAATAAACTCATTACTAACATTTTACCTCATTTCAATTTTTATATCAAAATGATCTTCATTTCTAAAAGTAAACATGTTTTAAAACTATATTTAAATGTGAAAATGTATTTAATTTATTGTTTTCCTCATATAATGCTATTACTATAACAGTTTTTACTAATCTCTACCTAGTGCATATGATTAATGAATAAGATTGTAAAAGGAATGTAAAAAAATGAGTGGTAATCAGCATATGACATTCAAAATACAATTATTCAAAATCAAGATTTTGAAAGGACAATAATTTTTAACTTTCTTCAACATATTAAGAAGCAAATTGGAGTAATCAAATTATGGAGTCTCTTTCACAATGTAGAGAAGAAACCTTTTTTTATTTTTGATGGCTCAGTCATGAGGTTTGGTGTCTCAGGTTAGTCAAGGACCATAACAGAAAAAAATAATAATAATCCCACTCCATAGTGAAGATTACATCTGTAGCCACTTTGAAATAAGGAAATTGGGGGATCTAGAAGCTTCTACATCCAAGAACCCATGCTGCCTCACTGTTAAGCTTGCCTTTCCACTGCCCAAAACATCTACAACCATAATGAGGAATGATAAAGGAAGAAGAATAATATCTGAAAGAATATATATCTAAAGCTTGATTAGCAAAATAACTGTATAGAAAAGGAATTTCAAATAGATAAATTTAACCTGAAAGGAGGCTTAACCTAGAAAATTCTACAGTTTTTTTTGTTGTTGTTTGTTTGAGATGGGATCTTACTATGTTGCCCAGGGTGGCCTTGACCTCCTAGGTGCAAGGGATATTCCTGCCTCAGTGTCCTGGGTAGCTGTGATTACAGGCACATAGCACTGCACCCTGTTAGATTATTTGGAAATTGCTAATTTATCTCTTCTCTTTAGTGGTGTTTTGCTTTTTGAAAAATAAGAGCAAAGAAACAAATTTTATTTTTATACCCACTTTTTAATATGAGTAAATTTGTTGTTTTGAAATTAGAGTGTTTAATATTACTTTAATTCTACTTTGTAGTTATTTCCTCTGACCCTATATCATGCTTAAATTCCATTGTCTCCATGAATGAAATAGATAACTATTCTCTTCTGAAGAGCATTTTAAAGTAAAGTGAGTTACCTTTTCTCTGGAAACTACAATCTTCCAAAATATATAAGTTTTGGAAAAGAAAATAACTAAACTCCATGACATCATATTGGCAAGATAACCTTGACAAATTTGATGTTCAAAATGAGTTTTTTTAAAAAGGCAAAATAATTTTAACTTCATTTAGAAATGTCTTTTGACAGTAGCATTTAATATAAACTTTTCTCCAATTTTTAGTTTATCTCAATTGAAAATCATTCTCATTGCTACTCTCTCAGGTATGAGAGAAAGAATAAACCATTCTGTATCACCTTATAAAAATCCAGCTTTACATATCAATTAATGTTAAATTTCATTAACAGGGCATTGTAAAGAAAAATTTAACCTTGTTAAGTTCTGGAGGCATCTTTAGCATGGAAGAGACCCTGCAACATTCAAGTTGAACTACAGTCTGAGACATTATTTCAAACCTACAAAGAAAATCTCTAGTTCTTCTGGAGTGCAGAGCAATGCTCATTTCTGGGTTAAACGGCTATATTTGCACTTGACAGAAGCTTCCCTGGTGGTCATGATGCTCTTTCTTCCTTACCCAAAATAATGATATAATCCTCACTTTTTTCCTTCATTCAAACCCACCTTTCTCTCATGATACAGTACAATTACATTTGCTTTAAGAAAACTTTAATCACATCTTTGTGAGAACCTTTTGCTGAAACCACAGTTTTTGTAAAGGTTCTATTAAAAGGTTATTTTCAGACTCATGCTATTTGACAGCCTATTTTTCTACTTGAAAGATCTTTTAAAAATATAACTTAAAGGGTATCATGAATCCCAACAGTCACTTGAAAGAGAATATACAATATGTCTCATGGTATTTTTTTCAAAGGAGTCCCCACCTTAAAAATGTATATGAAAAAACAAAGAGTTAAAATGGATTATTTATGGCAAAAAGGTTAGTAGATTTTTCCATGTTAAGTGGGTACCCAAAGCCTCTTTGAAGAAATGTTTAGGCTTTGAAGAAAACAACTGCTCCATTATCAAGTTTATATTGTTAGCAAGTATTCATTTAAGAAGCATTTTCATTGAGTTTACATAAATTAATATGTAGCAGATATTAATATAATAGCTCGTTATATTGATTATAACTTATAATTTGTTTCACGGATTTTGACTCATTTTCTCTGCTTATTCTCTTCAAATATTAATTTAAATGGTATTTGTAAAACTTATGCATAGTAATTTTGTTCTTCCCTTCTTATACACAACAGCTTTGGAGAAGACAATCATAACACAAACAAAATTGGTATGACAAATTAGAGTACAAGTATTTCCACATATAGGTAACCTTACCTTAAATATGTCTATAAGCAGACATATTTGCATTGAGGTCACTTGAGTAAGCATCTGCATCTCAGCATACCCTAAAGTTAAATCAAGTTTAACAAAAAGCCAAATGTTACTAATGAAAAGAGATAAAATAACAATTTCAATTTGAATTAAATTGTTTGAATTAAAAGTGGGTTAATCTATCTATCTATCTATATATATACATATGTATATATATCTTCTACCAATCTTCTGAGAAGAAATCACTAATATTAATAATATATAAATGATGCACATTAGGAGTTTAATGTTTTTAAATTTTAGTCAAAGAAAAATAGGAGAAACAAGCATTGTTTATTTGTACACATATATATGCCATTGTATATGTACATATATATAGCTGTAAATACATATACATATACATATATATTCTAAGAAGACAAATATTTTGTATATGAGAATTACAGTCTCTTATTTATGAACATAGCTTTATACTAGAAAAGATTTAATATTAATCACCATTAATTTATGATAAACAAAAGATGTATTATTAATGTATTACATGATAGTTAATCAGAGGGTGGGAGTCATTTAAGAAAGTGAATGTCATGAAAAATTGTGCATGGAAGAAAGTTAATATTTTAACATAGTCTTTTCCAACTTTTGTTAATAAGATCCATTTTGAAGGTTCTTACCATATTTTATGGTTTATATTTTAAAGATGATTTTTATTATTGCCCAAGTTACGTATGTTTCTGAACAGAAAGTTTTTAAAATATTGAAAAAAATGTATTTTTCCAAAAAGAAGAATCTAAGATGCAGGAAATTTGTGAGGATAATCTTAAAAGTAATTGGTCTTGGATTAATTCCAAATGGCAAAACATACAACAGATTGACTCTTCATTCATTATGGAAAACATGAAACATTTTTAGGATGCAATCTATACGTGGTATAGAACGTATGTACATATCATATGGTACATTTTAATTTATGCAGAATGATATTTTATTATTTTATGTCTGGAGATTTAAAAAGAAACCTGGGAAACAAACTGTTTCTTTTATTTTTCACAAACTTCTGCAAAGTCCTTATCTTTGATTCCTCATTCACACATTGTCAGGACAGTTGACCTCTGAGTTTGGTAGATTAATGACACAGCATCAAGTGGATATCAAACAAATGTGGCACTTCTAAAGCTGCAGCACCAAACTGCAAATTGGAAATACACCCCTGGTTATACTATCAACAAAGGAGACCCTTGATGTGTGATTCCACTCATCATTCCCCTTAAGCCATTATCAGACAGCTGAGATCAGACAACAATGAAAGAACATGTGCTTGATCGTTAGCATGTCAGATGTGCATTATTAAAAACAGTAGGGACAAGGGGAGAGATGAGAGGAAAGGCATTGGCTCCTTTGTTCCCTGTGTGAGGGTTTATTTGGAAGAAAAGAATTTGAAGAAGCATTGCCTAGTACTTCCCTGTGATGAAGGCCTAGCTTTCCCCTCTTCATTGGATAATGAAGGTTATATTTTCTTTTTTTTTTTAATTCCTTCCTTAATGAAAATTTTTTGGGACCTGTTTTAACTGCTTACTCATTCTGGTCAATTCCAACCAAAAATCTTAGTTTCAGCTGAGTAAATTTCTGATTGTTTTTAAAAGGATTTGCTTGGTTAAGGAAGACTTTCTAATTCATGCCCTCCTATGTTAGGGGATGGAGAAGAGTTAATAATTATATGTTTCATCCAAATCTTGCAACTGGAGTAAAAATCATTATATTATCAAGTCTAATGTATCTGATATTATTCATGGCTTAACTAAAGAAAAGGGGTAACTTTAGATGAAATAAATGAGAACCTCCCCAAACTCATGGTTATACTGAGACACTGCCCAGAGCAAATTTAGGATTTTTCATTTTGAGATTAATAAAAAGTACCACAATCATGTCAAAGACAGTCAGTGACTATAAAGATTAACCTATAAAGCAAAATTTTAAAACTTAATGAAGCTAATAAAAATTATATTCTCATAGAATTTCTGTAAATACATGGGGAAATCTGAAATATGTGCACAAATTTACAAATCCATGTTTTCTCCATTTTCCTAAATTTATTATGCTGGAAAATACTTTTCTTGAGGATTCTTAAACCTTTTATTTTGAAATAATTATTCTTTATTCTTTATATGTGGAATTTATGCTGGCTTGATTTTATATGTTATTTTAAAAAGTTATAAAGATATTTCATCTCCTGTTGAAGAGATAATTGTATAGTTTCAGATTCTCTCCTATTATGTTATGCTATTCAATTACTAAAAAAAAAGTGACATGTGAAAATCAATTAAGATTATTAGGGCTGGGGTTGTGGCTCAGCAGTAGAGTGCTTGCTTAGCATGTGCGAGGCGCTGGGTTCAATCCTTAGCACTACATAAATAAATAAAATATAAATATGCGTGTCCAACAACAACTAAAAAATATTTTTTAAAAGACTATATTAATTCACTTTGATCTACTTTCCCAAATCTGAGTCAAATATTGCAGGATTTAAAAAAAAAACATTAAATTTCTAACTGGTTATCTACATATTATTAGAAGACTTAATCCACAGCTTTACATCACAATCAAGATTCTTGTTGCTTTCTTTACCTGTGGTTTTTAGCTATCTGTCCTTACACATTTTTACCTTCATGATCCAAAGATGGTTGCTTTTTTTCTGAACATTATGTTTGAAACACAACGGATGATAATGAGGCAATGTGGATTTGTGAGAAACTCCCAAAGTGTTTCTTCTGTGTCACGTGCCTACTCCTAATTGAAAGGAATCCTGGGAAAGCAACCATCTAACAAGAAAGAATACATAGATTTGGGCACATTGCTACATACAGCACAATCAAGATCCAGTATGAAGAAGATTTGGTAAGTAGACTATTGAAACCTGACATTATGTTTATTTAATTTTTAACGTATTTGCATTTATTTGACTGGAGAAGGTAGAATACAAGTAGTATGGACACATATTAAGCAATTGTTTGTTCATCAAGAATAATCTTCTCAATCATCTGTACTGTCAGAGAATAATAAATCTTTGGAAAAAATGTGTTGCAAATTATAATATCAAAAAATATAATTATTGTCCTTTGAATACAATATATGCTTAATTTCAGAAATCAAAAAGCTATTTCTAATAGGTATCTCAAACCAACATTCCTTTAGAGACATTCTAAGCGTTTTATGTACTTTCCTTTGTACCTTATATTTTATTTTGCCTCTACAGAGAACAATTATAAAACACAGTATGTCAATCCTTAATCAATTCAGTTGTTTTGAAATTAAAAAAATATAATTTCCTATTACAATTAATATTGGATTTTAAATTAATTATCTATTTTTTTAGAATTTCTGCTGCTCTTCATGTGTATGTGTGCAGTATGTGTGCTTTTCTCCTTTGGGAAACTAATCTCAATGAGGTTTCTATTTTAGGATCTTAGAAAATTGAAACATAAACTATTCCAAATGCTGCTTTTAAACTCAAGCAGGAAGGACTACATCTAAAACAGTCTCTATGTGTCCCACCCTCTTTAACTTCCACTACCATAGAAAGAAAATAATTGAGAATGAATGAGTTGAAGAATACAAGGAGAAGAGGATCATGGGAAACAAATCTGTGTATTCAAGGAAAACTCCCCAAAGACATCTCATCAGAATTTTATAACTACCTGAGGAAAAGAAAATATGCATTCATATTTTAATTTACAGAATGATAGAAATAGAATGAATCTTAGGATGCCCTTACACTATTTTTTCCTCACACATAGCACCACACTTAAACCAACTGAGAACAGAGGCCAATTTGAATATCTTATTGTTATACAATACACACTCAAGGAACAACAAATATTACCATGGTTGTTGATCATCAGTCTCAAAAATTTGTTTCTTATTTCAGCCTTAATAATTCTGTTTCAACCATTTCCTCTTCTGTCCTCAATGGATATGAAGAACACCTGGACAAATGCTCTGTTTAATTGCCCTTGATATTGTGAAAGAGTTGTAGTACTTTTCATTCATGTCTTCCCAAAGCAAAATTTGCCTTTGTTCTATTACCATTCTGGATGCATTATACTTCCTAAGCCTTTACCCAAGTTTGTTATTTATTTCCAACTTTGGAGTTGCCCCAATCTTATCTTTTTGAATAATAGCTCTCAGAACCCAAGAGAGTATGCAAGAAAATACCCAGGGGAAAATAAAACCCCATCAAGTGTTTCTGAACATTTTAAAACATAGGAGAAGAAAAGGAAGTTCTTGACATATATAAGACAATTGAAAACCTTAATCAAAACCATTATTCACATCTCCTCCCTTATATTTGTTATTCAAAAGGAAAATATATTTCCACATGATTTCTTTGAATTGTCCATCTCCAAAGCATCAACATGTCTAAAAAACAAAACAAAAATCCTAAGCAGATTAGTTTATATCTCATGACAATAAATGTATGTTAGCATTTTGTACGATCATCCTCTCTCTCTCTCTCTCTCTCTCTCTCTCTCTCTCTCTCTCTCTCTCTCTCTCTCTCTCTCTTTCTCTCATGCATGTACATACACACCAGAGTGTTTAAACATAAAGGCCTTTGGTGGTACATGCCTATAATGCCAGCAACTCTGGAGCCTAAGGCCAAAGGATCACACAATCAAGTCAAGACTCAGTAACTTAGTGGAGATTCTGTCTCAAATTAAAAAAAAAATTAAAAAGGATTGGAAATGTGGTACAACCCTCCTGGAGTCAATCTCCAGTACCAAAAACCAAAGCAAAACACCAAACCTTCTTAGTCCCCAAGTCAGAGTGTTTTAGGATCTTGAACTTCCTTTATTAAATATGTTTCCCCTTGCTCCTTCTCATATCAATATTTATTTTACTTTTACCTTTCCTGTTGTTTCACAAGTTGAATTTTGTTCTGGCAAAAATTCTCAAGATGGATATAAAAAATCTCTTTTATTTTTAGGTAAAGCAAAAAACTTTTTTTTCATGATTTTTCTGGTTTTTCCATGTGGCTGGAAAGAAAATTCTCAATAAAAGAAATAAATTGGAATAAAAAATACATTCTTAAATTGGGTAGCAGAGCAGGATTTAAGTGTTTTTCCCCCTACATGTATTCAATTAATTTCCCATCACAACCAGCTGGTTGTAATAAGTTTTGCAAAAATGTCTATGTCAATATTTTATTTTTAGGAAGTTGTCTACAAATTATAAAAAATAAATTATTTCAGTAGTTGGCCATCACTCTTAATACCTTTCATCTTAAAATGTGTTATAAAGGTCAAAGGAATAAGAGTGAGGAGATAGGTAGGTGTAATTTAATCTGCAGATCTGGATATATTCCAGACTTACTAAAATCAGAATATTTGGACTAAGACCCCAAAGTCAGTGTTTACCATAATTAAAAGTTGATTTCAACCCATTTTATTCTGAGAATCATTGTTGTAGAAGGCATAGCCACTGAAATGAATGAATGAATGAATGAATGAATGAATAAACATTACCTACAGTTTTCATTTCAACTCCAAACCCAATGACTTAAAATGAGCATTAGTAGCAAAAATTAATGGATAATTCTAAAATTTAGAGTGATCTCTACCTTTACCTTGCTGGAGAGTATCAGTGATTTTCTTCATGGGTTGAATAAAGAAAATAATGCCAATAGCTGTTCCTGCAATCTTTGTTGAGTTGTCATATGTCATGTAGGAAATTGTCTCTTTAGACATTGACTTGACCTAAGGGAAGGCTCCAGATACACTATATTCTAAGGGTGGATTGTATTGGGAGAAGGCTGAGTAGAAACAGGTCCTAAGTTCTCACCATCTTCATACATGTATCTTATGTTTCTATGCTGGCAAATTGCTAGCACTTGTTGAGGGCCAGAAGGGTCTGTGGGTTCTGTGTGTTATGCTGCAGTTTACTCCTTTCTCCATATTAAAGTACTCATTGATCGTGCAGCCTTGTGTCTATTGAGTGCTTGACACAACTTTACAAAGACCCATATTGTACTTTGACCTTCTTTGAGAGTCACAGAAATAGTCTGAAGATGATAGGGTGTATGTGGGTTCACAATCTAGAAGTAAACTGAAACTACAGGAAATAAATCATCCATGAAAGTGTCTTGTGTGTTTCAGAATGTCAATAAAAATTTAGAACTTTTGCAACGTTTTGTCCATCACTCCTTGTGAGCAATGTGCTATGAAGTAACATAACATTTATTCAATTTATATATTTTCAAACAAAATAAACACAGTTTTATTTATTTACCTCATATAATCCACAAAAGTATGAACTCTAAGTAGTTTCCCACCTCCTCTTTGTTTTTCTAATATCAGTAACTAGTGAGTTGCACATAGTCGATGTTTAATAATATATGGGGCTCTCCAAATAATCATCTTTAATTTATCTGACTCAAAAAAACTCTAATGATACTTCTAAATTAATTTGGGATTGCTATAATTTCTTTTCAACATAAGATAAAATATCATTTATTATAAGTGTTAAAAACTTATTTTTTAATTTTTCTCCTCATTTCAGAATGATTCTGTATGGAAAATAGGCTAAACTATATTCTAGGAATTTTCCAAACTCTTAAGATTTGAGATACAAGTCATAATTGCTGTCAAAATATTAACACATAAATGTTAAATTGTGATAATTTCCAAGAGAATTTCCAAACACCATAGAGAAGCTGGACAAATGAACAAGTGATTGCAAAGCATTATAGTCTGTGAGGTTGCTTACAAGAGAAGTGTTTTAGTTTATTGGAAGATATTTTATTTTTCTCATGCCAGAGAAATGTCCAGTGATCTCTAATGCTTTCCATGGTTTGCTGCTATTGTTGATTTTGGTCTCTTGTGTTTCATATTATGTTTGCAAACAATTACATCAGCCCATCAGGAAATAGTTTAGAGACCTAATTGCCATCAATGAGCCAAAACCATTGCCCCCAAAACAAACCATCTTGGTCAAATGTATATCAACATGCAGGAATATAGCATAGTTGGCAAGTAAATCTAAAACTACTAGTGCAACAATTTGAGTCCATGTATATCAAACATCTACTGTATCTCAAACATACTTTCTATCATGTATTTGGGTGGCTTTTGCATTTTTCATTTTCCTTTGTTTCTGTGAAAAGCATATATTAGAACTAAAATCATTCTTTAGGGAATATTATGGATTTGATAGCAATGAGAATATTATTTGAGTTATTAAGCTACCAATTCAAAGCGGAGCAGATTAAAGCACCTTTGAACCTATCACCTCTCAGGTGAAGTGAACCTGTTTGAAACAACATATCCCACTAGAAAAACAGGAAATAGTGAAGAAATTACATATGTGTAGCACTGTGATCACCAGAGGAAGGCATGCATTTTAAATTAATGGGAAGCAGTGCTGAAGCGTGCAAGTATTTGTGTCTACGTGTATATGATGTGTGAGTGAATGTCCATGGGGATCTGTTCTGTGGATTTGATGTAAACGACTACTACATAAATCTTTAGATTTTTAAGTAATGATGATTTACTTTTTCTACCAGAATGCCAGTTTCCTTTTACGTAACAATAGCAAAAATCTTTATAATTAAATAATATGAGAAACACTGCCACTGAAGCTGGAAAAAAAGTTTCTAAACATTAATGAATATATTTTCATTTGTAAAATATAATAGGACATTTTTCTTTAATGGCCTTTCTGATGGAAAGTTACAAAGGCTCAGTCCTTTGCCAAGTTTTTCCTTACTTTGTTGACTCCATGGTTCAGTAAAAGCTGCATGTGTGTATCATCTTAGCTCATTTGAAGCATGAAAAGATCTTTTGCTTTGAACACAAGATCATTCAATCACCATACATTTCTTTCAACACAGGAGAGATGCTCCTATAGGAGCTAAGTAATTTCCATAAATTTATGAGTCAAATAAGATAGGACATTATGGTGAAATGAGCTCTGTGCTGGACTATCTCCATCTACATATGCCTATGTTTATGTGTCTTTGTTTACACATTTATCTATGCCTATATCCACATCTATATCTGTGTCTATACCTATGAATATATGGAGGTATATATTTCTATTTCCATATCTATCAGTCAGTCTCTCTGTCATGTATCTATTTGTCTATTCACCCACTCATCCATCCATTAATCCATTTATCCACTCATTTATCTATGTGTTCATCTATCTCTTTCTCTCACCTTTAGGTGATATGTCAGACCCAAGCCATCTGAGCCTAAAGTCTAAAAACTACTGAAGAGCAGATGAGAGAATTTGAGATCACCTGCTTCTTACAGATTACATTTTCCAGTATGTCACAAGCCAGGATTTTAAAGCACTTGAGTTAAGTTGTTCCAATGTAGTTTCTATATATACAAAAAGAGTGAAACAAAAATTTGGCTGATTTTTGTTGTTGATAGTTCTGTTGTTGGATTAATGAATAATTGTTTCACAATTTTGTTAGATATATTAGCCTCAGCATGACAATCTACTCCATATCTTACTATGAATAATTTTTCTGACAATACTGAGAGTAAACAGTGTAAAACAATACTTGGTTGCAAAATAGCACCTTAATGAACTATTTTAACTCAATGCTGTTGTTAAGGTGTTGTTTTATCAACCAAATAGCTTCATTAAATGAAGATTTGGAGAACACGAGCTATAGGGTAGAGGTGTATGGGAAAGAGCTATGACATCTTTTCCAAAGAGCAGCCAACTTCTGTTCTGTGGCTGGTCTCAGCCAGTGGTTGATAGAGTTTGAGCAGCCCATATATTTTATGTAGTAAAACTTGACATTTTAAAGCGGGAAAGATGCTTTTATAGAAATCCTTGAAATAACATGAAGGAAATAATATTGGGAGGGACAAAGAAAGTGTTGATGGGGTACTTTGACTGATGTCCTTTCAAATTATTGGAGGAAGTTACTGTATTCTAGATAAAGATGGGAGGATTAAAGTGTGGCTGACTATGACAGAATAGTAAATTTAGATGGAAAGGTTTGCATTGTTTAAAGTGGATGTGTGCCACTGAAGTATTTAATGTATTAAATTGTGATTTTCCTCAGTATGATCTTAAGCCAAGGTTTCTAAATGAGGACCAGGAAATTGGCTTGAGAAAAAACTGAGACTTCACATTAGTCTTCTTTTCCTTTTCAACTTCTCTTTCAAGGGTAAGCATTAAAGGATATTTTTTCTTAGCATTTGAGATATCATAATAGCTGATATATATATCAGCTATTCATCATGTGCTTTATTTGTTTAGATATTTATAGAACAGTTAAAACTCAAAGTAACTTTGCCCTATAATTCATCCAAACCCTTTCAAAGACAAATATAGACACCATAATCTTGCCACAGGGTTAGACAGGCAGAGAAGAATTCACTGTGAAATGGAGCCCACCCCTAGGACTCAGCTCTTCAGAAGCCTGAAAACTTGCTTTTGGATCAATCTGTGAATGGCATACTGTGAGACAGTACCTTGGTATTTTCACCATCTGTGAGTATTTTGAAATACTTAGCCTTTTGGGAAGATAAAATTGAGGAATTTGATGATCTCAAGTATATTAACATTCCATCTTTTACCAGTGCCTCTGGTATTTTCACAGTTTATTTATTTTACTTTCACTAGTGTAATCCACCCAGCTAGAAATAATCTATGATTTATTCATTTATATAGTTAAGTCATATTCCTCAATCAAATTTATTTGTTAGTAGAATATGATGACTTACTTTATATACTATAAAATACTATAGAAATAAAAATGTGGTAAATTTCAGAGGAACCAATGAAAGAGGAAATAAATTTCAAAATGAATTCATAGAGATAATATGATTTGAAGTAGTGGATTATTTATTTATTTTTTTTATTGTTGGTCGTTCAAAACATTACATAGTTCTTAATATAACGTATTTCACAGTTTGATTCAAGTGGGTTATGAACTCCCAATTTTACCCCGTATATAGATTGCTATATCACATCAGTTACCCTTCCATTTATTGACATAATGCCTTTCTAGTGTCTGATGTATTCTGTTGTCTGACCTATTCTCTACTATCCCCCATCCTCTCCCCTCCCCTCCCCTCCCCTTTTCTATCTCTACCCCTTCTACTGTAAATCATTTCTTCCATTTGTATTGTCTTGTCTTACCCCTCCTTTCCTCTTATATGTCATTTTGTATAACACTGAGGATCGCCTTCCATTTCCATTTGATTTCCCTTCTCACTTCCTTTCCCTCCCACCTCTCAACCCTGTTAATGTAAATCTTCTTCTCAAGCTCTTTGTCCCTACCCTGTCCTTGTTTCCTCCCCTTATATCAAAGGAGTCATTTGGTATTTGTTTTTTAAAGATTGACTAGCTTCACTTAGCATAATCTGCTCTAATGCCATCCATTTCCCTCCAAATTCTATGATTTTGTCATTTTTTAGTGCAGAGTAATACTCCATTGTGTATAAATGCCACATTTTTTTTATCCATTCATCTATTGAAGGGCATCTAGGCTGATTCCACAATCTTGCTATCATGAATTGTGCTGCTATGAACATCGATGTAGCAGTGTCCCTGTAGCATGCTCTTATTAGGTCTTTAGGGAATAGACCGAGAAGGGGGATAGCTGGGTCAAATGGTGGTTCCATTCCCAGCTTTCCAAGAAATCTCCATACTGCTTTCCAAATTGGCTGCACCAGTTTGCAGTCCCACCAGCAATGAACAAGAGTGCCCTTTTCCCCGCATCCTCTCCAGCACTTATTGTTGTTTGACTTCCTAATGGCTGCCAATCTTACTGGAGTGAGATGGTATCTTAGGGTAGTTTTGATTTGCATTTCTCTGACTGCTAGCGATGGTGAGCATTTTTTCATGTACTTATTGATTGATTGTATGTCCTCCTCTGAGAAGTGTCTGTTCAGGTCCTTTGCCCATTCATTGATTGGGTTATTTGTTATCTTATTGTCTAATTTTTTGAGTTCTTTATATATTCTGGTTATTAGGGCTCTATCTGAAGTGTGTGGAGTAAAGATTTGTTCCCAGGATGTAGGCTCCCTATTTATCTCTCTTATTGTTTCTTTTGCTGAGAAAAAACTTTTTAGTTTGAGTAAGTCCCATTTGTTGATTCTAGTTGTTAACTCTTGTGCTATGGGTGTCCTATTGAGGAATTTGGAGCCTGATCCCACAGTATGTAGATCATAACCAACTTTTTCTTCTATCAGATGCCGTGTCTCTGATTTAATATCAAGATCCTTGATCCATTTTGAGTTAACTTTTGTGCATGGCGTGAGATAGGGATTCAGATTCATTTTGATGCAAATGGATTTCCAGTTTTGCCAGCACAATTTGTTAAAGATGCTATCCTTCCTCCATTGCATGCTTTTAGCCCCTTTATCAAATATAGGATAGTTGTAGTTTTGTGGATTGGTTACTGTGTCCTCTATTCTTTACCATTGGTCCACCCGCCTGTTTTGGTACCAGTACCATGCTGTTTTTGTTACTATTGCTCTGTAGTATAGTTTGAAGTCTGGTATCGCTATACAGCCTGATTCACACTTCCTGCTTAGTATTGTTTTTGCTATTCTGGGTCTTTTATTATTCCATATGAATTTCATGATTCTTTTATCTATTTCTACAAGATATGCTGTTGGGATTTTGATTGGCATTGCATTGAACTTATAGAGAACTTTTGGTAATATCGCCATTTTGATGATGTTAGTTCTGCCTATCCATGAGCAGGGTATATTTTTCCATCTTCTAAGGTCTTCTTCTATATCTTTTTTAGGGTTCTGTCATCTTCATTGTATAAACCTTTCACCTCTTTTGTTAGGTTGATTCCCAAGTATTTTATTTTTTGGGGGGATATTGTGAATGGAGTAGTTGTCCTCATTTCCGTTTCAGAGGGTTTGTCGCTGATATACAGGAATGCCTTTGATTTATGCGTGTTGATCTTATATCCTGCCACTTTGCTGAATTCGTTTATTAGCTCTAATAGCTTCTTTGTAGACCCTCTTGGGTCTGCTAGGTATAGAATCATATCATCTGCAAATAGTGATAATTTAAGTTCTTCTTTTCCTATTTTTATGCCTTTAATTTCTTTCATCTGTCTAATTGCTCTGGCCAGTGTTTCGAGAACTATATTGAATAGAAGTGGTGATAGAGGACATCCCTGTCTTGTTCCAGATTTTAGAGGGAATGCCTTCAATTTTTCTCCATTCAGAATGATGCTGGCCTGTGGCTTATCATAGATTGCTTTTACAATGTTGAGGTATGATCCAGTTATCCCTAATTTTTCTAGAGTTTTGAACATAAAGCGATGCTGTACTTTGTCGAATGCTTTTTCTGCATCTATCGAGATGATCATATGGTTCTTATTTTTAAGTCTATTGATTTGATGAATAACATTTATTGATTTCTGTATATTGAACCAGCCTTGCATCCCATGGATGAATCCTACTTGATCATGGTGTATAATTTTTTTGATATGTATTTGAATCCGATTTGCCAGAATTTTATTGAGGATTTTTGCGTCAAGGTTCATTAGAGATATTGGTCTGTAGTTTTCTTTCTTTGAAGTGTCTTTGTCTGGTTTCGGTATCAGGGTGATGTTGGCCTCGTAGAATGAATTTGGAAGTTCTCCCTCTTTTTCTATTTCCTGAAATAGCTTGAAAAGTATTGGTGTTAGTTCCTCTTTAAAGGTTTTGTAAAAATCTGCTGTATACCCATCCGGTCCTGGGCTTTTCTTAGTTGGTAATCTTTTGATGGTTTCTTCTATTTCCTCTATTGTTATTGGTCTGTTTAGGTTGTCTATATCCTCCTGACTCAATCTGGGCAGATCATAAGACTTAAGGAATTTATCTATGCCTTCACTATCTTCTATTTTATTGGAGTAGAAGGATTCAAAATAATTTCTGATTATCTTCTGTATTTCTGAAGTGTCTGTTGTGATATTGCCTTTTTCATCTCGTATGCTAGTAATTTGGGTTCTCTCTCTTCTTCTCTTCATTAGCATGGCTAAGGGTCTGTCAATTTTATTTATTTTTTCAAAGAACCAACTTTTAGTTTTGTCAATTTTTTCAATTGTTTCTTTTGTTTCAATTTCATTAATTTCAGCTCTGATTTTAATTATTTCTTGCCTTCTACTTCTTTTGCTGTTGTTTTGCTCTTCTTTTTCTAGGAATTTGAGATGAAGTATGAGATCATTTATTTGTTGTTTTTTTCTTTTTTTGAGGAATGAACTCCAAGCAATGGATTTTCCTCTTAGAACTGCTTTCAATGTGTCCCATAGATTCCGATATGTTGTGTCTGTGTTTTCATTTAACTCTAGGAAGTTTTTAATTTCCTCCTTGATGTCTTCTAAAACCCATTGATCACTCAGCAACCTATTGTTCATTCTCCAAGTGATGCTTGATTTTTCCTTCCTTCTTTTATCATTGATTTTCAGTTTCATTCCATTATGATCAGATAAGATGCATGGTATTATCTCTACCCCTTTATATTGTTTAAGAGTTGCCCTGTGACATAATATATGGTCTATTTTTGAGAAGGTTCCATGTGCTGCTGAGAAAAAAGTGTAATTACTTGATGTTGGGTGGTATAGTCTATATATGTCAATTAAGTCTAGGTTGTTAATTGTGTTTTTGAGTTCTATAGTTTCCTTATTTAACTTTTGTTTGGTAGATCTGTCCAGTGGTGAGAGAGGTGTGTTGAAGTCTCCCATGATTATTGTATGGTGGTCTATTAGACTCTTGAACTTGAGAAGAGTTTGCTTGATGAACACAGCTGCACCATTATTTGGGGCATATATATTTATGATTGTTATGTCTTGTTGGTGTATGGTTCCCTTGAGCAGTATGAAGTGTCCTTCTTTATCCCTTTTGATTAACTTTGGCTTGAAATCTATTTTATTAGATATGAGTATGGCCACTCCTGCTTGTTTCCGCAGTCCATATGAGTGGTATGATTTTTCCCAACCTTTCACCTTCAGTCTATGAATATATTTTCCTATCAGATGTGTCTCCTGTAGGCAGCATATTGTTGGGTCTTGTTTTGTGATCCATTCTACTAGCCTGTGTCTCTTAATTGGTGAGTTTAAGCCATTAACATTTAGGGTTATTATTGAGATATGGTTTGTTCTTCTATCCATATTTGTTTATTGATGTTACTAAACCTGCTTTGTTATCCTCTTTGACTACTTTCCCCCCTTTACTGTCCTACCTCCCATTGTTGGTTTTCAATGTTGTTTTCCATTTCCTCTTCCTGTAATGTTTTGCCAAGGATTTTTTGAAGAGATGGTTTTCTAGCTGCGAATTCTTTTAACTTTTGTTTATCGTGGAAGATTTTAATTTCATCTTCTATCCTGAAGCTTAATTTCGCCGGATACACGATTCTTGGTTGGAACCCATTTTCTTTCAGTGTTTGAAATATGTTATTCCAGGATCTTCTAGCTTTCAGAGTCTGTGTTGAGAGATCAGCTGTTATCCTGATTGGTTTACCCCTAAATGTAATCTGCTTTCTTTCTCTTGTAGCTTTTAAAATTCTCTCCTTATTCTGTATGTTGGAAGTCTTCATTATAATGTGTCTAGGTGTGGATCTCTTATGATTTTGCACATTCGGCGTCCTGTAGGCTTCTAGGATTTGGGATTCTGTCTCATTCTTCAAGTCTGGGAAGTTTTCTTGTATTATTTCACTGAATAGACTGTTTATTCCTTTGGTATGGAGCTCTGTGCCTTCCTGTATCCCAATGACTCTTAAATTTGGTCATTTGATGTTTTCCCATAATTCTTGGATGTTCTGCTCATGGTTTCTTAGCAGACTTGCTGAGCTGTCTATGTTCTTTTCCAGTTGAAATACATTGTCTTCATTGTCTGATGTTCTCTCTTCTAGGTGATCTACTCTGCTGGTAGTATTCTCAATTGAGTTTTTAAGTTGGTTTATTGTTTCCTGCATTTCTAGGATTTCTATTTGTTTGTGTTTTATTACCTCTATCTCCCTGTGAAATTGATCTTTTACTTCCTGAATTTGTTTGTCAATGTGATCTTTCATTGTCTGATTTTGCTGTCTCATGTCTTCCTTGAGACTCCAGATCATCTGAAGCATGTATATCCTAACCTCTCTATCTGACATTCCATCTGTTGCACCTATTACCTATTCTAAAGTTGAGTTGACCTGCATTGCCTGTGGTCCTTTCTTTCCTTGTCTTTTCATACTGCTGGCGTTTCTTTCTGCTTGGTGAAACTGTTGTGTTTTTGAAATTTTCCCTCTATTTATTTATATTGCTCTTGTATAGTTGAAAAATCATCCTTGCAGGGCAGGAAGTGGCTGTGATCCTCCTCCAATTGGTGTGATCCGTCTACCACGCTGGCAGGCCCTAGGTCTGCTCTGCTGGTCGGTCCAAGGTCCGCCTACCCAGCAGGCGCGAGGGGCACCTCTGTCACTCCGCAGGTTGCTGGGCCTAACCTCCCAATGGGTGGCAGGTTCGCCTAGCTTGCAGGCACTGGGGGAGGGGCCGGTTCCGCCCCTCAGCAGGCCGCTCGGCACGATCTGCCGGTGGTCACAGTCCCTCCTACCTTGCATATACTGGGGGAGGGGACGGGCCTGCCCCTCAGTGGGCCGCCAGCCCTGTCCTACTGGTGGGTCCTGCCTCCGTTCCCTGCAGGCGCCTGTAGCTGTTCTGTGACTCCGCTGGTTGCTGGACCTGACCCGCCCGTGGGTTGCAGGTTCACCTAGCTTGCAGGCACTCAGTAGTGGATTATTATAAAATATTTGAATACATTTTTAAATCTTTGGTATTGTGCATCTATATTAAAAAGCCATCATCTATTCTCTCTTCTGATCCACTGATTATCAGTAAAAAGTTATTTCCTCTCAGGGGACAATACAGAAATTTTATCCTCCAAATAAAACTGTAAGGAATCAATATAATAAGGAGGGGGAGACGAGCTGCTTGTGGAAACCTTCCAGAAATCAGCTTCCCATTTGCAGTGATTTATAAATTTTTCTGCAAAAATCCCTTGAGAAACATTCGAATCTAAAAGTAACTAAAACAAGATCATTTCATCATCTGTAAAGTGAGGGGGTTGGATTAGAGGATCATCTCTATTATCCGTAGGAATTATGTCACAATTAATGTCAAATGCAGAGGAAGGAGGGAGATGTAGGACAAGGTTCAGAAACCAACTTGATGAAGACAGAGTCACATCAGAGGTGAATAGTGAAAGAAGATCTTTCTCCATGTGCAGTTTCAAGGCCCATTTGTACAGAGTGAGCAGTGTGGTAAAGAGCTTGTGTACCAGGGCTTAAAGAACTGGGCAATGTGAACAGACCAGCAGGAAACAAGATAAATGAGCAATGACCAAGTGGGCCCCAGAGAGGAAGAAGCTAGATTGCTACAGTTACAAAGCAAGTTATGTCATCGTTGGCACAACACTGTTTGTGACTTGTGTCAGAGTGCATGCAAGTGGGGAAGCCCTAAATTTATTCAATAAGGTATATTTTGTGGCTTCTGGGTTGGGATTTGGCCAAAAGACGTGTTACAGACGCCTTGTGGTACAGGGCTACACATACTTATCCTTCTTCTTTTCCAATTAAAACAAAGTATATTGGAAAAACATCAGGTATTGAACTATGTGTTCTATGTTTGATATTTTTTAGCTATTAAAAACTTTAAACTATTTTTCCTACAATTTAAACTTTTGTCAGCCACTTAGTAGTACTTTGAAACTGTATTAACTCTTTCTATCTATTATGGCATGTGGAAATAATTTGAATGAAGATAATGTATGATTCCTTGCTAATAAATATGTGGGGATTTTCTTTAAAATAAACCAAAGATCCATCTCTTAAAACATCTTTGAAAATTTGTTGGCATTATTTAGGAAGCCACAGTCAGATTTTGATGTGGTGAGCAGATTTCAGTTTTGATAAAAATGTTACAACTTGTAAACATTATGACTGTCTTCTATTTGGAAAACTTCTTGTAAATATTTTAAGAATAGCATAATATATCCAATGATTTTATTTAATAGTGCTATTCTATCAAATACTGCTACCTCCCAACTGTTAAAACAATATAAACCTGAGAATTCTAACCATTTGTGTTGGATGATTAACAGGAGCCAGGCTCCCCACCATGTACTTTCCATAAAATGCCTGATTCATTCATGATAATGTTATGCATTGAGAGTATAAAATCAGTGTTCCCATTTCACAGGGATAGAAACTGAGTCTCAGAAACACTGTTATATAACTTGTTCATGGTCACGTAGCTAAGAAGTCTTACCTGTGGGATTGGGGAGTTTTGAGTCTTTTACTTTGGCTTCTGCAGCACTCTGTTCGTACAGTGTTCACATGTTCACTCAACTCAACTACTGAAATAGAAAAAAGATTCTTTAAAGCTGTACTTTCATATTGGACTATGATGACAGATGTGAATATCTCAACAGACACCTTTATGGATGCCTGGGACAAAATTCACAATAGCAGAGAGGAGGGATAACTGACTTTGCCTTACTTTCTGAACTGTGACTCTGCTACCTTGCAAAGGGGATGTAGAAGGTGAGCATACCATATGGAGGGCCTGGGAGAATAGCTCACAATTTTGGAGCAGTATATAGTAGAAGTTCACTTACCATTTTTTATGTAAACACTCAACTGCTCTGCACCCCTCATTATCTGCGGGCCACTTTGTTGTCAATGTGACTTCTATCACTTCCTTCATTCCCTTGTGCTTCCTGCTGCCCTGATGACCTCCACAGGGTACACCATAATGCTTCCAAATCTCAATACCTTTCAGTCTCTGGTTTTATATTTGGGCTCCATCTTCTCTATCATTTTATAGCTAGCTCACCATTTGTCATGACAGTGTATAGGCCATTTTCTTGTGAAAATTGGGAAACCTTCTGAAATCTGATTGCTGCCTCTTGTATGATTGCATCATTTTTTTCCTGCACTTCTTTTCTTAGACTTATACATTTCATCATCTAGAGTTGAAGAGCGGTGTTTTCAGGCAGAAAAAATATTATAGCAACTAGTTCACGGAGTGTGTGAGCTAGGCCTGAGCACTGAGGCCTGCTCCATGTTAGAATGAGTGAAAGTAATGACTCCAGGCTTGCTTTGAGTTGTTCCACTTCACTTTACTGGTGAGAGGACACACAAGAAGAAAAAAAGAATATCAGCAAGCTAAGGATCCTTTTGGAAGAAGCAATTTGGCATGGCCCTGAGTGTCCTGAGGGTACTTGCTAGCATAGCAGGAATGTAAGTAAGACTCTGACCTTTCTCTACCCCAACCTTTATTAGTGGTGTTTACATAATGGAGTGAAGACTAAAAGTAGACTTCCTTTCCTGTCAGTATAAAAGCAGTAGAATTATTTGACTATCTACTTTTATCCTTCACTTGTTGGAGTTCTTCTGCATCACCCTCAAGTGACCCTGGAGGAGGTCAGAACTGACATGAGGATGAAATTCATTTTGCCTATAGTGCAATGAGTAGTGAAGTTCTTTGTTTCTATACCAGAAATCTTGTCTCCTTCCAGTAAGCACAAAAGATATGACAGGATAACTTATTGGCTGACAAGGAGGTCAAATGTAAGAATGTTCATAGGTCCTGATAGACTCAGTGATGATTCATAACACCTTGATATTTCCCTCATTCTTTAGCAAAATAAATCTAAATTTTTGTGGATATCTGAATTTAAGTTTTCTCTCAAATATACTTTAAATTAAAAAATGTGAATGCAAACAGTTCACTTGGGATTACCAGCAGTGTTAGCTGAACAGAGAAACGAAACAAAGATGAGAACAATCAACAAAGGGTAAGATATAAAACTGGCCATCACTATGAGTGAATGGAGCTTAAGTCCATTAAGAAAACTTGGAACTTGATGTTCTTCATAGCTATGTCATGTAAGAAATGAGGCATATGGTATACCTTGATAACAGTTCACGTTAGTTACTGGTTGGGAGATATCTCCGATGGATACTAAATCCTTGGTATTTCTAGGTGGTCTGATATAGGCACAGAGTGATCTTCAGGTTTGGAAAAATCCACCAAGCAATTGAGACATAGATGCTGGAACTGAAATGAGCCTGTGTCCAGTAACATTGTAAGGGTAAAGGGTTCTGGTTGGGCATCAACTACAGTGCTGAAAGCATCCCTTGTGGAATGAGGAGCTAGCAAGTAACAGTCATGGTTTTGCTGCTTTTAACCCCATGAAGTGAAGGCACAGGACATTGCAGGTCATAGTCTACTTCTAACAATCCGCACATGCTGCTTTGCTCCATATATATAACTTAATTATTTTTCTATGTCATCAGGCCTACTGTGTCATCCTGACCTACCACAAAGTGAACAACAAGTTTGTAGAAAGAAAAAACTACAGTGATAAAGTTGCACATGGTAAGTATCATGAATTTATAGCTGAAAAGATAATTGATTCATAAGGATTACATAGAGAGGTTTAAATATACTTTTCATCGTTTAAAGAAACATAAAGGGTAAACAACCTTTTATAATCCAATTTAATTTTAAATGAGCTGGTATGACTCAGACCTCACTCCAGGATTAAGAATGCTGGCCAGCTCAACTGGTAGCCAGGAAACTCCTGTGGCTTCACTTTATCCCCAAGGAGGACAACTCTCTTGTAAATAATTGGGAATTGGCTGTCCAGGAAAACCTTGCTTTTGCCAGGGTTTCCATTCAGAAAAAAAGTAGAAGCTACTGAATGACTGAAGAGGAGATACAACTATCAATAATAACTACTACATGCCAAGAGAAATGCCAAACAGTTTTCATGTAACTCTTTTCCTCCAATGGTTCTGTGAAGTTTCTATGTTGTGTTATACAGTAGAAGAAAACAAAATACATTTTTGAAGGGTACAGAATAATAACATATTAGTGGTGTAAATTCTGGTCCGTCTGACTCTTTAAGTGCTATTCTTACACAACCCTTGATGCCCTGTGAATCAATATTTCATGCTGGGTATGGAAGAAAATGTTGGAACACTCCAAATCAAATATTTTCTTATAACAACCATTTCTCTCCCAAACACAAACACGTACACACACACACACACACACACACACACACACACAATGTGTAATAAAGTGCAATAGAACTTGACTCTGTTTTTAAGATTTATTTACCTGGTAAAAATGTTGAAGCCACTTCATTTCTCTTTTACTTCTGCCCCACATATGAGAAAGCAGACACACAAGCTCATGCACTCTCCCTGCCATAGTGAAAATGCAGACCATGTAAGCTTCAGTGTGAGTGTCAAGCCTTCAACCCGGCGTACCCCTACTATACAACCTCTACGCTAGTCTCCATTCTTTCTCCTCAGCCATTTTTTTAAACTATTAGGAATCCAGAAAGTCTCAATGTTTAAGTAATAAACATTTTAAAAATCTATTAAGTGTTGTGTAGTTTCATCTGTCTTGACATTTGAACCAAACTTGGGGTGGAAAGTTCATTTTCTCAAGGTGGGTGACCATAACACTTGCCATAACTGCCCAGGTATCTTGATGATGGCCATCACCAATGGGAATTTTCCTTCTTTGGCCTTTACATGCTAACTGGATTTGTTACTTCCTGGCAATCTTATGTTTGGAGCTGTACTGCTTTGTGATCTTCAGATTTGGAGACACAAGCTCAGGGGGAAAACTTTTATTGAGTTGGTTTCTTTCAGTTAGTCATTGGTTATCATCATTCTATGCAGAGGTCAGGGAAAGACTCATACCTGTGCATCATGAAGGCTTCTGCCTAATCTTTTAATAAAGATTCTCATCCTTATTATTGGAGGGAATATATCTATGACACATTCATGGCACAGGTAAGTGATGAATTCAAACCTAAAGTAAGATCACAGCCATGATCACTATAAAGCATCCACTGCCATGAGAGGGGTTCTGAACTCTGCAAACACTGTTTTGTCCTCCACCTGAATTATATTCATGAATAACCAATCAAACAAACAAAAAGAAGTAAGAAAAATAGGTACCTGGGAAACAAATAAAATCTAAAGTGAAGGTGTACAATTTGATGCAATTAGAAATCCAAAATTTTCTAAGAAAATTTATAAAATAAAAATAGAAGGATAATGACTGGCTTTTATGCCTAAACAGCAGAGATACTGAATTAATTTTAACATCTGCTGAAATACATAAAGGGGCAAACCTTCATGAAGCTTAAAATAGAGTTAAGCCTTGTATTATGCTACATTTAAACAAGGTACTCCCTATATCTTTGAAAGAATATGCTTCTTAATCACTGGCCTACTGCCTTTTCAAAATTCTCTGTGGTCCTAATGCCCATTGCCCTGAAATACCCCATTGTGGACACAGAATCTCTCATTCAAGATAGTTAAAACATTGAAATTAATTAAGTCTTTGCCACTTACCAGTAGCTAGAAAAAATACTTTCCATAGTTGAAATATTTAATATAAAACAATGTAAATTAAAACAAGGGCTTCAAGAATTGAAACCCATTATGCAAGACCTAATTAGAGAGGAGATGATTATCTCTGCTCTTTATCTACTGGGCAGTCCAATCTGGCCTATTCTTAAATGTAGAAAGTATAAATGGAACCTTATGGTTATTACTCTAAACTTATTATCTTTAAGGTCCTGATACCCAGTAGTATTGAAATCAGAGATTCCATTCAATCAGCAACTATTAAACACTCTGCAGTTATAGATTTGTTATGTTCCATTTCTCTTTCAACAGTCTTTCTCTACAGTTTACCTTCACTGCTGAATAGCCCACTGCACTTTTATGTGCTACAAATAGTGCAATACCACACAAGGTATTTGTAGGCACGTTCTTAACCACATCCAACTTTTTCCAGGAATACAGGTATGACATTATACCAATGATGAGAAGAATTATTTGACATACCTATTCAGGACATAAGAGATATTACAAAAGAGCTCACAAGAAGGGAATAGGTCATTGATCAACAAAGTGTATGAGACCCATATCTTGACTACATTCTAAAAATGATGGTAACCCCAAGGCCACTCTATCTCCAACACCTTAAACAAACAGATACTGACACACTCAGCATTCCATAATTTAAAACAGACAGACATCTTTTGAGTTCTATAAGTGAAATGTTCATTAGTTAAGCCTTCTAAACTGTGTTTTACTATCATAAATCAACCGAGCTCTATTGGGTCATGTTTTTGGATATAGTGTAAGACAACAGACATTCCCATTAGTGTCTCCTAGAGACTCTTTCACTCTAAAGCCTGTGTAAGCCTCATCTTCTGCCTTCTGGGATCTTTTAGCCATAAAAGATGGTCTTAAATTTCCCATGAATATTTGGTGCAAGAAATTTCCCTACTTGGATTGAAAGAACAGCTTATTTGAGTAGCTATTGCTGACAGGCTAGTAGGTTCTCCCAGAAATAGATGGTCACAGGCTTTTTATTCTCCGCACCTAGTTGCATTCATACCTTAGGTCTTAGGAGCAGCATCATATAAGCTCAGCACCACATGGTCTCTTCCTCTTAGGAGTAGAATCAAATGTTTGTGCTTTGGGACATCTTATTGGAAGAAAGACTGACCCCTCCATCCTCAGTGTCTTGCCAGTTGTCATTACTAGAAAGGACTCCTTTGTCCTAAATCCTTTGTCTACTGTGTAAGTTCAACTGAACAAACAGAAAGGAGTTTATGTACTTGATGGACACCACCACCACATATATGAGTGGGTTTCTGGAAGACCACTTCCTTTAGTCCTTTTTACCAGAGGGTTCCTGATCAATAAAAGGACCCAATGATCAAAACAGTTGGCTTGACTGTAGGAAATAATTTTAGTAGAATACCTTGGTCAATATTGGTCCCATGTGGACATTTTTGCACCCTCTTAGTTACTGCAATCTTTTGTACATTTGGTTTGGCAATGGAAACTTGCTTCTTTGGATGTAAAAGCTAGTGACATCCTTCTTTGCAGATATACAAAAAAAAAAATCAAAATAACACACATTCTGTACATGTGAAAGTCAAAATATATGGCATAATTCCTTAAGAGCTCCAGTCATTATTGAAAGTGACCAAGGCACTCATTTTACTTTCAAAGCTATACAATACTGTAGTCTTGAAAATTACATTCATTTGAGCATTCAGTTCCCATACCAGCCTCAGGCAATAGGCTTTATAGAGCACCATGACGACCCACTTAACCAAGTTCAAATTCAGTTACCTGAGACATTTTACATTTCAGCTACTTGTCAAACATCACAGATGAACTGCAATGAAGATTCAGATTCCATTTTGATATTCAACTCTGGGCTGTTTTCAAGTCCCCAAACATCTCTTTTCCTTCTGCTCTATTTTGGGCAAGCTAATAAGAAAGCACTCTCCTATTGACCCCTGTTTGCTATTGGTAAGAATTTTAAACCATACAAGCCCCATCATATGCTATTCCCTATTCCCACCTCACATCAACCATTAAAATTTCTAAAGACAGTCTTTGATCTCTATTTTTTACATTCATTCATGAACCTGCCTGGAAACTCATTATGTTTTCCCCAGAAATCAACATGTGAGTAGTTATTTTTTTTTTAAAATACTCTTGGTGAATTTGTGGGATCCTTAATCTTTATATTCACACCAAATATAGCAAGCATTGAGAGAGGAGGGGTCCAACTCACCTCTATAGTGTTACCACACAAAATGCATTTTAGATTCTTGGCATGGAAACCCATGGGACTTTCACCATTATAATGCAGTTTGATTACATTGCCATTACCAAAGAGCCTTTGATCTTTTCTGAAAGTATATCTTGTCACATATGGTATACAAATGGCAAAATTCTAACTGAAACCTCTCAGAGCAAATTTCTTATTGCAACTAACATATGGGTTTTCTAATATGACTAGCTAAACCCTGTAAAAACAGAAAAAAATATGTATATATTGTTCTGTGTTTTACAATTTCTGTATGTGTTATACAAAACTGAAGTTCCCAAATACTTGAAAATGTCCATCTTGGTGAGAGCAGAAAGTTTCCAATTGGTTCTGCATTGTTTTGGGAAAAAAGAAAAAGAGAAATCTTCAATGTTTTTTTCTCCTGAGGTTTGATCATCAGACTCTATTATTTGGTATGTATTACATGGAAAATTTATTTCCAAAGTATTTATGATTAACTAGTTCAAACATGCTTTTTAAAAGTCATCTATTCCAGTAGTGTTTTAAAAAACTTTCACTCCATTGTTTCTTATAAACCTTAATCTTTGTTGCATCAAAAATCCTACCTGATTGACATTGCAAACAGTTGCATTTGTGAAGTATCTAGACACCACCTCCATGGACCAAGACATTTCTGAGGGTAGAGCACTTATCAAGGTGATATTCTGATTGTGAGAGTTTCATTATTTATAGAACGGAGGGTGTATTTATCCATGTGCCATAGGATATATAGAAACCTTGTTGAGAACAGGTGGGGTTATTTTTCAGAAGAGTTTCAAATATCAAAAAGAAACTTTAGGCTAAGAAGAAATAACATGGGAAAAATGTATCAGGATTAGGGTTGAGGTCATCATATATAGAAGAGAATTGATTCCTATGTTCAGAGAGTATTCATTGAAAACTAGCATTGTGACAATTAAGGATGTGCTAAAGGGCCTGTTTCATATGCTGCCTTGGGTCTGTCTGTGTCATGAGAGTGCTCCTGAAACCAGAGGTTGCATGCAGGGGTGGCAGTGAGCAGTAGCCCTCCAAGCGGAGCCAAACCCCCAGTAAATCCCACTCTGGACTTTGGTTTTGAGTAAGAAAAGTTTTCACTATAACAGAGAGTTTGTTCTTTCCAAAATCATTATTGATTTTCTCTTTTATGATCTGTGTAAGTCGGCTTTTCAGCCCTGTGACCAAAATGCCTGACAAAAACAATTTAGAGGAGGAAAAGTTCATTTTGAGCTCATGGTTTCAGAAGTTCATTTTGAGCTCACGGTTTCAGAAGTTCAGTGTGTGGTCAGTATATTGCATTTCTCTGGGCTTGAGGTGAGACAGAATCTCCTGCCAAAAGGTGTTGGTGGAGGAAAGTTGTTCAGGTCATGGTAGCCAGGAAGAAGAGAGAAAGAAAGCAAGGAGTGGAATAACAAATAATCCCCAAGGGCACACCCCCAGTGGTAACTACCTACAGTAACCACCCAGCAGTCCATTCAAATTATTAATCCATTAAATGGATTAATGCATGATATGGTTATAACTCTAATAATCTAATTATTTCACTTCTGAATGTCCCTGCATTGCCTAAAAATGAGCTTTTGTAGGATATCTCATATTCAAACAATAATAAAATCTCTTAAGTTTCTTCAACAGTTATTGAAACTTTTCATTTACTTTAATTTTGACAACATGCTCACACACATACACACACACACATGCAAGCATGTGCATACTCATACACACTTCATTAGAATTATCATTATAAATGTGATAGAACTTTGGTTTGGTTATCATTTTTCTGAGTTTATGGACTAGGTCATATTTATCTTTGGATTCTTTACCTCTAGCATAGTATTAATATATGAGAATCCCAAAATATTTTTGTGTTGTGATGTTATTTTATCTGAAAGGTAAGCAAATTTAACTGAGATTATAGGGCAATTGCAAAGAGGTTCCCACTCATAGTATTCCATGGCATAGTCTTACTATAACAAAATGCTAAAAACTATCAGTATTTTGTTATAAAATTTGTCACATTTTACTATATAACAATGAATTTCTCTTTGTGTGCAAGATTCCATCAGATTCCTGACTGTATTCCACACAGTGTAAGGCATAGAGGGACATTCAATAAATGTTTAATTTGACACTTTTCAAAATATGTTTTTTTGAGAACTATTAATTTCTTAGTAACTACCCTAGATGAAATGCCTGAACAATCTCTATTTACATGAGAAATGTAATATAATTTCTTATGCCTAATAGATATTTACCAAATGCTTGCTGAATAGAACAAATGAACTAATTGGTCTAACAAAGCACTGGAATACTTATCATTTAAAGTAGGTTAAGTATGACCACTGTTAAAGTTCAGATGTGAAGTGTCCACCCACCAAAGACTCATGAGTTGAGGGCTTGGTACCCACGTAACACAAACAGCATTTTTGGGTGGTGGTGGAAACTTCAAAAGGTGAGACCTAATTGGAAAAAGAAGGTCACTGGGGCTGGGCCTTTGGAAGGTATATTTTATTCCTGGCCCCTTCTCTCTCTGTTCTGTTTTCTGCTGACATGAGGTGAGCAGCTTTTCTGGCATACCCTTTCACCATGATGTTCTGCCTCACCACAGCCTCAGAAACAATAGAACCAGTCAATCATGGACTAAAACCTCTGAAACCGTGAGACAAAACAAAACCTCATTTTTTTCCAAGTATTTTGTCACCGTGAGGGACAGCTGACTAACACTCCATAAAGTACCAACTGGTTACATATGCTAATCAAAAGAGCAATAACTTTTCATATGGATTTTAGAGGGAAAAAAGGAAGTGTGAATGAATAGGTAATATTAGAAATCATCCACACAGCATTTCAAGAAACAGAAGTAGAAAGTGTGTGTTCAGGACCAGTCATTGATGGGGCTTTACTGGAGCAAAGACATGTATGAGAGAGTAATAGAGGATGCCATTAGAAAATTAGAATGGGGATGGATGCGGTGATGCACACTTGTAATCTCAGCATCTCCAGAGGCTGAGGATTGAGGGATTGAAGCCAGTCTCAGCAACTTAAGGAGGCCCTAAGCATCTCAACACCATCCTTTCTCTAAACAAAATATTAAAAAGGTCTGGGGATGAGGCTCAGTGGTAAAATGCCCCTGTGTTCAAATCCTGGTACCAAATAGAAAAATAAATAATTTTTTTTAAAAAATTAAAATAAGGATATTATGAAAAAAACCATACGCTATGTAACTCTTTCACATTTAACTCTTAGTATATAGTATATGATGATGTGGGTGAAAATTAATTATTAATGTTCCTTAAAATTAATTAAGCAGTTTGTAAACATCAAGGACCAAATGCCCTGGAACTATTTTGATTTTTTTATAGTTATTTGGTCAAAGAATGTCTGAACTGGCTGTGGCACAAGCCAGAATAAAAAAGAAAACGTTATATTTTTCTGCTATTTCTTTCCATTTTAAAACCATTTAAACATTTTTTTTCTAATCCAATATAGTTATAACTTGAAGATCCTCTGCCCTTTGTAAACCCAGGCTGTCCTCTAGGATAAGGAGATCAAGCTGGTTCCCACCAACACCCTAATTTAGCTCATCAATAATCCACAGGGTGTCCTCCCACCAGGAAAAGATTCTCTGTTGAACCCATCACAGTCTTTATCCTTGTACAGTCAGAAAGGATCAGTTCCAGGCACAATCCCCTTGCTTTAAATTTATCTTGTCAAGAGTCACACACTAGCTTCTCAAGTTCAAAGATTTCTGAGGGTCACTTCAGAGATTTTCTTCCCCTTTTACTTGAGATGAATGGAAGACTCCTCTCCCTGCATGCTCCAGTACTCCAGGAGAATGCTCAGCTTCATCCTGGATGGACCATACCACTGAAAATTTATCTTAGTTATTTCATTTACAACTGTGGATTTTCCTCCATCTAGGAGTCTTCCAACGATCATCTTCTATAAAAGCTTCAGCTTCCTTGAAAAATCCTTTTTCCTCTCTTGTAGGCTTAAAATATGCTGCCCCCCAATACCCATCCATACTTTAAGCCCTGAACCTGTGTGTATTAATTATTATGGCCATTAAATGATATATGTGATTAAGTTAAGGATTTTGAAGCATGGAGATTATACTATCTGGGTGGGCTCCATCTATACACCATCTTCTCCCTTGTAGCTTACCTATACCATCTGCCCCACTTTTTTGTGATCAGGATTATGATTGCATTTAATCTGATTACTCCTTAAATGCAATCACACATATCTATATAGGGTTTAGGGGGAGATTTTATAGGCAGATACACAAGGAAGGAGGTGGTATGCAGATGGAGCAGAAACAGGTTTGAAATTCTGGCCTTGAAGATTGGAGTAATTTGATCACAAGTAAGGGCTGTCAGAAGTCATTAAAAACTGGAAGAGTCAAATTGGATTCCTCTTTTGAGCCTCATAGAGAATGCAGCCCTGACAATCCATTGCCTTTAGCACAATGACACTGACTTGGAATTTATGGTCTCCAGAATTCTAAAGGAATCAAAGTTCTGTTGCACTATGACATCAAGCTTGTGGTTATCTGTTACAGCAGCCACAAGAAACTAATATATCCTCTCTTACAATTTTTTTTTCTATTCTGTTTCACCAATGGTTCCTAGTTTTTTTCCTATAGTTTCTGCTTATCCTGTTTTTCAGGATATTTACCTTTGCTGAACATGTCAGAAACAAGCAAAAGTCTATTCTCTGATAGTTGGTTAAAATGTGGCCAAGTCTTCCAATAACCATCCTATGAATATTTGGATGGTTTGCATTTCTAAGTGATAATATTCCTCCATAAGCAACCTCACATCCACTTAAATTCTAAGGAAGATGTTAGTGGAGTGGATATGAATAAAATAGTTTTTTAGTTAAAAATACACACAAGTATTAGGAATTGGAATAAAACCTCCTTATAGGCAAAATAGACTTTTAAAACTATTTTGAAGGAAGGAGTAATATAGCTGCACATCATATATATAAAGCAAACAGTAAAAAGCAAGCAGACAACAAATAATCATGCTATGTATTGGGGATACACAACCACTAATTCTGTGAGCTTTAATCAGATCTCTATGAGAAGAGAGATTGCATTGAATCTATGCTTACACTATAATATAGCTAGAAATTGATTGTAATGTTCAGTAATCAGCTGACTTATCTATAAATTTTAGTAATATATTGTGGGGTTTCTTAGAGTGTGATTTCCTCAAACATTAAAATGCATGTTAAACGTTCAGATAGGTAACTGGGCATTAATCTATACTGCATTAGAACTGACAATTTCTATTTTTAATGAACTACATTTGAGAAATACTAATAACTAATGTTACATACCTCCGTACAAGAAAGAACATCTTAACTGGAATGGATTTCTGCTTCTCCACATAGAATAGATGTTCCATTGAGATGGGTTCTTTCTTATTTGATCTACTAAAAAGAGGAAGTTTAAAATTATTTCTAAGCTATTATAAGACACTTAGAAAAATCACATGGAGTCAGCTGCATAAGTGGCTGTGCTCACCAATGGAGTCCAACTTAAATGAATCAAGTGGGAGAGCTTGCCAAACTGCTCTGAATTTGATCCCCCCACCTTCCCTTTTATTTCAAAGGACTCAGACTAAAGACCACTGCTTTTAGCTCTCAGGATAATTTCTGAAACTCCTGAGGTGTAGAGTAAGGCAGACTGTAATCTCCAAGGTAACTAGGTCTGAAGCCTCACAGGGGGCCAAGAAATATGGCTTTTTACTTGAGTTGATGGGTTACTTTGCAGAGACCACAATTGTATAACATAACCTGGTATTTCCAACTAAAAGATAAAATGGGTATTTTGCATCATTCATTATAGTAATTCTTGCTCTCTGATTCAAGTAAGTTCAAAAAGTAAATTATTAGTTCATTTTTCTTTCCTAAATGTAGCATTTTCTTTAAAAAGGATAGGTTAAAGGTTGGTGAAGAAAAAGGTTTATCCCTGTCAGAAAGATCTATTTTTATTTTTCAAGGTGATAATTTTATTCTATGGTATATTTTTGAATTTAAATATGTTTACTACTTTTCACAGTTACCTGGAACAAAATGCAAAAATAAATATTATTCACTCACTGGAAAACTCTACTTCTGTAACAGTTAAGGTCCTTTTGCAGTCTATGCACTTGGAGAAGAATGGGCATTCATTCATACCAACATAAATAATCATTAAAATGGTCTTTTCTCATCACCACTTACATGAAACAACAATTATCATGAGTTGGGGACATTATAATTAGCTTTCAAAATATAAACAAATCATCCTTTTTCTTTTCCCCTTGCTGGAGGACATCAGTTATTTATGAAAGCCTGACGGTTTCTTTACCTATGAAAACTAACCCTTTTATTTCATTGAGGTTTTTATTATATTGGAGGAAAAACTCCTGTATCAATAGCACAGTATAGTAACCTTCTTGTCAGGGAAGCATTGTTTTGCTTATCATAAGATGTTCAGGAAATTAACACTCTGCTGCTCTGAAAGGGTCCTCAGACAGCGCAGATTGGGGAGCAGATTGCCTCTGCAATTCCTTCATCCCTTTGTCACACCTTCATAATTATGCACAATAAGGCCCCAAATGCCTCCTATTGTGCACTGCTCAGGATCACAGTGCAGCAGAGGAAGCCAATGTGAGCACCATGAATCAGGAGTATTACCCAGATCCCATCTTTGATCAGGTCCTGTGTACCAGCCGATGAATCAAAATTAAAGAGCAGTTCTTGAAAGGAGCACTTGGAAAATGTCCCTTGCTTGATTATTGGAAAGAAAAAGCTGTGATGTAGTACAAATGGAGACAGTATACACATTTCCATTTTGTAATTTGTAACCACAACCAAATGGGTTAGCATAAAGAAAACACAGAAAAAAAAATGTGTTTTAATTCCCTTAAATATTGTAACAAAGTGATTTTGCAATAACTTGTTTGGACAAAATAGAAAAAGCAAAACTAAAACTCAGGAGTAGTCAGTGGACCCTTCAATAAGTTTCTCTCGTGAACTAAATTAGTCTGAATCTATCGGAAACAATAAAATAATTATTTGGTTTCAAATATCAGAGTCTTTTAAAAACATCTTATGAATAATGTTAGGAAATAAAAGCTGACTGTCTTGAAAGATATCAGTATGTTTTCTTATAATGCTTACTGAAGGGGTGTGCCAACTCCTATGACATTGATAAACAAATTTGGTTGCATTTCTTGCTAGATATACTTTGAATATGAGCAGTAACTACTGACTGGAATAGTAGGTATGTTAATGAACTTCTCACTAGCCCAGTGGTAGGTAGCACAAAACTACATATTGTTGAGTTAATTATTCAGAATAATTGGTATGCTGAGTTTCCTTTTAAAAATTTAAAATCATTTTTTAGTTTGACTATGTATTCGTTTAGCACATTTTTTTCCCTTAAATGAATTCAGTGCCTCAGCAAAGTGCTGGATTGACAGACTTTTGGAGAGGAGGCTTCTGTTTATCCCTCAAATGAGGACAGTCTGGGCAGCAGCAGGGACAGCTTCCACTTTTAGGCAGGTGGAGTTCTCAAAAAAGAAAATTCACACTCCTGTCAATACTATTTAGATTTCTCACTTACACCAGGTTCACATGAAATAAAGGATTTTGTGGTTGTGACTCACATCTCACTCTCCTTCTCATGTTAAAGGCAAGTTTTCCAGCCAATTCTGGAATTAATATAAATCTGCCCATGTCACTGGCTCCAGGGTGAGAGCCTGCAAAAGTAATACCACCATTATAACTCCAACAATGCATCATCTTTTATCTGTGAAATTAATCCTCAGTCTGACTAGAAATGGATTAAAATAAACTGGAGACAAGAGGTGGTCAACAGGAATCTGGTTTGTTTCATGTGTATGAACATAACATACATTTTCAATCCAACAACAATAGTAGGTTTTAAACATAAAGAATCTTTTCTGTTGAATTCCTCATATGCTGGGTGATAACAAATCTTCTAAAATTAGCATTGGGGTGTCTAGGGAAAAACCAAAGTATTACATATAGGTTTTCCATGTCACAGTTTGAGATTTTTGTTTTAAAAACAATAGTAGTTAAGAGTTTTGTCATTTTTCTATGCATTATTAATGGAAATTCAGAAGTATACTAATTGAAATTATTAAATTTGGAAAAAGTTATTGGCATTTCAGATGCTTAAGCCCTGAAAATATGTCATTCAAATTTTCACGTGAGAAAGATTTAAAAACATAATAAAAAATGCAAGATCTGGCAAGACTATAAAATGAAAATAAACTTAGAGAATAGCTTTATAAATTTAAAATATGTCATTAAAATATGTCATTAAAAATAAAATAGATCTGATTAAAGCCCACATGCTTTTAGAAAATCATTAACTTGGAGAGTTAGGAGATAGTATGGTAAGTGTAGGTATATGTAGGTATGTATTATGCTTTTTTTCCAGAAAGAAATATGAAAATTTTAACTACAATCCTTTCTTAATACAATGTTGTAGCATGTGATCTTTTCTAGCCAGTGGTGAATAAATACTGCTCTGACCAACATTATCTTGGCCTCTTTTGACTATATCTTCTGTAGGTTTGAAGGGAGATCTACTATCACATCTATGCTCATACACATCATAGATGTTGACTTGTGTTACCTGATCTATTATTTGCTTGTCCATCCTTACTTTCAACACTCATGTAGTCTTCACTTAAATATAGGTAAATAAGACTTTTTTTTCTGACTCTAAGTATTATAGTATCCTTGTACACTTAATCTGTAATCAAAAATATTATCTACATGGACAATTTTGATCTTGAAATTTTTATCTTGAAATCTTGTTATTCTACATGCATAAAAATGTAAGAAGTAACATTTTACATTCAGTAAATGGCTCACCAAAACTATGATTATTTACAAAATGGTACTATGATCTTCTTCATTTAAATTACCTTTTTTTTCCTAATACATGTGGTGAATGTGATTTTTAAAATTTTCAACCACAACAGCCATAAGTCATTCATTTTGTTTGCAGGATTTTTTACTTTAAGGAGACCTGGCCTAGGAGAGATGCTGATGTCATATTCCTATTCTATCATGCTCTGCAGCCATATAGTGTGCACATAGTCTCTTCTTGTCAGGGTCAAGTGTATGAACCTGCTGATCATTCTGAAGCCAGCAAGATAAAACGCGGAAAATAGAGTGAGTGTTTTTATGTTAAGACTCATATTGGAAGCAGTAGCTATGGCAAATTTCCAAAATCAGCAGCATCAGTGGTTATAATATTGGTATTCAGTGTCCAGCAGAGGTGGAAATAGTGGTATGCACTCTGGGGTCTGTTCCTGCAGTCAACAGCAGGGTGAAATGTCTTCTTCAACTTCATTTACTAGTTTTATAAAACTGCTGCATTTTTGTACCTAGCAGTTTCTTTTCTTAAAGAAAAGATCAGTGCCTTTTAGCCTATGAAAGACTGTCATCAAAAGATACAATCACAAAGTGAAAAGCCAGCCTACAGAATGGGAGAATATATTTGCGAATCATGTATTTGACAAATGGCTAATATCTGGAATACAGAAGGGATTCCTACAACCTATCAATAAACATAACCCAATTAAATATAGACAACTTGAATAGACAATTCTTTGAAGAAGATATACAAATTGTCAAGTAGTGTACATGAGATACTCAACACAACTGATCATCAGGTAAATGCAAATAAAAATTACAATGAAATATCACCTAATGTTCATTAGGATGATCTCTATTAGAAAAGGGGGGAAAAACAGGAGCAAATAAATGCTGGCAAGAATTTGTACTCCACTCTGTTCTGTAAGAAGTAATGTAAAATGGTATAGTTGTTATGAAAAACACTATGAATATTGCTCAAAAAGTTAAAAATAACATTATCATCTGACATAGCACTTCTAGGGATTCAAAGCAGGATCTTGCAGACATATTTGCACATGCATATTCCCTACAGCATTGTTCAGAATAGTGAAGATATGAAAGGAATTCAAATGCCCATTGACAGAAGAATGGATAAAGAAAATGTAGAATGCATCTATAGTGGAATATTGTTCAGCCCTTAAAAAGAGATTTCTGTCACAAAATGAAACATGAATGAACACTGGGGACATTAGATGAATTAAAATAAATCAGTCACAAAAGAACAAATATTGCATTTTCTAATCATAGGAGATATCTGGAGCAGTCAAAAATGATTTTTCTAAAATTTCTTTTCCAAAATTATATAAATATAGCTGCCAGCAATGGACTAGAATATTTGGAAGAAGAAAAATCTCAGCAAAATGTTCAGGGTACTGGATGGTTTCTGATGATTTCTTATAGTAAAATGTGAGAAATTATGAATGCATAATTGAAAGAGAATTGTAACTTAAAGATTTTGAAAACTTTCATAGAATCTCTTTTTCAGGTTGATGAATTTCTATTTACTTCTAATTTCCTGAATGATTTTTATCAATGTGTTATTTTGAAATGATTTTACTTCTCTTAAAGTAATTATGTGTTATTCTCCTTTATTCTATAGTTAATTAAATTGCTTGATTTTTATACTTTAAATCAATCTTGAATTCCTGAGATATAATATTTTTTATATACAGCTATGTTTGTTTGATGGTATTTTGACCAGGATTTTCACATTTACAGCACAAAACACATGGATCTGCAATTTTCTGTTTTCTTATTCTGAAATCTTTGGTATGGACCTGAAAGTAACAACAGTCTCATAGTATCATTTAAGAAAGAATGAAGAAGTAAAAGGCAATCATATTATGTTTTATGTGCATCTTTATCAGCATTTTTATTTGGAGTATGTGTGGATTCAAATGACTGCCTGATGTTACTTGCTTTTAGAATAAAATACTATTTTAATACTTCTTGTATAATGTATTAGTAGGAAATTTTTTAATTGAAAATAATTACACACATAGTATGAGCACACACATACACATACACACATATTTGTTTGCTTGTTACTTTATATTTTTGATTAACATGTATTAATTGTACATACAAGTGGGATTCACTGTGACATTCAGTGCTTGCAGATAGAGTATTTTGTAACAATGTGGAAATTTTTTTTTGCTTTCATTTTTATTGTTTATATGATTTTTGGTTTACAGGTTTGTTTGTTTGTTTTTCTTTCTACATTTTGAATATATGATGCCACTGTTTTCTGACCTCTGTTGTTTCTATTGAGAAGGAAGCTGTCGAAGTTACTGAAGTTCCATTTTTTGTGAAAATTCAGTTTTTGTTTGGAGTTTTCCAGATTTTTCTCTTTGTCTTTGATTTTCAACATTCTGATACTAATGTCTGGGTAGGCTTCGATTTGTGTTTATCCTTTCGGGATATGTATAATGTACTTCATGAAAGTTTGGAAGTTTTTAGACATTGCATCTTGTAATATTTTTTCTATTCCATTATTTTCATCTCTCTTTCATCTTTCTTCCATTATGCAGATACTGATTCATTTCACTGTGTCATATTTCTCTGAGGCTCTTTTCATTTTTTCTTAGTCTTTTTTGGGGGGAGGTACCAGGGATGAACTCAGAGGCATTCAACCACTGAGCCACATTCCCAGTTCTACTTAGTATTTTATTTAAAGACAGGTTCTCACTGAGTTGCTTAGTGCCTCACTCCGCCGAGGCTGGCTTTGAACTTGTGATCCTCTTGTCTCAGTCTCTCCAGCCATTGGGATTACAGGCATGTGCCACTATGCCTGGGTCCTTAACCTTTTTTTTTCTCTCTGTTCTTCACATCTTCATTGACATTTTATACTCTGTCTTCAAGTCAGTGTTTTGTTGTTGTTGTTGTCTTATGACAGCTCAAAACTTCTACTGAATCATTCTAGTAAGTTCTTCACTTTGTTATTGATAGTTTGCAACTCTAAAGCGTTCAGTTGTTTACTTTAAAATAATTTCTACTCTTTTATTATATTCACTATTCGATGAGACTTTGTTATCATGGCTCATTTAATTCTTTAAGCAGGGTTAGTTTATTTTTTTGAAAATGCTTATCATAGCAACTATGGATTTTGAGTGCTTCATCTGTGCAACTTCAAAGACAGTTTCTATCAACAATGGGTTTGGTTTCTTTTTTTTTTTTTCTTATGTTTTGTGCCCACATTTTTCTTTCATTTCCTTTTTATTTTCTTAATTTTGTTTGTTTGTTTTTATTTTGTCTTTGGTTGAGGTCTTATTATATTGCCTGGACTGATCTAAAACTCCTGGGCTTAAGTGATGCTTCTGTCTCAGTCTGTCAAGTAGCTGGGAAAAGAAGTGTGCATCCCCTTGCCTTCCCTGGTCCACACTTTTCTGTTTCTTGACATGAAATCATAATTTCTTTGTTACACATTATACATTTTAGATAATAAAATGAAGTAACTCTGGATGTGGAGGCCTCTGTCTTCCCCAGGTTTTGTTGCCTGTATATTTGCTTATGACTTGGCTTGACTCAGTGAAGTCCGTTTCCCTCCCAGCATGCCCCTTCTGATATTGTTCTTCAGAGGCAGCAATGGGAATGTTCTTAGTCTTCTAGGTGAACACAGAGATGGATGTGGTTTTAACTGGGCTCTTTGTCTCTTCCCTGATCTCTATTGGAATTATAATCAGGTAGTATTCACTAATTGTTAGTTGATTGGTGTACTGTTTTCAGCAATGCCCTGGGATTTAATTTTTTCCATTGTCTTATCCAAATAGAGTTTTGCCCCATTATAGGGATAGACTACTATATTTGTTTCATGACAGCCTTTGAGGCTTGCTTTGACCCCAGGAGTGTTCTGCTTTTTCATTTATTTTTCTACCACTTTCTGTTAAACTTCTGTTTGACCTACTTGATGGTACCATGGAGTTACCTTTTAATTACTCTGCATCCAGATCTCTACTGATTTCAACACTGCCCTTGGGCATGATGTTCCTCTTATATTAAAGTCAATCCTCTAAAGCAAGTTATGGCACTTTTGTTCTTGTAGCCTGCATCTGCCTCTGTTCAGAGACTCTGCTATGGATTCAGAGCAGAAAACAAGGACAGCAGTATGCTTCTCTTGGAATGAAACCTCTCGGCTAGCACTGGGCACTGGGGAGATGGTAGCAGTATGTGGTAGCTTTACATTCTCATTTGCTTCTATTAGCAAGGAGCTTTCACCATGTGTTTTAGTTGAAATCAGGAAAAATAAAACTCTGGCATTTTTGGCCTGCTGTACCTGGATAGAGTTTCCATTCTACAAGTGGTGTCCAGGTGGGGAAAAGGACCCCAGAACTCTTGGCCACAAAAGCTTGGTGTGAAGCTTTTGCAACATAGAGATCAGGAGAAGGGATGAGTAAGGTCTAGCTTTGTCTTCTTAGGGAGAAGTCTTCACTTATACTGGGACCTGGGAGAAGGGTGTGCTCCCTCTTCTTGTCAGTAACTGTGCACAGTAGAGGTTTTATCATACTGATTTGTGAAGGGAGAAGGGAAGGGTTGTGGATAAAATGGCACAAATGAGATTTCTAGGGTTTTCTAGAGTACATGTTTCTCGATTTGATGTATGCCTTTAAGATAATTTCCAAAGTCTTGAGGAATTTTTTTTTTTAGTAACTTTCATGAGTTATGGTTGTTTTGCTAGAAGTTATGGTTGTTTTATTTTGGAAGAGGGTCCCAGGAGATTGTCACACCACCATTCCACCAGAATTTCTTTCCCTTTGTACATATTCTTTTCAGTCTGGCAAGTTTATCTTATGGTATCCATTATTTTCCATTTCCTCTAATTGCTCATGTGTTTCTGGAAAGCAGATCTTATGTCCCTGAGTTTTATAAACCTTTCTTAATAGTTATTTGTTCTCCACATGTAAGAATTTGACTAAATCTCTTCCACTCAATATATTTCTCCCCACTGGTCATCTTCCCTACCTCATGAAATGTTTTGATTTAATTCCTTTTTTCTTGTCTAATCTGATATATCTCACAGTTCATGTACCTACAAAATTGAAAGCAATGATTCTTGAAAGCATTTTATCTTCTTGATCAGTTCTTTTTACTTCTAATCTCCACAAGTTTTTAAATTTTTGATCCGAATTTCCAAATTAGAGACATAAACAACAGCATTGTACAAGGACAGGAACAGATTTAGTATACATTTCCAATAACATTCCCAAAGATTAAATACAGTTACCTTTTAATGAGCACTTAGTGTGTATTAGGTATTATGCTACATTCTTCACCTGAACTATTTCACTTAGTTCACAAAAATATCTTCCAGTCAAATCTTAGAAAAATAGTTTTACAAATAAAGAAAATAAGACAGAAATGATAAGTAACCTGCCTAATCACACAACTGAAGTTTATATTTTTGAAGAGGAACTGAAAAACATTTTGTTTTAGTGCATAGACCAGGAAGTTATGTACCACATTTGGTTGACACGTTTTATGTCAGCAACATATTAGTATTTTGGGAGGACTAGATAATAACCAATTTAGCAACAGCATTAATCTAGTAATTTAGGCTATTGCAAATACATTCATCTAGTGTTTTAATCCAAATGCATAACTTTTCAGAAGTTCAGAATAAATTCATGATAGTTTTCTTAGAAGAAATCAGAATTATGGGATAATAGATTTTTAAATTTTTCATGGTATTCTTCACAGAATATGTTAGAAAAACAAAATAATTTTGCCAAATTTTAGTTTATCCCCCTCCCTAAATTTGCCATATTCATATTCTCAAGTGATACCTTCTTTTTCATTATGTACACAGGGACTATTCTACATGGTTTACAGTAAGGAATCATTATGATCTGAAATGGCAAACCCAACATCATATTTCTTGGCTCTAATATCATTAGACAGTCATATTTTAAGGCTATGACAGCAAGGCTATGACAGATGACACTTTGAGAGTGTTGGGGGAGAAAGCTCATATAGCACTTAATCAAATGGTTGCAATGTCTAAAAGGATTAAAGTTAAGCAGACTATGACTCATAAAATTATGTTTCCTATTATTATCTTAGAACTGACAATAAAACATTGTCTATCTTAAATGTGTGAGTATGTGATTTCCTATTCTTTTTCAAAAACTAGTTCCATAGGACAAAATTGACATAAATGTTCCCCAGCAAGCTTTGTATAGCTAATTTTTTTTAAAAAAGTATATATGTACTTTTTGTTGTTTCAGAATACTTGAAAGAGTGTTTCTTGGTAAACTAGGTATCAATGTCATTTTCTAGTTAGTGAATATTAGATTTTTATATGACATTACAAATAGCACGCACAAGGAGGATAGAGAGAAATAGGGAAGGAGATAGAAAAAGAAAGAAAGACAGGAAGGAAATAAAGAGGGAAAGAAAGAAGGAAGGAAGGAAAGAGAGAGCAAAGCAGGAAAGAAACAGCATGGGATTACTTTTAAGGTTCAGATACATTTACAAACCAAATTTTGAGTGTTGTCATTCTACAAAGTCCATATAAGCAATATAAATTCTAGTTCATTGCCGTAGGATTTTCTGTTTTTGTCCTATTACAAAAACTAACGTCTACTTACTGTGGCTTACAAAAGCAAACTTGATGGGAACTATTGTGACAATTCAAAAGTCTTCTAGCATAGAAGTTGAATGCATTTTTCCTCCAAAAAAAAATTTCCAAATGTGTTATAAGAAAATCTATTGTCTGTTTTTTGCTTCTTTTGATAACCATGGACTTGTCAATAGAAAACTGTAGGCAGGAGCGAGTGTGATGTCACCACATCTTCTTCTCACTGTCCCATTCTCCTCTATAATTATACTTCATGATCTGCTGTAACAAAGGTCTACTGTGGATGTATAATAATATCAATTTTATCTGATTTAACTATCTAGCAGTTTCATCTATCAGAAACAAGTTACAGAAAATAAAAACAACTTATTAGCAGTGAAAATAGATGTGCCAAACCTTTCAAAGTACTTATAATTCACACAATAATTGAGACTCTTTGATTCTACAGGGAATATTATGATTTCTCAGGCTTATAATAGGATAAAATAGGCTCGATGTTTGGGCATTCATAATATGTGTTTGATTTTCAGAAATCACTTCTGACCCTGAGTAAGAAATGCCAGTAATTTATGTAGAAATACTAACATTAAGTAATTTTGTGGCTTCTGGATCTATATATATTCAACTATTCTGTAAATTCTCTCTCTACAATAGTCCACAATATACTTTTGTATCGGAAGCAAAAAATAAAAAATAAACCCTATCTGACTGATACAAAATTATAGTTTCAACTCAAATGCTTAGGGATCTCAAATAAATGTTAATGAATGCTAAACTCAAGCCTTCCCCCAGGTCTATTTCATTTTTTTTTTGTTTTCAAAAAGGAATAACACCTGTATTGTTGTGTGTAAATTTTTGATTTTAATGTTGGTTAAAAAAATTAATTTAAGAATTTAAATTCTGTGATCAGAAACTGCATACCCAGTTAGCATGGAAACACAGGTTCAGGCATGACACTTAGATCCAACTGAAATCTGTGTAGGAATCCAAGGTACATTAGTAATTTGATAGCCCTGAGGAATTTCAATTGATACATCTGGAAATTTAATGTTCGGTAGTAAACATCTGAATTTTTTTAGAGGCACAAAGATTTATTTAGGATAGCAAATAATACACATTTGAGGGAAAAGGCGGACAACATCTGAATTTTGACATCTATATTTCATTACTCTCCCATTGATGATATTTAATTTGCTCTACTTGAGACACTCTTATTCAACTTAAATAATTACAATCAAGATGGTTGGAGAGAGAGAGAATAAAACTATTTTTGTTAAAGTGGGGAAACCATGTTGAATAAAGTTGTGATTTTTTAAATAATATAAAATATCAAAGTATTTATATTTTATGTAGTAAAATATACCTCTTCTAAGCATGTTTATATTTCTGAAATGCATATCAACCCTGGTTCTAAGGATCACAAAACCTGCTTGACTCATCTTGGCTGTGATCCTAGCTGTCATAGACTCTCAAGGGCTTTATTGTCTTGTTACTGATACATGCAAATTGCTCAGCTACTGGGAATATCCTTAAGTATTGGACAGAATATATCTATGCATAACAGCTTTTAAATAACACGCATAGGCAGTATATATCTAGTTAAAACTGACATATAAAACTTAAAATTTTGATTTTTAATCAAAGCATGATTTTTAATCTCTTTTACCAGTAAACATGGAAGTGTAACATTTTTGGAGAATGCTCAGGTTGTAGTGAGTGAAGAGAAACACACCATCAACACAGTGGTTTGAGAATAATGTTAAGCTTGAAAGGTCTAGAGCACATAAGGATGCTATATTTCCCTAGATAATCACCATCCACTCTTGTGCAATTAAAATAATATTTAAAAACTGATATTTGAGGGGCTGGGATTGTGGCTCAGTGGTAGAGTTCTTGCCTAGCATATGTGAGGCCCTGGGTTCGATTTTCAGCACCATATATAAATAAGTAAAATAAAGGTTCAAAAAAAATCCTGATATTTGAATAATACAGTTAGTTGTCTCTCAGATTTCATTGTTTTTATTAATTGTGTTATGTAACATTTATAAGAGTTTTAAGATCCTTAGAATGACATGAAACTTGTTTTGATTTTGATGTTCTAGGTTTTTATTGCATATATTTTGAGAAAGCTATGCCATTTTTACCTAAAATCATCAATCCAAAGATGCCTAGAGTAGTATCTTTCTTTTTTTGGAATTATAAATTCAAATCTGGCATTTGAAATTACTAGCATACATATATTTTATGTGTAACTAAATATAAATTATTTTAGATAATTAGGAGAATTTGAGAAATAATTATATTTGTGAAAGAGCAAAGAGAATTTCAGGGAAATTAGGTGGAAGGGTAAGTGTTAAAATCAGACATCAACAATTGCTAATATTTCAGTATTGCATTTCTCATTCTAAATTATATATATATTTATAAATTTATAAATGATTGGAATCCAAAAACTATAATCTAGAATGGAAAATAACTTTAAATATCTAGTTTATCCCACCTGAAATCCTAAAAATATGAGCAAATTTTGGATATACAATTATCAAAATAAATTACAATTAAAACTCATATTTTGATTCGTAAGCTCAGGCTCTTTTATCAATAAATATGGTTGGCATGTAATATAAAATTTAGAATTATTGATTTTAATATAAGAAAAAATAACTAAAGAAATGATTTCAGTTACTCCTTAGAAATAAGATCTTGATTTTTTGTTAATAATTTCTTATTTATATTTTATGTATCCACATTAATGTATTCTTATATTTGCTCAAATAATTTTACTTCTGTAAGTAAAAGATTTACTAGTTACAAAAAAAATCTGTTAAGCAGAAATAGAAGTAGGAAAAGTTGAATATTTTTCAACTTTTTTATGTAAGTGGTCAAGCCACCCTTACAATTGAATAGTAACCCACAAGCTCATGAATCATTCCTTAAACTTGTTAAGTGAGTACTGGCTTAGATGGAAATTTCCTTACAAAATCTTGTTCTGGCAGTTATAGAAAGGTTTTTAGAATCTGATGATCCATTGATTCACTTAATATATAAGACTTTAGTAACTATATCTTGTCTTGATTAAGTTTCATCCATATTTGACAGAGTTCAATTACATTTTTTTTGTCCAGAAATTGAGAATTAATTTAAAGAAATAAAGAAGAAACCACATTTCCTTAAGTTTAAAGCTTTCAAAACTACAAAGTAACGAGTCTTACATTTGAAGAAAGATGAGGATTTGTGTAATTATGTATGATCTTCATGGCCATAAAATTTTAAGAAGAAATACATCCTCACCATTCTCCTAATTGTCAAAACTAGTTTTCCTTCTTCTAATCTTGCTCCCCCAAATAATTTTCTTCAATGTGCCCTGAAAAATTTCCTTTAAAAACAATTCAAAAGTGAAAATTCTCTGTGCAGTTCTTTAATGGTTCAATCTTGCCTAAAAGATAAAGTTCAAGCTATGTTTAAAACCTTGAATGTTATTTAGGGTCTAATGGATGACTGCCGTGTTACATATTCTGGTTAACATTTTAGAATGTTGGACCACTCATTCTTTACCTTTGCCTTGCACATGTGCTACCTGGTCCATTTTGGATTAGTTTATCTATCCTATTGTCTTTCACTATAGTTGAGCAGTCTTCTCTTCCTGAAAATTCATTGAACCTATTAATCTATGCTGCATGAATTTTCCTTGTTCACTCAAAACCCCTTGTATTATACTGTTGAGGTACTTATTATTTCCCCTGTTAGGCAGAATCTAACATCTTCCTAGATATGAGAATTTATATCTTATAATATGTAAGAGGGAACACTCACCCAATAAATAATTTTGGGGGAAGATGCATGAAGAAATGAAGAGATTGAACTGAACGTCATCTCACATCAAGTAGTTCATATGAAAGGCTGTGCAAATGTCTTGATCGTGTGTCCCCTGGAACGCAAGGAAGACCTGAGTTGCCAGGCAGTAGGATCCAGACTACTGGTCAGAACTGCCATTCTCCTGGTGTTCCTGTCATCTGCTCTTGATTTCAGCTTCTTGGTCAGACTTCAGCCCCCATGCCTGGAATTCCTGCTGCTCATTTTCCATGACCAGCCCTTGTCATCATCCCATCTTATTCCCAACTAGTTAATCTTTTAAAAATTATTTGATTTATACAACCAATAATCTCTACTTTAGCATTTTTATCCAATGCAGATTTTATTTCTTTTAATCTTAGTTCGCTCTTATAACCTAATAGTGTCTCTTTCTAACTAGATTATGGGATAATTATATCTCCACTCTGTTTTTAGTTACTCATATTACTATAACCTTGTTTAATTCAGATGAGATATAAGTAATGTTGGCTCTAAGAACAGATGGTGCTACAGGTCTAATAAGTGATCACTTCCTTTATATGTGCAAAAAGGAAAATCTGTCTGAAGTCTCTTCAAGCATGCTGAGGACCTGAATTCTACATCCACAGGAGATTTCCCTCATAAAAGACAGTGCCATTCCTGTTTTCCTAAAGAGGCACTGTATAAATCTATAGGCATTCCCCAATGTGTTAACAGATAAATTCCTTGGAAGAATTACTGCAGCAAAACACTGAACAAAGTACTATGAAGGAATATTAATATTTAAGGAAGAAAAAACACATTTTTATGTCTAATACAAAAAGAGAGATCATGCCAAAGTGGATGAATGCAGAATAGTCATAAGCACTTTGAAAAAAAAATAGTTGTTGAAAATTAAACTGAACTTTCTCATAATATTTTGTTTATTTTCTCCATTAACCTGCTTGCAAATTAATGGTTTTCCTTAAATTCAAATTTCATAAAATGCTGTAATGACTATAGGATTAAATCAAGTGATCACATTTGATTATTATCACTCTGAAAGTATTTATGATCTTCCATCAGATGAAAAATGAAAGCTTATTCAAATAAAGTTTAGAAAAAGTAATTACATCCTTTCTTTCTTTCTTTCTTTCTTTCTTTCTTTCTTTCTTTCTTTCTTTCTTCTTTTTTTTTTTTTTTTTTGTAGGGTGGCGTGCTACCAGGGATTGAACTTGGGTATTTGACCACTGAGCAACATCTCCAGCCCTATTTTTGTATTTTATTTAGGGAAAGGGTCTCACTGAGTTGCTTGGCACCTCACTTTTGCTGAGGCTGGCCTTGAACTTGCAATCCTTCCACCTTAGCCTCATATGCCACTAGGATTACAGGTGTGGGCCACACCGCTGGGCTACAGTGTTTCTTTTCATTTCTCTAAATATATTTATATTTTTATATACACATTTGATTGTGGTCAGGAGTTTATGCACTACATATTATAAGGAACACTTTGCAGCAAAAATATCAAAGAAGGAATTTTCTTACTAATTTACAAACAAAAAGATCATATTACATTTAATCTTCTTTAAATAATTGTTGTTTTTACTATATCAACAATTTCAGTCAATAAAATATTGAACATTATCATAACTCTGTAAATCTGTTTAGTTGTGTGATTCTACATTTTGTTTCTATAAAAGCTTCATAAATACTTTAACTAGAACTAATTAGGATTTTAATTAATATTATGATTAAAGGGCAAGAAATAATTTGAAACATTTGTATTAGTACTATTTTTTTTTCTTTTAAGACTTCTTATCCTTATATTTCACTATGAAAAAAATATTTTTAATCAAATCATACCTACCCAAAATGTTTCCTTATTTCTTTTATTACTTTTTAGGAACTTAATTGCTTAATTATATACATATATATGTATATAATTAATCAATTAAATATATATATAAATACTAAAGATCAACTTAAAATAGAACTTTGCATTGTAAGTTGAAAGAGTTCTATACCAGAGCTGGGGTTGCGGCTTAGTGGTAGAGTGCTTGCCGAGCAAGTGTGAGGCCCTGGGTTCAATCCTCAGTACCACATAAAAATAAGTAAGTAAAAGAAAGATATTGTGTCCATGTACAACTAAAAAAAAATTTTTTAAAAAGAGTTCTATATCAAATGCCAAATGATTTCTCTGATTTAAGGCTGCTGATTCATAATATGCTGTGGTGGGGGATGGGAGCATTAAATGAACTCTAGATAAGGCAAATGGGAAAAGGGGGGGAGTGCAAGGGAGGGGTATAGGGGTAGAAAAGAGTGGAATGCGATGGTCACCATTATCCTAAGTATATATATAAAGACACAAAGGATGTGACTCTACTTTGTGTACCACCAGAGATATGAAAAATTGTGCTCTATATATGTAATATGAATTGTAATATATTCTATTGTCCTATATAACAAAATAAAATTTAAAAAGTTTATTGTAAAAAAAGTTCTAGAGCATTTCTAACTGAAAGTAAAAGTATTATAAACAAGTACCATTAAAATATACTTAGCTGCTTCACATTATAATTCCTGCATTTATTATTATAGTATATATTAAATCAAAATGACAAAACGTCATGACTTTATTCTGCCACTGAAAAGTATCTTTTATGTTTCACGACAATTTTTCTAGGATTTTTTGAAAAACTAATATCTAAATTGTTAAATCTTATTACCAATGTTTTGAAATTTCTACAGAAAGAATTAAAAAGTATATATATATATATATATAAATAATTTAAAAATAGAATAAACAAGATGCTCCTTAACATGATTCCTTTTCAATTTGGAAGAAGAATTTATTTTAGATTTATGTTATGACATAAAAGAGCAGGAGAACTCTTCAGTTCCATGACTCAGGGAAGTCTGATTGGAATGAGGATTCTGGTTATGCTTTCATTCCTTCAGTGCTGGGTCCCAGAGTCAGTGGTTTAATTGTGTCGATGACTAACTTCCATTGTGCAAAGAACTTAATTACATATTGTGGTTAAGTTTCTATTTTGCCAAGCAGTCGTTCATCCATAAAAGAATGCTGTAGAAAGTAAGTGGTAAAAGGCAAAAGAAATTGAAAGCACATGATCATAGTCAGGAGGCAAATAAGTACTTTTAAAAGAAAAGCCAGAGTGTTTTAACTGGGAGCTGGATTGCATTCCTAAAACAAAGAAAAGTTGGCATCCCACAAGAAATATTTTGTAATTTCATTTAGAAATCAGCATTATATAATTATTTGAATTACTTGTGCACTTTTGGTTACTGGTCAATTTGTGAAATTTATTAAGCAAAATTAAAATGTTATTAAAGCCATAAACATTAAAAAATAATATTGCTCTTTGGAGGTATATTCACCATCTCCTCTGTTGAGAGATAATTACGTAGTTTTTAATTTATGGTAGTGCCTCCTTGGGAACTGAGAGGACCGGTTTGATATGACAGAGTTTTTAAGGGAGGCAGTGTTGAAAGATTTGAGTAGGGTCCGGAGACTTCCTTTTGATGTGCAGATGTTTTGAGTCTGGTTATAATATCAAGACACAATCTTGAAATTATTAGAAGTTCTCTCTATGACAGTATTGGCTTCAAGTCATATTTTATAAGAGAAATGCTTAATTTAAGGAGAAGAGTTTAATTTAGGCATGGACTGTGCTTCCTAGTTCAAAAAAACTTCCTGATGATAGAGGATATAATGAGTCCTGCAATTGATAACTACTTTACGTCATTCATTATCTTTTATTTCAGTGAAAAGGGTAAAATTTAGTGTGAATTCATTTAAGGTGCTGAATTTTAGCAGTTCTTATTGACCATTTAAATTTGTGTTCATTTTAACTTTCTGGTGATTACAGAAACCTTTTCATTTTTGTACAAAGTTTTATGTTTTCAGAACAAAGGGAAATATTAAATAATGAATTGTCATATGGTCTAAATGGGAAGGACATGATGAGAGAGGCAAATTTGATGTGACACAAGAAGCATTTGTAAAGCACAGGCAGTGGAGCATGAAGGTTAAAAAACATTAACTTGACAGTCAAATGGGTCTGGGGTTTGAATTCCAGCTCTGCCACATACTGGTTGTGTGATCTTGGATAATATACTGCCTCAAAATTTTTATTTTCATTTGTGTGAATGTATGATGATTATGACATATGTTTTGGAGAGCTGATGTGAACATGACACGTGATAATGTGCATACAGTGCTTCAGACAGAGATATGACTGGGTAAGTGTGGGCTGAATTGATTAGATCAGTGGGCAGGGAGTTGGAGGGATACATTCTGGCAGCCATATGCTGCTGTGTCACGACTGACCCGCTCATGAAGTACCTTAGGAAGAAAGGTCTATGGAAACAATAAACTTGCAGTCAGAAGATTTCCAGAATCAAAGACCTTCCACACATTTACCAATGGAGTATAAGACTTTTTGTGAAAGTTCAGCTATAATGTAAATTGGAAAGATCAATTTTATTTCATGTTTTCTCTATAAATTTATGAACACTCTGTAAGGAGTTGTGCAAGATATATATATCTTGTTACTTTGCTGACTTATCCCAGGACAGAAGTGAGAGTTGATAGTGACATGTAAAAACTGTAGTGAAGATTATATAGAAGAGGCTATCGTGCACAAATTGGAGTATTGGAATTTTGGTGCTGAGAACTGTGAAGCAGATTCTTTTATAACAGTATTCAAGAAGAACTGAAGTTCAAAAATTAGTGTTAGAAATTAAAAATTACACACACACATATAAAAAACATTATGCTAGCAACCTACTCACTGGGAAAATGAGAAATTGCAATTATTTTTCTTAATGATGCGAAATAAAGTGTATTGTATTATGAAGGTTAAGGGTTCTAAATTTTATTGCTTAGTATTTGGTCAAATGGTGCAAAATAATGGTGTATTTGAAATTGAATGAATTAGATTATTAACAATAAAAAAATCCCTAAAAATTCTATAACCTAGAAATTCCCTAAGGTTGATAAATTTTCTTTATAAGTTTTAAAATCACAGAATATAAAATGCAGAAGTTTGAGAATAGAAAAAATAACTTCAAATGAAACTTAGATTTTACCTATGGATTCTTAGCTTTTTAGAAATTTCTCCATCTTTCCACTATGATTAAATTATAATCCTGGCTAGATAAAAAGAGGTATTTACTTATCCTATTTACAAGATAAGAAAACAAATTATAAATTTCATGATAAGCTGAAGGAAATTGGAAAAAGCACACTGACTTGTTTAAATATCAGTCTTAGGTACACAGTGAGGTAACATTAGAAAACTGCTCATATTATTCTCTAAATAATTTTATTGAAGAATGCGGAACTTACTCCTGAAATAAAGGGAGAGAAAAAGACCAGGTTGTTTTCTCTAATACAGACCCAAATTGCTATGGAAGACACAGATCAGGAGACTCTCCAGGGAAAATTTGCCAAAGTCATCATCTAATCAAATAATCAGTATAAGTAGGTCATGAGAATCCTCAAGATACTTGCCCTCTAGAAAGTCTGACCTAGAAGAATCCTGTCTTTTTAAAAAAAGATGATAATGATTTATAGCAGGGAGCACACACCATCACTGAGTATATCAAATGGAAACTGAGAGTGAATGAACAAGTAAATGTTATGGACCTAATATCACTAGATGGAAGGTCTTCGAGATAAATGAGTTTGGCTTCTTCTAACCCACTATGGATAATTCTAATTGAGGATTTAACTTGATCATCACAGATTTTTATGACATTGACAATAAATTAATATAAAACAAGGTTAACAAAAATAAAATGTTTCAGGTCTTTTTGTTGTTGTTGTTTTCTTTCAGAAATTCCCCTTCCCGTCCCCTAATCAATTTTGAATTGCTAAAGAAAAAAAGGAAATCGATATCAGAGAATGTGTTTTAAGAACTCATAACATAGGAAAAAATTCGTTTCCCTTTCTCCCAAAGAATGCGTTATTAAAGAATCTGTAAGATGTGTTTTAAATGTACACCCACACAGCCAGACAACCACTGCCACCACAAGGAAGGAAAATGATCCAAAAGTGACTTGAACAGGGATCTTTGTACATGCTGCAGAAAGCTGGGGCCTTTCAACATATTTGTGGCTTCACTGCAGGAAGCAGATTCTTATTTGTTGATGAAGCTATTATGTAGTTATAAAGCATTACACTTTTCACTGAGGCTATGCAATACTTTTTTTTTTAAAGCTGTTGATTCAAATACAGCAAATTTAAATTATTCATCAAAAGGGAAAACCCAAAGAATGAGATCAATCTCCAACTCAGTTTTGTAGGAAAATTGCCACCTCCAAGATCACAGGACACAATATGTTTCCATTTATAATTTCCTCATGCTTAAAACTTGGCTGTGAAAAGCCAACTCCCTTCATGTTGATGGAATTTGGCATAAAAACCAGTGAATTGTCTAGACTTTAAAAAAAATAATCTAAATACCTTAGTTGCTTCTGTACAACAGGAATGCCAAAATTTCAAGTTTTCCTATAATCATATTTCCTTCCATATTAAATATGTAATATGATCATGACACTAAAGAGGAATGGTTTTCAACTGTTTTTATGTCATGCCTAACAGGAGACCAGAGAGAAGAATATTTTTATTCCTTTCTATCAAATGATGTGATGTTATATGAGAATATAATTTTCACATGAAAAGAAATTTTGTTCCCTGAACTTTAACTTATGTCTTCTACTGTGAAATGTGGTATTATGTTAATTAAAATATGAACATAGTAATACTATGCTATAAATACAAATATATGCAGCTCTATAATAAGTATTGTTATAAGTTTACAGGTATGACATATCAGTCTGTGAATATTTATAATAAATATGGAATTAGATAAATGGTATTATAGATTGAAATTGCGTTTAAAGTAGGTGGCAGGTGTTAGATTTGTTTGTACATGTAGCATCTCTTACACATGGGAGTAATGCATTTCCACACACTACTCCAAAATTAGATATGGCCTTGAACTTGCTTTGCCAACACAATTGAAACCAAAATCTTGAGATGAAACTTGATTCCCTGCTTCTGCTGGCAGGTGAGATGAGTTTCTCTGCTTCTGCTGGTGAGTAACATGGGGTGGTATGGGATCTGCATAAGGTTGCAGGTCTCTGCAGCCAAGAAATATTGCAGCTTTTTATGGTGGGCTATATCCTTTAGTGTTACAGCAGGCCCCAGCAATGCAAAATCACTTCTTCTTCTTTCCTCATGAACTCAAAGAATAAAATCCACAGACAAGGATGAGCAAGTGTAAGAGCAGGATTTGTTGAAGAATAGAAACAGGAACAGAACTCTGACAGTATAAGAAGGAACCTGTAGCAGGTTTTCTCCTACCTAGTGTGCTAGTCTAAGAGTTTATATAACACTTGGGTCACTGCTATGGGTCCAAACTTATGCTAATTCGGATTTGAAATGCTGTTGGTTCAAACTTATGCTAATTAGAGTTTGAAAACCTACTTACACTATTGATCAACTATTGAGTCCCAACTTCCATTCAGGTATGTTACACTTCCATTTTCTCACTGCAGGTCAGGAAGCAAGAGACTGAGGTCACAGGAGGGCCTATGTTTGAGATTCCTGGCTCTAGAACTGTGTGGAGTGGGCTTCTGCAGCAGGCATCCTTACTGAGCCCAGACCTGGCCACCAAAGGTTGACAGATCAGCATACCTTGGTTCTCAGCACCTCAGGACAACCTGGCCTGCAGGTTAGACCTCACGAAGGGCCATGGGATGGGTTTGCCTCATTGCTCTAATTTATGTAGGCTGCCAATCCACTGTCCCTCTGTTCCACTGCTACTTTTTGGTGGGAACTTGTAGGCAGGATTTACAGCTTGGCCTCCTGGAAGTCATGTCACAATGTCCCTTTAAGAGTGTCTGCACTATTCTCCTTTCTCTCTTTTTATGCTACCCAAGACATAGGAGGTCATGTGTGTAAGATGGTACAGTTACAGAACGCTGTATTCTCCACATACATATTCTCCAAATATTGGGAATAGCTGCATTGGACAGTTTCTCAAACCATAGCAGACATTGCATAATATAGAAAGAGCACCTTTGTGGTATTGAGGATCTGATATTTATATGTTGCTTATTATTGAAGCAAAATCTAGTCTTACATAACTTATAACAATGATTTCCAAACATTTAAAAGTATTATCATAATCAGTAAAAATCTTATAATATGTACTTCATACATGCACATATATGTGATATATGCATTCATAAAAATTATAATTTATTACCTTACATGTTTTGTTCATTTTCCCCACTGTTATAAAATAGTCAAAACTAAATGAAAAAAAAAATAAAAGTAAACAAAACTATACAAAAAAAATTAAAAGTAAACAAAAGAGATAAATGTTTTTAAAAGACATCTGATATTTCCTATATTCTAATCTTGGCCCTAGAATCATAGTTTGGAGATTACTTATACAAAATTTATTTACTGAACTAGAGATAAAAGAAAATTTTACTACCAAATTTAAAGAAACACTATAATTTTAGATTCTATTCCTTAAATCTTCTCTTAAGAGGTATATTTGGGGCAGTGTGTCTCAAAATAAGGCAGAACCTTCTCTGCACTAAATAGACCATAACCTATGCATGGGTGGAAGAATTTCTATTTTGCTAAGTCTTCATAAGTTGTAAGGTAGGGAAAATCTTTGCTTTAATGGGTTCTGGAATAAGGCAGCCAAGCATTGCTCTCTGCAGCAAATACTTGAAGGTGATAACATTAAGACCACTGAGACTTTTGAGCATTGACTATCTGTGTCAGTAACAGCTAATTTGAAGCTGAAGTTCAAAGATAGAAATCTGTGTATCCTGACTTTTCTATGAAACAATCTCAATTAAAACATCATTTAAAGAAGAAATCAGAAGATGTTCTAAGATAAGCAACTGAGAATATTTTATGAAATAACAGCACAACATACCAATATGTGAAGTTTTAAGTATAGAAATAGTTACCATATTTGATACATATGGAAAAGTAAAGGCAGTATTAAAATATAGATTTTTTAAATGGCAATGATTGCTAAAAAGACTACATTGCTAACTATCATTAACTGATCCCATATTTTGTTGGTTGGAAAAACTACATGAGAATTTTTTATTGGTTTCTACACAGTGTTTAAATGGAATGAAAAGTGCACTGTTTTGTAGCATGATTATACATTAGTCAAATATTTCAGAAATGATTCAAAGACAAGATGTAAATTCAATACAATTTAATCTTCCATCTTATAGTATATAAACTTTACTCTGACCTAAATAAGGAACCTACATGGATCAAGTCAATATTTTTTCCAAATAGTAGCATCTCATTTAGAAAACTCCACAATGTAAATTAGTAAATGATTCTGGAATCTTTGATAAATATTAAAAATGTCTTTTGATAGTGTTCAGGGGATAATTCTACAGATGCCAAATAAAACATTGGTAAAAAGAATTTCTTTGATTCCTAGTGTGCACTGTATGAGGTAGTAAAATGATGTGTTACAGGAAGTTACATATGCATATAATGAATTACTCTCTAAATGATGAGACAGGTTTGAGATAACATGCAAGTCAACACCACACTGAGTTAAAAGAACAATATTATATTAAGTTATAAGAACAATATTCCATTGTGTATATGGATCACATTTTCTTTATCCATTCGTCTGCTAAAGGGCATCCAGGTTGGTTCTATAGTTTAGCTATTGTGAAGCTGCTATCAACATTGATGTGGCTGAATCAGTGTAGTATGCTGATTTTAAGTCCTTAAAGAAGAATTAAATTATGATATTTTAGAGGTAAATGAAAGGAACTAGAAATGCTAAGTGTAATAAGCCAATTCCCAAAAGCCAAATGCCAAATGTTTTCTCTGATAATCAGATGTTGATCCATAGTTGGGGTTTGGTAGAGGAGGACGAAGGAACTTTGGTTTATGCAGAGGGAAGTGAGGAGATGAGTGGGGCAGTGGGTATGGGAAGGATGGTAGAATGAAATAAACTTTATTATATATATACATGTATGATTATACTGATGTGACTTAGCACCATGTACAGCCAGAGTAATGAGAAGTTTTTCTTCATTTGTATACAATGTGTCAAAATGCATTCTACTGTCATATATAACTAATTAGAATAAATAAATAGTATACACATAGAAGCATTTCTCTATGTAAGGTGCAAAGAAGAGGATTGTTGTTAACATTGATGACAAGATAGAGAGAGCCTTAAACTCATGGATTATAATCTATACAGATTTTCATTCTTAAGATTGTTTTCATCCCATAAAGTTTGACAAGCAACCTGTAGGTCAACTATGCATAAAATCTGCAGAAATTTTCTATATATAGTTTGAAATTAGGGAGAGAGTAACCTCAAGAAAAATTTCTGTGATCTTTTCCCAGCAATAAGGCTGAGATAAATATTATTTATTTTTTAATTATACAAATATATTTTTTTCATTTATTCAAAAATCTTGACAAAATGTTTTGCTTTCATTATCAACAGATGAGAGACACATCCCTGAGGAAAGCCACATCCTAAGGTTCATTTACTATTCAATTTGTTTCTCTTTGTAATTGTGCATCATTCTTGTCATTCTTTGACAGTTTTCTTCATCTTCAGTGACTGGTATAATGTATAGCACAATGTTGGCATGAACAAAATATATAGTTTGAATATATGAATGGATAGTTACTGAAAAACATATTCTTGATTGATTTGCTCACTCTTGTTTGTTTCTCTAATCATTTGTACTTCTTTATTCATAGAGAATTTCCCATAGTAAATTTTATTAATTTATCCTATGTATTCATCTAACAAACTGTGAGAGTAGGGATTATGACTTGATTAATCTTCATGTTCCCAAACATTTCACTATATCTGAAACAGTGGTCACTCAAATATTTGTGGATCTGTATTATGTAGAAATCATAGGAATTTATACCCTTTACTCAGCATGGCTTAAGACTGAAAAAGAAGATGAAAAGTTACTTACATCAACCAGATGCAAGAGAGGAAGTCTATCAGAATGGTACATTGACATTTTGAAGCCACATAAGACTATCCATGGAAGACTGCCTGACTCCTGGCACATAGCTGGTGGAGGAATGGGAATATGTCTTTGGGTCTCAGTGATAAGGGATATACAGATAGATGATGCCTGCCACCACCTCTGCCACATTCAAGTGACATAGAGGACATAACACAGAGGGGTAAGGACCATCAAAACAATAAGAGCTGTCTCTGGTTTAATTCCTAGGTCCTTGATCCACTTTACGTTGAGTTTTGTGCATGGTGAGAGATAAGGGTTTAATTTCACTTTGTTGCATATGGATTTCCAATTTTAATGGGATGGATTCAAACTATAAAGCTTCTTCTCTGTAAAAGAAACAATCAGTGAGGTGAATAGAGAGCCTACTAATTGTTAACAAATTCTTATCACACGCATGTCAGATACAGCACTAATCTCTAGAATATATAAAGAACTTAAAAATCTTTTTTTTTTAGAACTTTTTTTTTTTAATATTTATTTTTCAGTATTTGGCGGACACAGCATCTTTGTCTGTATGTGGTGCTGAGGATCGAACCCGGGCCGCATGCATGCCAGGTGAGCGTGCTACCACTTGAGCCACATCCCCAGCCCCAAGAACTTAAAAATCTTAACACCAAAAAACCCAAAATAACCCAATCAATAAATGGGCCAAGGAATTGAACACACACACTTCTCAGAAGAGGACATACAATCAATCAACAAATATATGAAAAAATGTTTAACATCTCTAGCAATTAGAGAAATGCAAATCAAAACTAAGATTTCATTTCACTCCAGTCAGAATGGCAGCTATTAAGAATACAAACAACAATAAGTGTTGGCTTGGATATTGGGGAAAAAGCACACTCATACGTTGCTGGTGGGACTGCAAATTGGTGCAGCCAATATGGAAAACAGTATGGAGAATCCTTGGAAAATTTGGAATGGAACCACCATTTGACCCAGCTGTCACACTTCTTAGTCTATACCTAAAGGATTTAAAAACAGTAAACTACAGGGACACAGCCACATCAATGTTTATAGCAGCACAATTCACAGTAGCTAAACTGTGGAACCAACCTAGATGCCCTTCAGTAGATGAATGGATAAAGAAAAGGTGCTTTATATACACAATGGAATATAAATCAGCATTAAAAGAGAATAAAATCATGGCATTATCAGGTAAATGAATGAAGCTGGAGATTATAATGCTTAGTGAAATTAATCAATCCCATAAAACCAAATGCTGAATGATTTCTCTGATTTAAGGCTACTGATTCATAATATGCTATGGGGCAGGGGATGGGAAGGTTAAATGAACTCTAGATAGGGGAAAGGGGAAGAGGGAGGGAGAGGAAGAGAGGGAGCATAGGGGTAGGAAATGGTGGAATGTAATGGTCATCATTACCCTAAGTACATGTAAGAAGACATTAAATATGTGACTCTACTTTGTGTACAACAAGAGATATTAAATATTGTGCTCTATATATGTAATATGAATTTTAATGCATTCTGTTGTCATATATAACAAATCAAAATTAAAAAAAAAAAACAATAAGAGCTGGTACACAAATCTATCCGTGTCTTAAATCCTGTGTGTCATAGGTATGAGTGACTTGGAGCACATCACCTTAAATCAGCGTTGTGGTTCTATGATGATAGTCCTCTCACATGATCACATTGAGAAGTACTAGGGCCATATGAGATACCAATAGGTTTAAACTCTTGGATTCCTTGGGAATATATTGAACTCATAGCTGTGGAAGCATGTTGAAGAGGACCTTGGGAAGAGAGAATGGAACAAATCCCATTGGGTTTTGTAATAGGCCATACTTTCAAACCCGCTGATACCAAACACTGGAAGGGAGCATAGAAAACTTTGTGAAAGGTGCTCTGAAGCATAGGGAGCCCTGGATTTGATGGCCTGAAGCAGGAATATCACTTGTCTGAATCTAAGGGTGGTATCGATATGATTCAAAGTCTCTGGGTGCTTTTTTGAATATGCATATTTCTTACTCCACCTCAGAAATACTGAATCAGAATATAAGAATATTTGTATAGATCCAAATATGTATGCTCACCGAACTCCTTGGTTCTGCTTACGAACACAAGATTTGAGAGCCATTGAGCTTATCTATGAAACCTCTGACCCAGTAGAGTGGATCCAAATTCATAGGGAGGCTATTTAGCCATTCAGAATCTCTGAGTATCATGGGCTGTCCAACATACCAGATAGAACAATTTTCTTATCCATGAATTTCCTGTGCATTCTTATATTTTTATTTGCACATTTGTTCATTCTATTTCCTCTGCATGGATTATTTATTCATTGTTATATAAGCAACCTCTGTAATGCTTGTGTATATTTATACATGTCTTTTGTATACTGATTTTTATTTATTAGTTTTATGTTTATATTCTTTTTAGATTTGATCTCTTGAATGCTGAAAAGGCATGTTTTATTTTGTAACTCAATCATTTTGTCACATTGTAGGTGTTAAACTAATATAGATAAAACATAATGGCAATTCAAGGCCTACTTTTGCATTCTCCTTTCAGATCAGCAAATTTTGCAGAAAGATTTCAGACCTACTTTACTAAAGCCATTATTTTAAAACTAAGCCATTCTTAAAACAGAGTTTTAGCAGACAAGGGATCCGCTGGTTCTGCATTGATATGAACATCATTTGTTCAGTTTTAGACAAAGAACCACAAACACTGCAGAGTATTTAGCTTCAGAAAAATGCAAATCTAGTCTAGATGCCACATCACTAAATAAGATGTCTTCTGATAGTAGGGATTAGTCTAAAGCAGGAGAAAATACCTCAGGAATGGCTAATCCAAGTCTGGGGTAAAGAAATGGGCTTCTTTTGGTTCTGAAGGTGCTTGCCACATACATTTGTAATAACATATTAGTAAAGAGTAAGGCACAGAACTATTGCTGTAATTTCTACAATAAGAAAATTCGGTTTATATGGGAGAATCTTAGCTACAGCTATGATCAAATATTATTTACAAAGTTGATTCAAATTTTTTAAGTCACATAAATTATTATACTCTGAGCATAATAATTGATCATGGGAAATTATTCTGAACACCCCAAGTCCCTTAGGAGTGAGTCTAGAATGTGATGAAAAGCTATAATAGTCAAAAAGTGCTTAAAGTGGTTGGCATGCACTTAAGGAGAAGTGATAATCCTAAACTTGATTGAGTCATGTGATCCTGGAAATCATGCCGTTTACTGTTAGGCACAGACATGGATAGAGTCAAATGAATGAGTAGTAATTGACATGTGTTCTTGTGATTAAATTGTACTTTGAAATTGAAAACAAAAATCCCTCCAGGATTATCTCAAATGAATCCATGTATCAAAAACAATGTGAAAGCTTCACAAAAACAAGATTTTTTTTCTCCAAACCATGGTTATTAAAACCTTTAACAAATTTAAAAGTAAAATGGAAAAAAAAATGACTCCGTGTTCATTTAATAAAAGCCTAGCAGGATGATTCTGAATTATAAGCTCACATGTATTTTTGTCTAGAGTTTATTATCCTTTTCAGTTAAGAATTTCACCCATAGCTTCTGAAAATTGAGCAGCTGGTTTCAGTTGATTGATGGGTATGTTTTATGAAAACAACCAACTGCAAATCAGCTAGCTTATTGCAGTTGGTTCTGTTTCATTCACTATCTTATGCAAAGGTTCCATCTGTAACACTGTCAGTCACCAATACTCTAAACCCCCACCTTCAGCTCTGGAAGATATTACACATTTCTAAGAGAACTTCCCTTCATTTCAACTCTTTTTTACTAAATATGTTTCACAGTATTTTATGTAAGAAAAACCCAACAGTAAAGAACCCTTTTTCTAAAATATTAAGAGTTGACAGAGATGGTCTTTTGCCATGTTACTGCCTTCTGTAGCTCACATTTTATCAGTAAATAATTATAGAGTTCCTCTTCTCTCAATTAACAGAACAAAGTTCCTGCCCTTAATGGGCTCTGATCTATTAGAAGACAGATCATAAGGAAGTAAGTAGAACAATATGTTTTGAGGTAAGATATTTTGAATTAATAAGAAAACAAAACAAAACAAAGGAGATTATGTGAATGATGAGTGAGCTGGTCAGAGAATTATTTTTCAAAAATTAATCAGGCAAGAGATCATTGAAATAACATTTGAGCAGAGATTAATATAAAAAAAAGAATGATCCTGCCCATGTCTAAAGGGAGAACAATCTAGGTAGAAGGAGAAGCAAGGCCAATAATCTCAAATTGAGACCAAAGAAAGCGTTTTCTTTTTTTAAAGAAACTCAACACCTCTAGTGTGGCTGAAAGCCATGATCATTTAGATAGGAAATGAAAGTGACTTGCCTTCTGAGCCAGTTTGTTAAGAAATAAATTTGCAATAGTTAGAGTATATCTTGAAAGACTATATCTACCAAATTAGTTAATTGCTAAAATTTGTAAATGAATTTTGAAATAACTACTAATGAGATGTGTTAGGAATATTGACATTTCAGCAGTACTTGAAGTAACATAGAACATTTTTTTCTTCCTTATTAAGGTTCAAAACATCAGCAGGTATTGCATAAAAATGTTGGTGTTATTCATTTATTATAGAAGTTTCCCAACCACTCAATCTAGTCTCACTTCTTTTTTTTAATGTTGATGAAGCACTTAATGTTATTATATAATCTTGAGCTGTACAAACAATTTCAGTATTGAGTTTAATATGTATGCAACGTCTGAAGAACAAAAGAAAATAATTTCATACCAATGTTAATTTCTCAATGAAGATTGACATATAGAAGGAGGCAAAAAAATGAAAGTAAATTATAAAAGCAGTATGACAGTAACTCAAGCATATGTGACATATCACCACTAATATCAAATATTATTAATGTGAAAAAAATTTACCATACTTTAGAGCATAGTGACCAAAAGGAATTTTTTCCTTTACATTTTGTTTATTGTGGTAAAATATTCGTAATATTAAGTCCTCCAGCCTAATGATCTTAAGTGTACACTTAGATGGTATTAAGTACATTCATACCATTGTGCATTCATCAACACCATCCATCTCTGTAAGTCATCTTCACAAACTAAATTTCTAAACAATTAAACAACTTCCCATTAAACCCTCTCCCTGCCCTTGGCAACCACTATTCTACTTTTTCTCCGTGATTTAGAGACTCTACATATATAAGTAGAATCAAATGACATTTATTTTTTTGGTGATTGGGTTAATTCATTCAGGATACTATCCTCAAGGTTCATCCAGTCTAAGTCAGAATCCTCTTCCTTTTCAAAACTCATATTAATATTCCATGATATAGATGTACCACATTTTTTCATTCTGATTTTTTTCATTTATTATAACTGTACATACTTTTGGGGTATAGTATGACAATTCAATTCACTATAAGATTTTGATCAAGTCAGAGCAATTAGCATTTATTTCTCTGTAACCTTCATGGATTAGAGGACTTGATATTGTTAAGACAATAGTGTTACGCAAAGTGATTTACAGGTTCAATGTAATACCTTTTAAAGTTTCAATTATTTCTTTTCACAAGTAGAAAATCCACCAAAATTCATATGGAATTTCAAAGAAACCTAAACAGCTTAAATGATCCTGAGAAAGAAAAACAGAAGGACTCACATTTCCTGGCTTTTACAAATCTACAGGAATCAAAACAGTGTGGTACTGATTCAAAGACTAATATATAGACCAATGGAATAGAATGGAGTCTAAAAAAAATCTTCACGTATGTCTGTAAGTGATTTTGTGACAAAGGAACCAAGATCATTCAATGAAGAAGTGACCATTTTTTCAATTATGTTCGGAAAACTGGCTATCCGTATGTGAAAAAATGAAGTAGCATTCTTACCTAACAACCTGTACAGAAATTGAGTTAAAATGGATCAGCGACCTAAATGTAATGTTTAAGTCCTCGTTTTTTACTTTATAGTCTGCAGTATTTTTCTTTCTGGTTACTATGAGGATGACATACACAATTTTAAAGTTATTTTGCTATAATTTTAATTTATGCTACCTTAACTTTAATAATATGCAAAAACTACTTCAGCATTTCAGTTGGAGGGGATCAGAGGCTTGAAAAAATGAGAAGGATGTAAAAAGAAATGGACAAATGCCCCTGTATCTGCACATTTGTGACTAATCACAGCATCAGCAATCAGAACATACTTCTTCAACACTATACTTTGGATAAATGTTCTACAAAGTCCCATGTATTAAAAGCCTAGTCACCAACCTATGGAGTTATTGGAAATGGTGGAAGCTATAATAGGTATAAACTATTGGGAGGTAGTCAGGCCCCTGGGAGTGTTTAATTGCTTAGATATGAGATATCCCCCAAAAACTCATATGTGAGATAATGCAAGAACATTCAGAAGTGAAATGTTTACATTATGAGAGGGGTAACCTGACCTTTGGATTAAAACATGGATATGGATTAACTTGATAGTAAGTATAGCAAGGTAGGGTGTGGCTGGAGAAAATATGTACCTGGAGATCTACCTTTGGGTTTAAATTTTGTTCTAGGTGAGTGCAGCTCTCTCTACTCTCTGGTTAACATATACTATGCTGCTTTCTTCTACCATGCCCTTCTTCAATAACATTTTGCATGACCCTAGTCCCAGAGCTATGGAGTCAGTCAACTTTGGACTGAACTTCTGAAAATGAGAGTCAACATAGAATTTTTCTCTTCTATATTGTTATTGTCAGTTGTTTTTGTTTTGTTTTATTTTGTTTTGTTTTTTGTACCAGTGACAAAAAGTTGACTAAAATGAAGTGTGTCCTTGAAGAGGATATTGGAAAATTGGTCCCTTCCTGTCTCCTGTTTTGTTTGACAATCACCACCAGGTGGGCATCTTCCTCTGTTGTATGCTCCCACCAACATGTACTGCCTTGCCATAAGTCCAAAAGCAAGAGCCCAATCTCACCATGGACTGAAATCTCCAAAACTGTGATCCAGCATTAACCTTTCCTTGTTATAAGCTAATGATTTCAGTGATTTTGTTGGAGCAGCAAAAAGCTGATTAATATTCACAGTCTTTAGAGGAAAGTGTTTTTATTGTTCAGTCTTGACTCCACAGGCTTCATATTAGCTACTCCAGGGAAATGTGCATGACTGTCTGGTATGGAGAAATTGGGAGAGGGGTTGGTAGCTGTGTAGCCATTGGCAAATGAACCAAATTTAAATTCACTGATATTAACTGCAACATATTGACCCAACCTTCCTGTGGAAGTCAAAAGCCTTCAAAAGATTTTAGAGTTCTAAAATAATTACAATAGATTTTTTTTTGTCTGAATACTTTTTTTTCTTCTGGTGGAGAAAGGGACTACTGGTAATTCCTACTTCATTGTCTCTGTAATTTTGTCCCACTACTACTAGTCCATGGTGAGGTGGCCTCTTGCTTTTGGATTTGTGGCAAGTTTGGATTCAGTTTCCTAACCTCCTAGAATATGTGAAGCAGATTAAAAGAGTCAGTTATTATTCTTTTCCTTTTGTGGAGTGAGGAAAAAAAATTGGCAATAAAAAGAATTCTCAATTATTGTGTCTTGCTTACCATGGACTGGCAAACTACAAGATTCTCTTCTGCATACCATGCAGTCTTTGGTCATTTTGAACCCTGCAAGGAGATCAAAATCTACTTGTTGCAGAGGTTGTATTTAAAAGACCAAGAATAGTACAACCCAGTGCATCATTTATCCTGTGTAATGACTAAATAAGTGAAGATGAATCAGAACCATATGCAGTACATTTCATTGGAATCTCCCCAACATTAAAATTGAAGGAAGAAAAATGGCCAAATTCACTTGTACTTTTTTTCTGAATATAATTATTTAAATAATTTTAGATTTATATAATGAAACAGTCTTCGTTTCATTCATTATTACAAATTATTTAGAACATATTTTTAAGAACTTTCTCATGAAGGTGTGATCCAGGCATATCTTCCTCCTTGTCTGGTGTGAATCTCTTTTAAACTTTTTGCTTAAGCCATTACTGTTGCTGAATCACCCATATAATTCTGAAAATGTTTCTCATCCTACTATATTTCTGTGAATAAACTACTGAAGGTAGCAATCATATGTTCTGCAAAATTTTAAATCTACTATGTAGTGCCAAGCTCCCAGGATAACCACTTACCATGAATCAATGGTGATGACAAATCACTTTTATTAAATTTATCCTGGGAATCAGCTGCTTTAAAATGAAATAAATAATCCCTTCCAAAATATTTTATAGACTATGTTCACATACCAAAGGGAAATAGAGATTTGGGGCAATTATCTAGATGAGTTGGTTTTAAAATTTCTTTTATTTGAATGATGATGGGTAACTGAGCCAGTGTGCTTCAAGCTTCACTTATTCTAGGAATAGAATATGTGAGTAAGCTTTTACTGACTAGACTGTTGGAAAATAGTTTTTCTCTAGCCCTTAAAAGAAAGTGGAAAATTGAAAGAAAGCAAACAAGTTCATCAAGTGCTATGCTTTCAAATGAAATTATGCAGATAAAATTCAATGTGTTATGTTGTCCATACTTATGTCTTCAATCATCTGTGTTCTCAGCAGATAATACTAATGCTAATGACAATAATACTGGATGTCACAGATCTTTGTTAGCAACACAATTTGCATTGGTTTTTGTTATGATTAAGTTATAATTTAATTATTCCCCAAAGGTCTATATGTAAAGTCTTAACACACGGGGTGTTGGTTTTGAGAGATGCTATAGAGTTTTAAGAGTAGTAAGTATGTAGGGCTTTGGGGGTAAGCCCTCAAAGGGAATTGTGGGACCCTAGCCCCTTCTTCTTTCTCTAGCTCCTGGCTCAAAATGTGACCTTTTATTTTGATACATGATTCCATCATTATGTGCCACATTTAGAAGATGCCCAAATCAATGGGCCTGCCCAATGTTGGAGTTGAACCTATAAAACCATAAGCCAAATACTTTTTTTTTTTAAATCAGTATGCTATTTCAGGTATTTCAGTATAGAGACACAAAGCTAGTTAAAACAGTGCTTTTTTCTAATATGGCAAGAACTTTCCCCAAAACTGTTTGGAAAATACACTTAATAGTAATTCATGAAAAAAAGAAAAATAATTTATTAGATTTTTAATAAATAAAATTTCCCCAATTATATTTGTAAGAGTACTGTTTTTTACAGTTGATAAAAAAAATGCTTCTTATTTCTAAAAAGGTGAGTTTTATTGATGCTAATGCAAGGCCTAGAAAAACATCTGAAAAAGAGTGCAATTAAGATCTTAGTGTCTGGGAAGGAAGAAAGCAAAAAATAAGAGATATGATTCTTAAAACATCTACCAAGAAGAAAGATAGGATACAGGAATGGGTCAAGGAGATTATAGGCCAGGAATGATGTTAAGAAATAAAAATAAGTCCTGTGCACAAAAATATATAACAAGAAGCTCCCTAGCTTCTGAGTATTATCCATCATGAGAAGCAGCCAATTTAGAAGAGTCACCTGCAGCTTTAACCCAGGAGTTGTATTTGGAACTCTGCCAAAAACAACAGCAAAGGAAGGCTGCTAACCTGTTGGGGGGGGGGGGCTGAAATAGGACAGAATTGTTATACCAGGCTATGTTAAACCAGAATTATTCACTCTAATGAGTAAATTTACAGATTAATGTTCCTGAACAGTTTATATTCCATGATTGTATTCATAAAGTATTCAGCAAATTAAGCCCAATGAATGGTTGCCTGTCTGTGTAACGTTTTTATAATGGTGAAGGAGAGTGGAGTCACAGAGAAGATAGAAGTGGCTCTATCCCTGATTGTTGTCCAGATTAAGAGGCTAGGTATACTCCAAGTAGTGGTGATAAACAATTTTTTTTGCTGCTTTTCACAACCAATAAGTTTTCAGATGCAAACTATAGCCAGCTAATTTTATTCCTTTATTTATTTAGTTCCCCATATTTATTTCTACATTCACTTACTTATTCCATATATATGGCATTAAGTATATATATTGGTATGTATCACTATATGCCAAACATTGTGCTAGGCACTCAGAACAGACTAATGGACAAAGTATCATATGTGTCCCCTAATGTTTTAAACATGTAATAGCAAAACTCAAAGAAACAAATTATTTAAAAATTTCAGTATGTGCTTTGTTGTTCAGAGTTGGGGAGAAAAAGGAAGAGGAGATAGAGATAGAGAGACAGAGATAGAGAGAGACAGAGAGGAAGGAGAGGGGAGATATAAGAGAGACATCGCATACTATCACTTTGGAAAAGTAGTATGTAGCTCAGAAAAATTCTGGAAGTGTAGTTTGGGTCCCAGTATCATATCTTTTGCATTTCATTTTCTTTGAAAATACTGAGATGGACTCCTAATTCTACTTAATTCTTTCCTTTGTATATTCCATCTACTTTCATGTTTTAGTCAGCTCTTTCATTGCCTTGACCAAAAGACTTGACAAGAACAACATAGAGGAAGAAAGGTTTATTTTGGCTCATGGTTTCTGAGGTCTCAGTCCATATATGGCATTGCTTTAGAAACAACATGAAGCGGAACATTGTGGTGGAATGACATGGAAGAGAAGCAGCTCAGAACATGGCAATTAGGAAATAGATATCTACTCTTATCAGAGACAAAATATAAACCCCAAAGGCATACCCCCAGTGACCTACTTCCTCCAGCCACACTTTACCTGACTATAGTTAACCACCCAGTTAATCTATATCAGTGGATTAAGCCATAGATTAGACTAAAACTCTTATAATGTAATCATTTAGCTTCTGAACCATGAGCTTTTGGGGAACACCACAAATCCAAACCATAACAGTCCACAGGGCTGAATGTGTCTGAAGAAAAATGCACACAACAATAGCGATCAACTTTGAAATTTTGACCAGGATCTGCAAAAGGTCTCTTAGAGCTCAAAGCAATAAATTCCATTTCTCAATCCATGCATACTTCTATTACCTTAGATGGTGATTTTCCCCCCTTCCTTTTCCTCAACCTACAATGCTTCCTTCCCATCTCCACTCTCAATTTATGATCTAGTTTCTTACATCACTGGGAAAATTAAAGGAATTAGAATATAATTTCAATGAAGTACAAGTACTTCATTCCAGAATTTGTGCTTCCAAGGGATGTTAGAAGTAATATTTAATAACAAAATGGTAATATCCAAGACAGGTCTTTAGAGAGGGGCACACAGGTCTTACTTCTACATGAATGGCCTAAATATTTCCTGCAACTAAGATCCAGAGCCCCTCTATGCCTCCAAAGCATTGATTCTTCACAAATTCTCTTACATATATTAACCACAAGGCAGGGGGCTTCAAGTTCTCAAAATTGAGGGTCTTCCAACTTGGTAAGCTGGAGGACAGAAAGGACTTTTTCTCCCATTGTACAAAAAGAGACTGAATACCTTTATGAATTTGAGTCTTAATAGGTTATCCTAATCCACTCAGGCTTTTATCATGAAATACAACAAGCTAGAAGCTTTATAAACACAGAGTATATTTCTCACAGATTTAGAGGCTGGGAAGTTCAAGTTTCAAGCAAATATGGCATCTGGTCACAGTCCACTTTCTAATTCATAGAGGGGGTGTTCATGAGCTTTTCATCACGGTGAGCAAAATACCTGACAAGAACAATTTAGAGAAGGAAAATTTATTTGAGTTCACGTTTCAGAAGTTCAGTCTTTGATGGGCTGGCTACATTGTTCTGGGCCCAAGCTGTGGCAGAACATAATGGCAGAAGGGGCAAAATATATAATCCCCAAGACACTTCCAGTGACCCAGTTCTTCCAGCCATGCTCTACCTGCCTATAGTTACTAATCAATAATCCATTCAAATTATTAATCCATCAAACAGATTAATCCTCTTGTTAGGTTAATGCTTTATAATCTAATCATTCCACCTTCTGCATTAACACATGAGCTTTTGGAGACACATAATATCCAAAACATATTAGAGAATAATTTCCCATTCTTTCCTTATATGGTAGAAGGATAAGCGATCTCTCTTGGGCATCTTTTATAGGGATGCCGATGCCATTCAAATGAGTACTGCCCCCATACCCTAATAACCACATCCTAATGTCTCTACCTCCTAAGATTTATGTAGGAATGCTACAAGGCAGGTTTCTGATGTCTATTGGGAAGGTCAAAAAATACTATTCTTTTAGTTCATACAAAATTTCCAGTGATATAGCTCCGTTCTCTGCCTTCTCCTCTCCCCCGCCCCCTGTGTATGTGCACATATGCACAAACACACAAACACACACACACACACACACACACACACACACACACAAACACATTCTTTCTCTTCAGAACAAATGGGAATTGTATTTTAAGCCTATCTGGCTTTCGCCTCGTTAATATGCACAGATAGTACTTACTTAACAGACCTTTTTTCACATGAGGCTGGTGCTTGCATCTGCATGAGAATATTTCTCAATCATCACAAAGATTTAAAGGGGACCCATGTCCTTAAAAGCACAGAGCTAAGCTCTTATTTTTCTTTTGTTCGTGTTTCAAATTCTTTAAGATACAAGATTTACCTTGAGTCTGGGACTCTAGCTCTACCAACATACTTAGGTCCAAGTTGGTGGACTCTTAGGTTAGATGGGATTTCTGGGCACTCATTTTATAAAGTGGCAGAATAAGGAAGAACTAGAGTACTGGAGAGATGTAGCAGTGATCATGGACTGTTCCAGTGTTGAGGGTGTTCCTGTGTGGGGGCACCATATTCCTTTTGAAAAAAAAAAGCCTTCCATTTCCATAGTACAGTTTTTCTGGGCATTTTGGATAAAATATTTTTATACAACTGTTATTTCAACTTCTGTCAATGGTCTTTTCTTTGGAAAGGTGCAGTCTATATAATACACCCTCAATACTATTTATAGGTCATGTTGTTTTCTATATTTGCACAGCTAATCCACCTGCATTTGTCTTGCAGTTCTGATGTTTGTTTAATAATGCTGTGTCAATAAAGAAAACCAAAAATTTGTAGAGAAAATAGCAGAGCAACAGGGGAATGAGGATAAAGGGATTCTTAGACTGACCTGTAATAACCCATGAAGGAGCATTTAACATGACACTGTCATTGATTTCCTAAGAATGCCAGGGACTCTTTCTTTCTGGACACTGACAAACTGGGGAGCCCTGGCTTGGTGGGAGTGAGTTACTACTTGCATACTAAGTTTATTGCCTGTCTCTGGTGCAGCTATTATCAGAGATATTAGATAGAAAGAGTACTCTGTCTCTCTCCCTCTCTCATTGTGTTTATCTCTATTGTATTCCCACATGTGCTGTTAGTAGAGAAAATATAATTATTTATCACTGTAATTTTGCTTCCAGCATGTTCTAATTATAGCACTTCAGCAGAGTGAATACTGACAGGATTTCGTTGTTAAACAGTCCTCAGAAAGGACTGAGTTACTCTTGCTTCATCAGCTATTGTACAAAAGTTGAGGCGGGGGGACACCGAAATCTCTCCCAATAAGCACAATGCATTATTAGTTGAAACAAGGTCTACATTTCACTTTTTGTTTCCCTGTTTTATGTAGTATCTCATTACATCCATTGCATTCATTTCAGGCTTAGGTATGATTATGCTTTTTAAACAACAATAAAAATTCTGTTATTTTTATTCTATGTTATTCTTTATGTCAAAGGTTAAAACAATTTGGATTAAAATATAGAAATTTTTATTTTGTGGATTACATTGCTTGGAAAGAAAATCAACTTGACATTTTCCTGATGATGTTTAATTGTCTCCTTCTTGTTATCTTATTTTATAAAATTGTGTGTGCTGCAGTAATTCTGCAAAAGACTAGAAATTATAGCCAAAGATCTTCTACTACGTTTTTGAGATTATACCAAATCACATAATGTATTTAAGGTAGGCATTTATGAAAAAATCTGAAACACAAAATAATAACCCAAAAGTGGATTGATCCTATATTTGGAATATTGAATATAAAACATTGCTTCTCTGAAGAATTAGAATTTGAAAAGAAAACTCACTCTATGAATATTGTCTATTGCTATTTCTGCTCTGTTTTGCATATGTTATTATATGCCTCTTTCAAATTGCTTGTTGAAATTTAATTTTGATTCTTAGTGCAATCTTAAAGAAAAACTGATCAGATTTTGGGGGGGTGCAAGAGAGGAATGGTAACATTTTCTTGTCTCAAATGAGTATATTTGGGGAGTTTAAAATGAATGCATTCAAGTAAATGAATAGAGTTCCAAGTTTGGGCTTGATACAGAAATTGTAGGAAAAAGAGGAGTGTGCAAATTAACGTCTTATTGAGTTAGAAATTCAGCAATGGATTTTTTATAGAGAATTCAAGATATGCAACCGTAAAGTATTTTAGTCCCCTACTATCACTAAGGGGTGTGAGTGTGTGTGTGTGTGTGTGTGTGTGTGTGTGTGTAACTAATTAGGCACTAGAAATTCTAAAAGATTTGGTTGATTCTGGTATAAAAATAAAAACACTCAATTTCTTCCTTTTTCTTGCCATTGCTTTTCTGAAACTTGTCACTTTTCCTATTTCTATGAATTCTCCAATGGACATTTTTGTTGCAAATTCCAGTTTCACATATACCTCACACTAACTTCTCAATTAAATTTCATTTTCTACCATTTAACATGAAAATCAAAGATTGTGCTTTGCTAATTTTATTCTGACTCTACACGCAAAGTTGGTTCCTATCAGTTGTATATGAATTCCAAGAATATTTTGACTAATTCAATGTGCAATATTTTTACATGCATGTTCCATGTCTTCAGGAATTTATAGATTAATAAGAGTACAAAATTATACAAATATTAAAACAGAATATGATGATTGTTCTAAATTATTAAGATCACTTTGAGTACATAAAGAAAAAGGAATCCTATCTTATTAGTGATATGTCAGGAATCTGGGAAGTCCTCTAATACAAATAGATGCTTCAATTATGCCTTGAAGCATGACTGTATGTAAATAGAAAGGAAGATTGCAGCGAATGAATAGAGGCTAAGTGGAATTGTACTCCAGTTAAAGCAAAGAATATGAGAAGTGCCTCACAGTGGAAAGATGAGGTCAAGTATGGAAAATGGAAGAGGCTAGTTTGGCTAGACCTTTTAATAGCTGCATTGGAAGAACCAAAGTGGACTCTCAAAGGTGCCAGATCATAGATCTTGAACCATTAATTGCAGAGTTTTTAATTGATTAAGGAAGTCATGGGGGGACCTAAATTCTTCTGAGAGGAGTGGTGTTCGATTCTGTGGGCAAAATGTGCTATTCCAGCACAGTTTGGAAAATTTATGAAGAGATTAGACAGCAAGACTTTGCATTTGGAAACAGTCTTCTTGCTCATTTTAATTGCCTCTATGCCATGATTCTCTCTCTTAAGGAGCAGAATTCCTATTACTTGAGAATATGAAATCATCTTTTACACACACATACACTTCCCTCCATGTGCCCATACTGGTTTTGCTCAGGTCCTGCTCTTTTTTCCTCCTTAAAATCTTTCCTAGGACCAGCACTCTAAATTCCTCAAGGACATCTATACCACAAGAGTTCCCCCACCCCTTTATGTCTCTCCCTGTTTGAAATATTCATTGCTTCTGGGTGTGGTGGTGCGCACCTGTAAATGAATAGATTTCCAAGTCTCAGGGACTCAGAAGGCTTAAGCTGGAGGATTTCAAGTTCAAGGCCAACCTCAAAAATTTTTAGAAATTATTTTGAAAACCTATATTCCAATAAAATAGAAGATAGTGAAGATATTGATAAATTTCTTAAGACATATGATTTGCCCAGACTGAGTCAGGAGGATACACACAATTTGAACAGACCAATATCAATGGATGAAATTGAAGAAGGTATCAAAAGACTACCAACCAAGAAAAGCCCGGGACCAGATGGGTATACAGCGGAGTTTTACAAAACATTTAAAGAAGAATTAATACCAATACTTTTCAAGTTATTTCAGGAAATAGAAAAAGAGGGAGCGCTTCCAAATTCATTCTATGAGGCCAACATCACATTGATTCTGAAACCAGACAAAGACACCTCAAAGAAAGAAAACTACAGACCAATATCTCTGATGAACCTAGATTCAAAAATCCTCAATAAAATTCTGGTGAATTGGATACAAAGGCACATCAAAAAAATTGTGCACCATGATCAAGTAGGATTCATCCCTGGGATGCAAGGCTGGTTCAATATACGGAAATCAATAAATGTTATTCACCACATCAATAGACTTAAAGATAAGAACCATATGATCATCTCGATAGATGCAGAAAAAGCATTCCATAAAGTACAGCATCACTTTATGTTCAAAGCATTAGAAAAACTAGGGATAACAGGAACTTTCCTTGACATTGTAAAAGCTATCTATGCTAAGCCTCAGGTAAGCATCATTCTGAATGGAGAAAAATTGAAGGCATTCCCTCTAAAATCTGGAACAAGACAGGGATGTCCTCTATCACCACTTCTATTCAATATAGTTCTCGAAACACTGGCCAGAGCAATTAGACAAATGAAAGAAATTAAAGGCATAAAAATTGGAAAAGAAGAACTTAAATTATCATTATTTGCAGATGACATGATTCTATACCTAGAAGACCCAAAAGGGTCTATAAAAAAAACTACTAGAACTAATAAATGAATTCAGCAAAGTGGCAGGATATAAAATCAACATCCATAAATCAAAGGCATTTCTGTATATCAGCGACAAACTTCTGAAATGGAAATGAGGAAAAACACTCCATTCACAATATCCTCAAAAAAAAAAATAAATAAAATACTTGGGAATCAACCTAACAAAAGAGGTGAAAGATTTATACAATGAAAACTACAGAACCCTAAAGAGAGAAGTAGAAGATGATCTTAGAAGATGGAAAAATATACCCTGTTCATGGATAGGCAGAACTAACATCATCAAAATGGCAATATTACCAAAAGTTCTCTATGGGTTTAATGCAATGCCAATCAAAATCCCAATGGCATTGCTTATAGAAATAGATAAAGCAATCATGAAATTCATATGGAAAAATAAAAGACCCAGAATAGCAAAAGCAATTCTAAGCAGGAACTGTGAATCAGGCAGTATAGTGATACCAGATTTCAAACTATATTACAGAGCAATAGTAACAAAAACAGCATGGTACTGGTACCAAAACAGGCGGGTGGACCAATGGTACAGAATAGAGGATACAGAGACTAATCCACAAAGTTACAACTATCTTATATTTGATAAAGGGGCTAAAAGCATGCAATGGAGGAAGGATAGCATCTTCAACAAATGGTGTTGGGAAAATTGGAAATCCATATGCAACAAAATGAAACTGAATCCCCTCCTCTCACCATGCACAAAAGTTAACTCAAAATGGATCAAGGACCTTGATATCAAATCAGAGACTCTGCGCCTGATAGAAGAAAAAGTTGGCTCCTATCTACGTATTGTGGGGTCGGGCTCCAAATTCCTTAATAGGACACCCATAGCACAAGAGTTAATAGCAAGAATCAACAAATGGGACTTACTTAAACTAAAAAGTTTTTTCACAGCAAGAGAAACAATAAGAGAGGTAAATAGGGAGCCTACATCATGGGAACAAATTTTTACTCCTCGCACTTCAGATAGAGCCCTAATATCCAGAGTATACAAAGAACTCAAAAAATTAAACAATAAGAAAACAAATAACCCAATCAACAAATGGGCCAAGGACCTGAACAGACACTTCTCAGAGGAGGACATACAATCAATCAACAAGTACATGAAAAAATGCTCACCATCTCTAGCAGTCAGAGAAATGAAAATCAAAACCACCCTAAGATACCATCTTACTCCAGTAAGATTGGCAGCCAATAGGAAGTCAAACAACAACAAGTTCTAGAGAGGATGTGGGGAAAAGGGTACTCTTGTACATTGCTGGTGGGACTGCAAATTGGTTCAGCCAATTTGGAAAGCAGTATGGAGATTCCTGGGAAAGCTGGAAATGGAACCACCATTTGACCCAGCTATTGCCCTTCTGGGACTATTCCCTGAAGACCTTAAAAGAGCGTACTACAGGGATACTGCCACATCGATGTTCACAGCAGCACAATTCACAATAGTTAGACTGTGGAATCAACCCAGATGCCCTTCAATGGATGAATGGATTAAAAATGTGGCATCTATGCACCATGGAGTATTACGCAGCACTAAAAAATGACAAAATCATGGAATTCTCAGGGAAATGGATGGCACTAGAGCAGATTATGCTTAGTGAAGCTAGCCAATCCCTAAAAAACAAATACCAAATGTCTTCTTTGATATTATGAGAGCAACTAAGAATAGAGCAGGGAGGAAGAGCAGGAAGAAAAGATTAACATTAAACAGAGACATGAGGTGGGAGGGAAAGGGAGAGAAAAGGGGAATTGCATGGAAATGGAGAGAGACCCTCATTGTTATACAAAATTACATATAAGAGGTTGTGAGGGGAATTGGAAAATATACAAGGAGAGAAATGAATTACAGTAGATGGGGTAGAGAGAGAAGATGGGAAGGGAGGGGAGGGGGGATAGTAGAGGATAGGAAAGGTAGCAGAATACAACAGTTACTAGTATGGCATTATGTAAAAATGTGGATGTGTAACCGATGTGATTCTGCAATCTGTATTTGGGGTAAAAGTGGGAATTCATAGCTCACTTGAAGCTAATGCATGAAATATGATATGTCAAGAGCTTTGTAAGGTTTTGAACAACCAATAAAAAAATCAAAAAAATGAAAAAAAAAGAAAAAAAAATTAGCAAGACTCTGACTCAACAAAACAAAAACGACTGGGAGATTGGGAATTTGGAAATACAGCTTGGTGTTAGAGCACCCCTGTGTTAATTTCCCATTACCCCCCATCCCCTAAACAATACAAAACAAAACAAAACAAAAACTCCAAAAAAATCAATTGAGATACATTTTATTCATTACACTAGGTCCTTTTACTGTCGAAATGATAATGGAAATAGAGCTTCCACAGCTTTAATTTGGCCAGGGAGTAAAAGCATATGTACGTATAAACTAAAACAGATACAGGACATAGAATTCCGCAAGAAAATTTCTATATATCTATCTTTCTCTTATGGAAGTTACAATATATATGGTATGCTTATCTATTTGTGTGTATATATGTATATAAATTAATATATGAATATTTATTTGAAGAGAGAGAAAAAGAGATATGTAATTCAGAGGGAAAAAATGAATCTTCTTTCTCAGGTTCTTGAGGGAAACCTTCATATAGGCTTGACAACACATTTCACCTGGAACATGAGAGATTTATGTAATTCTAACAAATAAGAAGTTAGATGTGGGTTGTTGTTGGTGGGGGCACTCTCTCATACAGAATTATATCTTAAGAAAACAAACACAAGGATAATCCAGATATGCTTAAAGAAGAAACACAGTCTAGTGTGGCTAAAATATAAGGCTAGTGAGTTTGTAGAAAAATCTGGAAATAAGGGTTATAAATATTGGAACCTAATCCTTTCAGTGAAATTAAATTCAGATGTGTTCAGTGGGACATGAATGGATTTTGAAGAAATCTGAATGAAGAATTCCCAAATCAATGCTGTGAATTATAATAATAATAATAGTAACATAAAAACAATTGCATAGTACATGGCTAAAATGATGTTTAGGTAAAAAGATGTGAAAATCTTAAATTGTGAGTGATAGGAAAACAATAGAATTAATACTAGTGAAGTAAATCTCTTTACACTACATTGAATTAAATTTAATTTTGCTACATGGGAAATGTAGTTGTGAACAGAGTACATTTTGTACATTTCAAAATATTGATGATGATTGCCAGATAGAAAAATAACGTCACTCGTAAAACTAATTGCATACCAATGCACTTGATATTTTTAATGTTTGGTTTACAGGTTATGCCTTGTGTAGATATTTACTTTTTAAATGGGAAAGAAAGAACATTTTATGGAACATTACTAATCATTTGGCTTTCTCCTATATTATTTCATTTGATTCTTAAAACATTACAATATTAGATTATTAATCCATTTTCTAGATGAGGGAATAAACTTTAGGAAGTTAAATGAATAGGTGATACAACACACATACTAACTGTTCTGGATATAAAGAAATTAATATCTAAGTAAGAACATTTTTGCCCTCAGAAAAATAAATACTGTGAAAATAAAGTGTGTGACTTCCTGGAATTCATTTCTCTGCTTATAGTATGAATAAATGTTCAAAAGTAGATTTTAGAAATTCAGTAAATTTAAGCACAATGTTTCTATGATATAATGTCGAACCCACTACTGGTTCAAATTATCTTCAAATTATTTAAGTTTTCCTTTTACCCATGGTATAACCATTTCTATCCATTGGGATCCTTCCAGAACTTTTAAGTACCTCTTACCCTCTTTCCTGAATAACTGGACAGAAATATTGGCTCTGTTTTTATTACAAGAATACCAGAAAAAAAATGTTTGCTCTATTGTCATATGGATACCACAAAAATTTTGTGTGATATCTTGAGAATTTTTGTTCCAATTTCAAAACTTTCATAGTAAGATGAGACTCCATCTCCCACCATAGTCAACACAAGAATCTTACTACAATAACAAGAGAGGGGAAAAAAAGGCAAAATATCTCTGGTGTCATCATTGTTGCTATGCAGAGCACAAGAGATCATTGCTGGTAATACAGATTAAAATACCTAATGGCAGCACAGAAATGCAAGACTGATTTCTAAGGTAAGTGATGAACTGCTTGATCCTTTCCAGGCACACTGCCGACATTCAGCTTTCTTCACCTCATACAATAAAAGCAAAATATCGACATTATTTGGCTGCTTCTGGAAGATGGTACAATAGAGCAAAATCATAGCCCAATCTTTTAACAGGATGCTTTTCTGGTTAATCATTTCAGTATGCTCTTTGCAGGAAAAGCTAATATTGTTAACACCAAATTAAAAAGGAACTTGACAATACACAGCTCACAATTAAAAGGTTTATCAAATTATCGAGCTTTCATGTATAACTTTAGTTCAGAGAAAACACAAAGAAAGTCAGTGTCCCAGAGGAATGCAGAAGAATTGCTTTAGGCAAGATGCTAGTATGGCGTGCTGTTCTGTAGAGTAAATCATGGGAATATTGTGTGTACCTAAGGTTTACTCAGACTGTTTTCTAACAGAGAGACTGAGCAAGAAGGAAGGAACTTGTGGTTCAGAAAGTGATACCTCCCAGTAGACAAAGTCTGAATTATCATGCATTTTTGAATAACTGTGAAAAATTGATTTTTATTTTTTAAAGAGATTTGCTTTAGGGATTTGATTGTTACCCAACATAATTCTGCCTCCTGAGGTTTGAGGAGGGTGGTAACTTGGAAGAAGGAAGAATGTGTGTGACTGGGAACAAAATAGCCTTTTCTGCAATTGAATAAAGCTACAAGTAAAAACTGAATTCAAAATTCAACCAGAGCTTTTACAAAAGAATTCTCCCATCAGGAACAGAGGTTGGCATAATCACAGAATATAAAACCTTAATCAGAGTTATTTAAGGAAACTTTGAAGAGTTTTATGCCAATCTAGAGCTGATGCCAAAATCTACATCAGGAATGTCTGTATCTCACTGGCATCCCTCTGTGGAAAAGTGGCAGCTCATCCATCTTAACCTTTTGTCTTATCCTATGGGGAAAATGTAAGAAAAATGACTGGGATGACTAGACATAGATTCATTCCTATGCTCAAAATATGTAATAGAATAGCTATACCAAAGCATAATTGAAGGCTAGGATATAAGATTTTATGGATTAATACATAATCCATTTTTCTACTTGAAATTGAAAACTTTTTTTCTGTTAAAACCACATAATTTGATTTCTTGAAAATAATTTTAAGGACACATTCTAAGTCATAGAGCTAGTCACCCATCCACACACACACACACACACAAAAAATAGGTGACAACAACAATATATGACAGCTGAAGAATGTTGGCTGGCATCTGCAGGGTCAGCACAACTCCATTGCTGCTTCCTAATCACACTGTGCTCCAAGAAATATTTGCAGTTTCCTTCTTGAGTTTCATACAAATCTTCTTGACAAAATGTATTTATTAATTTGTATGCAGATCAGGTGTTACTGTTCTAAACATGACTTACTAAGATGAAGTTGAAACTTTGTCAGAGTATTTGTCCTGAAACTGGTAATTTTTCAAAAAAAAAAACACCCCTAATTACATTCCAAAATTATTATATTGTGTGATAACCACAACATGATATATACATAAAATGGCTAATCATGAAAGTTAGATTATATTCTCAATAAATAGTACCTAGTCTCACGCTTATTATTTATTACAGATACAAAATAAAGCTCAGAACTCCAAACAGTTGAAGTTCCTTCAAAATGTGCTTTCTGAATGAATTTTATTTTCATGCCTGAACATGCATGTAGTGAACGTTGTCAATTACTTTTATGATATTTAGTCATATTAGTAGAATTCTATTCTTGGGATAAAATTGTCATTTATGATATGATAAAGATGATTTCAAGAAATAAGAAGATGACTAAAATATCCAGGGAGACAAAAGACCATTCAGGAAAACTAAATCAGATATGAAACAAACTGAAATATTGTATGATTTTAAGAAGATGTAGACTGAGAACAGAAAATCTCAGTAGAAATTGAAACTAGCAAAGTTATAGTCTTACTTGCTCAAGTGACATGATGTTATTACTACAGCACACTACTTGATAGAGCACTTATTAAATATTTAAATAAGAACAGCAATGCTAATACACATAATCAATTGCAGATTCAAGAGTCAATATAAGCATGAAGAACAAGAGTATGTTAATGGTGTCATAATAGTTGAAAACTGTTAATATGAAAATCCATGTTCATATTCCCATGTATATATAATTTATATTAATCTCCTTCATAAGCAGTATATTTGTAAGGATTCCAAAGAATAAAAGCAAATGAAAAAAATGGAAGGGGAAACAGGAAAAATGACATCATCAATCTTGTTAAAGAGGAAGAAACATAGATTAAAACCTGAGAAACAGAGTTGTTTATATGTTACAAAAGTAATAAATATGTGCACTAAAAATTATGATAAAAATTATTACATGAAGTCATATCATAATATACATGCTTTGTAATATATATTTCATGAATTACATTATAGAATAATTCAGTTTTTTAAATAATATATACTAATTAGAAATTAAATATATAAATTAAATATGAGATAATAAAATTTTCAGGGTGAGGACATAGCAGAATTTAAAAATCATTAAAATTCATAACAAGGGATCAAAGGATATTGTGTTTTGGATGTTTTAAAACATACAAGGCACACTTTTTGTGTTTTTGTCCTTCATCTCATATCTCCATTCTTACTATCTTTGAAAAATTATCCCTTTTATGATGATTGACTTTTGAATAAATTTGCTTAAATTGAATACAATTAATACATTTCATATGTACTTTTGGAAAATTTTTTCTAACTCAGGAGTGTTATTCAATGAACACAGTAATCTTTATTTATATTGCTTTGCTTTTAAGACTTAATATTTCTACATTTTTATGGGCTACATTATGATAGTTTGATACATGTATAGAAAATGTGACAATAAATCAGTGTACTCTACAAACATTAATCATTTCTATACGTGGGAAAATTTATACTTGTCTTTTCTACTTATTGTGGAATATATCATAGATTATTTTAAACAATAGTTACCCTATTGCCTATATGAAAACAACAAATTTCTCTTTCCTAACTGTGTTTTGGTGCCCCTTATCAACCTTTTTTTCATTTCCCTCTGGCCCACCCTTCCCTATCTCTTGCGATCTCTATTAGTCTAAGATCAACTTTTTAGTTTCCATGAATGATTAAAAACATGTGGTAATCTGGTGTGGTGGTGCATGCCTATCATTCCAGAAGCTTGGGAGGCTGAGGCAGGATATCACAAGTTCAAAGCCATCTTCAGCAACTTAGGCCCTGTGCAACTTAGTAAGAACCTACCCCAAAATAAAAAGGACTGGGAATGTGGCTCAGTGGCTAAGCTCCCCTGGTTCAATTCTTAGTACCAAACCAAACTAAACCAAACAAACAAACAACTACATGTGGTATATGGTCTTCTGTGCCTGGCTTATTTCACTTAACATGATGACCTCCAGTTCTAATCTGTGCTGCTGCAAATGACAGGATTTCTTTTTTATGTTTTTATAATATTCCATTGTGCATATATAACAAATTTTCTTTATCCATTCATTCACTGATGAACATTCAGGTGGATTCCACGTTTTAGCTACTGTGAATTGTTCTGTAATACATATGTGAATTCAGGCATCATCTTGTTATAATTATTTTATGTCCATTTGACATATGCCCAGAGATGGAATTGCTGGATCACATGGTCTTGCATTTTTAGTTTTTTGGAGGGAATCTCTAATAGTATATAAGAGTTTTCTTTTCTTTACATTCTCATTAGTATTTTTATTTTTATTTTTTTTTGTAGTTTGATGATAGTTGCATATTTTGGTTTTCAAGTCTACATTATGTTTTAAAGGTATTTCTAAGCAGCTGTTATCTTGAATTCATAGCTTTGAATGACTTTATTAGATTCTACATGAATCAACCCCAATTTCCTTACCAATTCCACAGTAATGATCATATGTCTTCATTGATCCATCAACACAGACAATACTACAATGAATATTTTCATAGAATTCTTCCTAGGAAGATTTATGTATTAATGCATTGATATTTCTGTTTTCTCATATGCCCACCAGTCCTATTCAAATGTAAGGCTTATACAAACATGATGGGTGAGAAGTAGTATAGCATTATTTGAATATTTAGCTGGTGTTGAGGATAAATATAATCACAAGGTCTTTCCACTCCTAGCACAAAGAAACTGATACTCTTTCCCCTGCCCTTATCTGGCTTTGTGACTTTCTTTAGTCAATCAGTCCTGCAAGTCATGATATGCCAGTTCAGGTTCTGCTTTTGCTCTCAAGTTTCTCTGAGCTGCTTTGTAAGGAGGTCATGAGCTATGATGGAGAAACTGTCCAAAGAGTTGTGTGGCCAGCCCTTAGCTGCTTATGTCATCCCACCTGGGGTCCGGATATGTGAGAGAAGCCAGATTTGACATGCTGGACATGCTCCAAACTAGACTCAGCTGAATGAGTTACATGCCAGTCATTATCACTTGAAGCAAGGAATAAGTCATTTTTGTTTCAAGCCTCTAAGTTTTAGATACCTTATTAATTGGAAAACATAAGTGAGATATCCCGTGAATATTGAGTGAATCCTTATTTTAATCTATTTACACCTTCTTATGTTCCTTCAAGTGACAGGCCTGTTCATGACCTACATCCCTTTACTCATAGAGCTTTCAAATTGGGGCTTGCAGATTTTTTGGTAATTCCTTTTATATCTTAGATGATAACTCTTTTTATGTTGTAGATATTATACTGCTTTCTGATCTGTGAAGTAGATGTTGATATTGTTCATAGTGTTCTTCATTGCACAGAAATATTTACTTTAATGAAAATTTATTGATTCTTATGATTTTTGAAACAGTGGGTTAGTGAGATGAAACAAGGTGGCAACTATTGCATTTCTAATAATAAATTTGTGATTTATTAATATAAAGCATTATTTTTATAAGTGTTTAAATTAGACAAATAATGAAATTTAAAAAGAAGAATTTTCCTTGTTAATGGTGAAATATGCATGTGTAGCTAGGACTGACTTTGTATCTCAAACAAATATCTAACCATTAGCCAGGGATATTAGCTAGATGACATACTTTCCAGAATACAGAACATTCTCTGAATAGTGTCTGCTAACAAGCTGGATTATATTTCTATTATTTATACAAATTAGATTTTATTAAAATAAAATTAGGGTTATATTTGTATTCTTTCATTTCAAAGAAAGCTTATTTTTTCCAATATTTATTTGTAAAGCAAATAATTCAATAATTAGAGTATAGGTATTCTTTGTACAAAATGAAACAGTTGGAATGCTTGCTATGACAAGATTTGACTTGTAATGGCAATCATGCACATATGAACATTATGTGTTTTGATAAACTAAATGCCTGTGTCATTCTTGCTTTCAATTTTTTTTTTTTTTTTGTAAAGGATCATGATAGACACTGAACGTGCTAGGAAAATCTGAGTCCATGGCTACTTGTTCTTAAAAGATTTTCTAAGTCTTTTTATTTGTTTCCAGGGCACTCATATGAACATTCCTGGATGTGTGATCCAATCATACATAATTCTAAACCAACAAAGATGACATTTGGGTGGGTATACAATGATTTATCAGGGTTTCAATGTTTCCTTGTTCACCTCCTCCCTAACTTGGATGGTGGAGGAAACATAAGAATGTTGTCTGTAAATGATGAACTGATTTAATTTTGGAAGATTTTTCTTCCCACCCAATCTGTTTGTGTAGGACATGGTACAAAACTAGTTGATGTCAGCTATCCATTCAGTGTGGGTTTCAGCCGTGTTTATCTTCCAAAGACCTCACAGAAACAACTAATGTCTCCTGACCACAAAATTTGATTATTGTAATTCCAGTTTTTAGATCCACCCACTTAAAAATTCTCTTTCTTTGAAGATTGCTTCAAGGTTTATTGCACTCTGATTGCTCAATAATTAGCTCTGGGGATTTAGTAACATTCTTAAAATATTGGAGCTTACTTACATACAATGGTTAAGTGTCAATAGTGAACAAGAATATACTATATGGAATAAGTAATCCCTTTGGTAACAATTCCCTCCTGTGATTAAAATTATGGACTTATGGTGGGAGAGGATGCCAAAAAGTCATTTGGATAAGCATTCTGGCTTCAGTAGAACCATCCCAGACAGATATGATTAATTGGATTGAGGATAGCTTTGCTTTTGCAACTGGTAGGCCAAAAGATTTATCGTTCTCAGCATCCAAAATTTGAACAAATTTATTTTTAATTCCTAATTATAATGGTTCAATTCCAAGAACCTTGACTAAAAGAAACTTTCACCATCCTGGATACCTCAGAGGGGTGATTCATGGGCTTTAACAAATTAATCTATCTGCTAATGTCTCAACCAGAGTATACTGTGTTCTTCCTTGCTAGTTCCTCTTAGCAGATGTCTCCTGACCTTTAAGCTGCCTAGAAGAGTTTTGCTATTGTTGATTTTCTCATACCCTTTTTGGGTTTGCAAGAATCTATATTAAGAATATGGCTTACTGATGCATCAGAATTATCAGTTTCAGAAAAACTAGATAAGTGTTGGTTCTAGTAGGATATTAACAATAGGCTTTAAAAATCATTCAAGAAAATAATCTGTAGCAGTTGGCAATACTATATAACAAGCCACTCTAAAATATAATGGCATAGAGTTACATTTTTAATGTTTATATGACTATTGGTCAGCTGGACAATAATTTTGGTCTCAGCTCTGTTCACTCACATGCCAGGTCCACATCCAGATAGCAGAGAGATAGAAGCATTCCTCCAATTAGTCTATTACAAATGTTTTGGGGTCATCTTGCTACAGGATTATCTAAGTTGATTTTGACTGAGAAAAGTGGGCTCTGGTCCATAAGGTATCTTGTCTTCTAGTAGCAAGTCGAGATTTATTCTAAGGAAGCAGAATCATCAAATGAAGAAACAAAAGATAGGACAGGCAGCCAAAACCTTTTGAGATTTAGCCTTGTAATTAGTACATCTTGACTATCACTTCCTTTTATTGGTTAAAGGAAGTGACAAGGCCAGCTCAGAAGGGAGCTATAAAATTATGGGTACAGTAGCAGGAGTATGAGGAGGCCATTATTAATTAATTGGGAGGCCAACAATTCAGCCAGTTAATCTACCCTCCATAACATCAACCTTGACTTTGAATCTTCAGGGAACCAGTCTTCTGAACTCTCTGAATGAAAATAATATTGTTATGAGTAACTATAGTATTGAATCCCAATCATTTTACACAAAGTTCAAGATCCTGGAAAAACTAAGTTTGTGATGAAGTTTTTATATTTATCCATAGTATTTGTAAGTCATATAAATGAGAATATAAATTTGTTGATTGCATTTAATATTGCATCAGTGTTTTTGTGTCTTTCACCTAAGGGAAAGAATGTTATCTTTGGAGTTCAATGGAACTGTATTTGAATCTCAGTTCTATCCCTCGCTAGCTCAGATGTTGAATTTGTATAAATTATTTAATCTATGTAAGCTTTAGTTTTCTTGATGGTAAAAATATTAATTGCTATATTAAAATGTGCTAAAGGGTTACCTGCAGTGGTGTTAGAAATAGTTCAGATACTCTCCATGCTTATTCCTTTTCCTTCACACTCCATTGAACTCCATTTCTGCTTGTTTCTACCACCATTTATTCTTAGTGTTATCTGATGGGTCTCCTTTTCTACTCCCTTGACTGGCTCTGCCAATTTACATCCTCCAGGGTTTTTCTACAGGATCATTATTAGCATGGAGGTAATTTATCAGAGTGTAGGATTTCTCTCACGCTTGCAAAAGAGCTAACAAGCTATCCCTATCAACTAGTACCAGCTCACACCTAAACTATGTGTTATTTATAAAACATGCCCACATTCCCACTTATAATCTAACCCCCATACTATCAGTACACTAAAGCTGTCATATAAAATAACCCTGGCTTTTGGAGTGTTTTTTTTTTTTTTCATATGATCCTGAAAACCTAATCTCTATGAATGAGAAATAGAAAACAAAAACAAAAAGAAGAACAAACAAACAAACAAACAAACAAAACAAGCTGAAGAGACGAGTATTTCCTACAGTATTTGGAGAGTGATGTCTTTATATTCTGGTCAGCACTATAAAACAAAGCACATCTGCCTTCTAAAATCTCCTGTTTATTTATTAGTATCCACTCTATTTGGATTAAAGAGCAGAAGACCCTTTAAAAAAGAATTATAATATTCATTTTTTTTTGCACATATATACAAAATAATTTGTCAAATTAGTAACAAATGTGTCATGAACATATCATGGACCCGAAAGATTTATCCACAGGAGTGAGAGATGAAGAGAAGATTCAAAATCTTCAATCCATGTTTGAGTTTGTGGAGAAGAACTGGTCACCATGACCCAAGTAACCAACACATTAGATATCTAGAAATTGTAGAAGAGGGAGGTATCAAAACACATAAGAAATAAACATTGGTTAATTTAAAATTATGCCCAAGGGTAGCACTTTCTATATTTTACACCAAATAAATCAATAGCTTTTTAGAAAGCCAGCTGGATCAGAAGACTATTTCTCATACCTTTGATCACTAGAATTGATCATTGGCTATTTTGGTTGATAGAGTCAGTAAAGTTTTCCTCTTGCAATCCCTCATAAGTCTGTCCTTTTCAAGCTCATTTTCTTTTAAGTGGAGAAACAAAAACACAAACAAGAAATTTTTTAAAATGTAAAGATTATATACATCCAGTTAGAAAATGATGTGATTAGGCCACAAAACTAAATGAGTAGATGTCACAGGAATGCATAATAGCTGATAAACCCAGAAGTACACATAGTTTAAGAAGGAAATTAATTAGCATGGGAATTTTAAAAATACAGCAAGAATTTAAAGCTACCACTAGAGATACTTAAAGAAAAAAACAAAAAGATTTTGAAGGATAGTTTATTTATATTATTTTATAGAAGAGATAACATTAATATCTTGATATTATAAATTTCAAACTTTCATTACAACTTAATATTAGGACAGAGGTGATATGAAAAGCAAAAGTTTTTTTTTTCAAGTATCATTATAACAGGGTGATACTCCATTTGTAAGTGTAACCTACCTGCTCTTGATCTCCATCACTCTGCCTTATATTTTTCTTTTTTTCTGCAAAGGCATAGGATTAATCAACTCCTAAGAGACTATGTAACTTGTTCTTTATTATATTTATTGTTTACTATGTTTCTCCCTTTCTGTTTGCTCTCTTAGCAATTTTATTTTTTATTACTCAACATAATATTTTTGAGGAAGGGATTTTAGTTAAATACAGTATCTTGCCCATTTTTTTGAGTAATATATTTCAGTCACCCAGAATAATATATGTTAAATGTACAGTGGAATGACTAGAGGGGATATAGAAGAATCATCATTGACTGGAATATTTGAAAGATTTTTAAAAATTGTTTTTCTTTGTCCTTAACTAGATTAAATGCAAAAATAAAAAGTTACATTTGTCTTCTTAAACATTGTTAATTCAGTTCCCACTCTCTCTCTCTCTCTCTCTCTCTCTCTCTCTCTCTCTCTCATACTTGTGTTATCTCTCTCTCTCTTTCTTCCTTATGTTGTAATGCTGAGGATTGAACTCATGACCTTGTGCACACTAGGTAAGCACTCAACCTCTGAGCTCATCCCCAGCCCCCCTCCCTGTTTTTTTATGTCCTTAATCACTCAGTCTCTCTAACTTTTTTGGGTACCTCTTATTATTACAAACATCTGTCAGAGGAGTATGGAGTTTTCATATTAGTTGTTTTAGTAATTTTTTCAATTGCTGTAACCAAAAGATCTGTTAAAAACAACATTGAGGAAGGAAAGTGTATATGGGCCTCATTATTTCAGAGGTCTCAGTCCTTAGATGGTCAATTGCATAGCTCTGGGCCGAAGGTGATGCCAAACATCATGGTGGAAGGGTGTGGTGGAGGATAGCAGCTCAGGAAATGGCCACCAGGAAGGAGAGAGAGAGAGCAATGAGAACGAGTGCAAAAATGTGTTCCACTCATTAAGGACAAAAAGACAAACCCAAAGGCATGCCCCCATTGGTCTACTTGGTCCAGACACACCCTATCTGCCTACAGTTACTGTAGAGTTAATCTGTATCCCTGGGTTAACCCACTGATTCCGTCACAACTCTCATAACCTAATCATTCTCCTCTGATTGTTCTTGCATTGTTTCATTCATAAGGTTTTGGGGACATAATATCTGCATTGAGCTTATTCTCGTAAAAAACAAAATATGGATTACCAAATTCAACAGAAGAATTTCACAGAGACTGTTATCTCCTATGATGGTAATCTGAGGCAGAAGCAGACAAAAGTTTAACTCTTCTTGAGCGGGTTTTTTGTTGTTATAATTGCCTACAACATCAGACTACAGCTCCTTCCAGAGCAGACTCTAACCAGTGATTCTCCTGGGAGTTCCCAGGCTTTTGACCCTGAACTGTGGCTATATAATTGATCCCTCTTGTTCTGAGGCTCCAACTTCTTGGACTGAGAAGTTAGTGATTCCTCTAGCTATCCAGCCTACAGACACCATTGTGGGACTATTTGGCTTCTGGATGTGTAACCAAATCTAATCATGTATATGTATATATTTGTAATTATGTATATCTTCTGTTGATTCTGTTCCCTTAGAGAACACTAACTAATACACCTCTTCAATTCCCTTTCTGTATTTCAAAATTCCCATTGCAACTCAGAGGATTATGGCACAAACCTTGGATCCATAGGTAATTTCTGGCTTGCCTAAGTCAATCATGGTGGCACTAGTACCCTTGGTTGTTTTAATCTTGGTGATATTCTATGTTACTGACCTAAGAAATATGAAAAAGTTTTTTTTTTTCTGGATTGTTCTGGAAAAGGTTTCATTTTTTCCTTTCACTGAGTATGGAATTGATTACATGAAATGTCTGAAATTGTGGCAACTACCTCCCATTATGACAGGAGCTAACCTGCCACATGATGGGTGGCAGCATACTCCCTCATGTCTATAGACCACTCAGCTGAGCAACCATGAAGCTGCCTTACCTGAGCACTTTTTGTTTTAAGAAATAATGTGCATTTATTTGTTGTTGAGTCAGGATTTTCTAATACAGTTTAAGATTCCTTAAAAAATAAGCACTGTAGCCCCCATCCAGCGAGGGCTACTGAAATGGGGTCACATGGGTGAATGTGGGGTGACACAAAATGACCATGCAAACACGGAAATACCTTTTTCAGGGCATCAGGATGGCTTCCCTGCCTTCAGCCTCAAGCCCCCAAAAGGGGGCAAGAGAAAAACCTGGAAAGCTGATGAGAGAGAGGGAACATGTTCTGAAGTTTGTCTTTTATTTGGGGGAGGGGAAGCTAATCCATGGATGATTCTATCCAAAAAATGTCAAAAGCATAGGATTACAACAAAAAAGGTGGCTGTAGTTCAACCCCATCAGGTGACACCCACTCCCAGAGCTTCACCTTTCTTATTCCATAGAGGTAAAGTCCACTTGCATTGCAGGGTGCAATACCAGTCCAGTAGCTCTTCACTAAGGACTTAAAGGAGTGTGCATAGCTCCTGTTCAGGGTGGCTCCAGACAAAACACCATTATTATTTTATTGTAAAGGAGTTTGTCAAACAACTTCTAAAAACATACATTAATATAGAGACATTCTGGAGAACTACTTTGCTCTTTAATCCATATTCAAGCTCATTAGAAAAAAAAAAAAAGAATGTGACTCTTTTTCAACCATTTTGAAAATACACAATCTGAAAACTGTCCGCAGTTTTGTGGGACTACTTTGACCCCTGACTACAAATTCAATAATCTCTGTCCTGTATTCTTGGCCTGGCCGGATACAGAGAAATTTTTTTGTTTTGTTTTAGAATGAAGTTTTAAAGCTGACAACAAGCAGATATACTAAACAATAAAATGCTTTAAGGTGCTTAATGATGACTTTAAAATTAATGTTACCGGGGTGCTCACCTCAGCCCATTACATAAACTGGCAGACAATTATCTTTCCACACTATTTAATTAAATGCACAGCCATGAACTAGATCCGATCCCTTTTAGGAGCTTTCAATTCAGGATAAATAGGAATGTATATCTAACTTTTTCTATGAAAATAGGATAAAATATTCCTCAAAAATTTCAATTCAGGAAAATGGGGCCCTTGGTCGAGAGGACAGGTAAAGGGAGAATCTGCAAAATAAGCGAGCCAGTACTACCACATAGGAAGGAAAGAGAACTGAGCTTCAATTGCAGTTTTCAAACTGGGATCTCTTATAACATGTGAATCATTTGTGCTGCAAAAGGAGGAGAGGAAAAGGAAGATAGAAAAAAATTTAGAGTGCTTTAAATTCTGCAGCACCAATTTTTCTGTGTATGAAGAATACTCAACCGAACATAAGCAAGTAGATCATATATTGTTTCTACATACTGCTGTGCTAGTGAATTCATTCCTGATCTGAATGGCAAGAGCAAATTCATGGGGAATGAATAATAGCGTGACATAGCTAATTAATGCCAGTTGAATTCCAAGCCTCTTAGGCAATCATGCCAAATTGTGCAGTGTGATAGGGTGTTTTTTTCTTTTTTTTTATGTGACAGTGGTGTGTTGGGGATTGATCTGGGAATATAAGGATGGCATCAAACTTCAGGGCCAGAACTCACTGCTCAGCATTATTGTCGTCACTGAATTACAGCTTTTTGATCTGGCAAAACTGCCACAAGACTTAACATTTTTGAAATGCTATCATAAAATGGAATTCTGAAATAACTAGCTCATCAATCACTGACATTCCATGCTGCTTCCCCGAATTTGAAACACATATGCAAGTATTTTGAATCTTCTTTGTGGAGAGAATCCTTTTTAAATGCCTCATTTTATACAATCAGACACCAGGTCTAAATGGCCAGGTAAGAATGTCCTATTTTCAAGCCATTGTAATGATAATTGATTGAAATAAAGTAGACAAACAAGGCAATTCTTTTAGAGTAGTTGTTTAGGTAACATAGAGGGAAGACAATTATATATTCTTTAAGTAATTATGTGTAGATTGTGCCAAGTTCAAGCTAAACCTGTTTAGGGAAAGTCCATGTATCCTGGAGAATTCGGATTCTCTGATTCTCTGTTGTTCGCATGTTGTCTGTTCTATTTCTTTTAAATCAACCATATTAATTACATACACATTATTTTTTCATGTTTGTTCTAAGAATGATAGAAATATATTCTCATATATGCAAAATATATCTATCTAATAAACAAGAATTTTCAAGTGTTTTTTTTTTTTATTTTTTTGGGTACTGAGGATTGAACCTAGGGCTACTTAACCACTAAGCCACACCCCCAGCCCTTTTTCTGTATTTTATTTAGAGACAGAGTCTCACTGACTTGCTTAGTGCCTCCCTAAATTGCTGAGGTTGGCTTTGAGCTCTCTCCATCCTCCTGCCTCAGCCTCCTGAGCCACTAGAGCTAGTAGCCACTAGTAGCCACTAGTAGCCACTGCGTCCTACTAGAATTTTCAGAAGTTTAAAAACAGTTTTAGGAGATTCACTCCCACCCTGTTTTGCTTATTCCTCTCTAGCTTCCGTATATGAGAGGAAAATATATGAACCTTCCATTATTGACTTATTTCACTTAACTTATGGTCTCTAGTTCCATCCGTTTCCTGCAAATGTCATAATTTCATTTTACTTTAAGGCTGAATAAAACTCCATTGTGTATACATACCACAATCAAAGGGAGGTCAGTAGAGGAAAGGAACCAAAAGGTGAAAGGTGGGGAGGGAGGGAAGTGCTGGGAGTGATACTGGCCAAATTATATTTTTATATTGGGTGCATGCACACATACATTATAACAAATTTCATCTATATGTACAACCATAATGCACCAATAAAAATGTGGAAAAACTGATTCTGCATAATTTGAGTCACATTAATGATAGTTATGTGTTCTCTTTAGATATTTTGTCAATGGACTCTTCATTGTGAAAATTAAAAACATCTTTTCTCGAATGCCACTTTTTTAGCTCTTATCATCTGTTGATTTATTTTTGTGTGAACTATTTTTGTCTGCTATACTCATGCTTTTCCTTTGCTTTATTGTTCTGAATCACTTCAACGAGTTTCACAGTTTTCTAAAACAATTAAAAGAAGCTGTATCATTGGTTTATTAAAATAAATCTTTTCCCTATAACAAGTGTGTTTATCCCATTTATATTTTATTTAGTTGTGACTTTATATTTTGTTTAGTTGCAATGGTTTTCATGTCAGAATTTTATTGTTTTGGTTAGCATCTTAGTTGTATAAATTATATAAATAATTGCTTACAGGTACTATGTCTCTCAACTCCCACGCCAACATCTTTTAGTTTCTTTTATACATTAATGGCAAGTTGGCTAGGAATGGAATTTCAATTCATTATCCTTTTCCTTGGAAACATTGTAGACCTGACTCCAGTTTACAATGATTGCCTTCAAGAAGTCTATGCCTCTGCTAATTATTTTTTTCTTTATAGGTGACTTTCTTCTTTTGCCTGAATGCCTTTGGCATTTTTTTCATCCCTTATAATTCAATAATTTCCACAGGATATGGTTTGGTTTTGAATGTTCTCTATTAACTTTTCTGGGAACAAAGTGAACCTTGTCAATGTGTAAATTCAGCTATTTTCTCATTTCAGGAAAGTATTTATCTTTGATTTTTTTTCTATTCTATTTGTTCTGCTTTCTGCATCAGGGAAGCTCCAACTTTCCATATGTTTTTATTACGAAAATCCAGAATTTATTTCACGAACATCTTTTCCTGCTTTGTCTTTCCTTTCTTCATTCTTTGTGATCACCCCAGGCCTGATATATTATCATCAGAAATGACCAGTCTCTACCCCCTGATTCTGTTGTTTCCAGGTCACTGCAATACCCACATTCTTCTCATCTTGTTTCCTCGATACTGTTCTCTACATCTTCACCTGTTTTCTGATTGACTTGTCACTGATCTCTTCTTTCACAGGTCCTATGGTGCACTTGATTTCCTTTATACTTGATGCATTAGTCTCCTAAATGTCTTTCAGCACTTGGTGAGTTTGTTTTCTAAGTCTTTCTCCTTAATTTGTTTCCCCAGGTTGTGCTGTGTCTCTTGACTGCTATGTCTTTCTTCAGTTCCTTCTCTGTAGGTAGTTTTATGAAGCCTGTGTGGATTCTCCTTTCTCTTCCCTCTCTGACCAGGGATACTTTTCTTTAAAGCTAGTAATCAGAAATAGAGTCAGTAGGCTCTGTGTGTGCCTATTTGCCCAGATGGACAGATGTAGACAGCTTTTACTGTTATTTTTCTACATGTCTCACACCTAAGAGTAATAAGGTAGGAACATGAATGGTTTTTAAGATATTTATATATTTTCCAGGTCTTTTCATTATCCGGAGACAAATTTTCCATTCAGTTCTATCCTATCCACTTATAAAAGCAGTATTTCTTATAACATAAATCTCTCAATCTCTCTCTCTCTCTCTCTTTCTCTCTCTCTCTCTCTCTCTCTCTCTCTCTCTCTCTCTCTCTCTCACACACACACACACACACACACACACACACACACACACACACCCCACTCCTCTTTTTTCCCTTCCTTTATTTCCTTTCTTCCTCTCTCTTACTTATGTCCTTCCTCCTCTGGCCAACTGAATATTTATTTTTTAAAAAAATATGCTGTAGAAGATTATGCCTGAAATCCTTTCTATGACTTTTGTGCAGAAGACAAAATCAACAATCACAAAACAGATAATTAAAATCTAAAATCTAGGGTTTTTTTTTTTTGTCTACTGTGTAGGAAATATTAGCAAGATGTCTCATAACTGTGTTGATTTTGGGAAGGGAAACCTACCACTGTTTGCTCAAATTAATACACATTTCATGTTGCATTTTAACTAAAAAGTCAGCTCTCTCCCATGTCACTCAGTTCGGGTAAGCTATTATTTAACCTCTTATCTTCATGTATAAAATCTCATGTAATCATTGTCTTATACCTACTAGGAATTTTGTTAGGCCAAGCATCTTAGCAAAATGTATTTTCTTAGTACAAGTAAGCAATTGATATATGTAAAGCTGTTGTCAATACTCATTCAAAATATAATTTTTAATCTGGGATTGTAGCTCAGTGGTAGAGTGCTTGTCCAGCATTTGCGAGGCACTGGGTTCAGATCTCAGCACCACATACAAACAGATAAATAAAATGAATGTCCATTAACAACTAAAATAATATTTTAAAAAGCATAATTTTCTTCATAATATCTGTTTATATACTTAACAGAGGGCCCCTGAATTATTCTCCCAGGTGACACTTCTAAAATACTATAGCTACATGTACATTCAATGTGTTGGATAACATTGTAAAAACTAAAAATGATATCCAATTTAATTTGAAGAGATATAACAGAACATGAAATAATAAAATATTCCAGAGAAGAGCAGTGTAATCTCATTGCATACAATCCATACTGATTGCATTTCTTTGGATTATTGTTGTCTTAGCTGTGAATACCCACCTGCATCTAATAGAAATGTTCATTTTTCTGCCTATTATTCAGCACCTGCTAAGGAGTATCTATTTTTCTGAATAGCAAAAAAATGAATTAAAATAAACATGAATACAATGCTATTTTTCCCATATAATTCCACTCTCGGTGTATCTTAAGTTACTATGTTATCATTTATATTCATCCTTTTGTTTATGGACGATTGTTATAATGACACCATTGTTTATGATGCAGTGTTTATAAATTGTTCCATGGAAGCATGATTACTATTTTCTAACATCAGTTTCACATGGCAATAAAAGATAACATGGATGTTTTCTTGTGCCAGAATTGATTTTTATAAATGAGTTTGGTTTAAAGACCAATCAGGTTTATGAATATTTCACATTGTACCTTTTAATGAGCAATCTATCTAGCTATACTGCCAAGTTATAAAGATTTCACTTTAGTAAATGAAATTAGGGGGAAAAGTTACAATCTTTTAACAACACAGCCAATCTTTTTATTGTCCTCTTTGGAGAATTTAGTCTTTTGGGGATAATTCTGTCACCAACCCAATTTGCTTTTTAGTGATCATGGTTAGAATGTAGTCTCTTTGTTTAGTGTTCAAATATTTGAACATTATTATTGCACTTTTTAACATGGTCTGGAAAGCTTACAATTATGTAAAGTATATTTTACTCATATCCAGACAGGCAGAATGGGAACTTCAGTGTAATTTTATAAACGAATAACTTATTTATGTATGGACACCTGTAATTAACACACCTCACTCTTCAATTCTCCTTTGAGACTGGCTGCTATTCTTTGAAAACCAGAACTTCTCAGATTTTTTTCTCAACTTGATTCTCTAATGTCATCTTTGTCATCATACATTTTTCCAGAAGCTGATTTGAATGATTTGCAGTTCAAAGCTTATTGTGAACTAAGTGTACATACAATATATGAAGCAATTTCTCCAAACTTCTCAAACTGACCAATTTATTTTTATATTTTCTAGCCAGAACTTATTTTTTAAAGTATCACAAAACAATACTCTTTCAAAATTGCCAATACACACACCTACACACCTACACGTGTGTGTATATGTAGATGTGTGTGTGTGTGTGTGTGTGTGTGTATATATATATATCTATATATATCTATATATATATCTGATACCAGATAAATTATTTTTGTAACTATTTACTTATAAAATTAAATGGTCAACTTAGTTTTTTTAAGACGCTATTTGGAAATAAAAGAATACCATATAGTATTTCACAATATTAGCATAAATATGTTATAAATTAGAATATGAATGCATTCTAAGATTCAATAGACAGTTTCAGATTCAAATTAAGTATACTACAGACTATTGACAGTATAATTTGTTTTCATTCTCTAAATCTGGAACTTGTATATCATTAAACATATGCCTACTCTCAACTCACACATAGCTCACTAATAAACATTTAAATGTAAATATGAATTTGTGGAAACAAATATAAGAAAATACTACTAATAATACTACATATGTTTTTAAATTTTTCATTGGCAAATGTCATATTCTGGTTAAAAAATATTAAGTTTTAAGCTTTTAAATACAATATATTTTGAAAATACTTAGGTTTGCTGCCTTTTTAATAGAATGACCCTTAAACAAACAAAAAGAAACACCTGGGACAATCTAAGATTTGTCTTATACCTCTGAGATGCTGCCTGGAGCACCACCAACTGTAAAAGGAAACCTTAGGCTCAGCCCAAATAGCTGGAAGAGAAAAAAACTGACCGGTTCCCAAAATGGCCCTCACATAATCACTGATATCTTTGCAGTGTGCTGTCTGAACTCTGTAACTAAGAACATAGACTAAGCCACAGAACTATAGCTTATTTTAATTCATTTTATGAATATTAACATACATAAAAATTCTAAAGCTTTCCAGAGCTAAGGAAAAAGTTACTCTCCATTTTTAAGTCCATTTTCCTTTTCAATAGTGTTCTATATTTATTTTAATTACTTCCTTTTAGTTAAGACTATATCAGTGAGGTGTATTTTAGTTAATTCCTCCTGCATTAATTCTTCTCAATAAATTGTTAACAATTTGAGAATAGGTAATCCAATTCATATCCGAATTGTCTCACACAGAGTTTTGTAAGTGTTATATGTTCCAAGTTAGGAATAAATTGATGCAAATAAAATAGATCTCTTCCTGGTCACTTGTTATTATGCCTTTTCCTGCTGTGTCCTTTTTACTTGTAGTGGATTATGGACAGTCCTGGATAGGGTGTGCCCCTACTTGTAAACTAGTTTGAGCAAGTAGACAGTCAACTTGTCACAAGATCATGTTTGCCCCATTTTTCTTTGTTTTCAATGTGGAAAATAGGGAAGGGAAAAAGCATTCCTTACTTAGAATGCCCTGGGCATTGGTTTTCTTTCGTTTCAGTTGATCCTTAGCGTATTAATTTTGGTTGGCATATTAAATGGTTCATTTTATTAACTTTGGTGTATGTTTTAGTACTTGAACTTTGTTATAAGTTTTAGCAATATATTCATAAACTTTGCTTGGGATTTTAGATATTTTTTGTTACTCAATGTGTTAACTTATTGTCACTGTGACCAAAATACCTGAGAAGCACAACTTAGTGGAGGAAAAATTTATTTTCGCTCATGGTTTTGAAGGTCTCATTCCATGATTGGTTAACTCCATTGCAGAAACATCACAGTGGAAAGACATAATGGAAGGAAGTTTCTAGCTAACAGAATCCAGGAAGGAGAGTGAGACAAAAGGCACGGGAGCATTTAAGGACATGGTCCCCAGTATTTTTTCTAACAAGGTTCCAACTTCCACTAGTCCTTTCAGTTATGAATGGATTAATCCACTAGTGAGGCCAGAGCTCTCATAATCCACTCATTATCTAAAAGCCCCATCACTGAACCCTGCTGCATTGGGGACCATGCTTTCAACACATGAGTCTTGGGGTGACATTCCCAATCCAAACCATAACCAAAAGACAAGACTGTATTGATCTAGAAAATAACTTTCCTTTTTTAACTACCTAGAGAGTTTTTCATTCAAGTTAAACCATTTAATTTTATATAAAGAACATATTTATGTATTTCTTAGACCATGTATTCTCAGTATGTTATATGAGTATTTAATTTCCACTGGAAATACACATTTCTAAGTTGAAGATAATTGTGGCTCTTCTGGACTTCCTGTGGTGTCATGCTAATCCCAAACTTCTGTTGAATTATTCTGATTATTCCTCATGTGGGAACCTGCTATGGGTCTCACTGATTTCTTTTGTAGATGTGCATATGTTTGTGGTTTTGCTGAACAATGTCTCAAAATGTTTGAATCAAATAACATTTCTCACCATATAACAAATACTAATTCAGTTTGACTGTCACAACTGAAAATTCTGTGTTCCATTAGGAGTTTTATTTTGAAGATCTCACTTAGCTTAGTCTTGTTCCTGTACAGTTGTTTCAATGGCCTTCCAAGCATGTCATGTATTAAAACCTCTCTCTATTTGGTATGTCACAGCCATCTTAATACAGCATTATGTCTTCCTGCTGAAGTTCACCTTATAATTTCTTTGAGTTTCAGGGAATTATCGCTTTATTTTTACTTTTCATTGGGAGTTTAACAATGCAATGGGAAGACCATGATAGCAAAGACCACCCCATATCTTCAGATTACTGAGCCATCATGAAAAGACTGTGCCATAAAAATTTAGTGCCAAATGTTGTCTCATCACAATATACATTTAAATATTATATTTGTATATTTGACTGCAAAGAAGGAGAAGATTTACTTTATAGACCTGTTTTTTACAAGTATAATGTTCTGCCATTGACATCATTTTTCATCTTCAGACATGAAGGGAATTTTAAAAATATTTTTTAAGTTGTTGATGGACCTTTATTTTATTTGCTTATTTATATATGGTGCTAGGAATCAAATACAGTGCCTCACACGTCCAAGGCAAGTGCTCTACCACTGAGCTACAACTCCAGCCCCAGACATTAAGTTTTATCACACTAAGGTGTCATACTTCAGACCACATATCTAAGTATCTCAATCCTATTTTCATCATGGCCCCCATTCCCATCACTCCTCCCTTACAGTTCTAGGTGCTCCATTTTCTTTATGGCAAAACTATGAGGCGGGACTTAATCAATTAATAATAAATTTATAAAATTCATACCAAACATTTTAAAATTATAGAAGTTTTTTAAAATACTGAAATCTTTCATATGTACCTCCAGAGTAGCAATTACTGGTCTATCTTTTCTGAATAGATTGCAAGACGATTGAGAGTAGGAGTTATGTGCTATACTTCTTTGAATCTGTAATGCTAATTGCTTGGCAAAAAAATTAAAAATTAAAAATATTTATTAATTAAATAAATGGTTCTCATCATAGAGTGATCTTGCCTCCACATGAATATTAGACAAAGTCTAGAAACATTTTTTGTTGTGAGGAAGGTTGCTACTGATGTCTAGTGAGTAGAAGCCAGAGATGGTACAATTTGGTATAAAATTCATACCAAACATTTTAAAATTATAGAAGTTTTTTACAACAGACTCTCCAACAAAATATTGTACATCCCAAAATATCATTAGTAACTGGCATTGAGAAGTCATGAATTAAATTATGTGTTCACAATCTCAAAATAAGTTTTATCTGGCTATAGTAATCAACTTTCATAAATTACCCAAATCACCTCAATGATAATATCTAAAAGAGCACAGCACAGGGTTTCTGATATATTTTAAAATATCAACTTCTGTACTTAAATAGTAAAGTCATTTTCAATTTATGGAATGATTACATTTTATTTGAGCTGTTTAAACCTTATAAGAAATGAACTCATCTGCCCTCTGAGTACTAGTTAGTAATCATCTGTCTGGATAGTTCAGTTTGTTAGAACAGAATGCAGATGAAATTAATAATGTTTCTGAGAAACTTGGCTTCAATTTTAACAATCCCAGAAGTATCCAATCCTGATCCTGACCTGGCTTAAGTGCCATTGATCATGAGAAGCAGGGATCAAAAGAAGGTGAATGGATTCTTTTAAAATCATCATCACTATTGTATCAACAGTGTCGATGGCAGCCTCTCCTGCCAGCAGGTCAGCACCAGTGTCTTTATTCTGGAAGGACAACTTATAAATTAAGCAGTTGACCTTTATGTCCATCAATCAGCATTGGGCCATCCAGGGCTGCCAAAACCATTAACTCTGAGAAGTGGCCACTTCACCAAAGCACAGATGCAGTATTTATAAACTTTACACTGTCGCTTTTGCCAAAACCTCAATGACATTGTCTATTTCTCATTTTCTTCCCATCCATTAAAAGGCAGGAAATGATAATCAATAGACTAGAACATTAAATGTGAGCAATTCAATGATTTAGAAGCTAAAGGGTATACGAAATGGAAATTATAAGCAATTTACTCATTTTACAAATTTTTGCATTAGGGAACAGCAAAAGATTAGAAGTGCACAGTATTCAATGATGGTTTTTTCTTTTTCTTTTTTTTTTTGAGCAGAGATGTTGAAGCAAGATCTTTAACAACCAAATAAATTTTACCAGTTTATACAAGTAGCAGACTATCTTGAGTAACTCCAGCTCCTCCTGCTCCAGTTAATGTCCTCTGCATTCTCTAATAAGTCCTACATAACTGGGAATCTGAGTTAGCTTTTTTAAATTTACAACTAAAATGTGACACACAGGAAACATTGGTAACTTTAAACTGCATTCTCCAATCTTGACAAAAATAGGAAGAAATGGGAACTTGAAGTGATATTAGCATTGATATAATAAATATTCTAGCAAAGAATATTTGTGTGAATGTTTTATTTTTAATGTGTTTGTAGCAGGGTTTTTTGAGGTTTTTTATTTTTTGACATTAAACATGAGTAACAATATATTAAACTATTCTAGTGTGTGACCATTATAACAGACCCTCTAGATTCTCTTGTAGGAATAAAGAATTGTTCTATTCTGACTCTCTTCAGACTTCAGCTCTCAGCCTTCACTGGAGATAACCCTGTCTGAAGATATTCAACTTGCCCTGATATCCAATAATTTCTTAATGTGCATCTATAACAACCTAGTCCACTTTTACCCAAATTTGGGACAACTCAGAAGATTCATCCTGGTCCAGTCTCCCATTACTGCCAACTAGTACCCCCACAACTGTATCAAAGCTTAACTTCTCCCTCTGACAAATTGTGCTTCCTTTCTTTTTCCCTTCTGAAAATTAATCTCAAGAGCATTCCCTAACAAATTCCCTTCCTGTGGATTACCATCTCAGAAAATCTGCTTCTGGGGAGCCCCACTAGGAACAATAAGTGTCAGCAGTCATCTGAGGAGACAGACTGAGGATCTAATTTTGTAACCAGATTACCTGCTCCTCTGCAAGTAATGATACAATCACTTGCAGTTGCTAGCAATAACTATCCATCACCGATAGCTCCTGGCACAAATTACCAGTGTCATTATTAAAACTACCCTGGGATAGTATACTTGTAGAAGGAATCACACTAGCTGCTGAGAGGTAGCAGGTATATAAGAAATAGGGTTGGATAGCTAAAAGAGGAAATGACCACATGGACATGCTAAGAGTTATTGCCTTAGGAAAAGTAAAGGAAATGTTAAGAATAAGTAACAATTAAAGCTAAATGTAAAACCTAGGACACTTGTAACATGGAAAGAGGTTTTTGCTCTCTGCAGTTATAGTCATAGATATCTGGGACTAAGGGTGAGGATATATCAGAGGAGTGAAAGAGCTGCAGGAATGATTTAACTCTAAAACCTAAGCAGGTCTGCTATCCTAAAAGTAAGGTCCTGAACATGACACATAGCATAGAGACACATGGATTAACTAGACTTATGGCCTTAGTAATCTTAAATTCCCTTGAACACTGGCAGCAAAGTGGCTCACTCCATATGCCTCCCTTGTTTGAAGATGGTAGAGGCTTCTCTTATGCTAGTTAAAATGTGTCCAGCCCCAGGATTTGTCCCTTTTTGGTCTCTAGGACCAAGCTGTGACATAACTCAGCTGGAGAAATGCAGGACTGGATAAGGAAGCAAGTGGACAATACTTCAAAGAGTTACAGGATTTAGTATAAGTCCTCATGGGATGGGAAATTAAAAGTGCTTGAACAAGGAATATATTTTGGGGAAGAAAATAAAACAAGAAGGAGAGTCACCACATTGTCAGTGTTAATGGAATCTAATCAACAGGAGCATGCAGTTTTCCTGTTACACATTGGGGGCAAAAAAAAAGATTTATCATTCAGATATTTTATTTGCAGTCTTTGATACTCTTGCCCAATTTTGATGGTGGATGGAAAGTACAACAATCCTAGTTTATTAAAGAACATGAGTATAAAGAGATGAAATTGCTCAGAGATTAGGGTGTGCAAAATACACTGAGATCAAAAAATAAAAACACTAGTTGATGTGGAGGATTATCTAGAATGGAATGTAGAGGAGCGGGGAAGAAAGGTAATATTTGCAGCACCAAGATCAGTTACTGTAGTGGTGTCTACAGTTTTACACACACACATAATTTTTTTGGGCAGGGAGAGTATCAGGGATTGAACTCAGGGGCACTCGACCACTGAACCATATCCCCAGCCCTATTTTGTATTTTATTTAAAGACAGGGTCTCACTGAATTACTTAGTCCCCCACTTTTTCTGAGGCTGGCTTTGAATTCACCATCCTCCTGCCTCAGCATCTCAAGCTGCTAGGATTACAGGTGTGTGCCACAGCATCTGGCCATTTTTTCTCACTAATGTTTTCCATTCAAGATTTCCTCAGGGAGAGAGGCTCAGGAGAGATTTTTCCATAGTTTATATAAAACTATTTTTTTTTCATGTGATGGAAGGAGTAGAGTTGTCCCCAATCCCTCTTCAAAAATGAAGCTACTAGGAAGACTATCCATACACAGCTAGCACTCATCTGCCAGCCCACTCTAGGGTCATCTGAGATGAAGGTGGATGCCTTGATCAGAGTTGTTTCTTCTTTCCTGGGGGAACCCAAATTTACTAAACTCTATAGAGCTATGAGGATGTGGAGTCATCACCTCAATTGAGAATAAACATGAATAGTTATCCCAACTTCAGTTAGTTTATTTGGTGTCTTCATTGAGGCTATAACACAGCCCAACTTCTCTTTCTGCCTTGCTGCTTCATTAATTGCCAAAATAGGTGGGCCTGAGAGCTCCCTTGTATAAAACTCTTGAACCCTAATTTCCATGTCAGATCTTTTCCCAAGGGAATCATACTTCCACCAGTTGATGAAATGTACATTTGTTCCATTAGGTGAAAATGTAAGAAAGATTCTTAACCTTTCATTAAAAACACATATTGAGCAGTTTAAAAAATCCTGTAAATAATTGCTACTCTTCATAAATTAAAATTCTGTACCAGTTTCATTTTCCATTCTCTCACAATGAATGCTTAATACATAATTAATTCTACTTTGTTTTGTATGTTTTTCTAATTTACTTAATGAAATTCATGTTTCATATTTTATGCATGGAAATGTTGTTCCAACAGATAAATAGTTATAAAATTAGATACTCAATAATTTCACTCTTCCTCTCAAACTTCCTCAGCTTTCATTATATTCCTAAGCAAAAACAGTTCAGTTTTAAATTACTTTCTTCAGTAATATCATAACTGAATTTCAGATGGACTAGTCAAGTTCAAGAGAAATGATGTGCAGGAAACAAAAATGCAAGCAGTTTAAACAAAGGAACATATTTGGAGTTAACTGAGTTCGTAGAGAGTTAACCAATGATTATGTATTTATCTCTTTCTAAGTTTACCTGACTTCTATACATCATTCCATTGATGCTCATACTAATTTTTATTTTATATTTACATATAAAGTATCTCTCACTCTCTTTCTGCATCTGATATTCTACTTGTTTAAGTAGCAGTTGACCATGCTTATCACCAGTATATTAAAAATAAGTGCAATAGTTATGTTAGAACTAGAATGTATTTTAGGCAAGAGTGTGGCAAAACTGAAAATATAATCAACCATCTCTGCTGAGTTCTTACATAAAAGAACAATTTTGTAATGCTTTTAGTACTCATCATTTGAATTACTCCATTGATATTAGTTTATTGTCAATGTTCCCCACTAGAATATAACCCTCATGACATGTAATGGACCTCATCTATATTGTTTGTTGCTATAACTCATATAATATAGCTTTTCTTCTAGCACAGTCTTCCTGCGTAATTTATTATAACTTAGCACATTTTTGTCATGGAAATATATAGCTAACTTTTCTTAAAACCTAGGGTATAGGACACCAGTGATTTTTAACTTAAGGCTCATTATTTTTTTAAAAAAATCGCTTTATTGTTTACAAGGCACATTAACACATAGCAAATCACACAGTTAAAAACTGGTTAAGGGTCATAAGCAGCTGAATACTTTTGAACATTTTTGCACTCCTGGAATTGCTCTCCCAGTTTACCTTTGAAGGCATGTGACATTATCCAAATTAGATACATTTATCCTCATTTTTTATTTTAGTGATATTAAGTGTGTCTGTTTTTCCTTTCTTTTTAATTTTTTTTAAAAAAACTCATCTTTTCCAGTTTCTTTTCTTCATAAAAATCTATCTTAGCAAAGTCTCTTCATATATAATGTTCCTGTTTTATTTTTTCTGTTTTTAATTTTGCTAATTCCTTACCTAAATTTTATAACTTTTCTTCACTTTATTTGGATTCATTTTTTTCTCTTTTTTTTTGATATTATAAAGTCGAAGCTTAGATTATTGATTTCAGATTTTTCTTACTTTCTAATGTATGCATTCAATGCTATAAGTTTCCTTCTAAGTATTGCATCTCACACTTTGATATATTATATGTATATTTTCATTTAATTCAAAATGTTTTAGAATATTTTGAGATGTCTTTGACCCATGTTATTTAAAAACATGTTGTTTATCCTAAGAGTATTTGGGGGGATTTTCCAAGTGTATTTGTGTTATTGATTTCTAGTTTAATATCAGTATGGTCTGAGAGTGTAGTCTTCATGATTTCTGATCTTTTATGGGATGACCCAGGACGTGTTCTATTTGAATGAATGCTCTGTATGGGTTTGAAAGCAAGGCATATTCTTCCGTTGTGAGATCAGTATTCTGTGTCAGTTAGATCCAGTTGATTGTTGGTGGTACTGTGTAGCTCAACTGTGTCCTTACTGATTTTCTGACTGCTGTGTCTGTCCATTATAGGATGTTTACATTTCCAAGTATAGTAGTGGATTCTACTACTACTTCTTGTAGTTCTATTTCATTGTTTATGTGGAATATGCAACATGTGGAGAAGTCCATGGTGCTTTAGTTAGAAGTTAAAACTTTAAAACGGGAACTAATTTCTTAACCTAATTAATGATACATGTTTACCTGTTCAGGAATGAATAAAATTGTGATTTTGAAGTATAGTGGATTGGATGTTGTTCCCTCAATAGATATGTCATGTGCAAACTCAGAATTTGATCTTGTTTGGAATAAGGGTCTTACTTAGGTAAAGATCTCAAGATGGAATTATCCTAAATGAGGTATGCCCTAATCCAAATAACTACTATCCTTATAAAAACAATTAGACAGAAATTTGGTACATATAGGGAGAGGACACATGAAGACAGAGACAGAATTGAGAACGATGCTTATTAGACTAGGCCAAGGAACGCTAAAGATCACCTGCAGTCATCAGAAGCTAGCAGAGGCAGGTTCTCCCTATTTGCCAAAAAAGGAACCAGCCCTGACAACCTTTTCAACTTCTGACCTCTAAAATTTTGTTTTAAGCCTAGGTCTACCTGAATCCTATACTCTATTCCATTGAAGACTATGTTCATACTAATTTTTATTTCATACTCCCATATAAAGTACCTATCCCCCCCTCTCTCCTTTTGATAGTTTGTGGCAATTTGATATAGAAACCAAAATAAATTTGTCAGTATTTCACAAATTGTGTAGCTTAGCACTGAGATAAGGTAAAACAATTCAGCATTTCTTTACTTATTTGACCTGAAAAAGACACACAGACAACTAAAAATAAAATGTGTGTGAATGTGTTTTAAGTGAAACATCATTGAGAAAAGAACAAGAGTATGGCAAAACTGAAAAATGTAATCAACTGTGTCTGCTGAGTTTTCACATAAAAAAAACAACTTTGTAATGCTTTTAGTACTCATCATTGATATTGGTTTATTGTCAATGTTCCCACTGGAATATAAGCTTCATGACATGTAATGGACATCATCGTTTGTTGCTATAACTCACATACCTAGAACAGGATCTGACACATAATGACTGCTCAATAAATATTTGTTGAGTAAAAAGACTGATTTTATAAAAGGAAACTTTTATTGCTATGATGCAATTAGGTGCAAAGAGAGAATTATTTTATAATATTCCAGCAACAGAGGTAAAATAGAAATGTATACATTGAAATATATCCTAGATTCCAAGGTGATCCTATCTATGGGGTTATCATCACTATATCATAGGAGTTCTTAGATCTCTTAGAATCAAATTGACTTGCATTTTGGGTGGTTATACCAACCACATTATCATTTATTTTTGAATAAGTCACTTCTCTGCCTTTTGGCCTCAGTGAAAGAAATATAGGTAAATAGAGTTGAGCATTTTGATAAAGAACCCTATGCTGCAGTTTAGGGAGAATGTAACATTGATTGTTAATATTCATGGAAAATGAATCGTTTGTTTGCTCTCGTTTCAAGCATAGAATTCACCATGACTTCAGTGGAAGCTTTTTACAACAATAAATCTGTGCCAAATAATAAATTACATTCTCTCATATTAAATTAAAATGTGCACATTGGAGAGGCTTAATTTTAAATTTCCATGACAAATGGGAATTTGGACACTAAAAATGAATGAAATAAAGTTCAAATACAAAGGAAAAAAACCCAAGCTGCAACTCTCCCAGGGTTCTCTTTCTCTTTTCTTTCTGTGTCAGGTAACAAATAGTCCATAAATTTGTAACATTAGGTGTTGCTGTCAGAATATTGTTTTATGCTTTCTAAAATGATTCTTGTTGTGGTAATGGGAATTTATATAATTTGTGGTAACCTGATATACAAAGAATATTTTCTACATGCAAAAGAGCAATAATAAAAAAAACTTACATAAGAAAGCAAATGCATTTAAACATTCTAACAGTTCTCCCCTCGACACATGAATGCAACTTAGAATTTCAGATCTACTGTATTTTCTAATTATGGATGGCATTGTATCTAAACTGACTTAACACAGATATTTCTTACATTCTAGGATGACTTAACTATCATGTCCCTTCCCACAGAAGTCATGTAAAAGTAAACAGTTCTTGAAAGGGTCAGATAAAACCTTCAGATATTCTTTATTACCATCATAAAACCTCAATGAAAGGTACCTAATGACATTTCTCTATTTTTCTCTTATCAGTGTGAAGTTTGCAAAATAATCTGCCCAGCACAGGAAGCATCATGAGAACAGTGCTCTCATTTCACTCCTAATAAGAATGGAAAACATCAGGTGTTTCTTAAGTCCTATCCTGGGCCACTGCTGTAGGCATCACTGTGATTGATTTCATCCTGCAGTCTTCAGTTTACAGGAAATCCATATAAATCAACATGAATATGGAAATTTCATACCTCCCAGGAGTAACAGATTAACTGATTCTAAATTGGAACAAAAAAGAAAGGTCAATAGGAAAGCATCCATGAGGAACATAGGAAAAATATGCCAGACACTGTTACTTTCCTTGGAGGGTTACACTGTGGGTTCTTTTATTTTTGACTCAAAGCAGCATATCCTGAACTTGCAACCACAAATATGAATATTTGGGAGCCAATAGGGTTACCCTTGTAAGGGAGTTTTTAGCCTTTTTTGATTTACAGATTTATTTTTTCCAGAATATGAAAAAAGCCAAGGAAACTCATTCTCCAGAAATCTCTGTACTCAGACAACTTTTCATACAACTACTGAGAGCATTCTGCACCTGAACTGTAGTCAGTACAAACTTAGCTTAGCTTCCTTGTTAAGGAGAGAACTGAGAGTAGAGGAGGACTCCACAGAATGAGATGGAGACCCGCCAGAAAAAAACTAGCACACAGTTTCTATTTGCACTTCCCCCTGGTCATAACATTTTTACCCTTCAGGATAGTTCTGAAAAACACAGTCTCTCCCAAATTATCCCTTTTACCTTAAACTCCTCCTGAGGGAGACTCTAGAGTAATGTCTCATGAACACTCTGAATCCATAAAGAATTAGAATCATACATATGTTATTATTGAAATGACTTCCTCTTCTATCTCTTGGACTGGACTTAATGCAACTAGTGATAAAAATCAGAAAATCAAAAAAGGTTATGCATGTGCAAATCCATTTTTAGTGTTTCATATACAAAGCAGCATTTGGTTTGTTGGAAAACTGGGATAGACACTGGAAAACTAGCCCTAATTTGTCATAAGAAAAGGAGGAACTAAAAAATATTTCTGAACTAAGTCATTGACTACTAGATATGCATCAGAATTTATCATAAGTCTAATTGGGTAATGAAATTGGGTTAACAAATTAAAAGGAAAAAAAAGGAATCAGCCAGCCATTTTTAGGGCAGACAAATAGAGACAGCAGCTCTGGTTGGTTTGGGGGTTCAGGCTGGTGGTAGACTCTCAATTTTATTATAGATAAGGAGACAAAAAGGCAGGAGTACTATCTGCCAGTACCAAAGCGGCCTGTCCTGTGAACACTTTTTCATTCATCCACAATAAAATCTCAGATAAAATAATTAATAATTAATAGGTCCAAAAGACCTTCTTGTGCTTCTTACCCACAAAATTATATCTTTGGGTATATTTTTTCCCATCAAGAATTGCCTTGCATTATTTTCTTTTGTTAATGAACAGTGTTCACCTATAAGCAAAAGTGCTTAATAATTTAAATAAATAAAACTTAGACTTAATTCATATTGGGCCTTGTTCATAGATAAGGGACTGTTCTAGGAACCTTATACATAATGTCTTTTATTCTTAGAAAAAGTTTTCAAGGTAGTGTTGTTATTATTATCAGTTTTTGAGATGAATAAATTGAAGGTTGAAGGATTTAAACATTTTGCTAAAATACACACATCTCTGAAGGTAGGATTGGAGCTCAGATCAATTTACCATTAAATCATGTGAAGTCCTGTTGAGGGCGGCGAATCAAGTCAAGATGGCACCTGGCAGTTTGCCAGGAGGAGTGATTTGTGAGGCAACGCCACAGAGCTATTAGGATGGTGGAGATTCCTTATTGGCTAATTGCTGTATCTGGATGATGCTAATTGAGTCAAGCTGTGTGTGGTTAGTTGGGTATATATACCGCTGTTGTTCCGTAATAAAGCAGTTCCCGTTTCAACCTCCAAGTTGCTTGTCACCCCCCAGTTGTTTGCCCAGCCAGACTATGGCAGAGTCCCCTCTGTCAAGCTACTTATCCTAGTATGACTATGCACAAACAAGAGGATGGGGAATCCCAGAATATCAGGTGCTTTTTTCTTTTGTCATAAAGTGAAAATGTAAAGCTTTTTTATATGAGGACAATGTGAACTTGAGGAGAAGTTTCATAACAATTGAATTTCCAAGTGTGAAAAAATTAGGTAGGTTGTAAAATAAGCTACAGGCTCCAAATCCGGCTGAACTGATAACTGTTAGAATATTTGCTTTTTAAATCATTTCTTTCTTGTATTATTGAAAATAGAAGCTACCTCTAGTAAAGATGTATTGTTTATGCCATTAGAACAAATTACTTTATCTGATGATTTTTAAAAAAAGCATACTAATTGAAAAAACAAAAAAGAAAAAAAGGTTAAGAAAGAAAAATAAAATTCTGTGTCTATTTGTTCTGGGAAAGAAAATACTAAAAGTAATTTAAAACATTGAAGCTCAGCATTCACTGTTTGGTAAAGATATATATTTTTCCCCAAAAAGCACTCCAGGATTATTGAACATGACATCAGCACTGGTAGTATTCTTTTGCTGAAGGAAATGAACCATCATGGGCCATCAGGGGAGCAATGGTGGATTTAATGGGGCCATTTGAGCAGGGAACTTTTAGTCTTATTGCTGTTAATATCACAATGTGCAATGGCTTCTCCTTTATATTCAGCCTGTTAGTTAACTAAAATAGAAGAATTCAGAGGAAATAAAGAAAAGCCACCTGGAGGGAGTGCTTACTCCTACAAAATCTTAATAAATTGCTCAATAGCCTGTTTAAACATACACATGAATCTCTTTAGTAGAGAAATGTTTTCAGCTCCACGTAATACCTGTCTAACATGGTTTAGAAGAATGTCAGGAGAAAGAAGATCAACTGATGGCAAAGACAGAAGGATATACAAGGTACACATTTGTATTGCCAGCTCATTCCAATCCAGGATAAGACATAAACGGGTGCTGAGAAGGAAGTTGATCATGACAAGATTAGTGACCAGTGCTTTTCTTCTCCTCTGACAGCTTGTGGATGCAGGATGGATTTACAAGTCCCTGGAGGACAGGAAGGCATAAACAACACTTGGCATCAGCACCATGAAGTGCTGACATCACCAGTTCAAATCATCTGAGTGAGCCAGAAAATTAGAATCCCAAACTGCATTTTGCAGTATGATGCCATGCAAATGAAGAAATATGACAGATCTCAAAAAGTGCACTTGTGAAATAATTTTTAAAATATTCTGATTGAGTATATTCAAAATGAGATATTATTACAAATACAGCCTGTACAGTCAAGGAAATGAGAGTTTGAATATTGTCCCAGAAGTGATAGAATAAGTGGTAAGCAATGCTTCTTAATAATAATGAGATCCTCTGATCTCATGAAGGCAAAAGCCAGTCCTCCTAACCCCAAGATAACAGATGTATTTATATGGTGGAATCCTGCCATCACCTGCTTGGCAGCCTCATGCTGACGAGCAAGCTGTGTTTGAACTGTCAGATGCTTGACTATCACTGTCAGTTCCACTCTTGACACATCAGTTACGTCTGTATTTCAAGAAGGGCAAAGAGCAATGTTTTCTGCATCTATTTTCCGCCCTGTATTTGTATTTTGTCATCAGGTATCACATATGTCAATATCTAGGAGAGCCATTCCTCTGTGTTAAAGGAAGGGAAAAATTCTGAAACAATTTCTCTCAACATTGTGTTTTTGCAGGGTGATCATCAGAATGTGTTCAGGCATTAATTTTTTGAAAGAATAGGTTGTTCATTTCATAAAACTAATTTACGATGCCATTTCAACACGAGGCTTTCTACTTTAGATTTTAGTACCAGCAATAGTTACTTAAGTGTTTTCAAGGAGAAAATCCATAAAAACATTATGTTTACACCTATGTCTTTTTTTCTGATTCTTTCTTCTCAAACTTATTCTTTCTACCTACAAACTTAGTATGTTTATATGTGAATTTAATATTTTTGCTAACAAAGCTTTATTTTGTAAAGATAATTTCCAATGAATATGTTCAATACTTATGCATACATTCAGCATTATAACATCATTCAGTTACTGAGTTATATTAACAGTAGTATCACTTATCAATAAATATTATCTATTTATTCATAGTCTCTATATTCCAGGCATGAAGTTAGGAAAATTGCATGCAGAACATAAATTAATGACAACACATTTTAAAATAAATTTCATTTGAAATATCTCAAATTGAGAAATAGCCCTAGATTTCCTTTGAAACATCTCTCCTCCATTTATGAATCCAGAATTCTGCGCTGGGCATATTGGTACACATCTGTAATCCCCGCAACCCAGGACACTGAGACTGGAGGATCACAAGTTTGAGGCCATCCTCAGCAATTTAGCAAGACCCTGAGCATTTCTGTCTCAAAATAATAATAATAATAATAAGAAGAAGAAGAAGAAGAAGAAGAAGGACTAGTGATGTAGCTCAGTAGTAAGGAATCCATAGATCAAATCTCCAGTACCAAAATAAAATAAAACAAAAACGGAACTAGGAATACTAAATAGTTTTACACTTTTTCACTCAAACTTTCTTTCCAGAATGAAACTTAAGGAAGATTTAGAGAATAATACTTTCCTGTTCTCCATGACAAAGAAATCGGGATAACTGCTTCTATTGGAAATGTAAATGTTAAGAATGATAGTTAAGATTTTTTTAGATGGGATAAGGTTTTAGGATGCTGCTGACAACTTGAGGTGGCTATAATAAAATAACACCAGAAAAACATTAGGGAATTAAGAATGGCTTATTAAACAAAATGAATCGATATTTCTGATTTTGGAACATTCCTAATGTTTTGTGTACATTTATTTTCTTGATGTTCATAATGTGTGTGTGTGTGTGTATTTTTTTTTCTACTAGAAGATCTCTTTGGGTGTGACTTTCCTGCCAGACTAATATAATTGGACTGTTATGAACTACAAGAAACTAAAGACAGTTGGTGCCAAAAGTAAAAGTCTTACAGGAGGATTATGATTTCAAAGCCAGCCTCAGCAACTTAGTGAGATCCTCTCTTAAAATAAAATATAAATAAGGCTAGGGATGTGGCTCATTGGTTAAGTACCCCTGAGTTCTATCCATGGTACAAAAATAAATAAACAAATAAAAATAAATAGAAGAAAAAGAAGAAGGTGAATGAGAAAGAGAACAAAGTCCTGCTTACAATAATTTCAAAATCATGCAAAAGAATACAAATTAATTTTTTTCTCTAAGTTAAATTCTATTTGAGCTACTATTTTCTCAGTTTTGCCATGTCTATTTAGAATTATCTTTTATATCTAAATTCCAGGAAAGTTTCATTATAATTTTTAACTCTTGCAAAAAATATCGTTTTCCTTCCATATTCTTTTCCCTCATGATTTGTCAATTCAAAGGATTTGCATAGAAATTTCCCATCACTGGAAGAGTAGAGCTGAGAGAATCTGATCAATGTCTATAAACACCAGTATTCTCAGGATGCACAGATTCATTTCAAAATCCTGGAAGACCAACCTTCATCCTGGCATCTGCTATATTTCTATGTTCTCCTCTGGTAGCCAGCCTAAAATACATCTTCCTTCCAAATACTTGGTTTCCAACTGCAAGACTCTTTAATACTAATAGAAAACTCATTAACTCTCTTTCTTGGAAGGATTGGGGAAAAATGTGTACCCATATACAGGATGTGGTGAGAAGAATTCAGATGTTCTCTCAGTTCACTCAGGAACCACAGGAAACATATTGGGGCTACTCCAGGACCTCCCTGCCTTGGCTAAAACTGTGGCTATTACTTCTTTATTGCTTCCTTCTCTAGGTGATGGTGGTAACTTTTGCTGTTTGCTACACTCACAGCTCTAAGTGATAGTTCCAGTAATGCTGGATTTCCAAAACTGTGTACAGAATTTCATAGCCAGAGGATATAGAGATGCTGATTCACAAGAGAACCTTAACATTCAACAGTTCTTTCTTTTCTTTCTCTGGTAAATTAGGATGTTTGTATTCCTTCTATGATGCAAAATATAGACATATACACACATGCACACAGATGCATGAATGCATAAATAAATTTAAAAATTGTTCTGCAAGTATTCTTTCAAATGTTATGCTTGAACCAGTCTATCGGATTTCTCCACTGAGTTGCAAATCATCTCTTGGGACTATAGTTACCTAATTAATGGCTCTAGAAAATCGGAAGTCTTTTTAGTGAAATTAGGGTAGAGGAAGCAAAGTTCTAGAAAGGAAAGAATATTGTTTATGGTTTCACAATATAGTTACTACAACAAACTGAGAGAAAATATTCAAATTGAACTTTCATCCTGTAGGATATGTTTCTTGTGCAACATCCTCCAAATTAGGTGCTACAATAAAACAAATCAAAGCACTCTACATACCATGTCATCAAACACCAATTAGTTTTTAGATAAAGAAAAGAAGGTCAGAGAAATTTAATAACTTTTCCAAAGTTATATGGCTCCTTTTGTCAAAACTTGTTCTCTTGGGTCTAGGATCTTGTGAAACTCTGTCAGTTTGTGTCATTCCTGTTTGCTCCTGGGTAAACCCTGGGCTGATTTTCCCAGCTTCGCCTATGATTCCGTTCTAGTTTCTTCTCTGTACCTTCTAAGAGAAATATAACACAGTGATAATGTATACATTAAAGTGTTAGTTTAACTCTAAAGGAATTGAGCCCTGAGGGATTGAGATCTTTCATATGCAATAACAACAGTAATAAATACAAGGAAGAAGCATTCAAGAAGAAAATGACCCCTGAAGTCCTTTAGTGGTTGATTTAATGTAGCAAATACCGTATGTTTCATCATAATGGTTATTGAATTGATTATTGAAAGATTTTATAGTCGTATAAAAATTGTGATATGATGTAATAGGCTTTGAAACTATCACATCATTTCAAGCTGAAAAAAAATAATTCTATGAAAGTAATTATTAACACCTGAATTGTAAGATAAAAGTTTAACTTTTAAGGCACTAGAATCAATAGACTTATAGAAATTTTCACTTTTACAAGAGAGACTAAGACTATGATTCTAGTCTCTCTCTGAATGAGAGAATTAAGATTTTTTTTCAGGTATACGGGGAAAAATGGGAGTTCATAACCCTTTTGAATCAAACTGTGAAATATGATATATCAAGAAAGATGTAATGTTTTGAATGACCAACAATAAAAAAAAGATTTTTTTTCAGAAAAATATGATATAATGAAATGCACACTTTCAAAATATTTAAATAAGAATGTAATCTAGAATAATGAATTCCTAATGATTTTTTATTCTTTTTGAAAATTATAACATTCTATCATTTATTATCTAAAGAGTATCTGAAAACTTATAATTTTAGAAAGGTATTTTGAGCTTGTGTTTGGTGGTGATTGACCAGCTTTATGTAATATCTAAAACAGATATTAATATTAGTTATTGTTACAACAACAAACATTTATTTTTTATTTGTGGCTGGTAACATACTAATTCTATGCATGATGGATATGAGGGAGACACCTAAATATCAACATTCCTTCAATATTTTTGGTTGATATAATTCTAATTGGTATTTCAGAGCTTCATATAATAATGTATTGAGTGAGTTTCTTTGCCTGTCTGTGGGAACCTGCTACAAAAACCATTGATCTTTTCTCTTGGAGTGCACAGCAGCATTTGATTCACTGTTTTTTAATATCTAGGGAGCATTGTAGCACACAGAGTGCAGAAGTAGACATGAAAGGTTAGTGATTTGCTTTTATAAGGCATGCCCTGCTTAATCTGTTATACTAATGCCTTTTGCTGCGTTGCCCTCTAAGATAAGGAACTTAAAGCCACATTTTAATAAAGCAGCCTCATTGAGAATTCTAAGAGAAAGACCCAGTCAGAGTCACTGAGTGAAAACTGAATAATGCCTGGTGTCAATAAAATCTGAGGCAATTATTTCAAAATCCAGTTTGGACCAACAGATTTTTGTAGTGCATATGTCTTATTTTTTTCACTATAGCTGAGGAGTCCAGAAGACTTTTTTTTTGTATTCAAATCTGGTCAATATCAAATTATATACATTCAGGGATTTATCAAGGGTCACATTGATAGTATCCTCTGTCACCAGTGGCTGTTGTCATAAGTAATTTACGTTCATTCTCATAGTTAAATGGTTTTCAAATCCGTTTTGTTTGTGGTCTAAACAGTGACCCAATGAGTCATTTTGGAAGTACTATTTCTTATTTCCAATGGTGTGCAGCAAACCATGATTGGAAGCTGTGTAGAGACTTAGTACAATTACCTGGTAAAAGGACACCTTGGAGCATGGGGATGATGCATTTCTACTACGGCTTAATGTCACTGCATTTTGGAATTGTGAGAGGCTCCATTGAGTGGTGAGAGCTGTATGGATTGTCTGAACTCCCACAACTTGAGACTGCAGCAATTAAAGCCAGAGTTCCCGTGTGCAGAAAATTTTTGCTATAAGGTGTGTATTTGTGTGTCGGGAGGGGGGGTGGGAGGAGGGAGAGAAATTTAGAAATACAAACAGGAAGAAAAAAAATAAAGACAGGAGTGAGGAATGAAGAGAGACACATTTTGAGTTCACACGTGGAAGAAACAGCTTTCTGTAGAGCAGATTAGCCTACCAAGTGCAGGATAGTATTCTTGGGAACTGCTGCTGTTGTGTTTGCAGGAGCCCTATGTGTTGTAGCTATTTTCCAGGAATCCAAATGTGTATGTTTTTTATGCATTCCTGTTTACCTATGCATCTTTATGACCAAAGAGATTGACTGATCTCCAAAATAATCAGTTGGGGTCACAGGTGCACTACATAGACTTTACAGAGGTAATAGGGCTTGGCAGTAAATGAGGGCTTGACAAATGTTAGTAATTATCATTTATCCTTCTGATGCCCTTTTATGTTCAAGACAAAGTATAATTTTATAAAACTAGCAATAATAATCATATCCCATCCAATATTTATTTAGTTTGATATGGTATAAAATATAACTTTGTGCATGTGTCATGTGTGTTAGTTTGTGTGTGTGTGTGTGTGTGTGGTATAGACATATTACTAACACAGTGATCTGTAAGATAGGAACTACTAGAAATATTTTATAGGTGCTAAACAGACACATTACTAGCAATAAGTTTTAGGAACAGAGGAATTAGATATTTTTTTCCTAAAGACTAGTAAATTAAAAGTATGCTAATTTATCTTAAAAAAACTTTTCTTTTTCTGCCATCATTAATTCAAATTCAATTCACATTCATGCACTATAAGTTTGTTTCAATTTTGTAGAGGCTTATATAGATATCTTTATCTGAACATTCTTAGACTTTTATTATAAATTCTGCCCACACTTCCCCAATGAATCATCTTTATACACTCACATTCCTATAGTAGCTGATTACCTAACTTCCTTGCTCTCTGTTGCTCAAAGCTATCTTTTTCATTATTAATGGATTTACCTTCCTAAAATCACGACTTTCAGTTGACCTTTTAAGACTGGCAAAATTTAATGGAACTTGTAACTTGCACTGTTAGCTGGCAGAACTGCAAATCCAATCGGCATAGACTTTCCTTGTCCCATTTAGGTAATATACATCAAAGCTACAACTTTCTAAATGTATTCCTGCCTGTCAAGGAGGAATTCAACTTCTGGGAATCTCCCATAATGGAATTTTCCTGAACATACTGAAAATCTTTAAGTATAATTATGTTCATCACATTATCAATGTGACTCAAATGATGGTTACAAAAGGTCCCTAGGTGGACCTTTGATATAATGGCCCACATCCACATATTACCAGAAACTTACTTGACCCCCAGTCTTGTTGATGATACCAAAGTGGCTTATATTTTTCTTGAGCCCATATTGTTCCAGTGACCTGTTTCTTTTGAATCCTCATTTTTATTCTGAATCTTGTCTCAAAAACATTTTCTTTTTATTGAGCTATTTTCCCACATTTTAAAGTCTTAACACTATTCTCTTTAAAGCATCACTTCTCTAAAAATGTATTACTTAATCTTAATATAATGCTGTTGGGGAAAACATTTTAAATGATGTTCTGAGTACTGCAGTGCTACAGATGTACACTACAGTTAATAAGAACTGAAATGATAATCCTTGAAATCACTGTAAAAAAATACATATATATATGATTTTCTATTGTATATCTCCTTAGTCTATAGCCTTTCAGTATAATTTTGAAATTCTCCTTCATATCATTTGGAATGTCTGTTCTTTTTTTTTTCTGAAAGCCTCCAGCAAATATCAAATTCTGTCTACTTTTATAAGCAAAACTTTTTCCAGTTCAGTTGATCCAGAGTGAAAATCAGGAATCTGCATTTTAATGAAGGTGACAATAAGAATTTTCTGGTACAAACAGGGATTTTTTTCTTGCTCTCTTAGCAGAATTATCACAATCTCTGGCTTCTTTTGCAAGAGTCATGGTTTAAAGGATGTATTAGAACATCATACTAAATTTAAAAATATTATTAGTGATTCTGACATAGTTGGTCCATGAACATACTTTATTACTAAGCTCATCCTAAAAGAAGAATGGGTCCTCACCATTCCTCATTAATAAGTGGGGCACTGTGAGGCTAGGCTGTCTTATGAAATGAAAAGATGGTGAGAAGGAAAATGTAACTGTGTAATAGGAAGGGTTTTTTTCTGCTTCGCTAGTATCTTGCTTATTTCTTTGTATATCACTCTTTTTCTTCTGTAAGGCCTAAAGCCTGCAAAGGACTTTACAGAGGGGAAAGACATTATTACTATCTAAAGCCATAGGATTGGGTGAGAATTCATGAGATCTAAATCTCAGCAGGAGAAGCTGCCATGCCCATGCCCAGTTTCTAACTGTGTGAAACACAGGTGTCCAGAGATAATTTCCATGTCTATAAATGTTCACTTAAGTTTCAAATGATCTCTGTATATGTGTTAACAACATAACGACACATATGTTAACACATATGCGTTAGAAGAAAACTACTTTATATTACCCCTTCTCTCTTCCAATTTTTAATTGATTTTAAAAATTGAAAATTTGAAAAGTAAAAATAATTTGAAAGATTATAAGGTTAATCCTTTTGCAGTGGTTTCAAGGAAAGGAAATATACATATGTAAGATGTGTTAGACATTTTAATCAAATAGCTTGCTATAGATTTTCATATCAACTGAATAATGTAGCTGATATATTTCCAGTAAAACTAAGTTGACCCACTAAAGTGGTAATAAACCTTGTGTAATAATGCTAATGTTCATGAGACTGAACATAGGATGTGTAAAATGAGAAATATAGAATAAGAAAAAAAAAACACCAGTATTAAGTGTTGTTTTTCATGAGCTTATTCTCCATTGCGGCTTCTTTATTTGAAAAACGTAACTGTTCTGTGACTTGTCCCAGTTATAAATCAATAAATATCACTTCTTTTGTAAGTTTAGATATAATAACTATGAAGAAGGTAGAATTAAATAACAGTTGTGGAAAGTATTGATTGGAAGAATATTTTATACTGCTCCTAAAGATCAATTCACCATCCCTAATTTCACAAGCATGGGACTGTTCCTTATGGGGATGTGATACTGTTCCAGAGCATGTGGTTGCATAAATACTGAATACCCAGGGGGTAATGTCACAATTTACTGTCTTGCTTTTCGTTCAGAGTTCATTTCAATGCTAGGGATGACACTGATTTGCTGCCTTGTGTCTGGCCTGTATCTATCTTCAGCTGCTGAGGTTAATCATACTCAGGGGAAATCTGGCCCACTGGTAAATTTGTTCAGCTTTTTATATTCTCACAACCATTGAAAATCATTGTTGGCATTTTCAATTTGTTTATTAGGCAAACATTTAATGTCAACCAGCAAGTTTAGGTAGGACATCTTATGTAAATCATGTCTACAGACCATCAAAGAACACATTTTTTGCAGACAATAGAGCACAGATAGTTTTCATATTAATAGTTTCTATAATGGCTGTGGTATAAATATAGATGCATTATTGTATTTAATGAAAAACTAAACATTTTCAGAAGTCATACTAGGACTGATTTTGTAAGATTTGTGAAATGTTAGAAGTACATAGAGAGAGGGAATCAATTTAAACTGAAATGTTCAAATCCTGAATTCTCTATTTGGATATGCAAAACCATATTCCAGGACCCCCTGTACATTGCAAACTCCCAGTATACTCGAGTGCCTTGTGTGTAGTTTTGTGTATAACCTACAAATATCTTCCCAAATAATTTAAATCATAAATAGTTTACTTATGGTACTTAATCCCGTGTAAATTCTATGTAAAAGGATATCATACCATATTATTTAGGAAATATTGACAAAAATTTGTTCATGATCATACAAATGCAAGTTATTTTAATATGTTTTATCTATGGTGGTTGAATTATGTAGATAGGGAGAATAACTGTAATCTTCTCATGTTGCTTAATATCTTTAAAGACTTTTCTTCTCCAAAGTGTAGGCTGTTTAAACTACCACAAATCAAAAAGTGATCTGCTTAGGAAGGAGTCTGAATGTTCTGAAAGCAGATCTAGATTCTTCAGTTCTCCTTGCCCCTCATTTTGACACTCAAATTCTCACCAGAATCCTGTGTTTGTTTAAAATCCATCAAAATCTGTGTCATTTATGCCTATTAGTAACCATCACCAAAGAGACCCTAGACTCCACAGTCTCCTATTACCTCCTGTATATTACCTCCACCTAATTACATCCATGTATTCTATTATCCATACCTTCCTTCACACAAGCTCCTGGCATTTTTTCCTGCTCTATCCTCTCTTCTTGCTATTGCAGCCATCTACCAATTTCTACTCACTGCCCCATGATTTCACTGTGACATTAACTCATTCATCCCTCACTATACTGTTGTGATTTCAATAAACAGATCAACAAACCTGGTAACACATTAGGCATTGCAAATCATTTAATTCTGTCATTTCAGTAATGCTCTCTTACAACCTATTTTGATCTCTCAGGAACATACTGGATATCTTGTATTGCTAGTAACAGCTACCTGGCTTTCCATGTCATGATGGCAGCAAATTAGGTACAGTAATGATTCCCTAAACCTCAAGTTATTAAAGCAAAAATGTTTATTTTTCACATAGAGATGCTGTTGTGTCTCCAGTCAAGTTTTAAGTCACTTCTCTACATGGACTTCCATCAACTCAGGCTTTTATGATTGTGACATTATGGGGAGAGGGTTGCTCACAATAGAAAGTTGGAAACTAAATGCTTCCTCTGGACAGTGTTGCTCAAATAGACTTACAGTGTCATGCATCCAGCTCTATAAATACTCCCTCAAGTTTGGGCAGTTTACTCTCTTTTCAGCTTAGCATTTCTCCAGACCCACTGAGACTAAAATTCATTGGTATAATATCATTTTCATTGTTTCTTTCCCCTTCAAGGTACCTCTCCTTCCCCATCAAAACCCAGCTTGAATTCCATAGTATGTTATTACCATTGCCTCAAAAAAACCCCTTATCTCTTTTGATACTTCTTTCTATCTTCATAGAACAAAATAGAGGTGGAAAAGTTTATTTGGGGCTCATAGATTCAAAGGTTGCAGTCAAAAGACACTAGTTCCATTGCTGTGGCATAAAATGAGGCATAACGTCATAGCAGAAGAGTGTGGTGGAGGAAAGCAGCCCAGGACAGCCAAGAAGCAGGGAGAGGCTCCTCATTAGTAACAAAATATATATCCCAAAGGCATACCCCCAGCACCTACCTCCTCCAGCCACACCCTACCTGCCTACATTTACCAACCAGTTAATCCTTACCAGGAGATTAATGCACCGGTTAGATTAAGTCTCTTATAACCCAATCATTTTACCTCTGAACTTTCTTGCATTGTCTCACACATGAATTTTGAGGACACCTGATATCTAAGACATAATACCTGACTGTGTTCTCAGTTCTCCATACATATGGTTTTTATGTATTTCCCACTTTTATCCATGTCTAGAGAAAATGACCATTTTGTATTTATCAACATAATAATTAAGTACATCTACAATGCTCTCCAACATTGAAACATTTACTAAATTTCTTCACTCTCCCACTTTTCTAAAAGACTGTATTACTCATTTCTTTTCTCAAAGCTCAGCTTGTTTTTCTCATCTTCACTCTCAAATAATAACTATTCCTACATTACTAAGGGAAGTGGCATCATCAGAAGAGAACTTTCTCAAACTGACCTCACCTATTCACCTATCATCATCAGTATCCACATTCTCCACTTCTATTCCCTTTCCAAGAATGAAATGTATTTGCCTCTATCTAAGACAAAACTCTCTCTTAAGCATGATATTCTTACCAAACTTTACCCACCCTCCTTTCTGTAACCTATGATTTCAAATTTAGTTTTTCATAGCATCTTCACAATGATGCAAAGGTGTTATTTGACAGCCAAGGTAATTACAAATCCTATTGCCTGTACTTTCAAAATATACCCAGGATATAACTGTCACCATCTTCACTGCCACCAGCATATCTAAATCACAATCAGTTCTTGCCTACAAATGTTGTCTTGCCTACTTGGAATACTGTAAAAGGATATTAACTGTGTTGTTTCTTTGCATATTTGCCTTCCTTAGCTTACTTATCAAAGAACAGACTTAATGTTACTTTTATAATTTAAGTATACTGTACACTTACTTCTTTAATCACTAGGGGCTATGTTCAAAGGTACCCAGTGGATGCCTAAAACTGTGGATAGTGCTGAACCTTCTATGTAGTATAATTTTTGCTATATCTATCTACTTATAATATAGTTTAATTTATAAACTAGACACAGCAAGCAATTAATAACAATAATAAAATAAACCATTATAATAATATACTATAGTAAAAATTATGTGAAAGTCTCCTCTTCTCCTCTCTCTCTCTCTCTCTCTCTCTCTCTCTCTCTCTCTCATATCTTATTGTGTGTGCTGTGCTCACCTTTTTTCTTCTTGACTACACATAACTGAAGCCACAGAAAGTAAGCTGTATTCAGGCCACACTTTGGCAAAAAGCCTTCCTATGTGAAGCGATCCAAACTTCTTGCTGTGGCCTAGTTCCATTCTGCTCTTGCCTGCCACTCACCTCATTCCATTCTGCTCCTTTGTCCCTCATCCCTGTGCACACTGTCCTCCAAGCTGTTCCTTGAACATGCCAGACATGCTGTGCCTCAAAGACTTTGCATACTTAGTTTTTCCTCTGGCCTGACATCCTTTGGCTATGCTTATGGCTCATCTGCTTCTTGTCTTTGCCCAATTGTCACCTTTGCATTAAGGCTCCTCTGGCCATGCTATTAAATTGTAACTGCAATTTAATAACATTTAGTAACAAACTTCCCTTCCCTTTTTTTCTATTCTATACTCCCTGTAGTCTTCTGGTAATATGATTTACTTACCTGTTTTGCTTAAGTTTTGTTGGTTTCCATTAAACCTGGTATGAGTTCCTTGTAACCTGAAATTTTTGTTTGTTTTTCTTTACTCACATATTGCTAGAATATGTTAGCTCTTCAATTAGATTGTTAATAGTACAGATGTTGAATAAATCATTGATGAATAAAACATACCACTCAAGTCAAACTCATCTATCACACTCTAAAAACAACACATATTCAACTCTTTTAGTCACTACTTTCTTAAAATAACTTTATTTTTAATACATAATATAAACCAATTGTACCCATTTCTTACATTCTTGAATTATAATTTAGTAAGTTTCTATTCCTCCAGTAGTTTCTCCTTTGAATTTATTATTTTCTGACTACTAAGTGATATTTTAAAGGTTCAATTTTATGCCTTCTTTCTCTACTTAAAATCAATTATATTTTACTATATATTACTATTTTTATTATATATTACTATTTTCTACTGGTGATAAAGTGTAAGTTCCAGCAAGGTGTGGTAGTGCATGTCTATATCTCAGCAACTTGGGTGGATGAGGCAGGATAATGACAAGTTCAAGGCCAAGTCTCAGCAACTCTGTGAGGCCCACCAAGTCTCAAAATAAAAATAGAAAAGACTGAGGATGGAGCTCAGTGATAAAGTGCCTCTGGGTTCAACACACAGCACCAAAAATAAATGAATAAGTCTCAGTACAAAAGATCAGGTGTTTGGAATCTGGTCCCTATTTCCTTAGTCTCACCTCTTTCCAGGCTCCAGTCTACACGCTGACCCTCAAAGAGCCCTGGCTGAAGCTGCATCTGTAACTCCTGCACACTGGTCTCTACTGACTGTAATGGCAGAGATTGAACTATCAATTATTGCCAACTAGAATCTAGAGGATACACAATCGATACATATTTTTTAAACTTTATTTCTTGTTTATAAAAAACTTTATTTATTTATTTATTTATTTTATATGTGGTTCTGAGAATCCAACCCAGTGCCTCACAAGTGCCAGGCAAATGCTTTACCACTGAGTCACAACCCTAGCCCCAATTAATACATCTTTTTGAAAAATAAAAATGAATATAATACTCTACTGCATGAATCTTGTTATCTTGCTTCCTTGGCCTTGGATATTTCATTCCCTTCACCTGGGATTCCATGTTATTTGCCTTGTATGGATTTTAACTTTGTGTCTTTAAAATTTTAGATTATTTGCCATTGTCTTTCCAAGGATTTTCTCATCTGAAACACATTTCTTGTTTTTCATATGTCTTTTCATGGCATCTGCTTTGTCCTTCTCTGCACTAGTGGTAAAAATTTCAGTAATACTTATCACAATCTCTGTGTAATTAATAATTTCTTTACTTGAGTGTTTTCTCCACTGAGCCTTGACAAACTATTTATGGAGTGATCTTATCTTCTCCATGTTTTGTAAACACAGAGCACAGTGCCTGGCATGTTACATAACTAAAGAGTGTTTTTAGGATGATAGCAATAATGTAAAATTACATATCATATGTAAACAATGTAATAGTCATGGGAAGCGTTGGCTCTATGCTGAATCTACTGCTTTTCTGGAACACTGATGACAAGATGGAGTCAATGATTTTCCTAGGTTTTAAAGGGAGTCTTTAGCAAAAGTAAGAATTGGTCCCAGATCACTGAACTCTAAGCCAATGATGGCAAAGGCAATGGTTTCCTATTATATCCTTCATATTAGGCAGACCACCATGAAGTTCATGCTTTTGGGAGTCTGTTACACAAATGGTCAAATAAGCATTAACCCTGATATTGTTAAATAGCCTCCTCTAGACTCAATATAATTATAATTATAACATAATTATAATGTATTTCTGATAGAAATAGATTTTGTAACTTTCTTTTAAAATGTGTCTGGATATTCCTTTTTATGAAAAACAATTGGAATCTAAACTAAAAGCAATAGATATGGTACAATTCTGTTGGACTTCACTAGAAAAATACATCCTCTCTAACTACCTCATTCATCTGATACCAGTAATATACAGAAGGCATGATTATGTCATTAAGTATTTCATTTCTTTGTAATTTAGATAATTCACAGCTTCTCAGAATGAAAGAATCATATCAGAGTCCTACAGAGAAAGGCTCAGGGATCTGATTAACATAGATAACCTGCTATTAAAACTGAGGACTCAGAAGAAACCAACCCAATATAAAAGACAATACAAGGAGTCAGACCAAGAGCAAGTATGAGAAAAATTCAATCATACACTGAGTCTAGTATAAATAAGGTAAAAAATATAGAATGCTCTGGATAAAGAGACTGAAAATGCATGTATAGATTCAAAAAGAAAATTGGCACTTTCAATTCATCATTTGATCAAATATTTATATAAACATGTAAAAGGAATTATGTTGGCGCTGGAAAAATGTGTCTAATACAATTTATTTCTTTAGTTCATTTATGGTCTAGTTAGATTTGATTGAATAATTGAAATTTTAATAAAGCATGCAAGTTAGTACAATATGAACATAAAATGATGGAAAGAACAGTGTGAACTAAAGGAACAGTTTAAAAAGAACTCAGTGTGTAGAAATGTGGTAATTACATAGGGAATATTAGGTGGTTCCCTGCAAAGATAAAAGGGTGCACAGAAGGAAATAAATAGGTAAGATAAGGTTTGAAATTATGAAGGTATTTGTGTATTAACGAAAACTATCTTCACATTTACTGAATTCTTTCCATTGATAAGGTAGGAGGCCTGAATGTTCTCCCTCCCAGTAACATGGAATTGGTGCTTATTTTTATAAGTCCATCATTAACTAAGATGTTAAGGATGAACAGTGGCCCTTCCACGATGTATCCACGCTTGATCCCCAGAACTTCTGAATATTGCCTTATATGATAAAAGAAAGTATATATTAACTTTATTTATTTTTTTAAAGAGAGAGAGAGATAATTTTTAATATTTATTTTTTAGTTTTCAGAGGGCACAACATCTTTGTTGGTATGTGGTGCTGATGATCGAACCCGGGCCGCACGCATGCCAGGCAAGCACGCTACTGCTTGAGCCACATCCCCAGCCCTATATATTAACTTTATAACAGTAAAAGTTGTGATTAAGTTAAGAATGTAGAGAGGTTCTATAAATCTTGGATTTCCTGTGGGCTATAAAAATAATTACAAGTGTCCTTATAAGAGGTAGCCAGTGGAAGACAAGACAAACACACAGAAGATACCGATACACATAGAAGAGTATAGGGAAGAGAATAGAGAGAGAAAGCCACAACGGAAGAATGCTGACAGTCACAAAGCAACAAAGAGACAAGGGGAAAATCTACTCTAGAGCCTTCAGAAGAAATTAAGTAGACACTTTTATTTGAGAATTTTTGCTTCCTCAATAGTAAAAGAATAAATCTGTTACTTTATGCCATCAAGTTTGCATTAGAAAACTAATATATAGCTTGCAGCATCAGAAAAATAATATATAGGAAAAATGTCAACTTTTTCTCACTGTGATTTAAGGAAAAAGAAAATATGTCATTTTGTTAAATGCTATATGAATATTTTTGTGGCATGCTATTAATATTCATCAGAATGTCTCCCATGTAAGAATATTACATAAATTTGAAAGTGAAATGAAAAGAACAACATTAACTGAAAAGGATAATAACCTCTGATCTTATAATTTAGATATCATCCATCATATGCAGTTATTGGAAATGTCTACCTACTTCTGATCCTTGTGTTGTTTATAAATTTTTGACTCTTTTGTAGCTAGCCTGTAGAATTAGTATGGAAACCCACCCAAAACACAGTTTGGATAGGAAGAATGATGATGCTACACAAACACCCAGTATATAAAAAGGGTTCATTACTTACATAATGAGACTTTGGGGGGAGAATCAGGCAGGTCTCTTAAGCCAGTCCAAAGTTGACTTGAAGGAGAGAACACTGACCCTAGGGTCTTTCTAGTGACTCGGGGATGAGTGTGTGATGGGGATTCCCATAGGTGGCAGGGTCTTATGTTGTTTGAATCTCCTGCCATCAATAATAAAGGAAGCACCAAGCTTTCCTATCTGGTTTCTCTATAGGTAGGCAGAAGAGAAAATGGGGACAGACTGGGGCTTAAAAGTTGTCAGAATTCAAGCATCAAAAAATTCTCAGAAAATTACAGCCTCCATAAAACTATCAAATGCATTAGAGGCTTATTGCTGTGCTTTATTTATTTCTTCTCCTAAAGTAGCTGCATTTTCTCCCTTCTCTCAACTTTTCCCTCCTTGGTATAGATTCTTCTATTTTCCTTGCTAAGTCCTCCACAACCATCATGAGCAATCTGAGGAAATAGGCTGAAGGAGATTTTGACTTTGCTCACAAATGACCAGCACTGCCTCCCTAGAATTAGGGCATCTTTGGCTTCCTCAGGTTTACACATGAATGTTTACACTAATACCCATGTGCATTTATCAAAAACAAAAGTAATCTATAATTACCTGGTAGACTTAAGCATTTTGTCCTATCTTGAAAGTATGCATTGCAAGGAGACAAAAATACGTGCCTGATCAAGTGAGAGGTCTCTGGGGTGTAGGTTTCCAATTTTATGTAATGATGTTCAGCCACTATCTGATGCCACTCTATCTTTTATCAGCCTCAAAAGATACCTTAGTCACTTTGCTATGGTCTCTAATAGCTATCCTATCAGACAAATGATTATCTCTCATTGGCAAAGTAGAAATGAGGGAAATGATTCTATACTCCTCTAAGATTCTGAAATTTCCTGATACTGAATAAAGTAGATGATAAGATTTTTTTGCTCCATGTAATGGTAGTGCAAAGAAGAGATTCTAGTACAACTTTTTCTAGAGAAATGAACTAAATAGATAGTTTATGGAGCGTTTCTGTAATTACATGGTGTACATATCAAAACTGGTTTATACATTGCATTTCATATCACCACTCTTGTTCCTGTAAAAACATTTTATTAACCTAAGAGCAAATAACTGACATTTTAATGTCCAACATCAGATTCAAATGACATTTATTATAATACCCAGTAAATCTTTAAAACACTTCACTACACTAACATAATTAAATTGAAGGTAGCTGTAACAAAGTAATACAGAATGCTTGTTGTGTGTTTCATCCAATTAGAGGCAAGGAAACTCTCCAATTTTAAGAGTGAAACCCAAGCAAAAATTATGTAAATTTAAGTAAATATAGTTAACTTAGATACATTTTTTCTTTTATAGATAAAAAGTTATGCTAAAATTTTATGCTACAAAGGTATATTTAAATATTATTTAGCATTCAGAAAAAGGAAATCAAGAACATAATTTTTATTTTTTAAATTTTCTCTTTCAATGTTATTCTGTCTCTTTTTGATGTATGTGTAACATGTAAAATCCTTTTTTAAATTTTTTTCTTAATATTATGTTATCATTTTATCTTAACAACTCTCATATTCTCATTTGGGTGACTCTTGAAATTTACTTCTCATAATTATTTTAAACACAGAGGAAAAAAGATAACAACAGGAATTAACAGTAAATATTCAGAAAGCTTTTAAACTACATATAACTGAGGGAGACATCAAGGAAATAAAACTGAAGATACTGGCCAATGCATGCACAGGTATTAAAAGATACGTAGAGATATGATATGAAGATTCAAATCAGAAGAGATCTTTCAGAAAATCACATGTGGATTTAATGTTGTAGACTTGTATACAATACACAAAATACTCTTATTCTTACTAAAGTATGCCTTTATTTATGTAAAATTTATTCTAGACCTTTCGTTAAAATACAAATACGTATGTAAAATAGAAAAAAATAACATTAAATGCTCTGGACTTACCTAATTTGAATTTTAGAGCTACTAAAGGAACTAACATTCTTGTAGGTTAGGAGACAAATGCACAGAAATATAGTGACATGATCAATATCATAAATTGATTAGATGGCACTGTTAGTACTTGATATCTTGTGGTTGACTTAATTGCTCTTTCAATAACCTCCAGCTACTTATTTAAACATGTTTAAGGTTTATGCTATTGTATTTTATTCATCAAAAACATAGGTAGGGGCTGGGGATATAGCTCAGCTGGTACAGTACTTGCTTTGCATGCATAAGGCCATGGGTTTAATCCCAAGCACAAAAAGTCAAAATAATGTTTAAAAATATATCAACATTTACAGATGGCTGGAATTAATTTGAAGATAGGATGTCTAATATACAATGTATACAATTACATATAGAACTTAGTTGAAAGGGCTAAAAGTTAATCAAATTATTTAATTTGACTTTTCCAGTATATGCACGTATGTCCATTTTCTTCCTGATCTTGTTCAAATCAAGAGAAATATGAATCAGAAAACAAATCATAAATGAAGGAGTATGAAAGGAAGGAGATGTAAGAGGGTGGGACCTTGTGTCTGTGAATGTTTAATAACTTTTTCTTCAAACCTGATTTGTATTCCTTCCCAACACATTGGTGAAACTTTCCCAACTACAGCTTATTTCTAGCCACAACAAGAAATGACAATATGGAAGAAATGTCCACAATTGGTTGTTGCAAAATGAGTCTGAAGTCTTCAGCACAAAGCTGGAAAGTTGACAAAGAAGAAGGAAAAAAGAGAAGAGAGGGAGGGAAGAAGAAATAAGTTCCATTGGTGTTTATTTGTTTGTTTGCAAATTATTATTTTTCCCCAAAGACAGTATGATCAATGTCTTGTTTACATCTTATCAAGAAACTACCCTAACTAATCTTTCAAATGGTTTTGATTATCTCCTCTTTCCCGGTAGCTACAACATTAGTAGCCTTAAGGAAAATCTCGACCTTAGTGGTTGGTAATTTTGGAGTCACAGACTCCATTGAGAATATGTGAAAGTCTTAAAACCTATCTCCAAGAAAACAATCACACTCATGCAGATATATTCATCGAAATATAACAATTAAGGCTTGACACTTGCCAATTAATAGATTTCCATTTTACTCTCCTCATAAAAACATCCCAACAACTCAAAATCTACTAGTTTTATGATAATTTATTGCCTAAGCTATTTCTCCATTTAACATTCAACTCTGAACCCTGTATGTCAACATTCAACATTCTCTACCTATTACTCTGATGTGTTTTGTTGTTGTTGTTATTTTCTGTCCAATCCTATCTGCAATTGCACAAGCTTTTATAATAATTATAAGGTGAGGGGTATCCTTTTTATTATATCCTTACATTTTTAAATCTGTAGGTCCCTCAGTATTTAGAATACCTGACACCTAGTAGCTTTCCAGTAAATATTTGCTGATTTCTGAAATAAGTGAATGAATTGATAATTAATTAAACCATAAAAGCCTTTATACTACAGTTTCCACATATTTGAATTTTCAAAAAATATTTAGTAGTCATTTTGTTTAACAGATATTTTTGACTTCTTGGTTAGAGTATTTGAACTTGAGTTTAAACTCAGCAATCTTTCAGCTGCATTACTGTGACAGATCACTTAACTTCTTTAACTTAATTTTCCTCATCTGTAAAATGGAGGCAATTTTCCAGTGGATTATTTTAATAGTCAAATAAAACAAATAAAATAAAAAGACATATTGCAAATTGTAGATATCTAACTGATAGCATGAAGACTGTCTGTATCTTCATACAGGCTATAGTTAGCTTGTAAGCTGGATTTGTTTCCTGTTCACTGCCCCCCACTCTCTGCCCAGTCCATTTTGCACTTTAGTTAGCAAACTTTGGTCTCATTTGCTTTCAGAAGCTCAAAGAAGTGCCATTAAAATTTTGTTTTCCTTGATCCTAACTGAGCTTTCAAAACATGATCTGATTCTCTCAAGTGCACATCATACTGACCCCTGTAGTTCTCTGACTTTGTAATTTCTTTTTTCTGCAATAATTTTCCTATATTAAGTGCCAAATATATGTGTGCTGGATTTGAATCTGGAGTTATTTGAAAGATCTCAAGGAGACATTTAACTCACTTTAAAGAGCTGTATACACAAGAAATGCTGTTAGCTATAGATTAATTCTTTTAACATTTTCATTCTCATTAAATTATAAACATTACTGGGGAAAATAATGCTTATTTTTCAATAAGTTGTATAGTGATGCTATCAGAACATAAAGAGTTCTGAATTTATTATGGCAGTAGATATATAAAATTGTTCTGTGTACTACCTAGCACATTGTTATTGCTTCGTTTTACTTTTTTCCTCTGCTGGCTTCTGTCACATAGAGATCAAACAACATCATCAAAACATGATCTTCTTCAGATTTCTTCTCTGAGGGTACCATTCTCAGGCTGACACTCTTCTTGTGGGGCCACAGGAAGCACATCTTATGATCTTTTAGATTTCAATTTCTAATTAGAGGAACACACCATTTTCTTAATACACATGCTCCTTCACTGATGATAAGATTATACCCTGATAAACGATGAAAATATTGTCAAGTTAAGAATGCATTTAGTACAACAAAACTAGGGGACTCATAGCTTAGCAGAACATTAGTTATTTCCCTTTTTGATCATATGACTGATTGGGAGTTGTAGCTAATTGCCAGTGCCCAGTATTGCAAGAGAATGCACAACCACATATCCATAACACAAGAACAAACAAAAAAATTCAAAGTACAGTTTCTAGTAAATGAGTGGTGCTTTTGCATCATCCCAAAGTTGAAATATCATTAAGTAAAACCACAGTGTATTGGCAACTGTACTTCACAGGATTGTTGGGAGGATTAAAAACTTGAGTGCATGGAAAACACTTAGATCAGAGCCTGGTATAAAATGAGTGAGTACTTGTTATCACCAGAAAATATCTGGGCCTCAATTGTATGAGTTCCTCTGGGACTACAAGTATTTATTTTCATAACCAAGTTCTTACTGGTTAGGTTACATCCCAGTTGCTAAAGAATAGAATGCAGCATACCAACACCTTGTGAAATAGGAGCAAGGAATGGCTGGAAGTCATAGTTATGTGATTTAGTCTCCAACATAGAGAACAAAATAATTTTAGAATTTGTGCAATCCTAAAAATTGGGCCCAAGTATGAAAAGAAATTATTCTCTACGTGGAATATTTACATTAATAATAATATGCATATATATCTACTTACAAGGTCAGTTTTTTGCTGTAATATCCCACTTCCTTTCCTGCTATTCTGCTTTTAAAAGACTATCATTATATTTTCAGGTAATGAGATTTCTGGAGATTCCATTATCTTTTGTCTGTCAAAATGAGATAAACAACTCATTACTATCTTAAAACTGAAACAAGAAGTTAATGGCTTGATTCTGACCCTTTGGGCTTATATAGAGGTAAGATGCCTCCATTACAGATGTGTTAGTTTGGGGGGGGATAGATATAGTGGTAACAATAACTGGAACAAAAACATTGTAGGTCTTCATTGGTGCAGAGATGTTTCAATTCAATAATGATTTATTAAACAGAAGCAAAATTTCTCTGATGGTGGAATCATATTCTTCATAGGCACAAAATGTGACTTGTCTTCTCCTGACACTAGAAAATGTTGATATTATTTCAATAAAATGAGTACTTAGCAATAGTATGGATAGATGGATTCTAAATCTGACATTAGTATGACCAGAAAAAAGGGATAAATTGTTTCCATTTGAACCTTGGTTTAAGCTGTTAAATGTCTTTGTGTGTGTCATTATGGGAAAGAATTGGCATTGAATAGATCTTGAATTATACTAGCGGAGTTTTATTTAAATATATTTTAAGAGATGAAATCAAATTTTATCACTTTTTTATTATTCAAGACTACTGCTAAATTTAAGCATAGTTATTTCCATTATATTAAAATAAAAATAAATATTAAGTACACAAAAATAAAACTGTATTCATGGATAAAGAAGATAATAAATCTAGCTAGTTGATGTTCAAATATGTTGTAAAACTAAAAATACTTCCTGTCTTTTTGAAAATAAGAATAACATCCCATCCTATCAGAGATACTAATTACTATTTCAAGTATCATTATAAAAATAGAAGATTCTTATTTTATCCTTTCTTAGAAGTATAAATTGTAGTAGTGTACTTGCAAATTGGGGAATCTACTCAGTTACAGATTCTCTTTGATCAAGAGTTATTTTATTTAAAATACTATTTTCTTTTTTCCTTGTTCTTAATTTTTTTAAATATTAAATTTATGATTTTACCTTATTTCATCCTCTCCAAAGTATGTCAACACTGTTTTAAATTGTGCAAATAAAATTTTCATCATCAATTCTCACCAAATCTGACATATGGATACAAACATGAACTTTTTTTATCAACTATTTTTACATCCCTAACATCTTCTGCTTTTAGGCTGAATAACAACTTTCATGTATGTAGATATTTACATATGATAAAGCATATTTGTTTGTGTGTTCTCTCCAGCAGCGATGTCACTTTTGTAACATTAGGTAAGTACTTGAGGGAGTATTTAACTTTAGAGATTGCTGCCAGGCACTCTCAGAGTCAAATGAATACATGTATGTATTTAAACATCTACCATATGGTAAATCAGGAATATAAGGTGTGACCTGAACAATTAATTAATATAATTGTTAGATATTTAATTATTTTATTTGTATGATTTAGTTTTCAACGTTTGATAGTAAAGAGCTTCAAGTTTTCTCTATTTAGGATGACTTCGTAAAAGTGGGAAAACTTTTGTTAAAGTTATTCATGAAGGAATCCTGTCCTTCAAAACTCACTCATAAGTCTGATAAACATTAATTGACATGGCTATAAGCTTCTTATTCCTCTGTCAAGTGTCTACTCCTGTTTATAATTAAACTATCATCTTCATATACGTATTGTAAATATTTTCAACAAATTTTGATTATTTGGTTCTGCTAAGATTCTTAAATTTAAGGAAGCATGTGTCCATTTCCTACATGGCACATAGAAGAAAGACTTTGCTTATATTTGGCAACATAAACATTGCCAGATTTCTTTTTTCCTCTCATAAATAAGATAAAGAATGTATCCATAGGTATAGCTATAATGTCTGAATCTTATCTGAGCTTCGATATTAAAATGATCAAATAGAAAAAAGAAAAAGCCTTGCAAACTAAACTCATCTGCCATTAATAAACCCCATCTGCCATTTTATGGCACATACACAAACTGCTATAGGAAGATGCCAAGACAATTTAGAATTTCCTTCTACAGGGCCTGAGCCAGAACTAATTTTATTCAAAGGATAAATGAGCAAAGTATTCCTTTGCCAACTGACAAAATGTAATGATTCATGATTAATGGATCCTTTTTTTTTTTTTTTTCTTCGAAGACCTCTCCTTTAGGCATGGCAACACTGTAATCAGTGCAGGAGGAGAACCTGAAACTTCAAATGTGAGGGCAACAAATCTGATCTATATTTCATGGTTAGAAATGGCTCATTATTAGCAATGAGAATGATTGATGATAGAAAATGCTGTCTTTTCAACCTCACAGGGAATACGCTAAAAATATTTTTAAAACTTTATCTGCCCTAGATGAAACAATATGAACTTTACTTAGGAAACAAGCTTTTGCTGTTAAAATACTTTTGCTCTGATGATCAAATTTAATTACTTAAGATACCATTAAGTTTTGTTGACTCAATCACTTAGAAGGACTTTGGTTTTTAATTATAAAATTGGAATCATTCCTTGATAGAATTAGCTAGCAGTCATTTTGATGTTAGCTACAGAATAAAATAGTAGCTAAATATAGTGGTAAATGATTAAAAAACTGCAAACACATACTGAAAAAATGGATTGCATATTTGTCACTAACAATGAAAATAAGAAAAATATGATTCATAAAAATATTAATCAGCATCCATTTCTTCATCATCTATATTGTCAATGATATAGTGTTCATGGTATATTGGCCTATTTCCCAGTACTGTATGAGAATAGGTATTCTCATTGTTAATCAATTTGGGTCTTATCTCTGACTCTGGACATCTGATCTGCTTAATGACATAAACTACTGTCAGGTTATAGCCAGTGTACTTTATAGTTATATTGCTGCTAAATAGTGGGGAGACTTTGTAAACATGAGATCAATAAAAATGTGAAAATGTGTTTATCACATTGTGAAAGGATAATTAATTGGTTAAGTACATGTGATACTATAAGCAGTATATCCAAACTGATTAAAAGACAAAGTCCTGCATTTAAGAATATCTCTTGAAACAATATTATAAGATATATAAACTTTATTGGTCAATAAATCTCTTCACTTACTAAGTTTTCATGATTATAAAATTTTATATGAATACACACACATGCATATATTTGTCTATTATGATATAACTGCCTTTAAATGTCAAATAAAACCAAAACATATTTTACATTAGGTTTAACAATGTAAAATTGACTGATTACCACTATCATTATCTTTTCTTACTACAAAAATGATAATTTGATTCATTCAAATTATGAAAGGACCAGTGAGATTTCCCTTTTTCTCTTCAAAAAGAGTAGATTATTCAAAATGTGTAAAGTGCTTGTATTAGTAACTGGCACAAACTACACATCACCATCATCACCACCTGAGTGAACAAAACATGTGGCAGAATTTCCACACAAGTAGCTTTGGAAAGTATGGAAAACTTCATAGGCTATCCAGTGGCAAAAAAGAAATGATCATCCCTACCTAGCAGCTTTGAACACAAACACTGAGATGAAAGTTTAGTTAGTGCTCAAAATGTTAGTAGTGGTATTCACTTTTGAGGTTCAAGTATGGATTAAAATCAGATTATGTAGGAAAATTGTACTTGACATATTATTTGACTTAAAAAGTCAAATAAAAACCAGCATATTGTACATTAGCCAATAATCTAAGGAAGATTTCTTGTATTTTTGTTTCTTTTTAGCAAAAACACAATTTACCAATGACATTAAAAAGTCCTCTTTTCCTCAGGACACAAACATAGCAAATGTTTGTATCATGCCAGCTTACTTTGGAATATTTTTTAAAATGGAAACAACCTAATTAAAAAATAATGGAACATATTTTTTATTAAAATTCTTACTAGGAGACTATTGTTAAGGATTTATATAGGGTTACTAGCACTGATGATTATCATTATCCTGATGTTAGTATGTATAGTGGGAAAAGCTTTATTAAAATTTAGAAAATGGACCAAGTGGGAGATAAACAGTTATGTCAATGAACATATGATTAATTCTCCTGATATGTCTGGGAAGAGATGATATGTCTGGGAAGATGCTCTCATTTGAGGCAGTAAGTAGATAGGCTCTCAAACTCCCCCCCCCCCAGAGTAGGAGTACAACTTAAAAACTTGACATATAATGAATCGTGAAACCTTATTATTTTCTAAAAGTTTTCTTTGTTATGGTTCATTCTTAGTATCTAGAACATAAAGTTATTTTGCAATCAAGGAGTATATTTAGAGAGCTCTTTGAAGCAACATATATGAATATAGAGATAACTTGTGCCTGTTTAGATGTTTGAATATAACAGTAAAAAGTATTTCCTTTTCCTGTTCCTTCACTGACTGCTCCCATTCTCAATTCTTAATACACATGGAAAGGGTTTGGTTTTGAATTAGATATTTTGAATTCGACCTTTTAACATTCTTATAATTTTCCCAGTAAGTCACATACATAATCTAGTTTTAGCAACTTTAACTTGGTTGTTGGAGTCAATGAATTTTAATTATTCTATTTCTAATTTTCTGCATTTTCAGCTACTTATATAAATTTTAAGGACCTTGCTGGTAGATAATGTGTTCATTGGAATTAAAAGAGAAACATGAACATTGTTCAGAACATTCATTTTCAATACCAAGCTCCTCAAGACCTGTAATTCTATTTAGTTCATGATGCAAATAGGTCAAGCCAACCCTTCAGTCTCGAGTAAGTTTGTTTAGTGAGAATCTATTAAGATACATCTTATATCATGGTGATTCACCAAATTTCACAGTGTTGAATCTGTTTCTCCAACTTCAAGTAGAATAAACATTGACTATGGTGTCTGGTAAACAAATTTTCCCCTTTCTGGGTGGGCTGTGGTATTTTGTTTTTCCACATTTTTTAACGTGTGTGTGTGTGTGTGTGTGTGTGTGTGCATGTGTATTTGTGTGTGTTTTCACATAGTAAACTTAAATTGAACATGGTTTATAATGTTGATTTAATTTAACAATGCTTAATCTTTAAATTGATATTTTTGCCAGCAAGCATATTTCCCTAATTCCTTTAGAATAGCTAAAGATAAAAGAGCAAACTGATATCATCCATGCCCATGACATTTCCTTTGAAAATGTCATGTGCTTTGGTTGGATGGAGAGATGGGGAGCTGATTCATGTAGAGACACATTGAAGCATCATAGCTGAGAAAAGCATCCAAGATGTAGCCCCCAAAGCTCAGGCTAAATAATTAATGACAAAGTAAGTCTTCCCCTTAAAAACTTTTTCTTTCCCCTCCTACAAAATGTTTCCAAAGTGCATTCCCAAATAAAGCCTCCCCAGGGGCACTTCTTTCCCACAGACATCAAAAATATACAAAACTTTCCTTTATAAGAGATTCTGGGATTGGGCCTAATGCATTCTGAAAAAGAAGGATGAGATTAAGAAGAAAAGAATTGCTGCAAAGATCATGGGGGCGTCTACCCATTTAGCAAAATCCACAAGGCCCTGACACCCATCTTCTTGTTTTTTTCCCCAAACTATATTCCTTTTTCTCTGTGATTTCCATCAGAAGCCCCTCCTCTCTTCTGAGAATGTCTCTTTTGTTCACACGCGTGGTTGATCACATAACTGAAGTTTAGTCTGAAGCCAAGTGACAGTGCACCCAAGTCTGGATTTTCCATCTTCCATTTTCCACTCTCTGTTTTCAGGTCTCTATATTTGGAGAACTGGTATAAAAACTGAATTGTTTTCCACTATTTAGGTAATTCTTTACTCTATCACACCAAAGGTAAAATATTAAGACTGAGGGGGAAAGAACTAATTGTAAATATAAAATAAAATCACAATACCTAAAGAAAAATTTAATTTTTACTGAATCTCATGGAAATTATTTTGTTACTTTTTAATCCTTCAGCATCTGCTGAAATGAATAATCATTAATTTTGAATGAATTTCATGGCTGGATGCTAATGCTAAAATATAAAATTTAAATCTCTTACATAACTAATGATACTTAAAAAGCACCTTAATTATAATAACCAAAGTTTCTTGCTTAATAACCAACATGCTAATTTTCTTATTCTTAATGTATAGCGCTTCTGTCTATCTATTTCAACAAAAGCACTGAGGTGAAGTTAGAGCTTGTAAAAATTGTGCTCCATGATGCCTTGGAAAGAGAAATTGACATTTTTATTTTTAAAACTAAGCTTGGGTTGAAAGATCAATTATTCACCAAGCATGTCATCAAGGAATGATATAAATAGTGCTGAGCATTCACTTTTCTTCATTTATTTATCAGTCCATTCAAGAGATACGTATAGAATACCCACTGAATGTAAGCATGGTGCCAAGATTCAGAGCAAGTTACATACTTCATCTTTTCAAAAGTACCACCCTAGATGGTCTACCATTTCATAATAATAATGTCCCTTACTAGTCTGGGCACATGATACTAGTCACCATTTACTCTTCCATTGCACTTCAGGGCAGGGTAGGTGTATAACTACATGAAGCTCAGAAAGTTGACAAAAAAGTTTAGGCAAGCAACCAGATTTTGCTCTAGGTCCAGCATCATTTTTACTTTTGACAATCTTGAAACATTATACATTTGATGTTTCTGATTATTTAAGTATCCAAGGTCCTCAAAAAATTATTTTGTAAAAACAATAGATGTGTTATCTGAAGAACACATCAATAAATGATCAAAACATATTAAACTTTCCCTATTTTCCAAATCTTGGTTGATTTTCATAATGCATTGCATTCTATGTCGTTTTCTACCCCTTGAATGTAAGCTTCAGGACATCAGGGGGTTTTTTTGTTGTTGTTTTGTTTTGTTTTTTAGAATAATATCTAACACATAGAAACACTCAACAAATGCTTGAGGAAGAAAAGTTGGATAAACCTCATTTGTGAGCTTTGGCATACGTGGTAGAGCATACTGGGTGTTAGTTTTATTCTTTTAAGAGAGAACAAGCATGAAGTTGGATAACTAGTTGTTTCTCCTCCATGGCAATTAACATTGTATTGAAAAAAGAAATCATCATAACAATAATGCTCTAGAAGGCAAATGTAATAAAAATCAAACTAGCTCATGATTATCTCTTTTAATAATAGAACAGTGAGAAGCACAATTCATATACTAAGACAATTCCAAAAGCTTATTTTAAGCTATGTTGTTAAAGCCCTGTTAGTCAATTATTTTATTATTTGCACAAATAAAAAAAACTGGCTGTTCTTCATCTCTTTATACACTCCATTCCCCATTCTTTGTAATAACTGATTAAAATAAGCATTCCACCAAATTCTAGATGAGAGGCCATAGCTTAATTTACATTTTAATTATCTGCACCTGTGTTTGTGCATGCATTCTTTAGTATATGGACATTCCTTATACATTTGACTTATTTTGAAAAGTTCTCTGTATATTAAGCTGTTGTAGGGAATTCCCTTGTGCTTGCTTTGCTTGCTACAGAAAGAACATTCTATTGGGTGAAAATTCAAAGCAAATATAAGTAGGAGGATAGTTTAGCCGGAAAAATCTAAAAACACCAACAAGGAAATTACATATTTTAGCCTCTCACCCCCACCTTTGTGTGGCCATTATTTTCTTTTTCATAATATTTCTTGTTACAAGATCGGTTATGATTTTGCTGACCACTTGCCGCCCACAATTCCCAGCCTATAGTAAATTCAACATTTAGCTATATAAATGCATCATGCTTGGAAACAAAGCTATCTCGCCAAACAGAGGGTACATACAGTTGTGAAAATATTTCAAGATTGTTCTTTCTTGGAAATATGAAAGAGATACATATTTTGTCTCTAGTTTTTATATACTTAAATAAATATATTAAACTTATGAACAGACCTTGTTAACACATTCCAGAATTAATAATTCTCTAGTAGTATCTTTTTTCCATGAACTACTGATATGACAGCCTTAATTTTTAAAGTAATTTTTTGTGAATGTACAAAATAAGTAATATAATTAATCTCTGTAACATTAGAGTATAAGATATTCAGTTACTCATTTCAGATTTTGTGTTTATTTGTACTTAGAGGTAAACTTCACTTGTAGTATCCATATTATTGAATATGCTTATGTTGAGACAGTGATTTTAAGTTCACACACTAGCATTTTAAACTCATGACCTGAAGGACAGAGGATAATTGATTATTCTTTTTTTTTTAATAGTTCAAGTTAGGAGCTGTAAATAAGGATCTGTACCTGAAAAAAAAATTCTTCAAAGAGGAAAGCAATCGTATCAGTTATATAAATCCTCAGTCAACAAGCCTAACTTGTGAAATAAAATAATAAGCATATATTTTTTATATATGGGGGATGGATAATATTCTAGGGCAAAAAAAATGGTTAAATGTCTCTGACAAAGGTATAAGTAAATGAAGACTTAAGTAAATACATTGTGCACACCCTTCTCATATTCAAGCATGTATTTCAGAAATTTTCCAGTGTGTTTTTTACTAAAGTGCATAAAAATACAGAACATAGAAATGTATGTCGATACTTTGAATTCTAAATCCAGTATGTATATTTCAGTTTCTTTCTTTTCTTCTTCCTTCCTCTTTCCAGCATTTCCTTCCTCTATCATTCCACTTCTGTCATTATTTTCATCTACACACAGGCATTTATTGAATTTGAATTTTTCTATTCTAGCATCTAAGGAATATACAATTTCTCAAGTACACTTTCTGTTTTAATGGAACTTAACAAGTTTTAGCTTCTTTCAGTAAGATATGGGAATAATTGTATAACTGATATAGTTCTTATTCATGATGAAATACACATGATGTTCAAAAGAATTTTGCTAAATATCTATCATCTAGAATAAAGTCTTTAGGAATAGTGTTTCCTTCCTAATCGATTTGTTTTCAGTTTTCCAGTCGGCCTGTTATGGCATGCCTTCCACCTCTGTTCCTAGTTTACTTTCATGTCCCAGGAAACTAGATGGATCCTTGACCACTCTCTGGTCTAGACCTATGGGCCATTTAGACAAGGCTCTTTATAATTCTCAGTCCTTAGATCTACTGAGCATGGCTGACTTACTATATGAATGAAATATGGTTGGATCCCCTTTCCTGTTCAGTTCTCAGGCTCCACAATGCTCAGCAGGCAGTAGTCAATTTAGTAAGGTCTTATCCATCACAACTGAAAAGATACCAGGCATTGACTTGATGAATGGAAGATAAATCATGAGAGGGTTATCCATTCAGGCAAAGCTGAATGACACTGACAGAGCCCTGCATGAAAGCTCATTTTGTGTTTGCCTGTACAATATCTCATTTGTCGCGAGCTTCACTTGCCAATGATATCGGTGGCTTCCCCTGTATGAAGCCTTCTCTCTTTATTCCCTTCAACAAGTCACCCAGTTGGTAAAATGAAAGAAACACCAAGGAGACAAGATGCTATTATCATCTGAAAAATTCAAGTTCAGAAATATTTTTTGTCTTTGTTCTTTTGCTACAACAAAAACTAAATGCACCGTTGGTTTTTTTTTTATTATTGTTTGAGAACAGAAGAGACAGCCCAAACAGAAGACTTAAAATATTAATGGGGCCATGAGGCATTCTTACATACTGAGCCTTAAAATTCTCACTAAAATATATTTGACCACTGTGCTATTCTATTTGGAATATAAGTAATAGAGTCTTCTCCTTCTTCTTCTTCTTCTTCTTTTTGAACTCTCAGAAACCTAAGATTAATTTTAGAAAATAAAACATTTTAAGCATTACATTATTATTATTTCAATGTAAACTGTTGAAGTAAAATGACCAAAGTCACTTTGTGCTTTTCTCTTACTTGTTAAATATGAAAAATTAGTGGGCTATCTCATCATGTATGAAATGCATGCCCAAACTCAAGTCACTTTTGTATAGGATCACATAACTTGGACCTAAAAACACTTTCACGTAGTGAAACAAGAATCTGTAGAGACCACACAAAAGATATCTAAGTTGTTGAAGCTAAACATACTCTAGATCTATTGTTTTGCATTACTGACAATATTTAAATCTTAAAATGGTTTTTAAAAAATCAGTTAATGACTCACACTTTCTGATGCCATAGGTGGAAAATTTGAATTCTATAAGATTTTAGTAATTTTCTCTAAGACATTAGGAAATTGCCACCAGCAACATACAATATGATTTCAAAGAATAAAGAAACAACATACACTATTGCTGCTATTTTTATTTTGATTTTTTTACATAGTATCAAAACACTAAGGAAAATATAAGAAATGTGCTATTCTAGGTAAATTTAAGTGGAATTCAGGTTTGAGATTAGCTTTAAAATTCAAGATATATTCTTTAGAAAGGGATATTTTTTTAAAAAAAAGGAAACAATAAAATAGGCAAATAGATATTATACTTTTAGATCTCACTTATATCTTCAAATTAAGATGCTCCACTGCTGAAGGGTTGTGTTTAGTATCTTCGCAGTTAATTCAAGAGAAATTTAATACATACTCCAATTTACAAAGCATAACATATGGAATAAGAGCACTTCAAATAATCTTTTTTTTTTCCTGAATTTTGGAAAAGGGTGGGTTAAAAAGAAATCCTTCAGCCTCTTATAAAATATCTAAACAATTGCTTAACTTAAATATGAAATTCCAGTGTTATAAATTTTCTGTGGATTTTTATATGCTCACATCCTTAATGAAGAGCTAAAATATGGCAACCTTTCAACAGTTAAAGAAGAAATAAAAAATTATATTAAAGTAACCATTAAAAATACCTTTTTAATTCTAGGATGCCTGGAATATTTGTTCTATGGAACATTTAAGGATAATCAATCTGATCTCATAGTGTAAAACTTCCCATAGTATCATAAAATTTAGTTTTTATAAATTTCATATATATATATATATATATATATATATATATATATGTAATTCTGAAACATCAAGGTAAAAATATTTTGTCCTATATCAAAATTAAAGTATCCTTTTGGTAGAAATAACTATACGAAGATAATGCTCTTTTAAAAACATATCCCAAGTGCTAGTTTATAGCACAAGCTTTATCAGCATTTATATTTCTAGTCTGGACACAAATATTTTCCACTTTCTAATATTTTGAAAACCAACATGAAAATAAATTTCTCAACATAATAATTTGTATCTATTAATGAAAATATTTGTTTAAAGACATACTGATTTTTGCTGCCAAAGCTAATATAATTATGTTAAATTTTTTAAAGAAAAAAATTTACTCTTGATAATCCAAATTTGTTCACATTATAAATACCTTTTATTATTATTTTTGATTTAAAAATATTTGGTGTCTCTGTCCGTTATTCAAGCCATTAAGTTTTAATTTAGTGTTAGTATAGAAAGGAAATTTCTTAGATACCCTTGGGAATTAAAGACAAACTTTCATTATGCAAGTATAATAATAAAGGGAGGCCTGTTTAGTGTTTCAGAGACTCTGCTAGTTGATGAGATCTGAGCAAATGTCATGACAGAAGTCACATTTCAAATTTAATAGGTAGATATGCAGAGAGGAAGAACAAACTTCAAGTAGAAATAAATGGTCAAATCTGGCACATGGTCATGGTACAAAGTTCATGTTGGTAGAATTACAGAACAGCAGTCTTCTTTTATAAGGCAGTTGGGTACATGTAGTTGGTACAATAGAGTGGAAATAAGTTGGGAACCAAGGTTAGGTTTTGATCTTGGAGAGCTTTGAATGTTTGCTTGAGGAATGAGCATTTTCCAGAAGACAATAGGGAAAAAGGAAACTTTTAAGTGTAAAATTTCACATAATGGTATGTTAGTAGAGAGAAATGAGCATATGAACAGTAGAGAAATGAATAGATTTAGAGTTTGGAGGAGTGGTCAGACCAAAGAAGAGAAATGGAGCTGTTGTAACATTTACCAGAGTTACAAGAGGAAGCTTCTACAAGGTTTTATGACTTTTAGTAAAGAGAGGAATGAAAACAAAGTTCTCAAAGGAAGCATCTCTTTACAAATTGGACAAAATTATAGTATACACTATACAGAATTACATAATTAAAATTTCCATCTGAGAATACCAGTGCTACCAAAAATCTCAGCATGTTCTTGTTTTCACTGATCTTGAGATAATTTTCCAGGTTCCAAATTATATGTAAAATTTTATATATATTATGTTTTATGTGTGTATACACAATCACATGTACAATATAGATAAAATTATATGTAAATAAATAGCATGTTATAAATATATAATTTTATATGTAAAATCTAGGACAGCTTTGGTTTTACAGAATAAATAAAATGTTTAAATACAATTTCCACATTCTCCTTCATAAATTGGTATTGCTTTAATTTTCTCTGTGATATACTTAAATATAATGATACATGGCTTAAGAAACATGATGAGCCAACAAATTTGTTTGCATGTTTTTGTCAAACTCTTTATAGTCTATCATCAAGTTTGTATTTTTTCCTTCATAGAAATGTATTAACAGTGATTTAAAAAGCTCATTTTGCATAGTCTATCTTCACCAACAAATTTTCACAGTGGCAAAACAAAATGTCTTAATACAGTTTTAAGATGCAGTCTGAGAGGGAATTATGGTTCTAAATACACACACACCCAAAGTATGTATTGAAGTGATGGATATATAAGTTATGTTGATTGTGGCAATTATTTCACAATATTCATGGTTCTGAAACATAAGATCATGTATCTTAAACATCTTCATTTTTTTATTGGTCAATTTTTTTCTTAATAAAACTGGAAAAGTCATCATTAACAAAACAGGACTTTTCCGTAAATATTATAATGAATATAGAATGTATGTAAATATAATGAAATAAAAGTTCATGTTGTTGAGTTACACATTTATGTTCTCTCTCCTCTCTATTTTTATTTCTGCAATCTTTTTCTCCTTCCTTCTCAACCACATCTTTCTCTCTCATCCATCAGCCTCTACTCACCTAATACCCTCCAAGCCCTTTTTTTCTTCATTCCTTTTTTATATGACTATCTTATACTTTCCTATGGAACACCACTGAGGACATATACATACTTTTATTACAGCACCAATATTCTACTTGGACAAAAAAAAAAAAACACGAATTAATTATAGCATTCATTCTCACCAAAAATGTTCATGTAAATTTTTTACTGTAACATATTTTGTTCTAATGCAAAGAAATGTCATAAACATTTACATTCCCACACACACCTTCTGTGTGACACAAATTATATTGCATAAAAAATAAATGGTAATTTATTTGACTTCTTTAATATTTCCTGAGTTTCTTTTTGGTGATTATTTGGTCAGACAGAAGACAGAATTCATTGCTATCATATAATACGGTCATTATCACTTCATAAAGTTTAAATTTTGCATAATTTACTTTATTGACTATAATGATTATTCACCTGAAAAATTTTATTTTCCTTTGAAAGATTTTTATACCTATCTTTGGTCAAGCTTAGGGTCATACAGCCTTTTCCAAATACTAGGTAATTTTGTGTTTACTACATTTTGTGAAAGAAGGAATTATTTGATGAAATTCATTCACTATTATTGTGGAGAAGGGGAGGAAGTAAGCTATCTTCAGAGATACTGAAATAAATAAATGAATAAATAAATAAATAAAATTTTAAAAATAAATAAAATTTTTAAAATCTGTAAGATTTTGTGACAGCAGGAGTTGAAAAATAGATAATTTTACATAGTAATTAATTGAATATAAGGAAAACACAAGTTTAGTTAACCAATTATATGATAAAATTATTTTAAATTATCTTGAGTTAATGTCCTACATACATTTAATATGTAAAATTCTATTTTTTCTAGATCTTTAATTCAAGCATGATTTAGTCATTGTCTAAGAACAATTGAAATGTTTACATTGATTAAATATGAATTTTTTAAATTTCATTTTCACTCTCCTGATTGCTGAGGGAATTGCTTTATTACAAGACATGGCACTATTCTTTGAAATTGAATAATTAACATTTTGTCACAAAAAGGAAATTTTTAAGTTTAAAGGACTAATAACCATAAAATGCAATAGTTTTAGAACTAAATATGTATATTCAAAATGAACCATTAGACAAGTACATGATTTGTTGGCTTTATTATGTTGTTCAAAATTTTAAATGTTTTAAATTTTTTGCAAAAAACATAAGAATATGTATTAAGTGTTCATATTAAATATTAAAATAATAGAACTGCTATGTGCCCAGTGTAATTATATACAACCCTCCCCAAAAAATAATAAAAAAATTCATCTAACAAGTAAAGCAATGAACTACTTGGGTATTAAAAAGCAAATTTCACATTGAGAAATTAAAAATTGCCATAATTGCAAGCTTTTAGATCCACAGTAGCCCAGGCTTTTGTTTCACTGACTTAAATGAGATTAAAAATAAAATACCTGTAGTATCCTAGATAATAACAGTAATGTTTATATCTTGATATCAATTAATATTGAAAAAAATGTGAAAATATTAATGTTTAAATATATGGATTTAATTCAAAATGCCAAGTAAAGCTTTCATCTTTGTGTAATTATTGCTGCACACAACAAATAATCATCTTTTAACAAATGCTTTTGTCCTAACTAGGGAAGATAAGAATAAGGTATTTTCCTGTATGTAATAAGTATAGTAATAAATAAAATACAATTCTAAGACTTTTAAAAATTTTCCTACCCATTCTTACTCATGAACTATGAGTTTACACTCAAAAAGGACAATATTTTATTAATGATAACTAATAGATGCTGTAATTTCCTCTGCTCATTTTCTCATGGTAATTAAAGCAACTGAAAAATTGGCAAAGTTACCTTACTATGTCAAACCTTGCCAAATTAAATTTGAAATTAAGATCATGGATACATCATGACAGTGTTGTGGGACGAACTTTGGACAGGATTCTATTGCCTTGTTTCAGATCATGAGCATTTGTTTACTTTTATTTTTTATCTTTCACAGCAGAAATGTTTTGCCAGGTTATCTACTGGGCATCTAGTATGAAAGGTTTCCCCAGTGGTCCTTAGCATGAAGTAGATTAAGTACCCACAATATTTTGTTTGGAACCGAGTGTATATGTTTGGGAAACCAAGGATGTTCATGATTACAGTTGCTTGGGATTAGGGCACCAGACTGAATTAAACCCAGGAAGGATTTGAAATATTGCAGCACTATTTTTCTGTTTTACTGAATAATTGGTAACACTAGATTACATGATTTGCAAGCCCCCAAGTTGCTGTATTTTCATAGGGAAAAGGTTCCTTTCATTCAAGCTTAATAAGCTTGGCCTATATCAGCTTTTCTCACATCAGCCCAAGTGTCACATTTGGGCTGGGGGAAGCTTGTTAGCAGTAATTACCAGCAGTAGGTTCTATTATTTGCCAAAGTAATTTTCACTGCTAAGTACCACCAAAACTGCCTCAAGCCTTTAATTTTTTCCCTTCCTCTTGCCTTCCTTTGCTTTCTTTTAAGTTAGTGCATTTTCCCATGATACTGCTCTCTGTAGTGTGGGACAAGGCAAAGGCAAGATGCTGGGTATCAATGTGCTCCTGAGACACGGGGTCAGGCCTAGCGAAAGCCTTTCACAAACAGAGCCTGAACTCTATTAGAGATGCAAATCCACTCTCTGAGTAAGGATTGTTTCAGCCACATAATGGAGGCCAAGGAATTCCACAGCAGCTTGCCTTTCAATATGGGCCCTTTGTCTGCTTCTTAGCAAATTTCAGCAGCCTGTTTAAACTCCTGCTATTGTCCCCATGGCTTCATTGATTTCTCTGCCTGCCACCACCTCACAATGGGCTGATATGAACATCTTTGTTACTGCTTTTGTACTGTATATCAGAGTAATGTTTCAGCAGATTGAGGCCTAGGAGGAAGAATTAAACCTGTACTACACAGAGCATGATGAATTGCAGGATTTACATATCATTTTGAGACTTTGGGGATGGGGGTCATCGCTGAATGCTGTTGTGCCTCAAAGGATGTTGTCCAAAGACAGAGTGACAGAAAAGGAAGTGATTTAGATAGTCCCTGACAGCTTAATACACAAAATACAGGCAAATTGTGGAAATTCACAGCCTATCCTTTCCCTAGACATAGTATATTTGATTCTGAATCTCAGTGTGGTTCACATGAAGGAAATTAATGTAATAATCTAATTTAACTGTTTTAGAATTTATGTGGTAGAATGTAGAACGCCAATATTTTAGATTGACAAAAAAAACTTCCATTATTTTGGGGTTTCACGTTGGAAGAAAGATTTTCATTGTCAAAAGTAGTAATCATTTCCAAAGTGCATTATCACTTTATAAAATAAAGTGATCCTTGTTTATTATTCTTATATAATTTTATTCAAATATAATTTCATTATTCACATATAATTTTAAAATGACGTTCAGTTGATTTGGAAATGATGGCATAATATTTGTTTCAATATTGAAAGATATTCATATAGGAATATTCAGTGCAGTATCAGAAAGTGTTTAATAACTGTTTCTTCCAGAGGAAAACAAAACCAATGTGCTTTCTGATCTCCATGGTGTATTTATTGCTACCTTGGTCAATTCCAAGCTGCCAACATAATATCTCTGAATGTGGAGTTGGGAAGGCAAATTACCCACTTGGCATCATGAGGCTTACTAGTCTGCTCTAGCACAAAACTGAGAACATCTAATTGCTTTTTATACTATTTTGCTATAAAACAGCAGCTTTGTCTCTGATCTTACAAACTTGGATGAACAATGTTATAGAAATGCTGAGATGACAGATAATGGTGCTTAATACACTATAATTATAGTGAGTTATCATCTGAGAAATCTCACTTATTTGGTTGACATCTATGTTTAAACTATTTCTTTTCCTTTATTTTTTTTTTAACCGGTATGTCTGGGCTCTATATGGTATGTGATTGGCATCAAAATGAAGGGTTAGAAATGAATCTGAATAGACTCATTCTATAAGCTTCATGTTCCCAAGAGGTGGACAGTTGAGAGAAGGATTTTTTCATTCTTTGGTTAAAAGAGAAGAATCATTTGTTTGATGAGTTCTAGTAATTATACTTTATGGATAAAATGTTATGACTTCTATCTGGATGCACATTAAGATGTTAAGATATCACATGGATATCTGTTTGCAAAAGATTATGAGATTAAGAAAAATGCTTTCTAAAAATCTGTTATTTTTTTTTATTTAGCACAAATCACTGAAGTGCTTATAAATCTCTAAATACACATTGCAGTTTCACACTTCTGTAACACTGCATCTGCTGTTCTTTCTGCCCTTTTATTACATTTATAAATTCTTCAGTAAGCTGTCAACATTTTTGTAAAAAAAAAGTGCATTTTGATATACACCTTACATTATTTGAACACATGTTTTACTTCTCTATTAGTTGGTAAGTTTCTTTAAGAAAAACCCAATGCACTATTGAGCTTTCTGTCACCAGAGAATAGCAAAGTGTCTTAATAAATAGTGGCTGAACAAAAATTAACCAAGTCATAAACCACTGGTCTCTTTTTCCTTCTTCTGTGTCTTTAATTTTGTACTGAATCCTGGTTCATTTCATCTTTGCTATTTCAGCAAAATTCCCACCAATTCACTGTCAAAGAGATATTGTCTGAATAAATTTTAAAAGGTCAACCAATCTATTTTTATCATCTGTGTTTCTAATTTTCTTAATTTGCATTTCCTGACAGGGATATTGACTGCACTCACCACCTATAAAAGCATTTTCCCAAATGTGCACACTCACATCTTTAACCATGCCATTGTTTAAGCATCAAACTATGGGTCCTTTTGGTATTCACTGCTTACATACTTTTGTATATATTGTAAAGTTAAAAAATACATTAACATCCAATTATATCTTTGATACTCTTTTGACTTGTCTAATGATTCCTTTAAAGTGTACCAAATCCAAATACGCAAGATTCATAGATTTTATTTTATTATGCCTGGTCCATGTTCATTATATTGAAGAAACAACTTTGCACAGATTATATAGCTGGAGTTTAGTGATTTCAGCCTTAGTACTTCATTATCTTCCCTTTATGCAACCTGTTGGCCATTTCATCACTATATATTTCCAACTAGTCCTTAATAAGAACCTAGGCCCAGACCTTACATGTCACACAAAAATTAACTCTACAAGAATAAATGTGAAGTACAAACCCATCAAGCATTTGGAGGAAAACATATGAGAAAATCTACATGAGCCTGAATACAGGATGGGTTCTTAGATACACTACCAAAATAACTACAAATGTAAATAAGAATGGTAACTTAAACTTTATTAAAATTTAAAACTTCTGTTGAGCAAAAATATTGTTAAAAGAATAAAAAGACAAGTTACAGACCAGGAGAAAATATTTGAAAAAAAAATATGAAAAACTCCTTGCATCTAAAGTAGACAAAGAACCTTTAGAATTCAGCAATAAGGAAATAAATGACCAAAAATGGGGGAAAGTTCTAAAGGAATACATAATTACCGTGGTATATAAGCATACAAAGACACTGCGATATCACTCATCATTAGGAAAAGGTAAATTAGAACAACAGATTAACTTTATAGATTTATTTGAATATTGAAAATTTAAAAAATATGATAACACATATTGCTAGAGAACAGGCAGAGCAATAGTCACTCTCATTCATTGCTAGTGAGAACACACCAAAATACAGTTAGTTTGGGAGACAGTGTGACAATTTCTTGGAAACCCAAACTCAGTGTTCCACCCAAACTAGCCATGTCACTATTAGATAGTTGCTTTCAGATTTGAAAATTTACATGTGCACATACACACAAATGGAACATGAAAGTTATAGAAGATCCATTTATAAGAGCCAAAAGTGAAATAATCAAGATGTCCTTTAATAAAGACATAGATATATAAATGATAGTGCATACACGCAATGGAAAACTGTGATGTTATATAAGGAATGTGCTAGCAAGTCATGGAAAAAATATACATAAATCTTAATTGCATCCAATAATGAAGGAAACCTCTCAGAAAAGGCTGCATGTTATATGATTCTAATTATATGATATTCTGGAAAAAGTAAAAATCTAGAATTTTTTTTAAGATCAATGATTTCCAGAGTTTAGGGAGTGGGGATGATTAAATATATATAACAAAGGCAATAAATAAGGTGGTGAAATTATTCTGTGTGATACTGTAAGGGAGGGTACACAACATAACACATGTGTCCAAATCCACATATTTTAGAGAATAAACACTGAATCCTATAGATACAAATATTTAAGAAACCATGTAGAAATTTGAAGGATTCCAGGATGGGATGCAAATGAAGATAAAAATGCTAACTGTACTTAAATAACTCACTGATTATATCTAGTCATAAATGTACTGACTTAAGTAATTTTGGATATGAGTGGAGATTGTAAAATTAAAGCATCAGTAAATGTGTAAATGCTCTGTACTCTAGTTGATGTTGTTTCCCAGGGAGTTCAGGTTGTGACTAGTTAAGTAAGTGGATGACAAGATGAGAGTCAGGTTTGTCACTGTTGAAGTGAGCAGTTATTGACAAGAAAGAGGGAGGTTGTGATAGTCCATGGAGTACTTGATTCACGTTAGAAAATTTTTTATTTCAAGGGAAATTTTAAAAAATGAAAGGCAGAGTAGAAAGAGAAAAATAAACATAATTTTATTAGCATGTATATTTTATTTAAATATGGGAGATACCCAGAGAAGGAGCAATTCTCAAAGAAGTGGCTTTAAATTTCAGCTGCATTGATGTTTTAACAAAGACAGTAAATTTTTAGAGTAGTAGCAAGATAAAGGAAAAGGACTTTTTAGTCTTTAGGGGTGGCAACCTACAGGAAGAAAATGAAATGACCCAAAAAAGCATGGTTGATAAAATTCACTAATGCTAATGTAGATTCTTATAGTGCCACCTCCAGGCTCCTGAGGACCTACTGTGGTCTTCATTGGGTGGTCTTTGGTCGTCCTGGTAGAAGGACAACAGTCTACCATTTGTCTTTGTAAATTTTTGTCCTGCTTTTAAGAAAGTAGAGGGAGGACAGAAAGATTTCTTGCATCTGCTTCTCTTTGCCTTTGACTCAACAATTCTTCATATTTTGGGATGGCTGGTCTCTCACAGGATAAACTCATGCTTAGCTTAATTTCTACACACAAAACATATTTAAGATATGTGTACATATGTGCTTTAGACTGCACACATATATTTCTTTGTGTACCTAGAACACAGTTCTCAGTTTCTAATACCAATTTATAAGAAAAGGAACTAGGACTGTTGAAAAGAAGAGAAAAAGAAAATAAAACCTAAAAGGTAAACCATGAGTATATTACAGTAAGGAAAATTCAGAATAGCTGAAAGAGAAAGAGAGAGAGAGAGAGAGAGAGAGAGAGAGAGAGAGAGAGAGAGAGAGAAAGTGTTTCTGGTGTTTACCAGAAACAAGCAATCACAGAAAAAACTGCAATGTCGTGGGAAATGTAAAGGAGATGCAAAAGTCAATTGAAAGAGCTTCCCCTTGTGAACCTGGAACTATTTGAGCAGCAACAACAAAATGTATCATCGGATTATAATCCAATCTGAAACACAAATGTCCCACATTCCCTATGTGTTGTAAATAAATGAGAAATTAACAAATCAGTACCAGGGGAAAAGACAAACGTTTGATAGAGAAGAATTCCAGTTAAGTTATAAAGAAATCTTAGAAAGATAATCAAGGTCAATATCAAAAGTAATGTACTGAGCTGGACGCTGTAGGGCACATTTATAATCCCAGCACCTCAGGAGGCTGAGGCAGGATAATCACAAATTCAAAGCCAGCCTCAGAAATTTAGTGAGGAACTAAGCAAGTTCACGAGACCTTGTCTCAAAATAAAAAGTAAAATGGGTTGGGGATTTGGTTCATTGATGAAGCACTCCTGGGTTCAATTCCTGGTACTACATCATCATCATCATCATCATCATCATCATCATCATCATCATCATGTCTTGTCTATAGCATGTGCTCTTCACATGATGTGACAAAACAGCACTTGACCTCTGTGGTCTTCCTTTTAAAGACACATAAACTCAGTTTAACCATGAACAAGATATCATAAGTCCCAATGGAGGAATATTCCACTGAGTGCCTAATCAATACTCTTCAAAACTGTCCAGATTATCAAAAACAAATTCTAAGGACTGTCACAGTAAAGAGGAAGTTCAAAAATACCATGAGGTCATGTAATGTGACATTGTAGATGGAATCCTGAAACTATGGAAATAAAAATAAGTTATGCAGTCTTATTAATAATAATGTGTCAATGTTGACTCAATGACAGAACAAATGTACGTTGGTAATATAAGATGATTGTAATATGAGGAATTTAGTGTAGGGTATATAGGAACTTGAATATTATCTTAATTTTTTTGTAAGACTGAAAGTATTTAAACTTAACTGTTTATTTAAAACATGAAGAACTCTTCCTTAATGTTTGTTCAGGCCAATGCACAAAACCTTATAAAAGTCAATGTGAAACTGAGATTCAAATGCTTTTGCCTCACTCTTCGGTCTCTTTCCAAGGTAATGATTCTGTTAATTTTAGAAATATGATATGAGTGTTATTTTATTTACATCTCCAATATTCTCCTACAACAGTTTTCCCTGTTAGATGCAGCTCTATTAGGAACCCCTTGATTTTATTTACATATATTTCTTGTGTTTTCTAAGACAGTCTTTTTTTTTCACTTTTTATTCCGTGGACCAGTTTCAAAAATGTTTCCAGAAGACTTATTGTTTAAAAGACAGATTTTTAGGTTCTAGCCCAGGATATTTTTATACAATAATCTGGGCTTATACCCAGCAATCTGGATTTTTACCAAAATTTACACAAATTATTATGTGTTCAAAAATTTAAAAAATGTGAGTCCAAGCAGTTTAGAGGAGCTGTTCTTACTTAGTCTTATTTATTTTCTTTCCTAAATCTTTCTAATAATTTAATTTTTGCCTATGAAGTTACTTTGTACAAAAAAATATTGTTGAGGTCTTAATTCCCTCTCCCTTATTCTTTCTGGTTTATAGATATTAATCAGCATGCTAAAGCTTGCCAATATTAGCATATTTTTAAAATACATGCTATTTTGAAAGTTGATCTACAAGTTTTAACCTTATCTTATATTTGTAATTTCTTAAATACAAATTTATTCTGTCAGCAGTCCATTTCTCAATTTTCTAGTGGTTTGAATTTCCCACATCTGGTCTATAATACATTTTGAAAATTAGTGCATTTTCTTATGTTTACCTTTTTTCTGAAATATTCACATGTATTGACTCATATTTTAAAGTTATTGAGATGTAAATGATGTGCAGAAAATACATGTATCTAAAGTATTCATTTTGGTGAATTGGGGTATGCATATATCCATAACACCATCACCCCAATCAAAGTACTGCACATGTCTATCAGCACCAAAAATTTCTATGTGTTCTTTTGTGGTGGTACTTGTTTGTTTTGTGGTAAAAACACTCAATAGGAACTCCATCTTCAATACTTTTAAAGTGCTCATAAAGGTATTATTGACGACATGTTCTATACTGTACAGCAGATCATCTTCTGTTACTTGTACCACTGAGCATCTCCTTGCCATTTCCTGTTCCCAGATGCTTTTGGTAAGCACATTCTACCCTGTGCTTCTCTGGGTTTGATTATTTTGTATACTTCATATTTTTTTATGCCTAAATCCCTTCAGTTCTACTTTTTAGATCTGCATAACAAATTTAGTAGATCTAAATAAGTAACCTACTTTCCATGTGTTATAAGTTAATTATGAACCATGAGTTATTTAATTTTTGAGGTACATCTTCTTGAAAAAGAAAAAGTAACAAACTACCATCTTCTGTTTGCTTCAAATTTTCCAATTATTAAATTGTGTTGCTTTTATATTTCTTTTATAGAACATTTGTCTTTCTGATGAATGCAACCCATGACACCTATCTTCTAAGGGTCTCACAAATTTGTTATAACACCTCCCAAACATTAAGGTAAAAACTCACCAAATCCTTTCCTTTGATCCCGTATTGTCAATGCTATTGATTTTTATTTTTGTTCAACATTTTACTGTTTCATCTTAGCCAACATTCTTCTGACCATCTCTACTTATTAATATGCTAATACATCTTCACTTCCTAACACTTCAGATTTCAGATATCTGGAATTGACTATCTTTTTTTCCTCTAAATCTGCTCTTCCTTCTGAATGTTTTGCATTTGAGTTGACGCTATCACCATCCTCCACACCAGAAACCTAAGAAGCATCTTTATTTCATGTCTTTCTCTTATGTTTTTTTTTTTTATTGGTCGTTCATAACATTACATAGTTCTTAATACATCATATTACACGGTTTGATTCAAGTGGATTATGAACTCCCGCTTTTACCCCGTATACAGATTGCTGTATCACATCAGTTTCCCTTCCATTGATTGACATATTGCCTTTCTAGATTCTGATGTATTCTGCTGTCTGTCCTATTCTCTACTATCCCCCCTCCCTTCCCCTCCCCTCCCCTTTTCTCTCTCTACCCCTTCTACTGTAAATCATTTCTTCCATTTGTATTAACTTGTCTTACCCCTCCTTTCCTCTTATATGACATTTTGTATAACCCTGAGGATCGCCTTCCATTTCCATGCAATTTCCCTTCTCACTCCCTTTCCCTCCCACCTCTCATCCCTGTTTAATGTAAATCTTCTTCTCAAGCTCTTCGTCCCTACCCTGTCCTTGTTTACTCCCCTTATATCAAAGGAGTCATTTGGTATTTGTTTTTTAAATATTGACTAGCTTCACTTAGCATAATCTGCTCTAATGCCATCCATTTCCCTCCAAATTCTATGATTTTGTCATTTTTTAATGCAGAATAATACTCCATAGTATATAAATGCCAATACCAAAACATGATTTTATTATTATTATTATTTTTTAATTGCATATATTTATGGGACACAGTATAAAATTTGATACATGGATAGAGTATATAGCGATTAAATCAGAATAGTTAACATTATCATCTCAAACTTTTAAACTTTTTATTAAAATGTAATTTTACATATCCCTGGGGAGCAATATGGTATTTCCACATATATATAAAAATGTATTGATCAAATCAGGATAACTAATATTTCCATCTCATCATGACTTTCTGTTTGGAGCCTTTGAGTTCTTCTCTTCTAGTAATTCTGTTGATTTTACTTCTTCTATCTACCTGTGTTTGGTATCTGTATCAGGCCTTCCCTCCCTACCCCTTTCCTACTTCTAGTAACCATTATATATTATGATAGTCTTTTTTTGTGTGTAAGGGGGTGGTACTTGGATTGAATCAAGGGGTGATCTACTATTCAGCTGTATCCCTTTTCATTTTTTTTTTAAATTTGGAGACAGGGTCTCACTAAATTGCTGATGTTGTTCTTAAATATATGATCTTCCTGACTTAGCATCCTAAATCACTGGGATTACAGGTGTGGAGCCATTGCACCAGCCTGATACTTTTAGTTTACATTCATATATGAAAGAGAACATGAGTTATTTGTCTCTCTGTGTCTCACATTTCATTTAACCTAATATCCTCCAGTTCCATCCTTTTTGCTGCAAATGACAGTATTTCATTCTTCATTATGGCTGACTACTACTCCATTGTGTACATATATACCACAATTTCTTTACCCATATTCTAATTGATGGGCATTAAGGTAGATTCCATATTTCAACTATTGTGAAAAATACAGCAATAAATATGGACATACAGATGTTTCTTTAACATGCTGCTATCACTTCCTTTGTATGTATGCCTAAAAGTGGGATAACTAGATTATATGGTAGATCTATTTTAAATGTTGGTTTATCCTTCATACAGCCCTCCATAATGGCTGTAATAATTTACATTCTCACCAATATTTCCATGAGATTTCCATTTTCTCCACATCTGGTGAGTTAATAAAAACTCATCAGCATTTGTTAAATTTTATCTTTGATAATCACAGTTCTAAATGTGGTGAGAACTTCTGCATGTAAATATCTAGTTTTCCCAACAGGATTTATTGAAGGCTGTCCTTTCTCCTGTGTGGTTTTGTGCCTGTGTCAATAATCTATAGTTGTCCATAAATACATGGAGTTATTTCTTGGCACTCTATTCTATTCCATTGCTCTGTGCATCTGTTTTTATATCAATATTATTCTGTTTTGATTAATACAGCTTTGTAGTATATTTTGAATTCAGGTAGTGTTTTACATTCAGCTTTTCACTTTTTGCTTAAGATTTCCCTGAATATTAAGGGCCTATTTTATTTTGATACGAATTTCCAAGAGTATCTCTTTTTTCTGTAAAGAATTAGATTTTCCAGAATACTATAGGACACAGCCACATCAATGTTAATAGCAGCACAATTCACAACAGCTAACCCATGGAACAACTTAGATGCCCTTCAGTAGAGGAATGGATTAAAAAATGTGGCATATATACACAATGGAATATTACTCAGAAATAAAAGAGAATAAAATCATGGCATTTGCAGGTAAATGGATGAAGTTGGAGAAGATAATGCTAAATGAAGTTAGCCAATCCCAAAAAGACAAATGCCAAATGTTTTCTCTGAAATAAGGTGACTGACTCATAGTGAGGTAGGGAGGAGGAACATGGGAAAAACAGACAAACTCTAGATAGGACAGAGGGGTGGGAGGGGAAGAGAGAGGGCAGGGGGTTAGCAATGATCATGGAATGTGATGGACCTCATTATCCAAAATACATGTATGAAGAAATGAATTAGCGTGAGCATACTTTATATACAAACAGAGATATGAAAAATTGTGCTCTATATGTGTAATAAGAATTATACTGCATTCCACTATCAAGTATTTTAGAAATAAAATAAATTTTTAAAAAATGTGATTTTCATTGTGATGGAAATTGAATCTACAAATCACTTTGTTTAGTATGTACATTTTGTTAGTATTAATAATTATTAATAGTTATTGATATTAATAATTATTGTTCAGATCCATGTACATTGGTAACCTTTCCATCTTTTTGTGTTTTCTTTAATTTCCTGCACCAGAATTTAGTAATTTTCATTGTATAGGTCTTTTATTTCCCTGGTAAAATGTAGTCCTATGTATTTTCTTCTACTTCTTATCTTAGAGCTATTGTGAATAGAATTGCTCATTCTTGGTGTAGAGATATGCTACTGATTTTACATGTTATTTTTATTTCCTTTAACTTCACTGAATTTGTTTATCAGATCTTATAGTCTTTTATCAGTATCTAATATTTCTATATATAGAATTACATTATTTGCAGAAAGAGATAATTTGACTTCCTATCTTCCTATTTATATGCTTTTATTTCTTTCACTTGCCTAATTGCTTTGGCTACGATTTCCATTAATATGCTGAATAAGAGTAGAAACAGTGGTTATTCTGTCTTATTACAGATCTTTAAACTCTTTTTCCTTTCTCAGCATTTTTCATTGTGGTTTGATGGTTTATTGTATTGATAAGGTTTGATTCTTTTCTTCTCTTTTATATATCTTTTCTTTCAGTGGGTTTCATACTTTTGCATATTTCATGGTGATAATTAATTATTTTTTGGCTTTGGATTTAGGACTCAAGTATCTTCTGTAAAACTAGTCTGCAAATGATGAATTTCCTCAGTTTTTCTTTCTTTTTTCAGGGGCACACTAAGGATAGAACTCAGGGGAACTCAACCACTGAGCCACGTCACTAGTCCTATTTTATTTTATTCAGAGACAGGGTCTCATTGAGTTGCTCAGGACCTAGTTTTTGCTGAGGCTGGCTTTGAACTCATGATCTTCCTGCCTCAGCCTCACAAGGTGCAAGGATGTTAGGCATGTTCCATCATACCCAGCCCCTCAGTTTTTCTTGAAAATTCTTTGTTTCATTTTTATTTCTAAAAGATAGCTTTGTTGGATATAGTGTTCTTGGTTGACAGTTACTTTCTTTCAGAACTCAGAATACATCATTCTATTCCCTCATGCCCTGTAGTGTTTCTTCTGATAAATCTGATGTTACTTAATGGAAGTTCTCTTAAATGCAATTAGACACCTTTTTCAATTCTCTCTTTGTGTTGTGCTTTTGAAAGTTGGACTACCTTATGCCCTAGTGAAGATATCTTTTGACCTTATCTATTTGGTGTTCTATGGGATGCTTGTACCTAGATGTTCACATCTTTCTCAAGATTGAGGAAGTTTTCATCTATTATTACACTGAATAGTTTTTCTATGTCATACTCCTTTTCTCTTTTGAGACCATAAAATAATTTTAAATATTTATTCATTTAATATTGTCTCAAAAGATAGCTGAGTCTGTTTTCATTTTTTTTAGTTTTTTCTCTTTTCTTTTTATTCATATTTTTCTTTCTTGTCTGATTGAGATATTTAAAAAATGTTTTTAAGTTCAGATGCATTGTTTCTACTTAATTTAGTTTGTTGTTGAGGCTTTTAATTGAAATTTGATTTATAAACTGCATTAATTCCAAGACTTCTATTTGGCACATTTTCAAAACCTCTATATTTTTGCTGAATTTCTAATTCATATTTTTCTATTTTTATTCAGCTATCTGTATCCTCTTGAATCACATTGACCTTCCTTATAATAATTCTATTAAATTTTTATCAGGAATTTCATTGATATCTTTCCCTTGAGATGTTTTGCAAGAGGTATTATGTTCTTTTGTAGGCATCATCTTTCTTTGATTTTCATATTTCTTATGGCCCTATGTTGAGATTGACACATCTGGTGGATCAAGTATCTCTCCCCCTTGTATAAGGTGGCTTTCTCAAATGAATTCTTCTGAAGGTATGTGTTGGGGTGTCCATTTGGCATGAGATGTTCCCTAGGTAGTGTAGTGTCCTTATAGCTACTTTGGCTATAATCAATAGTTTGGGGTGCACTAAGTGTCAGAAAAAAATCTCTCTCTAGAGACAATGTGGGGATGGGGACAGAATGGGCCCAGGTGGTGGTGGCATATATAGCAATGGGATGGAGAAAACTTTGCAGGGTCACTCCAACACTAGAAGTGTTGATGACAGAAATGTGATGACAGCTAGGCTTCTAGCTGTCATCAATTCTTCTCATTTCTTTCAGAATATTATGTAAACAGGGCATAATTCAAAATTTTTGAGTCTGTATTTGTTATGGTTTGGATCTAAAATTTCCCCAAAGTCTCCTTTTGAAAGCCTAGTCCCCAGTGCAGCAATATCCAGAGGTGGGACTTGTAGACAACAATTGGATCATGAGGGCTCTGGTCTCCTCAGTTGATTAATCCAGCCTTGATAGCTAAAGTGACAACTGGGATTTGGGACCTAGATAAAGGAAGTGCATTGCTCTGCGTGTGCCCTGGAAATGTTTATCTTCTCTCTGGCATCTTTTTCTTCCTCTGCTTCCTGGCTGCTGGGAGCTGAGTGAATTTTCTACACCATGTCTTTCTGTCATGATATTTCTGCCCCATCCCAGTCTAAGGCAATGGAGCCACCCCCTGATGGCTGAAACCTCTGAAACCATGCGCCAAAATAAACCTTTCCTCCCTTATTGCCGGTATTTTAGTCACAGTGAGAAAAAGATAACTAATTTAGCAGTCTTGATCCATAATACACTACTTACTGAGGAAAAGATAACTAATAACTAATATAGTAGTATTTTTTTTTTTTTTTGGTTGGGGCTGGGGCGGGGACCAGGAATTGAACTCAGGGGCAATCAACCAGTAAGCCACATCGCCAGCATATTTGTATTTTATTTAGAGAGAGGGTCTCACTGAGTTGCATAGTGCCTCACTTTTGCTGAAGCTGGCTTTGAACTCACAATCCTCATGCATCAGCCTCTTGAGCCGCTGGGATTACAGGCATGTGCCACCATACCAGCTAATATAGTAGTCTTGATCCATGATGCCTTGTCTTTTAATTTTAATTTTATTTCTGTGTAACTCCAACTGTCACATTCTTACGTATGTAGACTACTAGAAAAGTGATATCTGGGTCTTTAACTGTATTTTAACTCCTCTGCTTTAGATCTAGTTTCCTGAAATCTTTCTTGGATTAAATATTTCTTGGTGATCAGATCACCAATTTCAAAGTGTATATTGTAATAAGGAACTCAAGGTGAGATATGGGACATTAAAGAAAGCAGTTCTTCTTCAAAAAGTGTTTCTATTTGTTCTTAAAAAGGAAAGTTTATAGAAGAAAAGTTAGGGAAATGTTTTGTTTCAGTTCTTAAATATTCTCTAATGTTCTTGAAGTAGATTTTGCACTACTTTGTAACTAAAATATTAATATATCAAATATATAGATAATTATGAAATAGAAAACGATCAAAGGCAAAATAGAAGCATGCTATTATAATTCATCTTATTTTGCATTTTAGTTAATTTTTTAAAAGTCTGTGAAGTTCTTTATAATAGAAGCTACTTCTTAAATATCTGTGTACTCCTTCATCTTATACCTCCCTACACAATGCTAACTGTAGCTAATGATTGTGAGAAGCAAATCTTGGTTATTATAAAATTATATCTTGGTTATTATAAAATATTCTTGTTATTATAAATAATTCTTTGGTTATATATTGGTTATTATAAAATATCCTTGGTTATTATAAATAATTCTTTTTTTTTCTAAATATAGACAAGTTATAGATATTTGAAATAATTCTTAGAGAAGAAAAGAATGTTACTGATTACTTTTTGCTTTAGGTAGTTTAAAAGGATTTGAGCAGTGTGTTATGACTTAGTTCTATAGACTTGGCTAATATTTGCTTTACTTGACATCTTAATGAAAATCTCCTCACTCTTTGTCTTTTGAGTTCATTTTCCTCACTGTTAAAATTTCCTAATGCTGCCTATTTAGCAGTGTTTTATGCAGCTGACTTGGCACCTAATCAGAAGAGGAAGGCATAAAACTCATATAATTCTCCAACCTTGTTCTCATTCCAGAGACACATCTCCCCTGAAGGACCAATTTCTGAGAATCCAGATACCTGGTTTCTTGAAGAGAACCCTAGAGGAGACTTGCTAATCATCTTTTAGTATTCATATAAAAAGGGAAAATGATTTCAAACTTAGAAATGACATTAGTGTTATTCTTATGGTCAAATTATATATATATATATATATATATATATATGTGTGTGTGTATAAATACGTATATAGTAATACATATATTAATATATGTATATATATTTACATTATGGAATATATATATCACATATATATGTTACCAAAGCTCTTTTGAACAGAATATGCAATAGAATCTTGAAAATGATAATAAAAATAATGTCTTTATAATAAAACTTAGAACTCCAACATTGTTCCTTTTTAGGATGAGATAAGCTATGTACTGCAAAAGTTTGTATTAAATACTTTTGTGAATTAAAACAATACCACAAATTTATAATTTCATAGTCATTTATTGAGTGGCTCATATAACTGACAAACTATAGATGATGCAATAAATATCAACATTCATACAAATGTTAAAACTATTAAAATGTTTATTTAGAAAATTATTTCATATTAATGAAAATATTTACAAATTTGGACTCTCTGTCTGTGGTTGAAAAGGTATTCACTTTGAGATTCACTAAAAATAAGTGTTAGTTTTTTGCTTTTAGATGTGAATGAAATGAAAAATGGCCAATAACTTTCAAACACTTGGCAAAACATCATTACTTGTTTGAATATTTATCTATTTCTGTTTTGACTGACTTAACTCAGACTGAAAGTACATACCCTATTTAACAGAGTTCTAATCCTGATATCATACCATTTATTGTAAAATAGTTTTCCTGTTTATAATTTTCTCAAACTTTCCTAATAATCCTCATAAATAGTGAGTAGATTAGAGAGAATGTGCCTCTTAGAATTGAATTGCTGGGTTTCACACAAAAAATTCAGTCCTAAACAGTGACAGTGATATAACCATTTTATGTGAGTTCATTAAAAATCAGGAAAAATCTGATAAAATTTAATTATTAGGCATTGAGTCCTACAGTTAGATGCATCATAGACCCATTCAGCATTGTTAGGCAACTTAACTCTGTACTTAATATCAAACATTAAGGCAAATAAACTTGCTTTCCTTTGGTCAAGAGCATATTTTTTTTTGTTTGACAGTTTCTCAAACAAATGTATTTTCTGTAATGCTTACCACAGTAGATTATTTAGTTGAAATGTTGAAATGTCTTTGATCTCCTCAAATAAACAGCACTGAATAAGAACACTATTCTAATAATTCACACTATTTTAATCATATTGCAAAATTGTATAAAGAATCTCATAAGAAGGAACCAACTCTTACCTATGCAACCTTTAAATCCACTCCAATTCTTTGTGAATATTCAATCGCTATACCAGCTTTCCTCAGTAAGGGTCAGTTTCCACTAGGAGCATATATTTATTCATCTGTCCACAAAAAACTACCACATAGTTTAACCAGCAAATTACATTTCCTTTCTTCCAATATATACATAAATCTCTCATGAAAAGACCTGTTCAACCCTTCAGGATGAATTTCCTTGCTATTTATCACTGTATCATCGTCTCTTTGATGTATGTGCATTACTCTACCCTTGAAGACTCATGCTTTGTCCTGATCTATCTCAAATATTAAAAGAAATTTATGCTCTGATAAATAATGTATACCTACAGGAAAATAATTGATAAGAATTTGTTCTTGAGATCAAGACAAAAATTTACCATAAACTCCCTTAGAAATCATTTTACAAAAACCTAGCCTTTAGTGTAACATTCATTGCAAATGCGTATGAAACTTTCCTAAGGGAAACCTCCTTTTATTTGTTAAATGTCTAGTATGAAAAATTAAAATTTTACATACTAGTAAATATTGCATACTTATAATTACTAATATGAATGTGAATTGACCTATAATATGTACATTAATTGACTAATGTGTACATTTAATCTATATACTACTGAAATAACTATGATATAATTTCTAATTAAACTAATTAGTATACTATACTATATTTAAACAATGGCCTTAGTTCTTAAGCCCTTACTGTATGAAATTATAGTTCACTCTAAAAGTCTTCTATTTTCTATTTAATGGTGATGTTTTCCTATCTTTTCAACTGACAGACATGGTTCTGATGCTTTCTAATTTTGTTGATGGATTCTTTCACATGAACTTTATAATTTTTGCTATTAGATTTAGATTAGAAGTTCTTTTATTTTATATTGATTTTTGTGTACAATATAATATGTACACTTTATACTTTTATGCCAAGAATAAATAATAGTTAATTTTTAATCACCACATTTAAATATATTAACAGGTATATTTTAATGAGATATGAACATTTTAATAGCACCTATACATATATTAATATTTTACCAATAACTAAACATCAAAGACCTTAAAAATCAAATGAAAGAGCTTGAATACAGGCCCTTGTAACAGACACTTCTTTCTACAAGCCATAATGACATTTGTTGAGTGATTAAGAGAAGCTCTTCCCTGAACTGGGAGATGCTATTCACTCATGCTGTGGCACCATGCATGCATAATAATGATGTGCTGAAAATTCTGATTTGTATGAATATCCCTTAGTCAGAGTGAACAAAATTTAGTGTTGTGATATCTGATTTGACTTAAGCATTGTTTCCCTAGTGGCCAAAGTTGGCACTCCCCATTTAAAACAAAGACACTCAAATGTGATTGATTAGAAAACTCCTCTGAGTCACTTGTAAAAACCATTCTGATTTCTCACCTCCCAACCCCTGAGAATTTAACTCAGTTGATCAACTAGTGAGGTCATTTTCAAATGTTAATCATACTATATTACTCTTCTGACTAAGACATTCCAATATCTTCTTACTCTACACACAAAAGAAAAATTGAATTCCTTGCTTTAGTCTACAAATCCTATGTCTCTCTTACCATGCTCTTACATATTCATAAGCCCAATATACAGATTTGTACAAAGTCTTGTTCTTTGTCAATGCCAATCTTATTACTGTCTTTGTCTTTTCAGTTCTGTATGTCTTGAATATCCTTCCTCTGATCTTTTCATAGAAGCCAATTAACAGTCCTTTAGGTCCTTCCACATTAGTATCTCATAGACACCTTTCCTGATTGCATAAACTGAAGACACTTCTTTCTTAGTGCTTTTTATAATATTGCTGTCAATTTGTCCTGTGAACATGGTGACATATAACCATCAGAACTTATGTTATTGTTTATTGCTTACTTAATAAGCAACATTATTATTTTCCTTGAAGGCAGTTCCAGATGATTGTATACCTTATTAATTTCATTCTCTTTTATAGCTCCAGTACCTGTATTAGTGTCTGTTAATCAGTAAGTGTGAATTTATACTTTTGACTTCCACTAAGTATGAAGTGCTCCACCTTTGACCTCCGCTCTTCCCTTGACACTTACCATAGTAATTTTCCTGAATGTATCTTAATAAAGAAGATTATGGCACTTCTTGACTGACTTCTCACCCCCACATAACCCTGATCAGAATATTTCAACACCAAATATTGTAAAATAGTGATAATTTTTGCTACTAAAACTCTATCCATCTAGAATAAACTCTTCAGTGTTCTCTGTCACCATGTTTAACTTAAAAGAAGGCTGAGTTGAATGATTATATGGTAATAAATGATAATAAAAACTGAGTAAAGGTGGCATTTGTTGAAAGAGTATCCACTGCATAAGTTGCTTGCTAGTAACTACACTAGTAAACAGTTCATTAATCAGAATTTAAGAAAAAATTGGATTAATTTTGATGATATCTAATTGAAAACTTTTAAATGTGTAGTATCAGATATGTGTGGGTATATATGTATGTATATATATATGGATCCCATAGATGCAGAGAGCCATAGCCAAGTAGGAATGACGCATGGCAATTTCTTTGTCAGCCTACCCAATGTTGCTTAGAGGGAGGACTCTCCATTGTGGATATAGGCTTGCCTTGGACCCAGGTCATTTGCAGTGACATTGCATGAATGTTTAAGAAAGGTGACCCTGCTCAAGGACCAGGGTGGATCCGGGTTTAGGGCAGTTCCAGGTTTAAGGTGGATCCTGCTGGGAATAGGGCATATCCTGCTGCCTCAGGTGCCTGCTCCTTGAGTTCCCGTGGAGTTCTCGCGGGATTCAGAGAGTTTTTGGTATGCAGAGCCCAGTGGAGTGTGTGGATTTTCCCAGAATGTGCGTGTAGAGTGCTGGTGAGAGTTCGGGAATAGAGAATTGCTGTTTGAATCTACAAGGCCGTGAGTGGCTCGTGATTTTGTGCCCAGCTAGACTGCGGCACAAAATGAGCACATTTTATGGCTTCCATTTTTTTCTTAATATATAGTGTGTACACACACACACACACACACACACACACATATATATATATATATATATATATATATATATATATACCATGTAGGTAATTACATATCATTTTAATTTCTGTAGAGAAATCTACTTTATGAATGTATTATTATAAGAAGTATGCTTCCAGTTAATTTCTTTATGTCAATTTATTTGATGCATTCAATACTCAAAACAAACACTTGTATTTATTGCTGTCTTCTTTAATTTTCTGTGTTCATCAGCTAAGCCTGTCATAAAATGGCATGAACTGTCTTAAACAACAAGTATTTATTTTCTTGCAGTTAAGTGAGCTGGAAATCAAAGCTCAGGCTGCCATAATGGTCAGGTTCTTGTGAGGGCTCCTTTCCTGGCATGCCACCTTCTTGGTGCTCAATGGGAGGGAGGTGGGAGTTGGAGAGAACAGAGGGAAAGAGTTGTCCAGTATCTTTTCTCATAAGGAAAATAATCCCCTTGGATCAGGCTCCACCTTTATGATCCCATTTAACTTTACTTCCATAAGGCTCTTATTTCCAAATATTGTCAAATCGAAGGTGAAGGTTTTAACATATGAGTTCAGGGAGCACAAACTTCAGTCCATAGCATTCTCATAATAAGCAAAATTAATTGCTTCAACTTTGGACTGTTTTAAAGAACTTAAGCATTATTCTATGCTTGATCAGGATGTAGAAGTTAATAAATCTTCTCTCATAAGAAAATGAGTAAGATTTATAGGAAACATTGTAGTGAAAATGAAGTTTCAGGCAGCCATGGACCTTGCTCAGAACCACACAATCTCAGTGAGAAACATACAAACTTAGGCATTCCAAATCCAAGGTCAACAGTAACATCTAAGTTGAAAAGTGTACACAATGAAATACAAGCAATAAAACATTCATGAAACATCAATTTATAAAACATTAATTTGATTTAAAATAAAGGAATATATTTTACCAAAATATTTAATCTATACTGGCCGTTAATATTTGAATATTCAAATGTCTTTTTGTGAGGATGCCATCTGATATATTCTGCTCATTTGACAATAATTCTCAAATTTTCTGTCATAAAGTATTCTCCATCTGTTTGTACTTTGTACATGGCTTGAGTTGATAAAGATCTTTCTCAAAAATAATTGGTAATGCAAAATACTGTGGTGGTTCCTGAAATGAGCTTCCAATTCTACACCACATCTTCTTATATGTGTGTCCCCCTAGGCTAGAGATCAACATTGAATAGCATCCAGGTAACTATTTCCATTATTCTCTGCAAATGTTGAACTACTGAGGGTTAAAAAAGTTGCCCGACATCACCAGAGTACCAAAGTGCCAGTATTGAAGATTCACATCAAAGATGTGTAATAAAAAATGGTCTATGTGCTCTAGTTTTCTTTAAAAAGAAAGTTTTCTCTATTAGTGTGCAATGATGTTCTTGATGCTATAATTCCATAAAAATGGAATATGTGATTTCACAGAAAATAAATCTTCAAATATCTTAAATGGACTTTCTAAAAAAGCTATAAATTTAGTAAGATTAAATACCTGGTAGTTGATTATTGGTTCTGCCCTAAAGAAGATGAGCTTACTATGAGGGAAAACATAATCCTCTTAATGTGTTTGCTACATAGAATTCTAAGTATATTTAAATGAAATGATTTTGAAGTAGATAGCAACTGAGAATTTAAGTTGATTTTGTTCCAGTATATTTCCTCTAAATAATAAGACTCAGAGTTGAAATTATAAAACCTTTCTCTAAGCATGAAGAGCAAAATAAATAGAAATAAACACAATTATATATAAATTTGAGAATCATATTCTTTGTAATTGTTTCCTTTTTATGAAAATGTTATTATGATGTTATTTATTTTTCTTAAATAGAGAACATAATTAAAACTGTGAACATGCATAACAAATTATTGAATTGAAGTAGTAGCACTTATATAGATCCTTAAAATGATTAAAGGACAACACCTTTATTGTTCTTTTACTTTGCTACAATAGAAGTGCTTGGCATGTAATTATCCTTCATCAGTATGTGGTACATAAGGAAAGCATAAATGAAACAGACCCAGATTCCCTATTTGTGGATACTCTAAGACTGATGGAAGCTTATGCATTCACAAATAACTACAGATGTTTTCAGACTTATATGATCTAACTTATGACTTTTCAAATTTACACAGGTGTGAAAATCAGCCACAGACTCCAGTCAGCCACTGAAACTCCAGAAAAAGAGCCATGCACTATAGTGAACTGTGTTGCTAAGTTAGGACATTTGGTAGGTTAAGTGTGTTAAGTGTCTTTGCAACTTATGTTTTCAATTTGCAATGAATTTATCAAGATCTAATCCCATTGTTAGTTAATAAGTATCTGTATCTAAAATGAATTCTTCCCTAAGAAACTTCTAAATTTCATTATTTTTTACTGCATTATAGTTGAATGTAATAGTTGAGTTCATATTGACATATTTATAAATGCACATATCATAGTTTTCCTCATTTCAATCTCCAGTATTCTCTCTTTCTCTCCTCTTTTCCCTCCCTGTGATCCTCATCCTCTATTTATTTATTTATTTATTTATTGGTGCATTATATATCAAAGTGGAATGAATTGTGACATATTCATACATTCAAATAGCATAATTTTTCAAACTTTCTTTCCCAAATTTCCCCTTTTCTTTCTCTCCTCCCTTCCCCTTAGTCCTCCACTTGTACTCTACTAATCCCAATTTTTGTAAGATCCCCATATGTATCTATATAAACACATATAGATAGATAGATAGGTATTCTATCTATTTATCTACCTTTTGTTTATGAAATAAAATATATGACCCTTGACTGTCTGAGTCTGGCTTATTTCACTTAGCAGAATGTTTTGTGGTTTCATCCATTTACCAGCAAATAACATAATTTCATCCTGCTTTATGGCTGTGTAGAACTGAATAGTGTAGTTACACCATTTGTCTATTGATGGCACCTACACTGGTCCTATTACTTGACTATTGTGGATTGTGCTTCTATGAGCATTGGGATTTCACTATAGAATGAAAGTACCTGTTCTCATCTGCCATAGGAATTTTAAGGAACAAAGGAAACAGAATGAAAAGAAGACAGAGAAAACATCTAGCTTGGAGAGTCAGGCAGTCTGTAGAGTATTTGGTTGTTTATATACTCTCTTGAAATTGGAGAAAATGTGGGCAGACATGTGGAGAATATGGTACATGCATGTGAAAAATGAAAGTGGAAGAAGGTAATTGTTTATGATAGATGAAAAATGTGTGTGTGTATGTGTGTGTGTGTGTGTGTGTGTAGATACATATATCTCACAACAGTGCCCAGTTCTATATTCCTTGAATGTTAGGTGAGTGCGGAGTTAGACATATGTTGATGGCATATGTGAATTTTGAAGACAGGATTTTGAAATGAAATTTGAAGACAGAAAAGGTAATTGGAGCCCTGGGATCAAGACATTGTTGTAGCTAAGTATTGGCTAGTGTTTTAGTCAACTTTTTAGCTGCTGTGACTAAAAGGACCCAACAAGATCCTCTGTAGAGATGGAAGCATTTATTTGAGGGCTCTGGGTTTCAGAGATCCCAGTCCACAGACACTGGCTTCATGCCCAGGGCTCAAGGTGAGGCAGGGCAACATGGTGAAAGAGTGTGGCAGAGGGAGGTGGCTCACATGATAATAAGGAAGCAGAGAGAGGTCTCCACTTGTCAGATACAAATATATACCTCAAAGCCACTCCCCCAATCCCCATCCCCTCCACCCATAACCCTACTGCTTCAGTTACCACTGTTAATCCCTATCAGGGGATTAATTCACTGTTTGTGTTAAGACTCACAATCCAATAATTTCTCCTCTGAACCTTCTTGTTTTGTCTCACACGTGAGTTTAGCAGGACACCTTACATCCAAATCATAACAGCCAGTCTATGTCTTGTAAGCAGAGAAATAGCACAATCATAGCTGTGTATGAATACATTAATTGGTAAACACAGTGCTTATTTTTGAGGGCAAAACAAAAGGCAGAACAGTCTAGGCTGAGAACTATGCAGCCATCCAGGGGAAAGATAATGGCAGTCTAATCTCGTGTGGAGCAATAAAATTACAGCAAAAAGCACAGCTGTGGCAGAGAGCATAATGCCAGAAATGAGAGTACTTAGCCACCCACTGGATCTGAGGGCTAACGAAGGGAAAAGTTAAAGATAATTGCAAGGTTTTACATCTCATAACTGGGAGGATACTAATCTCTTTAACAGTGAGTAAAGAAAGAAGGACAAGTTTGCAAGAGAGATGACACATACTTTTAGAGAAGGCCATCTATATGCCATCCAACATTTGCTCTGCCACACAACAGCCACAGCACAAGAGTAGAGCAATGAGCAGTGTTATATGCTTTAATGTCATTTTCTTAAAAATAAACGAAAGAACAAAAAAGTCATTAGGTTCACAGTTGTTAATGATTCATGGATTAATACACTGTAGGCCAGTCTCCTGTCCAGTTAAACCACGATTCCTGAAACTTACTTGTAGAGCAGTGTCTTTGCTCTGCACAGCTCTGAGAGGAGTCTCACTTAACAGGGCATCTTGAAAAGTGAAGGCTTTTGTTTATAGGCACATTACTGCATTTATAGGCATTTCTTTGGTTATCTTGACCAAACGTATAATTGCATTTCTGTTTATATATAATTTACCAAAGAGAAATTAGTGGCAGGAAGTATTTATTTTCCAATAAAATAAAGAAAATAAGTGAAGGTTTATTTAATGTTTTCCTTTTCATTCCAAAGCTGCCATATATTCATAATGTCCTAATACTGTTTATTGGGTGTTTACTATGTGTTAAAGCACTTCACATGTACTTTATATCATGTGTTATTCATAGCAATCTCTTACATTTGGTATTATTATCTCTTACAAACATGAATGTTTGGTTACAGAGAGGTAAAGTGAATTGCTAATGTCACACTGTGTTAAAGTGGATGGACTATAATTGAATTCACATTTATAATCATTTCATAGTTCACAATTAAACATTAACTGCTTAAATTGCTTTTTGTTCCTAGAAGGACAAAATTATTTCACTGTTGAGAAGAAAACTGATCTACTCTGGAGAGCAAGCCAACTGCCATTTAATTTGGCATCATATTTTATTCCCTCTATGGCACTAACATTGTCCAAATTTTGCCACTGAAAATAAGGCCTGCTAAGCTTTCTCCAAATTACTCTCAGCCTGGCATTTTGTGTCTTTGAAGGATTTATTAGATTTTGGATCCAACCTTGAATGTTGGATGCTTGGAAGCTGTATTTGTTAACATAATATGACCTAGATTCACCATTATTAGGAGTAAGTGTGGGAAACACTAGATTTTTATATGAAGCATTGATCCCAAATCATTAACTTACAGTGAAACACTGTTGGCATATGACCTTATTTTCTCAATAGTCAACTGATGTGAAAAAAAATGTACAACACTCAATTTTGCAATGTGAAATCAGAATTGAAGGAGTTTGACAAAGCAAATATTTAATGGTATGTTTAACAAAAATATGTATATCTGCTTCACAGAGGGAACATTCTGCCAGAGAGAATTGTAAGGATCCAATAGCTTCCCTATAAATTTTCAGTGGATACTAAGAACTTTTACTTCAGTTATTATTCCTTACTTTCTTAACCATCTGATCACCCTTCGAATGCCAAACATGAATGTTAATCTCTTCAATCATCTCTTCATAGAGTCTTATGGATATATGTTGATTTTGTAATAGTAAAGTTTCAACTTTTCAACAAATTATAAAATGATCTCACAACTGATCTACTCTATACTTTCACTTAAAATTTTTCATTATCTGTTTTAAATTTTTAACTGCTACATTTTGTATATTGAGAAAGGGTACACATTCTACTTGGATATCTCAAAGGAATTTTCAGTTCAACACATATAAGGAAAAACTTGGTATTTTCTGATCCACCAGCTCAGAATTCATAGTATGTATTTCATTAGGGCCTGAATGAGCACTCATCCAGTCCAACAAGGTAAAACTGGGAGCCTCCTTTAACAACCTTTCTTCCATCTTTCAGTCTCTATACCTTCATTTGTTTATACAGCTATTTCAGCTGCTGTAAAAAGCACCAGTAAAATGCAAGGAAGTCTTTTGTAATCATTATCCCTTTGTAATAATTAACTTAAATTGTGTGAGGGTAGAGGGAAGTATAGATAGACATAAATAATTCAAACAAATAGAAACTTAATTTGAGGATAAATGCCAATTCTCAAAACAAAACTGGACCAGAGAACAAGAGTTTGTGTGAGAAGGAGAGTACAGATCAGGTAAGACTTCATGATAAGTTGGCATTTAAACCTTTCTAAAAAATTATAACTTGATGTTGACTGTAACTTGTAAATATTGATCATATCAGTTTACGTCCTTCATCTTCAGTCAATACAGTGTGTGTGGCCTTGATGGAAACGTGCCACTTAATTCTCTTATGGCTGAATGTATTTGGCCAAAGAGCACAACTGACCACAGGGATACCAGAGCAGGGTTTTTCTGGGAGACCCAGGACTCACCTCAAAGACCATAGCTCAAGATCTTCCCATCAGTCATGTTGAACTGCAGGCTGAGACTTTTCCACCCAAGTTTCTTGCTTCCTTCACTCCCAACAATGGTCAGACTTATGTGGTGGGCTGATGACACCCACATCTCTCCCATTCCTCTTTTCTCCCACATCTGATTTCTGCATCTCAGAGGACCTGGATTAATATATTCCAGTTGTGTTTTGCAACATTCTTTCGGATTCTCCCACTTTATTACCATACTACAAGCATTTCACACAATGAAAAATGATCTTAACTTGCCGCTGCTCTTTCAGACACTGTAGTTTCCTTCTGTTGCTCTTCAAAAAGGGCATTTGAAGCTCAGCACGGCATCACTGTCTACCTCTCAACTCCATCTCATATTCTGCTCATTCTCACTTTCTCTGCCCCAGCTAATCTGCCATTCCCTTGTTCTGTGAAGGCACCACACCTTGTCTGAGCCCAGGAAGGACTCTATGCTTCAGTCCTTTGACAGGAGGCACTGACCACATTACTCATTTTATCCACTGATTTGGGGTATGTAAATGTTGCTTATTTGGTGCTTCTTCTGTTTAAATCTACTCTGAATGCCTCTCTTCTTCATCTAAATTAACCTTTCAACTCCTCTAAAAAGCATTTTCACATTTTTTAGTAGGATTGCCTTCAGAGAATTTGTGTAAGTTTACAATTATGTATTTATTACATTAATACATCTCTCCACAATTGGGCTAGAAGTTTCCTTTTTTGTTATCATTATACCTCCAGAATTTAGCTCAATGTCTATCTAAAGTAGGTATATAATGTGAATTAGATAGAAGAATGAATAATGAAGTACAATGAAAACAGAGTATCATCTTGAAGCTTTTTTGGTCTTAGTTCTAAAAGTATTTGCAAACATTAATTCTACATTAAAATAATCATCTATATTTGAGGATATAATAGAACATAATTGATACAAAATTTTAGAACTACCTCAAATTCCAAAGGTATAAAACAGCTTACATATATTGAGTACTGAGTATACAGTAGGGCATTACAAGGCATTTTGTAAGCATTGCTTCATTTCATTCTCACAAGGATCTCAACCTTTTGAAAGGATTTCATGTCTTCCAATTCTGTCCACAGACTTTGAGGGAATATTAAATACACTTCTCTTTTGGGAAAACCTTTGAAAAGCACAGTATGCTTTAACTTCCTTCTGAATAGCAATGTGTACCCTAAGATATCTCACACCGGTATTATGTGAAAATCTCCTTGTCTGTGGCTGCTTCTGCAGGCCACCTGAACCCTCTACACAGCAAAGACCACAGGAGCTACTCTGCATAACATCCAGGGCACATATATAAATAAGTTTCTCGCATGTTTTATTAGTACATTTTGTTCACTTGTCTGTTCTTCCTTGGACTGTACATTCCTTGGGGCAGCATAAACAGTATTTTCATGAGAGCATCTATTTATTATGGCTTTTTGGGGGCCAAATGTTATGTTTTAAACTCTTTAATAAACTCGAATAACTAGAATACTTGTTGAGATTTATGGCTTCTTATCATAAGTTGCTTTTTTTTAGGACTGTTACCATGTTTCTGATTTTCATCTCATTTCTCCTTCCTGTAGCAAGTTAAATATTACAGGAACATGGTGACTATGAGAAAACGATGCAAGGTGATGTCTTTTTTCCTCTCCTAGAAACAAATGTAATTGATGTATCCACATTAGCAGAAAAAACAGACACTTAGATGTTCTTATGCTCACATATCATGTTCTTCATGTCATTATGGCTGGCAAGATCCATAGTTTACAGCAGGAAGAATTTCTCACCAATGTCATTTATAAACTACAATTCATGGGTGTAAAGCTGTGAGATATTTCCTGTCTCCTTCGTTTATCAGTGAGCTGATTCTAAAATGAGCAATTTCAGTAAGAGATAGATATTTCCTCATAAATTTTATATTACTTTTTTTCTTTCTGAAGAGTCTCCAATATTTACCAAGTAAATGAAAACTCAAAAATGAAGCTTTTCTTACAGTTTAAATAAATCTCTGCTTTGTGATGTATCTAATAATGAGGTATATTTATGTACATATCTCTGAAAACCTGAATCCACTGATCAGTAATAGATGAATGGCAGAGAAATGCAATGAGTTGCTGAAATATCAAATTGCAACCAAAATGTTCTCCAAGGGAACTTGTCTTAAAAGGGATTATAAGACAACTCCTTCAAGGTGGGGACAAATGACATAGTAGACTGGCATGCCATGTCATGTAGTAATGGCATACACAGAACCACGCCTACATGAAAGATTGGATACCAGGTTCTGACAGGGATACTTACAAAAATCATGTCGCTAAGCTGAATTGGGCTATTCTTCATGTTTTTAGAATATTTTCAGGATGATGTGCTTCAAGGAAAATTAATAGCTATAGAGAAAACAGTAAGTGGTAAGTTTATTTGGCTGTTTGAGAAGCCAAACTGACAAGGTAAAAATGCTGATATAAGATCCTCATATGTCTTACAGTTATCATTATTTTTATTTTGACAGTATATGGATGCTTTAATGCTAGTAAGATAAGCATCTCCTGAGACATTGATGATTGTCAACGTATATTTGGAATCATCAAGGATGAAAAATTCCACACACCAATCACAGTAGTTACCTGAAATTGTGTCACTTTGAAAATAGGAGGTAGGCAGTATTTTTGTCTGGTATATCCTCAACAGAGGATGACCAACAAGGAAGTTTTCATCTTTTATTGACCTCAGATGATCCCAGCTACTGAAAGTTAAGGGGACACAACATAAAAAATAAGGATAGATATGTCAAGTAAAATACTTCAAGGTAATACAGATATTGTGTGTGAGTTTAATGTATCTAGCATATATTCAAATATCCAGAAACTTCATACTTACTGTTTAACTGTCAAATCATTCTTGTAACAAATCTTCCAAAGACAAAATGTCAAGAAGTGATTGTATAATACTATGATGGTATTCATCCAGAAAGAACCAAATATGTTGTCAGGATCCTTTTGGTGCTTCTATATGCAGGGAGAAAATTTACTTCAAATATTGTCATGAAGATTGGACAGCATAACCTCTTCTTTTATTCTCCATGACTGGCAAATAAATATTTATGGATCTACAATGATGTATCATAGAAAATAGAAGTTTTTCATTATGAATGACCTTAGCAATGTCCAAATTATCATTTGTAAGTTCAGAAAAAAAATGAGAGAGAGAGAGATCAAGTGACTTGCTCAAGGTCATCAAACAGATCTTTAAAGGTGGGAATAGAAAAAAGAAAATTTTGTTTGTATTTTTAATTTAAAGTTTAGTGTTTCTTATACTACAATATGCTATATTTTATTTTCTAAATGTAAAAGTTATTTTGGTCTTTATAAAATATAAGACATGTTGGGATAAACATAAAACTATGTACTTAATTTGTTTACAATTCCAGAAATATTTGAAATAGCAAATTTGGAACTAACTTTAAAAAGGCAGACAAGTATTTGGTGCAGAGGCCCTAGCTTTATCCCACTGATTTTCAAATAAAGAAAATTTGCTTTTATTTAAGCATGCATGGTTAAGTAATTTTAAAGCAGAAATTTAGTTAGGCAAGTATACTGCAACAATGTAGCACTTAGAAACTAGTCATTATTTGGAATACCCACAGGAAAAAGGTCAAGACTGGGTAATTGAAGCTATATTTCTTTCTGCCTATGATAAGTATAGTAAACAAGAGAATGCTTGTTTGCTCAAGCATTTATGAAATATGCACAATATATCATTTTTTAGATGTATGTACAAAATTCCTTTTGATTTTTTTTGGTACTAAATGGGTTCATACAATAGTGAGCTAATGTTTCGTTCTTTCTTGTTTTGTCCTGACTAATATCCAATGCATATTAAGAAAAGCATGTGAAGCAAGATATTGATATTAGACCGCAAATATATACGATAATTTACAAAGAATCAGAACATAGATAAATTAGTAATAGAGTTCTTCTCTCTCAAGAGATTCAGCATTTCCCTTTGAACAATGGTACTCTTGGGGTCAAGGTCACAAGCAAAGCAATATGGGAGAAATTCCTGTGCAGCTGCTTACTCCAAGCAAACATGTGGAAAATAAACAGATGAATTCAATTTGCAATGTCATTACTCACCCCATTCCTAACGCTATCCTAGCACACACACATACCATGAACAGCACAGAGCTATATTCTCACATGCCAGATATTTGAACTACAATACGTCAAAACAGATTTGGAGAAGAAGGTGTTGGCTGATAGATGGCATGTGCACATTTTATGTAAAGATGGGTAGGTATTCACCTCAGTTTTCCTAAGGCAGCTGAATGTCCCTGGATTCTATTTTTGTTTTTTAAAATAACAATATTCAAATTGTAAAGGATAAAAACTGATATCATTAGTAATAAAAGGCTTGGCTAATTATATTAACCATATTGGTCACTTGATAATCAGAAGTTATATTTTTTACTAGACTTTTCATTATTTTATTTTTACCTAGCAAATAATAATGAGGTGTATTTATGGGGTTTAATGTGAAATTTTCATCTGTATACATATTGCTTAAAGATTCAATCAAGCTAATTAATATTTCCATAACCTCTCCAATTTATCTCTCTCTGTGTGTGTGTTTGTGTGTGAGTATGTGTGTGTGTGGTGAGAATATTAAATAAATCTATTATTGGAGAATACTCCAAAAGCTATAATTATCACATGATCTAGCAATGTCACTTCTGGTAACCTAAATAAATAAATAAGTTTGTAGAGAGATACCTGCACTCATGTTCATTTTGGTTTTATTTGCAATAGTCAGGATGTAAAAATGACACATATCCATCAATGGATGAGTACAGAAAATGTGCCACATATTCACAGTGAATCTTTATTAGACTCTTCTTTTCATTTTCTTTTATTTTCAATTTCTTTGAAACAGAAAAGGTAAAGTACTGATACCCCAGAGGAATTTTCCACAAAAATATAATAGAAAAGATTTTGGACCAGAGACATTAGGTTTTATTTTATGTAGTTCTAGTTATAGATCACATAATGCACTCCATTCTGTGGCTATATTATTTTCTCTTTGAGTAGCAGAAAAAGATTTGTAAACTGTGGGATTGTCTCTGTCTCTCAGTTCAGCACCAGGTTTTCATCATGCTTTCCTCCTAATTTTACCAATTTTTTGTTGTTGTTGATGATACAAAATTGTTCATGTTGTCACAAGTAATATATTCAAGAAATGTTTTTATGAGAGTAGTGGTGTTTTTCTTGGTTATGTACTTATAGAATATGAAAGAGCCATTTCTTAATGGACTTTATTGACATGAGTTTTTCACTACATGACATCAATTTTGAGTATATAATTTGAAAGATTATGACATATATATAGATATATAACAACCACCACATTTAAGACATAGATGATGTTTCATAATTGGTTGTAATAGTAAAAATATATTTAAGTATAAAAACTAGGAGATAATCTAGTGAGGTAAAATAATAATAATAATAAGCATATTAGACAAAAAGATCAAGATGAATTTATCGATTGTCCATGAACTCAGAGGTGTATCTGGGGATGTGGGGAAAATTAAAACTTTCTGAAGATTCCTTGAATTATAGATAAAAATGTTATGGACATATGCATATATGTATTCTTCAGTCAAAAGTATTAATAGTTTCCCTCAGAATGTCAGTGATGGCTCTCATTTTCCAAAATTCAAAACTCACTAAAATTAGCATAAAATAACCATCAGGAGAATAAATACATTTCTAATTTCTTTAAATTTATCTTTAAATATCTGGTTTGTGGAAATATCTATATTACCCCCACCTGACTTATTCTTTATAATGCTCATAGTTATTTATCCACTAAAGACATATCAATTTTCTATTCTATGTAAAGCACAAAACTAAGGTAATAAGTAGCCCCAACTTAAAAAAAAAGAAAAAAACTTTAAAGTGTAATAATCCTTGTAACATATCTACTATTTAGACAAATAATTAATTGATGACATGCATGCATACTGTAGTCACAACAGATTTGAAAGCTATTGAGATCAAGGGCTAAAGCAAACAAAGGTGCTTTTTTCACAATTGTTTATAGCAACAATATTAGAAATATATTTATCTCTAATGACTACTATGTATATATTAGTACACACTGGTATGTGTTGGTGTGTATGTGTATATATTCATATCTTTCTGAAGACTCCTCCAAGTCTAAAACACTATGTCATATAGTGGTTGTTAGAATAAAATAAATACAGATTGATATCTGACCCCTGCCACTTGAAATAAATTTTTTATAGAATAACTTGTACTTTTTCAAAAGGGACATTGTTGGATAATTCACAAATTTCATGGAAATGGATAACAGAAAACGGGACAAAAACAAAGTAAAAATGACCTCCAACCACAAAATTTTGACTTGTAGCTTGACATATTTACTTTATTTTAATTATTTTTCCTTCTTATTAAATTTCAAAGGCCTTATTTGCTTTTAACCAATGATATTGCAAAAAGAAAGAAAGATTATATATTTAAAATGATATACTCTCTTCCTGTCCTTCTTTAGAATTCTCTGGGCATTGAATTCTTAGAAATTTGCATATTTGTAGTCATAGGCCTACAAAGTGAAACTCTGACTTGTCAATAGCTACAATGAAACTGGCTCCCACTTTGCAATCATTTGGCTTCAACAGAAGACTCAGTTCTGCTTTGTAATTGAAACTCATTCATGATTTTAGTTAGAAAAAGTTTTAAAACTCTATTTCCAAATCATTGGAGTTGGTATTATACCAATTAGTATAAGACATACTCAGGCTTTGTAACCCAGTTATGCAACTTAACCACCAGCACCTTCCTTAAAAATCTGATACCATTTACAATCATAATTCCAAAATATTTTACTTTTAGATACAATATTATATTTCTGGGGTCAAAATAAGTAAGTGATTTAGAAAAGTTTTACAATAATTGTTGGTACCCACATGCCTAGTAACTTGGAAAATTTGAGTCACTTTTATAAAGAGACATCTGAGAAATAAAGAAGCAGTGTTTAAAAGTTCAGGCTTGAGCAATCCTTAACAAATTTAAAGCAAATACAACTTGTATCTCACTGAAGCTGGAAAATATTTTTCCTACAGTGGGTAGAAATTCACAAAGATTTTCATTATAATTCTAAAACAAGAATTAAATATTCACTTTGGGTATTTTGTATATTTGAAAACAACGTGTTTTTCTGCTTTTATATATAATAGCAATTAAATAGAATAATAGCTCAAATTGTTTGGAAAGATGAATTATAATGAGAAAATCCCCCAAATATTTGAATGTCTTGAATTGTTAATCAACCAGAAACAAAAATTACAAATGGAATTAATTCTATGCCCACTCGCCCCACCTCAGCAAAAAAAATTGAAATCAGTAGGAACAACTATGATTAAACTGTTAACTTACAAAGTCTGGTTTCTTTTCATCTTTATAAGATAAGCTTTCTTGACTTTGAGGGAAGATCTAGTCCTTATAATTACTTCCAGTGACCTAATATATAACTACTTCAATGTAGGGAAAATTCTAATATTAAATATTGAAAGTAGATGTTTAATTGATGCAATAGTAGTAAAAATGATTTTTCAATCTGTGTGCTGCTGCTTTAATATTTTTATTTTAGACTAATTATTGATGTTGTTATTGCTGTTTCTGTATTTAGGAATTTCAGACACACTGGCAGGATGATATGAGACTATGAGGAAGAAAACTGAGCAAGATTATATGGCATGTTGACAAATGGTTAAAGTGCACACAGTGTTTTTTATTTCTATTTGTTTTGTATCACTCCAGGCCCAGCAGTGACCTCCCTTAGCTAGGTCCAAGTTAAAAGATGAGAAGTTTCAAACTATGAATCTCCCAGTTCTGGACATACTGAATCATAATTTTCACAGCTGAAACAAAAAGTATTTTTATGCAGACTTGTACATCCTAAATCATGCTTCTCATTAAGAAATATTGACCAATATGTGAACCACAGATTATTCATGCAATTTACTCACACTGGGAATGAAAATAATATGTATAGCTTGTAACTTTAATTGCTGTTTAGACCATTAGTTTTCAATTCTGGCTTCATAATGGAATCTCTTCAGGAACTTTGAAAGAATTTTGATGTATTCAATTGAAACCAATGTTTTCAAACAGTGCTCCAAATGGGTCTAATGTAGAACCAAGGATGAGAAGCACCAATCTAGACAAACTATTCCTCATATTATTAACAATATGCCATTTTTGTTCCTCTTCATCCTACTAAAAAAGTCTGATTGTGAATGTGTATAAGAATTTTATCTGTATTCCACATTAAGGCAATAAATGGCATATATGATATTTGTGACATTTCCTTGATCAGAGTGTTTCATAACAGCTTATTATTTATTAATTAATAATAGGAAAATACTTAGGAATTTAAAGACATGTTTAATTTATACAACTGATTTAATTTATTACTTGAATTTTCTGCTTCGTTTTTAGTTTCTAGACATTAAGGAAAATACTAACTGTTACTACAAGTGGGATATATACATACATATATATGCGATTTATATATTATATATATGCAATATATATATATATATATATATATATATATATATACATACACACACACACACACACACACATATGGCTCAAACACAGTAGAATTTTATTTCTTACTTTTGTAAATTACAAGGTGAGCTTGCAATTCAATCAAGTGATACTGTTCTGTGTATCCATCCATTCAACTCAAGAATTATGGTAGTTCTATTATCTTTGACATGTGATTTCCAGATAACTCTGGGTTCTCTGTCTCTAAAAGAAAAAGTACTTGAGAAGACTGCATCTAAGTCTGCAAAATGTGCCCAATAATTTCATTCCCATTTCATAGCTAGATTCAGTGACCATATCTAACTAAAATGTAGGCTTGAGATAATCACTGTGAAACCCAAAACAATATAAAATAACAAACATGTTTTGCCATGGTATGAATTTGCTCTGAATCCTTCTTCCTATCAAATAAATTTTCATTCTTTCCTGTGGAAGAAAATTCACAGATCCATCCAGATGTATGTCCAACCCGAGATATCAGATCTCTTCTGAATCCTCTTAATTCAGATCAGACATGCATCTTCAATTGGGCTAAAAATCAAGTCTCTCTGCCTATGACTCAACACATATATAAAAAACTGTTGAAAAAGGGCAGTGTAAATGCAGTAGAAACTTCCATTCAGAAAAGGGAAGAAAGGAAGGTGAAAATAAATAATAGCAATTGATAAATATTAATAATATATATGGTATATATGTGTTATTGCATATTTATGCACATGGAATGTACACATCCCCAGGGATCTTTAACTGTTATGTTCCTTTCAGCATTTCATCCAACATTGTTCAATTGAGGCTCAATTCATGAGTAGAATCCCAGAAGTTGGTCTAATTGTAGACATTGAAAAGGCACAGATCCTGATGTACGCTGTGATGTCAAAACACGTTATAAACAACAAGCACTTCAGCATGACCAATAGAAGTGAATTGGTAGTTAATGGGAGATGGTATAATTTTTTTAGAGTAAAACTGCATTTTTAATATTTTAATTCATAAAAAAATCAGTATACAAAATCACTAAATACTCCATTCTTACTTATCTTTTTAATTCCAGTCTATTTATTTTCTGAAACTTCTAAAAAGTAGAAAACTAGATTATATGTATCTCTGATGGAATTTTTATATGCTGCCAAAAACTACATTCTTATATCCAACTCAAGTACTAAACAAGGAATCTTAAAGTAATTTGAAAACAGGAGTCCAGAGAGTATTCCTATTTCACATACCACTCAAGTTAATGAATGACAGCTGAAATAAACATCTTTTTATTAAATTATTTATTTATTCTAACTTGTTATATACGAAGGCCAAATTCAATTAGTTTTATATTACACATATAGAGCACAATTTTTTCAAGTCACTGATTGTACACAAAGTATTTTCACACCATTTTTGTCTTAATAAATATACTTAGGGCAGTGATGTCTAACTCATTCCACCATCATTCCTACCCCTTTGTCCCTGCCTTTCCCCTCCCTTTTGCCCTATCTAAAGTTCCTCCATTCCTCCCATGCTACCCCTACCCCAGTCACCATTATGAATCAACATCCTCATACTAAAGAAAACATTAAGCCTTTTTTGGGGGGGATTGTCTTGCTTCACTTAGCATTACTTTCTCCAACTTTATCCATTTACTTGCAAATGTCATGATTTTATTCTCTTTTAATGCTGAGTAATATTCCCTTGTATATATATACCAATTTCCCTATCCACTCATCTACTTAAGGGCATTTAGTTTGTGATCATAATTTAGCTATTGTGAATTGTGCTGCTATAAACATTGATATAGCTGTGTCCCTGTAGTATGCTGTTTTTATGTCCTTTGGGGATAAACTGAGAAGTGGGATAGCTGGGTCAAACTTTGGTTCCATTCCAAGTTTTCCAAGGAATCTCCATGCTGCTTTCCAGATTGGCTGCACTAATTTCAGTCCCACCAGCAACGTATGAGTGTGCCTTTTTCCCTACATGCTACAGAGCAATACTAATAAAACAGTATGGTATTGGCACCAAAGTAGACCTGTAGAACAATGGTACAGAATAAAGGACACAGAGATAAACCCACATTACAGTATCTCATATTAGACAAAGGCACAAAAAACATACATTGGAGAAAAAACAGCCTCTTCAACAAATGGTCCTGGGAAAACTGGAAATCCACATGCAACAAAATGAAATTAAACTTCTATCTCTCACCATACACAAAACAACAACTCAAATTGGATCACGGACCTATGCATTAAAACAGAGACTTTGTGCCTAATGGTAGAAAAAATAGGCCCAAATCTGCATCATGTTGGATTAAGCCCCAACTTCCTTAATAAGAATCCTATAGTGCAGGAATCAAAACTAAGAATCAATAAATGGGATGGATTCAAACTAAAAATCTTTTTCTCAGCAGAAGAAATAATCAGTGAGGTGAATAGAGAGCCTACAGAATGGGAGCAAATTTTTACCACAAGCACATCAGATAGAGGACTAATCTCTAGGATATACAAAGCACTCAAAAGTCTTAACATCAAAAAAACAAATAACCCAATAATAAAAAGGTCCAAGGAACTGAACAGACAATTCTCAGAAGAGGATATGCAATCAATCAACATACATAAAAAATTGTTCAATATTTCTAGCAATTAGAGAAGTGCAAATCAAAACTACCCTAAGATATCATCTAACTCTTGTCAGAATGGCAGCTATAAAGAATACAAACAACAAAAACTGAAATAAACATCTATAATGCTAATTGGATATCACATATCTGACTCTTAGTGTTATAGAAATACTCATTTTTTCAGAAATATTAATTTAATCCCTTATATTTATGGAAAATAATGCTTGGGGTCTTTTGTACAATTTTTAATTAATTTAAAAATAAAATATATATTCAAAGACTTACGAGCATTTAAATATGAAAAGTTACCCTTTTACTTAAATTAAAAATAAGAATTGATATACTTCTATTAAATAATAATATTTCTCTAATTTAAATGTGAAGTCTCTGTTTAGCACTATAATTTACTTCAACTGAACCTTCAAAGTTATATGAAGAATTAGCACAAAAACATTTTGAAATTTATATCTATAATATGTTAGAGTTGTTAAACTTCAAATATAAATGTTTAGTTTTCGTGTTTGTTTAAAAAGAAAGAAATTTGGAGCCTCAAAAAGGAACTATGTGCTAACTGGTATTATTTACTCTTCATCTATTATGATTTATTTCATTTAGAATTCTTTCTGATTCTGTGGTCAACCATGTTTACAATATTATTTCATCTCCAAATACTGTCTCATAAAAGTTGAAAGTGGCCTGATTACATTGAACTTTGAATGGATGGAATTCACAGTATTATATAACTTGCTTAGTAATCAACTTGTGCCATATCCATAGAGCAAAATCTATTCTGGTATCATTCTGATCTTTTAGATAACCAGAATGGTTAACCTCAGAAAAGTAGCATTGTCACTGAGGGTTCTATTCCAGTACACAGTGAATTCTGGCATAGATAACAAAGTTCTTAGGGAGTTAATCAAATCCTATTAGTAATAAAACTGGGAAATTTTAATTTCAGTAAAATATAGTAAACTTTCATATGTGAAAACTGTTTTGAAATTTGAGTTTTCCAAGGATTTATTATTTTTGCTTCAAAACACACTAAATACATTAAATATCCACTATGTTCCAAACATTCTTCTAGCTTCTAGAATATTAATCAATAAAGATAAATGACTCTGCTTTGAAGTTTGAATTTAGTAATTGTAATCAAATAAACAGAAATATAATTGCAAATTTTACTTAAACCTATGAAAGAAATTAAAATAAATTTGATGTTACTGAAATTTAACTAAGGTATGAGAGACAATAGACAGTTATCCAAGTAAAGAATGAGATTAGGGCATTTCAGTCAGAGGAAATGGAGCAATGGTAAAATGCCTTCTATTAGAAAATAGTCTAATGATCTCAAAGTATTTAAGTAAACTGGCATCACTCACTTAAGAGAAACTAGTTGTTAAGTGAAATGAAAGTGTGGAGATATGCAGGTTCACATCATGTTAGAGTTTTTAAGGTTATGATCTTAATTTGCAATCTAGCCTAAAGAACTAGAGGTGTTTATTACAGTTTTCTTGCTTCATTTCTTCTTAAGGTAAATTACATTAGTTGATTTCTATATTGTAAATATCACAGTGACATTTAAAGGACTTAAGGGATAATAGTTGCATCAAAGAAGGAAAATCAGTTATAAACCAAGAGATTTGTATGAAGTACAATAGAAAGAGATATGTTGGTATAGACTAGGGAAGTGATATAAAAATAGGGAATGAACAGATTTTGATGTGTTTTTCAGGTAATAATGATGAACCTCTGTAATAAATTGCATAAGGGTATATATGATAGAGAAATAAAGCAAACACCCAGATATCTGAGTTAAACCACAGGGTCAATATCATTTACTGGCCTATGAAAAATGATTGTAGGTTATTGTAAAGCACTGGTTGGCCAGGTTATGTCAATTTTATGATGCATGTGAGGAATTCACTTGAGGTCATTTGTAGAAACTAGTCTGGAATACAAGGAAGACACTGAGATTTCTCAAGATAGAAGTATTAGTTAAAGGTAGATATACTAGGGTTCTCCAGAGAACAGAAGCAATAAGATGGATAGATGGTTAGATGGATAGATGGATGGATGAATAGATGAGTAGATAGGTGATAGATAGATAGGAAGGTAGATAGATAAACAGAGTAGATAGAATCATCCCTTGCACCCATTGGGAATCCTTTTCGAATTCCTCATAGACATTGAAATCTGCATATGCTCAAGTCCTTTATATAAAATGGCATGGTATTTGCATATAATCTGCTCGCATCCTCCAGTATGTTTTAAATCATTGGTAGATTACTTATGGTCCTAATACACTATAAATATTATATAGTTGAGTATTGCATTGATAAGAAAATATGGCAGTACTGTTCAGTACAAACATAATTTAATTTTTTTTAATCCATGGTGGGTTGAATCAATGGATATAGGGTTATGGAGGGTTGACTGTAAGTGAGAGGAGATTTGTCAGGAAAAATGGTTTACATGATTGAGGAAGATGAAAAGTCCTATGATAGACCATTTGCAGGGTGGAGAACCAGAAAAGTCAATAACTTGATTCAGTTTGGATTCGAAGGCCTCAGAACCAGAAAAGCTGATGTCATAATGTTCAGTCTAAGGCTGATGATCTGGGAACCTAGGAAACCTGCTGTTGTAATTCAAGGAGTTCAATGGCCATGGGATCTGGAGTTTTGATGTACAAGGGAAGGAGAAAAATTCTATACTACTTCTAAGAGAGAGAGAGAGAAGGCAAAATTTAGCCATATCTCTGTCTTTTTCTTCCAACCAGGCCCCTGGCCAACTGGTACCTGCCCATATCAATGGAGGATTATCTCCCCTTAGGCCACTGACTCAAAAGCCAATATCCTGAAGGAAAACCCCCTCTATTCATTACATTTGAATTTCTTTACAATATTTTACTTTAAAGAGGAACTTTTAAGTTCTAGACATCTATAAACTGCAAACAAACAAATCAGGGCTAGAGTAAAAATGTCCTTGGTGAATTTATTTCAAAATGAAAAATTACTATAGCTATTCTATCAGTACCTAACTTTGCAGCAAGACCACATTCTGACTACTGTGTTTAATTCTTGTTGCTGTATTTTAGGAAGGACAAGACTAAGATTGAAAAGGTCAGGTGAAATGACAGTAACTAATTCAGAAATGAGATGTCAAGATTTGGTGTTATAAAGCAAAGATTAACCTATAAGCAATTCAAGTAGGTTTATATAGAGAGGCATACACATATACACTTAGGCACATACAAAAGCTAGTTAAAACAGTATTTGAATTAAATTGACAAGGTCAACAAAGGAATCAAATTATGGTAGCTGAAGACTAAATTTAAAAAGGGAAAGTGAAGGTGAATTCTAACACTAGAAAATATTTTTATGCTTAGAAAAATTGTTTATACTGTATTCAGGATTATTGAGTTCCACTTATGCATAGAAAACAGAAATATTTGCATCATTGCCGCAGTGTGGCTGGGCACAAAATCATGAGCCACTCACAACCTTGTAGATTCAAACAGCAATTCTTTATTCCCCGAACTGTCACCAGCACTAAACAAGCACGTTCTGGGGAACTCCACAAGCACTCTGCATCCCAAATACTCTCTGAATTCCGCAAGAGAACTCAATGGGAACTCAAGGAGAGGGCGGGCGCCTGAGGCAGCAGGATATGCCCTATTTCCAGCCGGGTCCACCTTAAACCTGGAACCACCCTAAACCCAAGGAGCGGGATACTCCCTATTCCCAGCATGATACACCCTAAACCTGGACCCACCCTAATCCAGCAGGATCCTCCCTAAACCCGGATCCACCCTGGTCCTTGAGCAGGGTCACTTTACTCAAACAAGCCCATTTCCACAATGGAGAGTCCTCCCTCTAAGCAACATGGGGTAGGCTGACAAGGAAATTGCCATGAGTCATTCTTACTTAGCTATGGCTCTCAGCACATCATTAATACAAATTAAGAAACAAATTAACCATACAGTTAATTTGTTAGTTTCTTATTCTATGTTTGTGATAATTATTGTTTTGAATAATTGAGTATGTTGCAATTTGGGTTTTTTTTAAAGGGCCCACATTGAAAAGACATTTGTTAGAATTTTGGCAGAAGTTTTCTAATAACATTTGAATTAATATTTAGAGAAAGTGCTGATAATGAAGTCAAAGTAACATATTTAAGTGATTCATAGAATCATAATAATTTACTTAGCATTTTCTATGTACCACTTCATTCAATTTATTATCATTTAATTTATTTCCTACTCAGTAAGTTCTATTTTCATCATTCACTTACACATAAACAAAATTAGACATGTGTAAATCAAACAGAGTTACATGTTATTAAATGTTTGGTCTGATTTCCCCACCAATTTACTAAACTTTACAGTATATCGTGAATTTTGACAGAACATTGAAAATTAATACAATCAAAGATCCCACCAAAATAAAGAAACCACTAGACTGAATATAATTTAGAATGAAACAGAATCTACTGTTGACCCCTTTACAATCCATGACAAATATCACTAATCAATATGTTAGCATAAAGATAAACTCTGGTTATATTACTAGGCTCATACCCAAAATTCACCTTTTCACAGAATTCACCTTTACATACATCTCAGGAACCACTACAACAGGTGAAAGATAGCATTTAACTGTGAGCAGTAAGAATGACTCCATGGTTTCTTTCTCAAAAGTCACACAAAACTCTTAACTCATCTTTTATTCATCAGTGTTTCAACAGTCATTAAACTGGATTATCATATTATAGACATATAACTAATATGCACAGTAAATTAATAATGAATGTGCATTTAAAACATCTATGCGAAAATACTTGTGCAATAGGTAAGACATTTCAAACACAAATTCATATGTACCAGAATTTACATATTTATTATTTTCTTAAATCTTTGTTAATCTGATTCTGAATTGGAATTTGAGGGTTTTTTTGGAGGGAAATATTATCATATTAAACATAATCTGAATAATGCCATAGTTTTGTGCCAACATCCCAAGATTTTGCCCAGTGGAAGGCAATGAGGAGACTGTTCTAGACTTAGGTTGTATGAAATGCCTGAGGTTGAGTGAGAATCCATGGCTTTCTTGCTTTGATCATGGTATTTTCATGGGTCATGAGAATCTTGAATGAATTTGAGATGGCCTTGATGTAGAATCTAGCTCCTCTAGGTCCTGTTGTCTATCCACTTCTTCACCATATCTGCACTAGAAGACTCCCTTCTGGGGTTCCCTGACAGGGCCTTTCTTTCTTATATTTTCATCATTTTCCTGCATCTGCAGCACACTGCTCTTCACCTTTCAGTAGGAGTTGCTCAGTAAGTTTCAGTAAGCTTCTCCATTGAAAGGAGAGCAAGTGCCTTTGATTCCAAGCAATTTTTTTCTTAGTTCCTTATCTAAATTTCCCAAGGTGAGGAATGAAAAATTGTCTGCTCATCTTCTTGAAACTTTGTAGATCTTTGATTTAAAAAAAATCACATCAAGTATTTGAAAGCTAGAGTTCAAAAGATACAAAAAAGACATTTGAGTTGAAAATTACTCACAAAATGTGATAAAGAAGTCTGAAATGCTTGCATTCTTAGGTGTGACTATCATTGCTCACTAAAACCAAAGGAATTAAGCCATATATTTTCTTTCTTTACTTCTGGGTTTTGTTTGTCTGTTTTGTATTTTATGTGTCTGAAAAGAAGTATTTTTAGATTTTAAAGCATAAAATTTACATTTTAATGAGGTTCTATGTAATATTCAAGGTGTAAAAATTCCTACTCTTTAAATCAGGTTAAACATTCTTATCTACTTTAAAATTTGTTCTTTCTTTATATTGAAACTTCAGTCTTTCAGCTTTTTGAAATGTAAAGTGCATAATTGTTATCTATTGTCACCATACTGTTCAATAGTGCTCTAGAGTTTATTGATTTCATCAGTAACTTTATTGACCATTGATAAACATGTCATGTCAACACCCCTCCTAATTCCCATACTCTTTCTGGCTCTGATAACCAGCATTCAGCTTTTGATTTGCATGATATCAATTTTCCTTAGATTCTACATATTTCTTAATAGTATTTCATTATATATATATATATATATATATATATATATATATATATATATATATACCACAATTTTTTTTGTTCCTCAGTTAGATATGTAGATTGTTCCACAATGGCTCTACTAATTTATATTTCCATCAATAGTGTATAAGTTTTCCCTTTTCTCCATATCCTTGCCAGCACTTGTTATCTTTAAACTTTTTAATAGGGCAACGTGGTATCTTGTGGTTTTGATTTGCATTTACTCAATGATTAGTGATGTTCAATACATTATTCAAATACTATTAGCCATTTGTATGTCTTCTTTTGAGAAATGTCTATTTATGTCTATTGCGAATATTTTCTCCCATTCTGTGAATTCTCTCTGCACTCTGTCAAATGTTTTCTTTGTTTTGAAGATGCTCTTTTTGTTTGATGGAATCCTACTTGTCAATTTTTGCTTTTGCTTCTAGTATTTTTGATGTCTTGTCCAAAAATTTCTTGCCCATGTCAAGGTCCTGAAGCATTTTTCCCATGTTTTATTTTTCTAGTAGTTTCCTAGTTTTACATCTTACATTTGAGTCTTCGATTCATTTTGTGTTGGCTTCTGTAGCTGGTGAGAAATAGATGTCTAGCTTTATTCTTCTGCATGTGGAAATACAGTTTTTCCATACAGCACTTCTTGAGAAGACTGTTCTTCCTCTAATGTGTGTTCTTTGTGCCTTTGTTGAAAATCAGTTGGCTACAGATACATAGTTTATATCTAGGATCTGTATTCTTTTCCATTGGTTTGTGTATCTGTTTTTATGTTAATATCACACTTTTAAAACTTACTACAGCTTTGAGATATGTTTTGAAGTCATGTAACATAATGCCTTCTGCTGTGTTCTTGTTATTCAAATGGCTTTAGCTTTTCAGAGTTTTTCTGTGGCTCATAAAAATTTTAGGATTGTTTTTATTATTTCTATGAACTCTATTGGTATGTTAATAGAAACTGTACTGAATCTATAAATCACTTTGCGTAGAATGGACTTTTAGCAATATAGATTTTCCTAATCATAAACACAGGATCTTTCCACTCTTTTGTATCATATTCAGTTTCTTTCATTTATGTTTTATAATTTTTAGGATAGAAGTCATTCACTCCAAAGTTTTGGTTTTAATTATAAATATATAATTCATAACATATTTTTATTTATTTCTATTTCAGAAAATTCGCTATTGTTATTTTTCAATGCAACTAAATTTTGCACATTAATTTTTTATCCTGCAGCTCTGTTGAAAGAGTTAATTAGTTCTGATAGCTTTTTGGTGGAGTTTTGGGGGATTTCTAAATATGTTTATGTCATTGGAAAATAGCAACAATTTGAATTATATTCCAACTTTGATGCACTTTCTTTATTTCCTTTGCCTATTTTCTCTGGCTTGGATTTCCAATGCTATGTTGAATAAAAGATGTGAAAGTGGACATCTCTGTTTTGTTTTAGATCTTGAAAATCTTTTGGCTTTTCCTCATTCAGTATAATATTAGCTGTTGGCTTATTATAAGTGCTTCATTTTTTATATGCCTAATTTCTTCAGAATTTTTTTTGTGAAGTGATGTTAAATTTTATCAAATGCCTCTTCTCTTATCTCTTGAGGTGGTCACGTGGTTTGCCCTTAATCCTGCTGATGTTGTATATCAAGTTTACTGATTTCCATATGTTGAACCATCCTTGCATCAGTGTGATGAATTCCACTTGATCATGGTGAAAAATTTTAATGTGTTGTTACATTCTATTTAATGATATTTTGTTGCAGACTTTTGTGTGCATGATTATCAAGAATATTGGGCTATAGTTTTTTTTTTTTTTTTTTTTGTGTGTGTGTGTGCATACGTGCAAACACATGCATGCACATATGTGTTCTCATCTGGTTTGGGGTCCAGGATAATAGGGCCTTATCCTTCCTCTCCTATCTTTTGGAATAACTTATGAAAATCAGTATGTTTTTCTTTAAATGTTTATTTGAATTCAGCATTGATGCTATCTGGTCCTGAAATTTTCTTTAATGGGAGGCTTTTTAATGTTGACTTAATCTCATTACTTGTGATGGTCAGTTCATCTTTTCTATCTATTCATTATTTAGTCTATTTCAGTTATATTATTAAATTTACTGGAATATAGTTGTTCATAATAATTTCTAATGATAATTTTTACTTCTATGATGTATGTGAATGTTTCCTTTTTGATCATGAATTTGTTTGAGTCTCTCTTTTAGATTACTTAACAGTTCTTTTTTATGCAAATTTCTCAAAGAATGAGCTCTTTGTTTCATTCATATTTTGTATTTTTGTTTCGTTTTTATTTAGTTCTGTTTTTTATTGTTTCTTACCTTTTATGAATTTTTGATTTAGTTTATTATATTTTTTCTAGTTCCTTGGGCTGTACTGATAGACTGCTTATATGGGGCCTTTCTACATTTTTTATGTGGGCACTGATTTCTGTACATTTCCTCTTAGTACTCCTTTTCTGTATCACATACCTTTCAATATGTTCTTTTTCAATTTTCATTAGTTTTAAGAATTTGTTTAAATTTTATTAATCATTTCTTCTTTGATGCATTGTATATTCAAAAGTCAACTGTTTATCATATCTCAAAGACAAAGTATACAATCTTAAAAAAATATTAAGCCAACAATAGAAAAAGGTGCTAAGAGATATTGGTCAGAATATTTAAGAAATCTGGGATATGATTAAGAGAACTATTTTAAGAAACCTTGGCATGGAAGAAGGCACAAAGATACAAACTAAAGGAATATATATACTTTCAAATAAAATAATCTTAAAAAATGTCCAAGCCTTGGATATAAGGCAAAAATTCAAATAAAAGAATAATTTTGGACACAAAATAGATGTAGTAAAATTTTCTCTCCAAAATACATTATAATTAATGTTTCTAATATACAGAAGAAGGATACAAGTTTAAAATACACAGAGAAAAATGGTAGGTCACATTTAAGGTAAAACAACAAAAATTTCTAGTATCTCTTCCCAGACTCTAAAAGCCAAGAGGGCTGGAAATGATATATACCAAGCCCTGAAAGATAATGATTGCTAACCTTAATCGCTATCTCCAAGAAATCTAGCCTTCAGAAAGTAAGATGAAATAAAAGCTTTCCATAATAAGTAGAAATTAAAAGAATTCATAACTTCTAAACCAACATAACAACGCATACTTTAGTATAAAATAGTTCACACAGAAGAAATAAAAAATAAATATCAGAGCCAGTATATGGATGACTATTACTAGAAGAATAGTTGGCTAAAGGAGAGTCAAATCTGATTTACACAGTATAAGTAAATCACAATCACAGGAAATAAATATCATCTCTCTATAATAACACTGTATGTAAATGGCCTTAACTTTCTAATCAAAAGACAGAGATTGGCAGAGCAGACTAACCATATGATAATTAGTAGTTGACTCACTATACTGGCAAACCATCCAGAGGCTGAAAGTGAAATGATGAAAAAAGATATACCATGCAAATGGAGACTGAAAGCAAGCAGGAGTAGCCTCACATCAGACAAGGTAGACTTCAAGTCAAAATTAATCAGAAGATACAAAGAAGGTAACTTCATACACGTTAAGTAAATCATCCAAAAAACAAGATGTAATGATTCTGAATATTTATACCCCAAATGTTAGTACATCTACATACAAAACCAAACCCCATTTAATATGAAATCTTAAATAGACTCCAACATAATAATATTAGGTGATTTCAACACACCTCTCTCAATAATAGGTAAGTTATCCAAACATTAACTAAGTAAAGACTCTTCAGATACTCCCCAAAAAAGTACTATTAATGGGATGAGTCTAACATACATTTACAGAATATTTTATCCATAAAAAACAAATTCAATTTTTCTTAGTTGCACATGAAACTAAATTAAGCCTATTTTATGATGCAAATCAAGTCTTAGCAAATATAAAACAGAGAGATAATTCCTTGCATCTTGTCAGAATATAGTAGAATAAAATTTTAAGTCAATCACAAGATAAAAAAACAGATACCACATAAACCTGAAGAATAAATAATTCCCTTTAGAATGAGGAGTAGATCACAGAAGAAATCAAGGGAGAAATGAAATAACTTCTTAAAAATAAATGACATATGAAAATCTCTAGAGCAGTATAAAATTAGTTCTAAAAGGAAAATTTATCACACTGGAATTCATCCATTTAAATGTACAAAGATACCAAATATATAATACATTGTTACATCTCAAGGCCCTAGAAAAAGAAGAACAAACTAATATCAAAATTAGTAGAGGACATGAAATAACTGATCAGAACTAAAATTGATAAAGCTGAGAATAAAAAATAATATAAAAGATCAATGAAGCAAAGAGTTTGTTCTTTGAAAAGATAAGCAAGTTTGATAAACCCTTAGTAAAACTAACCAAAAGAAATACAAAGAAGATCATAGAGGGGGTTGGGAAAATAGCTCAGTTGGTAGAGTGCTTGCCTAGCATACACAAAGCCCTGGGTTTGATCCCCAGCACCACCAAAACCAAAAAACAAAAGGAGAAGAAGAAGAAGAAGAAGAAGAAGAAGAAGAAGAAGAAGAAGAAGAAGGAGGAGGAGGAGGAGGAGGAGGAGGAGGAGGAGGAGGAGGAGGAGGAGGAGAAGACCTAAACAAACAAAATTAGAGATGAAATAGGAAATATCACTAAAGACATTCTGAAATCCTGATGATCATTAGGAACTATGCTGAAAATTTATACTTCAATAAACTCGAAAATCTGGAGGATATTGACAAACTAAATACATATAACCTACCAAATTTAACCAAAAGGATATACAAAACCTAAGCAAACCAACAACAAGCAATGAAATTGAAGCAGTGATTAAAAGCTTTCGATAAAGAAAAGTCAAGTATCAGGTGAATTCTCAGCCAAGTTCTACCAGGACTTTAAAGAAAGACTAATAGCAAACTTCCTCAAATTATTCCATGGAATAGAAAGGAAAGGAACACTCTCAGACCACTCTATGAAGACAATATTATGCTGGTATCAAAACCAGACAAAGATACATTAAGGAGAGAAAAGTGCAGACCAATATCCCATTTATTATAAACATAAATGCAAAAGTCCCTAATAAATATTAGAAAATCATATCCAAAAACACATTAAGGAGATTGTATATTATGATCAAGTTGGTTTCATCTCAGGAATGCAAGGTTGTTTGAACATACACAAATCAATAAATATAATTCACCATATAAATAGAATTAAGGAGTAGAATCATATAATTATCTCAATAGGTGCAGACAAAAAAAAAAGCCTGACAAAATTCAACACCCACTCATATTACAAATGCTAAAAAACACATGGGGGGCTAGGGCTCAGTGGTAGGATGCTCGCCTAGCATGTGCAAGGCACTGGGTTTGATCCTCAGCACCACATAAAAATAAATAAGTGAAATGAATATATTGTGGCCAACTACAATCAAAAAATCATAAGGATAGAACCTAAAGTCAACATCATATTGAACAGAGAAAAACTGAAATTCATGCTTCTAAACTCTTACCACTCCTATTCAGCAAAGTTGTTGAAACTCTAGCCAGAGCAATTAGGCAAGGGAAGGAAATTAAAGGGATACACATAGAAAAAGAAGTTAAATTAAATTCATTGATGGCATGATCCCTTATCTGAAAGACCCCAAAAATGCAAACAGAAAACTTCTAGAGTTAATAAATACATTATAGTAGTGGAATACAAGATTAGCATAGTAAAATTAATAACTTTTCTATACTCCAATCTGTTGAAAAATAATAACAATCTCAAAAATAAACAAATCAAATGCTTGCAAATAAATCTAACCAATGAGGTGAAAGATCTCTCAAAAAAAAAAACTATAGAACGTTGAAAAAGAAATTAAAGACACTCGATATAATTTCAATTTTTAAAATTTGTGAAAATGTTTATGGCCTATAATATGATCTATCTTGGAAAATATTCCATGTGTTGATGAGAAAAATTTATATTCAGCAACTCTTAGATTGAATGTTCTGTAGATGTCTATTTGGTCCATTTGGTATAGATACAATTTATCTCTGGTGCTTCTTTGTTGATTTTTTTGTCTAGATAATCTGTTCATTGATGAAAGTGGGATGTTAAGTCCTATAAATCTACTGTTGTACTGAAGACTATGCTTCCCTTTTGATCCATTAATACATGCTTTGTATATATGAGTACATAAATTTTGGATGACCATATGTTTAGAATTGACATTTCCTCTTTCTGACTTGACACCCTCTTGTATTTTTCTTGCTTTTGATATAAAGTCTATTTTGTCTCATGTTAGTATGACTATTCTGCTTTCCTTTGGCTTCCATTTGTACAAAACAGTCAATTCCATCACTTGACTTTCAGTGTAGAGCTTAGAGTTAAAATGAGTTTTTTGTAAGCAATATATAGTTGAGTGTTTTAATTTTTATTGCTTATTCACTCTCTCTTTTTTTTTAGAGAGAGAGAGAATTTTAATTTTTTTTTATTGTTGGTCATTCAAAACATTACATAGTTCTTAATACATCATATTTCACAGTTTGATTCAAGTGGGTTATGAACTCCCAATTTTACCCCGTATACAGATTGCTGTATCACATCAGTTATCCTTCCATTGATTGACATATTGCCTTTCTAGTGTCTGATGTATTCTGCTGTCTGTCCTATTCTCTACTATCCCCCCTCCCCTCCCCTCCCCTCCCCTCCCCTCCCCTCCCCTTTTCTCTCTCTACCCCTTCTACTGTAAATCATTTCTTCCATTTGTATTATCTTGTCTTACCCCTCCTTTCCTCTTATATGTCATTTTGTATAACCCTGAGGATCGCCTTCCATTACCATGCGATTTCCCTTCTCACTTCCTTTCCCTCCCACCTCTCAACCCTGTTAATGTAAATCTTCGTCACAAGCTCTTCGTCCCTACCCTGTCCTTGTTTACTCCCCTTATATCAAAGGAGTCATTTGGTATTTGTTTTTTAAAGATTGACTAGCTTCACTTAGCATAATCTGCTCTAATGCCATCCATTTCCCTCCAAATTCTATGATTTTGTCATTTTTTAATGCAGAGTAATACTCCATTGTGTATAAATGCCACATTTTTTTTATCCATTCATCTATTGAAGGGCATCTAGGCTGATTCCACAATCTTGCTATCGTGAATTGTGCTGCTATGAACATGGATGTAGCAGTGTCCCTGTAGCATGCTTTTATTAGGTCTTTGGGGAATAGACCGAGAAGGGGAATAGCTGGGTCAAATGGTGGTTCCATTCCCAGCTTTCCAAGAAATCTCCATACTGCTTTCCAAATTGGCTGCACCAATTTGCAGTCTCACCAGCAATGAACAAGAGTGCCCTTTTCCCCACATCCTCTCCAGCACTTATTGTTGTTTGACTTCCTAATGGCTGCCAATCTTACTGGAGTGAGATGGTATCTTAGGGTGGTTTTGATTTGCATTTCTCTGACTGCTAGCGATGGTGAGCATTTTTTCATGTACTTATTGATTGATTGTATGTCCTCATCTGAGAAGTGTCTGTTCAGGTCCTTTGCCCATTTATTGATTGGGTTATTTGTTATCTTATTGTCTAATTTTTTGAGTTCTTTATATATTCTGGTTATTAGGGCTCTATCTGAAGTGTGTGGAGTAAAGATTTGTTCCCAGGATGTAGGCTCCCTGTTTATCTCTCTTATTGTTTCTTTTGCTGAGAAAAAACTTTTTAGTTTGAGTAAGTCCCATTTGTTGATTCTAGTTGTTAACTCTTGCACTATGGGTGTCCTATTGAGGAATTTGGAGCCTGATCCCACAGTATGTAGATCATAGCCAACTTTTTCTTCTATCAGATGCTGTGTCTCTGATTTAATATCAAGCTCCTTGATCCATTTTGAGTTAACTTTTGTGCATGGCGAGAGATAGGGATTCAGATTCATTTTGATGCAGATGGATTTCCAGTTTTCCCAGCACCATTTGTTGAAGATGCTATCCTTCCTCCATTGCATGCTTTTAGCCCCTTTATCAAATATAAGATAGTTGTAGTTTTGTGGATTGGTTACTGTGTCCTCTATTCTGTACCATTGGTCCACCCGCCTGTTTTGGTACCAGTACCATGCTGTTTTTGTTACTATTGCTCTGTAGTATAGTTTGAAGTCTGGTATCGCTATACCGCCTGATTCACACTTCCTGCTTAGTATTGTTTTTGCTATTCTGGGTCTTTTATTATTCCATATGAATTTCATGATTCTTTTATCTATTTCTACAAGAAATGCTGTTGGGATTTTGATTGGCATTGCATTGAACTTATAGAGAACTTTTGGTAATATCGCCATTTTGATGATGTTAGTTCTGCCTATCCATGAGCAGGGTATATTTTTCCATCTTCTAAGGTCTTCTTCTATATCTTTCTTTAAGGTTCTGTAATTTTCATTGTATAAATCTTTCACCTCTTTTGTTAGGTTGATTCCCAAGTATTTTATTTTTTGGGGGGATATTGTGAATGGAGTAGTTGTCCTCATTTCCGTTTCAGAGGGTTTGTCACTGATATACAGGAATGCCTTTGATTTATGCGTGTTGATCTTATATCCTGCCACTTTGCTGAATTCATTTATTAGCTCTAATAGCTTCTTTGTAGACCCTTTTGGGTCTGCTAGGTATAGAATCATATCATCTGCAAATAGTGATAATTTAAGTTCTTCTTTTCCTATTTTTATGCCTTTAATTGCTTTCGTCTGTCTAATTGCTCTGGCCAGTGTTTCAAGGACTATGTTGAACAGAAGTGGTGAGAGAGGGCATCCCTGTCTTGTACCAGATCTTAGAGGGAATGCCTTCAATTTTTCTCCATTCAGAATGATGCTGGCCTGTGGCTTATCATAGATTGCTTTTACAATGTTGAGGTATGATCCAGTTATCCCTAATTTTTCTAGAGTTTTGAACATAAAGGGATGCTGTACTTTGTTGAAGGCTTTTTCTGCATCTATCGAGATGATCATATGGTTCTTATTTTTAAGTCTATTGATGTGGTGAATAACATTAATTGATTTCCGTATATTGAACCAGCCTTGCATCCCATGGATGAATCCTACTTGATCATGGTGTATAATTTTTTTGATATGTATTTGAATCCGATTCGCCAGAATTTTATTGAGGATTTTTGCGTCAAGGTTCATTAGAGATATTGGTCTGTAGTTTTCTTTCTTTGAAGTGTCTTTGTCTGGTTTCGGAATCAGGGTGATGTTGGCTTCGTAGAATGAATTTGGAAGTTTTCCCTCTTTTTCTATTTCCTGAAATAGCTTGAAAAGTATTGGTGTTAGTTCCTCTTTAAAGGTTTTGTAAAACTCTGCTGTATACCCATCCGGTCCTGGGCTTTTCTTAGTTGGTAATCTTTTGATGGTTTCTTCTATTTCCTCTATTGTTATTGGTCTGTTTAGGTTGTCTATATCCTCCTGACTCAATCTGGGCAGATCATAAGACTTAAGGAATTTATCTATGCCTTCACTATCTTCTATTTTATTGGAGTATAGGATTCAAAATAATTTCTAATTATCTTCTGTATTTCTGAAGTGTCTGTTGTGATATTGCCTTTTTCATCCCGTATGCTAGTAATTTGGGTTCTCTCTCTTCTTCTCTTCCTTAGCATGGCTAAGGGTCTGTCAATTTTATATATTTTTTCAAAGAACCAACTTTTAGTTTTGTCAATTTTTTCAATTTGTTTCTTTTGTTTCAATTTCATTAATTTCAGCTCTGATTTTAATTACTTCTTGCCTTCTACTTCTTTTGCTATTGTTTTGCTCTTCTTTTTCTAGGATTTTGAGATGAAGTATGAGATCATTTATTTGTTGGTTTTTTCTTTTTTTGAGGAATGAACTCCAAGCAATGAATTTTCCTCTTAGAACTGCTTTCAATGTGTCCCATAGATTCCGATATGTTGTGTCTGTGTTTTCATTTGACTCTAGGAAGTTTTTAATTTCCTCCTTGATGTCTTCTAAAACCCATTGATCATTCAGCAACCTATTGTTCATTCTCCAAGTGATGCTTGATTTTTCCTTCCTTCTTTTATCATTGATTTTCAGTTTCATTCCATTATGATCAGATAAGATGCATGGTATTATCTCTACCCCTTTATATTGTCTAAGAGTTGCCCTGTGACATAATATATGGTCTATTTTTGAGAAGGTTCCATGTGCTGCTGAGAAAAAAGTGTAACTACTTGATGTTGGGTGGTATAGTCTATATATGTCAATTAAGTCTAGGTTATTATTCACTCTCTCTTTTTTTTTAGAGAGAGAGAGAATTTTAATTTTTTAAAAAATTTTTTTTTTAGTTTTTCGGCAGATACAACATCTTTGTATGTGGTGCTGAGGATTGAACCCGGGCTGCAAGCATGCCAGGCGAGTGCGCTACCGCTTGAGCCACATCCCCAGCCCTACTCTCTGTCTTTTCATCAGAGAGTTCAACCATTTTACATCTGAGATAGTTATCAATAAGTAAAGGTTTATTACAGCCACTATGTAACTTATTTTCTAGTTTTGTTGTAATTTCTTTCATTCTTTCTCCCTTTCTTACAACTTTCCTTGGTCATTATGTGAGTTACCCAAGTAGTATGTTTTGATTTCCTTATTATCTTTAGTTTGTCTAGTATAAATTTTTACAATGTGGTTATCATGAGACTACAGAAATCATCTTTAGATTATAATGAGCTATTTAAAAATGATGGCAAGTTAGCAATGTTATGAGGCAATCTGTACACGTGGAAAAATGAAAATTCATACCCTATTTGAATCAAATGTATGATATGTCATGATCATTGTATTGTCTTGAGCAACTAATAAAAAAAAAGAATAGAAAAAAATATATACACGTAAGAAAACTCTTCAGGTTCATTTTATAACTTGCCACGTTTTGATTTTTGATAACCCATTTGTACGGTTCTCAATATTGACTATAATTTAAAATATTAATGTAGTTATTTTTTGTTTTTTTGCCTTCACCTAAGGATATGAATGGTTTTCAAACCATGCTCCTAAAATTAAAAACATTCTGAATGTATTTATAGAATTACCCTTACCAGTAAATTTGTACCTTTCTATATTTTTAGCTCATTAACATCTCTGTTTCACTGAAGACCTTTCTTTATTATTCTTTGTGCAACATGTCCATTGGAGATACAGTTTCATACTTTTTGTTTATCTGAGAGAGTCTTTATCCCTCCTTCACTTCTAAAGGATAGTTTTCCTGAGTACAGAATTGTGGGTTGACAGACATCCGTGGAACTTTGACCATATATATAGATATTTATTTTTGAATTTATTAAACTATTTACTTATTCTAATTTGTTTTATGTGATGTCAGAATGAAATTCATTTAATATTATAAATATAGAGCACAATTTTTCAAGTCTCTAGCTGTACACAAAGTATTTTCACACCATTTGTGTCTTCATACATGTACTTAGGGTAATGATGTCTAACTCATTCTACCCTCTTTCCTAGCCCCATGCCCCTCCTTTTCCCTCCCTCACCTTTGCCCTATCTAAAGTTCCTCCTTTCCTCCCATACTCCTCCCGGATCACCATTATGAGGCAGCATCCTCATTATCAAAGAAAACATTCGAGATTTGGTTTTTGGGGATTGGCTTACTTAGCATTATATTCTCCAACTCCATGCATTTACCTGCAAATGCCATAATTTTATTCTTTTTTTTATGCTGAGTAATGCTCCATTGTGTATATATACCAAAGTTTCCTTATCTATTCATCTACTGAAGGGTATCTGGGTAATTTGTGAATTGTGCTGCTATAAACATTGATGTGGCTATGTCCCTATAGTATGCTGTTTTTAAGTCCTTTGGGTATAAACTGAGGAGTGGGATAGATGAGTTAAATGTTGGTTCCATCTCAAATTTCACAAGGAATTTCATTACTGCTTTCTTCATTTGCTGCACCAATTTTCAGTTCCACCTGCAGTGTTTGAAAGTGCATTTTTCTTCACATCCTCACCAACACTTATTGTTATTTCTTCTTGATAGCTGCCATTCTGACTAGAGTGAGATGAAATCTTAGAGTAGTTTTGATTTGCATTTCTCTAGTTGCTAGAAATGTTGAACATTTTTTCATATATTTGGTGATTGATTATATATTTTCTTCTGAGAAGTATCTGTTCAGTTCCTTGGCCTATTTACTAATTAGGTTATTTGCTTTTTTGGTGTTAAGATTTTTGAGTGCTTTATATATCCTAGAGATTAGTCCTCTATCTGATGTGCTTATAGCTTATAGATTTGCTCACATTCTGTAGGCTCTCTATTCACCTCACTGGTTGTTTCTTTTGCTGAGAAAAAGTTTGTTTTTTTTTTTTATTTTTAGTTTGAATCCATCCCATTTATTGATTCTTGGTTTTCATTCCTGCGCTATAGGAGACTTATTAAGGAAGTTGGAGCCTAATCCAACATGATGGAGATTTGGGCCTATTTTTTCTTCAATTAGGCACAAAGTTTCTGGTTTAATGGCTAGGTCCTTGATCCACCTTGCATTGTATTTTGTGCATGGTGAGAGATAGAAGTGTAATTTCATTTTGTTATACATGGATTTCCAGTTTTCCCAGCACCATTTGTTGAAGAGGTTATTTTTTTCTCCAATAAATGTTTTTTGAGCCTTTGTCTAATATGAGATATTATGTGGGTTTATCTCTGTGTCCTCTATTCTGTACCATTGGTCTACAAGTCTACTTTGGTGTCAATACCATGCTGTTTTTGTTACTATTGCTCTGTATTACAGTTTAAGGACTGGAACAGTAATGCCACCAGCTTCACTCTTCTTGATAAAGATTGCTTTGACTATTCTGGGTCTCTTATTTTTCCAGATGATTGCTTTTTCTATTTCTATGAGAAATGTCATTGAGATTTTGATCAAAATTGCATTAAATCTGTATGGTGCTTTTGGTAGTATGGTCATTTGAGAATATTCATTCTGCCTATACAAGAACAAGGTAGATTTTTCTATCTTCTAAAGTCTTTTTTAATTTCTTTTTATAGTGTTTTGTAGTTTTCATTGTATAGATCTTTCACCTCTTTTGTTAAGTTTATTCCCAAGTGTTTTTTTGTTTTTGTTTTTGAGGCTATTGTAAATGAGTTAGTTTTCCTCATTTCCCTTTTAGAGAATTTATCACTGATATACAGAAATGTCTTTGATTTATGGGTGTTGATTTTATATCCTGCTACTTTGCTGAATTCATTTATTAGTTCTAGAAGATTGCTGGTGGAATTTTTTGGGTCTTCTAGGTGAAGAATCATATTGTCAACAAATACTAATACTTTGAGTTCTTCTTTTCCTGTCCATATCCCTTTAATTTCTTTGTCTGTCTAATTGCTTTGGCTAGAGCAGCTATTTCACCGTTGTGACTGAGACCCAGCCAGAACAATTATAGAGGAGGAAAAGTTTAATTGAGGGCTCATGGTTTCAGAGGTCTTCGTCCACAGAAGGCTGACTCCACACAAGGCTGGCTCTATTCCTCAGGGCTGGAGGTGAGGCAGAACATCATGGTGAAAGAGTGTAACAGAGGGAAGCAGCTAACATTGTTGTCACAAAGCAGAAAGAGAGTCCACTCACCAGATACAAGCATATACCCAAAGCCACACCCCAATTCCCAACTCCTCCAGCCACACCCTACCATTTCAATTACCACTCAGTTAATCGTTTTCAGGGCATTAAATCACTAAATGGATTAAGGCTATAATCCAACAATTTTCCTCCAAACCTTCTTGCATTGTCTCACATATGAGCTTTTGGGTGATGCCTCACATTCAAACCATAACAGCATCCTCCTCTAGATTTGGTAGGCTTTCTATTATTATTTATTTAAATAAGTCTTCTAGCCCTTTGGAATTCTCAGTTCCTTCTTGAATCCAAATAACCCAAATATTTCCTTTGTTCATAGTGTCTCAAAGTTCCTGTAAAATTTCTTCATTTTCCCCCCTTTTCCCCCTATGAAATTGTGTATCTTCCAAAGCCTATCTTCAAATTCAGTGAATTTTTTTTGTGTGTGTTTTATCTGTCTTGCTACTGATGCCTTCCATCACACTTTTAATTCCACAGGGTGTATTTTTCAGCTCAAGAATTTTTATTTGATTTTAAAATTACTCCCATTTAACTGTGAAGTATCTCTGTTATAACATTGGGTGTTTATTTCTGTTTTATTTAGATTCATTGAGTTTTGTTAAAATAGATGTTTTGATTTCTCTAAGAGTTCTCCTGTACTGATTATGGCTTGGTCACCATAAAGTTCCAGCTTCTGGAACTTTACTTTTAGTAGTAATAGTTAGTGGTTATGTTTCCTTGTTAGCGTGTTGTCATCTGGACTTTGGTCAGTATTCTAGTCTTCCTGATAAAGCTCTGCTTTTACCTGAATTTCCAGAAATTCCAAAAAATGAGCCTATACTACTTTTCATTATTTCAGCACTAGATGGTACTGAGATCTGGATTTATTAGGAATCTGCTGGTAATGTGTTGTCACTGTTTCAATACTAAGGGCAATCCAAACCCAGATTTTCCTCAAATACCTTGATGGTATATTTTTCAAAAAGAAATAAGAGAGGGCCTATAGAGAGTGGTCTTCTGACCTCACAGTGTTTTCTTGGGGCCAAAATAGGCATGAATGCCTCATCTACAATTACTGGTTTGTGGTTAGACACTGAAGGATTTTGCCTGCCTCTAGTTAGAGTCAATTTGTATTGACAAGCCACAGATTCTTATGTTACATCTGTGACAATGAAAGCCACAATACTGAGTCACACTCTGTATCTGTAGCCCAGTAAGACCAACACAACACTGAATTAGAACGAAGGGTCATATTTCTATGGGTTGCCTATTGCTGAGGTGGCCTCATGGCCCAAGACTTTTGCAATTAACTACTCATGATACCATCTAAAATAGAAGACCAAGAGATTTAGACCACATATAGGTTGCACTATATTCTTACAGCCACAGGGATCGGTGGAATCTCAGGAGGAGGATATGTAGTCGCCAGACTCACCCAGGGCTAGAACTGATGAAGCCAAAATTCAGCTCTATCCAATAGGCATATTAAGTTTTTAGATGTGGGCTATGGATTTTCTTTGACCTCTGATCTGTGTTCATGGCTTTCATTTTCTATTGGGTGATTGGTCTCATTTTGATAGACTTGACACTGGATCCTGAGATAAAATCTACGGCTAGCTTTTGTGTCCAGCTTCCCAGCAGTGGAGTCTGGCTCCTACTCTGCCACCTGAGATTAGAGAGGAGATAGTTGAGGCAGCCTCTTGCCTCCTGACCTAATTCAGTTTAAGTGGCTCAGTCTGCAGATATTGAACTGGTGGTAGAGGTAGTGTGGCTCTTCTCAGCTCTGGGTTTCACCATAGTGGACCTGGAACTAGATTTCAGGTTCAAGAACTGGACTTCATTTTCTCTCTCTCTCTCTCCCAAGTGAGAGATATCTCTCTCAGTGTGGACTTTTTGGAGTTGGGGAAGGGGTGATACCTACTAATCTTTCCTTCCTGATTTCTTTAATGCATCTTTTCATTGTGTTGTACTAAAAGCAGGTCCTATGGTCTTTCAACTGATTTCCTTATCTCAGTGCTTGTAGTTTGGTGCTTGAATTGCTAATAACTTTGGTGTGTCTATGGGGAGGGATACCCAGAGGATCCTACACAGAGGTCATCTAACTCCTGAGAAATTCAAACCATAAAAATTTCAAAATTCCTTTGGAATGATCTCATATTAACTTAAAAAATGAATTCATAGTATGTAAGCAAAGAGGGTGTCCCTGTTTTATAGCTGCTATAAGGGAATGTAAAGATTATATCCAGTCGCTAAAAGTTGAACCTGAATTTTTGATAACTCTCCCTGCCTTTAAATTACAAATAAAGCCCACTCTTAAAAGGCAAATACAAAATAGTTTTTAAATACTTCCGTGCTGTTTCTCTGAGGTGTTTGTTAAATAACTCCGTCCCTCTTAGCATATGAAGAACTTAAGCTTAAAACAGTTAACTCCAAATCTTGAATCTATCAATAGACTTGTGTTAGGAAGAATATTCCCCCTCATTTAGAATTTCAGTTTCTGGGTGGGAAATATTTTCTACTGTGATCTCTATTTTATAGTTACAAGAGAGTCTCAATTCCCACATCATCCTGTGTGGAAGATAAGTGGCCACTCCTCATATTGTGAGCAACATCTGGAAATCATTGTGAGACTATTATTAGTTAATCATTTGAAGATCTCTGGTAGGAAAAAAGGAGAACGATTTTTACGACCAAACCAAGCATACTGTCCAAACCTATGGGAGCAATGGATGAAATTCTTAATAATGAGAAACAGGTTGTACTATTTCTGAGGGTTATGTAAGTATTCAATTGAGCATGCTTATAAATAAAGAAGCAGGTTTCCTTTCTTTTGGTGTGTGTGCGCGTGTGCGTGTGTGCGTGTGTGTGTGTGTGTGTGTGTGTGTGTGTGTATGCATGCTTTGCTTTTTGTTCCAAGGTCAATTTGCCAAAAAGTACAAATACCATAATTAAAGGTATAAAAATTTACATGCTATGATTTTTTTTAAATTATGCAACACTCAGTAAATATTGTTGTTTTGTGTTAAGGTAGAATTTGGTTAGTAGAAGAGCAGCCTTGGAATTTAATGGATTGCAGTAGCATAAATACAAAAATATGTGTTTGAGAATCTTGACTATGAATTATACAGAATAACTGAAAGTGTTTCTCCACATTGTACTTTTCATTTTCTATCGATTCAATTCTTTTTTTACAGTTAATGAGACACTGCCAGACATAGTACGGGGTTGTTGCGGTTTTGTAGTTTTGCCAGTGACTCATAAATCATAACCATCAATCTTTTGATAATGAGAGCTTTCATAATTTTACATTGAATGTTGTGTTAAACTTTAAAACTTACTATCAGAGTTGAAACTGCATAATCTATGTAGGTCAAAGAAAAAGCAACAATCACATACTCAATGTGATGGTTTGCTGTGTCTGTCATTACATAATTGAGAGTTTCTAATTTGATTAGAAATACTTCTACGTAAATCTTAAGATGTATAAGTAAAGTAAGTAAATATTTAAAGACATAAATTGCCTAACTTTACAAAATGGAAAACAAAGCTTTTTACTTATAAAGTGGCTTAACAGTAAAACAATGGAATACTCAACACCTAAATCTTCTGATGTTACTATCATTTTGAAATGTTTGAATCAAGAGTAAAATCTATATGATTTTAGACATTCTAAATAAAAAATACTATATCTTAGGGAACAAATTTTTTTACATACTAAACATGGTGATACACATTTTTGCTGCGCCCCTCCCCTGACTCAGGCAATGGCAAGGCCCTACTGAGGTGGATGGCGCAAGGCATCCATCCTCTGGAGGAGCGCAGTATGTTTCTGGGAATGGGCTGATTTGTTTTTGTATTCCTTTAATAAGTATAGTTGTGATTTCTCATATGACCATTAAGTATGAAGGAAAAATCATGACTTTCCCAATTAATGCAACTACTTCTAAAACATAGATCTGTTTGCTCTAAATGCAATGATTCAGCTGTGGAGTGTAAATTGTTAATGTCTAATGAAAAACTCCCTGTATTCCTGTCAAGGAAGTTTTTGAGAAATTAAATTAAAATCTAGAGAAGAAAAATTAATGTTAAGAAGATAGATTAGTGCTTAGTACTGGGCAACTTGTTCTTGTTCCTGTGCACAATGGTTTGTGCTCTTACTTTTGTTTGATTAAAAGTAATAACAAATCAACCACTTGCCGTAACCATGGCACCGGTTCCAGTCAGTAAGTCAAGAAACAATAGTCAAGGTATAGGCCAATAGTTTGGGACATTTGTAACTATTATTAAAAGTTAACTAAGCAGAAACAGCTCAAAACAAAACGCGAACTGAAAGTACAAATGTAACTACGTAATATTTTGTTTCTTTGAATAATGATTACTGTTTTGTAACCACAAAGTACTGTAAGCCTGCCAAAATGAAAAGTATATATGATCAACTTCACAAGTAAAGATTGGGATCAACACCTTCACTTTGGTGTCTGTGTTGTTTCTCCACCCCCTCTTTCGCCGACTCCTCAACATCCGTTCGTCTCCTGAGACCCCCTGTTGGAGCTGGTCTCCGACACATTTTTAATATGCTGGAACTTGTAGAATCACTAGAAAATTGCAAATGAAATAAGTTAAAAAAATCAAGTATTTATTGATCTGAATACTCAGGAGTAGAATGTTCAATGTGATAATTATGTTTAAAATATTTAAATATTATTTAAAGATAGTTGCATAACTAGTTGCATAAAAGCTACTTTATAATAACTATCATATTTATTTAATATTACCACAAATAAATTGAGTGAGTAGTGAATCAGAGTAATTGCCTTGGAAGATGGAAGTTTCTGCTGAACAATAATTTAGAAAGATGACCAATGGGGGAGACAGATTCCTGCACGTACTATTTGTACAACTGACTAAAGGAATATATGCATTATATATGTATAGATGTGTGTGTGTGTTCGTTTGCATGCTTGTACCTATCTCATCTTCACCAAGGAAGAAAAAAAAATGACATGTGTGTATCTATCCACATTCACTTGTCAAGCTTTAGGTTAGGTTGTGTTCTTATTCCTTTTCATCTATTTGGACATAATTTTTTCTTGTTCTAATACAGGATAAATGAACAAAATTCAATATTCCCTCTTTAGCACTTCCCTGAGTACAATGCCTCTTAGATGTTGTAGTTCTGTGTCTTGGCTGAAGTTTTCTTGCCTCCTTCAAATATATTAAAGATATTTATAATTGTAGAATTTTTCACTCTCTAAGTTTGTAATTTCATTATTATATTATTAGTACATTATCAAGCTCCTACAGGGAAAGGCCGAATTCTTCCCGGCTTCTTCCACCTATTTCTCTGAAACCCATGATAGGTGTATAGCCACTACAAAACTCCCATTTTCCACTTGTCTAGGTGCTTTTCTGTGCTTTACCTCCAGGCAGGCTTGCATTTCAGTCCTTTATTCCTCATAACATTAGAATGTATTCAGTTGGATGTCACAGACAATGGAAATGCCAACATTCATCATCTACCCATGCCCCATTCCCTCCAGATTTATTTTCCCTTTTATCATTTCTAAGTCCATAAAAAGTACCAGTTGACACCCAGGTTCCCAAGTAGTAGGGCTGAGTTTTATTATTTACTTTTTTTGTCCTTCATTATCTATATACCATCAGTTTTTTAATATTTATTAATTCTATAAAAGTCATCTATTTGTTTTCCATTTCCATTCACCATCATTGAGTGAAGTATAGAAATAATTTCATATATAACCTTGACAATAGTTTCTCCACATCATAGTCAGAATATTTTTAAAACAAAAATATGATCATTGACTATCTTAAAATATTTATTTTGCCTGTCTATAGAATATATTCCAGATGTATTAACATATAAAGTGTTTCTGAGTATTCTCTACCCTGAACTAGAAAATAAAATATATGATTTTTTTAAACTTCCTATAACAAATTTGTCTCTATGATAATTACCCTTCCCTATCTTAGTCTAAATATTAATCAAACTCAAAGTTTAAATTTAAACTTTGATCAATTAAGCATTTAAGCATTTTTAGATTTGGATGTAAATTTCTGAAAAAAAATTGCAACAATAAAAAGCCAGCCAGAATGTTTTGACTTTTCATTTGTAACATGAACAAATAATGTTACAAATTCTTTGATATATTTGTCTTCATATAATGGCTAACATTTTTATGAAGCAGTTGAAACTCTCTGATGACTACATGCCATAAAAGTAAAATTGTGTGTGTACTTTTAATAAGTAAATTTGTAACCAGTAAATAAAATTATGTCTTGTGCTTAAGAACTAAGATTTGATTAATGGTCAAACAATTTATATTTATCTGAATCTGTGTTAATGGCAAAAAAGTAGATTTAAGATTTTATCAAGCTATAGAAAAACTTTTATTTAGACTTTTATTTAGAGAGATCAGTTCCAACTGAGTGGGTCAACCAATATTTTATTGAAAGGGCAGCATTTGAATGGTCTTTGGAGTTCATGTGGAAATTAGATAAATAGGTATGAAGAAAAAACACTTTATATTTTCAAGAACATGGAAATAAGGCTAAAACAATTGATTGAAAGAGAAAAAGGAAAGACCAGGTTGGTAAAGAGTTAAAAATTTGTGTCAAAAACCAATAGAGAAGAGACCCTTGATAGGTATGCCCTCTTTAAGTTGATATTTTACATCTTTACAACCTGCCTGCCTCCTTTCACTCTTAGCAATATTTCACAGGAATATCTGAAGATTGACCATCTCTAATCCATTGTGGTTTTAATCTCTTCCACTGAAACAGTTTCTTTGTCCTTCAGTACCCACTCTTCTTCAAGCTACATATTCTTCCCTCACTAAGTAAGCACAGGTTGCTGTGGCCATCACTGTGCTGGGCCAGGGCATAATGTGTTACAAAGAATTAAGCTGTGCTGAGGCCTTACAATCTAATGTGTTCTCAAAAAGTGAAGATGATGATGAAAGAGTTCTATTTTCAAGGAACTGAATGGGGAAAAAATAATGCATGGCCTTTTTATGTAAACTGATATATTATCTGAAAACACATATCTTCTATGACATCATGTTATTCATATATAGATGTGATGCTCCTAGCATAGATATTCCTTTATAAAATAGCTTCTGGCTGCAGAAGAACTGGTCAAGCCCTTGCCTTATTCCTATTGGGCAAGGAATATGCTTATTTTCCTTTCCATGACCTGTGAATGTTAGAAAAGAATCATACACATAAAGGATTCCCAGTATTATACTGGTTAAAACAATTCTGAAGGGCATTCCCAGCAGTGTCAAATAATGTTGGAAACTATGGATACTAAACAGACAAAACTATTGTAATTAGCTAGCACAGCCATTGGTAATATGGGGATATGGATTTAAATAAAATGCTGGATACCTGTATCAGATCAGAAGAGCTAAAACAAAAAGAATTCGATTATTTTATAATCAGACTTACGCATTCCTAAAAATCATTAGACTACAAAAAACATCACAATAATTTCCACAGCATTTATAAAGAAATCGGAGCTAGAGGCATAACACTCACAAAACTTGCCAATGTCACACTGAAATACAATAAAACATGACAATGCAATAAAAACCATCACATTTTTAATACTACCTAAATATTCAAAAATATATCATGCATAAATATGCAAACAAACAATGTATAAATATTTAAGAAATTGATAACCCTACAATATAGATAAGTCACTTAACTGAGAAAAAGACCTGAAATTTGTGGAAGTGGGCTTCAAAGGGTGATAGCAGCAAATCAGTGAAACAAGCATGGTCTGAAACTGGACATGGCGACAGGTGTGCTCTTAATGCACAGGATGGACTGAGGTACCTATAGATTTGGGGTATATGCTTGTGCTTTGTGTATTGTTTTGTGACTAAGATCAGTTTAGTACTATTTTCTGCATTTACTAGCTGTTTATTATGTAGAAAATCATGAAGAAGTAAAACACAAAATCTGCATTTTGTTCAAATTGTTTCTTAATACCTTGTTTTGGAAAATGTTCCAGATTTTCGAAACAATCATTATCTCACAACTGACTGTAGGTGGTGAGAAAGTGTGGTGAATTTGGCAGGGGAAGGAAGAATGTGAATGCACGTTGCAGAAATGTCAAATAAATGAGAAAGATAGTGTTTAGAACTAGATGAGATCAAATTAAAGAGTATGATTGATAAGGTCTTAAAATAACCTATCCAGGACAACTTGTGTTCTGTCAGAAATCAAAACTTAAATTGTAGAAACCAGAATCTAGTGATTTTATGTGAAAGACAGGGAGAAGTATGCCCAGATACCATATGGAGGTTCCTTCCAGAACTGCACTCCTGCTCTAACCTAGCACTGTGCTATAGCTTCAAGCAAAATTATACCTGTAACAGAAAAATGACTATTAAAAATATTGAAACTTTTCTTCACTTTTAATTTTATCTGTGATATTGCTTTCATTTTTTACTCTGTGTCAAGGGTGCTAAATATTGATGATTGAGTATTTTGTTGAGCAAGAAAAGTTATATTCAGTTTTTTCTAGCTCTGCTTTCAGATAAGTTTGTGCAGGAATGTAATGTATTATCCTTCCCACATTTAGAACTCTGCTGACTTCTATTTTAACAAGGGCCAAACGTTATTCTAAGTGAATAATACGTAGTTGGAATTTCAGGCATTGTGTTCTGGAAAAACTGAGAATCACCAAGTCTTCTGTAATAAAGATCTTTCTTCTTACCAAGGTCAAATGCAAGAAAAAAAAGTTTAGCTTCCCATAGAAGCTTATATATCTTGAACCAATCAGCACAAAAAAGAGAAAGAGTGCTGTTGACAAACATTATTTGACAAATTTGACTGTATCATTTTTCAAGTACAAATTTGGGGTTTTAAAGAAAACAAGATTAGATCAGATTTCTGTCTTAAGCTAATTGGGTCATCCTCTTCTTAAAAATATCTTCTTTAACAAATATCACTTAGAGCTGAAATGTATGTTTTCTCAAATCAAAGTAATATTATTTTGAGGAAAATTATTTTAAAAACCTGGCAGATTTAATTCAAGCAAATGCAAATGGACAGAGATAAAATAAATTTTAATGTTTTATAACAGTAGACTCCTAAATATGCATTTGTACCTCAGATCCTACTCAAAACCCAGAATGGCATGTCTGTTGTACCTAAACTCTAGCACGATATTCTTAGTGCCTTTGATAATCAGTTAGGGAAACCCCGTAAATTGTTCTGATTTTTCTTATGAGGTTTTTTTTTTCCTACCCTAGGAAACTCAGTGAAATTTACCACTAGTTCAGTTTCTAATATTCACTAAGACAACTTAATTTATTTATGCAGTAATATTAGGGATCTTTTTCTTCTCATGGCAATAATCAGACCTTCAGACATTCATTCTTGGTTCTAATTTTTTAAAATTTGAATATTTAAGTTTTAAGTTTAGAAATCTTTTTGAATACATTTTCACTCTATCACTAGAAAATATGAAAACAGAATCACAATTCCCAGCAACTAGCACACTTAGTTATTCAAAAACAAAATTCTGCTTCCATAAAATTTAACAAAACCTTGTGCAGGCAGATTTATGCATCCAAATTCATTGGCAATATAATTCAACTGCCACTAAAGTTCTTAGAATGAACTAGGGCATATGGTAAAATTCTTTTACATTGATAATTTTTTTTTTCAAGAAGAAGCCTAATTTCAGATTACTGGAAATTACACATGGAATATATCTGGTGGTGTATTAAAATAATGAAAGAATAAGATAAATATGCAAAGAACATTTTTCCCTAAAGTAAAGGCTTTATGAATGATAGGTAATCTTTTTCAATTTAAATGTATTTTTCCTGAAACCCTAAGTCTGTTTTCACTGTTTGTTTAAAACCTCATGCTATTTTATAGAAATACTTCAAATTTCCACTGCTGGGGAACTATTGTCAATTAAAATAATAACGTTAGTTTCAAATGATTTTTTAAAACTATAAATTTAATTTTACTATATATCACCGAATGATAAAGGAAATGTATCAGAGCTTTAGTACTAAAATGTTCTAATTGTACATATTTCAAATCTGAGATATGCTGCATAGCATTCAACTTTTGAGTTTCATATAATAAAAGTTAGCAAAAGAGATGATGAAAATAACTGCTGATAGTTTACTCAAGATGTTCATTTCTTACCCTCAAATAGTTAAGTGTTAGCCTATTTCACATAATAACTTCCCTTTAAAAATCTTATTCATAATATTTTATATGAATAGGAAGAGTTAGGTCAGGTCATGTTATTATTAACTGTCTTGTGTTTATACTGGATTTCTGATGGATCCAGTTTTATTCTGTGATGTACTAAGCATTTTTTTATGAACTCCCAAGAAGGAATGAAAAAACTGAAGCTATTTGAGGCTGGAAAAATGTTTGAGTGGAGTAAAACCTGAAACACAATCTACAAACCACGGTTCCTCTTCATTTTATGTATATTACAAGGGAAATTTAATTCAGATGTTTCTGATTAATGTACACTTAGCTCATCAAACTTGTTGTGCAAGAGTTATTTGATTTCCAGGAAGGCTTTTTCATTGCAAGACATTTTCCTCTGTAAAAGGAAGTCTATTTTTGCCTGCATTAGATGGTAAAACACTTCTGGTGCTTTTTAGAAAATGCCTCTGAAGATGTATTTTTATTTGATGAAAATTTTTAAGTCAAACTATCCTCATCTTCTAATAAAATCATAAAAATAGAATAACTGATGTACTAGAAGTGACTTAATCAAACTCCCTAAATCAGAAAAATAAGTTGTGAATTTATATTACTCTGAAACATATAATCTTTGACTGCAAAATGGCTAACATATGTTAGAAACAGTAATGGAAAGAAATTGAACCAAAAGTCAGGGGATCTGGTTTCTAACCTCAATTTGTCACACATTTTCTAGGTGATTTTTGAAGAATCACATTGTTCCTCTTTATCTTCTTTATCTATAAATGAAGCAATTCCCAGAAGCAATTCTTAAAGGTGTGTCTGAATTCCAAGTGCAATATACAGTTTATCAATGGTAGAAAAATCTCCAAGTACATCTCCAAAGCAATCAGATTTATCTCTAATAATTCATAATTTACTAAATAAGATTATAGTAAAATATGTCTGTTGAAATTCAACTAATAGAATATTCTCTTTAAATTTTCCTGTTACCTACTTTTGTGAAAAAGACATGAAACTCATCACACAATTGCATTATGTCTTATAAATATTTTTTTGCAGATTACATTATGGTGCATTACATAGTTTTCTATACAACTACCACAACAGTTGTCCGTCTTTATGTTAGAACAACATAATAAATGATGATCCTAAAGTACAACAAACTTTGAGATTATCTTATTGAAATCAATATGTTTAGGTATCCATGGTCCCCATATCTCAATGGCTTAAAACTATGATGGGCTATTATTTGCTCATATTTTATGCCCTTGTAGGTTGTTTGGAGGCTGGATTCCATGTTATGGCTGTGTGTTCCAACCTAATGGATTCTTCATCTCAAATTTTGTTTTATAACCAGTATATCAATAGCAGAGACATGACAAATCATTAATAGAGTTTTTGGATTTTTACAGAATGGGACCCCATAACTTCTGCTCACATATTAGTAACCTATGTTAGTCATCTAACTACACATGAATTTAAAAAGAGCGAGGAAGAACAAATGGGTCATATGGTAATTAATGGGAGACACTATAATTGACTTTCATATTCATACACACAATTTAAATGATCTCTAGTGTAACAGGACAATTAAGAAAAGAAAGTTGACCGAATAATCCTCAAAAGATTTTTGAAATTAAGAAGTGAATGATTTTTTAAATTGAATGATTTAAATACCATATAATTCATTATCGTTTAACATGCATTCATTGAAAATGTAAATTTTAGGTCAGATATGCAAGAAACAAAAATGCATTCTTATATTAATCCTAAAAATTACTTTTCTTTCGAAGTTTCACAAAATCACTTTTCACTTGATAGTGACACAAATGGGCTTAGAAACACCAAAATTTTGAATATAATTAATATGCCATTAACTTTATTCCTATGTACTGTGTACCAACAACTAATAAAATTATTTCCAAATCTTATTCTCCCCAAGGAGACAGTTTCCTCATATTGCATTTACTTACATATCTTAAAAAATTGTTCTATTTCCATTCTACATTTATCAATTTAAGATATGACATATTGGGATTTCCTTGGACAGATGGAGAACTGCTAATTCATGTCACCCTAGGTCCCCCCCTGATATCTTTCTAATACACTAAATACACTAAAAGCTGAAGATTTGGTCCTATCTTTACAACCTCAAACAATACATTTAGAATTTAGTTTCCTGTTCCATCAAAAAAAAAAAAAAAAAAAAGCAGACAGAATCTTTCAATAATGTAAGATGGAGCTGTTATGCCCTGTCATTCTTGTTTTTTAGCTTTCTTTCTCATCCCTTCTATTTGGAACTTGTCTTCTATTCTCTTAGTTTTTCCTTTGCAAGATAAAGAAAATTATATTTTATTAGAAATAAGGCTTTCATGAAATGTTGTTTGATAATAGTGTCTAAAAATCAAAAAATTTTCTATCATTTGACTATTTTTAAATAGTGCTTATTGTGGAGTCAAGTAGTATAACTTTTAAATATTTTTCTTCTTATGTAGTATCCCATCTAATAGATATCATGAATAATCGAGAATTCATCTAATTCTAAAATGAGCTTCTATAATTTGTTGAATTTTTTGGAAGGATCAAAATTCTACTGCTTGTTTGTTCAAAGTGGAGAGGATAATATTGGCTCAATGACATCTTAAACTCATGGTGCAAGAAAGAAGTAATTGGAACATTTCTCAAAGGCACTTCCTTTTGCATGTCATTGCCTCTGTTTTACTATTATTATCAGATGTTTTAATCTATGGATCTATGGTAAGATTGTATTTATTGAATTGAAGTTAGAGCTGTTTTTCTCTAGAAGACTGTAAATTCATTGAAGAACATGCTTTATGTCTCTCAATAATTCCAGAAATTAATTCCAAGTTGGGCAAAATCTAGGATTTTTTTTTAAATTTTAACATGAAGCATATGTTAGGCACTGTATGAAGTACTTTAAAATATTGTATCTCTCTTAACCTCCTCAAATTATCAGATCAAAGAAGATGGTACTACCCCCACTTCACATATAGTAATGATGAAAGTTCAGATAATGGAACTGAAAATACTCAATGGTGCAAACGAGACAGATGGAGCTTAAACTTGTTTTTGTTTGTTTGTTTGTTTGTTTCCAACACAAAGGCTGATAATTTCCCCTGTATCCTAATGTTCACATATTGAGCAGTCTGGTGCAGAATAGTCACAAGTAAGTGTCAAGGCATTAGTAAGTTAATCTTTTGTTGTGGAATTTTTAAATGAAAGGAAGAGTATTACAGGTTGTAGGTACTGTAAGAAGTTGCTGAGAGGGGTCAAAGGCACCAGGAATATAGAGCATGACAAATTTTTCTAGTCAATTGTGAAAGATTTTGAAAGCAGAGAAAGTTACCCAAGTGAGAACTCTTAAAAGGGCAAAGCACCTGCATGTAGTTGGACAATCTATTGTTTAACAAATGTCAAAGTGACATAAGAGCGAAATGATTCTGAAAACTCAAAATTGTTTAAATGGTAACTGGTTCTTGTTGGTGATATTTTGCTGTTCCATTTTTTCCCCTTTGTATAATAAATACTATTGCAATTCTTATCACCTTTTTAGTCTAGTCATGAAAATAAATACATGACTTTTAAAAAATAAATACTTTTACTTAAAGATAATCAGAGTGTGTCTAATAGAAATGGTAAATTATACCTCTAAAAGAACTTCAATGTATTGAACTTTATTAGGTTTCACTTTCAGCTCTTTCTGGTTTGTTTTTTATGAGTCAACTTTTTGAAGGTATGCAATGTTTTCATATTAATACTTACATTCCTTTAATTTAGTTAAATAAGAGCTTAAACTTCAGAGATGAAAATAAGCTGGAAAGGCATACAGAAAGATGAATATACCTCTTTCAAATTTTGAAGCTTTAATGTATTTAATCCTTATTTTCCTGTGCTTGAATTATTCTTTTATTTCCTTTTCCTATTGCAGAAGCTACGATGGCATGTCATTTTTAATACTAAAATCCATGTACTTTTTATCCACGTTCCTAGAGAGCCTACCTATTTTTCTTTGTAGCTGCTTGGTATACACTGCTCTTTAAAGCTTCTTATGCATATTCTTTTGTATGTGAAATATATTTCTGCCCAGCTCAAGTTCATTTTGAAATCTGGAAACATTTTCTAAGGGAGAAAGCAGCACCTTCTCTCTGAAACATCTTCTGCTTCTGTCTATATCAAACACAATCAGCTAGCTCTAATACATAACTTAGGTCACTGATGAAAATGCTAAGTAGTTTCTTGGGTTGTTGATGTTGGAAGCATCATGGAATCAACTCTAAAAGGTTGTATTTCTGACAGTAGAGGTCTCATCACTGTGACTCTCAGAGGACACTTGACTATACCACATAGACACACATACATCTGCTTATTACATAACACAAAGTGATCATAACATAAAACAAATGTAATCAGACCTGAGTTCATTAGACCTGTGTTTTTAGATATTGCCAAATGTGCCGATGTTCTTCAAGACATTAATTTTACAATTGCCAAAATATAGCTAATAAAAGACAAATTTAGTATTTTCAATTGTAGTTGAAAATGTGTTTTATAATCTTTAAAGAAATCAAAGAAATAGTAGATACAACTTATAAATGAGCTAAGTGAAGTTTATCTGATTTGTTCAGTATTATTATAAAAGATTTCTTTACTTTTCAGAAAACTTGATGATTCTGTCAAAGAAAGAACAAAATACTAAGATAAATGCAGGGGTTCAATGAATAAAACTCTTGCAAAGATGCTCCTATTTAAATGAAAACTCAAGTATTATCATAAAGTTAAATGAGTCTTCATCAAGGAGACAGTGTACATGAATCCTGCTACTTTCCTCTGCCACTCATAAGCAAGGTGATCTTGCATCAAATATTTTACTTATCTCAATATCCTTATTTATGAAATAGTGTCTGAATAAGATTATTTTAATATTCTTATAATTACAAACTATTTATAATTCAAAAGGTTAAAATAAAAGTAAAATGCTAAATTGTATGCACCCAGAAACATAAACACAGAAATATATAGTATGTTTTTTATGTATATGGTATGATACAAAATGTTTTGTTTACTCCTGTTAAAGTAAAAGTATAAAAATAAACATCAAGAAAGAGATACAAACTTCATGTGATAATGATATGAAGTGCGTTTCTTGACAAATTCAAGAATCAAGAATTTATATTGTTAGCATATGGCATAAATTCAAATAAGGAAATTAAATAAGCCTTCATGCACACTGTAATGGACATGTTAAGGATGCTAGACTTATAGAGAGATGGGCATGAGAATACTTACAGTATCAAAATTTGCTAAAATGACTGTTTATTTTCATCTCACTCTAGATTGAATATTCTTTATTTTTTAACTTGACTTGAGATCTCTTATTATAGGACTGTACAGCTATCTTTTTCTCATAAAAATACATACATATTTCATAAGTCTGTGAGCTAGAAAATAATTTTTAATAAATATGTATCTGTCCTTCACAACTTCAGGGTGTGGCTGCAGCATTATGGACTTACAATGCTTGCTAAATTGGTATATGATTCACCCAACTACTTCTCCATTTTGGCATCTATTGATGGCTAAAAGTGAATTTTCTTCATTTATATCAATCTGTAGGGTAATCCTCACAGTTTTTAAAAATAATATATCATTTGAATTTTAAACTATGAAATTATTTCACTCCTTCCTACAAATTCTTGTCTCTTATCTTTGAGTGGCAAAAAAAAGAAAAAAACAAGATTTTTTTTTTATTTTGAAAGTCTCTAAAATCTATTTTTCCAGTTTTGAGGATGAGAGAGAACTTGAGAGACAGGCTTAGAAAGAGAAAGACAGGGAAAGAAGAAAGAAAAGAAAAAGGTCAGGCACTAGAAATATAGTATTGCTTGGAGAAGAAGGATGGATAGTACTGGCATGGATGTGGATAGACTGGGTCAAGATTGGTTCTGAAGAAACCACAGAAACCATGATGCTGATTTACTCACGAAACTGGTTATAATTTTGTGTCTAATGAAGAGAAATTATCTGAAAAACTCCTGCCATGTAAATATGGTTTTTATTTCCATTTTTATTTAAAAACATCTTTTCATGCATGAAACATATTTCCCCATTGAGTGATTTCCCACATTTGCCGCACAAACCTACCCCCTGCTCTTGGAACCTGTGCATATTTTTCTTTTATAAACTTTGACAGAAAAATTGGGGACTTTTTACCAATTAGATAATAAAAATAACTTCCCGTATTTCTCCCTATTAGTAAGGGAAATCTCAGTTGTGCTGTTTTCTTATTTCCTCAAGTTATATATGATCCTAATATATACTCATTAATTCAGACACACTGAACATTTATTTTATTTACAATTTTTGCTCCCTGGCATTCTCAGGAGAGGCACATCTCAATTTTATGAGTGACTTGGGGGTAAGTAGTTACACAGTCTTTCTCCAGCCTGCTTCGATGTCACACATTCATAATGTTGAACACTCAATACACAACCCGTAGCAACACATCATCGTCACAATTCCAATCACACAATGTCCTGTTGCAGTATTTCATGTCATACCTTTGAGACAGGCAATTCCTGATTAGCCCCTGGATTTCTCCTGTGTTTAATGTCTGGGTCCATTTGGCTGCTGACCTGGTATAAATGGGTTTGGTGAGTGTGTCTTTGGTCTCCTGTAGCGGCAGTGGGCTCAGAGCAGACATAAAACAGGCCTATAGCCCTACAACATCTGAACAGTGTTTCCTGTCTGTAGTTCTCATTTTTACACTTGGCATGAGCTGCAGTGACCTTTACCCTGTTCTTTAAAGGGATGCCTTTTATGGAGGTTAAGAGTGACTTGGCCCCAAGCTAGCAAAGTCCTAGGCCCCACTGAACTCCAACTGTGCCATATGTGCAAAGTGCTGTGAATGCTGATTTAGTGGTATGGGCAACAGTCCACCAGAACTGAGCACACTGAGATCACCACAATTATGTGACTTGAAGATACTTGTGTACCCCACTGATCATTACCAGAGTTATGAAAGTCAGGCTTTAGGCTGCACTTATCTGCAGACTCGGCAGCATTTTAACCACATGAATTAATGATAGCATAGAAAGTGCACTCTGCAGCTACTTGCAACCATTATTATTAAAGTCTAGCATGGGACTTGTCCTGGAAATAGTGTCTCACTCACTTTCCTCTGAAGCCAAACATATTTGCTGTATTCCATTCTACGCATAGTTTTGACTCCAGTGTATCACCATGAGTGTGGGACCATTTTGGTCTGAAACTTAATAAACACATGTATATTGCTCCAATTTAGTACTTTAGAATTTCCTCCATACGAGATGGCAAGAAAGGCAAACACTTCCCTTTGCTTTTCCATCTGAGTATTTGTAAAGAATTTGTTGTACAAATTTCCTGGGAAATAGATGTTATATTTTATTCAATGAATGCTCACATTTGCAAAACTTCAGTAGAATATGCTTTCTAAAATTTCTGTAGGTCTTATAAGTGTATTCATTTATCATAAACTTCCTTGATTCTACTTTTAATACCACTCAATGATATAGAAATAAAATTTATTCGTATTACAAATTCCTTTTCTTTCAGTTACTTTAAAGATATTATTTTAATTGTTATCTCAAAAAAAGAATAGTGATTATACTACTTACTCTGATAAATCTAAAATTACTGTTGATCAGTTAAAAGTATATTTTTTTTTGTCTGCCTTATCATTCCCCTATCCTGTAGTCAAACACTAAAAACATTAAACAGAAGTAACTTTTGAGCTAATGAGTGCATCATGGACAGATCCAACTATCTGCAGTCAATGACTAAGCCTTGTGTGACACTTCAATCTATCCCTCCCCTTGATGTCTTTTTGGTTCATTTAATTAGTAGCCTCCTGCCCTCATGAACACAGGAAGAGACAGAATTGATGGTGCTGTTTCATTGTTTCCTAATTTATTGTCTCAAAAAGAAAATCCCAACATCCAAATATTATTGATTCAGAAAATGGAAAACTGACAAATAATTTTTATCCATGAATATGAATTTCTGAAATTTATTTAAGTAGAAGTTTAAAATAAAAATAGGCACAAACGAGTAAAACATGATAACTTCATGTCAAGACCTATTGCCATAGTAATCAAATATGATTTTGAATTAGATTGTGAGCACCCAAAAGACAGGCTTGGTCTTTTATTTGTTCTAGATCTACCTAATGAAGTATCTGAGAACAGGTATGAAGTTACACAAAACATATTTTCTGAATTTAATTGGGATAGAGTAGAAATATTAATTACTATTAACTCCCTAAGATGAAGAAAAATAAATTCTTTTTCCTTTCCATTTATTTATACTTGCTCTTTAAATTTTTTCTTCCTTTAGAGATACAGTTTATGGAATTAATACCTACATTCTTTTTTACTTGCTTTATAAATTATTGATTTCCACAGTTACGTGAAATTTCTATATTTTCAGAAAGAAAACAAAAACCAAATTTTTATTTTAATATCTGGTTTAATAGATTTTTCTTGCTTTTCCCTAAAAAAATGTTTACTACATAAGAAGTATATGTGTGGTCTATGATATAAAGGATGATTAGAACTTCTTTTTGTCAATTTTTTCAATAAAGTATGAGAAATTTTATAATGTAAATATAAAACAATAAAAAAGTGTTCTCTCTGTCTTCAAATTGCTGAAAATCAAAAGATGAACAAATCCAAATTTAAAATGACTAAAAATCCATATGTAGCGATATTTTATAAAGCTTATCATACTTGTGTAAATGCAGAGTAGCATTAAGATTCTGGCAATGTGAATGCAAAAGAAAATTGCTTTGTATTATCAGAAAAAAATAACTCTTACTTCAACCATCAACTTCAACATTAAAATCTTAACTTATAGATTCTGTAGGTGCTTTGCTACTGCAGAAAACCCAGAGAATAAGATAGAAAACAATATAATCAATATGCTTGATAAACTGCTCACATACTTGAGGGGAGGCAAAACTAACTTCTAGCATTTCATTTTAGTGACAAGTCTTAGATACATGGCCTGCTTGACTTTTTAAAATAAAGCATCCTGTATGGTCTCCTCTGGATAGTCTTTTCAAGGGCCACATAAATAAGCTTGAGTCCTGATCCTTAACCCCAACTGAAGTAAGAGAATAAATGAGAAAACATGTGCTGCTTTCAGATTTCTTTCTTTTTACAGGGATGCATAAGTTTTGCAATTAAGAGCCCCAAGCATTGCTTCTAATAGCATGGCATATCCCTTAAGTTGTGCAAGTTTATATTTTCTTTATGAGTGCATTGTTTTAGAGAAAAGGGACAGGGAAAACATGTGCCATGACACCCTGTTCCACTGAGATTATGATTAATTAATTAATAGATTTGTGTATCTCTCATTATGTATTATAGGTCAAAGTGTTGTATCTTATTGAATATCCTTGGATAAAGTTTTGCCATCTCAGTTATTCACTGACATCCCAATGTTCTTTTTTACTTTTTTTAGATATAAAAGAGTAAGATTGAGAAAGACTTACTTCTGGGTCTTCAATAAAATATAGTAAATCCTCAATGATTGTTTGTTTGGGTTTTTTTTTTTTGGATCCTTTAAATCACAGAAATTATGCATTCAGCTTCTTTGATATATTTGCATGAGAAACTTCCTCTGGAGAGCCACCATCTTACATGATTATCCTGACACCATTCCAAGAATACATGCCAAAGTAGTTTGGTGGAGAAGTTTGGCCAACAAGGTCTTCTTGCTTTATTATCCTTTAAATATATGTGTGATCATTGGCTGATAAGCCCTCATTGGGTCATCTAACATCACTGTAAACTTAAGAGAATTATGTGTATACTGATTTATGCTTTTACCTTTGGGTTTTTATTATTAATCCATGTTTTAAAAAATAAAATCAGCTACTGGAAGCAATGGTGCACGCCTGTAATCCTAGTGGCTCAGGAGCTGAAGCAGGAGAATTGTAAGTTCAAAGCCAGCCTCAGCAACTTAGCGAGGTCCAAATTAACTTGGTGATACCCTGTCTCAAAATAAAAAAAGAAAAAGGCTGGAGATATGGCTCAATGTTAAGCACCCCTAGGATTAATCTCTGATACCAAAAAGAAGAAAAAAATCGAATCAGTTTTCTCAATTTATTAATTATTTAGAAACATTTTGTGTGAGTCAGCCAAAGGTAACTCAGGATCTATGGCTGTTTTGCTTCTATATAATCTTGATCTAGTCCCAATATGAGTTAGTATTTGATGATAAATATGTTAGTCTTTGATGATAAACTTAAGCTCATGATTTTACAATTTATTTCATGTATTTAGAGGATGGTCACAGAGATTCGAACCCTGTGCTATTATGATGCCAACAGACTGGAAAGTAATTCATTATCATTTGATCTGACAGTGTAAAAAAAATTTTGAGGCACTTTTATGGTCTTTTGACATTTGACTTCACTGGAATTTGTGTAATATTCACCAGACTTGCAAACCTAAAGAGATAATTATTTTCTTCTTAGCCACAAAATCTGCTGAAATAGTCTTACTTGCTCTTATGAACAACAACTGTTTTCTAACTGACATTTCTGGGATCTGACAAGTGATGTCACATTTATACAGTAGTACCAGTGACAGAAAACTGCAAATTGAAGTGTGAAATTAAGTTAGGTGTTCTTCAGATAATGGCTTAGAAATTATTCTTATTTCTATATTATGATGGTCTTCTTAGCACAGAACTCTGTAAATGTGACTTAATTTGATCTCACAGTTTGGTTTTCTACCTTATAGTAAGAAATGGAAGATTCCCACTTTTTGAGAACCTCCATATTGTTCTTCATAACAGCTATACTACCTTACACTTCTGCCAGCTTCTTCTTTTCTTCATATCTGCAATAGCATTTTCTACTTTTTAAAATTTTTTGGTAATGGTCATTCTAACTGGAATGAGGGCATCTTGTTACAGTTTTGATTTGCATTTCTCTGAAGGCTAGTGATAGGAAGCAACTATTCATACATATGTTGACCAATTGTATTTCTTCTTATGAGAAGTGTCCACTTAGATCATGTGCATATATATATATATATATATATATATATATATATATAAATTTTTGTGGTGCTGTGATTGAACCCAGGGCCTTGTGCATGCAAGGCAAGCACTCTACCAACTGAGCTATAGTCCCATCCCGAAAGTGCCTATTTTTTAATTAGATTGCTTGGTTTCTTGTTGTTGTTGCTGTTAAGTATTCTGAGTTCCTTATGGTTTTCAGATATTAATTTTCTGTCAGACAAATGATAGATATTTCTCCCATTCTTTAGGTTGTCTCTTCACTCTATTGTTTTTTTTTTTTTTTGCTATGCAGAAGTTTCTACTTTAATGTAATCCTGTTTGCTAATTTTTTCTTTTGTTTCCTGTGCTTCTGAGGACCTACTCAGAAAACCATTGTCTGAATCAGTGCCTTGAAATTATCCTTGTATTGTAGTCTACTTCAGTGTACAAATCCAAAGGAATTGAAATGAGCATATCAAAGACATACGTGCATGCCCATATTTATTTTGATATTTTTTACAAAAAGCTAGGCTATGAATCCAGCATAGGTGGCCACCAACAGATGACTGGATAGAGAAAATGTGACATAAATACATAATAAATATTATTTTACCATAAACATAATATTCAGAAAAGTAGATGGAACTGGAACATGTCTTGTTAAATGAAATAGGTTGGTTTCATAAAGACAAATGCTGCTGCATATTCTTTCTTATATGTAGAAGTAAACAAAGAAAAACAAAAACAAAAGCAAACCAAAAAACCCCAAAAATGTCCACCTAAAAATAGAAGTAATTAGCAGAGATTGATAAGAGTATGTTTGGGACCTGATAAGAGTATTTTGGGACCTTGGGAAAAGTGCATGTATAGAAACGTTATACTAAACCCATCAAGATATATAATTAATAGTTGTTAATAAAAATAAATACATACATAAATACCTAAATAATTGAGTAAAGAGAAGCTTCTCTGTGAAAAAAATAAATGAGACTTGTTTTTGAGATTTCATTTTATATTTAACAGCAATTGCAATCTTCAAGAACCCCTGAGGGGCTCCTGAGAAAGATGGTGAATTAGAGGAATGATGTACTACTTCCTAGAATTTCTTACACCAGACACAGAAAGCAGGAAGTCTGTTCCATAGAAAGGTGGGTTACCAGGGGAAATCACTAAAATTCAATAGTGTGAAATAAAAGACATCATCATAGAGACTTGTCATAAACTTTGATTGTTATATAAGAAATAATAAAGTAGAGGAGCAGAGAGAGAGGAAAGTGCAACAACAACAAAAGAAAAATGGTTTGAGGGGAACCTGTAGAATAGAGAAGGGGGTTGATCTTAATGGATCCCTGAATCAGTATGGAAGTTATTGAGTGAAAAGCTATCGATATCACTCATCCGATGGATGGATAGTTCAGCGGAAGCTGGTGTCACCAGCAAAGAAACTATTTATAATTGCTACCTAGCAGCAAGCAGAGGCAGGAGATAGGAAACTCGTAGAGGAGTCTGCCAGCCACCAGCCTGATCTGAACCCTAGAGTGTGCCTGGAAAACTGTCACTGAAATTGGTAAAAAGAAAATTGTATATAAGGCTTACAGGCTTCTGATACCAGAGAGACAGCAGTATTTGCTGCTGTCACTCCAACTTCTAGCAAGATTGTCATCTTCCCATCAACAAGGGATGTGAATCAAATTTCTAATATCCACAGAGTTCCAAGGGTCAGCCAAGACCAAATACCAACCACTGTAACTTCCTGTTTATAAGTCTGCACCACCCATACTACAAGAATGTACAATTTGTCAACATTCACCAGCCTATCTCACCCTATACTGGGAGACAGGAAACCAAGAACTACAATAGTCAACTTTGGCTCCTGGGCAAATGGCTGGTGACTAGGTTAGGACAACAAAGATATTGGACTCAAAAATAATCAGCCCTTGGACAAAGGGTTGCAGAGCCTAAAAATAAATACAAAGAAAAAAGAAAATTCATCCTTTTCAACTCTTTTGATCATCTTAGTGGACACAAGGATTTTCTATTGTTTTGTCTGTTTCTTTTTTAATCTTCTTTTTTCTGTATTCTCATCCCCCTTTTTTGCTCTTTTGTAATTTAATTTTAGTTTTTTTCAAAAATCATTTCATTACATTTTATTATTTTTTTACTTCTATATTTCTGCCACATGGTGTGTGTATGTCTTCTATTGCTCAAATAGTTTCAAATATATATAGATACAGACACACACACACACACACACACACACACACACATATATATATATATATACATTGTATATATAATTGTATATATATATATATATATATATATATATATATATATATATATATACAATTTTGTTTCATTTTAATTGCTTTCTCCCTTGCCCATTTATTAGTTAGCTTTGGTTTGATTTAGGTGAGGTATAATTATTCGTGGGTTTGAGTCCTTTAGATTTTACATTTGTTCCTACCTCAGCTTGTGTTCCTAAATTGCTCCTTTATAACTCTCTTCCCCCTCTAATAACCAAATTTGCCTATTCCATATCCCTCTCTTTCATCTTTCATTATTTTGTTATCTTTTTATTGCTTCTTCTTTATGGTAATCATCTGCTCCCTATTTCCTGTGTCTCCTTTCTTCACTTTTTAAATATTTGAAACTTTCTTTGCTTTCCTGCCCAATATCTCTTTCAATATCTCTTACCACCCTATTCATATTGCTGTGATTATTAATGCAGTGGACAACATTAGACATCTACTCTTTAATGCCAAATCTAGTTCATAGTTTTATTTATTTATTTTTCTTTGCTGATATAAGATGCTGAACCCATGATTCCCATGTAGGTGGCAATTAGTGTTAAAGAGGTTAAAGTCGACACCGGACATTTATCTTAAGGCTAGGTACATGTATTTCTATTTGTGGCTCCCTCCTTCCTCTGAAGGGACTGGAAATTGATTGGAACACTTCAAATTCACAGAGTAGAGATCCTGCTACTGAGCAATATTCACAACTTATCCAAGTAACAGAAAATCAAACCCCACATGTGATCTATCCCTACAATAACCTCAACAATACTTTAAAACATAGAATCAGAGAGTGGAAAAAAAAACTCAAACTAACAACAAATCTTCAGGGAAAAACAACTAGAGAAGAACCTCAGAACCCAATCCTGGACATCTATTCAAACATCAAAAGCAGAGAAGTTTCTAGAACAATCTAGATAGACAACATACAAAATAATAATTGCACACAGGAAGAAGGGAAATCCATCTCAACTGATGTGAGAGTCCACAACCTCTGAAAGCATGAGGAAAAGGGCAAGCAAATCCCAAAATTCAAAATCCCTCAGCAACATGTACCACAGATATGGAAGTAGATGAAATTCCAGAGAAAGGCTATAAAAGATAACTATCACAATGTTAAATTAGAGGCTGAATTTGTGGCTCAATGGTGCAGCGCTTGCCTGGCACATGTGAGACACTGGTTTCCATCCTCAGTACACATATAAAATAAATAAATAAAATAAAGGTATTGTGTCCAACTACAACTAAAAAATTATTTGAAAAATGTTAAATTAACTAAGAGAATATCAAAGGAACAGATTAAGAGAACAAATACAGGAAATGAGAGAAAATTTAAATATCAAATAGATATAATAAAAATAAATGAATCAGACCTCCTGGAAATGAAAGAAACACCAGGTTAAGTTAAAAATTCACTTAAAAGCGTCACTAATAGATTAGATCATAGAAAATAGAACTTCAGAAAATAGATTAGATCATAGAAAATAGTCAATATCCAATAAAGGGAAGAAAATAAAAAGTCCTAATTATAATATACAAGAATTTTGGCACAGCATCAAGAGAACAAACTTGAGAGTCATTGGGATAGAAGAGAACATAGAGATACAGGCTAAAGGCTTTAAGAGAATTTCCAATGAGATAGAAACTTTCCATATTAGAAATGAGATAGAAATCCACATACAGGAGGCATACAGGATCCCCAAAAGACAAAATCAGAATAGAATGTCTCCAAGGCACATCATCAAGGAAAATCCAAACAAAGAAAACAAGACTATTAAAACCTGTGAGAAAAATGTCAGGTCACAATCAGATTCAAATCAATAAGGCTGATTTCTGAGCCCAGACCTTACAATCAAGGAGAAATTGCAATGAAATATTCCAAGCCCTAAAAGAAAAAAAAAAAAACTGCCAGCCAAGATTGTTATATTCAGCAAAGCTATCTTTCAAAATTAATTGAAGTGAGAGCTTTCCATGACAAGGACAAACTTAAAGAACTCATGACAACTAAGCCATCAGTACAAAGAATACTCAAAGATGCATTGCATACTAAGAAACTCCAAAACAACCATGAAGCTCTCAAATATATAAAGATCACTAGAAAGACCAATGAATTAAATGAAAATTAAAACAGGATTAAATATAGCAAACAAACCAAAATAGTAGGAAGCAACAAACATATTCATAATAATATTAAATGTAAATGTTCTTAATGCTCCAATTAAAAGACACATATTAATAGAATGGATTATAAAAACAATATCCAACTATATGGTGTGTGTAAGAGAATCATCTCATAGGCAAAGACATCATCAGATTGAAAGTAAAATGATGGAAAAAAATATTACATGCAGATGAAGTTCCAAAACAAACAGGAATATCTAGTCTCATACCTGACAAAGCAGAATTCAAGCAAAAATTAATCGGAAGGCCACTAAAGACAGGTAAAAGGAACAATCCAAAAAGAAGACAGAGCAATAGTGAATATATATGCCCCAACTATTAGTGGACCTACTAATATTTAAAAAATACTTCTTAGTATTAACTCCTAAATATCCCAATACAATAATACTAGGTGACTTCAACACACCTTATCAGCAATAGACAAGTCATCCAAACATAAAATATATAAAGATATTTCTATTCTAAATAATATTATGAATCACATGAGATTTATAGACATCTACATAATATTTCACCCTAAAACAGCTGAATTTACTTTCTTCTCAGTAGCTCATGGAATCTTTTCCAAATTAGACCTTATTCTATGTCATAATGTAAATCTTAGCAAGTACAAAAAATGAATAGAACCCTATTTACTCTATCAGAATATAATGAAATGAATGAAAATTAACAGCAAGAAAAATAATAGAAATCATATGAACACATAGAGATTGAACAATATTCTTTTAAATGAAGAATGGACCATAGAAGAAATGAGAGAAGAAATAAAGAAATTCTTAGAAACAAATGAGAACAAATGTATAGCATATCAAAACATATGAGACAGTATGAAAGCAGTTATCAGAGGAAATTTTATAGCACCAAGTACCAATATTTAAAAGAGAGAGAGAGATCCCAAGTAAGTACATTTATAATCCACTCCAATTCCTTATAAAAGGAAAAACAAACTAATTCCAAGATCAATAGAAGATAGAATGCAAGTCAGAATTAATGAAATAATAATAAAAATATGATCAATGAAATGGAAAACTGATTATTCAAAAAGATAAATAATATTGAAAAACTATTAACCAAACTAACTAAAATGGGAAGAAAAGACCCAAATAAATATAATTAGAGATGAAAAAGGTTATATCACCACAGACACTAGAGTATCATTCGAAACTATTTTAAAATTTTATACTCCAATAAACTAGAAAATTTAGAAGACATTAAAAAATTTCTAGATATATGTGTCATTCCCAAATTGAGCCAGGAAAATAAAGAATACCAAAACTGATCAAAAACAAGGAATAGAATTCCTTGGATTATATCCATGGTCTGTTGGCTCTAAGGCAGAACCATCTTGGCTGAAGGGTATAGCATAGAAAAGGTGCTCACTTAGTGGCAGTGAGAGGTGAATGGGGTGGTGTGGGGGTGTCAGCAAGGATAAACCATTCCAGGTCACTCCACCAATTAATTAGTTCCTCCAACAACTAGGTCCCAACTTCCAGTTGTTCATTCATCCACCCATTAATCAATGGATTAATTCATTGCTAAGACCAGAGTCCAAGTCCATATGATCCAATCTTTCTTTGCCTAAAATCGTTAACTCTGAACCTTACTTCGTTGGAGACCATGCTTTCAGCACACAAAAGGTTTTTTTTGTTTTGTTTTGTTTTGTTTTTGTTTGTTTGTTTGTTTTTTATCTTGGCGGGGGCGGGGGATCTCCAGATTCAAACCATGACAGAAGGAAATATGAAGTGGCTGCATACTGATTGATGCCAACTACATGACATTCTGGAAAAGGCAAGACCATGAGATAAAAAGATTAGTGATTGAGTGTTTTCTAGGAATAAGGAGGGATGGATAGGCAGAGTATAGAAGATTTTTTAGGATAGTGAAATACTCCATATGATAATATAATGGTGAATGCATTTCATTGTACATTTGTCTAGTCCCGTGTAATGTGAACAATGAATACTGAACCCTACTGCAAACTATAGACTTTGGATAATAACTGATATGCCAATATGGTTTCATAATTTGTAACAAATATATCACGGTCCTGGGGCATTTTGATAATGCGGGAGGCTGTGCACATGTGAGGGAAGGTGGCATATGGAAAATATCTGTATCTTCCTTCCAATTTTTCTATAAAATTAAAACTCCCTTAAAAATCTCATTTAAAATATTTTTGGAGAATTAAGATGAGTACTACTCTTACCCTAAGTAAATTAAAGATTAGAATGTAAAACTACCTGTAGAGTTTAATTCATAATATATTTATTTATTTATAATATATCATTTAGATGACAGCTAAAATGGCCTTGTCATTTAGTACATAAATTATATTGGGTCCTTTAAATAATAAATCTAATTCCCTACATGATTCATTTGGTTTTCAATGGAATTATATTCTTTTAACTGTTTCTCTTATTAAAGTTTTTTCAAAAAGTAATAATACTTCCCTATTTCCTTTTAATGTTTTCTCTTGTAATAGTATTTTAGTAATCACATTTATCCCCTTTATTTCTAATATTGATTTTTTAATAAAAAAAGTTGTTAGGTGTTTATCCACTCTATAAATCTTTTCAAAGTATCAGTGTTTGTCATTTTCTATTTCATAGGCTTATACCCTTATTTTATTGCTTCTCTTCTTCTAATCACTTTTTTCCTTTTTTTTTTTTTTAGTACTAAGGATTGACCCCAGGGGAGCTCTTTCACTGAACTAGATCCACAGCTTATTTATTTATATAATTATTTTAATTTTAAGGCAGGTCTCACCAAGTTCCGAGGCTGGCCTTGAACTTGCAATCTTCCTGTCTCAGCCTCCTGAGTCTTTGGGTCAATAAGTGTACGCCAAGATGCCAACTTCTCTGTCTTTAATTTGCTCTTTTTACGTAGTGTCTTGCATGACTGATGAACTCTGAGATGCTGGGGAGGCTGCTGTTGCAGCTCAGAGTGGCACTGAGCCCTATTGCATCTGTGGCAGGCCCATCCTGGATCCCTGGCCATTGCAAGACTGGTACCAGGTGGCCAAATTGTAGATGTTTGTGCAATGAGCCATGCTTTCAGTGCCAGCTTGGGGCACACGTGGTTCTGGTGGCACTGGCAGGTTGAGGGGTGCTCACGAGTCAGTTACCCACTTCAGGTGTTTCTTCCACCTGTGTAAGTGAGCAGACCTGTAGGATGTAGAATAGAACATGGCACCTCTGATCATAAGGAGAAGATGTTTTGTGGCCAAAACATCACAAAAGTTTCACAAACTAGTCAACTCCTGTGTCTTGGAACTGGAACTCCAAGGACAAGCTGTCCATGATGATTTAGTAGCAGCTGTCTGAAAAAAGAACCATGCTATGTCCTCTACCACTCACATAGAATGGTTCTACCCACTCTACCTATGTGACTTCAAAACTTAGCATGTTGTCAGTGCCAAGGCAATGACAGAGCTATTATTAACAGCCAATCGCCTGATTTGGTCCGGTCTGACGAGGATTGAAAATGTGATACTTCCTGGAATTCCACAGATTTTCTTTCTTGGTTCTACCATGATAGCCCCATCAAAGTTGAGATGGTAGTAAATGACTGATGGGGTAAGAATTGTTTCTGTCATCATGAAGGGTACTATAATCATCAAGGTAAATTCAAGCCAGAGAGCTTGCCATGTCACTAGTGAGAGATGTGCAACAACTTCCACAAGAGGTCCCAGGCCTATGGCTGTGACAGGTGATATCTGACATTCCAAGTGAGTCTGGAGTCATTTAGAGCTGGTTTAGACAATGAGTTTCAGAGGCAACTATGTTCTCAACATTGGATCAACTAAAGATGAACTGATGCTTCCCATCTTCCAAGAAAGGTTTCTTTCTTACTGTTGTACATGGCTGAGTGTCAGTGGAAAGGTTATCCATGTGTACAAACCCCAGAGAGTTCAATTTGAGGAGAACACATCTGTATAGTATACTTCAAAAAGAACAGCTATTTATGCCATTTTTCTGCATTTGCCCCCAAATAAGAGTCTTATACCTTGAATAGCCTGTAACTAACTCAAATATAACTAATTCAAAGATAATGTTGCTAAAAATTCTAGGAAATCTAAAATTGAAAAACTTGAATGAAGGTCTCCTCATCTCACTACCTGCCACACCAACCCCTGTGTTGCCATCTTCTGCTCTCCTGGGGAGTGGCTTTAAAGAGAAGCCAAGTCACCTGCTGCCTATGGAAGGAGGTGGATAAGTTTGGCAAACTCAATCTTATGTTCTTTATTTAGCATCATTTTTCACTGATGAACTATAAAGTTGACAGGAGTGAAGTAAACACTGGAGTTTAAGAGTAGAGGAACACTGCCTGGTGTGCAATTAATGCATCAAAAATTTGAGAACCATTGCTAGAGTCTCTCTCTCTCTCTCTCTCTGGCCAACAAAAGAAGGGAACAGATAGTTAAATTGAGTTTAGCCATTCTTATAGGGGTTATCTACAATGGAATCCTCCTTCCATCCTCTGGTAACCTACTACTTTCCCAATGACTTTAAAGAGAAAGCTAAGCCACCTGCTACCTATGGAAGGAGGTGGATAAGATTGGCAAACTAAATCTTATGCTCTTTATTTAGCATCAGTTTTCACCAAACTGCACCCCTCAAAGGACAGGAGAACCTAGAGGGGAAGAAAAGGCTTGCCAGGCAATTAAGGATCAACTCTTTGAAAGTTTCCAAAGCAAATCAAGAGCTCTGAAACTAAGTATATTTACAATGATACTGTTAAGATTAAAAATGTGATTCTTCCCTGAGTTTTAAACATGATCACATAAATCCATGTCAAAAACAAGATCTTGTGAATTGAAATTAATAATGTTGCTTTCTTTATAAATAATTAAAGCATAATTATCCCACTATGCACTGCTTTAGCTAAATTCCACCAATTTTAATATGCTGTTTTATTGCCATTCAATTTGATATATATTCTTTAGATAGCCACTAATTTCCATCATATGAGTTTTTAACCTATTGATAATTTAGAAGTGTTCCATTTAATTTCCTAATATATGTTTGTTCTCAATTTATATTTAATTCAATAAAAAACAATGAAAGTATTTGGTAAGATTTTAATTGTAAAATAAATTGACATTTATTTTAATTAATTTTAATTAGTTAATATTTTAATTAACTGTATTTTCTGTCTTGTATTTGTTTATATAATTGGTTTAAAATCTATCATCTTACAACTTGTTATATATTTCTTATGTGTACTTCAAAGAATATGTTTTTGTAAGAGATGGGTTTGTCATTCTATAATAACCAACTAGGTCAAGTGCATACATGGTAGATGTGGTTATGGGCTAACTAGTTGCCCTTTCATGGAAGAAATGAATACATGGTCACATTTAATGGAGAGCATTCAGATAGTAGTTCCTTCAGATTTGTCCTTAGCTTCAGAGAGTCACCTCAGCCAAGGTTACACCTTTCCCAGGGAAGCTGACATTTGAAACTTGGAGAGATGCACTAACAAAGCACTGCTGGCTCAGCTTGATATGAGCAACTCTGACAGGAGATGTTTTCTCCAGAGCTGGGCACAGGGTTTGACTGAGAACTTGTTAAGACCTGCATCACAGTTTGACTTCTATTCTTACCCAATTTTATTTCCTTCTTCCTTTTCAGAGATGTTGATTTCAAATACTATCTTGCAGCTCAAACTCCCACTAAGAGTTTACTTTGGAAGAATGTTGTGAGTTCTTTCTAATTTGGGGCTAAAATTTTTATTTACTACTGGTATCTTTTCTTTAAAGAGTGTCTTTTTTTCTCCTAATAAACAGTGTAATTACTAGATGATCACCTTGATATTGTATAGGCATGTTTTTATTCATTGGGAGGGTCAGTCTGTACAAATTCCACTTTTTCCTCCATCTATTTAAATTTTTGAGTTCCAAATATAGATCTCTTTAGTTCTTGACTTCAGACTTGCAAAGGTAGGTTTAGGTGATGTCTTACCCCATAGTGGGGTTCTTACTCATAAGTTGGCAACTTTTTGTCTCTCACTCCATTGCCAGAGGCCTTAATGAGATGTTAAAGATGGTCTCTCCACACAGGCTGGACTAGATCCCCAATACCTTCCAGTTCTACTTACCTCTCGGAATAATTCCACTGTTAACCAGAAGCAACTGTTGCCTGGTCAGTCTTGCACATGTCCTTCAAGCTGGCATGAGGAATCCTCATAGTGCCTCCTGCATAATTACTTTCTGTGTGGACCACCCCACATATGCCAGTTACATCAGCTGACCCTATTTTGATCTCACCTTAGCAAGACAAATTTCCCCTTCTTGGATCCAGTTCCATACATTTTAAATGAGATTTGACCAGCGTAGACATGAAGCGTCTTTGTGAAATGTTTATTCTGAGACATATCAGAGACTTACATCACTTTTGAGTACTTATATAGTATCTAGCACAGAGAAAGTACTCAAAAACTATCCTCTGAGTAGAAAAAGCACTTGATTTACATAGTTTGCCCTGTGTTGTGCTTGATTTTGTAAGATACTTTTGTCCAGTACATATGTCTCCATGAAACCCAGGACTGAAAATATGGATAAGCTTTAATCTTAACTACATCTTATCTCTCATGACCATTCTCTCTTCTCTTTTCCACACTCAGGCACAAATGAAACCTAGGCAATTTTACTTGGATTTTCCAAAGATAAGGCAATATTTGTGTGCATGTTATAGAATTTTCTGAATGTTAGGAAGGAGAGTGGATTTAACATTGCAAAAATGCAAATATTTTATATTATGTATTAGATAGTCTTTGATTTAGCACATTTTTGGCTATTGTGTCACTGAAAATTTCTGCCTGGTCATTTTTCTCTCTAGTGTTCAGTCTCCTTACATATGACCTTTGTACTCCTATCCTTTGTACTCCTATCCTTCTTTCCAAGTTTCACTTCACTATGTTTTCTTATTATAGAAGTTCAGCTACTGTTTTTCTTTTGCTGTTTGCTTTCTCAGTACATCCTCAGGATTTCATTTTCCACATTAAAGAGCTTAATTTCTTAAACAATATTCCCTCCCTAGGAATTTTGTTCCTCATTTTATCATCATTTTATCTATAAATACATTTAAAATTCAAAAATATGAATATTCAAGTGTATTATTTAAGTATCAATTCAAGTCATTTATTAATTTGACAAGTATTTTTTGAAAGCTTTCTATATTTCATGTTCTGGGGTTTCAAAGACTGAAAACGTATAACTCATTCTCTTCATGAACTTGCTGTTCAGTATGGAAGTCAAATCAACAGAAAACAATGTATTTTTTCTAAGACTACCATGTATTATATTTGCTATGGGAGCACAGAACAGATAGTAGCTTGTACAAAAGTAGAACTGTGGTTTGATATTGTAAGGTTAAAAAATAATTTGAGCTCAAATATCTCTCTATTCTTTTCTCAATCCTCTCACATACTGCTATAGTATCTGCTATCATCCCTCTCTGTATTTTTCTTTCATGGTTTTAATGCAATATGTTTGTGTCTCTGTCACTACAGAGTATGCTCTAGATAACTGACTGAGCATTTGCTCACTCTCTGGCACAGAGTAAGTGCCCAATTATTATACTTTGAATAAATAAGTGTAAGTGGAAAGGGATTACAATTTATGTGTCTTCTTGCTTAAAATTCAGACTTAACTGGATATTTGTTTATGCTAAATGATTAATGTCTTCAAACTATAAAGTCTTTCTGTAGTTTCCTAAGTGTTTATTATTTACTTTCTTGAGAATCAAAAACATTTTCTTTGCTTTTACTAATATATGCATCTTAACATTATGGTCTTAAATTTTATGAATTCTTGTAAAAAGATTTGCATGCTTCTGTTTTCAATGTTTCTTGTATTTGATTTTATAAAAATGATTCAGTCTGAGAATTATTGTGCACTCTTTTTCAATAAAGGCAGTGTGGTTACATCTCTAAAGACACTACTCATTGATATAATCAGGAAATAGATTATATGTTCCCTGATTGATTTAATATTTGTCATTGCAACAGCAGGGGAAAAAAGTAATTTGGGGTGTGCTAGGAAGAAGTGTCAAAGCACCTCAGGCTGAGCAGACAGTCCAAGATAACACACTTGCCTGATGTTAAAGACAATCTGTTTCTGCTGTCTCCCCATTTTGATTAGAGCTCATGTACCCCTAAGTTTCTACTTGAGTTACTTCAAATCCAAAACCCTCACATTTCAATAAGTAAATAAGGTGACAGGAAAGCTTTTAATTTTGAAAATCATGATAATGAAGGCTCACCGTCTGCTTCTGTAACAAATTTAATGTTTAATTGTTCAAAATCTGTTTAGAAGACTGCATAACTTGAAAGATTTATAATGGCATATACAATTGTCAGCAGGAAGAAACACCAGGACTCATTAGTTAGTTCCCCAAATTCTAGGCAGGACTGGATCCAAGCCTACCCCAACATATGGATAGCCTTAGGAAAGACTGCTCCACAGATCATTTCCATACCTAGTTTAGTGCCTTGAAATGTTGTGTTGTTAAAGAAGCTTCTACAGGAAGTCACAAAAACTGACTTCAGTTTTTATCACAGCTATTTGTTCCATGATGTTATGATTACAGAACTTACTTGTATTTGTATTTTTATCTCTGTGATGACAGTGGCAGATTAAAGCTTGTGAAAAGTTCCCTTGAGGAAAGCTGAGCTTGGAAAACTGGCATTACTTTGGGTCTTTGTGAAAAACAACTCTGAAAAATATAAACTACAAATAGTAGATCACTTAAATAGGATACAGTAATAATTCACTGATTTAATTTTTTAATAATCCTTATTAATATTGATAATCAAAGTTTTTAAAATTTTTTATGCTATTATGGATTCTAAGTTTGAAAAGTAATAGAAAAGAATATTTCTATTCTCTTTATTAGGGAATTCATTATGCATCTGGAATCTAGAAGAAGGTGCAATACCTTGCAATTTTTAGGAGAAAGAAAGCAACAAATACAAATTATTATTGGTGTTTAACTTTTCCAGAAATAGCAAAACAAAAATTTCTTCAAGAAAAATGAATTGACCCTTTGTAATTTTTGTTAAGAATTAGAACCCTTATTGCTGACTTAGTGCTTTGAAAATTTAGCTGTGTGTTTTGTTCACAGAATTGGGTAAAATGCTTGTTGCAGACTGTATTGCTAAGTACCATCCTCATTTGAGTCAAAAACCTCTGGGATGGGATTTGAGAACCTACATTTGTCATACACGTGGCAGGTTGTACCATTGTAGTAGGTTCAGGAACCACAATTAGAAAATGTCGTAAGTGGATAGTATGAGAAAGAAAGAGATGTTAGTCTTTTGCAGTTAACACAGAAAGTATATAAAAGACAAGGAATGCATTTATGGAACTCAGTCATACCCGAAGATCCCTCATGCTGCTTTGCCCTTCTGTGATATCTCATCCCTGACATTTCTATCTACTAATTGTGCTTCCTGACATTTACACTTTGGTTAAATCTATCAAACTGCCACTTAAGCTCATTTTCCCCCTCCTCAAAACATGGAAGCTTATTTCTACTTTCTCTCCAGCTTTATTAAGGTATAATTGAAAAATTTTAAAAATAATATATATTCAAGGTGTACAATGTGATACTTTGACATATGTATACATTCTGAAATGATTTCCAACAAGCTAATTAACATATCCATCTCCTTACATAGTTACCTTGTGTATGTGTGTGTGTGTGTGCACGTGCACATGGGTGCAGCTGATCTCTAGAGCTTATTTATCTTGCTTTACTGAAATATTATATGAATTGACTAGTAACTGACCATTTTCCCCTCCCTCTTGTCTCTATAATAAATAATGTATTACATACTTAAATATTAAAGGTGGATCTCGTACTAAGTGTAATTATCATAATAAAATGAAATTTAACAAAACAAAGAAAAATTGAGGCTAGGAAAGCTTGTCCCTTCAGAAGGACATAAAGCTTTTTGTATGATGTCTATTCTAGTGCTTCCCATTCTGAATCCAGATTTGCTTTAGTGTGTGGTTCAGTAGCAAATGTGATATAAACAAGGATTTGAAAAATGCTTATACCCTGCTGCTATTGGAATTTAATGACCAACATGTATAATACCCAAGACAAACAACTGTGGAGTGAGAGATCTGTGACCCAATCATCCTTACTCCACAGGGTAGCTTGCAAATGACACAGATGGGAAGAAGGCCATTTTAGGACACCCAGCCACAAGGATATCCATGAACAAAGCTGCTTTGTATATTTAGGGTGAAATTTTAGTACTATGACACTAGATTATTCATATATATATTTAAATAATTAAGATATTAAATATTCAACATAGCATTAGGCAAATTATTGAGATATTTTCAAAAAATAAGGAAACTGGTTTTCTTCTGGCTTCTATTTGTTAAGTGTTTTGAAAACCTGCTGAGATTATATTTTTAATTCAATAATTTATACATTTAAATTAAATAATTGTTCATTCTGTGGCAAAAATTCCTAAATCTCCAACCAGGGAATATGAATATAAATATAAATATTTTATATTTATATATAAATTTATATATAAATATTAAACAAATGGTATGTATGATGAAAATGGCTACTAAGGCCTATTTCCTTAAATAACTACATAGAAAGTTTATGGATACTTCATGAAATGAGTACATTAATAAAGTTTCTTAAATGTGTTAAAGGATATAATTACCACAATAATTCAAGATAGGATATTTTCTGTACCATATAAATATTTTGAAACATGCATATATATAATCAAAACTCTCAAAATTGTCCTTACAGTTAATACTATATCATTGCAAACACCTAAATTTAGTAGTAAAAATAATGTAATCCCATTGAATTCATCCCTCAACACCTAAATTATTTTGCTGTTGTAAATTAGGCACACTGGGCATTTAGTTTGTTGAAGCAAGTAAATGTGGGTATTTGACATGTCTAATGTTTAAACAGGGAATACTTAGGTGCTCAGAGAATTCAGTTAATTATAAGAAAATACATTTTTGCATAAATATTTGTGCATGTGTATGTATGCAGTAACATAGCAGATATTACTCATAATAAATAGTTGAGAATATTTATTTTGTTTATATACATATCAATTTTAGTGTACAGATCTTATACAGGAAGCCATAATTATTTGAGATGGCCTCTTTTTAATATGGCTGAAAAACTTAGCAGTCCATAAACATTTCCTGCAATGACTAGAGCTTGTCTAGTTCCCAACATCAAATTCATGTCCTTTTATGTTACACTCCTACCCCAAATCCCATGGAAATTTTGTAAGTGTATAGATAGTAATACATGTGTAAAAAAGTATAGAACTATTACTTCTACATATCAAGGAAAAGTATTAGAATAAGTTTTCTTTTTAAAATGCATCAAGCTCCTCTTTGACACCATAAAATTTTAATTCACACTGGGACATGTGGACACCTGTTTATTTACAAAGCCTTCAGTCATGGAGACACAGATTCAGAGAATTGAGACAAGAATAAAATAAACTGGATGGCCTCCTTTTAAGTCCAACTGTGACTTTCATCTTTGTCACAAAATAAGCACAACATTTGGCAAGACTGGAGACTTCCAATATGGGCAGGTCCAAGTTGGCATAGAACTACCTTGAAAGGCTCCCAGATCAGCAAGAACTCCAAGCTCTGAAAGTCTCCTTTTGCTAAATTTAACTTTTCCTGTGTAAAATGAATGAGTTGTTCCTGAGAAGAAATAGTCTCAAGATCAAGGAGAGAAAGGATCAGACTCCATCAGCTCATCAGATATCATAGATTGAGGTTGCTTTACAGCAGCCTGTAAAAGAAAAAATATATACAAATTAAGATATTCCTGAAATTTTGGAAAGATAAACAAATTACTCTGCTTTATTTACTCTCTAGACCATTTCCATTTTCCTTGGAGGCAATTGAGTCCAACCATATATATAGGAGAGTCTGATAATGATGTCCTACATGTTAGCAATTCTGGCTTTGAAGGCTATTTCAATGCTAGGTTTTATGATTAGAAGGGATTCCAACTTTTCTTCTGCTGAAATTAAATAAATTCCTAAAAGAGAATGCAAAGAAATAGACATAATTTTTTTTAAAAAAGTAGTTGAAGTATTGGCAAGCTGTGGCACTAACAGGCTGAGTCATGAACACAGCTTGAACTTTGAAGTCAAGGATGTTTTTATCTTTATTTAGGTTCACGACTTGCACAGAGGGCTCTATCTTTTCCCACGTCACACAGAACATGTTGGCAAAACCTTGATGAGATGCTGAAGCATAAGTGTGGTTATTTTAAGAATTGTCTTGGCTCATTGTAGAGTGAACCAAGCTGTCAAGCAGTAAAAGAAAGTTACTTAAACTAAAGAGTGTCTTAGTAAATTAAATATTGATGAAAAAGAGCCCTTAATCTCCTTCTGCCTCTGGACAGGCATTCACTTAATTTCAGCTTTATTTACTTAAATTCTCAGTCTCCTTTTCTTTATTAGATAACAGGAACAGGAAAGCTTATTATTCTGCCAGAGATAGAATTCTGTAGCACATGATGTAAATAGTTCCCTTTTCCTGGACAAGCTCTATTCATTATATGCTCATTGCTTCAATATTTTTAATCAGTCTGTATTGATGGAACATTTCCCAAGCTTCATTCCTGTATCAGTGCAACATAAACCACTATTTTGCTAAGTGGAATTGCTGCAACATTCTTTAGTGAAAGTCTTATGTGCTTTAGGAGCTATGATTTTTCTTCTTGTTCATTTCACTTTTCAGAATGCACTAGTCAGAGAACCATGGGAAGCATCTGTTCTGAGCTGCTCATTTTACAGCTGAGGGAATTAAACCCCCAAATGTAAAGAAATTTTATACAAACTCATGCAGCTAATCTTTATAAGACTTCAAATCAGAAATTCTGGTTACCGGCTTCTGGTGCATTTTTTGTGATGAACATGTTCCCTGATAGCTCCCACGACTCTCCTGTTGTTGTTGTTGTTGTTCTGTTCACATCAAATACTTGAGGTTTCACCTGTTTGTCATCCCTGGCCATCAATGAAATCCTCTAATAAAGAAAGTATTTAGAAATGATAAATACCAAACATTACTATCTTTGGGTCTATGGACTCTTAGAAATTTTATTGTTATACTCTTAATATTTTTCAATTGAAAGTATTACTCGGAAACAAAAAAAGAAAGAAAGAAAAGAAGGAAGGAAGGAAGGAAGGAAGGAAGGAAGGAAGGAAGGAAGGAAGGAAGGAAGAAAGGAAAAAAGAAAGAAAAACTGTACATGGATGTTCATATTATTTTCTTTAAAAAAATTTAGGGCTGGGGCCATAGCTCAGAGATAGAGTACATTCTCAGTACATGCAAGCCCTGGAAGCTCAGGAAAGAGAGAGAGAGAAGGAAAATTTTTCATCTTAAGACTTATTTTTTATTTTTCCATGTTTTGAAAAAAAACATTTTTCAAAAATTTTATTTACTTTAAAAATTAAGAAAACACTAAAATATGTTGAAAAGATATTATTTTATTGAATTGTTTTCATTGTTGTAACAAATGACTTGACAAGAAAAATTTGAGGAGGAAACTTTTTTTAGGGGCCAACAGTTTCAGAGGTCTTTGGGCCTTAAGATGAGGCAGAACATCACAGCAGAAGACTGCAGAAGAAAGAAGTTAGAGCTTGGCGCCCTGGAAGCACAGGGAGAGAGAGTACGCCTCCCAGTGACCCACCTCTTCTAGCCACAGCCTACGCCTTCAATTACCATACAGTTAATCTTTATCAGAGGATTTATGCACTGATTAGGATAAATCTCTCATAACCCAATTATTTTACCTTGTAAATGCCATGCATTTTCTCACACATGAGTTTTTTGGGGACACCTAATATCTAAACAGCTATATTAGAAAATTAATTCCACCAAACATTTTCATTATAATGAGATATAGCACTATCAAAGAACTGAACACTCTTTTGAGATTATACATATTCTGATAATTATGCCTATTAATTCTAGTTCTGTTTTCCTATGGAGAAGAAAATCTCAAATAAAATTTCCCCTGCATTTTTCAATTTTAACTTTCTTATTTTCCACAGACCCAAACTATTAGATAGTTAAAAAAAAAAAAACTGTATTTTGAATGTTGAAATGTCCAAAATTTTTGGAAGTGCACTTGAGGCATCAGATCTAGGAAGCACCTTCTCCACTGGAAACACACCGGTCTTCACAGATTTTCAAAAGGCTTGAAGTTTGTTCATGATGGGCGTAAATGAAACTTACCTCTTGGACCAGGTGCAACTAAGTCAACCTTAGCATCTAATTCAGAACTTGGATACATTACGAAGTTACAAGAATGACTTGTGTAAAGTATGGATTACAGGTTGAGTATCTCTCATCCAAAGAACTTGAGACCAGAAGTGTTTCATAATTGACCTTTTTCTTTTTATTATGAAATATTTACATTAATGTACCCAAGTCTAGACATGGCATCGACCTGTGCTTCATATGTAGCTCATGCACCAGCCTGAAGGTAAATGTTGTGTGATAGTTTTAGTGCAGCAGCATGTTGATTGCATCTATTATGTGACATCAGAATTTTCCACCTCTAATGTCATATTAGTGTTCAAAACATTTCAATTGTTGGAGCATTTCTGGTTCTCAATTTGGGGATTAAGTATGCTGAATCCATATGTAAGGGTATGAGCAAATTTCTTTCTGTACTCTGAAAACCCTAATATATATATTTAGTGTCAAAATAATAGATTTCAGAACCAAGTAACTCTGAGTTTCAGAAATAAATGTTGGTGTACACCAAGAGAGGTTTTGAGAAAGTTACTTTTATCTTAATGATTTTAAATTTTTTTCTCTACCAAAAGACAGCAAAAATTATCAGAGTAGCTGTAAAGAATCATGAAATACTTATAATTTGCCTATCCTAATACAATTAAACAAATCAGGTGAAGGATACTCTGCTTGTATGAAAATCTGTTTCTATTAATCTGCAAATATTGTGCTGATTATTGTGTCAACTCTATAGATTTAAACCATTAGACCCTAATCTACTTTTATGTATGTAATTTTTGATATCTAAGCCTAATAAAACTTCTTTCTCTTTTTCTTCCATGTGTTCCAGTCTTCATCACTGATTCTCAGTCCATCTGAACAATAGTCTGCTTCTCAGTCAAGCCCTCATTTTAGTAATTTTCTAAAATTGTGACCAGGAACTTTCAGCTTGTCCATCAAGCTTGCCATTCAGATTAATTTTGCAATGTTATAGCAAGACCAACTGAACAGATAAGTTAAGGCATCACTTTCAGGCTCACAAATGGTAGAGGCAGTAGTAAGCAAGATGCTCTGCTTAGTCAGAAGCACTACCACAAATAACAGAAGAACTCAGGTTTATGGGAAGTACTGTGCCTCCATTATAAGTCAGCCCTTGCCAGTCAATACGCATGGAAGTACACTATACCTGCAATGTTCAGTTTGACAACCATGGCTATTAAAGTACTTGAAATGCAACTAGTGCATCCAAAAACTAAATTCTAAGTTTCATACAATTTTAATTTATTAATGCTTTAATTAGGTAGTCATATGTGGCTATCACTACCATCCAGGACTTAAAAGTTCCATGCAAGATGGAACTTTTTTAAAGTTTTAAAAGACTTGTTAAAGTGTTGTGCTGTCTTCCAGAGGTAAAAATTGAAACAAAAATTCAGTATGTGATTTAAAAGCAAAATATGACTATCATTTTATGTTTCTATGCTTCAACTTTTTTCTCTGAACTTTTTTTCTTTGTCTAAAAATAAAATAGCCTTGCTTCTTTTTTTCTCCTTTCCTTCCTGTCCAGAATGCTGCTTTCTACCAGACTGAAGGAAGTAAGAATCTCTAATTCAGGCATTTCAAGTAGCTTCTGTAAGAATAAAAGTACATAGTAACCACGGCCACATGAATTATTAGCTAAATTATACCGGAAAACTGTCTAAGTGTAAAGGGTCAGCTCTAATAAACTGAACATAATCTCCTGTATTCTATCCCTAAAGAAAATTAAATTTTAATGATCCTGAGTGCTCACTGTTCAGGAATGTCACTATAAGTAATCACATAAATGACAGTTAAACTCTGGAATTGAGTTAAAAGTTAAACATCCTCTACAATAGCTTCTTAAATTCAGAGTGTGATGGTTGCTTCAGGCAAACTCTTAGAAATATAGGAATATGGACAGGTTAAACAAGAGGCAAGAGGAAGCCTCAAGATCTGCAAAATTGGTCACTGCTGAATGCTTTACAGAATCACATCCTTTCAGAACATTACACTATCAAGTAGTTTAGACACTTCAGAATATATATCTCTAGATTCTTTTCAGAATGTGTTTCTGTGGTTGTGTACATTTCAGGCAACAGCCATCCCAATGGGAAATTGTAATAAAGGTTCATGATACTTGTTCAGAGGTAAATTTAGGGCGCATTCATTTTCTCTATTTATGTGAGAGAACATCTAAGTGAGTGAGGAATAATGAGAGAGAGAGAGAGAGAGAGAGAGAGAGAGAGAGAGAGAGAGAGAGAATGAGAATGTGAGAGTTGCACTAGGAGAGGAATGAGACCATTGTCTCTGGGGCTGAATGCCTTACAATCTAGGAAACAGACAAAAATAATTAATTATTACTGTTTTTCACAAAACCTTTTGGCAGGTTTGTATAATGTTCTTCTGGCACTGTGGTTTTATATGTTTAAAAGAAGGAGGGCCGACTTGAGACAGTATACCGTCACTGAGTTGTACAAAGAGAATTAAATTGAAAATAAGAAAAATAACTGGTGGACCAAATAAAAAGAAGAGTGCCATTAAAAATAAGACTGAGAGAACAAGGCAAATCAAATAATTTTATTAATGAAATAAGTTTAGAGTGGTATGGTGACTTAAGGTATGTTTCCTAAAGTTATACTTTAAAAGTAAATAATGGCTAAAAGTAAGGGAACATGTTTCAAAATGTAATTAATGCAATAGACATTATTTTGCCTTGAAATGGATGACTATGTTTCAAACTTAAGGGAAAATAAAGAAAACATTTTTAGAATATAAAAAAATATAAAGCACTACATCTGTGTACTGCATTGCTATTAGCAAATAATGCGAGATATTGAACTCAGAAGAAGGAAAACATTGCATAGGGAATGGCTTCCTCAAGGCCCTCAGGAATCAACTATTGACCACCACAGGCTGGTAATTGTGCTTGTCATAGAGACTTTGCATTAGTTGTAATTTTAGTCTGCAGGGTTTCCGAACAAAAATTAAAGGAAAAAGTACTAAATGACAAAATGACATACTAGATTGTCTCAAATAATTAGGATATCTAAAAGCAGTCTGAAAATATTATATAATTAAACAGGAACAATATATGTTCTTCAACTAAATATATACCATTTAACTAATACTCGGTTGTTTCAAAGAAACATGTACCTGTGGAGAAAAAGTCTTTAAAAATGAGTTATGGTTATGATGGAAAAATTATTTCATATTTCTAAAAAATTAATTATTAGACCACTAAACGTTATCTTTCCTTTCAAATGAGTTTATAGGCAATATATTACCCTCTAAGTCAAGAACCCTATATTAGACTAAAATACTTATTATAAAATTATTTTAACATCTAATTCACGGGATGTGAAAGATTTTTTTAAAATGTTTTAGTTTGAAATTGAGAAAAATCACTAGAGATAGAGTCAGTGTAATTTTATGTGAATTTTTTTAAAAGTAAAAATATAACTAATATATTCTTTCCAGTAATGCTATAATTTGGACCTTAAATATTCCCCTAAAGCTCATGTATTAAAGGCTTATTTCCCCAGTAGCATGGCTGGGAGGTGGTGGAAACTTCAGGAGGTGGGTCCTTGTGGGAGCACTTTAGGTTGCTGGGGATGTGCACTTGAGGGGCATTGTGGGACTCCAGTCCCTTCCTCCTTCTCTCTCTTTTGCTCTGTGGCCACAATGGAGTTCTATCACATACCGCCACTGTAATGTGCTGCTTCATCCAAAACAAGGGGGCCAATTTCCTATGGACTAGATTCTCTTAAACTGAGAGTCAACATTGTCCTTTTGTCCTCATAAGTTGATTATCTCAGGTATTTTTTATATTAATAGAAAGTTGACTATTATAAGTAATTTCTATTTAGAGTTGGGGGTGGGGAAATGAAAGGACAAATAATATTCATATTTTGATGTAAGAGAAAAAATGTTACCTTTTATAGTATAGTCATTAGAAACCTAAACTCTGTTGGATTCATTACAGACTGCATTGGGTTCAAGTTGTGGTTTTTTCCTGTTAGTCTTGGAGATTGTAGCCAGGTTATTTAAACTCTCTGTAACACAGATACCTAATTTTTAATTGTAGACAATTATAGCACCAATGTTGTAGAACTCTTCTAAGCATAAAATTAAGCTCAGTTTCTGGCACACATTAACTGATAAGTTTCTATTATTATCATTTTTTTTTAAATTTACCATTTTAATGCTTTTCTCTTCTTAAGAAAAAACAGATACTTACTTAGATAAACTATTTGGCCAAGAACACAAATATGAATTTCTCTTTTATGACACATATTTTCCCTACTGTAACCTATTATTTTCATATCCAGGAAAATAATCCAAATTATTTAATCAAAGAATAAAATTAGGTGCACTGTTTAGTTAAAATCTTGACAATACTTTAGTTCAGAGCTTAAGAAATTAACCCAGCCATTTGGGACTTATGTATTTATTTGTTTTCTTTTTACCTTTGAAACTATTAACATTTGTATTATACATACTAAAAATTAAGGTCACTGTTGATCAGCAGGCTAAATGTAAATGATGTCTATAATTATACTTTCTGATAATAATGTTCTCCATTTTTTTAGGTCTCAGATTACTACATTCCTTTGTTTTAATAGATTCCTAAAGTAGATAGTATCAACTGGATCAAAAATAATTAAACTGAAATTTTACCTCTGTAGTCACAATTTGACTTCATAATGCTTTTCGCAACCATTGCTAAGCAATATGTATAACTGAAATTTACTCCTTTGTATTTATTTCTTATACTAAGGTGATATTTTTACTTTAGTTCTTTTTTCAAAACAATACTAGAAAAAATATTTTATTTTTTCATGGTTCTTTCTCGTTTTGAAACATAAAAAATTATAATAACTAAAATAAAATCTAAAATCCTTTTATTGACAAAACTTGGCCCACAGTAGAGAGACTGTTCTAAGTATCAAGTTCCTGTTCTTCTTTCTGAGATATACTATCTTTAGCGAAATTTTTTTTTTAAAGTAATTTTGGGGATTTTTTTTTTTATCAAGTGAAAGTTTTCTTTCAGACATGAAGAAGCAGCATTGTTTAGCACATGAATAGAGAAACTTTGCCATTAAAGTCAGGTCAATACCTCATCCTAAATTCATCTGATTCTCAAAAAAAAGTTCATTGTCCCTCATTATTTCATCTCATCAAGAATAACAGATCTAACAATGCTCATCTGTGAAAAACAGTTTTCAGTTTTACAACCTTGCTCAAACCTTTAACCATTGTAAGTTTATTAGTGTTTAATTTTCAGAAGATTTCAGAACACAAGCTTTCTGATACTTTTCTTAATTTGGTTTTCACCAGCATCTTCCTCTTACGTAAAATATAATGTGTTAATATAAGGCAATGAAGGAGGTAAATCCTTGAGAGAGAGTAGATAATGTGTAACCATATGGTATAAATTGATTACAGAAAAACTCATTAAAAACAAACCACAACCAAAAAGGTAGGTGAGAGATTTTTAAATTGACAACATGGAAATGTATGGCTGAATCCAGAAGCACAAATATTCTATCCTCTCTCATTTTAATCTCTCAAACTGTATATTTCTCTATGATACTTTGACTGGTAGGCAAACTTAAAAGCCTATTACAGTAGGTTTTTTGGCAGCTGAGTGAGAAGCTGTGATTGTGGAAGCTGCATAGCTTTGTAGAATTGTGTTCAAGTGAGGAAATCCACCCCTCAAGGTCACACAATTGTTCTGGGAGCAGATTGCATCCTGACTGCTCAAAGGGAAACATATAGACCCTATCTCCTTACCACAAGTGGCCATTTCTATAGGTTCACCAAGTTCAAGAGTTTTGGAGGATCAGCTGAGGCCTTTGTGACTCATTCCCACTCCTTTCTTCCTCTGTCTTATTCTAATTCCTTTATTCTCTTTCAATTATTGATCCCCAGACAGTCCCAAATAAAACTTCCCAAACACATTTCACTGATCAAAGACTGCTTTATGTGTTATCACCTGCAGTAGAGCTCTAGATTTTTACTTTCCTTACTTCAAATTCATCAATGACAGCATCTTTTTCACAGTACTTCAAATAAAACCCAAGGAGTGATGTTCAGAGCTTCTCATGGGTCACATGCCCATTGTAAAACCCATCATTTCACATAACAGGATGACATTTAGGACCAGCTAGATCTTATGTTTACCTTCAGAGCTACTAGCCTGTGGTGTGAGAATTGACACCACCATCCAAAGGCATAGACTGAAATAAGGCACAATGGTTCCCCAGGGGAAAATTGAGGCCAGTTACAGATAGATTAATGCAGAAGAAAAAATAGCACATATATACAACCAAAGGGGGGTTTACATGTTTGCAAAAATTCCCTAATTTAAATATGTCTTGGTATTCTTACATTAAAATAGTGAAGTAAAAAATTAAAATAATATTAGCAAACAATTACTGAGACCTATTCAATCTCTACTTATTGTGCAAGGTATTATAATTATACTAAAATATTTTATATTCACTATGATATTATAAGCTAGAAATGAAATTCCATTTTTCATAGACAAGTAAACTGAGATTCATTGAAAGTAAATAAAATGCCTAAGATAACTTAATTAGGATTTAATATTTCTTTACTATTCTTTCCTTGTCCCCATCATATTTCCAAAACTCAATTAAATTCCTTCATAAATATATTAGTATTTCCGTAGTGAATTGTGTTACCTCTTTTTCTGAATGCAAGTATCCTTATCTGATACAATTCATCTTATAGTAGATTTATATATTTGCATTTAGGTGCACTGAGGAGTAAAAACATAATAAAATATGAGTATCACTTCTGATAAATAGCTTTTAAATTTAGCATGCAACTTGACATTTATTTTTTTATGTACTACAGTCCTCTCAATCTCTCAGGTAGAGACTGCTCTACCTATTTTTTTTCTAGAATCAAATTCACATGTAGAATACCCAGAAATAGATATTTGGTATGGCAAAATAAAAATTTATTCATACAGTTTTGGAATCAAAGACCCAAATAGAAATAAACATTGGGCATTTTTTCTGAAGAGAACTTTTTTCATAATTTCTTCTTTTGTGAACTCTTGAAATATTAAATATTTAGAACTATGACCCCAAACTGATATGTGTCACAATTATTAAAAAGATGAATACATGTAAGTATATGATGAATGGGTTATTTTTGACAAAATAATATTTTTAAAATACATGAGCCTTATCAACCAGAGTAGATTTCTTAGGAACACATCATTCTAAAATACATTTATTTCCTTCTTATTAATGTTGCTAGATAGACTGATCAAGGTAATAATACAATGTTCATGTTGTATTTTAATTTTGCATTGCTATTTTTAAATTTTTTTAGTTGTTGATAGACATTTATTTTGTTTATTTATTTTTATGTAGTGCTGAGGATTGAACCCAGTGCCTCACACATGCTAAGCAAGCGCTCTACCACTGAGCCACAACCCCAGCCCTCACATTGTTATTACAGATACACATGCACTTTTTTTTAAGTGCAAGGAATGCTAATATCTGCTTTTATCCTGTGATATAGATTTTATCTCTTTTACAGAAGAGTAAATTGAACTTCAGAGTTATCAAAGTTCTCAATTTCACACAATGATTGAATTTGATTTTCTAACCAATCTTTCTGTTTGTGAACTTAACTTTTCAGCATATATTTTAACTCTACATAGACAAAACAAAATAAATGCTTGATTAATAGAGTTAAGCAAATTTCTAATTGATGGAAATATTTACCTCTAAATTAATAATGACCTGAAACTGGGTTTATTCAGTCTGAAAACATGATCTGTTTAATTTACAAATTACTCTAAATTCCTTTTCAATGTGCATTTTTGTAGTAGGATTTATGAGTTGAAAATAGAAATTGAATTCTGTAAACATATTACTACATTTTTATTTTATAAAAAAACAATAATCCCCTTCCCCAAACACATGAGATGTACTTATTTAAAATTATATTTGCCAGAATTAAATCAATTGGTTATTTTTGTTTAAAGAGTCTACATTGACCATTTATTCTCATGAAAAGAGATGGGAATTTCTAATTCTCTTTGAAAATTATTCCCTGTAGTGTTAGAGTCTGTAAACAAGTCAGGATGGCACCTGGCATTTTGCCAGGGGAATGTTAGAGTCTGTAAACAAGTCTGGATGGCGCCTGGCAAAATGCCAGAGGGAGTGGTTTGTGAAGTAATGCCAGGGAGCCATTAAGTGTGGAGATTCCTTATTGGTTGACTGATGTATTTAGTTTATGTTAATTAGATAAGCTGTGTGGAATGTATAAATACCGTTCCTGTCCTACAATAAAGGGCTCCCACTCCTGCTGTATCAATCCACGCAAGTTCCTCGTCACCCCCTGTGGTTATTTTGCTGCAGCCGGACTGCAGCACTGTAGGAAACAGAAACTGAAATATTTTTAAAACAGTCTCCAGTAACAAATTCTCAGGTCTGTTATAGAATTTGTCACTCTGCTGGTATCTCAGAAATGGAAGGTGTCTTTGATTTCTTCTTCTTCACTTCCATTCATTCCTTCAAAAGAAGTGTCTTCACCATTCAAGTTCAATGATTCCTCTCTAGTCTCAGAGTCCCTACTTGCACCAGGACAAGCAATTTGGGTCGATCAAAACACTCTTAATATCTCTGTGACTTAACAAAATAAAAGTTTATTTATTTCTTTTCATGGCAGTAGATGGGAGGCTCCTCTGGGAAGTTATTCTTTACAGGGTTATATGAGAAACGAAGCTTATATTGTTTTATGACTCTTTTATTGAGAGTCTTTCAAAAACTACTATGTTGATGAAAAAGAGAAAAGTATGTAATGAAATAAGAATTTCTTTCAAAATAAAAAAATTTTCCATTTGGAAAGTCAGTGTATTAATTCATTATTGCTCATGTTTAAATTATCATAATGCACAAAAATATCATGGAGTGGTATTAATCAATGAAGACAAGAAAAGTACAGAGTACATAACAACAACAAAAAAATAGGTGTTCATCCTGGGGGCTGCTGGACATTCAGGCTTGAGGGTGCACACACTTGGTCCAGGAAGATATGAAAGTGAAGATGTGCATACAAAGACATTTAATTTAGTTAAAAGTTTTTGATATGAATAGATTCATAATATGTATATTAAATTAATGATTGCTTTAGTTTTAACTTTATTTTTCTGTGCATATTTCCATTTTTCTGTAAAAGAATGTAGATACATTACACAAACAGCAACAACTCCACCCTGTTAGGATGCTAGGATAGGTTCCTGAGAAAACAAAGCCCAGAGCGAATATCATGTATTATAGTTTTAGTGAGGAGAGTGGGGTAAAGAATGAAAAGTGAAAGACAGTGGAAGTAAGACAGCAAAGGAAAAAAATCCAAATACACTATGCTGCTTTATTGAGAAATACAGGCGTTTATTTAATCACTAAGGATTTCTCCTTGAGAATTTTGCCTCCAGAAAAAGTCCATCCACAAAGGGGAAAGTTAAATAAATAAATAAATAACCTGCTGACTGCTTCATGTTTAATTCTCTGATTGGTTTGAAATGTGCTACATTTCTGATTTCTGTTATTGCTAAGGTAGCCAGATCTGGTATGTATCTGGCAATTTATCTGGAAGCTATCACCCATCCATCTGGAAGCAGAGGAAAAAGATTCAGCCTCCTGCTTTAGAAAGGAAAATTCAATGATCATACTGGAAAACAAGGTGACCCTAGTGGCAGTTAAAACATTCAAACCATGAGAAGAATGATATTGGTATATGGTATGTCTCTGGCCAAACAAACATTGGTCAAAATTTCTGTGTGATTTTTTCCTGTTTCTACCTGGTCTAGGCCTTCAGATCAAACACATGTAGTGAATAAACATGCCTGTGAAGCTAAAAAAAGTATTTCCCAAAAGAGACCCCAGGATATGCATGCTAAGATATTGAGTTTCCCATCTCCACTTCGGAAACATTGGTGCATTTCAGGGTAAGGAGTAATCTATTTCTCTAGAGAAGAGAATGAGTGGAAGTACTAACAGTCATATAAAAGTTTAACAACTCTGACTATGGAGTTTCCCACGGTGTAAACTCCCACATGTGCACCTAACCCCCTGGCTCTGTTTGCATAGTCCTGTGGGATATGGGTATGAGAAACTGATGCAATGTTTTGCTCTGGTGGAAACTTTCTGTTGTGAAGAAATTGTCTGTGCCTCTGGCACTGATTTTATGTTATTTTGTCAGTGACTGTCCCAGTCTATTTTTGTGCTGCTATGATAGAACATTTAAGACTGGGTAGTTAATAATGAACAGAACTAATTAGCTTATAGTTCTAACAATGAAAGTCCCGGATCAGATGCCAGTGTCTGGCGAGGGTTTTCTTGCTGTGTCAATCCATGGTGGAAGGGAGTGGGTGACAAATAATGAAAGAAGACCAAATTTGCTCTTTTAAAATGGCACCAACCCCACCCCTGTGAGTGGAATGCCCCTGTACTAATCATCTCCTAAAGGTCCTACCTCTTAATACTGTTTATTGAAGAAAATAAATTTCAACATGAGTTTGGGAAAGAACTAACATTCAAACCATGGCAACATATATAATATACAATATGAAACTATAGCAGGGTTACCTATTAGTTTGCAAACCAACCTAGAGTTTGTAAATATCTCAGACCCTTAACAATTTCTGGTTCAACAGGAATGAACAAAGGAATCAAGGCATTGAGGAATCAGGTTTGTGCATAAACTTAGACCAATGCAGTTAACTTCTAATCATGTTGTGATAACAAATAGCATATTGTAATTAAAATTTAAAGTCCTGAATTTATGCACTAATTTTGTAACTTTTACAATCACTTTATGGGTCTTACCTACTCAACACTGTCCAATACATATTTATTATCAAATATTTACTTCTAAGAACCAACGTATTCTGTTTGAAAAAAAGTAGAATATAGAAAAAAAAGTGTTAAGTGCATATGATGTACTTTCAAAGAAGAAAACACATAGAATCATAGGAATTGAGCAAATTGCTGGGTCACACAGAAAAGGACAATTCCTCATTGAATCCAATATTGTGAGGATTTAACGCCTTGCAATTTTTATTATTTAAATTCTGTCACATAGTCTTAAATTTTAAGAGGTAATGAGATATTATTACAAATGTAAACAATACATTTAAATGTGCAAACGGTTATTTGGGGAGATTCTGAAGTCTTAGAATTGGCACCTCTTTTTACTTCTAACACTCCTGTGGCATCTCATCAACACATGAGGCTTCCTTTGTTTTCTATCCACTAATGACTTCTAATGTGCACATTCAGCTCAAAATTCTCTTCTAAATCTGTATATTTGAAAATTTTACATTTTAATTTTAAACCCTTCAAATAATCCATAAAGGAAAAGTCAAAATTCTAAATAGGATCTGTAGTGTTCTGCAAGGTTGTCTGCTTGATTTCCTATGGTGAACTTTTCTCACAACCTTTTCACCCTTGCTTTTCAAAATTCAGTAAGTTTCTAAACATATAATGTTGCCTTCTAACATAGGTTACTGTGTTACAAAATCAATCCACTTTTCCTATCTCCCTACCACCTTTCGCCCTAACACACACTCACACATTCACACATAAATGTGTACACACAAAGATTCATACACAACAATACACATATACAAACCTTTGGGTGACTTACTCTTTTTATTAGTACAATTATCATTATTAATATTGTATTATTAACATGAATTACTAGTACAAATAAATGGGTTTCAGTGTGACATTTACATGTATGTGTCATGCTTTCATCATATCCACCTTCCCTTCTGTTATCTTTTCCCTTTCCCCCTTACATTTACCTCCCTAAATGTCCCTCTTCTACTCTTAGATAATTTTTTATATTTTATTTATTTTGCTTTATATGGTATCCTTCCATTCCAACCATTTCCGGCAAATTACATGATTTTATTCTTCTTGATGGCCTTAAAATACTCCATTTATTGGGTATAGATACATATTTTCCTTATCCTTTCCTTTTTTGATGGACACCTATACCAGTTCCATATCTTAACTACTGTGATAAATATTGGTATTCAGGTGTCATTTTTTTTTTGTACACTGACTTCATTTTCTTCAGGTATACACCCAGGAATGTGATAGCTGGATCAAATGTTGCTCTACTTTTAGTTGTTTGAAGAATCTCCATACTGTTTTGTCACAGTAGCTCTACTACTTGTTTCCCTAACAACAGTGTATATAAGGGTTGCATTTTCTGCACATCCTATTCAGCATTTTTTACTTATTTATTCATTCATTCATTCATTTAAAAAGCTATTCTGACTGGAGTGAGATGGAATCCCAATGTAACTGTGATTGCATTTCCGTGATAGCTAAAGACATTGAGTCATTTGCAGTTCTTTCAAGACATGTCTGTTCAGATCATTTGCCAATTTTTTATTGGATTACTTGCTCTTGGTTGTTCTTTGAGTTTTTCTTATATACTCTGGATATTAATCCTCTGCCAGATGAATAGCTGGCAAAGGCTTCCTTCTGTTCTGTAAGTTGTCTCTCCACTCTGCTGATTGTTTCCTTGGCTGCACTGAGCTTTCTAATTTGATCTAATCACATTTGTTAATTCTTGCTTTGGTTTCCTTAGCTATTGAAGTACTATTCAAGAAACTGTTGACTTTGCAATTATCTTGGAGTGTTTCCCTTTGTTTTCTTCTAGTAGTTTTAGCATTTCAGTACTTATATTTGGTTCATTTGAGTTGATTTTTGCACAGGGTGAGAGGAGTCTTACATGTGGATATCCAGTTTTACCAGCACCATTTGATGACATGGCTGTCAATTCTCCAATGTATTTTTTGACAATATTGTTGAGAATCAGCTGGCTCTAAATGGATAAGTTTATTTCTGAATCCTGTGTTCTGTTCCATTTGTCTGTGTATCTATTTTTATGCCAATACCCTACTGTTTTTTGTTTCTATGACTTTTTGGTGTCTTTTGAAATGAGGTAGTGTGATGCCTCTATTATTTCTGTTTTTGCTCAGAATTTCTTTGGCTATTCAGACATTTTGCTTCATATGAATTTCATCATTTTTTAAAAATGACATTTAATGTGGATCACATTGAATTTGTAGATCACTTCGGTTAGTATGATCATTTTTAACTATTAATTTTTCCAATAAAGAACATGGTAGATATTCTCTCCTCTATTGTTCTTCCCCCCCCCCTATTTATTAGTTCCATATTTTGAAGTTTCATATTGGAGATATTTCACAATCTTGGATAGGTTTATTTCTTGAGTTTTATTTATTTATTTTTTCTTAAGAATATTGTGAATGGGATTGCTTTTGTGATTTCTTAATTAGTTTATTTCAGTATAAAAAAAACTACTGATTATTTGTATATTGATTTTGTATCCTGCCAATTTGATGAATTTTTATCAGCTTAAGAGTCTTTTGTTGAATTCTTTAGTGTTTTCTAGATTTAGAATCATAACATCAGGAAAAAGGGATAAATTAACTTTCCCCTTTTATATTTATATCCCTTTTACTTTTTTCACTTACATGGTTGACCTGATTGAGCTTTCTAATACTATATTGAGTAACATTGGTTAGAACAGGCACCCTTGTCTTTTTCCTGATTTTATATAAAATGCTTTCATTTTTTTCATTCAGCCTATTGTTGCCTTTGTGTTATCTTATTCAAACTTTTTAATATTAAGGCATGATCCTTTTATAAGTAATTATTCAGGACATTTATTATGAAGAAAGTGTTAAATTTTATCAAAGGCTTTTTCTGAATCTGTTGAGATGATCATGTGATTTTTATTTTTATTTCTATATACCTGCTATATTACATTTGTTGATTCTGTATATTAAACCATCCTTTTATCCCTGTAATGAAACCAAATTGGTCAATGTATATGATCTTAATTTGCAGTTGAGTTTAGTTTGCAAGTGTTTTGTTGGTTCATCTATGTTCATCAGAGATCTTGATCTATAGTCTTCTCCTTGTGCCTTTCAATGGTTTCAGAAGCAGGGTAATATGAGATTCATATAATATGTTTGGAAGTGTTCCTTCTCCTTTTGTTTCATGAAGCACTTTAAGAAGCAAGGACATTAGTGTTTTTTTTTTTAAAGTCTGCTAAACTTGAGTCCATCAGGACTTAGGCTTTTCTCTACAGTGATACTTTTTATTACTGCTTTAATCTCATTATAGAAGTATGTGTTTTATAAATTTGGATTCCCTGATGTTCAGAGCACATAAATTTATAGTAATTGTATCTTCTTGGTGAACTGTTTATTTGATAAATGTTTAGTAGATTTCTTTGTCTTTTCTAATTGATTTCAAGTATATTTTGTTGGATATAAGTGTAGCTACTCCTGCTTCATTTTAGTTTCCATTTGCTTGGATTTTTATTTTCCATCCTTTATCTGCATATGTCTTTGTAAACAAAGTAAGTTTCTTGAAGGCAACAGTAAGTCTTGTTTTTAATCCAATCAACTAGTCTGAATCTTTTAATTGGGGAATTAAGACCATTGACATTCAGAATTATTATTGAAAGGTATGTAGCTATCCTATCATTTTGTAGATTTTCTTTGGATTATTTTGAATATTCTTTCTTTTGGTGTTTTTCCTTAGATATTTTTGTTGGATTACTATATTGATAATGTTTGTTTGTTTGTTCTGATTTCTCACTTGCATATGTACTCTTCTTCTGAGATTTATTTTTTCCCACGATTTCATAATTATGTTAATTCTTTTTACACTGTTGGGTGAAGGATTTGCTTACACATCCTCTTGCAACATAAGTCTAGTGGTCATGACTTCCTTAAATGTGTACTTATCTTGAAAGAACTTTATTTTCCAATTCAATTCTTAAGGATAGCCTTGATGGGTATAGTAATATGAGTTAGGAGGGTTTTTTTTTTTTCTTTCAGGACTTGTAATATATCATTCAATGCCCTGCTGGCCTATAGAGTATTACTGAGAAATCTGCTGTTAATCCAATGAGTTTTCCTTTAAATGTGACTTAGCATTTCTCTTTTGCAGCTTTTTTTTTGTTATTTATTCTGTACTTTGGGAAATTTAATTATATTTTGTCCTAAAGAGATTCTTTTCTAGTAATGTCTGTTTGGTGTTCTAAATGCCTCCTGGGCCTAGGGTCATGTATTTCCCAGGATTTGGGAATTTTCTTCTGTTATTTCACTTAATAGGTTTTCTATGCACTCAGTATATAGCTCCTTTCCCTCTGAAATGCCAATTTTTCAGACACAAGAGGTATTTTAATAATGTCATAGAAATCTTATGTGGTTTTTTTTTGTTCCTTCTTATTGTTTTCTTTATGGCTATCAAATTTGGGTAAATTTGTCTTCAAGTTCTGGTAGCCTTTCTTCTACTTGGTCTCGAATCTTCAGGCTTTTAAATGAAGTTTTTATGTGACAATTGGATTTTTCATTTCCAAGATTACTGGGGGATTTTGTTTGTTTTGTTGTTTTTGAAACTCTGTATCTTTACTAAACTATTCATTCATATTTGCATTGTCTTCCTTAATTCATTAAACTGTTCATTTGTATTATCTTGGATTTCACTGAATTTTTAAACACATTTCTTCTAAATTCTTGGCATTTCATTCACTATGATATCTTTGGCATCTGTTTCTAGAGAATTATGTACTTTGGAAGGTGTCATATTCCCTTTTTTTATATTTCTTTTGTTACAATGTTGAGATTTAGACATCTGTTGGAATGCGTATTTCTTCCATTTTTATGTGACCATTTCTTAATAAGCAGCCTTCTTTTGATGATGTGTCATGGGATTTTTTTGTGTTGAGTTTAATTATAATTCGAATTTGTAGTGTAGTTTACCTATTGTTTCTTTGGATTCTGACACAATGTATACCATACCAGAGCCTGAGAGATTTTACTTTCTATGTTAAGTCTCAGAATTGTGGGGTTCAGGCAGGTATGGTATGGACAGCAGAATATTTTGGGTTTATTATTTGTGGTTACTTCTACATGGAAATTTTAGCCCCCATTGGGTATTAGAGGTTTTGCTGGCCCTATAGATTGAAAGCAATATTTCTATTAGCTGTTCTAATCACAGTGATGGGTGTGAAGTTTTTACCATGTTTATAGACACTGATGCACCACTAGTTGTTACATGGGGAGAGTTAGAGGTTCAGCTCATAGCTTCTCCTTTGTGCCAATAAATTTTTGTTGTGTCAACAATGTGCATGGGAGTGACTGATCTTGAGATCCCTCATAAGTGTGATATCCATGACAGTTGTATTATTTCCCTCTGCTATAGCTATGGGATGAGCATCTAGGCACAGGATTTCAGAGTCCCCCTTAGTTTATCTGCTTGGGGGTACGTCATCAGCTCTGGGATTTTTAACTATCTGCCAAAGTTCTAGCAGACTAGGTCCTGGCTAGAGCAAGAGTTCCTTTCAAACAAGGCTGGGAGTTTATCTCAGCAGCAGAGCCCCCATCCAGCACATTCAACATGCCAGGCTTGATCCCTAGCACCATAAAGACAGAGGCGGGAGCGGGGGAGGGAGAGACACATAAAGAATAAAGTGAAAACCAAAAAAAAAAAAAAAACCCATAATAACATCAGCAATACCATCAGTAACTGAAAGGGGAAGAATAATATAGAATAAAATTTAAAAACTATAAAGATAAAATTAATCAAAGGGAAAAATTCAGCAGAAGAAAAATGAAAAATGGGAGGAAGAGAAAAGAGAAAAAAAAGGAATATGAAATAGTAAATATTTTTAAAAGAGTAGGAAATAAATGAAACAGCCATAGCAAAAAGTTCTAATAAAAACTAAAGTTTTTCTCTGAACCGAGGAGCTTCCATGAGCAGGCAAGAGTTGAAACTCTCAGTCTGGGCTGATCAATGGTTCTCTCCATGTCTTCGTAGGCTGAGTGCTCTTTGGAAAAAACACAAGTGGAGGTAATTCATGACCTTCTTTATTTTTTGTGCTTTTCAGTTCACTGCTAGCAGTGATTTGTGCCTAGAGTCCATTGGAAAATCTTTTTAGTTACTGTTCACACTGAGATAAGCTTGGACAAAATGAAAACTCCCTAGAATCAAATTCTCTTCTGAGCTCTTTGGGTTATGCATTTTGAGAGCAGGTAGACATTTCTGAGAGAGAGAGCACTGGGTGAAGGAGCTAGTGCAGAATGCACAATTCCTCAAGCTTCCCCTCCAGAGCCTCACTCTGGGAGGGTGGGGCAACATCAGCTCTGTGGCATGACCACACACCCCTGAGCATGGAGAGAGGCGATGGAGCTTCGTAAAGCAATGCCGGAGGAAATGGCCTCAGGATCCTTGTGATCTGCCACACAAGGTTCTGTTATTCCTAATCCTGGCTCCCTTGCACCATCACATGTGACTGCTCAGTCCCCAGATTTCAGTCGCTGGTCTGGAAAACCATCAATTATGAAGACAGCCTATTATGTTTCCCTCACATGCTGATTCCCAAAGCAGTTAGCTAAGAAAATAGGGATCTCTAAGATGGCTCCCAGTTATAGCACTATGAGTATGTGCTGGGTAGTTCAGAGAACTCCAGAGCCAGTTCACTATACGGGTTTCACCTGTATTTCTACAGGGTGCTGCTTCCTGTGCTAGTGATGTTCATCAAGACTGTACTTTTTTTTTCTTCTCTACCTCTGCTAGAGGGGTACACCTCTCCCTCTGTTACACTTCCATGTGATCAAGACCTGGGCACTGTTTTACTCTTTATTCCACTATCCAGCATATCTGAGTTTCTCCAAGTCTCTATCTGCTATTGAATTCTAGCTCTCGCCCTCTCTAGTTAGCAACTACATTTCAGGTTTGTTTTTTTTTTTAATTCTATTTCAAGGACATGCAAGTGAATGTTCTAATGCTTCTAATTTACCATCTTGGGAAGGTCAGGTGGCTAGCTATTCCATTTCTTGTGTCATATTCACTCCTAATATCAGATTGTCATAAGATTTCCTCCTGACCTACCCAAGAGCAGGTCATATCCCTCTGTTATGGAGCACAACAGCATCCGTAATATTTTTCAGAGCACTAGTTAACTTGCAATTGCACATAACTGATTCATGATCATCATCACAGAATGTAAATTCATGAGGCTTGAAACCATCTCTCTTTTTTTTTATTATTGTATCCCTTACACTTAGTACAGACTTGACCCCTATAATGGTGTTTGGATGGACGGATTAAATGAATGAATGAATAATTAAAATAAGGTACACATGGCACAAAAATGAATGATAAAATGTGTAATAAGATTTAAAAGGCTACTGAGAGTCATTCACCCTTGAGTTGTTATGAAATATTTCACGGAAAAGGTGGTAGTGAAAATGCTTATTTAAACTATGTGGAGAATTTGATAAACAGGAAAAACGTAATTCAGTTTGATCAAGGTTTGGTTTAGCAAAGATGGAAAGCACTACAACGAAGTAGTGAGGAGTAAGTTTTGGAATTATTTTCAGGTGCAAATTGTATCTTTCATTCCCTTTGGAGTAGTTTTGAAAAGCCAATCTTAAAAAGACATGAAAGTATAATTTTCCTGTCTAGCAATTGAATTTAAAATGACCTCACTGACACAAGATGAAAGAATTTCTTAGAAATTTTAAAAAAAGTTCATAAATTGATTTTTAACTAATACATAATTGTATACCAGAAATAATAGAACAGATGATTTGAAAGATATTTAGAGATCATCTAGTATTATTCTTTAGTTGGACAGAAGAGATGAGTTTTGATGAAGAACCTACTGAAGAAACACAAGAATTTGCATCCCGACGAGTGATAAAATTGAGACCAGATCTCAGACCTCCTCATTGTGAAGTATCATTGGTTCTTGCTGATAATAAGTTTACATAATGATCAGCAGTAAAAATCATAGCCTATTGATAAGCAGTGTCATGAGTATATCTCAAAGCATTTTGCTGAACAACAGAACCCAAACAGAAAAGCATATATACTGTACAAATTTTTAGAATACAAAAAAACCTCCTTCTACTTTAAATGTTATTCCTGCCCTCACTTTAGCAACCCTACCCACCTGCCCTCAAATGCATAATCAAGATAGAGTAGACAGAAGAGGAGAAGAGACAGGCACCTCTTCACCATTTGTAAGCATAATGATCCCTTCATTTAGTTTTGTTGTACCTGTGCCACCTCTGGCAATGGTCTTTGGATCTTCCTCCAACTATGCTAACATCAATTTCTGGACACATAGATGCATTACTAACATTCTCAACTGGCAGATCTATACTTCCCAGGCCTTTTGTGTATTGTAATATTTATGAGGTTTGCCTTTCATAGCATCCTTTCTGCAAGATTAGAAACAAATAATGAAAACTAAATTAAAAATAAGAGACTATTAATTAACATTTTTCTCTAGAAAAGCTATTTTATAGTTTTTTAAAATTTGTGCATTATAGTTATTCATAATAGTTCATAATGGGTTTATTTTGACATACTCTTAAACACTTATAGTATAATCTGCTATTTCCAATGCCCTAATTCCCCTTTCCCTCCTCTCCTTACTCTCCCTGGTGCCTTTCCTGTATTCTTCCTTCTATTTATTTATTGTTTTTTTAGATTGAGGCATTACAATTAGATATAAAAGTGGAATCATTATGATATATTCATACATGAATACAGCATAATTTGGTCAATTTTATTCTGCAGTTCCTCCTCATTCCTCTCCTTCCTCCTGCCCCCTCAATACCTTCCTCTACTCCACTGATCTCCCTTCTATTTTCCTGGAATCTGCCTGTTCTTCATTCCTTGTTTCTCTATAGCTTCCATATATGTTCTGATTCTGTATTTATTGATGTATACCATTCTTTCTCCTTTGTCTCTGAAGTATCTCCACATTTGTTTTGTAAATAAATGTCTGTTTACACATATAACAAGACATAACTATCTTATGTTTGTTTTTATTAAAGTTTAACCTGACATGTAAGAATATGTTCTATTAGTTAAGCACATTTTTCCATCTATCAGGCCTAGTATTGGAAATGATACCTAATATGGGATGAATAGATGAATTCTAGATAGGGAAGAATGGAGGGAGGGAAAGGGAGGAGGCAGGGGATTAGCAAGGATGGTGGAATGTGATGGACATCATTATCCAAAGTACATGTATGAAGACATGAATTGGGTGTCAGCCTACTTTATATACAAACAGAGATATGAAAAATTGTGGTATATATGTGTAATAAGAGTTGTAATGCAAAAACAAAAGTACATGTATAAAGACATGAATTGGCGTGAACATATTTTATATAAAGATACGAAAAATTGTACTCTATATGTGTAATAAGAATTGTAATACATTCTACTGTCGTGTATTTAAAAAAATAAAATCAATAATAAAAAAAGAAGAATACATACTCCTACTGAATTGACTTCTTCAAGGTATGTGAATATTTGACTATAGAGATGGCCAGCGTATCTGGGTGTGGAGGCACATGCCTCCCAGCAATTTGGAAGGCTGAGATAGGAGTATCACAAGTTCAAGTTCACTCTCAGCAACTTACTGAGCGCCTAAGCAATTTATGGACACCGTATCTCAAAATAAAAAAAAATAATAATAAATGGTGGATGTAGTTCAGTGGTTAAGTGCTCCTGGGTTTAGTCCCTGGTACTAAAAAAAAAAAAAAAAAAAAAAAAAAAAAAGAAAGAAATATTATCTGTCAGTTACTTAGTCATGGATGTATAGTATAGGCATTCATCTATGAAAATGGGTGTTTTGAAATACAATGATCACAAAGTCATTTCCAATAGGTAACTACTGCCTAAAAGTAGAACTATTTACCTCTCTTACATGAGAGAGAAAAAAATTGTATTTCTTATTTTATTTAAATAAAGTAAAGAGGCTAATCTATAGGTTTCCTCCCTGGGTGTATAAAATAATTAAAAAAAAAAAAAGTTAAAGGAAAATCTTATGTAAATAAAATAACAGTTACAGATAGTTCTGTTTGCTTTAGTCATCCTTGACTTGGTTTATCACCCTATTAGTCTAATCAACTGAAGGCATACTAGTTGTTCAAATCACTTACTAAATTTAAATAGTTTAGAGGCATATGATTGCTTTACAAATTATAGGGAAACGTATACATAAAATTATAAGTAAATTTAATAAAATATTTTCTTATTCTAGTTTTCAAATATTCACCTGAGAATGAAGAGGAGAATTCCAGAGTTCTGTGACCATATTTTTTCTTGATATACCAGTGAATTAATTTCCAATTGCTTTTCTCCCTAATATTTTGGAGATATGTGTAGACATTTACAGAAGCTATGTATTTAGGAGTACCCAGGAAGAAATTACCTGTAATTTGGTAAGGAGGCCTATGATTCTATGTTGATACACAATTAGAATTTATACTTTTCTTTTTCAGTGAAGAGCATCGTACAACTAATTCAGATTTAAATATGCAATGTTTTATTGCTCATTTTTAATCTGCCTTAGGGGCTAATTTGGAAAATGGACCATATTAACCTACCTCTCAGAGATAATTATTGAATATATTCCAAGAGTTTGAAATCATCCCATTATGTATATTTCTATTTTCTTATTTCCATTTGAGCCAATGAAAGGTAAAATGTTAAGTAGGGTGAACTAATTATTCCAGGAGAGCAACTCTATCAAGTGTTGTGCACTTAATGCAGGAACAGACTGCCACTGACGACTTTATTATAATCATGTTAAAAGGTGAGGTGTTTCTAAAACACCTTTAGAAAATGATTAGCTTTTAAAAAGATTTAGGCAAAAAATAAACCATGTTTCAAAGGTCCTACTACTAGAAAACCACTGCATGATACTTATTGGTGAGAATTGTTTTTGTGGGTTTTTTTTTTTTGTTTGTTTGTTTCAGATTTTATCCTGGCATGAAAAAGGGTGCTGCCTTGTCTATTGAATATTTTGCTTCTCTCACACATATAGCTAACACAGTATTCAACACAGACTGAAATAAAAAACTTTTCACTGGTATCTACATCTTTTTAAAATAGCTTTATTAAGGTCCAATTGAGGTATAAAACAGCAGATATTTAAAATAAGCAATTTGATGAGTTTGAATACGTAATATACTTTTTGAATCATCATAGCAATCCAAGTATTAGACATACCAATCACTTTAATACTTTTGTTGTGTCCCTCCCTATGATTTTGTTTAGATCTACTCTAAAGAAAATGCTGTGTATAATTCAGTACTGTGCCTACAGACACTATGTTGTAAGAAAGATCTGTAGAACTAATTGATACTGAATAAATATAACTTAGTACCCTTTTAACTCCCCATTTCCCATCCCCCTGACCCCTGTTAACTACTATTCTATTCTCTGTTCTATGAGTATGATTATTTTAAAGTAGCTCATCTAAGCGGAATCATGGAGACTTTGTTTTTCTGTGACTGGCTTATTTCACTTGGTATAATATCCTCTAGAGTGGTCCTGTTGTCACAAATGGCAGAATGTCCTTTATATTGTAAGGCTAAATAATATTCACATATAAAATACATTGGATATTCCTTATCCATACCTCTGTTAATGGATGTTTCTATTGCTTCCATTATTTGACTATTGTGAATAGTGCTATCATAAACATAACAGTCAAGAGATGTCTTTGACATTTTAACTTCAATTATTTCAAATATATACTCATTAGTGGGCCTGCTTAATTGTGCAGTAATTCTATTCATAATTTTTTGAGGAAACTACTGCTTTCTAGGGCAGCTATACCATTTTACATTCTTACCAACAGTGCAGAAGGGTTATACTTTTTATACATTTCATCAAAGTTTATCTTCAAATTTTTAAATAATAGATAATAGAAACTGGTATGAAATTATATCTCACGATGGGATTGATTTGCTTTCATGATGGCAAGTAACTTTTTTATATATATATTTTCCATCTATATGCTTTATCTGGAGAAATGTCTATTCAAGTCCACTGGCCATTTTTTTTTAATTTGATTTTTGTTTTCACTGTTGAATTGTAGAAATCCTCAACAAAAAAGCCCACATTTAGGTATATATGTCAATGAATCTTTTGACAGATGAGCCAAGAATACACAATGGGAAAAAGATAATCTTGTCCACAGTAGTGGTAGAAAACCAGTTATTCAAATTAAAATAAATGACATAAGAACCTTGTCTCACATTATGCACAAAAATAAACTAAAAATATGTTAAACTCTTAAACCTAAGACTTGGAACTTTAAAATTCCTAGAAGAAAATATAGGAAAAATGTTTACTTACTTTTGTTTGGGTGATGGTTTCTTAGATATGACACCAAAAGTACAAGAAACAAAAGAAAAATTAGACAATTGGGACTATATAAAACTACAAAGTCTCCAGCCAACAAGGCAAACAATAGAAGAATTAAAAGATTACCTAAAGAATTGGAGAAAATATTTGCTAACTGTATGTTAGTTAGTTAATATCCAAAACATATATGGTACTGATACCTGTATCTTTGCAAGGGCTTCATTCGATTGCTTTTTAAAACAAGTATGTTCACTATATTAAAAGAACCAAGGACTCCAGGGACATAAACAACAAAACAATTAACTTTCTCATTAACAAGTTTCACAAGACATTCAAGTCAAAAAACAAAAGTAATAACAAATCCTTATTTCTGAATTGTTAAATCATACTGTGTTGCCTATCACTTCAAGTTATAACCTGCCCCAAATTCACAGAATCTCAGACATGTCCTGCACATTGAAAATAAAATAGCCTTGAAAGCAAATTAGTTTTCAGATGTCTAAGCAATCAACATAAAACCCCAAACTTGGAGAAAATAACTAATAATACTTACATACTTCCTTCAGTAAAATTACATTAAAATATGTAAATTAATTTAAAAAAAATACAGTAATAAACAGTTGTATCTAACCATTACCTTAAATACATTGTGGTATAGACACCAGGTATAAAAATGGATGTGAAGTAAGGCAAACAAGTGTGAGCAGTTGGTTGCTCAATAGACAGACAGCTAAGGATGATCTGGCTAGAGACAAAGTTGGAAATCCAAGATCAGTTTAAGTAGCAATTAATCACAATGCAGAAAACAGCAAGAGGATGTGACAGGCAGCAAAAAGAAATGCAAGTAATTTACTAAGAACCTAAAACTACTCTATAAAGTAAGATTTATAATTATATTTTTTAAAGTTCTGTATCATACTGTCATGTATAATTAAAAAGAATAAATAAATAAATAAATATATGATTACAAGTCTAAAGGTAAAAAGCAGGTACACAGAAGCATCTAGAACAAAATTTAAGTTCCTTACCAAATGAATTTACTTGAAATCATAAAACGAGCTTCTGTTAAATTTTTGCTTATTTTTATACAAAAGTACCAAGGATTTAAATGACTAGAGTATCTGCCTTTAAACTGTCTCACAATGTAAAATAACACAGCTGTGTGTCTCTTTAAAATCCAACAAGGGTTTAGTTCTATTCTTCTTGTGAGGACAGACCAAGTAATTAGAAAATTTACCTACTGAAGAATGAAACCTTGACTACTTCTTCTTCTTCTTTTTTTGTTTTTGTAAATGTGCATATAAATGATATATAACTTTTATTATTTATCTGTTCATTTTAGCTATCCATGGCAGTATGATCTAGAACTTTTTAAAATATAATGATAAATCTTGCTTTTTAAAGTAGTTATCGATTCTTAGTAAAATTACAAAGAATTTCTGGATATCTCCTGTTCCTACTCTTGCAAAACTTCCCTGCTATGGATCATAGAGATACTTGGCTTTTAATCTTTTAAGACCTAAGTTGATGTATTATCATCACCCAAAGACTACAGTTTATGTTAGGATTCACTATTGGAGCAGTACATTCTAAGGGTTTGAACAAATGTATAATGACATGTATCTACAATGGTAGTATCATACAGAATAGTTTCACTGCTCCAAAAATTCTCTGCTCTGCCCATTCATCCTGCCCTCTTTTGAATTCCTGACAAACACTGATCATTTTACTATCTCCATAGTTTTGTCTTTTCCAATACATCATATAATTGGAATCATACCATATGTAGTAGGTAGACTCATTTCAATATGCATTTAAGTTTTCTCCATGTCTCTTAATGACTTGACAAAGCTCATTTCTTTTTAATACTAAATAATATTCTATTGTCTGGGAATATCAATTTATTTATGCATTTATCTACCAAAGAATATTGTGACTGCTTTCAAGTTTTGCTGATTATGAATTATGCCACTGTAAAAGTCCATGTGTATGTAGGCTTTTGTGTGAACATAAGTTTTCAATTCATTTTGGTAAATATTAAGGAGTGTTATTGCAATTGCTGTGTCATATAGTAAGATTATGTTAAATTTTGTAAGATACTGCCAAACTGACTTCCAAATTTTCTGTACCTTTTTGTGTTCCCACCAGCAATTATGGAATTTTACTTGCTCTACATCTTGGCCAGAATTCAGTGTTTTAAACTAGATTTTAGTCATTGTGCTAGGTATGCAGTATTATCTTGTTTTTATTTGCAATTCCCTAATGTATGATGTTACACATACTTTCATACACTTACTTGACATTTGAATCTTTCTTTGGTCAGATGTCTATTCTGGTTTTTTCCTATTTTAAAAATTGGGTTGTTCGTATTCTCATCATTGAGTTTAATGTCTACATTTAAAAAATGTACTGAAGGTATTGCAGAACTAAATCCAATGGGGTTCTGGGGTAGCAGGACCAAGATTCAAGAGAACACTGGAAATCAGAGATGTGAACTCCGCTTTATGTGCAATTCTCCAATAAAATATCTTTCAATTGCAGTAGTTCTGAGAGATTGGAGAGTTCAGAATTCAGAAAATTGAGAGTAATGACTGATTATTCTCAATCCTGGGTGGGGACACAAAGGGCTGTATCCTAAAAGTGAATAGAAGAGGAAAAGTCCTTGCAGGAATGCATTTCAGTTTTAAGTCATAATTTTAGAATTTCAAGTAATTTATAATATTTATTATTATTTTAAATCTCATTATTTATCCATTTGCAAATGAATAGGGGAAATCACAAATATAAATTTGCTTCAGGAAATTGAGTTAATAGACACAATATTTAACTAGTCTTGACCTATGTAAGAATATAAGAATAACATTGGTAATTTTCTTTTCTTTTTTTTTCCTTTTGTATTAGAGATTGAACCAAGGGCACTCAACATATTTTATTTAGAGATAGGGTCTCACTAAGTTGCTTAGGGCATCACTAAGCTGCTGAGGATGTTTTTCAACTCATGATAGTCCTGTCTCAGTCTCTCCAGATGCTGGGATTACAGGTGTGTATACTAAATTAGAAATTACAGAAAATGAAACAAATGGAAAATATACAATGTAAAAAATATAATAAACAGTACAAAAAACCTAAAAGGTATACTTAACATAAGATTAAACAGAACTGAAAAAGTAATTAGTAAACTGAAATATGCATTAGAAGAAAACATCCAGAATGAAACAATAAAGAATAAAGGAAATACAGAAAGGAGAGTAAGAGACAAAGAATAGAATAAAAATCTAAATAAAATCAGAAATACAAAAGGAAAAGAGAAAAGGAGAACACACATATTTTTTAAGACATAATGGGGAAGTAGTTTCAAGTTGATGGAAGGTGTCAAACCACAAATTCAAAAAGTATGGCAAACTACAAGTAAACAAAAGAAAGCAATATTTAAACATATCATAATAAAGTTTCTGAGATAAAATTCAATTGCTAAGGAAAAAATTAGGCACCTAATTTCATAAAATTAAAATATCCAAGCAAAATTCACAAAACTAAAACTAGAAATAAATCCATAATTATAGAGGGAGATATTAACATAAGACTCTCAGTTGCTAATAGAAGAAAGTGGATAGAAAAGAGCAATTAAATAGTTGCTCATGTAACTAGCATTGTGACAACTAATATTTAGTTAATGGAGCACCAGTCACTCCTATACTTCTTCACATATTTGTAAAAATACAATTTATTTATTAAATTTTTATATTTTAGTATATACTCCTTTCACTCTACTGGAAATCCTCCTCCATACATTTCCAATAATCTAAAACATCCTGAATATTTTACTTCCATTGCCTCCTAGTTAATGTACCCACAGTATTTCACATGGTAGATCATTCCAATGGTAAAATTTTGAAATTTTCTAACATTGAACTATCTCACTTACCCTACGATCAGTGTTCCTTTTCTTTCTGCATACATTTTTTTGCATGTATGCAATTTTTTATATTGTAGTGATTTCCAGAATCTGCCTATGGTTCTTTCATATGTGTACTTTCCCCACTAAATGTTAGCTGACCTTACAATTTCAGCTATTATGTCCAAATTCAGGACTTGTACATCTGTACAGAGTGCTGAATTTCTAATCATATATTGATTTCAGTCAATAAGTATAGATTAAGTAATCTATCACCACTTTTCCTTCTTTTGTACAATTCCCAGAGATACTATATTCTCTTTCAATTTACTTATTTGTACAAACTAAAAATATGCAAAAGTATATTTATATTTACACATATATATTATATACATGTAAATAATATATGGTAATCACATTATGTCCACATAATGCACAATATATATTTATGCATGTGTATAATACATACTATATATGTATAAAATATATTATGTATGATATATACAGCTTAGGTAAATATCTATAAAAATGTTATATGTATATGTGTGTGTGTATATATACATAAACAAAATATATGCTATAAATAATTTTTTTCTTCCAAACATTTTTTGATCATTGTAGTTATAAATGATCATGGTCACTTGAGGTTATCATTTATATTTTTGAAATATATTGTCTGACTTTCCTTCAGGCACATGGTTGGAGGACCTTCCCTTTTTCTCATATCATGTGACTTGCTTTGGCCAGTGAGGTGTGAAGACAAGTGTTATGGTGCAAATTACTGGTGAAATCTTTACAAGCCAGAACACATTTGCCTTAGTCTCCTTTCCCTACAACAGAGATAAAGAAGAACATTCTAAATAAAGTATTCATTACCCTTGGACCATGAACAACTACAGTGAACAGAGCCTTTTGGTATATCTTGAACATTGTTTGTGAATGAGAAGTAAACTTTGAAAGATACTGATATCTATGAAATTATGTTTTAAAAATAAACTTTTTAACTAAAAACTCGTCACCCAAATATTTTTAAATGACTTTTCTCTCATAAAAAACACATAACTTTGTATAGATTATTAAAAAATAAATGTGTAGAGGAAGAAAAATATTATGTGTGATCTCACCAATAATAATTACATGGTATTTTTTGAGCATTCATTTGAAAAAAATTATTATTTTATTCTCTTCCTCATCATTCAAATATTTCATCTTCCCACGAAGGATATATAATGTATAATAGACTGACTGTAAAATTTAATCAAATTAAAGGAAACAAATGCAAGCGAGCATAAATTGTATTCCAAATCAAGACTAAAATATATAGAAAATTTCTTAGGGGTATGTTAGGGCACAATTTTGTAAGTAAGATTTTTAAGAGCAAATATGTAATAGGCAATTTAATAAATTACATAACATAATTTCTTTAAAACAAAACCAATAAAAGTACTCAAAATTTACCTGATGGTTTATAAAACAGGTCCATTAATTCCTTCCATGCTGTTCAGGGTGATGCTTCATTTCCAGGAATACATGCTACTCCAAAGAAATTCAGTGGTTTCTTGGCTAGAAGATTTTTATGCCATAAGACTTAGGGATCCTGCAGATGGGATGGTGCAACTATATCACATCTATGGCTAAGTCTTATGTGAATTCCTTTATTTATTTTTAATTTTGAATGTGGTAAACTACCTGCTGAATAGTGGTGTGATAAAAAGTGGAATGTCAGATGGAGAGGTAGGATGATTAGGTGGGCATACTACGCTTATGGGATTACTGTTAGAAGCATTCACTAATTCACTAAATATGCTATTTTCTCCATCACCTATGATACACCCTCACTCAATTTCAAGCAATTCTAGTAGGCCAAATTCCCATCTCATGTTTACTGCATCCTAATCCTTTACTCTTTGTATTGCGTCTGAAAGTCTCCCATTGCTAGTGTGTTAGTGTGTAAACCAGTAACAGCGAGGGTAATATCACTTATCTTTCAGCTTCACCTCCCTTGCCTTTCAGTGGACTCAACAGATTTCCAAATATACGTCTCTGGCTTTGCCTTTGGCCTATAACAAAATTTTGTGACTTCCCTTACCTCATCTGAAATAGTAACCTTTTTTTCTTTTGTTTCTTTTCTATTCAGTAAACAAATATGAATCTGCTCTCTGAGCTGTCTATTATTTTAGATCATGAGAAGCACTTTGGGATTGTAGATGAGTCCTTGTGGAATGAGTCACAACTTTTACAAGTAACAAAATTCACTTCTATCATAAAGACAGATTTATTTTTCTATAACATTTTATATTATGAATCCAAATTTGGTTTTTAAATATAGTTATTTGAGGTATATTTGTTATTTTAGATTTTAACTAGCATTTTTTCACTGGCTTTCTCTCCCTCTTTTCCAGAGAGTAACATTTAAATGCCTCCTGGCTTACTGTACCCCATGAATCTGAGAAAGGTGAAACCACATGACAGAGCATCTGTTCATTCTGGTATCTGCTGAGGTGAACGATCCCATCAGTACCTTGAACTTATCATTAGAAATGTCCCATTGTCAGCCTTAGTCATGGCACTTTATGGATAGCATTTGTACCTGAAGACTGAGCCAATTCTGGAATAGCTTCCCCAGTTCATGATTTCCAGCAGCTTCTCTTTAAACAGTTTTGCATTTCTCATAAGGGCAAGAGAAAATGTGGTTGCTTTCTTGTAATATCAGGTGACACAAGACTCTTGATGGGGTTACCTCTCCTATATGCCTCCTAACACTCTTATTAGTAAAATTTATCCTGTCACCAAACTGTCCTGGTGTGGAGGACCATATGAGACTGAAGTTATCGGAGTTCCATCAGAATTTAATGGGAACTGCTCCATACACAAGATATTTTCCACTCTCAGATGCATCTCAAGATGTCTGGGTAGTTCTTTCTTTCATCATGTCTTCCTGTAACTAATTTCTTCCCAGAACACATCCCTCCAATCTTTTTCTCTTCTGCTCATGGAATCTGAACTAGCTTATGCTGGGAAGATGGGCAGCTACATCAGTATTCCTTTTTCCCAAATCTATATTTATTCTGAAGATGTGCTGCTATCATACTTCAAAAATTTTGTAACTAAAAAACAATTTGGCAAATCAAATGTTTTTGAATTATCATTTCTGGTATGAGTTTCAGAAGATAGTTTTGGAGCTCCAAAATCAAGGTCTTGACACTTTTTTCTATCATTCTTTGGTTTATTTTTGGACTCAAATAACAGTTGCTTGAAAAGGGAAGACAAGATGGAAACAAGATGGAATTCTATTAATGAAAAACACATTGATGAATATAAAAAAATCATTCCACTCTACTTGTTTCATTAAAAATTAAATCATTCTGTACTTGTAATTCTCTTATGTTTTTATTCTTATTGTTTTTGGTGGTTGTGAAAGGGGAATAAAGTAAAAAAAAATACCTTTATTTCAGTATATTGAACCACAAGTCCCACTGGTTTCAAAGTATGCTCATGTATCTGCCAATTGAAAATATTTCCCATCACACTGACAGTACCTTCCAGCTACTGCCCTAGTTTCTTTCTTTCACTTCCAGACTTCTCCAAGGAATCTTCAACACTTTGAGTTAATATCTTCACTAGCCGTGTCTTTTCAAACAAAATATTTACCCTGAGAGCAATGTTAAATAACTACAATGTTTTACTACTGTGAAATTCTAAAATCCAAACATGACCCGCAAAGTCCCATATGGTCTGGTTATAATCTACCTCTCTGGTTATAGTTTGTACCACACTTCCTGTTATGTTAAACATCTAGCGATATATCATTCTTTTGTGTTTTTAAAAATTGGATGGGCTTTTGCACACCCAGTTTTTCTCTGCCAGAAATATTGTTTCCTCTCTCTGTTTCTCTATGCTAAATATTAGCTGACCTGACACTTGCTCATTGAGGCTTTCTCTAATATGTGAGCTCTTAGAACTACATGCCTCTTTTTTTAATATTTTTTATTGGTTGATGGACTATTTTTTTTAATTCATATGCAGTGCTGAGAATTGAACCCAGTGCCTCACATGTGCTAAAGCAAGTGCTGTACCACTGAGTTATATCCCCAGCCCCAACATGCCTCTTTTTTAACAGCACTATGATAATGACACATTTATATGCATTTGTAACAATGGAGTATTACTCAGCAATAAAAGAGAATAAAATCATGACATTTGCAGGTAAATGGATGGATTTAGAGAAGACAATGCTAAGTGAAGTGATCCAGTCCCCCAAAACCAAATGCCAAATGTTTTGTTTGATGTAAGGAGGCTGATTCATAGTGGGATAGGGAGCAGGAGCATGGGAGGAATAGACAACTCTAGATAGGGCAGAGGTTGGAAGGCAGGGGACTTGGGGTTATTAATAATGTTGGAATGTGATGACTACTATTATCCAAAGTATAGGTATGTAGACACAAATTGGTGTGAATATACTGTGTATATAACCAGTGATATGAAAAATTATGTTCTGTCATATATAAATAAAAAATAAATTTAAAAAGAAAGAAAAAAGGATTACCTCCTTTACTAGACTGAGAACTTTTTCTCAATAAATTTTTGCAGAAAACACAAATCTTTCTTTTTAAAAAAAAATATGTGGAGGAGTTTTACTCTAACATGATAAAAAGACTGTTCAGTGGATCACAGACATTGTTGTTCTTTCATATTTTTATAATATGGATTTTTTTCAACTAGGTACTATCTACAAATACTGATATAAAAATCATTCCTATTTGATCATATTATTCTTTATAACAATTCTACAGTGATTAAAAATATTATTTGAATTGATATATATACACTTATCTCCTCAAAATATTATAAATCTGAGGCATAAAAGAGGAACTGTATGAAGCCCTAGTGGGCAGTATTAGTTCTCTTCAGTTTAGCCCAATTTGATTCAACACCAAAAAATGAGGGAAAATCATTATTATAGCCCTCTATGATGAACTTGTAACATAAATGTTATGTTAAAATGAAGAGATATATTATTCAATAATTGCTCAAGTTTTTAAGATAGGACAGTTGTTTTCAGGGATCACTTCCATTAATGATGACTTTCTCATCATTTAACTATTGAATATTTATCTCCCAATTTTTAATCATATCAATGATGGTTTGAATAATTACATGTATGTATAATATGAACATTGGACAACCAGCACTTATGAAATGTGTTTCTTATAAAAGCTATATAATTTCTCCCACACTTCTTCTAAAGAAATTCAGTGATAAAAAATTTATGACTTTTCTAATCACTTATAAATTAGAGAAAGTCCTATTGCAATTTTAAATTGGCAAACACATTGTCAATACACTAAGTAAATTTATTTGTTAGATAACAAGATAACATTGAATTTTACTCAAATATTATTATCCTCTCACCTCTTCCATACTTGGTTTGATGTGGTCACCTGTTTTCAGAAGTGAAATTATGGTTGGCTCTTTCCTCTTGTCTGAGACTTTTCCTTCTAGCTACTAATTGAACTTCTTGTTGTGGGATATTTATTTTATTTATTTTGATTCTCTTCTGAGGTTGGATCAGAAAGAGAAAGAAATAGGGAAATAAGACTTTCTCATTTGCTTGGTACTATCAGGAACTGTCTGAATATTTGTAAGGTCTCACAGATGAGAATATTTTCAGTGATTTTTTTTAACTTACCAGAGGCCACCATGGGAACTTTCAATTTCATTTTTTGAAATGTATCTTTCATCTATCTCTTACTTCTTATGTACCTATTAGCATAGGAACAACTCCTCTCCAGCTTCCAAAAGATAAGGTTGCACTACCCATTGAGGAGAAACCTGGATAAGGTCCAGTGTGACACCCCACCACCACCATTTTTTTTTGTTTGTGTATTTGTGTGTCCATTTATGAATTAGAGCAAAGACTCAGCTATTTATCATTTGAACAAACTCTATTCCTATAAGCTTATTCATATGTAAAAGCACTTCTCTTTTTCCATATCACCAAAATAGTTAATCACTCTTTCCAGTTAGTCCGTAGTATTCCTCAAATGGCAAGAAAATAATAATAAGCTTTCCCTGTGGTGCTATGGATGCTTCTCTCTCAAGTTGAATTGTGAGATTCAACCCTGTAACTCTTCCCATATTATCATTCTTCTCCCCCATCCCATGGGATCAATCTGGAGAACATAGAGGAGTTCCCTCCAGAGAAAAAACATAAATCCTTATCCATTTTTCTGTCTATTTTTAACAGTTTGACTCCTTTATCCCCTAATTATGTGTGAATGTCTAACTGATGCCCAAAACCAACTTTGACATTTGTACATGACAGTGTCTCATAATCCACTGTGGAATTTAATATCTGTTATACTGTTTCTTTAGTCAAAAGAATCCAGAAAAATAACTGAACACATTTTTGCATTAAATTAATTTAGTACCAAAATTTCCTCAGCTGTTGGCTAAAGATTGTGGTTATTTTAGCACTTTGGTTATATACCTGTCAAGTGTTCCAAAAGATTATAGCTGTCAACTGAAACTCCATCATTAAAATACTTTCTGACATTGAATACAACTTTAATAATCCCTGCCAATTAATAATTTTATTGTTTTAATTTTATTTCTTAGATTTCTATTCATTGTTACTATATTTTAAACATATGTTTTTAATCAGTGACTTTTATTTAGAGAGTATTTACCACATTCTTTCTCAATTATCTCCTGAAATAATATTGTTTTTCTATTAAATATTAGACTTTGTAAAAATCTTAAGATAGTAATTTCAATCTTATCACATATGTTATCAATATTTGTGGTTTGTCCTATATTCCATCTGAATATTTATATTAACCTCTTCCTCTCCAGAGATACCCTATATCTTCAAACTCTCCAGAGCAAACTTCATGCATTCAAAATGACATGTCAAGTTTTTATAGGATAACCTCATTCTTCAAAGTATTAATTCTACCTGGCCAAATAAAATAGGTAAGAGTCAACATGTCATTAAGAGATCCCCAAATGACAACAGGTGTGATGATAGAACCATCAGAGAGAATGAGTTTAAAATATTATACTTTTGCCTCTGAAGATGGAGGGAGGAGTCATGAGCCAAGGAATGTAGGAGCTGGAAATGTCAAGGAAATAGATTCTCCCCCAGAACCTCCAGATAAAATAGAGTTCTGATGATTCATTTTGGACTTTTGACCTCAGAACTGTCAGAGAATAAATTGGTGTTGTTTTAAGCCCCTAACTGTGGTAATTTGTCACAGGGCCATATGATTGTTAGGTAGTGAAGTAATGACTTTAACTTTTCTGTATTTGATTCCAAATCCCTAATATCCCTTCTCATATGTCCAGCCTATCTTTCCAACTGCAATAGAATAAATGACAGTGACATGACCATATAAATTCCAAATATTTTGTGCCACTTTAAAATCATATGTCAAATAATATGCCCTAACATTTTCTGCCAAAAAATACATGCGAACAATTCAGCCAAAACATTCTTCTGAAATTCTGAATTCAGTTCTTTGAATATATTCTGTGTTTACTAATCTTTTTGCTAGAATTTTACCCTGACCCCTGCCATACACACACTGGTCAGAAACCGTGTTATCGGCACCCAACTCAAAGGCTACTTCTCTTTTGAAGGCTATCCTGATCTTTGCAGTGTCTTTGACTTCCCATTTTACTATGTACTTCATTTGCAATCTATCATGCCATGTGCCATGTGTTAGAGTTATTTATATCGCCCTTCCTTCTAGTGTGAGTTGCCTGAATCTGTGGATGATATTTCCTTCTTTTTTTATAACCATGGTTTCCTATACTAGGATATGGCTCCAGGTAGGTGATCAGTAAAAATATGTCGAATTGAACTATTACTGCTCTGAGCTGTGTCTTTATAAGCCAGCTCTCACCCATTTAATAACTTCTAGATTTGCCACAAGGCTTTAATAAATATGGTGCAAGCCCCAAAAATGCACTTTTGGGTCAAATATATTGAGTTCAATCCTCTTCTCCACAAATATTGCTGAAATGAGCCTGGATTCAATCCCAGTTTCTGTCAAAGGGATCTTTATAGGCAACTCCTGGCTTTGGCTAAGGCCTTTATCCTGGAGACTCAAAGGCCATTACAGCTGCAAATGCTTCAAATCATAACAGAAAAGGGGGTTATATTACTAAATTATGTGAACTTTTTCAAATTCAACACATCAGTCATTCTCCTTAAAACTGTAAATTCTCTGTACAGTACAACACATTTATGAAGTAAAGAAAATTATTTTATATCTTGCGAGTTAGCATTAGAAAACTTAAAACTTATTTTTTTATCTAATATTCTTACATTATTAGTTTCCTGGAAATGGCTCTTTAGCAAGTATGTTTCTTAGTTGTTATAGGTGATTCTCAATACTACACTAGGCTATTTTAGACATTTATTTGAATTCCTCTCACAGGGATATCATGAAACACTAGATCAATCATAATACCTGTTTTATTTGTTTAATGTCTTAACTTATATTCCTGATACTGCTTTAGTGGTTGCTGAAAAAAATCTTAAACATTTTTTTGATGGAATGTTCTGAATATTTCTAGATATAGTAGAGAAAATTTGTACAGAGAAATAAAATTTGAATTTATATTATATGTGTACATATATTTACAAATACATAACTGAAAATGTCTGGCAACTTACAACTTATTTCTACACTCATATTTAAAGAACTACAAGTATAAATTTATTAGCATAAAATAATGTGTAATTGTAAAAGATAAATACAATTTAAATTTTATGTTTTGTGTCCTTCAGGTATTTAAAAATAAAACAACTTACTATTGATCATTTTATTATGTTTGAGATATCTTATATCTTAAAACATTTCCCTATCTCTGGCTGTCAGCAGACTCATTCTTTTTGCTTTGAGTATGTGTTGTAGATCATTCATTTTAAGAAACTAAATCTTCAAAGCCCATTTTTCCCTAAAAGAACATTTTCAGAAAGATTTTTTCCTTCACAAACAAAAGTTTTCATAGTTAAACCAATGGGTGCTGTCTTCAACATACAGCATTCAGCAATTGGGGACTACTCCTGAATTAATGATTTTCACCATGTACATGAATAGATCCTTTTGCAGGGGGTGTTGGAGAGAGAGATGATGAGGTCAAATACAGTTTTGAACCCTTAGGACATTTGTTGCAGATTTTGTTAGCCAACATGTTTTTAAGCACCTGTGCTCACATATTCAAAATGTACTATGGTCACAACTTTGTATAAAACCATCAAAGTAGAAAGAGTGAAATGCTAGTCAGACAAGATTGTTTTAAGTTCTTGTTTAGGTTCTTAATGGAATCATGTATCAGAATCTTCATATGTTAAGGAAATATCTTCTAGAACTGCATTGAGAATCACAAGTGATAGTTTACTTGAAGATTCTGATATGTGATGGGAATTTCACAAATAAAGCATGCCTGAAATCCCAGCAACTTGGGAAGCTGAGGCAGGAGGATAGTGAGTTCAAAGCCAGCCTCAGCAAAAGTCAGGTGCTCAGCAACTCAGTGACTAACCCTGTCTCTAAATAAAATACAAAATAGGGCTGAGGATATAACTAAGTGGTCAAGTGCCCCTGAGTTCAATCCCTGGTACCACCCCTACCAAAAAAAAATTATCATTATTACTTGCTGATATTTATAAAGAGAAAATTTATGTTGACTTTTTCTAACTATTATTGAGAATTATAGATATGAGTTAAGTCTCCCCACATCAGTTTTGATTGATAATATGTCTACTTTAATTAAAGGCAAAGTTTTGATATTCTCAAACATTGCTTCATTAATTTTAAATTGTGATTATGGATGCATTACATGATTATAGATGGGGATTGTGGACTTAGGGTGTCAGGGCAACATTAAGAGCTTAAGAAAAAATACACAAGATGTTGTAGCTAGGAAATATTAGGAGGAGAAAGAAAATTTAGATGATGGTTTAAAAAATATGTGAAATGTAGCCACCATTTTTATTTCTTCTCTAAATAAAACTTCTATGTAACAAAATATAAGAGGTCTATACAATCTTATTTTAATTGAATTTACATGTGCACACATGGTTGTACACCCACATAGAACTATATCCATTTGAAGCCAGATTTAAAGTTAGGTAGTCAGTGTAGTTAGGTAAATCGGGTCTAATACCGAGTGAAATCTAAAATGGAGGCCATGCTGGGAATGACTCAGGGAAAACAGGACAACTCATGGAATGTTAATGAAGTCCTGAAGAGGCCCTAGGCCAAAGTCCACCTGGAAGAAGTATTAATGAATAGCCCCCAGCAGATTTGGAGATAGCCCATCACCAAGAAGTGATAATGAAGTCCTTCCTGCTCAGACTACTTCTTTGGCCCACCTGTGTCCACCCCTCGGGCCTTCCAACCTACATTCCATCACTGAAAGAACTATAAAAAGGGGAGACAACAGCCCTTCCACGGATTCCACCTTCTGGGTCCCCTTCTTCCTCCGGGAGAAGTCTTTTCTTCTGTCCTTTAATAAATCTCTAATTTCTACTCTGACCTTGCCTCGGCGTGCTTCTTTGGTGTTATTCTTCAACATCGGGGAGCAAGAACTCGTCACCGGTCAACAACGGTAACACATTTTCCTGACTAAAATAAAGTACTAGGGTAGTTCAAAGATACCCAGTTTGTTTGTCCCCATCCAAAATTATTATTAAAAATTCATAGTTAATTAATAATTTCTACTTTTTATTTGCATATTTTTAATTTTTTTATTTGTTCTAATTAGTTATACATGACAACAAAATGCATTTTCTTTCATTGTATACAAATGGAGCACAACTTTTTATTTCTCTGTACATGATGTAGCGTCACACAATATAAGTAATCATACATATGCTTAGGGTAATGATGTCCTTCTCATTTCACCATCTTTCTTATTCCCATGACCTCCCCTCCCCCCTTTTACCCACCTAAAGTTTCTCCATTTTTTCATGACCCCTCCCCACACTATGGCTCAACATCCATTTATCAGAGAGAACATTTGGATTTGAGGGATTGGCTTATTTTGCTTAACATGATATTCTCCAACTCCATCCATTTACCTGCAAATGCCATAATTTTATTCTCTTCTAATGCTGAGTCATATTCCATTCTGTATGTATACCAAACTTTCTTTATCCATTCATTTACTGAAGGGCATCTAGGTTGGTTCCACAGTTTAGTTATTATGAATTGAGCTGCTATAAACATTGATGTGGCTGTGTCAGTTCTACTGCATAGTATTATTTTTTAAATGTACAAAAGCGGTAAACTGCAGAAAGAGATGCAAATAGTTGATTCAACAATACAATTCCTATGAAATTTAGCTTAACCAATTTATGCTAACTAAACTTTGAAAAGCAAGCTATGCATTGATGTTGAATGGTCCTTTCACATAGAAAGGCTTCAGTGAACAAAACAATCAGTGTTTTGCTTTTGTGTATTTTTTTTAACTTACCTTTAAGATCAGGACATTAAGCAAGCATCATGTCAGAGTGTGGCCTTTGTATCTTCTTTTCCATTCTTCCATACTGTGAATTGCTTGTCTTACTTTTTTTTTTGCCTGGTTCCATGAATATTAATTATTATTTTTATAATAATAAATATTATTATTTATTATTTGTTTAATACATGTTTAATCTATGAAATACTAATTCTCACATAGAATGCATGTTTCAACATGCTTTTCTAGCTCCTAGAGTAAAATTGTATTTGCAAACTGTAGCATCTTTTTCTCACTATAAAATATATGCTGAGTCTGCAGTCCAGACAAAGGGATCTGTGTGGTCTTTAGGGATATTTCATTCAGTCTGTGGTAGAGCTGCAAAATTATCTTTGCTTTTCTATAGAGAACAACTTTCTACTGGCTTCAGGGCCAATGCCTTCCAAATGCCTCTTGTCTTCATTTCAATAATACTAAAAAAATACTGATTTTTTTTTTTTTGCTTTTTCATTGTTCCCAAATTCCATACTGAATGTCATGCTCCTGAGAAAGTACATTTTTAAAATATATTACAAATTATTAAATCACAGACCTCTTGATTTATAATAAAGTTATCAATCATCTTTTCAGGTGAGTCATTTCCAAAAATTATTAATCTATATATACTACAAACTGACTCTTGTACTTTAAGGAAGTGGCATTTTATAACCTGGTGTATATACTTCTTGAAACCTGAAGAGAGGCTATCGCTATCATCAAGACAGCAATATAAGAAACACAAGGTGTCAGAATTTTTGCTATCTTTCAGATTTCAAAAATAAATTGTTAGGAAGTCTCTCTCTCTCTCTCTCTGTCTCTCTCTCTCTCTCTCTCTCTCTCTCTCCATGTGTATATCTATATCTTAGAAATAAGAAAATTAAACAATTATGTTTCGTGTATTTAAATAAACAAGATTGAATGAATTCACTAATTATTTTGATTTTATGTAAGTTTAACCTGGGGATTAAGGGGGAATAGAATTTGAGATACCTCCTGTGTGAATTTTCATATTCCTGTCAGATCTTGATCATGTGCCTTCTTGTACTTTGAAAAATATCTGTAACTAGTGAATTTAAACAAAATAGTAAAATGTAGCCTCCAAATGGAGGTTTTGTATTTCCTAGTGGATAAATGGATAAATATTCATGCTCAGTGAACTCTTTCATTTGGCAGAATATTATACTTTAGGCAATACATAAAAGAAATTAAGTATTGCATCAAATATTCATGACAAGGAAAAACATAAGGACATATTCTTACAAGGAAACTTTTGGGTGCCCTGAGCTAGGGTAATGATGTCCTTCTCATTTCACCATCTTAAAAAATAAAAGTCTCAATTGAAGTCAAATGTTTGATATGTATCCAACCAAAATACTTACCTGTCAAAATTACCCCCTGCTTAGACATTTGACAAATTCAGTCTGACAAACAAGAAAATAATTCCACGTGATACAAAACTATAAACCAATTCCATCTTCTTTTTATTACTATAGTCACATATAGTATAGCTACTGTATATTATTGCTGACAGAAACACAAGAAAAACAGATTTCTAAACCCAATCCTTTCATTTAAGGGACTCATGATCTATCAGGGTTGAAGATGACAAAACAATTTGCTTCTTAAATCAATGAGATGGATTAGTTTCTAATAGTAGCTCTTACCCCCTTTCTCATGCTTATTGGATTTTAATAAGCTATGTATGAGATTATTTAATGAATAAATTATTTGAAAATGAAATTACCCTCACAGCTAGCCTTAAATTGTGCTCACATGCATGATTGATCTTACAAATTTGTCACCTGAGCAAAGTACCATTTACCTCTTTTCCAGAAATACGTAGTTAGTGGTAATATAATACACTGTATACATCAGTAGAAACCTATCTTCTTGTTTATTCAGATTTCCAACCTCTGTCCTTAGCTCACATCAAAATCTCCAACTTCACAAATTAAAGCTGAAAATCAAACTACCTTGAACTATTTCTGTATATGATGTCAGTGCTTAGATATTTTTGCATTCAATGTCTTTATCACTAAGAGAGGCATTAGATTTCTTTTTTAAAAACCACCTTAACAGAAGTCACATTCCAATTGATTTAGTGAGATGAATGCCATTCACACTTCAGTTTGCACCTATTTGAAAATTCTCATAAGGGAATAAATCTACACTTTCCAGAATGATTGTGCATAAGGAAGTCTGGGGCTGTTAAGAGGAGGTGTTAGACACGTATGGGAATGTATTAGTTACAATCACACCTAAATCTCAATGATTTCCAAAGTGATAGTGGTAAAGTGTATAGGGGAACTGAGAGAGTTGGCAAAGATTAATTACACTTGACTTTCCTCTTGCTAATTACAAAGGGTAAAACTTTATAACTTCTGTTAGTGGGACATTTAGGCTATAAAACTTTCTGAAAATAAATACAAAAGATATTAAGAAGTTAGTTATTCAGCACATTTAAGTTGTTCCTTTATATAAAGGAACATACAGGTTATAGTATTTTGATATTAATATGATATCTAATTTATAGATAAATGCATTATCTGGATTTTTCAAGAATTTGATTAGTGTTTTCAACCTTTGTGATAACCACATAATTGTGCCATTTACTTTCCTGTAGTAATTTGCAGTAAAAACCTCAAACAGAAAGAAAGAACCTGAAAGAGTACGTGTGACTCAAATCCAGGCATGTAGGGAGATGAAACACAAATGGTTAAATGAAGGGAACCCAGATAAGGCAGGCATGAAAGCAGCCCTAAAGAACAATAGAAATCTAACTGATCCCCTGATGCCTTATGCAGGAAAAGTAAATCAACAAACACTGAGAACCAGCCTGACCAAAATCCAGGAAGGCAGTGTTTATTGTGGAAGGTTTAGAGGCTGATAGATTTGGGTTCAAGTACTAGCTCTGCAATTTTTTTTCTTTGTATAATAATAAACCGTCTTTGGAGTCATTATTTTTAAACTATTGAAAATAACACCTGCTGGATTAGTTGTCATAATAAACTAAAATAAAGAAACTCAGATATAGAAGGAGAAACTAATGTAAGAGACTGAGATGTGATGAACAGGGAGATAAGAGAACAATTAGAATGGTATGTTGTTAGAGAAAGAAAGAATATAATTAGTAAGAATATTATATGGCCCACAATTTATTTCATTGAATTACTTCACTTTTAAAATTCCATTAAAATATATCCATTTTTGATAAGTCATAAAACTTCTGAATCCAAAAACATGGTATCAGTAATTATCATAGGAAACACTTATAATTTCACTTGAATGAACATTAAAATTAGGAAACCCACATAGACCCAGTGCATCTGGACAATGACAAATCTAGCTTTGTGGATTCATCCTTTTGCCTGTGTATCTTAGCACTTATCATAAAACCTAAAATCATTCCTGAACACCAAAGGCAAGTAATTTTTTCAGTGACTAATGGAGTTTATGATAAGCAGTAATAAAATTTCTTTCAGGTGACATTGATAAATAAAATTAATCTTCTATGCTTTATTTTGAAAAACACCAATAATATATTTACACACACAAGGTGGGTTTTACAAGGTGACTGGGCAAGTACTATTAATTTCTCTGGGTTTCCATAAGAGAAAAGGAACAAAATGGAGACTCAATTGTCATCTGGAGATAGGATTGACTGTCTAGCAAACAAAATAACAATGGAAATACAATGAAATTCAGAAATCCTGTGGTAGGAAGTGATTTTGAACAGTCTTTCTTGAAGAAGAGCATAAGATTATTTTGGATAGAAAATTGGAAGTATATGTCCCAATACTTTCTTAAGAAGCTATCACAACATTCCACCTGGGTAGCTTCTTTTGAATTCAGAAAAAGAGCCAAACTGAGAAGGAATTGCTGTGGCTTAGTGAGAGGAAGGAACTCAGACCTACATGAATAAACTCCAAGCACTGTTCTGAAAGCAGGAAAAGGATATATACAAAGCACCTACTATATGCCTTAGGGATAAGAGAATAGTGACTGCCAATTTTCAAAACTGGTTGCTAAGGGGATTTTTAGCTTTGCAGCAAACTTGAAGTTTAACAAATAAGACATTTTCATGTAGTGTTGAAAAAAATGAAGAAATTTTCTCACAAGTATTTTTGACAGCTCTTACAAAAGTACATTCTGATGATTTAGTTTTAAATGGATTAGAAACATGCAGATTAAGTTTCTCTAGAAAGAAGCTATTTAAAAAACAAGGGTAAGTTGCTGGGCTAAGGATAGTTTGGCACTGGACAGCATAGTGTCTTTGAAAACATCCCTCAAATATTTGATGAACCCAAAAGGCTGCCAGATTCCCAGAAAATACTGAATAAATGATGCTTATTCTTAAGTAAGCTAAATCTCCTAGTGGATTTACAATCACTAGGATATTATTAACTATGGGATATGTAAGGGAAGTGAGTGGTCAGAAGAAAGACAAATAAGGATATACTTTCCAGTTCTTTTTACTCAATTGCTAATTAATTTTTTATCCCCAGTGTAATAGAAAGAGATAGGAAGACAGAAAGAGAATGTGTGTGTGTGTTTGTGTGTGTGTGTCTGTGTGTGTGTTTAAATCTCCTACTTTGAGTCTTTAGCACAGTGGTGGATCCTTACTTTACTCTCCATTGCATATAATGCCCTGTATACTTATGTTGAATTTCATTATTTTTATTGCTTTACAATTTAACTCATACAGAAATTAAAAGTAATTTATTATTCTCCAAGAACTCAAAAAACTTGATTTTGTTTTATTTATGTTTGCATTGTGAAACATGAGAAAAAGGGTAGAATTCATATTTAAAAGAGTGGCTATATAGGAGGTAAAATAGCAAAACTCCTTTTACTTTCTTTTAGAATTTACCATGTCTGCCTTGCTCCACTTTTGTCTTTTCATATGTTAACTGATTCTTCGAATATATTACACCCTGTCTTCAGGGTATTTTTTCTACAAGTTAGTTTGTATCTCCTACAAAATGCTGTTTAACTGAACACAGCTCCTCTCCCAGCAGGCTCTCCTCAGTTATGCTCCTGTCTTATAGAGATTCTTGTCCTCAGTGCCTCTGCAAATCATAGCCCCTTCATAGAACAGGACAGGTTCCTTTTGTGCCACTCAATCATGTTCACTCAGAGAATTGGCTGTGGTGTCCACACCCTCTCCAAAGCATTACATGACCTTTCCAGGTATAATGGACCTTTCCAATTCTATCCCTTGGTTTCCAACCTGCTCTCCTCACCCCCACTGTTCCCTTGATAGACGAGAGCAGGTCCTGTTTTTATCTCTGTCTTCCAGAATGGAAGACAGCATGTTTTTTTGTAAGCAGCCCCTCATGCATGGTCTGTTTCCCAAATGCTCTTGCATCTGGATGGAGTTTTGTCAGGTAGAAGTGGGATTTGTTACTTCCAAAACTAAAGAACTTTAATTAATTTACCTTTTGCACTCCATCTTGTAGTGAGAATAATTCTTCGAGGCCTTGTGGGGTGAAGGTGGGATAGTGGAGCCACTAAATGGAGGAAATGTGACCCGCCATGTTGAGTAAAACTGCCTTCCAACCACAAATGTCCATGTTAGACTGTTGCATGAACCAGAATTAAACTCATATTTTATCAAGGCACTGACATCTTGAAATTTATTTTTTACAGTGGACAGAATTACCCTACCCAGCATACACAGAAACAGTAACTCAATAATTACTGAAAGAATAAATGATTAATAGATTAGAGAGCAAAACTGTCCAGCTCTCTAAGAGCTCTTTTCTCTGAGTGCAAGAAACCTCAGTCTGAAAGTTTATTTATTTATCTTTAGTTTATAATCTCAAATGCAAATGGCACTGGCGAGGAAGGAAGATGTGTCATCAAATGTTGTCAATTAAAAGCTTTAAATATTTTTAAAAGCCTCCTTAGAATTTTCCATTTTCTTTATACCTAACATACCACTGGAACATACTCCTGCTCCTAGAAGCAAATATTTGTTGAATACTTTCAACATGCCACATACTGATGTGAGCATTATATTTGTATTCACTTATTTAATCTCACAATGATTCTATGAAGAATACAGTAGATAATGCAAACAAAGCACCAAATGGTTTAGTAAGTCCAGCAATCAGACTCCACAGATTATATTGCTCACTGAGTCTTAGAGAAATTGAATTTTCACTACCATATAATAAGGGCTGGGACTGTAGATTGGCATGGTGCCAAGAGGTTGGAAATGGAAGACAAATGCAGTGGATGAGACAGCCCTGTCTAGGGCCATAGATTGAGTGAAGTTAAAAATAACTTTTACTCAATAAAATGCTGATGCTTACCAGAGAATAACAAAAGAATCTTTAAATGTGTTAGTTCTGCTCTTAAGCAGTATACACTACATTATGGCAGGTGATATATGTACTCAATCTATTGCTCCAGACAGGGCTGTGCCATCCACTGTATTTGTCTTCCACTCATTTAAAGGATTTTCTAAGGAGGTATAGATCACTGGCTCTTCATGCCTGGAAACAGAAGCACACTGGGGCTATATGAACCTCTACAGAGGGTCCTTTCAAGTGTTGGCAATCAAGATTATAAATACATAAAAGAACCACGGGATCAGTAGGCACAAAAGTGTGTCTGGACACTTTCATCCTTTTATTTCAATTTAAGCAAGAACCATTAGTGAGCAAATGCAGTTCTCAAGAGCTCTAACCATATACAAATGCGACTCAGGTGGCTTCCTCTCCAGGGGCTCAAAATCAAGTAAAGGAAAGAGGAGCAAGGCCAGCAGGTCTTGTGGTTTCCATTGTTTCATTTGGCTATGGTTTCAGCCCTTGGCTTGTTCTGCACACTTAAGGAAAAGCAAACCTCAAAGGTTTGGCTAGAACTTTACGAGTTGTTTGTGAAATTCCCAAAGACAGAAAAATAAACCACAGAGCTTTGGGTGAAAAATGTAGCACTGTGTTTTTAATGGAAATTCTCATAATAACTCTCCTCCTTCAAGTGTGCAGTTACCACCCTCAAGATGCTCAGCTTCATAGTTTGCATTTTTAATACATAGCCTTTTTTTTCCTTTTGAAGAAAGATCTTGACAACAGTGGAATAAAATTTAAACCATAAAACAAGTACGGAATGATAGCAAATGTCATTGAAATAGCTTGCAAGACAAGAGATGAGAATTTTGTCCTAATTTTACCACTATGAATATACTTAAACTTCAATAGGTCACATGATCCTAATTTCATGAATACAGTTTTTTTTTATTCATTTGAGATGAGTAGAGTTAATTACACTCTTTCATATATAGTGTGCTCTCTCAAGCTCCATTTTTTTATACAGTTTAATAGTTTCCTCTTCTATCCTGATATTCTTTGGTTTCTATCTTCCACATACAAATTCTCCATAATTTGTGTGGATTATGACTTTGGATATATATTGTATATGTCAGTGGCTGTTTGAGAAAGTAGAAGTCACTTTAGTGTTTATTTTATTTTTTATTTTTTGCTTTTAGATATACATAACAGTAGGGTGTATTTTGACATATTATACATATATGAGGTGCAACCCATTACAATTTTGATCCCATTCTTGTGGTTTAACATGACATGGAGTTGCACTGGTTATTTGTCCATATATGCAAAGGAAATTTATGTCCAATTCATTCTACTGTCTTTCCTATTCCCATATCCGTTTCCTTCCCTTCATTCCCCTTTGTCTAATCCAGTGAACTTCTATATACTGCCCCTTACTACCTTCTCTTGTTATGGGTTAGCTTCCACATATCAGAAAGGACATTCAATCTTTGGTTTTGGGGGACTGGCTTATTTTACTTAGCGTGATATTCTTCAGTTCCATCCATTTACCAGCAAATGCCACAGAAAATGTGATATATATATATACACACACAAGGGAATATTACTCCAGAATTTATTTTAAACAGGGAATTTCATGTACAGGAATGCTTTATCAGTGATAAGCCAAACAACAGATGCTGAAGCAAACAGAGTTAGGCAACAGCAGGATGTATTCGCATTATTCAGTAAATTCCTTGGAGCAGCACACCAAACACAGCATATATTATCTCCACAATCAAAAGTAATCTTTTAGTATAAAGGGATATATGAATATGCTTCAGCCTTCTCTACCACCAAGTAACTTAAGTAACAGGAATCTAAATATTCATGGTGTTTTCCTCCCAACCTCTGACTAAAAGTAGTTTCAACAAGACATTTGGGGCACTTGCTCCTAGCAGCAACTAAAGAGCCAACTAAATATCACCAATATAATTGAACTATGTGATGTTCTATGGAATGGGCAGTAACTAAAGTCACTGAATACCATTTTGTGGCAGAGATCAAGGAAGAGGCCATAGCCCTGAGCATCTCCATTTCTTTCCAGAAACCCTTGGTTACAGTCAGAAATAACTGCAGTGCTTTGTGGCCATCACTGTTACTATGATGTACACCTGCAGCCATCAGTTGATTTTCTAAATAGTTGCTATGGACCACTGTTTCACTTAAACAACTGCACTCATTCTGCCATGCATACCTGTCACTGATTAATTATTTCAGTTTCCCTAGGCAAGGAGGTTATCACTGGATTAGAGGGTTAGCACATGAGCTTCCCAGTCTCAGCATTCCATTTTAGGATGTTTCCTGGGACCACTCACAGTATCAGGCACCATATCAGTCAGATTCTAATCAGAAAGCAGAAACTGCTCTAGTATTTCAGCTATAAAATTCAACACAGAGAATTATTTTAAAATGGAGGTTAAAAAAAATCGGGAAAACAATTGCAAAAGTGAAGCAAACCACAGGTTGGCAGGAGATCACTAGGGATGGAGACAATAAGAGATATTCTAAACAGTTGCCCTGCTATCCTATCCTGTCCTGTCCTAATCATATCTTATCTTTATCCTACCTTATCCTAGTCTATGGCTGGAATGACATTAGGAAAGGGGAAAGATTCACTGAAATCCAGACATTAAGAAATCTAGAAGTTTCAGAAAGCATGTCAGGAACTGCTGGGTAGGTGTTAGGGTCACACAAATAGCAACTGTGTAGGGAGGAGCTGCAACCATCTAGAGACAACGTCCTCTGCAGCAAAATGACCACCCAAAGCAGACAGAGAGGAAGATGAGAACACTGTTATCTTTTTCTTAGCCAGAGCTTTCACTTGCCAAACCTTACCAGAAGACAGTTGGTAATGGACCCATGGAAATGACACCCACAGGGGAAAAGACAGGGACATTTTTTAAGAGCAAACAAGAGACACAACAAATTTAAGTTTCTCTTTTACATAAAAGTTATAGTGTTATCAATTCTTTTTCTTTAAACCATTTCTATTTGTCTCAAATTAATGATTGCCTCTGTTGACCACCTGTGTGGTCCTCAAATTCCTGGTAATACCATCAATGCTGCATATCATGTCCTCAAAGATCTTCTCATAGGGACTCTGTAAGATTTAATTATGAAGAAAGGAACTTTTGAGTGTTGATCTATATAAACAGTAATCTCTTCCAGTATTACACATTCTCCAAATGACTACTTACTTTCTAGTTTGTATCACACAAAAATGAAATATTTTTGAGACAGTCTTGCCAATAAATAGTACTGATCAAATGGGAGGTTTTGACTCAGCTGAGCTCTAGAACATATACTCTTTTTTTAATTGCATGGCTATACTTATCAAGATATATTTTACCATGCAATTTTTTCTTCTGTATGTTATTTAGCAATAACTTAATGTGTTTCCTGTCTTTTCATTCCATTATTGTTTATTTTACAAATTCCTTAGTAGTTGATAATAATACATACTGGGTTCAATTAATACAAAAATCTTGTAAGTTGATGTTTATGGACAGTTTATACTTGTTCATGTTTATTAAAACAACGATTTCTGATGTAACCAAACCTAATTTCTACATGTTTTGTGTTCTTGAGTCTTATCAAGCAAAACTTTCAAGTACAGAAAACTTAAAAGTACAGAAAAATATTCTTCTGTGGGTTCTTTTTTTAAATTTTATAACTTTATATTGTTTGTCATAGTTCACCTTTGTTTTATTTAGGAATTTAACTTCCTTTTGCTTTATTTAATCTACTGATATTGTCCCACACAATATGGAAAACACTCCATGTGTTCCCAAATGAGAGGTATTTATTTGTACTTTATTTCCCTATAGTATAGCACTCTGACTTTGAACTCTTTTATTCCTTGGGTATGTTTATCTATGATCAGGATATTGTTTTAAGCATGGTGGTACATGCTTATAATATCCCACCTACTCTGGAAATTGAGGCAAGCTGATAGGAAGTTCAAGGCCAGCCTGGGTAACTTAGTGAGACCCTGTGTCAAAATTTACAAAAATGAAATGGACTGGGGATGTGGCACAGTGGTAGAGCACACCTGGTTCAAGCTCTACTACCACACACGCATGCCCACAGAAATATAAGTATATTTTGTAAACATAGGATGCGATGGATGATCACTCCTTGGTCTTTTGATTTTTTTTTTATTTCTGGAGACTGAATTCGATATTTATAGATATTTGTTTTTTAAATTTTGTGGTCAGTTTTTATAAATTGTTCTTAAAATCAAGTTGTAGTATTTGAAAACACCTCTTTTCCATATTCTTTTATCATTCCTTCTTTATCTCATGTGTTTATAATCATGATTGATTCTCAGACGTATGATCTTACGCAAGTGATAAACTATAGGCTTTATTCTGTGTATTCAAAAAACTGATCAGTTTTTGTTAAAATTATATGCAGATTCTTCCCTATTACCAGGCAGTAAAGAGTCAGATCCCAGCTCTGTCCATTCTGCCTCCTGATGTGCATCAAGCTGTCCTCACTGGCTGTTTCTTGCCTACTTCTGTGCTCTTGTTTCAGTCCCGCCTACTGGGTCAGCAAACTCTGGAACCATGAGACCTTTCCTCCAGAACACAGCTGGGAAGCCAGGCCAACATTCTCAGAAACCAGAGGGAAAGGAGATGCTATTTTCCCTGGAGTTTGCTCACAATGCTGAGCCCAGTCAGGTTTCTCCTCCATGACTGGAGAGTTAGTCAACAGCAGTAGCGTCTTTCTTAGGTGCCAGCCACTGTGCTCATTTCTTGATATGTACAAGTTCATTAAGTTTCACAAAACTCCAGTGAGAGAGCTGCTATCTCCATTCATATTTTATAGAAGAGGTGAACAAAGCAAAGGCAGATGGAGTAAATTGTCTATGGTCCTTAAGTCCAGAGAAAGCCCAGATACATTGACAACTGACCCCGCCCTTGGGTATTTACCTCTCCCTCCATGTTATCTTCTTATGTCTGCCAAGCTCCCAGAGGGAGAAGGTATTTTCTTGTCCATGGGCCAGGACTGTTCAAGGTCATCTACATGCAGGAGTAAATCAAAGACCCAGGACAGGGTTAGCATGCCTCAAGCTCTATACTTGCCCCATGTAGGGGGACTTTTTACATAAAATTCAATGGTGGGCCACATTGAACCTCTGTTACAATAGAGTAGCAATTGGAGTTGGCCAGCATCTGCTCATCCAACTTCAGTCTCTGGTCCCACAACCCACAGTAGCCTGATGGCTCCTTTCCACTGGGCTTCATTAAGGAGCATCAGGGTTTGGCCTGAGTGAAAAGTCCCTCTATTATCTGTTTAACCTCTAGAGTCAGATCAGATAAGTTGATTTTAGGGAATAAGTTCTTCCTCTTTATCTTTCTGCTTCCCACTAAATCCCTGGCACCCAATATAGACTGGTCCAGAAAATTGCCCCACAAATGTGTCATTCAGTGTTTATGATTCTGGGATTATCTTGCATCCATAGTGGGGAGATTGAACCGAAGGAACAAAATCTGAATGCAAAGAATTGATAAGGCACAGTGCTTCAGAGCTATCTTCTCTTGCTTCTAGTCCTCTCCTTCTTCCCTACCTTATTCACTCATTCATGACACATAGTTCATTCGTGACACATTTGTGGGGCAATTCTCTGGACCAGTCTATATTGGGTGCCAGGGATTTAGTGGGAAGCAGAAAGATAAAGAGGAAGAACTTATTCCCTAAAATTGACTTATCTTTTCTGACTCTAGAAGTTAAACAGAAAATAGAAGGACTTTTCACTCAGGCCAAATTCTGATGCTCCTTAATGAAGTCTTGTGGAAAGAAGCCATTATGTTACATACATTATCAAAAATTTTATGAAATAAATAAATTGAGAGCACACCATGCTCCCAGAGGAGCATGTAACACCTAAACAGCTTAAACAGCTGATCTGCACTTGTTTCAATTTGGTGCTTTAAATGAAAATAATGACAAGTATATATATGTATGCATGCATATGCAAGATATTTTATAAGTGTGTTATTGTTTTCTTAACATAAAATTTGTCTTATTTTGTATTTTTTAATTCCATTGTCAAAAACAATCCTTGTATTTTCTAAACTAAATAAAAAATATGAAAAATAAAAACATGACTTTCTTGGCAAAATGAAAATTTGTTGGTCTTGTAAGTCTTCAGAAACTTATTGGCCCATAAAACACAAAATTCTGAAAGTTGTTGCTTTTAGGGTTTATTAGGCATGTGCATGTATCTAGCAAATCCTTCTCTTCTCCTGTGTTAGACTGAATCTTGAACAGTGCTGACCCGTGCTCGGGTGTAAGTGTGTAAGGACTTCTCATCTACAGTAATTGGCCTGTTTTTGATCAATCCCAATAATCATTTTGCTTAATACCTATTGTCTATTAGGAAGGTGAACTTTTGACCTACATCTGAGTTGTTATTTTTTTCGGTCTGTGACTTATGGCTCCCTGAATTCCTTTTTATTGAGTTATTTTCTTGGATTTATATTTAATTCATATTGCCTCAGAAGAAAATAAAATGTATAATGATTAAATTGCTCAATTCTTGGATAGAATTTGGAGAGCAATCTATTAATTTTACACATTTCTTGACTGGAGCAAATTGTTCCGACAAACCTATCACCTAATCTCTTTCAAGGCAATGAGTTTCTCATTGATCTGCTAGGCTGCTAGCCCCAGAAAGGTGCAATGATAAGTAATCAGCTACCATGAAAATGAATGCACAGCACTGTATTTTTGGAAACTCACAGTGAAAAATAACAAATGAAGAGATCATTTTCAATTACTATAGATTTCTACCTTTGAAAAGAATTTGCAGGATGGTAAATAAAAGGACAAATGCACTAAAAAGTATAAATGATTATTAATATTAATGTAAATTACAAAAATATTAATATATTTTGGAATACTGGACAAGGAATAGCACTTGAAATGCATTTAAAATCTATTTATTCACAAAATCTAACTTGCATTAGGTCATATATTTTATAAATTTTATCACATTCAAAAGCAATCAATGCATATCTTATTAAATGTAGATAACAAAATAAAATTAACTAATTTATTATGTATTCTTTTATGTGCTTTTCTGGATTTAATCAGTGTTAAAGCATTTTATGTCATAATATTAAAATAATAAAAATTCATAAAAAATTTACTATTTGGGAAGTGATCTCATATGCAGATGAAATGTATTTTTTGGGATATCTCCATGTATGCTATGCTTCATTCATATTGTTTCTTTTCTGTCCTCACTCAAACCTTATTACATATATCATGAAAATGTCACTGATCTGATAAATATGGATCAACGAACAGTCAAATATATGACCTTTGAATAAAATAGAAGGAATAAGGAAGACCAATAGTTCTTATTTATTGGCCAGGAGCTCTGCTTAGGGAGATATACATAGATATTTAAGTTAATAATCTCATTAACTACCATTATTATATTCATTCATAGCAAAGAAAACCTCCATTGAGAATTTTTTTAAACTATTACAAAAACATATTATTACTATAGAGAGGAAATACAAACCAAAGTTATCTTCTAGTCTTCTTTTCTATGTTTATCTTCATCAGACAGTCTCTTCTGTCAGAAAAATATTAAAACTAGCTAATAAAATGCAGTTTGGAGAAATCTTGGACTAAAGAAGGGAGTCAGCATTTCAGGGGTTCAAATCCTGAAGAGGAAAGAAATGCAAGGATGAAGAGTAGTACATTTACAATAGTTTTTCATTTTGGACACTGGCAAATTCCCAGGGCAGGACTGAACAGAAAGTAACATCAGAGGATTTTTAAAATATTTTTTGCAGGGAGGGATGTAGTGATTCACAGTGATAGGAGAGGAAAATATTAGAGATGGTGTTTATCAGGATCTTGAGGAGGCAAGATGGACAAGAAGACAGTAATAGAGAAATGAAGTGACATTTACTTTCTTTTCCCATCAGATCTTTGCCAAATCTTAATATATGCATGCGTGGGAAAATTCAAAACATTCGGAGAAAGATGTTAAGTAAGGGCTAAAAACTAAATAGAGCTTTTAAAAATCTGATAGTTTTAGGATGGCAAGAAATGGACCTTCCTGTCCACAAACAAGGAAGAAATGTAAAATGCTCAATAATTTCAGTTAAGACCACTGGAAACCTAGTATGCTGTTGTAAGAACCAAGTAGAATAAACAGTCTTGCCAAAGCTTAAATCAGCTGAGAAATATGGGACTCAAATTGGATCAAAGGGATCTATCCACCTGCCTACCACAGGAATATGAAATTGTCTCTAAACAAAAGTAACATCATTCAGAATCTCTGCAAGCTTTTTACACACAATAATTGGCATTCAATTAAAAATCATTGAGCTTGACTGGATATAGGAATAGGTGACCAACACCCAAGAGAAAAAAATTAAACAAACAACAGAAATAAAACACTAGTGATTAAAATTTGGGGCTTATGAGAAAAAAAATTATGCAATTTTGATTCAAATGTTCAAAACCTTGAAAAAAAAAGAGGTGAAACACTGAAGACTTTTACCAGAGGTTAAAAATCTGAGTGAAACATATGAATACTTTTGGATCAAAAAGTAAAATTTCTGAAATTAAGAACTTAATAGATGTGTTGAACAGAAAAGAATAATAATTAGTGTTTATTAGAATAGGGAACATCATATTTTTCTCCTTTTAAGGTAATTATACTTGCTATTTCTTCCACTGTGAAAGAATTTGTTGATTTACTCATGAAAGACTCTCCAATCTGAGCCTGAGTCTACGTGTCACCTTTTCAGAGGGGACTGCTCTTGTCACCCTGCTTAGAAGGTCTCCTCCTACTCTATATACCTACTCATCACAGTTTCTTTTCTGTTCCCTTCAAAACCTTTGTAAGTAAGTGCATAAAATTATAGCCAGTGAAAAGAATAAACGTAGAGCTCTTTTTTTCTGTGTAAGCCTAGGGGAATTATGTAGTTCTTTGAGACCTTCTTTTTATCTCTATAACAGTGATATTGATACACAATTTAAACATTGTTGAAGAATACATGATATAAGTCATGTAAAGCACCTAGCAAAGCATAAGGATGGAATTTTCATTTTATCCAAGGTTAAAACAAAACCAAGTTGAAAAGTTGAGGCTATTTGGAAAATTTACTGAAAAGCAATAGTCATGATAATTTGAAAATAGGTGCATCACAGTACAAACTATTGTAGATGTGAAATTTAGTTCCAGAGCTCTTTCAACAGTTTACCTGTGTACTGATATTGGTTTTTCAGTTTCTAAAAATATAAAGCGAGGGTACTATATTTTACATATCATAATTTTGAGGCTGAAAGAATATTCCATGTAAATTTGCTATTTTCATTAAATTTGACCATAATATAAATCCCCATTTCATGACATAGCAAATATTCCAGACGTTTCATTGTCCAAATATTAAGCATCACTTCTCACTTGAGGTTTGGCAGTGTATGCCCTGAAAATATCTCTCTGTGTTATTGCATCTTGATCAAGTGGAGAAAGATACAGAAAGGAAGTTCATGCCTGGGAGTTTGCCAAAATCACATTGATTTTATAATTAAGGGCTATTTCCTACATGAAGCATTTAATTCTTTGATACTCAGGTATTGAAAATGATGTTGTCAAGTTAAAAAGAGAGTAAATCACCATTCTCTTCCTTAAATAAAATATTATTGAGGTTGGCTTGAGATCAATAGAGAGATCATTCGTGGAAAGAATAGCATCTTTATTCACTGTTTTAAGCAGATATATGCAAAGCTGATTTTGGATTCTCTAAGTCAGGGGTCAGCAAGCTTTTCTTAAAGTAAGGTCTCTCTTGGAACTAATCAACACCGCCTTTGTAGTGTGACAGCAGCAGAGACAATATGTGAGAAAATGGGAGAAGCCATGCTCCAATGAAACTCCATCAACAAAAGCAGGCAGCCTATCATCCATGGGGTGTAATTTGTCAACTACTATTTCAAGTGATTAAGAAATTGTTATGATGGGACATTAAATGTATAGACAGGGTACATGGCTTATTCAGGATAAATGATTTGTCCCAAATCTGTGACTTAAAACAGATATTTATAGATAGTCTAAATCTAAATTAAGAAAAACAAAGGTTGCCTTTCACTTTTAGTGGAGACTTCCTAATCATACATAAAGTCCATTTTTTATTTCTTCTAGACACACAAACCCCTTATAGTGAAGTATGGTCATACACTTGCATTTTAGCCAACAGAAATGGGCAGAAGTTTTTAAATATGTGTGGTTTTTAGTCCTAGGTCATTAAAATCTCCAATGTATCATCCTTACTTGCTTTCCCATCTGTCAGCCAGATGCACAGGGTCCAAAACAGACTGAGACTCCAGGGGATGGAAGGAGCCTGGGTCACAAAGTGTGAGAAACGCAATCCCTAGCCCCCTCCCTGCCACCAGCTGAACTCTATATGCGTGACAATTAACTTAAATTTTGTTGAGTTGAGAAAATATCAGGACTGAAATTTTACCAACTAACTTTAAGTACCATAAAGTACAAATTGGTATGAGAAAAACTAAATGTGCAGCACTGAATGTAAGGCTGGCAGCAGTTAGTGAGGGCACAGGTATGCTAGGCCTGTAACTGCAACCCCTGCTTCAACATGTTAAACACTGTGGAAATGAGGCCAGAGATATGTTAAAAGGGAGACTATGAACAACTAGACCTGTAATCTTAGAAGTGTCTGGAAAAAGTGAGAATGTGTGTTGGTTACTCTTGGCTGTCCCCAAAAAGATATTGCAAAAGATGAGTTCTGTCAATGACTGGATGGTTTTCATAATAAAATACAGGGATCCATATTTGGGAAGGAGAATGAATTCTGGAGGCCAAATAGTCAATAAAAGTGGAAAATGCAAACAAACAAACAAACAAACCTGAGCATTAGAGGCCAAAAAACTTTTCTCAGTTGATTCAGGTGCTGAATCTTGACATGAAGGGGCAAAAATCAGATTAAGGGTGTAACCATCCCACTTAAGAGGACTTTTTAAGATAGCTATCATGGTCTGCCAGTAAGAAGAGAGAAAAAAGTGAAGAAAGAAGAGGAAATAAACATAAGATAAAAATGAAAGAAAAAAAATCATGAATGAAAATTGTCTAGGAAAAAAATTGGGGGATGTGGCACACAAAATTGACTGAAATAACTTCAAAGTCTAAGTTGTGAGATGATTTTATTTCAAATAAACTACAAGTCCAGATTAAAAATATTTAATTGTCCAAAAATTAAAACAACCTTAGGGACCAAAGGTTAGGAATAAGGCAGCAAAAACTCTCTTGTCCCCAAAGATGAAGATGATGAACAGATAGAACCACTCAGAGGGTGGATAGAGCTAAGACACCTCCTAAGAGAACACCTCCACCTCTCAGGAGACAGAATCCAGGCAGGTTTGGATTTGTCTCATACCTCTTTCCCAAAAGGGAATCTACAACAAATGTATGAAACAAAATTAGAAATAGGTCAAATAAACCCAATTAAACAAAAACATAGTTGCTTTTGCTCATTACTAAGTATGGTAAAATATAACCACAAAACACAAAATTGCATATCTGTGTGTATGCAGTGCATGCAAATAAATGTGCATACATACAAACATACATATACATATATATGTAGTTTTTAGTTTTTAAATTCAATAAATGCTTTCTCATTCTGTAGTTCATTGCCCATGATTCTAATTGTAGTAAGTACAGTAAATGCACTGAATGTATGTCCTAGTCATTGAGACATGCCAGGTGACATTTCTTGGCCCCAGCACCTTCTCTGTCAGTCTTCTCCATAAGACCTAGCGTAAGCCTTCTGCTTCTGCCAGCATCCTGTTGGGTAAGTAGAGCAAACCCTCAAAATGTATTCATCAAAATCAAATAAACATTGGTACCTGCTCTGCTTAGTCATTCCTAATACAAAACGACCTTCTTAGTGACAACTGAGTTTTAGAATTACAAATTGTAATAGGTTAAGTCTAGTTTTCACAAAAATAAAATATATTAATTTAATATATTTACAAGTAGAAACAGAAGAATATATATAAATATTTTCTTTCCTAATACATAGTGGGTAAAAGAAAATATTCTTCCCTAATGTAGAAAAGAGACTATCTCATCTACTGATTTTTAATGCAAAAGGGCAGTTTTAATATTACCAATTACCCAAATATAAAATATATTTTAAATCCTTTATAGTGACTGCACATCTTAGATAATTAAAAGTTAATGACCCGAGAAAATACAAGAAACTTCAGTAAATGTATTATACATATTTTATCCCTTTTTAGATTGCATAATCAAAATGAGTTAGCTTTACTAACTTTTATTTTTTAAAAAGGTGCTTTTTAAATTTTTATTATATTTAGCTTCAGAATTCTGGATACAGAAAGTAATTGCAAAACACAAATGCATTTCTACAAAATTTTTGTATAAAATAGATTCATACCTTTCATTTCATTTACAAATATAAATGCAATTAAAATATCATCAAATCTGTCACCAAAATAGAAAAGCATAACTGATATGAGGTTTTTATCCTTGCATACAGTGCTGTTCTATTTATTTAAATGCTTTTACAAATAAGTCAATCCAAATTATTAACAGGTAGTGTTGGAACAAGAGCTGAAATTTAATTCACAGAGAATATACTTAATATTTATAATTACATTGAGTTTGAATATTTCCAAAATTTAAACCACCAGAATGTCCAACATTGTCTCAAAGTTTTCAAAAAAAAAATATTATAGAGCTTGTCCACAATTCACACTTTCTCTCATCTTTATTCTTTCCTCTAGTTATAAGTTGGTGAGTTCAAAAAACAAAAGGTGGGTAAGTGTCAATGAAAATAAGGGCTCTTTTTTGCTGTTGTTTGAAGTGGCAAATGAGAAAAAAAATAACAACAGTACATGGACTTCAAGCTTATTTCATGCAATATATAACAAAAGCCAATGAGAGAAAGAAATGCTTTATGAATAGAGTGAAATGATAAAAGTGAAAGCAAAAATGAACACATCTTACCTTAGGTACCACAGAAAATTGCACCAAGATCTTTGACAGGTGATAAAGACACAACTTGGCACAATCAGCAATTATTTTTGGCATCTACAAAAGAGGTAGTGAAGCAGAAAAAATCTGTCCAAGAATTAATCTGCAGCTGCACAACAGCCATGCTTCATCATTTTCAGGCTGTGACACAAAGCGAAGCCAGGTATGTAGAAGTTTCTTAAGTATCAGCCCATCAATATAAATTTTTGGACAATCAAGCAAAGAACAGATATTAATAAATGAATAATGTATGTAAATACAACTGCAGATATTTGTCATTATTTTTTTTACCTTTAATACCCTCGAGAATAATAATCAATTTATTATAAAATATCTTCAAAAATATTATTGAATGAATGTGCTCCAAAACAATTTCATAGTTTTTAAGTAGCACACCTTTTGTTCCAACGGGGTCCATTGCCTTCAGGAGATCCTGTGCTCCCATTTCAGGTTGTTGGGTGAACCTCTTGTTTGAAACACAGGATGCCAAGCCTCTCTTGTCATGACTAATTAGATACTGAGTCCATTTTCTGAATTCAAAAAAGCAAGTTCATATACACATATGTGGGATATTTTGCCTAGTGTTATGCTGCCCTGTATACATTTAAACCTGACACTATTTCAGGAGAAATAATGAAATTACTTTATATTGACAATAACCCTCTATCTAGTTTTAACCAACTGATTTGGTATTTCAACTTGACATTTGGTAACAGGTTTAAATAAAATAGGAAGACTGAAAATGACTTTAGGAATTCATAGAATTTAGCTATTCACTAAATTGATTTTTAAGTAAAAAAAAAAGGTGATATGGCATTTATAAAATTATTTTGTATTATATTTTAATCATGTTTCATTAAAAATAATTTCCTTCTGCAAAATAAATCAAGTGTCATATTTTTCTTCTTTTTCTTTTTCTCCTAGTGAATCACCATTGTTTAAAGATGGTGAGACAATATTCATCTTTCAAGAAGAAATCCAATAACTAATTCCTACACTCTTATCTAGTCACATTTTTAAATGCACTGATAAAAGCTGGGATCTCTATTGAATGTGATTTTGGTGAAAATAATGTAAAAACATCAAATTGCTTAACAACTAAAATTTGAGATTGAATGTTTGAAGGTATATCTTTTCATCTAAATATCTAAAATATTTTATGTTAGAACATTTCTATCATATTCACAAATCACTCTTCTTTGTTTTCTCAATAAACCATCATTTAGAATTCTTTACAAATAAAACTTGAGGGGAAACTTAAAAAAACAAAAATGTTTTACCTTAATTCCTTGGACTTGAACTTCAGTGTTCGTGTGAAGAGTATAAACTAAGCCAAAAAAAAAAAAAAATGCAGAATACAATCTCACATTTCCTCATATGTGAATCTAAACCAAACCAATTGAAACTGCTCAGGATAATCAAGTGTACAACTGGAGTTAATAATTTTCATTTAGCTATAATAGCATTGCTTTCTGAATACTGGCTTTTTGCCTTGTGCATTATGTATTTTTGTTATGCCTAGCTTGTTTAAAATCACAAATTTGAATCATTTGTAATTGAATATCATAACTCGAAAGTATTCACTATTCACCCTCATCTTGACCTCACTCTCTGACTTTTTTTATTCTGACTTCATCTGTCTTCCCAACGAACCAGAACAGAACTTTAAATAAAACTCACAGCCTCCCTAGGATTCCTCATCTCTGACCTCTGTCTCTTCACCAAAGCCTTAAGAAGCACCATGTGCCTCTTCCTCTTCTGAAGCCAGCTGCTGCATTACTGAAGCAAGTTATAATTTCAGCCAATTGGGCCTTTCATAAATTCATGGTGGTAACAATGTTGCTGTTTGAAGAGCTTGAAGATTAGGACCAACTTTATCTTCTATTAGATGCAGAGTCTCTGGTCTGATTCCTAGCACCTTGATCCATTTTGAGTTGACTTTTGTGCATGGTGAGAGAAAGGGAATCAATTTCATTTTGTTGCATATGGATTTCCAGTTCTCCCAGCACCATTTGTTGAAGATGCTATCCTTTCTCCAGAGGGAGAAGGGGAGTTGCACAGAAGATGGAAGCAGAACCTCATTGTTGTTATACAGAATACATATATGATGTTGTAATGAGAAAAAGAAAAAATAGTGTGTCACATTAGATTGGATAGAGAGAAAGGATGGGAGAGGAGGGGAGGAGTAGGGAGGATAGGAAGGGCAGCAGAATAGAGTAGACAATATGATTGATGTATGTATATTCCATATATATGTATTATATATCAAAATGCATTCTACTGTCATGTATGACTAAAAAATAAATAAATAAAATTTTTAAAAAAATGAAAGCCTGGAAGCTGTAAAGATTTGCTGAGATACTGGGAAATTAAACAGCCAAACTTTTATTTGTTTGTTGGTATTGGAGATTAAACCCAGGAGTGCTTAATCACTGAGCCATAGCCCAGTCCTTTTTATTTTTTGAAACAGGATCAGGCTAACTTGCTTGAGGCCTCGCTAAGTTACTGAAGCTGGGTTTGAACTTGAGATCCTCTTGCCTCAGCCTCTTGAGCTGCTGGGATTATAGGTGTGTGCCCCGCTAAACTGACAAACTTTAAATTCTTTTTATGCCATGCTAAAAAAAAAAAAATGGACATTTGTTAAAGACATTAGAAAGCCATTAAGGTCCTTGTAGCAAAATAGTAACAAAATCACATCATTTGTTCCCCTGAATGTCCCTGAGAGCTCTATAAAAGGGGAGTTAGATTTAAGACTGGAAAAAATTGTTTGCTGTGTTTATAAGTTCTTTGCTATTATTTTAACAGGTGATCACAATTATAATTTTCTTCAAATAAACTTAAAAGCCTAAGAGATTATCATCTCTGTCAAAAACATTATAAATTATTTCTTTTTTTAAATTATAAAGCTGTGTAATAATCTACAGATAATGATGCTAAAATACTTAGAACAAGAGTGTGTGAAAATTTTCAATATTTTTCCTTCTCTGATTACACTGAAAATCATCTGATTTCATAACAGATATAATAGTATGTAAATCTGTTTTCAACAATTCAAGTAAACAGTCCCATCTGCTTCTTCTACCTCATAGAGTAAAACTTGCCAGACTTATCTCTTCTTAGGATATGACTTTCTTTCTCAGAAACTATTTGGGAGCCCATATATAAGGGACTCAGTTCTAACACCAAATCCTACATTATTTTCTTAGCCTTCCTTCCAATTATTATCTCTTAACAAGTTTAAAGTATTATAAATTTTACAAATGGCTGATCTAGTATAAATTCTGCTCCCAAATAAAGAATCAGAGCATACCCTAACCTGTGATGGCAGGTTAATGTCATAGGAAATTCAGACCATCTCTAATCTTGCTCTTATACCAGCCTCTTCATTTTTACACATTCCCAGTTTATTTCTGGGAAGTGAAAAAGAGTGTTCTCCTGCCTGCAACACTGTGATCAGAAGCAGTAATCAGTGTACAAATCCCTGATATTTAAAGAATGTAATCCACTCCACTATTGTCATGTATGTAAGAAATATTAAAAAAAAAGACAGTATCTTTTTTGGCCTACTTTGTTAGTCAGCTTTCTGTAACTATAACAAAATATTGGTGACAATCAATTTATAAATAAGAAAGGTTATTTTCTCTTACAGATATGGAAGTTGAGGTTCATTATCAATTGGCCTCATTGCTTTTGGGCCTATAATGATGCAGTACGGGCGGGGAGTGCATGGTGAAGCAAAATGGTTCACTTCATGGAGAGAAGCACAAGAGAAAGAAGAGGGGGTAGGGTTCTACAATCTCATTCAGGGACAGACCACATTGACTGGAAGACCTCCCTCAACTCTTAAAGTTTCTACTACCTCACAATAATGCCAAGCTCGGGGAATGAGCAGCTGCTACTAAGCTAAGAGCTGAAGTTGTCTAAAACTAAGTGCAATTTATCATTCACACACTCTTCTGGAAAGTACAAGCCCTCAATAAGCTACAAGGTCCCAACATAGTTACATCAGGCAGATTCTGCCTTATAATTGTTGTCTAAGTATGGTGACAGATTCCCAGGGCTTCCTAACTTTGCAGAATTCCACAATCTTTAGTGATTTTAAAACACACCTCCCCCCTTGATTTTTGAAAGGGGGCCCTACACTTTTATTTCTCAGTATATATGAGATCTACATAGTGAGCTCTACTTGACTTGATCATGCAATGCTTTCTAGCTGGGCCTTTTGTCATCACAGTTTCATGAAATACAACTTCAAGTTTCAAAGGGTCATTTTTACACAGCTGTGGTAACATTAACAATGAAAGAAAAACTTTCTAGTGGTCAATTCTCTCAATTTGGCTATCCATGGGAGATGGGAAAACTACATTAGGTTTTAAAGAAACATTTTAGTGACAATTTATAAAATTAAATTTTATTTCTCTAAAATAACTTATTTGAACAATGCAGCCTAGTCACTATGTAGCAATAGACTCTTCAAAGTTAGCAACAGATTCTTCAAAATTCTAGAAATCGTGAGGTCATCTTAACGTGTTGCACAAAGGGGTTATGTCTTAAGACTTTCTCTCTCTCTCTCTCTCTCTCTCTCTCTCTCTCTCTCTCTCACACACACACACACACACACACACACACACAGAGCTAATGGCATGCACATGGATTGTCTAGGGTTTCTGTTCATAAAGCAGCCGTTAGTGTGCTAATGTGTCTTTTTATTCTCCGAAATGTATACAATCACAGCATAAATCTTCACTTCTAAGAACTACATTTAATACCCCACATGCTAGCATTCAGACTTGAAGATCTACCTAAAAATTCTGTGTACATGTAATATTTGCATTTTAAAAATCTGTTAAGTCTATGATGTATCTTATGATTAACTTATTCCCTTTTCTTAGCATATAAATTTTAAACAGTAAAATTGACTCTTCTTAGTGTATATTTCAGCAAGTTTTGAAGTAAAACATACAATTTGCAAAGCCAACAACATAATCAAGACAGAACAAAATTAAGCCATATCCCTTGGAATCCAAGCTCTTCTCCAACTTCAGACTCTGGCAACCATTGGTTTATGCTCTTCCTCTATCAGTTATCCTTTATTAAAACATCATATGATTGGAATCATACAATTTATGGGCTTCTTTTCCTTGACATAAAACATTTGAGACTCATGTGTGTTGTGGAATAGGACAGCAGAGATGTCCTATTTTATATTAATGCAAAAAGTAAAAAGTTTATGCCTAGAAATGAGCATTCATATTCTTATGTTAAGCCCTTACTAAAAAAAAAATAGGGTTAATATTTTCAGAAATTTCAGGGTGTGTTGCATGTAGCTTTATTAAGCTTTCCCTTGATGTGCCATAGATATCAAATTCCTCAATTTTAGCTTGTACTATGGTGACAGCTCTTTTGCCAGAAGATTTCTGTCAAAGTCTGTGCCACACTCGGTGTTAAATCTTTACTTTGCAGAGTACCTTCTCACTCCTGCCTCTTTTTCCAAACTAGACTGCTGTTGGGACCCCTGCTGACCACAGAAGTGCAATCGCTGGGGAAAGAGGAAGAAAAACCACTGTTGGGAAATCCCCAGTCTTGTGATTCTGGTTTTGTGATTCTCCATGTACGTGACAGTTAGAGCTTGAGAAATGGCTTCCATATAAGTGCCTGAATGGCCCCAAGATATGGCTTCCGCAAACATAAAGAATAACTCCCCAGAAACGGGGCACACATATCTAATGGGGCTCTGTTTCTGCAACTAGGGTAACCGGGCTCTGTTTCTGTAACTGGGGTGCCTAGGCTACCCCAACCTGGGGGACTCTCCGATCTCTGATTGGCCCCTGCCTTTGCCCCCACCTCCCTTCTCCTCCCTCTATGTAAGTCCTCTCCCTCCACAATAAACTGAGTTGCTGCGCCATCTCGGCTGACTCAACTCCAGACTCGGTGTGATTTTTGCCAGGCAGGGTGGCTGCCGGGTCTTGACACTCACCCTCTCGCTCAGCCAGGAGACACTCACTAGCTGTTCTAGTGATTCTCCCCAACCTCTGTCGGAGGGCAGTCCGACAGACTGCTGTTACTTATTATTTAGTATTTATTAGCCTTTAGTGGAGTTTATGGAGACAGAAAATTTTCTGTAGACTCCACTTAACCCAGCCTTAAATGAGCATTGGGTCTGGGATCCAAAAGTGAAGAATTCTCAGTGGTTTTTTTCCCCTCTCAATCTTTAATCTTATGGACTCATAGTACATTCCTATCTCCCCCTCAGTCCCCAAATCCTTATAGGATGTTTTCTGTTACCTTTCCTCAGCTGTAATGGGCTTGTGTCCAGACCATAAAGATGGTGCTTTCTACCTTTCTGTCCATTTAAGCCTGTTTTCCCCTTAGGAGGGATCATTCAGATGGGCTTTGAGCCTTATGATGGCTGCTGTTCTCACCCCTCAGACCTATACCAGGAGAGGTGCTGCCTTAGGACTCTTGCTTTACCCGAATGTTTCTTAGGAGCACTTGAGAGGTTCATGGAGAAGACAACCTGAGTAGTAGCTAATTTACCTTCTGTCTGTGGCTCTTGAGAATACTAAGTTCTCCTTGTTAGACCACAGTCAAAATTTAGCAATTTGTTAAATATTTTAGCTGAATTTTTCTTATCAGTTTGCATGGTACCTGGCAGAATTTACTCAAGGTCTGTGATCCCTTTATTTTTAGAAATATATATATATATATATATATATATATATATATATATATATATATATATGTATTTTCAAGTTATTGGTTGCCTGTCATTTTTGGAAATATGGGAGTAAAACTTTTTGCACTTTTACCCATCTTCTGAAAGGACCAGAAGTCTTAAATGAGTTTTGTATCTAGACATTAACAATATTTTACTTTTTAAGAATATTGCCATTAAAACAGTTTTGAGATTCTCATTTTCTGAGCAATTCTTTTTTAAATTTGTTTTTACTCTCTATGGTATCTTCTTGTTAACAATAATATTTGAGTATCAGTTTATCCTAACAGTGATTGATGTGAATTTTATATTAATGCAAAAAATATTTTTCAATGTTCTGTATAAATGTTTTAATCAAAATGTGGTAGAGGAAAATGATGTTAGAGAAAGAAATCCATAAAAAATATGATATTTGGTAAGGAGATGTCATCCTGTTGGCTCTTAAAATCACCTATAGTCAGGCAGCTGGCTGAAACCTGTAACATGGCAACTTTTTACATGAGAAATGAAATGTAAATATATGTCACTTTGTCAAACAAGAATTTCTTTTTGTCTTTGTAAAGTGAATCTTGGGTTTGGGAGTCCTAAGTCCTGATACCTTCTCCACAAAAAACATGATGCTAAACTTTCAGAATTACGGTGCCAACCATAGATGAACAAGGGAGGCAAGAGCAACCCTGACCCTGCTCACTGTGTTCTTAACCTGAGCTTGTCTTCTGAACAGATTGTTGCAGATTTGATAGTAAATTAAAGTGACAACTACCTGTTTTAGTCAGCTTTTTCATTGCTGGACTAAAAGACCTGACCAGAACAATTGTAGAGAAGAAAGAGTTTATTGGGGGGCTCATGGTTTTAGAGGTTTCAGTCCATGGACAACAGCTTCCATTCCTCAAGGGCTAGGGGTGAAGCTAACCATCATGGAGGAAAAGTGTGGCAGAGGGAAACAGCTCACAGGATGATTACAAAGCAGACACGCACACGCACACACTCACACACAGAGAGGGAGAGAGAGAGAGAGAGAGAGAGAGAGAGAGAGACTCCACTCTCCAGATATAAAATATATACCCCATAGCCATACCTTCAATGAACCACTTCCTCCAGTGGTATGCCACCTGCCTCCAGTTAACCACTCATTTAATCTCCTCAGGGAGTGATATATTGATTAGGTCAAGACTGTAACCCAATCATTTCTCCTCCAAATCTTTTTGCATTGTCTCACAGGTGAGCTTTTGGGGGACACCTCACATTTAAACCATAACACTTCCCTAACGAAACCAAGTTCACTTTTACTTGAACCAACCTGGCTCACATGAACACATTTTAAAATATTTCTTTCTGAATTTTAGTAGAATTTTTGTGCATTGTCATTAAAAGAACTATGTACAGAGTACTGAAAGTTGTTCAATAAAATTTTTTTAAACACTTAATGGGCTTTTTCCTTTAATTTCCTTGCTATGGTTAGTGTAATCCTTACATATTTGACTCTAATAGCAATTAGATTTTCATTTTTTTGCTCTATCTTCCTCAATACCTAGGCAAAAATAAAATATTGTCAAACTGACTGTGTTCTATTGTACCTAAAAGCTATTGAACAAGTACCTTTGTATATATATGCATAATATGTGGAAGACATTGACACATGCTTTGTGTGATTCTTTTGTTGTTGTTTCTTATGTAAACAAGACAATTTGGACTGAAAATATTCTCAGTTTTTCTACTCTATATGAGGTAAAATGATCTAAAAATCATATTTTAACAAGAGCTTAAGTCTTAGGTGAGGGATGGGAAATGTGGAACAGTTTTGCCTGTTGCCAGTATCTTCAGCTAAATTTCAGTACCAATAAAGCAGAGAAATGGCTACTTTCAAGATAAGTTCATACATTGTGTTCTGCTAAATTAATTGTCATTGGGAAACGATTTTCAATATCACTTCTTTTTGCACATTTACCTTTTTTCTTTGAGTTTTCATATCTGTAGAGTATGTTGGATCTATACTTCTTTTGGACTTTTATCTCTCAGAGAAGCACAGAAGCAAACTCAATGCAAACTCAATGCAAGGTCGCATCTAGTTACTGACAGTGAAATCTAATCTTAGACAGAATGAACTTCAAGATTCACATCAAAACAACTTCTCTCCAAGTCTGGAAAATGGAAGCATTTATACTTACAACACTGCCTGTTTAAGCATCCAATTGAGCAATCATTTGTTTTGCCTTTCCAAATGAATACAGTAGCTTCTGTACACAGAGATCCTGCAGCATCTGATATTCACTGTAACAAAGCCACATCAGCTTCCTAGGGATAGTATTCAAGGAAATTGTTTCTGTTGATTGCTCCTTCAGCATGAGACTAAAAAGTGATCATTCATTCAAAAAAAATCACTAATGTAGATATTAATTACAACAATGAACTAATGCTAGGAATAAAGCTGCAAAAGAGATCATCAGAAACAATGTAAAATCTATTATGAATAACTTTTCATTTCAGCCATTTGAGTGACTCAGATGCACTAGGCTTTGAACTAGACATAATAATGTCCATTGTGTCCATTTGCCTTCACAAAATTCTTGTTGAGTAACTATTGTTTATTTTATGGCTGAGCTCTGCAAAGCTTAGAGAGAGAGAATGGTTTGCCTAAGTGTACACAACTATTAATTGATATTGCTGAAAGTTTATTCAGCTTCTCTAAGTCTGAGTTACAATCCTACCTGAGGTTATTTGGAGAAAGCTAATACACAAGACAGAAAAACAAATGTGTCTTTAATTCAAAGTAGGCATGATATTTTGCTTCTCTATCTTTATTCTTACATTACAACTTATTTACTGTGATATCAGTTTCATCCAGATGTTGATACACAACAATGGAGATATTTTTAATAATTTATGAATACAATGAAATCATTATAAAACCTGCCAGGACCCAAGTCTGTAAGGAGAAATACAAGTGGCATATAATGTTTACTTGGATCAAATAAATTTAAAAAGATGTAAAAAAGATACTGTCATCTGTCTTTGAATCCTTCTCATTAAACTATGGTGATTACCGTTACTCATTTTAAACTGGAAAACCATTTATTTGCAGTCAGTTCTTCTCTTGATTGCTTTGTGCACATATTTCTTATTTTTGTTTCAAAGCCTGTAGCACTCATCATCAGTAGTGTTTACTCTTTGCTTATTAATCCTGTTTTGATTCTCT